>NC_090373.1:186387850-187597016 GCF_036365525.1 Heterodontus francisci
CTAAAGCCTTTCCTCCTGCACTGTCTCCAGCCACGTATTCATCTGTTCTGTCCTTTGCATGATATTGGAAGTAATCCAGAGATTACTGAGGTCCTGCTTGCCAGTTTTTTTCCTAGCTCCATAAACTCTGCCTGAAGAACATTATTCCTTTCTACCTGTGCTGTTGGTACCAATATGGACCACAACCACTGGCAACCCCCCCCCCACCCCCCACAGTGCTGTAGCCATTCAGTGACATCCTTGAGCCTGGCACCAGAGAGGCAACATACCATCCTGGATTCATATATGTGGCTGCAGAAATGCCTGTCTGTTCCTGTAAGTTCATTCTTGACTTCCTGCAAAGCCTTATGCAGAGCGACCACATCTATAAATGTGCTATCCATGAAACTCAGCCTCATGGATGTACCGCAGTGACTTTAGCTGCTGCTCGAGCTCCGAAACCCAGAGCTCAAGCTGCTGCAGCTGACAACGCTTCTTGCATGTGTGGTTACCCAGTACACTTCTCATGTCCTGGAATTCCCATGTGGAACAATGTGTATGCTCCATGGGAGTGAGCTGCTCTGCCATGCCTCTATTTATTAGACTATTAAATTTACAGCTTAAATAAGTAAAGACTCACCAGCTACTCCCCAATCAGCTGCTTCCCTTGTGCTGATGTCACTTTATTTTATAGGGAGGTTAACTGAAATGTTTTTACTTAACTCTTATTAAAATCCAAGGTATTTAGATAATTTGTTGAGAAGTTCAGAACCCTTTAGTGTTACTATACATTGCTATTTAATTTTAACTTTATCCTCCAGGTTTGTTTGATTTAATTCAACATTGTAAATTATCAAATTGGCCTTAGTTGTATGCTAATTAATTAATCTGGTATTATATTGAGATTAATTAAATTAATTACTCACCACTCGTGGCTCCTTGACTTATGATGTCATTTTGCAGTATGTCTCTGCCTCTCGCCACTGCTCCTCTCTCTTCCATACTGCTTTGCTGCTCTGCCATTGCTGGTGTTTCCTGCACTGTATGGACATGGCTTTGCCTTGTATGCTGATAACTTGGCTAATGAAATGAAGTCAGACCAACTGACATTTTTGACCTTTTTTTTACAACAAATGCAATTGGGAAAATTGTTCAAACTGGAAATGGCACTTCCGCATTTTTGGTTGCAAGGTTGGATATGAAAATTGACCATGAAAATCTCAAGTAGCTAAATTAATTACCATGTTAGTTAATTACAGGATAAATAATATCCTTTTTTGCTTGAAAATACCTAATTTTTGGACTGAGGTGAAAATTCTTCAAATCCTCTTGGAATTGTTTTATTGGATTCTTTCTTGATTGTGACATGCTTAAAATTGTTTAATGCTAGCTATGTCTGCAGACTATAGAGGACACTTAAGTTGTGAAAGCCATATGCATCAGTACAAGGCTGAAGGTTCTTCCATTTGAAGCAATAGTAAAGTTATTGAGTGCAGAGCCATTAGTTTCACTCTATATGTAGTTTTGTACATAATAACTGTTCTGAACGGTCTTGACAAGGTGGATGTGGAGAGGATGTTTCCTCTTGTGAGTGAGACCAGAACTAGGGGGCACTGTTTGAAAATTAGAGATTGCCCTTTTAGGACAGAGATAAGGATTTTTTTGAAGGTTGTGTGACTTTGGAAGTCTCTGCCTCAGAAGATGGTGGAGGCGGGGTCATTGAATAATTTTAAGGCGGAGGTAGATTCTTGTTGGGCAAGGGAATCAAAGGTTATCAGGGATAGATGGGAGTGTGGAATTTGAGACCCAAACACCTGAGCCATGATTTTAGAGTCATAGTCATACAGCATAGAAACAGGCCCTTCGGCCCACCGCGTCCATGCCGACCATAAAGCCTATCTAATCCCACTTGCCTGCATTAATTCCATATCCCTCTATGCCTTGCTCATTCAAGTACCTGTCCAGATGCCTCTTAAATGTCGCTACTGTTCCTGCCTCCACCATCTCCTCAGGCAGCTCATTCCAGATACCCTATCTATGCCTCTCATAATTTTATATACCTCTGTCATGTCCCCTCTCAGCCTCCTTCGCTCCAGGGAAAACAGACCCATCCTATCCAATCTCTTTTTATAACTCAAGCCCACCAAACCAGGCAACATCCTTGTGAATCTTTTCTGCACCCTCTCTAGCTTAATCACATCTTTCGTGTAGTGCAGCGACCAGAACTGCACACAGTACTCCAAATGCGGCCTAACCAATGTTATGTACAACTGTAACATGACGTCCCAACTCTTGTACTCAATGCCTCGGCCGATGAAGGCGAGCATGCCATACACCACCTTCACCACCCTGTCTACCTGTGTTGCCACTTTCAGGGAACTATATACTTGCTCCCCAAGTTGTCTCTGCTCAAAAACACTCTGCCAAGACCCTGCCATTCACCATATGTACTGCCCTGATATAACTTCCCAAAATGCATCACTTCACACTTGTCTGCGTTAAATTCCCTTCCCCTGTGAGACTCCTCCTCCCCTGACCTATCTTAAGCCTGGTTCCAGCGCCACTCCTCAGTATCTGGTTGCTGCAGCTGCAAGCCTCTGGCTGGCTGGCTGCAAGATTGGGACATCCGGCGGCGGGGTTCTAAATTGTACGAAAGGCCTACTTCTATCCAGTTAAGGGCCTGATTGCCACTAAATTCAGAAGGCTTCTGTACAAGAGCCGACGTGGGAATCTTCGCGTCGGTCTCCCTCATGTCGGGACCCCCGCTGCTAGCACAAAATTCCACCCATAGTCTCAGGGTATCAGATAGGTGACAAATATACTATTTCACCGACTGAAACCAGATAACAATGGTAGTATAAGATGTATTCCAGTGAAACAGTGTACAGGGGTTCTCTGTTCGGGTTGCTCCAGATAAAGCGTTCTGATTTGTAGAGTGGCCAATGATGCTTAATCCATGGAAATGTGTAACGTAAAAATCAAAAATGTAACTTTGGTTCAGCCTTTGCCCTGTATTTTCATTGTTCTTTTGTTTACCTCCATGAGCCAGTAAAACAAGCACTTGCTTTTATATACTCTTTTTCCATCAGTGTGTAGAAGACTGAAGGTATGTCCACCGCCGCTGGCACAAAGGAAGTTGGGCATGCATAAGAGAGCAGAGTTGGAGAAATGTAGCACAGGAGATTAGACTTGTGGAAGAATAAGAAATTTAAACAGGAGGATGAGAATTTTAAATTTGAGGTGCTAGCGAGCCAGGCCAGCAAGCACATGGGTGATGGTTGAGCGATTTGGTGCAAGATATGATGCAAGCAGCAGAGTTTTGGATGAACTGAAGTTTATGAAGAGGGAGGATGGGAGGGAGCTCAGAAATAGCCCAATATAGAGGGGGAGGATTTCGGCAACTGATGAGCTTGGGTAGATATGGATGCAGGCGATGGAAGTAGTTTTTGTGTTGGAAACATTATGTGGTCAAAAAAACTGTAAAGTCTCCAAAACTAATTTTCTGTAGTGATTGCAGCTCTGTCAGTAAGTGTCAGCTTTAGTCCAAATCTTGCACAAATCTGAAAAATCAGCTTTTGTACTCAGTGAGGTCTGCCAGTTTCTGATTCAAGACCGTCAAGGTAACTATTTCTTGTCTCTTGTTTGTTTCCAGGATCAGCTGCAGGCACAAGATTTTGCCAAGTTTCAGCCACTAAAGCTTAAACTGTTGGAGACAGTAGACGACATGTTGGGAAATGATATCGCTCAGCTCATGATCCTAGTACGTCAGGAGGAAACCCAGCGGCCTGTCCAAATTGTGAAAGGCGGGGCCTTTGAAGGCACAATAAATGGCCCGTTTGGACATGGATATGGTGAAGGAGCTGGCGAGGGCATTGATGACCTAGAGTGGGTTGTGATCAGAGATAAACCAAGCTATGATGAGATTTTCTACACCCTTTCACCAGTCAATGGGAAAGTCACAGGTGCGAATGCAAAGAAGGAGATGGTGAAGTCCAAGCTTCCAAACACCGTGCTGGGGAAAATCTGGAAGCTGGCAGACATCGACAAGGATGGGATGTTAGATGATGAGGAGTTTGCATTGGCTAATCATTTAATTAAGGTGAAGCTGGAAGGTCATGAGCTACCCAGTGAAATTCCACAGCACCTGATTCCACCATCAAAGAGAAAGTTGGCTGAGTAAAACTGAGTGGAGGTTACCCTTCCTTTCTGAACTGAAATACAATGCAATGTCACAGAGGATGAATGTGACTGGGAAACTAGGTGATAAAGTCTTAAAGCTAAGTTAGACAAACAGAACAATGTAACTCATAGCCTTTGCATAGTAAAACACTTCTGATTTCCACTATATAGAAGGGGGAAATGCAAATTTTAGATTTTTATTATGAAGCAAATGTATTTAACAAAAAAAAACACAAATATTATGATCTGAGAAGGAATCCAGAGAAATGGTTCAAAGAGCTTGGAGTTGTGGACTGAAGTCATTGTACAGTAAGTATTGCAGTCAAAGCATAGGCATCTTTTTACCATTTAAATGTTTGTTTCAGAGACAGCAAATTCAGTGTTCCATGGTCAATCAGGCAATATACTGTCGCTATTCTCTTCCACTTCTACCCTTTTCCCCTTAATTGTGAAATGTTCTGAGGTGGCGTCTTGTACGTAAAGAGTGCGACAGATGTTGAGTTGTCCATTTGTATAAGGACAAATGGAATTTCTTTCTCCAGATTGTTCCCATCCACCCTGTAACTAATAACTGTTGGGGTGGGTCCCTTTATCCAGGATAGTTTGTATTCCACTTGGGGAAAAAAAAATGGGTGTTTGTATAAGTAATCTTAGAATTTTTCCTCTGTTTTGCAGCTTCTGAACAATGGCTTAGTGTTCACCAGCTCAGTGCTCTGTATGGATGGGTGGATTTTGGAAACAATCAAAGAACCATGCTGGTTTAAGGATAAGTGTCAGGTTATATGAAAGTATTGACAGGAATTTCTATAAGTTGAAAATTTGGAAATGTAACTTTTTTGTTTCATGAAGAGATGTTCCTGTTTTGCTGAGTCTTTTCTCATTCCAAACGAGGTATGTGGAGGCCTTTGCTTTGACTAGTAATCTGTACTAATAGATTATAGTTTTATTGGGCTTGTGTGATAACTGTATAATGTGAGGAAGGTGATGACATTGGCAAAGAAATAGCTGAACCAAACTCCATTGTATGGAGAACTGAATTGTATAGCAGTATATTACTTAAATGTATTCTGTATGCTTATTGATCAGATACGTTGCTATGTGTTGGGAATAACTAAGTAATCAACAGTTAAGATACATAAGTGCATGTGCTCTGACTTAGTACACTGGCTGTTTTTGCCTTTAAATAATGCAGTGGTTTTTCACGTGAGCCCTGTGCATTTTTTTAAACTGGCCTTCAGTGATTAGAAATTAATGTACATGACTTTGTAAACTGTTCAGTGCAATTTCTTCCATTGTGGTTGTGTTGAATACTACCACACCTGTTTCCAAGTATTACTTGTGTTGTTTGAGTTCTTCATAACTGTAAATTTCTTAATCTTTTCATGTCTTGTTGGAAACTGCCCTGGGGAATGCATCCAGCAAGGTATTGAAAGTTGTAGTGAATCCACAGAAGTGCATGCAATATATTTGTGAAGGGTTTGCTGAGTGGGTAATAAGACTCCTCAGATCTTCCATTGTTACTATATCAGCAAGAGGTAGTAAGACTGTCCAACTTTTTCCATCCCAGCCAAATCTGATCTTATCCCAACAAACTGTTATTTTAAGTGTTGTGCTATCGCACTTTTGTAAAAAAAAAAAAGTAATTTCTCAAGTTAAGGTTGCAGTAGGGGTGCATTTTCGTTAGGCATTTGCTGAATGTTTAACTGGTCTAGAACCATTAGGAATACACCAGCCCTATGTTAACAAAAGAGCTGAAAAAAGTTTGATGTCTCAAAGGAATTTTCAAAAAATGTGCACAAAATGTTGAACTAAAATCTCCTGTTTCATTGCACTAGCCCCCACAAACTGAAACATCAATTTTTTTTTTTTAAAAACTAATGAAAAACTGCAAGTGTTCAGTGATAGAATGCTTGAGGAAAGCACGTGCAGGTTTTCACACTTCAGTCATCAGGTTAAGTAAGTGGGATCACTAATACTGACACTTCGGATTAAATTGATGTGAATAGGACAGTCTACTTTTCAGATATTCACAGGATATTGAAGTCATTGTGATTCATCAGAACTTTAAATTTTTGTATGATTTTAAAGAATAAGTTTTAAACTCCAAATGTAGAATCATTTTTGAAAATTTAAACCAGATTACCACTGATTAAGCCTATCGGGTTTCCACAGTTAGTGGGTTTGTGTGTGGGTCTGCAGGGGACATGGGGAAGAACCTGAAACTTGGGCAAGCAATATTCTGCACTTATTTTCCAAGTAAATCATATAGGGGAATGTATTTGTCCTATTTTGTTGGAGGTGGGGATGGGTGGTTGAGAGAGAGATTGAAATGTTTTACATAACTTTTCCCTCATAAGGCTTTGGAACCCATAATTGTAAAGAGGTTGTAGAAGATGCAGGCAAATTGGGCCCAGTGCCTCTTTCTCTTTATGCTATCAGTTTACTTAAGTGATGATCAATTAGGTTAACTCAGCGCTGAACTTACGGCAGGCCCTTTAAAGGCATGCTTACACTGGGGCTCTGCGTGCAGCCCAGATGCTGGGAGCGCATTACCAAAAATGCCTCCTTTATCTCGCACTGCTGTTTTTATATTTGAAGTCTGCTACCAATCTACTACAGGCCTATCCGATCCAGTGAGATAGATTTCCGAACCAGTTGTCGCCATACGAGAGTCTGCTACTGTAGGAAGAAGGTAGTCCAGGCCCTCTAGTTAGGGACTATATTGACCTGAGGGGGGGGTGTTGATACCAGAATAAAACAGAACACCTGTGGTCAATTTGTAGGGTCTGCTCACTATGGGTCTGTATAAGGGGTACACTTCCATCTTTATTGTCTAGTGGGAATTGTATAATACAAGCACTTTCGCACTTTCCAGTTAAATATTTCCAAATAATTAGTGAGACCTTTGGTAAGAATGTAGGACAGTTCAACTTATCCTATAAATAACCACTTCAGTTTTATTTTTGACCAGATGTGTCAGAGGTAGATATTGCATTAGGTCATTATAGAGGGAGGCTTCCTCTCATTGCTGTTTCTAATGAAGTTGTTCATGCATTCTTTTGAACACATCACTGCATATAGAAAACATAAATATTGGCAATCCTTGTGAAAATAACTTCTGTCTTCCCCCTCATTTGGCAATGCTCTTGTCTGTTTAAAAGTTGAGAGTAAGGCCCAAGCGTTAACAGATAACATTTTAATCTTCCAACTATTGGCACGTGCCAAGCACTACTTTCCATAAACTCCCCAGTGTAACCACATTGAACAGTTCTTTGGGTACCCTAATTACATAACACCTAATAAATATATACTTGCATGCATCACTGGTTTTCATAGTTGGGATAGAAGAGCAAAGTATTTTTGCCCACTATTCAAGTGCACTGCTAAAGAAATTACTCCTTTAATAATGTGAAATACTATGGTCTAGTGTATAACCAAATAGTATAACCCTATTTTATAGTAGGTTTTCTTTTGTAAACAAATTGCTGCTGTATGAAACTGAAGTTTAGTACCACATTAGCATTGAGAGCAAAATTTACTGATTATCTGCCAGATTTTAGGAAGACTGGTGTGTACTGTGCTGTTGAATGGGGGATATATTTGTCTCTGTGGTGTAGTTTGCTTTTTTCCAGCAGTCTGTGTTTTAATAGGCAGATGTCAAAAAAGTTAGGGATCCCAGCTTTGTTTTTTTGCTGATATTTTTCTTAAATTTGTGTCTTCCAAGCATTCAGTTCCAATAGACCATTCTCTATTACACTCCTTACTTCAGCATTTAAATCCAAATGTCAAAATATGTTGGACACTACGTATTTATCGATGCACCTGTAGTCCTTTAATCCATTTGCTAATGCATTCCTGCTAGTGATATTGGTATGGTGATTTAATTAGAATTGATATTCATGCCAACATCCAGGATAACACTGTTCTGGGTGCATTGTGCTCAAAGCCTCTGTGTTGAGTGGAACCAGTGATGGATTAAACTTGCTGAACGCTTACATTTCTCTCGTCCGGAAAGTTTAATTTAGCAACGTTGAACAAATTGGGATTTTTTTGGGGGCATTTATCGTGCAAGTCCATGACCGAGTATTGATTTCCCTATTTGCACTATTTAAGGGTTTGTTGTCTCTTTACTGTGAGATTTGGAACAGTAAATACCAGCATTGGTTGTAAATTGAGCATCAGGTGAGATATCACTGTTTTTGAGACTACTGTACTTTTTTTTTTTAAAAACCTAATCATGGTCACTGCCACTTTTTCAAGTATGGCTGCCTAAAGTTTGTTGTGGCAGCTTGAGTATACCTTGAATATCAAGTTCTCACTGCTTCTGACAGCAGATTGGGAGGAGAAAATGACTATGATCATTCAGGTATTTGTGGTCTTACTGCATATTCCAATTATACAGAATCTACACTTAAAATGTATTTGTATTTTGGAAAATTCCATTCTAGCATTTCTGGTTCATCAAGTTATTATGTATCCAAGAGTTTGCCAGAAAAAACTTATTTTCTTCCGATACTTGTCATTTGTCAATATGCTATTGTACATTTATAAAATCTAGATTGTATTAACAGATTTACAGTGTATAAAGCTGTGTAGTTTCTCTGTACATTCTAATAAAATGCTGTCCAGTTCTGTTGCATACTTGTTTAAAATTTATTCAAGAAGAATTTGTATTGCCTCCTAATAGCACGTGCAGATTAGCTGGTAGTTTAATCAAAGGTATTGTAAATATTTAATTGTGGGAATTGTGCAAGGTTCGCAAACTTTTTATATTCTCTGTCACAAATCTATCATTGGTGTGATTTTATTTCTTTTTAGGAGGTTTAACTGTTCTGGTTGCCTCCTAAGGTCTGGCATGAATCCAGGTCAAGCAGGGTAAATCTACAGTAGCTTCTCTTTCCCTGGTTGTTAATGTAAAGGAAATAACAGCAAAGTACATGGTTATTTGGCTCACCTTGCCTGTGCTGTTGACTGGGACAAAGTACTCAACCCATTTCTGTGTCTTCCTGTATCCTGTTGTTCACCGGAAAAAAATAATAGTGAGTATGAAAAAAAACTTGCAAGAAGGGGGAATGTGGGCAATATAAAGACCAGGGGTACATATGAACATATGAATTAGGAGTAAGAATAGGTCGATTGGCCCCTCAAGCCTGCTCCACCATTTGATAGCATGATTAATCTGATTGTGGCCTCAACTGTACTTTCCTGTCTACCTGCTATAACCTTTGACTCCCTTATCAAGCAAGCATCTATCTAACTCCGCCTCCGAAATATTCAATAACCCTGCCTCCACTGCTCTGGACCAAAGAGAATTCCACAGACTAATGACCCTCTGAGAAAAAAATTCTCCTCATCTGTCTTAAATGGGAGACCCCTTATTTTTAAACTGTGTTCCCTAGTTCTAGTCTCTTCCCATAAGGAGAAACATCCTCTCAGCCTCCACCCTGTCAGATCCCCTCAGGATCTTGTATGTTTCAATAAGATCACCCCTCATTCTTCTAAACGCCAATGGATACAGGCCCAAGCTGTTCAGCCTTTCCTCATTAGATGACACCTTCATCCTAGGAATCAGTCGAGTGAAACTTCTGAGCTGTTTCTCATGCAATAAAATCTTTCCTTACATAAGGACACCAAAACTGTACGGTAATCCAGATGTGGTCTCACCAATGCTCTGTACAACTATAGCAAAACTTCCTTTTATATTCCATTCCCCTTGCAATAAATGTCAACAATCCATTTGCCTTCCAAATCGCTTGCTGTACCTGCATGTTAACTATTTGTGCATCATTTACCAGGACATGCAGATCTCACTGTAGTGCAGAGTTCTGCAATCTCCATTTAAATAATTTGTTTTTCTATTCTTCCTGCCAAAGTGGACAAGTTTGCATTTTCTGACATTAGACTCCATCGACCAAATTTTTGTCCACTTGCTTTACCTATCTATATCCTTTTGCAGGTTCTGTGTCATCAGCAAATTTAGCAACATATAGTCAGTTATACAGCACAGAAACAGGCCCTTCAGCCCATCGTGTCTGTGCCGGCCAACAAGCACTTATCTATTCTAATCCCATTTTCCAGCACTTGGCCCATATCCTTGTATGCTATGGCATTTCAAGTGCTCATCTAAATACTTAAATGTTGTGGGCTTCCTGCCTCTACCACCCCTTTTGTTCCAGATTCCAACCACCCTCTGGGTGAAAAGATTTTCCTCAAAACTCCTCTAAACCTCCTGCTCCTTACCTTAAATCTACGTCCCCTGGTTATTGACCCCTCCGCTATGGGAAAAAGTTTCTTCCTATCAATGCCCCTCATAATTTTGTATACTTCCATCAGGTCCCCCCCTCGGCCTTCTCTGCTCGAAGGAAAACAGCCTATCCAGTCTCTTGTCATAGCTGAAATGCTCCAGCCCAGGCAACATCCTGGTGAATCTCCTCTGCACCCTCTCCAGTGCAATCCGATCCTTCCTATAGTGTGGTGACCAAAACTGTACACAGTACCCCAGTTGTGGCCAAACTAGTGTTTTATACAGCTCCATCATAACCTCCCTGCTCTTCTGTTCTATGCCTCGGCTAATAAAGGCAAATATCCCATATGTCTTCCTAACCACCTTATCTACCTGTGCTGCTGCTTTCAGTGATCTTTGGACAAGTACATAGGGTCTCTCTCACCCTCTGTACTTCCTAGGGTCCCACCATTCCTTATATATTCCCCTGCTTTATTAGTCCTCCCAAAATGCACCACCTCACACTTCTCATGATTAAATTCCATTTGCCACTGCTGCACCCATCTGTATCGTCCTGTAATCTAAGGCTTTCTTCCTCCCTATTTACGACACTACCAATTTTCGTGTCATCTGTGAACTTACTGATCATACCTCCTATATTCACGTCTAAATCATTAATGTACACTACAAATAGCAAGGGTCCCAGCACCGATCCCTGTGGTACACCACTGGTCACAGGCTTCCACTCACAAAAACAACCCTCAACCATCACCCTCTGCCTCCTGCCACTAAGCCAATTTTGGATCCAAATTGCCCTGGATCCCATGGGCTCTTACCTTCTTAAGGCCCCACCATGGGAGATTGTTTATCAAAAGCTTTACTGAAGTCCATGTAAACTACAACAACTGCTTTACCCTCATCTACACATCTCGTCACCTCCCTGAAAACTTCAATCAAGTTTGTTGGACACGATCTCCCCCTGACAAAGCCATGCTAACTATCCTTGATTAATTCCTGCCTCTCCAAGTGGAGATTAATCCTGTCCCTCAATTTTTTCCAATAGTTTCCCTACCACTAATGTTAGACTCACTGGCCTGTAATTACCTGGTTTATCCCTGCTACCCTTCTTGAATAATGGTACTGCATTTGCTGTCTTCCAGTCCTCTGGTACCCCTATTATGGCCGGAGAGGATTTGTGTCAGAGCCCCTGCTATCTCCTCCCTTGCCTCACATAACAGCCTGGGATACATCTCATCTGGCCCTGGGGATTTATCCACTTTTAAGCCCGCTAAAACCTCCTCCCTTTCATTGCTAATATGTTCAAGTATATCTCAATCCCTCTCTGTGATCTCTACACCTACATCGTCCTCCATAGTGAACACCGATGAAAAGTAATCATATAAAACCTCACCTATGTCCTCTGGCTCCACACACACATTGCCACTTTTGGTCCCTAATGGGACCTACTCTTTCCCAGGTTATCCTCCTGCCCTTAATATACTTGTAAAATGCCTTGGGATTTTCCTTTATCTTGCCTGCCAGTGTTTTTCATGTCCCCTCTTCGCCCTCCTAATTACTTTAAGTATCCCTCTACACTTCCTATACTCAAGGGCCTCCGGTGTTTTCTGTGCTCTGAATCTGCCATAAGCCTCCTTTATTTGTTTCCTTATCCAATCCTCTGCATCCCTTGACATCCAGGTTTCCCTGGACATGTTGGTCCTACCTTTCACCTTTTACAGGAACATGTTGACCCTGAACACTCTCTTTCTTTCCGTTTTGAATGACTCCCACTGGTCTGATGTAGACTTTCCTACAAGTAGCTGCTCCCAGTTCACATTGGCCAGATCCTGTTTTATCATATTGAAATTGTCCTTCCCCCATTTCAGTACTTTTATTTCCAGTCCATCTTTGTCCTTCTCCAAAACTACCTTAAATCTTAGAGTTATGGTCACTATCCCTGAAATGCTTCACCCACTGACACTTCCACCACTTGTCCGGCTTCATTACCTAGCAGTAGGTCCAGTACCACCCCTTCTCTTGTAGGACTTTTTATGTGCTGGCTCTCCTGTATGCACTTTAAGAATTCCACCCCCTTTAAGCTTTTTACACTAAGACTATCCCAGTTGATATTGGGGAAGTTGAAATCCCCTACTATTACCCTATTATTTTTACACCTTTCTGAGATTTGCCTACATATCTGCTCCTTTATCTCTCCCTGACTGGAGGCCTGTAGTACACTCCCAGCCAAGTGATTGCCCCTTTTTTGTTTTGAAGTTCTACCCATATGGCCTCATTTGAGGAACCGTCTAAGGTATCATCCCTCCTTACTGCAGTAATTGACTCCTTGATCAACAGTGCAATGCCATCTCCTCTTTTACACCCTCCCCTGTCACGCCTGAAGATTCTATACCCTTGAATATTGAGCTGCCAGTGCTGTCCTTCCCTCAACCATATGTCTCTGATAGCAATAATATCATATTCCCATGCATTAATTAATGCCTCAATTCATCTGCCTTACTGGTCATACTCCTTGTGTTAAAATAGATGCAATCCAGCCTTGCATTATACACTTGTGCCTTATTGGGTCTATATTTGCTCCCTTCCAGACTGACTGAGTTTCTTTTCTTTATTTGACTGCATTACCCTCTACTGTACCTGCACTCTGTATCCCACCCCCGCTCCCCTGCCAAATTAGTTTAACCCCCCGCCACCCCCTCAAACAGCACTAGCAAACCTCCCAGCAAGGATGTTGGTCCTGTTCAGGTGCAACCCGTCCAACTTGTACAGGTCGCACCTTCGCCAGAAACAGACCCAGTGATCCTGGAAAGTAAAACCCTCTCTTCTGCACCATCTCTTCAGCCACGAATTCATCTGCTCTATCCTCCTATTCCTATACTCACTAGCACATGGCACTGGGAGTAATCCAGAGATTGCAACCTTTTGAAGTCCTGCTTTTTAATCTATCTAGCTCCCTTAATTTTTGTTGCAGGACCTCATCCCTCTTTCTACCTATGTTGTTGGTACACATCAGTAAAAGCTAATGGGTGCAAAAAGTAATCAAAAAGGCTAATGGAATGTTGACCTTTACTCTCAGGCTCATACACAAAGGGGAGGAAGTTATTCTTCAGTTGTATTGAACCTAGGTCAGACACCATGTGGAGTACTGTGCTCAGTTCTGGCCACTGCAGCTCAGGAAGGATGTTTTGGCCTTGGAGCACATTAGAATGCGTTGGAAGCAGTTCAGAGCAGGTTTACTAGACTAATACCTGGAATGGGCAGGCTGTCTTTTATGAGGAAAGATTGGACAGGCTAGCTAGGCTTGTATCTGCTGGAATTTTGAAGAGTAAGAGCTGACTTGATTGAAACATGTAAGATCCTGCGGTGTCTTGATGGTGGATGTGGAAAGGATGTTTCCCCTTGTGGAAGAATCTAGAATTAGGGGTCACCCATTTAAGACGCAGATGAGAAATTTTTTCTGAGGGTCGTGAGTTTTTGGAGTTGCTCTTCAAAAGGCGGTGGAAGCAAAGTCTTTGAATATTTTTAAGACACAGATAGATTCTTGATAAGAAAGGGGGTGAAAGGTTATTGGGGGTAGGCTGGAATGTGGAGTAATCAGTTCAGCCATGAACTTATTGAATGGCAGAGCAGGCTTGAGGGGCCAAGAGGTCGACTGCTCATTCGTATGTTCATATGAATGCAGATTCATCAGGAAACCAGAAGTTAAAAGTTTATTAGAAGACCAGTTGCAATAACAATTTCCTTGAGATAAGAAGGATGATATAATGATTTTAAATAATAGCTTCTCAGTATTAACCACAAAATCCTATTTCCTTTTGAGGAATGCAGAACAAGAGGGTATCTAGACCTTTAAGGAGTGAAATCAGGAAATACATTACCACAGAAATGGTGGAAATACTCAGCAGGTTAGGCATTATCTGTGGAGAGAAACAGAGTTAACGTTTCAGGTCTGTGGCCTTTCATCAGAACTGGTTTTATGTAAGTATAGGGGTAGTGGGAATGGACCAAAGGGAAGATCTGCAGTAGGGTGGAAAATAGAAGAGATTAAATGACAAAAGGGATGATGGTAATGAGACAAGTAAAGAAACAAAAGATGGGTCTAAGAGAAGCTGAAAATGACAAAAACAGCATAGTTACAAACAGCATCGTTGCCAACAGCTGGCAAAAAAAAAATTAGAGCAGTGGTTATGATCTGGAGTTAGAGTCTGGAAGGTTGTCAAGTACTTGATCGATCACCATACGAATTAAGAGCAGAAGTTGGCCATTTGGCCCCTCTAACCTGCTGTGCCATCCAATAAGATCATGGCTGATCTGCTTATGTCTCAAATTCCATACTCCCATCTTCCCCTGATAACCTTAGATTCTTAATCCGCAAGGGAATCAATGACCCTGCCTCCACCACCTGAGGCAGAGAGTTCCAAAGTTGCACAACCCTCGCAGAAAAAAATTCTCCCATCTATCCTAAATGAGTGACCCCTAATTTTAAAACAGTGCCCGCTAGTTCTGGACTCGACCACAAGAGGAAACCTCCTTTCCACATCCACCTTGTCAAGACCGTTCAGGATCTTTTATACTTCAATCAAGTCTCCCTTCACTCTTCTAAACTCCAGTGAAAACAAGCCCAGTCTGTCCAACTTTCCTCATAAGACAACCCATTCATTCCAGGTATCAATCTAGTAAACTGCCTCCAATGCATTTTCATCCTTTTTTTTTAAATGAGGAGACTAAAACTGCACACAGTATTCGAGATGCAGTCTCACCAATGCCCTGTATAACTGAAGCATCACATACTTTTATTTTCAATTCCTTTTGTAATAAAGAATAGCATTCCATTAGCTTTCTTTGTTACTTGCTGTACCTGCATACTAACTCTTTGTAACTCATGTACTGGAACACCTCGTTCCCTCTGCACCTCAGAATTCTGCAGTGGTTCCCCATTTAAGTAATACTCTGCTTTTTTTTTTATCTTCATGCCAAAGTGAACAACTTCACATTTTCCCACATTATACTTTATCTACCAGATTTTTGTCCACTCACTCAACCTATCCATATTGGTCTGCAACCTCTTTACGTCCTCTTCACAACATACTTTCCTACTTATCTTTGTGTCATCTGCAAATTTAGCTACCATGCCATTGGTTCCCTCATCTAAGTCATTAATATAAATTGTAAAAAGTTGAGGCCCCAGCACAGACCCCTGTGGCATTCCACTTGTCACATCTTGCCAATCAGAAAAGGACCCATCTATGCATATGCTGTTTTCTACCAGCCAGCCAAACTTCTATCCATGCTAATATATTACTCCCTACACCATGAGCTCCTACTGTGTGTAATAATATTTTATGTGACACTTGTCAAACGCCTTCTGGAAATCCAAGTACAGTACGTCAAAGGGCTCCCTTTTATCCACGGCACATGTTACTCCTTCAAAGAACTCCAATAAATTGGTTAAACATGATCTCCCTTTCACAAAGTCATGCTGACTATTCCCGATTACCTTGAGTTTTTCTAAGTGCATAGCTATAGCCTCAATGATCGATTCTAAGATCGATAACGTCCTATTCCTTGAGTTTCATTGGAACAGTGTATGAGGTCAAGATCGGAGTGGGACAGAGAATTTAAATGGGAAGCAACTGGAAGCTCAGGGTCACATTTGCAAACCGAATGGAGGTGTTCAGTAAAGCACTCGTGCAATCTCTGTTCCTAATGTACAGGAAGTTACATCATGAGAACATAACTGAGCAAGCCATTTGGCCCCTCAAGCCGGCCCTGCCATACAATAAGATCATAGAAACATAGAAAAATAGGAGCAGGAGTTGGCCATTTGGCCCTTCAAGCCTGCACTGCCATTCAATACATGGCTGATCTGCCTCAGACCTCAACTCCTCTTTCATGCCAGCTCCTCATAGCCAACAACTCCCAGATATTTCAAAAATTTATCTACCTCCTCTAAATATTTTCAGCGATCTAGCCTCCACAACTCTCTGGGGTAGAGAATTCCAGACATTTGCTACACTCTGAGAGAAGAAATTCTTTCGCATCTCAGTTTTAAATGAGTGTCCCCTTATTGTGTAACTATATCCCCTAGTTCGAGATTCCCCCACGAGTGGAAACATCTTCTCAACATCTACCCTATCAAGCCCCCTCAGAATCTTGTATGTTTCAATAAGATCACCCCTCATTCTTCTAAACTCTAATGAATAAAGGCCTAACTTGTTTAGCTGTTCTTGATAAGTCATCCCAGGAATCAGCCGAAGTGAATCTTTTTTGAACTGCCTCCAATGCCAGTATATCCTTTCTTAAATACGAGGACCAAAACTGTACACAGTACTCCAGGTGCGGCCTCACCAACACCCTGTACAGTTGTAACGACATCCCTATTTTTAAACTCTAACCCCCAGCAATAAAAACCAAAATTCCATTTGCTGCCTTAATTACTTTCTGCACATGCATGCTAACTTTGTGTTTCATGCACAAGAACACCCAGATCCCTCTGTGCTGCACTTTGTTGGAGTCTCTCCATTTAAATAATAGTCTGCCTTTTGATTCTTCCTACCAAAGTGCATGACCTCACACATTCCTAAATTAAACGCTATCTGCCAAGTTTTTGCCCACTCACTCAACCTATCTATATCCCCTTGCAGATTCCTGATGTCCCCACACATGCCCTCCTGCCTATTTTTGTATTGTCAGCAAATTTGGATATATTAGACTCTGTCCCCTCTTCCAAGTCATTCATATAGATAGTAAATAATTGAGGCCCGAGGACTGATTCTTGTGGCACTCCACTAGTTACGTCTTTCCAACCTGAAAAAGACGCATTAGAGTCCTTGAGTTATACAGCACAGAAACAGGCCCTTCGGCCCATCCTGTCTGTGCCGGCCATACAGCACCCAGCTATTCTAATCCCATATTCCTGTGCTTCGCCCGTAGCCCTGTATGCTATGGCGTTTCAAGTGCTCATCTAAATACTACTAAAATGTTGTGAGGGTTCCTGCCACCACCATCCCTTCAGGCAGTGCATTCCAGATTCTAACCACCCTCTGGGTGAAAACATGTTTCCTCAAATCTCCCCTAAACCTCCTGTCCCTTACCCTAAATCTGTGCCCCCTGGTTCTTGACCCCTCCGCTAAGGGAAAAAGTTTCTTCCTATCTAACTTATCAACGCCCCTCATAATCTTGTACACCTCAATCATGTCCCCCCTCAACCTTCTCTGCTCCAAGGAAAACAACCCTAGCCTTTTCAGTCTCTCTTCATAGCTGAAATGTTCCAGCCCAAACAACATCCTGGTGAATCTCCTCTGCACCCTCTCCAGTGCAATCACATCCTTCCTATAGTGTGGTGAGACCAGAATTGTACACAGTACTCCAGCTGTGGCCTAACTAGCGTTTTATATAGCTCCATCATAACCTCCCTGCTCTTATATTCTATGTCTTGGCTAATAAAGACAAGTATCCCATATGTCTTCCTAACCACCTTATCTACCTGTGCTGCTGCCTTCAGTGATCTATGGACAAGTACACCAAGGTGCCTCTGACTTTGTGTACTTCCTAGGGTCCTACCATCCATAGTATATTTCCTTGCCTTTCGTCCTCCCAAAATGCATTACCTTACACTTCTCAGGACTAAATTCCATGTGCCACTGCTCCGCCCATCTTACCAGCCCATCTATATCTCTCTAACCGAAGGATTTCCTCCTCACTTTTTTTTTTCTTTGGCCTCCTTGTCTCGAGAGACAATGGGTAAGCGCCTGGAGGTGGTCAGTGGTGTGTGGAGCAGTGCCTGGAGTGGCCATAAAGGCCAATTCTAGAGTGACAGACTCTTCCACAGGTGCTGCAGAAAAATTTGTTGTCAGGGCTGTTACACAGTTGGCTCTCTCCTTGCGCCTCTGTCTTTTTTCCTGCCAACTGCTAAGTCTCTTCGACTCGCCACACTTTAGCCCAGCACTGATCCCTGTGGTGCACCACTGGTCACAGGCTTCCAATCGCAAAAACAGCCCTTGACCATTACCCTCTGCCTCCTGCCACTAAGCCAATTTTGGATTCAATTTGCCAAATTGCCCTGGATCCCATGGGCTCTTACCTTCTTAACCAATCTCCCATGCGGGACCTTATCAAACGCCTTACTGAAATCCATGTGTACTACATCTACTGCTCTACCCTCATCGACACATCTAGTCACCTCCTCGAAAAATTCAATCAAGTTAGTTAGACACGATCTCCACCTAACAAAGCTATGCTGACTATCCCTGATTAATCGCTGCGTCTCCAAGTGGAGATTAATCCTGTCCCTCAGAATTTTTTCCAATATTTTCCCAACCACTGATTAGACTCACCGGCCTGTAATTACCTGGTTTATCCCTACTACCCTTCTTGAATAATGGTGCCACATTTTCTGTCTGCCATCCTCCTGGTACCTCTCCTGTGGCCAGGGAGGATTTGAAAATTTGTGTCAAAGCCCCTGCTATCTCCTCCCTTGCCTCATATAACAGCCTGGGATACATCTCATCTGGGTCTGAGGATTTATCCACTTTTAGTATGCTAAAACTGCTAATATTTCCTCCCTTTCAATACTAAATATGTTCAAGTATATCACAATCCCCCTCCCTGATCTCTACACCTACACCGTCCTTCTCCATAGCGAACACTGATGAAAAGTAATCATTTAAAACCTCACCTATGTCCTCCGGCTCCATACACAGATTGGCACTTTGCTCCCTAATGGGCCCTACTCTTTCCCTGGTTATCCTCTTACCCTTAATATACTTATAAAACGCCTTGGGATTTTCCTTTATCTTGCCCGCCAGTGTTTTTTCATGCCCCCTCTTCACTTTCCTAATTACTTTTTTAAGTGCCACCCTACACTTTCTGTACTCCTCTAGTGCCTCCACTGTTTTCAGCGCTTGGGACCTGCCATAAGCCTCCTTTTTTTCCTGATCAATCCTATATATCCCTTGACATCCAGGGTTCCTTGGGCCTGTTAGTCCTACCCTTCACCTTAACGGTTACATGTTGACTCTGAGCTCTCTTTGACTGACTCCCACTGATGTGATATCGACTTTCCTACAAGTAGCTGCTCCCAGTCCACTTTGGCCAGATCCTGTTTTATCGTATTGAAATCAGCCTTTGCCCAAGTCAGTACCTTTATTTCTGGTCCATCTTTGTCCTTTTCCATAACTAAATCTTCGAGTTATGGTTGCTATCCCCGAAATGCGCCTTCACTGACACTTCTACCACTTGAACGGCTTCATTCCCTAGGATTAGGTCCAGTACTGCCCCTTCCCTTGTAAGACTTTCTACATACTGGCTCAAAAAGCTCTACTGTATGCATTTTAATGTCTACTGTCTGCTAATGCTCTTCCTCCTTCCTCTCCTGCGAGCTGCAGAGCCTCAGCAGCGGTGAGAAGCCTCAAGTCAGGTGGACCATCTCCTGTTTTAGATCTTTCTCTCACGTTATGTCTCGGCTTGTCCTGCATGACAAAGTGCAGAGTAATTTGCAAGTAAAGTGACACTTTAACCCGTTGTCTGCGTGCATCCCCATCGCAATGCTGTCCCATCAGTCGCAAGTTGCACCCAAGCGCTCACATCTGCCAGATTTTCACTCGAGTTGGCCTCAATGACCACCCATTCGCACGCAGTCTGTTGCTCACTCGCAAATATACATTGTTGTCAACCCCACGAGAGACCCTTTGGTACGATGCAACCCTCACACTTACCCTGACCGTTTGGAGCAGATTGTTCATCCGTTTTCAACACTCCACCCACATTCTCAGATGACCCCACCCCCCCGGTTGCTTACCTCATCTGTTACCTCCGTCCAAGCAGCCTTGGTCCAGCAGGAGGGACTCTTGTTGCCACCTTGGGGAAAAATCACCTCCCACCTTTCCCTAATGGACTGGAGGGAGGCATCGCTGAACCGTGGGGTGGTCTGTGTCTACTCGCAGACATTAAATGTGATCGAGGGAGGTCAAAGACAATAAATAACACTAGAGAAATGAATGATGAGGGGGAGAAGTTTTACTGGGGGTGAGGGACAAAAGCACTGCTGCTTGGAAGAAAGTAGATACTTGCCTAAGGTTATGGAGTTAGCCAGGAACACTGTGGCCATGATGCAGAGTGCCCTTGTTTGTCTCTGGGGCCGTTTTCTAGCCCAACCCTACCTTCTGTTTTGTTAAATGATGGCGGCTTTCACCAAGAAAAGGTTTCCTCCGACGCATGATCATGCGTTTCCACTGTGTCCGCCGCCGGCCAATGATAATTTTAATTTTAATCGCATGGGAACGAGCTCCTGACACAATGCGGAGGTTCCGCCCATTTTCACTTCCACCATCAGGACTAAAATGCCACCCTCTATATTTCTATTCTCTCTATTTCTATCCACATTCTTTCCCTCCCTTGATCTCTCTCTGTCCCTTCTCTTTCTCTATCAATACTCGTCTCGCCCCATTCTTTTTCTCCATTACCAAAGCTCTCCACACACTCTCTCTTCTCTATCCTCTTTACCCACTCTTTCTATTTCACGCAATCTCTTTATTCACTATCCACTCTTTCTATCCGCTCACTTTCTCTCTCTCCACACTTACTCTCTCTAGCCCCTTTCATTTTCACATACTCTCCATACTCTGCCTCTTAACTGTCTGCTCCACATGTTGCTCACATACCGAGGTGGGCGGGTAAGAGGAATGACTGGTGGGCTTTGGGAGAAGTGAAGGTAAGGCAGACACTTGGAGAAAAGGGATAAGAAACCAACAAACATCAATAGAAAACCAGTCAAAACATTTCACAGGCTCCATGTGGAAACATTTCATTCAGATTGTTTGCAGACATAATTGGCATGATGCCTACAGCAGGCAGTACAACTGGAATCTGTAGCATTTATTAGAGATGAAATTGATTTTAAAAAACCAATCATACCGGTCTACCAATTTTGAGTTTGTAGCTGACAACTGGACAGAAAGATGCTCATATCATTACTTCACAGTCAGGGCTGTAGGGGAAACAGTGGCATAGTAATAATGCCACTGAACTGGTAATCCAGAGACCCCGTCTAATATTCTGGGGCCATAGGTTCAAATCCCATTACGGCAGCTGGTGGAATTTAAATTCAATTAGTTTATAAAAAATGATTAGTATTAATGGTAATAAAAAATAGTAATGGTAATCATGAAACTACCATTGATTGTCGTAAAAACCCATCTGATTCACTAATGCCCTTTAGGGTCTGGCCTACATGTGACTAAATGACCTAGCAAGCCATTCAGTTTTACAAAACCACTAAACAAAAGCTGCAAAGGAATAAACTGGACGGAAACCTCGGCACTGAAAGCAACAAAGTCATTCCGAGCCCTGTCAACTTTGCAAAGTCCTCCTTATTAACATCTGGGGCTTCTACCAAAATTGGGAGAGCTGTCCTACAGACTAGTCAAGCAACAACCTGACGTGGTCATACCCACGGAATCATATCTTCCATCCACTGTCCCTGCTCATCACCACCTTCTCAAGGGCAATTAGTGATGGGCAACAAATGCTCACTTTTTACATCCAATCTTGTCATTTTTTTTTTTAAATGCCCAGGTCCCAAACCTTCTGACTCAGAGGTGCAAGCACTGGTGGCTCAATGGGGCGCACTCTTAGTTCAAAGTCTAAATGTTTGTATGTTCAAGTCTCACTTGAGTTACTTCAGTGCAGTACTGAGGGAGTGTGATGCTGCTGAGGGATAAATATTCACTTGGACAATATAAGGCTGACCCCAGTAATCTGAGAGATTGGGGGAAGTTGGGTTTTTCAGCCTTGAAGGGACCTGGCTGAAAAGTGATTTTATTGAAGATCATAAAATAGTAATTCAGTCTTGGCCCCACATCTTCGGAAGGATATAGAGGCCTTAGAGGGAGTGCAGCATAGATTTACCAGAATGATACCTGAATGCGAAGGATTAAATTACAAGGCGAGATATGTAAACTAGAAGTTTAAGGAGTGTTTTAATGGAAGTTTTCAATGTATTAAGGGTAGATAGAGAGAAAATATTTCTGCTGGCTGGGGAGCTCGGACTAGGGGACATAGACTCAAATTTAGAGCCAGGCCTTTCAGGAGTGAAATTAGGAAATATTTCTACCCACAAAGGTTGGTAGAAATTTGCAACTCTCTTCCACAAATGGCAATTGTTGCTAGATCAGTTGTTGACTTTAAATCTGAGAGTGATAGATTTTTGTTAACCAAAGATATTGAGGGACATATGGATGAAGGTCCTAGATCAGTCATAATCTCATTGAATGGTGGAACATACTCGAGGGGCTAAATGGCTTCTCCTCTGTCCCTATGTTCCTAAATGATACGGAAAAGATAAATTAAAAATTCAGCTTCCAGCTAAACCACGACACAAGACAAGGGGACACAGGTTCAAACAACTGAACGGAAAATTTAGGATTGCCGGGAAGCTCTTCTAGTAAAACCCTTGCAGCTGAACTGGCTTGAAATTGCAGAGGAATTTGAATAATTGAACATTTATTTATTGCAGCAAGTGGTCAAGAAACTTGATGGTGCCTTCCCTTTCCTTACTCAATGTAATACACAGTTTTTATTACTGTTGGTTTGATAGCAACAATGCTTGCTTATCTAAGAAGGAATTCATGCAAGTCTAGGAGTCTGGATTTTCCTCTGTTCAGAACAAAGTAGCCATTTCCTTTCATTGAGAAAGTCATAGATCATGTGTTAGCTGCTATTCCTTGGAAAGACTGACGCCAGTGTGGTCCCTGACGCTAAAGGTGACTGTGGTCCTATTGTTGGAATGTGCGTGAGGAGGAGAAAATGGACTTACGCATTTAAATTGCTTCCTGTGAAGTTTTCAAACAAAGCTCTTCATTAAGTAGCCTATTCCGTGAGTTTTTTTTTAAATAAATTCCTAAGACCTGATATAATGCACTGAAGTTAGAGAATGATGTCATAACAACTTGCATTTTTATAGTGCCTTTAATGTGCTAAAATGTGACTAGATGCTCAACGTAGCACTATCAGACAACATTTGACAATGAACCACATAAGGTTAACTGACCAAAGGTTTGGTCAAAGAGGTAGGTTTTAATTTTTTTATTATTTGTTGGTGGGATGTGAGCATCACTGGCTCGGCCTGCATTTATTGCCCATCCTTAATTCCCCTTGAGAAGGTGGTGGTGAGCTGCGTCAGGTAGACCAACAATGCTGTTAGGAAGGGAGTTCCAGGATTTTGACCCAGTGACAGTGAAGGAACGGCGATATAGTTCCAAGTCAGGATGGTGTGTGGCTTGGAAGAGAACTTGCAGGTGGTGGTGTTCCGATGTATCTGCTGCCTTTGTCCTTCTAGGTGGTAGAGGTTGTGGGTTTGAAAGGTGCTGTCGAAGGAGCCTTGGTGAGTTGATGCAGTGCATTTTGTAGATGGTACACACTGCTGCGACTGTGCGTCACTGGTGAAGGGAGTGAATGTTGAAGGTAGTGGATGGGGTGCCAATCAAGCAGGCTGCTTTGTCCTGGATGCTGTTGAGTTTCCTGAGTGGTGTTGGAGCTGCACGAATCGAGACAAGTGTAGAGTATTCCATCACACTCCTGACTTGTGCCTTGGAGATAGTAGACAGGCTTTGGGGAGACAGGAGGTGAGTTACTCATCACAGATTACTAGCCTATGACCTGCTCTTGTAGGCATGGTATTTATATAGCTACTCCAGTTCAGCTTCTGATCAATGGTAACCCCCCAGGATGTTGATAGTGGGGGATTCAGCGATGGTAATGCCATTGAGCATCAAGGGAAAATGGTTTGATTCTCTCTGATTTGAGATGGCCATTGCCTTGCACTTGTGTGGCGCAAATGTCACTTGTCACTTATCAGCCCAAGCCTGGATGTTGTCCAGGTTTTGCTGCATATGGGCTGCTTTGTATGACTTCAACCAGTGGATAGTTTTCCCCATAACTCCCATTGATTCCAGTTTTGCTAGGGCTCCTTTCTTTATTTCTTTTAGTTAGCAAATTAATTTAACAGTTGCTGTTTGGGTTGGAGAAGGTGAGTTTTAGACCAGCTTTTAACAGAGTTCACTCAGGCTCTTCTTGCAGCTGTACCTTATTAATTAGATAACTGGCTTAAACCAGTTTTCAGGGGCTAGAGTCAGATAGTATAAAAGTGGGCCATCTTACAGTGCTGACTTCGTTTGCACTGGTGTGCTGACTTGGGGCTGCATTAGAGAGCTAAAGTGGGAGTTTTATGACGGAGGGAGCGAGGAGCTCCTTTCATTTCCTACCTGTCCTCAAAGAACGTGAGGAGATACGAGAGTTTCCAAAGAGCACAGCTGAATGGTGAGAAAGTCCTGGTGGGTATTTTTCAAACTGGATTGAATTGTAAGCCATTGTTTTAGCAACACTTAGTTGATTTTTTTTTTATTATAATAGTCTTCTAAAGTTTTAAATTTAAAGGGTTTAGTCATGGCAGGAGAGCTTAAAGCCGTGGTTTGCTCCTCTTGCTGCACGTGGGAATCTGGGAACATTTCCAGTCCCCAAGACCAGCATGTGTGCAGGAAGTGTGTCCAGCTGCAGCTCCTGGAAGCTCGGGTTTCAGAGCTGGAACGGCGGCTGGAAACACTGTGGAGCATCCGCGAGTCTGAGAGCATTGTGGATAGCACGTATAGAGAGGTGGTCACACCGCAGCTGAAGGGATTTGAGGAAGGAAGGGAATGAGTGACCACCAGGCAGTCCAAGAGAATCAGGCAGGTAGTTCAGGAGTCCCCTGGGGTCCCGCTTGCAAATCGATATTCCATTTTGGAGGCTGGTACCTCCAAGGAGTGTGGACAGAGCCAAGCTTCTGGCACCACAAGCAGCCTGTCTGCACGGGAAGGGGGAAAGGGAGGAAGAGCAATAGTAATAGGGTATTCTATAATCGGGAACAGATAGGCGCTACTGTGGCTGTCAACGTGACTCCAGGATGGTGTGTTGCCTCCCTGGAGCCAGGGTCTGGGATGTCACTGAACGGCTGCAGGGCATCCTGAAGGGGGAGGGTGATAAGGCAGAGGTCATGGTACATGTTGGTACCAATGACATAGGTAGAAAGAGGGATGAGGTCTTGCATCAAGAATTCAGGGAGTTAGGCAGTAGACTAAAAAGCAGGACCTCTCCGGTTGTAATCTCTGGATTACTCCCAGTGCCATGTGCTAGCGAGTATAGAAATAGGAGAATAGCACAGATGAATGCGTGGCTTAAGAGTTGGTGCAGGAGGGAGGGTTTTAAATTCCAGGACCACTGGGACCATTTCTGGGGAAGGTGGGACCTGTACAAGAGGGACAGTCTACATCTGAACCAGAGGGGGACTAACATCCTTGCTGGTGGATTAGCTGGTGCTGTTGGGAGGAGTTTAAACTAATTTGGCAGGGGGAGAGGACTCAGACTCCTAGCAGAATAGGACACAGCTAAACACAGGAAAGCAAACAAGTCAGAGGGAATACAGCGGAAATAAGTTCCAAGGGAGTAAGACCAGGATGGATGGCCTCTACTTTAATGCCAGGAGTATTACAGGTAAAACGGATGAGTTAAGGGCAAGGATTGACACGTGGAATTGTGATATAGTAGCCATCATTGAGACATGGTTGAGGGAGGGGCAGGATTGGCAGCTCAATATCCCGGGATATAGAATCTTCAGGCGAGACAGAGGAGGGGGTATTGCAATATTGAGGAGGGGGCATTGCAATATTAGTTAAGGAGTCAGTTACTGCAGTAAGGAGAGATGATATCTTGGAGGGAGCAATGAAGCTTTATGGGTAGAGTTTAGGAATAAAAAAGGGACAGCCACATTGCTAGGTGTTTATTATAGACCCCCAGACAGTCAGCGGGAAATTGAGGAGCAAATATGTGCGCAATTCACAGAGGTGTGTAAAAATAATAATAGGATAATTATATTGGGAGATTTCAACTTTCCCAACATTAATTGGGATAGTCATCGTGTTAAGGGCTGAGATGGAGTGGAGTTCTTAATGTATATAGGAGAACCTTTTAGCTCAATATGTAGAGGATCCAACAAAGGAGGGTGCAGTGCTGGACCTAATTCTGGGGAATGAAGCCAGACAGGTGGTTGATGTGTTGGTGGGGGAGCATTTTGGTGATAGCGACCACAACATGGTACAATTTAAGCTTGTTATGGAGAAAGAAATAGACAAGTTGCAAAAAAAGGTTTTGGATTGGGGGAGAGCGAATTTTAGTAAAATAAGGCAGGATCTGGCCAAGGTAGACTGGAACACATTACTTGTCGGGAAATCTACAGAAGAGCAGTGGGGGGCATTCAAAAAGGAAATGGGGAGGGTACAGGCCCAACATGTTCCCTCTAGGCTAATAGGTAGGAGCAACAAGCCCAGAGAACTATGGATGACCAGAAACATTCAGGGTATGATGAGAAAGAAAAGAGAGGCTTTTAGCAAATACAAGGAGAGCAAATCAATGGAAGCATTAGTGGAATACAGAAAGTGCAGGATGGAGCTTAAGAAAGCAATTAGGAGAGAAAAGAGGGGATATGAGAAAGCTCTGGCTGGTAAAAGTAGGGAAAATCCCAATATATTCTATAAGTATATCAATGGGAAGAGGATAACCAGGGAAAGAGTTGGACCCATTCAGGACCAAGGGGGAAATATGTGGGTGGAGCCAAAGGACATTGGTAGGGTGTTGAACGAATACTTCACATCTGTCTTCACCCAAGAGAATGAGGATGTAGATATGGAACTCAGAGAGAGAGACTGTGAGGTTCTTGAACAAATTGTCATAGGGAGTGACAAGGTATTGGAGGTTTTGGCAGGCTTAAAAGTGGACAAATCTCCAGGTCTAGACTATTTGTGTCCCAGGATGCTGTGGGAGGCGAGGGTGGAGATTGCAGGGGCTCTGACCCAAATTTTTAATTCCTCTCTGTCCATGGGGGAGGTGCCAGAGGACTGGAGAACAGCTAATGTGATCCCACTATTTAAGAAAGGTTGTAGAGATAAGCCAGGGAACTACAGACCAGTGAGTCTCACGTCAGTGGTCGGGAAACTATTGGAGAAAATTCTGAAGGAGAGAATCTATCTCCACTTGGAGAGGCAAAATTTGATTAGGAATAGTCAGCATGGCTTTGTCAGAGGGAGGTCATGCCTAACAAATATGATTGAATTTTTTGAGCATGTGACCAGGTGTGTAGCTGAGGGTAGTGCAGTTGATGTAGTTTACATGGATTTCAGCAAAGCCTTTGACAAGGTCCCACATGGGAGACTTATCAAGAAAGCAAATGCACATGGGATACAGCGTAACTTGATGAGGTGGGTTCAAAATTGGCTTAGCTGTAGGAGACAGAGCGTGATGACAGACAGCTGTTCTGGTGACTGGAAGCCAGTGTCCAGTGGCATACCACAGGAATCTGTGCTGGGTCCCCTATTGTTTGTCATTTATATAAACGGCATAGATGACTATGTGGGGGGTAGGATCAGTAAGTTCGCAGATGACATAAAGATTGGCCAAGTGGTTAACAGTGAGGTTGAGTGTCTTGGGTTACTGGAAGATATAGATGGGATGGTGAAATGGGCAGAAAAGTGGCAGATGGAATTTAACCCCGAAAAGTGTGAGGTGATACACTTTGGAAGGAGTAATGTGACATGGAAGTATTCAATGAATGGCCTGAAACTTGGAAGTTCCGAGGAACAAAGGGACCTTGGCGTGTTTGTCCATAGATCTCTGAAGGCAGAAGGGCAGGTTAATAGGGTGGTGAAAAAGGCATATGGGACACTTGCCTTTATCAATCGAGGCATGGATTACAAAAGCAGGGAGGTCATGTTGGAGTTGTACAGAACTTTGGTAAGGCCACAGCTGGAGTACTATGTGCAATTCTGGTGGCCACATTATAGGAAGGATATGATTGCACTGGAGGGGGTGCAGAGGCGATTCACCAGGATGTTGCCTGGGATGGAACATTTAAACTATGAAGAGAGGTTGGATAGGCTTGGGTTGTGTTCGCTGGAGCAGAGAAGACTGAGGGGTGACCTGATCGAGGTGTCCAAGATTATGAGGGGCATGGACAGGGTGGATAGGGAGCAGCTGTTCCCCTTAGTTGAAGGGTCAGTTACGAGAGGACACAAGTTTAAGGTGAGGGGCAGGAGGTTTAAGGGGGGTTTGAGGAAGAACTTTTTTACCCAAAGGGCGGTGACGGTCTGGAATGCACTGCCTGGGAGGGTGGTAGAGGCGGGTTGCCTCACATCCTTTAAAAAGTACCTGGATGAGCACTTGGCACGTCATAACATTCAAGGCTATGGCCCAAGTGCTGGCAAATGGGATTAGGTAGACAGATCAGGTGTCTTTAATGCTTCGGTGCAGACTTGATGGGCCGAAGAGCCTCTTCTGCACTGATGCCCAGTTTTGAGTTGCTAGATCTGTTCGAAATCTATCCCATTTAGCACCGTGGTAGTGTCACACAACACAATGGAGGGTATCCTCAATGTGAAGACGGGACTTCGTCTCCATAAGGACTGTGAGATGGTCATTCCCACCAATACTGTCATTGACAGATGCATCTGCAGCAGGCAGATTGGCGAGGACGAGGCCAAGTATGTTTTTCCCTCACCACCTGCCGCAGACCCAGTCTAGAAGCTATATCCTTTATGACTCAGCCAGCTCAGTCAGTAATGGTGCTACTGAGCCACTCTTGGTGATGGACATTGAAGTCTCCCACCCAGAGTACATTCTGTGCCCTTGCCACCCTCAGTGCTTCTTCCAAGTGGTATTCAACATGGAGAAGCACTAATTCATCAGCTGAGGGAGGCAGTACTTGGTAATCAGCAGGAGATTTCCTTGCCCATGTTTGATCTGATGCCATGAGATTTAATGGGGTCTGGAGTCAATGTTGAGGACGCACAGGACAACTCCCTGCCGATTGCATACCACTGTGTTGCCACCTCTGGGTAGTCTGTCCTGTTGGTGCGACAAGACATTCCCAGGGATGGTAATGGTGGTGTTTAGGACATTGTCTGTAAGGTATGATTCCGTGAGTGTGACTATGTCAGGCTGTTGCTTGACTAGTCTGTGGGACAGCTCTCCCAATATTGGAACAAGCCCCCAGATGTTAGTAAGGAGGACTTTGCAAGGTCGACAGGTCTAGGTTTGCCATTGTCATTTCCAGTGCCTAGGTCGATGCCGGGTGATCTGTCTGGTTTCATTCTTTTCTTAGACTTTGTAGTGGTTTGATCCAACTGAGTGGCTTGCTAGGCCATTTCAGAGGACATTTAAGAGTCAACACATTGCTGTAGGCTAGACCAGGTAAGGACGGCAGATTTCCTTCCCTGAAGGACATTATTTTGTTCAAGTTAACCTTTGACCTGTGCTGCTTTGTTGATTGGTGCTTGACGTTGTTTGGATATGTTGAGTGTCAATCAAAAGTCTATCAAAATCATTGTATCTCTGCAAATCTTTCCTTTGCTATTTTGACACCAATCACGGAGGATTTATGTCACCAATGTTCTTCAATGTTTGCAGTAGTTTACCTTTGTCATTTACCCTTGTTAGGTATTTTGTCCGGTTCATATTAAGATAAGCTCACAAGGGAGAAAGGTTTTGAAGGGTAAATTGATAAGGTTAGATGAAGAAGGAGACTTGTGTGGAGCTTAAATGTCAACATAGGCCCATTGGGCCAAATGACCTGTTTCTGTGCTGTGCATTCTACTTAATTCTATACAATATTGCAGTTCCCCAGCTTCTACCTTGTGTTCAACAGCCTCACACTCCAGTTTGGAATTATTCTGCAATGAAACAACTGCGTATTCTATATCAGGCACAGTAACCAACATTGCCCACAACTTCAGCAAAGGACAAAACATGACAAGTTTAATTTTAGTCTTACTTTAATTTAACTTTTGAGTGTTATTCACTAAAGCTTGCTAATTGACGAGAATGGTACAAGCAATCACTAGACTGTCTTCAACAGGGAACGACATTCACTGAGGTTTGTTACACAGACTTCGAGTCCACATGCTCTGGAGTTCCCTCCCTTAGCTCCTTTTTCTTTCCAACTCCCTCTCCCCATTAAGACATTGTGCAAGAATTTGAATCGTCTTAAAAAAAAAAATCTGTAAATATAAAGCTGGTATCTGTAAAAGTGACCATGAAGCTGTCGGATGGTCTTAAAAATCCATTCATTCACTAATATCCTTTAGGGAAGAAAATGTGCCATCCTTCCCAGACTTCCTATAAGTGACTCCAGTCACACACCACTGTAGTTGACTCTTAACTGCCCTCTGAAGTGGGCAACCAGGGATGAGCAATAAATGTCAACCTTGCCAGCAACACCACCATCTTGACAATGAATAATGAAAATGATTGTACCAGAATATTAACCACAAGGTTTAACCTGAAGTGATATTAACCACATGGCTTCACCTTAAGTGATACTTGTACTGTGTAATGTAAGCTGAAGTAACATTGCAGTATACGGAGTAACACAAGGTCATTAGGAACAGGAGTAGGCCATTCTTTAGATCATTTTCCCTCCTTTGCTTCATATCCCTCACGTAACAAAAGTGTATCGATCTCAGTCTTGAAAGCTCCAATTGATCCAATATTAGCCACGTTTTGGGGGAAAATGTTCCAGATTTTCAATACCACTTGTGTGAAAAACTGCTTCCTGATTTCCTCCTGAACTTCCTAACTCGAATATTAAGATTATTCCCATGGTCCTTGACTTCACCGAGAAAACAGATATCTGTATCTACCCTATTCAAACCCTTTTATCATTTTAAACATCTCGATCAGATCAATCTCCGAAACTCAAGAGAATATAAGCCAAGTTTATGCATCTAGTCCTCATAACTTAACACTTTAAGCTCTGAATGAACTTGTGCTGCACCCCAGTCTTCCTGAGGTATATTGCTCAAAGCTCTACACAGTGTTCTAAATCGGGTCTGACCAAATCTCGACACAACTGATTTCCTTGCTCCAACATTGGCGGCTGTCTCTGCCTAGGCCCTAAGCTCTGGAATTTCCACCCCAAACCTCTGCTTCTCTCAACCTCTCTTTCCTCCTTTAAAGGGGTCGGTGATAGTGCTATCAAGCAGCACTTGCTCAGCAATAACTTGCTCACTGACACTCCGTTTGGTTACCACCAGGGCCACTCAGCTCCTGACCTCATTGGGCAAAAGTGCTGAACTCCAGAGGTGAGGTGAGAGTGACTGCCTTTGAAATCAAGGCAGCATTTGACCAAGTGTGGCATCAAGGAGCCCGAGCAAAACTGAGGTGAATGGGAATCAGGGGGAAAACTCTCTGCTGGTTGGAGTTGTACCTAGCACAAAGGAAGATGGTTGTGGTTGTTGGAGGTCAATCATCTCAGTCCCGGGACATCACTGCAGGAGTTCCTCAGGGTCGTGTCCTAGGCCCAACCATCTTCAGCTGCTTCAACAATGATTTTCCTTCCATCATAAGGTTAGAAGTGGGGATGTTCGCTGATGATTGCACAATGTTCAGCACCATTCGCGACTCCTCAGATACTGAAGCAGCCGATGTCCAGATGCAGCAAGACCTGGCCAACATTTAGGCTTGGGCTGATAAGTGGCAAGTATCATTCCATCCACACAAGTGCCAGGTAATGACCGTTTCAAACAAAAGAGAATCTAACCATCTCCCCTTGATGTTCAATGGCATCCCCATCGCTGAATCCCCCACTATCAACATCCTGTGGGGTTACCATTGACCAGAAACTGAACTGGATCAGCCATATAAACACTGTGACTACTAGAGCAGGTCAGAGGCTGGAAATTCTGCGGCGAGTAACTCATCTCCTGTCTCCCCAATGCCTGTCCCCCACCAAGGCACAAGTCAGGAGTGTGATGGAATACTCTCCACTTGCCTGGATGGGTGCAGCTCCAACAACACTCACGAAGCTTGACACCATCCAGGACAAAGCAGCCTGCTTGATTGTCACCCCATCCACGACTTTCAACATTCACTCCCTTCACCACCGACGCACAGTAGCAGCAGTGTGTGCAATGCACTGCAGCAACTCACCAAGTCTCCTTCAACAGCACCTTCCAAACCTGCAACCTCTACCACCTAGAAGGACAAGGGCAGCAAATGCATGGGAACACCACCACCTGCAAGTTCCCCTCCAAGTCACACACCATCCTGACTTGGAACTATATCGCCATTCTTTCACTGTCACTGGGTCAAAATCTTGGAACTCCCTTCTTAACAGCATTGTGGGTGTACCTACCCCACATGGACTGTGGTTCAGGAAGGCAGCTCACCACCACCTTCACAAGGGCAGTTAGGAATGGGTAATAAATGCTGGCCTAGCCAGCAACGCCCACATCCCATGAACAAATATATATTTTTTAAATATATAAAAAGGTGTGCTTTATGGGCCGGGTCTTACTTATTAATGTGCAATTGACCAGCAGTTTCAGGGGAAGAAGAGATACACCATAACTTCTGAATCTCCAGAACTTGCTGGTTGATATACACTGCTGTGCTGTCTGCTTCACACAAACAACATCTGGCCCTTAGCCTCCCCATTATTATTTAAGAACTTGCTGGATTTGCACATTAACTGGCCATTGATCTGCCTGCAGAGAGTTAGGTCTCTTACTTCACAGTGTAAGTACCCTTTTAACAACGTGATTATTGTTAGTGCAATGCCAATCGATCTCTCTAGCCGAGAAAGGGAACAATTTAAACAGTTACATCTCGTAGCTGCATGGCATAAATTGTTAATAGATATCTGCAAAATGTCATTTAAAAAAAAGTAAAATTTTTCATTTCTACCTCAATTTTCTCTCAGAATCACAGAATAATACAGTGCAGAAGAGGCCCTTCGGCCCATCGACTCTGCACCGATGCATTAAAACACCTGACTTGTCTACCTAATCCCATTTGCCAGCACTTGGCCCATAGCCTTGAATGCGATGACATGCCAAGTGCTCATCCGGGTACTTTTTAAAGGATGTGAGGCAACCTGTCTCTACCACCCTCCCAGGCAGGGCATTCCAGACCGTCACCACCCTCTGGGTAAAAAAGTTCTTCCTCAAATCCCCCTTAAACCTCCCGTCCCTCACCTTAAACTTGTGACCCCTCGTAACTGACCCTTCAACTAAGGGGGACAGCTGCTCCCTATCCACCCTGTCCATGCCCCTCATAATCTTGTACACCTCGATCAGGTCACCCCTCAGTCTTCTCTGCTCCAGCGAAAACAACCCAAGCCTATCCAACCTCTCTTCATAGTTTAAATGTTCCATCCCAGGCAACATCCTGGTGAATCGTCTCTGCACCCCCTCCAATGTAATCACATCCTTCCGATAATGTGGCGACCTGAATTGCACACAGTACTCCAGCTGTAGCCTTACCAAAGTTCTGTGTACAACTCCGACATGATCTCCCTGCCTTTTTCACCACCCTATTAACCTGCCCTTCTGCCTTCAGAGATCTATGGACAAACACGCCAAGGTCCCTTTGTTCCTTGGAACTTCCCAGTGTCAGTCCATTGATTGAATACTTCCATGTCACATTAGTCCTACCAAAGTGCATCACCTCACACTTTTCAGCGTTAAATTCCATCTGCCCCTTTTACTGCCCATTTGACCATCCCGTCTATATCTTCCTGAAACCTAAGACACTCCACCTCACTGTTAACCACTCGGCCAATCTTTGTGTCATCTGCGAACTTACTGATCCCAACCCCCACATAGTCATCTATGTCGTTTATATAAATGACAAACAATAGGGGACCCAGCACAGATCCCTGTGGTACGCCACTGGACACTGGCTTCCTCTCAATCCAATCTTTCTTTCCTTCTTGGTATCTCTCTTTTTATACCTGATTTGGCTCTAATTCACCCTATCTATTTCTGACTGCTTCTCTGTCATTCGTCAGTTTCTTTCTCAATTATTTTATCTCATTTGTTGAGGGGATAAACTGTTGCTCCTGCCGTTCACTGAAGTCTCATTGCCCGCGCCACGCCATTTGCAGCTCACACTTTCAGCAATCTTTGAGCTGAAGGTGATGAAAAAGCCTAGCTAACAGGCTACTCTATCGGAGGTGGTGGTGTCATAATGGTAATATCACTGGACTAGTAATCCAGAGCTCAGCTTAATGCTCTGGGGGATATGGGTTTGAATCCCACCATGGTAGATGGTGAAATTTGAATTCAATTAATCAATCTGGAAGTACACAGCTAGTCTAAATGGTTACCATAAAACCATCGTCAATTGTTGTTAAAACCTGTCTGGTTCACTAATGTCCTTTTGGGAGGGGAATCTGCTGTCCTTACCTGGTCTGTGTGTGACTCCAGACCCACAGCAATGTGGTTGACTCTTAAAAGCAATGCTCCCTGAAATGGCCTAGCAAGACATTCAGACAAGGGCAATTAAGGATGGGCATATAGACCTACTAAGCATTTCAGATTTCCAGCATCTGCAGTATTCTGCTTTTATTTTAAGTTACTCTATGAGGTGCCCCACTTCAGATCTGACCTAAGGAGATTGCCATGAAAATGATATATATTTCAAGGCTCTATAGTGATGGCCACATTAAACATGCCCAGCATTAAGATCAGTTATTGCTACCACTGAGCCAAGGTTGAGACCTTGACCAGGAAGAAAAGGTAACTTGTGTAAAACACATAACATAGAACATCCATAGAAGTGAAAAGTTAAAATCCCAAATTTTCTCCAGATATTAGTTCATTCCTTCACAACGAATCAGAGTTTTACTGCTCTGAAAAAGGCCATTTAACCCATCATATCGGTACTAGCTCTTTGAAAGAATTATCCAGTTTCATTCCCCTGCTCATTCCCCAAGTCCCTTTAAATTTTACTTTTTCAAATTTCCTTTTGAAAGCCATTGCGAGTTCTACTTCCACCCCGGTTTCCTGTGGAAATTCCGTGTCCTAATAACCTTCCATGTAAAAACAAATTCTCCTAATCTCTCCTTTTGTTCTTTTCGCGATTATCTTAAATTTACAACCTCTGGTGACTGAATCGCTGACAAGTGGAAATCGTTTTTCCGAAATGGTTTATCAAAAGCTCTCGTTATTCAGAGATTAATTCTGAATTATGAGAGTTTTCGATAAGATAAATAAAGAAACTTGGTCCTGTAACATTATGCATCAGGCTCATGGCACTTTTCAAAATATGCTCAGCTGCGGTGTAATAACCGATACAGGACAGAGTGCATTCTCATTCAAACTGCATCAAAATTCCTTAACCTGATCTACTTGAATGAAAAGCCTCCCCAGTCTCTCTTAGTTTGCCCTCATCGTCCCTGGTATCATCTTAGCAAATGTTCTTTATAAGTTCCCCATCGCCTCGGATCCTACAGTTTACTATCCCTGTGCCTCTCCCCGTTGCAACATCCAAGTGCCCCGAGGGAATATTGCCTCCAGTATCCTGCCCAGAAGTCCATTCCAAGATGAGATGTTAAACTGAGGATCCCTCATCCCTCTCAGGTGGGTGTGCAAGATCCCATGGCACTATTTCTGTGAATAGCTGGGAAGTTATCCCCAGTGTCCTGGGCAATATTTATCCCTCAACTAACATCACTAAAACAGATGATCTGGTCAAAGTCACATTGCTGTTTGTGGGACCTTGCTGTGAAAAAATTGGCTGCTGCATTTTCTACAATGCAACAGTGACTACACTTCCAAACTTACTTCATTGGTTGTAAAGCAGTTTGGGACATCATGAGGCCATAAAAGGCACTACAGAAGTTCAAAGTCTTTCTTTACACAAGCCAAATACTGCAGATGCTGGAAATCAGAAGTAAAAACAGAAAATGCTAGACATGCTCAGTGGGTCTGGCAGCATTTGTGAGGAGAGAAACAGAGTTAACATTTCAAGTCAATGGAAAGTCAGAATCCAGTTCTGAAGAAAGATCATTGACCTGAAACCTGTTTCTCTCCCCACAGAGGCTGCCAGGCCCGCTGAGCATTTCCAGTATTTTCTGTTTTTACTTCAAATCCTTTCTTTCTTTGATTACACAGTGGCCTAACTCTGGTTGATATTACCAGTGGAAATGTAGTACATTGCAGTATGGGGTAGCTGGTTTCCCGACCATCTGGGGTAGTGACCTCTGACCCCAGCAATGTGCCCGTTCCGATCAATTGATATAATTTCGGAAGGCTCCCAGTGGGATTACCAGCTGTGCTGGAGGCCCCACCAGTGGGGCAAGGAGGGGTCATGACTGATGACTGCAGCAGCAGGAAGAGGCCAGCCTCCCTCCCAGGAGTTCTCTTACCCCAGGATGTGACAGGTGCCACATAAATGCAAGTTATTTCTTTCCTCATACCTCAGTCCACTGACACTGAGGGCCCTATTTTAACTCCCCTCAGCCAAACTCCCCCGCTCCCACTCCAGCCTAGGTGGAAGTTGGGCAGGAATGGCATTAAAATGAGGGCAGTGACTTACCCCCTCTGACCCTGCTGCTTTCCCATGGTGTCCCCATACTGACTTACTCTTTTGAACCGGTAAGCGGGACACACTCAGGAAAGATTTGCAGGCCTCTTTAAATTTGTAAGATCGGTTCTGGAGAGCCGGGGCTGCAGTGTAGGTTTTCCAGTCAGGCCAAACCTACCTGGAGGTGGTCGGTGGGGGGGGGGCAAGAGGCCCAGGCAGGTCAGTAATTCAATATCGGTTTCCTCGGGCCAGGACGTACTCCTGCTGGTCACACAATGAAGCCTGGGGGCCTCCCTTGCCATGGGCATTGCCACCCAGCCCTCTCCTTCACCCCCATCACGGTCATATCCAACCTCCCCTCCAGCCCCTCCACCCTCCCCACTTCCCTGGGTCCCCAGCTCCTGCCTCTGAATTCCGGCTCCCGGTTCTGGCTGGGTTCAGGCGAGCCACAAAGAAAATTTATGGTAGCAAGGCCCCGCTGTTAAGATGGGCCTCGGCCTCCACTTCCCTGGGTTCTCCAGAGACTTTGGGGCTAATGATCACTGTATCCAGGTCCCAGACCAACTCCCTCTTTTATAAAAGGGGCCTGGGGATCAGTCTTGTGACCTTTCACCCAAACCCCTTCAGGACTTCAATGTTTCTATTGTGCCTCAGACTGAACATCATTCTCAAGTATGTTCTAACCATAGAAATAGGCAACATGATTCTGACCTGCTCCGAATTGTTTTTTTAGAATTAGAATTAGAACATTACAGCGCAGTACAGGCCCTTCGGCCCTCGATGTTGCGCCGACCTGTGAAACCATCTGACCTACACTATTCCATTTTCATCCATATGTCTATCCAATGACCACTTAAATGCCCTTAAAGTTGGCGAGTCTACTACTGCTGCAGGAAGGGCGTTCCACGCCCCTACTACTCTCTGCGTAAAGAAACTACCTCTAACATCTGTCCTATATCTATCACCCCTCAACTTAAAGCTATGTCCCCTCGTGTTTGCCATCACCATCCGAGGAAAAAGACTCTCACTATCCACCCTATCTAACCCTCTGATTATCTTATATGTCTCTATTAAGTCACCTCTCCTCCTCCTACTCTCCAACGAAAACAACCTCAAGTCCCTCAGCCTTTCCTCGTAAGACCTTCCCTCCATACCAGGCAACATCCTAGTAAATCTCCTCTGCACCCTTTCCATAGCTTCCACATCCTTCCTATAATGCGGTGACCAGAACTGCACGCATTGTACATGTTTTGCTTTATTAGTTCATCTTACATCTGCAGGGTGGTAGGTGGGGGTATGGAGTGTGGGGGAGCTAGAGATGTCCTCCAAAGATAAACACAAAGAACTGTCTTTATCCAGATGCTATTCCGACGTTGATCCTCCCTGGAATTTTCCAGAGAAACGGAAGATTCCCGGGAAACATTGCAGTCAGCCTTTCAATTAGAGAGCGCGTGGAATCAATTTTTACTTTAACCAGTGAACAACCTCAACAATTTCTGAATCTGTGCCAGCAGCAACCGTTCTCGTTCACTAAGCTCTGGATGTGAGTAAAACGTGGATGTTGAAGATCTGTAAATAATGCACAGAGAAATAGGTCAATGCTGTACATGAGTAACAAGGTGACCCGGTCCAATTAATCCATGCCAGTTTTTAACCCCACCATGTGAGTCAGACAGAAACTTGCATTTATATAGCACTTTTAACATTGTAAAATGTCCTAAGGTGCTTCACAGGAGCTTTATAAACAAAATTTGACACCAAGCAATAAGGAGATATTAGGACAGGTGACAACAACTTGGTCAAAGAGATATATGTTTAGGAGTGTCTTAAAGGAGGGGAATGAGATAGAGAGGCGGAGAGGTTTAAGGAGGGATTCCAGAGCTTAGGGTCCAGGTAGCTAAAGGCACGGCCACCAACACAGAGCCCTTCACACTAAACTTCCGACGGGCAAATGCGGTGCTGCACATCCAACAATGCCAATAGTCCAGCTGCTCCGATTCTCACCGATTCTCATCTTTGCTGAGTCTCACCCAAAACACGCTGTTCTCGCAGTGAAGAAATGTAAGTTCAGGAGGGAGACATCATAAAGGCAGCCAGAGTACGTTTTATGATGTCCACCTCTCCACTGCCTCTGGATTAACAGACAAAGGCTTGGTCCAGAACTAGATGCAGTAAAGAAAGACTTGCATTTCTGTAGCGCCTTTCACGATCTGAGGACCTCCTCACAGCCAATGAAGTTCCTTTTGAATTGTAGACACTGTAGGAAATGCTGTATTTGTGCACAGCAAGATCCTAAAAATGTGACAACGATCAGATAATCTGCTTTACAGATGTACAGAGGGTGTGCTGTATTGCTGGAAGTGCTGTGTGTTTAATGAGGTGCTAAACTAACTCTGCTTGAAAGTAAAAGATCGCATGGTGCTATTCCAAAGAGGAGCAGGGGGAGTTCTCCCAGTGTCCTGGGCAACATTTCTCTCCCGACCAATGTCATCAAAAATCAGGCTAACTGGTCCTTCATCTCATTCCTGTCTGTCGGACATCAATGGCTGCCAGGTTTGCCTACATGGCAAATGTCACCATGAAAGTAATGAACTGTGCAATTCCCCTTTGGGACATGCCAATAATATAAAAAGACAGTTTATTGATGAAGCATTTCAATTTGTTTCGGAACGGCATTGCCAGGAATCTGAGTCTGGGAGCAGCTCCCCTCCCCCCTCCCCCCTCTCTTGACCTAAGGTCGATCTATGGTGCAGAGAGACTCACACAAAGTGGGTATGATGAGGAAATGCATCAATATATAACCCAGAAAAACTCAGGCAATTCCCAAACCTATTAATGGACATAAGAATTTTCTATAGACCCTATCGATCCTTGTTAGGCTAGAAAGAAATTGCACTTTATAAAGCACCTGTCATAACCTCAGGGCGTTTCAAAGCACTTCACAACCAATGAAATACTTTTGCAGTAGGCCCACATCAGAGACACCATCTATGAGTCAGCTTTGACCACCTATGGCAAACGTGCGAAGAGGAATGCAGACTGGTTTCAATCTCATTTCGAACAGCTGGAACCTGTCATAGTCACTAAGCGCATTGCACTGTTGAACTACAAGAAAGCCCCCAGCGAGTTAACATCCATGGCACTTAAAGCAGCCAGAAGGACTGCACAAAGAACAGCCAGGCGCTGCGCAAATGGCTACTGGCAACACCTAGCTGGCCTCAAACACCGGAAACATCAGAGGAATGTATGATGGCATTAAGAGAGCTTTTGGGCCAACCATCAAGAAGATCACCCCCCTCAAATCTAAATCAGGGGACATAATCACTGACCAACACAAGCAAATGGACTGCTGGGTTGAGCACTACCTAGAACTGTACTCCAGGGAGAATGTTGTCACTGACACTGCCCTCAATGCAGCCCAGCCTCTAACAGTCATGGATGAGCTGGACATACAGCCAATAAAATCGGAACTCAGTGATGCCATTGATTCTCTAGCCAGCGGAAAATCCCCTGGGAAGGACAGCATTACCCCTGAAATAATCAAGAGTGCCAAGCCTGCTATACTCTCAGTACTACATGAACTGCTCTGCCTGTGCTGGGACGAGGGAGCAGTACTACAGGACATGCGCGATGCCAATATCATCACCCTCTGTAAAAACAAAGGTGACCGCGGTGACTGCAACAACTACCGTGGAATCTCCCTGCTCAGCATAGTGGAGAAAGTCTTTGCTCAAGTCGCCCTAAACAGGCTCCCGAAGCTGGCCGAGTGCTTCTACCCTGAGGCACAGTGTGGCTTTCGTGCAGAGAGATCGACCGTTGATATGCTGTTCTCCCTTCGTCAGATACAGGAGAAATGCCACAAACAACAGATGCCCCTCTACATTGCTTTCATTGATCTAACCAAAGCCTTTGACCTCGTCAGCAGACGTGGTCTCTTCAGACTACTAGAAAAGATCGGATGTCCACCAAAGCTACTAAGTATCATCACCTCATTCCATGACAATATGAAAGGCACAATTCAACATAGCGGCACCTCATCAGACCCCTTTCCTATCCTGAGTGGTGTGAAACAGGGCTGTGTTCTCGCACCCACACTGTTTGGGATTTTCTTCTCCCGGCTGCTCTCACATGCGTTCAAGTCTTCAGAAGAAGGAATTTTCCTCCACACAAGATCAGGTGGCAGGTTGTTCAACCTTGCCCGTCTAAGAGCGAAGACCAAAGTACGGAAAGTCCTCATCAGGGAACTCCTCTTTGCTGACGATGCTGCATTAACATCTCACACTGAAGAGTGTCGACAGAGTCTTATCGACAGGTTTGTGGCTGCTTGCAACGAATTTGGCCTAACCATCAGCGTCAAGATAACGAACATCATGGGACAGGATGTCAGAAATGCTCCATCCATCAATATCGGCGACCACGCTCTGGAAGTGGTTCAAGAGTTCACCTACCTAGGCTCAACTATCACCAGTAACCTGTCTCTCGATGCAGAAATCAACAAGCGCATGGGAAAGGCTTCTACTGCTATGTCCAGACTGGCCAAGAGAGTGTGGGAAAATGGCGCACTGACACGGAACACAAAAGTCCGAGTGTATCAAGCCTGTGTCCTCAGTACCTTGCTCTATGGCAGCAAGGCCTGGACAACGTATGTCAGCCAAGAGCGACGTCTCAATTCATTCCATCTTCGCTGCCTCCAGAGAATACTTGGCATCAGGTGGCAAGACTGTATCTCCAACACAGAAGTCCTCAAGGCGGCCAACATCCCCAGCTTATACACACTACTGAGTCAGCGGCGCTTGAGATGGCTTGGCCATGTGAGCCGCATGGAAGATGGCAGGATCCCCAAGGGCACATTGTGCAGCCAGCTCGTCACTGGTATCAGACACACCGTCCGTCCATGTCTCCACTTTAAAGACGTCTGCAAATGCGACATGAAGTCCTGTGACGTTGATCACAAGTCGTGGGAGTCAGTTGCCAGTGATCGACAGAGCTGGCGGGCAGCCATAAAGGCGGGGCTAAAGCGTGGCGAGTCGAAGAGACTTGGCAGTTGGCAGGAAAAAAGACAGAAGCGCAAGGGAAGAGTCAACTGTGTAACAGCTCCGACAATCAAATTTTTCTGCAGCACCTGTGGAAGAGTCTGTCACTCTAGAATTGGCCTTTATAGCCACTCCAGGCGCTGCTCCACAAACCACTGACCACCTCCAGGCGCTTACCCATTGTCTCTCGAGATAAGGAGGCCAAAGAAGAAAGCAGTCACTGCTGTAATGTCAGGAACTCAGCAGCCAATATGTACATGGCAAGATCCCACAAACAGCAACAAGTTACTGGATAGATAATCTGTTGTTTGTTGAGGAATAAATATTGGCCAGGACACTGGCAAAAACTCCCATATTATGTTTTAAACAGTGCCATGGGACCTTTCACATCCACCTGAGAGGGCAGACAGGGTCTCAGTTTAACATCTCAACCAAAAGACAACACCTCCAACAGTGTCACATTCCCTTAGTATCATACTTGCGTGTTGACCTAGATTTTTATACTCAAATCTCTGGAGTGGGATTTGAATCTACAACTGTTCTGAGTTAAAAGTAAGTGTAAGACCCACTGAGACACAGAGGTGAGCAGTTTTGTCCCTTTGAATTAATCACACAGAGGGAAGCCTTAACTTTAATACTGCTTTAAGTTTTCATTTCCTGACGTGTACATACAAACAAGTAATTGTTGAAACCAGTGGCGACACCAGTCAGTCTTCCACTCCCATCCCTGCCAGCTCAAACCTAGAAGGAAGAGGTTTACACAAGATGAGGAGGTGCCCGACTCAAATTCTAATTCCAAAAATTATCAATTTTGTTCTATTCAGAGATGATATCCATTTTCATCAGTGTTGTCTTCCTGCCGGTCTCTCCCCCTTCCCTTGGGCCTTGCTCCAACCCCTAGACAATGGCATAAATTGCATAAAAACATCTTGCTAAAACAGCAACGAGACTGGTGTAACTATTCCAGCAAATAATAGAATTTCCTCTTTAAACTGATAAGAGAATCCTGTTTTGCTACAACGTACCCCTGTGGGTAAAAACTTGTACTTGAGCTATGCTTTCATTACCTGTCACAAATGGTAATACTGTCCCATCTGTAAAACAAAACGTAAGAGTGTCAGAAAGGTACAGTCGACACATTGCAATACCTTTTCTATTGACCAAGGTTAATCCTATCAGCGTCACAGATATCCACATCTCCAAGATCCCTGCATCCCTGCAAATCTGGCATCTAATGCAGATATTCCCCATTTCCTCCATCTCACCATAGGGGGGCAATGCCTTTAGTGACTAGGCCCCAAGCTCCCTCCCTAAACCTCTCTGCCTCTCCACCTCTCTCACCATCTTTAAGACATTCTTTAAAACGTACCACTTTGATCCAACTTTTGGTCACTTGTCCTCATATACCCTTCTTTGACTTGGTGTCCGATTTTGTCTGATTAGGCTCTTGTGAAGCACCTTAGGATGTTTTAATATGTGAAAGGTATGATATAATGGCAAGTTGTTGTAGTTACTGTGTTGTCATCTGGGGAGTGTGTTCTGGAGAGACAAAAATGGAAAACACTCTTACACCATGCTAATTCAGCGCTCCCCTTCCCCTCCCCACTTTGTCAGCTCTCTGTACCCCCACCAGCACGTTATCTTCCTGTTTATTGTGCCAGCGACTTCCTTGCCATGAAAAGATATTTATGCAGCGAAAGAAAACTCACCATTTAGAGCCCTAGAATGATGCAGCACAGAAAGAGGCCATTCAGCCTATCTTGCCTGTGCCCACTCTTTGGAAGTGCTATTCCATTAGTCACATTTCCTGCTCTTTCCCCATAACCCTGTCATTTTTCCTTTTCAGGTATTCCATTAATTGCTTTTTGAAAGTTATTCCATCACCCTTAAGATAGTGCGTTCCAAACCATAACACTATGGCGTTACGACCAGGTGAGAAAGGTGTCTAGGGGTCCCTTTCAGTCTTCACCTGGTCTTCCTGTAACAGAGTTTAATTTTAAACACACCGTGGTATTAGCTTCCCCTTGGTGAATCCTAGTTCATCACTTTCCAATTATAAGGCAAAGAAACCAGCACAAACAGGTTTTCTTAGGTTTAAAGAAAGAAAGTTTGAAATTTATTAAACTTAAACTCTAATTCAGTTGATGCCTATGGATACATGATGCGTTTACGCTAGCATGCGTACGCAATACACAAATGCAAATAGAGACAGAAAAGAGTAGAAGAAAAATAAAGTGGAGAAGTTTGAGGCAATATCTGAAGAGATTTTGTTACGGGTCTTAGAGCTCACTGTAGAGTCCTTGATTGTAGGTAGATCTTGCTTTTCGATGGAGCCCAGTATTCTTCTTAAACCTTGTTCACTGTAGGAGACTTTTCTCTCTTGGAGTTCATGTGTCTTCAGTGGATTCAGAGGTTTGTGAGGAAGAGGTGGGAGCAGAGAGGAGAGATCTTCTCAGTTCAGGAGCAGACATGCTTTCTGTCCCAACTGTTTATACAAATGCAAAATACTCAGGTTGCCCAGCATGTGGTCATGTGACTAGCTGGTTTGACCATGTCCTTTTGTGCATTCAGCCATCTTAGCAGTCAACCTGGAATGCGAGCTTCCCCCACCTTCAACGTCTGGAGATCAAAAGTCCATTGTGGGTTGAATGTGTCAGGGAATGGCCCTTTGTCCTTTCCAAGCATTGTCTGTTAATAGACAAATGTCTTTCCAGCCAAGATCTGGCATTTTTTTTAAAGCAAGTCCTTTCTTCACTTTAACAACAGTTTGAAATTTAATGTTCATGTGGTGATATTAATATGCCTCATGCTTGGCAGATGGGGGCCTGCATGACAATGGGTAAAAGTAAACTTTTCTCATCTCCCCTCTGCTTCTTTTGCCAATGACCTGAAATCCTCTGGTTACTGACTATCCTGCCAGTGGAAACAGTTTCTCCCTATCTACTCGATCAGAATCCCTCACAATTTGGTTTACTTTTTATCCCTGTATGTGACCCCTAACCTCGAAGACATCTTCTTTTCAAAGTTTCCCGTCATTCATATTTATCAGCCCTTTAAAGGATGCTGCACTGCAATTTCCAACCCCATTATTTAAACTACACAAAAGTAGGAATAGATTGGATGTTAGGTAGTTCCTCTTTTCCCAGAGAATAGTAAGCCTCTGGAATGCACTACCAGCCTGTACGGTGGCTGCTGACTCTCTGCTTGCCTTCAGGATGGAGCTGGCCTGGTTCTCGGCTCAGGCAGAGACTGTCTGTTATAAAAGGTAAGTGGATAACAGATCTCCTGCGCTGATTTTGATCAGCTGAGGGGGTCAGAGGGAAGTGTCCCAGAGATTTTTCTTTCCTTTATTGGCTCTATTTTCTTTTCTGTTTTTTATTTGCCTTTCCCAGGAAACGACATGACTGCCGAGAGTGGAGGTAGGAAGTGTCTCGTCTTGATGCTCCAGGTATCGTGAGTGTGGGTTGGGCTTGATCTTGATCTTCTCCTGTCCGCCATTTTTTTTAAGTTCATATATTTTGCCCCTCGGGCAAGTTCCCACCATCCAGACACAAGATGAAGCAATATATTAGTTATTAAAATATTGGAGATAGTGAAAATAGACTAACAGTCAACAATAACAACTTGCATTTATATAGCACAGCAGCATTATCAAACAGCATTTGACACCAAGTCATGTAAGGAGATATTAGGACAGGCTTTTTTTTTAATTCATTCATGGGATGTGAGTGTCGCTGGCAAGGCCAACATTTATTGCCCATCCCTGGTTGCCCCTGAGAAGGTGGTGGTGAACTGCCTTCTTGAACCACTGCAGTTCATGTGGTATAGGTGCACCTACAGTGCTGTTCGGAAGGGAGTTCCAGGTTTTTGACCCAGCAACAGTGATGGAGCGGTGATATAGTTCCAAGTCAGGATGGTGTGTGACTTTCAGGTGGTGGTGTTCCCATGCGTCTGCTGCCTTGTCCTTCTAGGTGGTAGAGGTCTTGGGTTTGGGGGTTGTTATAGAAGGAAAAGATGATCAAAAGCTTGGTCAAAGAGGTAGGTTCTGAGGAACATCTTAAAGGAGGAAAGAGAGGTGGAGAGGTTTAGGACGAAAATTACACAGTCAATATTAATCCAATTGGGTAACAAAGACTCTGTTCCTTTTCCAGTTGGCCAGGGGAAGGCAGTTCACCTGGGAGACGGACCAATGGCAGGAGGTGTGGGTCAAGGTGGGAGGTCATGTGACAAAACCTCCAGGAATACACCTGAGCAGAGTTGGCAACCCTATCTGTCACTGGTTCCAGGTACTGACTGGAAAATTCACCTCTTTATCTTTCAATGGATAAATTGTGATTAACTGAATAATCATTGATTATTGGAAGTCCCCTCTTTCTTATCTGTTACATTCTGAATTGGTTTAACTGAATGGTATTATTGGGTTTGCTTCTTTAAGCTCTATAGCAGACACTGTGCCTAAATTTCCCATGTATTTCTCAGCATATTGGAGAAGACATTCATCACTGAGATCATTGATCCCTGCTCTCAACGTACAGTAGGAGATCATCCTTTGCTGAACTTACACTGACTTCCACTTTCCTGCAGCCAGCCTCCCAACTCAGCAACACAGGTAAGAACAGCAGCCCAGTTCCGACCTCGAATCATTCATCACAAATGTATATTTAGATATCTTTTTACTGCTCATTGACGATAAAACCTGTCTGAAAATATGAGATTGCGCGCGGGTTTGATGTGTCATTCGTAATAACAAAAGGAGGAACACTTGACGTTATAGAAAACAATTCAGATAATGAATGACTATTTCTTAACCCTCAGACCCCTCACAGACATAACAAAAGCAGTATATACATAACTAGATTGAGACCACATTGACTAAACACAAATCAACACTGGGAAATGTGCAGCAGGAAAAGTCTATTTACATAAGAGTTCTTGTCCTGGGATCTGTATGGTTACACTCTAGTTCCTGTTAAACTGTTGCTACCAACTTGAGAATGGAAACATGTCAGTCAGGCCCAAAACTGTTGGCCTCAAGTTATATGCTTGGCTGTTGGTGTCAGCTGAGGGAGTGCTGGCCACTGGCATGAATATCACTCTGGGACAGATGGCAGGAGCGCAGCAGTGATTAATTCCTTCATTTTAATTCATTAACCTATTGAAATGGGACTCCCATCGCCGAGCGGTGGGTGGGGGGCGGGGCGCGGGGCTACCATGAGGCCTCGCCGCTGCAAGCAATATCGGGCCGGACCTTCCTGGGGTGGAGGCCCAAGGCAGGCCTCTGCCGGAGGCATTTTCCGCAGCGCCCCCCCCTCCACCATGCCCCCCGACATCGGGGGTCTGTAATATTCAGCCCATATATTTAAATGATTGTATTTAAAAAATACTAACAAATACACTATCACCAGTATTTTATTAGTTTGAGAGACTGTGTTAGTTTGAGGTGATTTATTGTTGGAGGGGCTGTATTTATTGAGAGGTTGTATCAGTTTAATGCAGTATATTCAAGTGAATTGATGCATAAATTTTAGGTACAGTTATATTGTTCACTTTGGCAGGAAGAATAAAAAAAAGGAGTGTTACTTAAATGGAGAATGCAGAATTCTGAGGTGCAGAGGGATCTAGGTTTTCTCGTGCATGAGTCACAAAAAGTTAGTATGCAGGTACAACAAGTAATAAAGAAGGCTAATGGAATGCTATCCTTCATTATGAGAGGAATTGAAAATAAAAGTGAGGATGTTATGCTTCAGTTATACAGGGCATTGGTGAGACCACATCTCGAATACTGTGTGCAGTTTTGATCTCCTTATTTAAGGAAGGATGTGAATGCATTGGAGGTGGTTCAGAGGAGGTTTACTAGATTGATAGCTGGAATGAACGGGTTGTCTTATGAGGAAAGGTTGGACAGACTGGGCTTGTTTTCACTGGAGTTTAGAAGAGTGAGGGGAGACTTGATTGAAGTTTATAAGATCCTGAACGGTCTTGACAAGGTGGTTGTGGAAAGGATGTTTCCTCTTGTGGGTGAGTCCAGAACTAGGGGGCACTGTTTTAAAATTAGGGGTCTCCCTTTTAGGACAGAGATGAGGAGAAATTTTTTCTCTCAGTGGGTTGTGCGACTTTGGAACTCTCTGCCTCAGAAGGTGGTGGAAGCAGGGTCATTGAATAATCTTAAGGTGGAGTTAGATAGATTCTTGTTAGTCAAGGGAATCAAAGGTTATTGGGGGTAAATGAGAGTGTGGAATTCGAGACACAAACAGATCAGCCATGATCATATTGAATGGCGGAGCAGGCTAGAGGGACCGAATGGCCTATTTCTGTCATAGTCATAGAATTATACAGCACAGAAACAGGCTCTTCAGCCCACCACGTCTGTGCCGGCCATCAATGACCTATCTATTCTAATCCCATTTTCCAGCACTTGGCCCGTAGCCTTGTATGCTATGGCGTTTCAAATGCTTATCTAAATACTTTTTAAATGTTATGAGGGTTCCTGCCTCTACCACCCCTTCAGGCAGTGTGTTCCAGATTCCAACCACTCTCTGGGTGAAAATGTTTTTCCTCAAATCCCCTCTAAACCTCCTACCTTCAATCTATGCCCTTGGTTATTGACCCCCTCCACTAAGGGAAAAAGTTTCTTCCTATCTATCCCATCAATGCCCCTCATAATTTTGTATACCTCAATCAGGTCCCCCCTCAGCCTTCTCTGCTCCTAATTCATATGTTTATATATATATGTGAGTAGCAGTAAGTCTGAAGGTTGTGGGTTCAAGTCCCATTTTGAGCACAAAAATCAAGGCTGACAGTCCAGTGCAGTACTGAGGGGGTGCTACACTGCTGGAGGTTCTGTCTTTCAAATGAGATCTTAAACCAAGGCCCTGTTTGATCTCTCAGGTGGATATAAAAGATCCTATGGCACTTTTTTGAAGAAGGGCAAGATAGTTTCCCTGGCATCTGGCCAATGTTTATCCCTCAATAGACCGCTAAAACAGATTGTATGCAAATTGGCTGCCATGCTTCCTACATGACAACAATGAGTACACTTCAAAAAAACACTTAATTGTCTTCAAAGTGCTTTGAGACATTCTGAGGTTGTGGAAGGTGCTATATAAATGCAAGGTCTTTCTTTCCCTCTATCAACAAATTTCCATCCCTCACTTGGGGACAGAAGAGTTCGTACGTGATCTAATTAGATCATGGCCAATCTGTAGCTCAACTCCATCCACCGACCTTTGACCCACATCCTGTGATACCCTACTTTCCAATGTTACAACAGTGACTACACTGCGAGGGCTGTAAAGCACCTTGGGACGACCTGAGGTGGTGGAAAGTGCTGTGTGAATGCAAGTTCTGTTTTTAAATATTAGCCGAGGGCCTGAGGGGACACTCCACTGTTTATTAACTTTAGCACATGGGGAATAATGTTGTTAGTATTTGTCAGAAGCAGTGAACCTCACTCCCCCCAGCACCCCCATCAGCGAGTGTCAGGAAATCGCTGATGTGACTTTTGCCCCCCAGAACATTATTGGAACAATACCCCATGATTAATTAAAATATGTTACTGTGAAACTGTCCAGCGCACTCCCAGACTCCCACCAAGGTTGATGCCAGGAAAGGCTTTGAACAGCCATTATTAGCCAGGATGTGGGCATTGCTGGCAAGACTGCCATTTATTGACCCTCCTGAGGACCACTTCAGAAGGCAGTTAAGAGTCAACTATGTTGGTATGGGACTGAAGTCACTTGTAGGTGGCATAGGAATAGCAAAGCTATTGAAGTAAATTGATGGCTTCTGGGCAATTATGCCAGGTTGCAGTCCAACAGAACAAAATAGTCAACCAGTATGAGATGACTTCCTGGGAGGAAGTCTGCTGGTTGCTGGTATTTTTTACTGGGACAACTTGCACTATTGCTCCCATGCTGTGGTAAAGAACGCTCTTTGGAACAAAGGGAATAAAGTTGCCAGTATTTGACCAAAGCAGGGAACCTCACTTTCCGTCAGTGGGTGTTGGGAAATTGTGTTCTTTACCATACCAGGGAAGGAATAATGAGAGTTGTCCCAGTAAAATTGTAGTCCAGTTGGTTTCAGTTGTTTGGTGTCAGCCTTGACTCAGTGAGTAGCATTCTCACCTCTGAATTATGAAGGGCATGGGTTCATGTCCCACTATGGAGACTTGAGCTCATAATCCAGGCTGACAACCCAGTGTAGTACTGAGGGAGTCCTGCACTGTTAGAGGGGTAGTCTTTCAGATGAAACCAAAGCCCTGTCTGTGCTCTCAAGTGGACATAAAAGATTCCATGGAATTATTTGAAGAAAAATAGGTGAGTTTTCATGGTCAATATTGGTCCCTCAATGAAACTGAAGAACAGATGGCCTAGTCATCATTGCTATTTGTGAAACCTTGCTGTGCGCAAATGGCTGTCATATTTCCCAAATTACGGCAATGACTACACTCCAAAAATGTCGGGGGAATTTCCCCAGGTCTTTGGAGGGAAGTTCTCAAGAAATGACCTTGCTGGCTTTCCCCGAGACCAGGTTTGAAGGAGAGCAGGGAACTGCACCCCCCACCAGCAACCCCCCGCCACCACCCTCACCCCCCTGGTGTGTCTGGCAGGTCAGTAAGTAATTTAAAAGTTGTTCAAGTTGTTGAAAAGCTACTGAAGAGGTCATTTAGCACTGAATCCTGGATTTGTCAACCATGGAGGTTGTTTCACAATATGTCAGCAACTCACCAGGGTCACAGCGGCAACTGCACAGTACCAGGAGCTTCTGCAGTGAAACTGACAAGCTGGGAAGGCTTTGATCAGTTACACTGAAGAGCTCCAGCCATGGACATTGAGAGACTGCTGTTCAAAGCACTTCTTCTCTCAGGGAGTTCTATCACTGCTTGAAGGGCGATTGCCAACTTCTTAGAAGGCATTTCACCTGCCTAGCGCTTTCCTGCTGCCAGCCTTCACCATGGCATGGGAACAGGTTTTGCAGCTTCACCTTCCACCTCTGATGAGGTTCAAGAGCAGAAGCCTCACTCATCATGTTTTTCAAAACAGATAATTAACTGAAGAGAAAAACATTACAGGGCTATGGGGAAAAGGTGAGAGAGTAGAACGAGCTGAGTAGCTCTACAGAAAGCTGGCACAGATACAATGGGCCAAATGGCCTCCCTCTGTGCTGTAACTATTCAATGATTTTCTGATTCCATTGTAGTTTTACATTTACTGTTAAGCACTATGGAACACCCTGAGGCCATGTAAAGTTGTATATAAATGCAAGACTTTCTTTCTCTCTGTTTTTCTTTTCTTCATTCATTGGATATTCCAATTTATTATTGGTCTTGATTTTTGATAGTTCAGTTAATAACGAAAGGCTTGCTCATTGGCTTCCTGTTTGTGCGACACTCAAGTTTGTACATGGGAAGAACATTGGGAAATCACTCTCGTGGAATCACTTGATAAACCTCTCAGCTTATTGACAGTGCAGGAAGATTCAGTGCAGAACCTGAGACCGAAGTCACGCTGGTAGATTTATAAACATACAAAGAAAAGCTGCAGTTGATAATCTGAAATGAAAACTGTTAGAACCTGGTTGACTGGAAAAGGGAAAAGGAAAAAGATAAGCCTGGGGCTTGGGTGGAATCTTAACTAGACACCACAGCACCAAAAATAGAATAAAATAGAAATAAAAAGTTCTTTTAAAGAAATGCCACAATAAGCCTGCAAATTAATCTTCTGCGGCCTCTCTCTTGTTCAAGCTATCTAGAAATTATCCCAATAGATTTAGATATCAACAACTTGCTCTAAGTGCTGTAAAGTGTTGTAAGGTGTTGTAAGGCACTTCACAGGAGCATAACCTGACAAAAGTTGACACTGAGCCAAAGGAGGAGACATTAGGACAGGTGACCAAAGCTTGACCAAAGGTTTTAAGAGCTTCCCCGTTTCCAAAGTGAATTCTCAAGTACTATAAAGTACAAAATTATATTATCCTGTTGAAAATTTCTGTTACCCATCGACTGATAATTTGGAGAATGTTTCTATTTACTGGACTGTCGAGGTCATGTTTCCCCATGCTGAGTTTATTGTTCATTGTTTCTGGGAAGCAGGGAAGTCAAGAAGACAGGAAGTTACGTTCGGATGTCACACAATGGGAGCAGAACAAAATCCAAGTAGAGAATCACACAGTCACTCCCTCTGTAACTACCTCTGCTTAAATCACAGATTGTGAAATTTCTGATAAACGTGTTACGTATTTGTACCCGAAGAGAAACAAAAAAAAACTTGCATTTTTATAGCACCTTTCATGACCTCAGCACATCTCAATGTGATTTACAACCAATGAAGTATTTTTTGAAATAGTTACTGTTGTAATGTAGGAAATGCAGCAGCCAATTTACTCACCACAAGATCTCACAAGCAGCAATGAAGTATATGAACACATCATTTGTTGAAGGGATAAATGTTGACCAGGACATCAGGGGGTCTTTTATGTCCACCTTTCCTCAGTAGTGCACTGGAACATCAGCCTAGATTTTGTGTCACTGGAGCGGGATTTGAACTCACAACCTTCTGACTCTAAGGTTAGAGTACTACCTGCTGAGCCAAAGGCCAAGAAAAGGTGCCATGGTCCTTGAGTGGGTGAGTTCTACCAATATCTTAGCCATCATTCATCCCTCAGCCAATTTCACCAAAACATGTTTTCTGGTTATTTATTTCAATGCTATGTGTGGGAACTTGGGGTGCAGAAATTGCCTCATTTGCCTACAAAACAATCATGACTAATATATTATGTATTGACTATGTTATTTGCTATATGTTATTCCATATATGTAGTAGGTAGCAGCTGTGGCTCTCAATATACTACATAGATGTGTTCTTTTCCCCACAATTAATAATGCTATGTCATTGTATACTATATTATTCATTATGTACTGTAATTTTCTTTATACTATTGGATATACTACATAGTGATGGTGTTATACATTTCATACTAAATAGTGGTGGTGTTCTTTACAAAGTATATATTGGCTGCTATTCCCTATATTTGTGCAGAAATTGGTTATTTTTCTCCCCACTGTCCAAGTGGAAAACAAGCAAAAATGATCTGTTTTGTAAGAAGAAGCCCTGCATCCTAGTATCCTCAAAAATTATCTGATACCATATTAACATTGGATAATTTTCAAGCTTCTGGTGCGAGCAGCTAAAACAGATGTCCGACCCTTGCCTGTGTTAATGAGAGGCGCAACCATCAGAAAGGCCTGTTAAAAGAAAATTAAGTTAATTTTAATGCGAAGCCAGCAGAACAGGAGTGTACCTCCAGGCTCCACTGAAGAGGTCATTTAGCACTGAATCCTGGATTTGCCAACCATGGAGGCTGTTTCACAATATGTCAGCAACTCACCAGGGTCACAGCGGCAACTGCACAGTACCAGGAGCTTCTGCAGTGAAACTGACAAGCTGGGAAGGCTTTGATCAGTTACACTGAAGAGCTCCAGCCATGGACATTGAGAGACTGCTGTTCAAAGCACTTCTTCTCTCAGGGAGTTCTATCACTGCTTGAAGGGCGATTGCCAACTTCTTAGAAGGCATTTCACCTGTCTAGCGCTTTCCTGCTGCCAGCCTTCACCATGGCATGGGAACAGGTTTTGCAGCTTCACCTTCCACCTCTGATGAGGTTCAAGAGCAGAAGCCTCACTCATCATGTTTTTCAAAACAGATAATTAACTGAAGAGAAAAACATTACAGGGCTATGGGGAAAAGGTGAGAGAGTAGAACGAGCTGAGTAGCTCTACAGAAAGCTGGCACAGATACAATGGGCCAAATGGCCTCCCTCTGTGCTGTAACTATTCAATGATTTTCTGATTCCATTGTAGTTTTACATTGACTGTTAAGCACTATGGAACACCCTGAGGCCATGTAAAGTTGTATATAAATGCAAGACTTTCTTTCTCTCTGTTTTTCTTTTCTTCATTCATTGGATATTCCAATTTATTATTGGTCTTGATTTTTGATAGTTCAGTTAATAACGAAAGGCTTGCTCATTGGCTTCCTGTTTGTGCGACACTCAAGTTTGTACATGGGAAGAACATTGGGAAATCACTCTCGTGGAATCACTTGATAAACCTCTCAGCTTATTGACAGTGCAGGAAGATTCAGTGCAGAACCTGAGACCGAAGTCACGCTGGTAGATTTATAAACATACAAAGAAAAGCTGCAGTTGATAATCTGAAATGAAAACTGTTAGAACCTGGTTGACTGGAAAAGTGAAAAGGAAAAAGATAAGCCTGGGGCTTGGGTGGAATCTTAACTAGACACCACAGCACCAAAAATAGAATAAAATAGAAATAAAAAGTTCTTTTAAAGAAATGCCACAATAAGCCTGCAAATTAATCTTCTGCGGCCTCTCTCTTGTTCAAGCTATCTAGAAATTATCCCAATAGATTTAGATATCAACAACTTGCTCTAAGTGCTGTAAAGTGTTGTAAGGCACTTCACAGGAGCATAACCTGACAAAAGTTGACACTGAGCCAAAGGAGGAGACATTAGGACAGGTGACCAAAGCTTGACCAAAGGTTTTAAGAGCTTCCCCGTTTCCAAAGTGAATTCTCAAGTACTATAAAGTACAAAATTATATTATCCTGTTGAAAATTTCTGTTACCCATCGACTGATAATTTGGAGAATGTTTCTATTTACTGGACTGTCGAGGTCATGTTTCCCCACGCTGAGTTTATTGTTCAGTGTTTCTGGGAAGCAGGGAAGTCAAGAAGACAGGAAGTTACGTTCGGATGTCACACAATGGGAGCAGAACAAAATCCAAGTAGAGAATCACACAGTCACTCCCTCTGTAACTACCTCTGCTTAAATCACAGGTTGTGAAATTTCTGATAAACGTGTTACGTATTTGTACCCGAAGAGAAACAAAAAAAAACTTGCATTTTTATAGCACCTTTCATGACCTCAGCACATCTCAATGTGATTTACAACCAATGAAGTACTTTTTGAAATAGTTACTGTTGTAATGTAGGAAATGCAGCAGCCAATTTACTCACCGCAAGATCTCACAAGCAGCAATGAAGTATATGAACACATCATTTGTTGAAGGGATAAATGTTGACCAGGACATCAGGGGGTCTTTTATGTCCACCTTTCCTCAGTAGTGCACTGGAACATCAGCCTAGATTTTGTGTCACTGGAGCGGGATTTGAACTCACAACCTTCTGACTCTAAGGTTAGAGTACTACCTGCTGAGCCAAAGGCCAAGAAAAGGTGCCATGGTCCTTGAGTGGGTGAGTTCTACCAATATCTTAGCCATCATTCATCCCTCAGCCAATTTCACCAAAACATGTTTTCTGGTTATTTATTTCAATGCTATGTGTGGGAACTTGGGGTGCAGAAATTGCCCCATTTGCCTACAAAACAATCATGACTAATATATTATGTATTGACTATGTTATTTGCTATATGTTATTCCATATATGTAGTAGGTAGCAGCTGTGGCTCTCAATATACTACATAGATGTGTTCTTTTCCCCACAATTAATAATGCTATGTCATTGTATACTATATTATTCATTATGTACTGTCTCTCGAGATAAGGAGGCCCAAAAGAGACTGTAATTTTCTTTATACTATTGGATATACTACATAGTGATGGTGTTATACATTTCATACTAAATAGTGGTGTTGTTCTTTACATAGTATATATTGGCTGCTATTCCCTATATTTGTGCAGAAATTGGTTATTTTTCTCCCCACTGTCCAAGTGGAAAACAAGCAAAAATGATCTGTTTTGTAAGAAGAAGCCCTGCATCCTAGTATCCTCAAAAATTATCTGATACCATATTAACATTGGATAATTTTCAAGCTTCTGGTGCGACCAGCTAAAACAGATGTCCGACCCTTGCCTGTGTTAATGAGAGGCGCAACCATCAGAAAGGCCTGTTAAAAGAAAATTAAGTTAATTTTAATGCGAAGCCAGCAGAACAGGAGTGTACCTCCAGGCTCCACAGCACTCCTGGCAGACTCTGTTAACTGCGATTGAGTCTCCTTCTGTTGTCCTCCCACCCCTCAACACCCATCATGTGCCACTTCCCTGCCAGTGAGCTGCCTGTGTAGGCGTGACAGGTACAATTCCAAGTCAGGCCCTGTTTCCAACCAGCCTTGGGCCTAGCAGTTTGGGCATGTGCTGCTTGCGTAGCGCAGAGTCCAGGCCCATTTTCAAATTTCTACCCCTATATTTTCTCTCCATTTATAATGGCTGGGTTATTGATATACTACGAGGTGGATTTTTTTACTGGCTATCTTGGCATAAACGCAGCATTGTCATCAACTACCAGTTCATCGAATCGTAAAATGATAAAGCATAAGAGGAGGCCATTTGGCCCATTATGTCTGTGCCAGCTCTTTGAAAAAACTATCCAGTTAGTCTCATTTCCATGACCTTTCCCCATAGGTCTGTGGATATTTCCTTTTTGAGTATATCGCCAATTCCCTTTTGAAACTTACTATTGAATTTACTCCCACCGCCCTTTCAGGCAGTGCATTCTAGGTCATAACGACTTGCTAAAAATTCTCCTCATTTCCGCTCTGGCTCATTTTCCAATTGTCTTAAATCTGTGTTCTCTGGTTACTGACCCTCCTGCCAGTGGAAACAGTTTCTCCTTATTTATTTTATCAAAATCCTTCATAACTTCAAACACCTTGAATAAATTTCTTCTTTAGCTTCTCTGCTGTGAGAACAACCCCAGTTTCTACAGTCTCTTCACATAAATGAAGCCCCTCATCTCTGGAAGCATTTTAATAAATCTCCTCAGCACCCTCTCCAAGGCTTTGACATCCGTCCTAAAGTGTGGTGCCCAAACTGGAGACAATAGCTGAGGCCTAACCATAGGAACTGCCTGATTTTCATCACTGATTTCAGTGAACATGGAAATTGGAATCTTTCTAGAATGGATGACAACTGACATTATTCACTTTATAAGGCATAGTGGTGGTTGTTGCTCTTTACACACTGAAAGGTGGGGCTGAATTTCCTCAGAATGCCACACCACGTGAGATTCCATGTACATCCTATTTGCGGATGCAAATGGAATTTCCTCCGCAGTTACACTGATTGAGCGGGAAAAGCTCCAAAGAAATTTGGACTTTTTTTTAACAACATTTTATAGTTATCTGGTGGCAAGCCCATAAATTTACTCAATTCAGTTTCCCATCCTGCCATGGTGGGATTTGAACTCACAACCTCTGGATTGTTAGTCCAAGTTTCATAACTTATAATGCTTCAAAAAAAGGGGAATGGTTATGTAATATTTAAAGTTTTATTTTTGACAGCACAGTTTGGCAACACTTTTATTTAAACCAATTGTTGGTACACCAATAAAGTAATACAGACCCATCCATCAACTAGAAATGTTTTAGTCGTCCCTCCCTCTTCCATAAGGCCTCCTCTATTAATGATCCTTACATTAAACCAACGTGTAATCAGATGGCCACTATAGAATTAACCTTGGGCAGATTGTGCTGTTTGAGTCTAAGTTAACAGGACAGAACCTGGAATGTAATCTGTTGTTACAAAGAATACTATCCATATAAAAAAAACCTCTAGCTCCATGGTCTTATTTCTCTCCCTTTTTTCTTTCATATATCTTCCAGCTGCTTTTCTTAAACAAAACATTCTCAGGATGTGGGCATCCCTGGCAAGACTGACATTTATTGCCCATCCCTAATTGCCTTGAGAAGGTGGCAGAGGGCATTCTTGACCTGCATGTGGTGATGTTGTTTCCACAGTGCTGTTAGGTAGGCAGTTCCAGGAGTCTGGCCCAGCAACTATGAAGGAACAACGATTATTATACCAGCTGTGGCTCAGTTGGTAGCACTGTCACCTCTGAGTCACAACACTGTGAATTTGAGTCCCACTCCAACACTTGAGCACAAAAATCTAAGGCAGACACTCCAGTGCGGTCCTCAGGAAGTGCTGCACTGTCAGAGGTGCCATCTTTCAGATGAGACATTAAACTGAGGCCCTGTCTGTCCTCTCAGGTGAACGTAAAAGATCCCATGGCACTATTCCACAGAAGAGCAGGGGAGTTATCCCCAGTTCCCTGGCCAATGTTTATCTCTCAACTAACATCTTCTTCTTTGGCCTCCTTGGCTCGAGAGACAATGGATAAGTGCCTGGAGGTGGTCAGTGGTTTGTGAAGCAGCTCCTGGAGTGGCTATAAAGGCCAATTCTAGAGTGACAGACTCTTCCACAGGTTCTGCAGATAAAATTGGTTATCGGGGCTGTTACACAGTTGGCTCTCCCCTTGCACTTCTGTCTTTTTTCCTGCCAACTGCTAAGTCTCTTCGACTCGCCACACTTTAGCCCCGCCTTTATGGTTGCCCGCCAGCTCTGGTGATCAGTGGCAACTGACTCCCATGACTTGTGATCAATGTCACAGGACTTCATGTTGCGTTTGCAGACGTCTTTAAAGCAGAGACATGGACGGCCGGTGGGTCTGATACCAGTGACGAGCTGGCTGTAAAATGTGTCCTTGGGGATCCTGCCATCTTCCACCCGGCTCACATGGCCAAGCCATCTCAGGTGCCTCTGGCTTAGTAGGGTGTATATGCTGGGGATGTTGGCTGCCTCGAGGACTTCTGTGTTGGAGATATGGTCCTGCCACCTGATTCCAAGGATTCTCCGGAGGCAGCGAATGAATTGAGACGTCGCTCTTGGCTGACGTATGTTGTCCAGGCCTCGCTGCTGTGGAGCAAGGTACTGAGGACACAGGCTTGATACAGTCGGACTTTTGTGTTCCGTGTCAGTGCGCCATTTTCCCATACTCTCTTGGCCAGTCTGGACATAGCAGTGGAAGCCTTTCCCATGCGCTTGTTGATTTCTGCATCGAGAGACAGGTTACTGGTGATAGTTGAGCCGAGGTAGGTGAACTCTTGAACCACTTCCAGAGCGTGGGCGTCGATATTGATGGATGGAGCAGTTCTGACGTCCTGTCCCATGATGTTCGTTTTCTTGAGGCTGATGGTGAAGCCAACTTCATTGCAGGCAGCCGCAAACCTGTCGATGAGACTCTGAAGACACTCTTCAGTGTGAGATGTTAATGCAGCATCGTCAGCAAAGAGGAGTTCCCTGATGAGGACTTTCCGTACTTTGGTCTTCGCTCTTAGACGGGCAAGGTTGAACAACCTGCCTCCTGATCTTGTGTGGAGGAAAATTCCTTCTTCTGAAGACTTGAACGCATGTGAGAGCAGCAGGGAGAAGAAGATCCCAAACAGTGTAGGTGCGAGAACACAGCCCTGTTTCATGCCACTCAGGATAGGAAAGGGGTCTGATGAGGTGCCGTTATGTTGAATTGTGCCTTTCATATTGTCATGGAATGAAGTGATATTTAGTAGCTTTGGTGGACATCTGATCTTTTCTAGTAGTCTGAAGAGACCACGTCTGCTGACGAGCTCAAAGGCTTTGGTGAGGTCAATGAAAGCGATGTAGAAGGGCATCTGTTGTTCACGGCATTTCTCCTGCAGCTAGCGAAGGGAGAACAGCATGTCAATGGTGGATCTCTTTGCTCGAAAGCCAAAGTGTGCCTCAGGGTAGACATGCTCAGCCAGCTTCTGGAGCCTATTTAAAGTGACTCGAGCGACGACTTTCCCCACTATGCTGAGCAGGGAGATTCCACGGTAGTTGTTGCAGTCACTGCAGTCACCCTTGTTCTGATAGAGGGTGATGATATTGGCATTGCGCATGTCCTGTGGTACTGCTCCTTCGTCCCAGCACAGGCAAAGCAGTTCGTAGAGTGCTGATTGGCGTAGAGTGGCACTCTTGATTATTTCAGGGGTAATGCCGTCCTTCCCAGGGGCTTTTCCGCTGGCTAGAGAATCAATGGCATCACTGAGATTCAATTTTGTTGGCTGTACGTCCAGCTCATACATGACTGGCAGAGACGTTGCTGCATTGAGGGCAGTCTCAGTGACAACATTTTCCCTGGAGTACTGTTCCAGGTAGTGCTCTACCCAGCGGTCCATTTGCTTGCGTTGGTCAGTGATTGTGGCCCCTGATTTAGATTTGAGGAGGGGCGATCTTCTTGATGGTTGGTCCAAAAGCTCTCTTAATGCCATCATACATTCCTCTGATATTCCCGGTGTCAGAGGCCAGCTGAATATGACTGCATAGGTGTTGCCAGTAGTCATTTGCGCAGCGCCTGGCTGTTCTTTGTGCAGCGCTTCTGGCAGCTTTAAGTGCTGCGGATGTTAACGCGCTGGGGGCTTTCTTGTGGTTTAGCAGTGTGATGCGCTTAGCGGCTATGACAGTTTCCAGCTCTTCAATGTGAGATTGAAACCAGTCTGCATTCCGCTTCACACATTTGCCATAGGTGGTCATTGCTGAGTCATAGATGGCGTCTCTGATGTGGGCCCACTTAGTCTCTGCATCCCCTGTAGGAGTGTTTTGAAGGGCTTTTTCAAGTGAATTTGGAAACTTATGTAATAGCTGTGGATTAGAAATTCTGCTAGTGTTGATGCGCGGGCAGCCCTTCTGCTTGGAGTGATGCAGCTTCTTTGGCTTGAGTCTAACATAGAACATAGAACAGTACAGCACAGTACAGGCCCTTTGGCCCACGATGTTGTGCCGAACCTTTAACCTACTCTAAGATCAAACTACCTACATACCCTTCATTCTACTATCATCCATGTACCTATCCAAGAGTCGCTTAAATGTCCCTACTTCCACCGCTGGCAGTGCATTCCACGCACCCACCACTCTCTGTGTAAAGAACCTAAATCTGACATCTCCGCGAAACCTTCCTCCAATCACCTTAAAATTATGCCCCCTGGTGATAGCCATTTCCACCCTGGGAAAAAGTCTCTGGCTATCCACTCTATCTATGCCTCTCATCATCTTGTACCCCTCTATCAAGTCACCTCTCATTCTTCCTCGCTCCAATGAGAAAAGCCCTAGTTCCCTCAACCTTTCTTCGTAAGACATACCCTCCAGTCCAGGCAGCATCCTAGTAAATCTCCTCTGCACCCTCTCTAAGTTTCCACATCCTTCCTATAATGAGGCGACCAGAACTGAACACAATATTCCAAGTGTGGTCTAACCAGGGCTGTATAGAGCTGCAGCATAACCTCGCGGCTCTTAAACTCAATGCCCCTGTTAATGAAAGTCAACACCCCATACGCCTTCTTAACAACCCTATCAACTTGGGTGGCAATTTTGAGCGATCTATGGACATGGACCCCAAGATCCCTCTGTTCCTCCACACTACCAAGAATCCTGTCTTTAAGCCTTTATTCTGCATTCAAATTCGACCTTCCAAAATGAATCCCTTCACACTTTTCCAGGTTGAACTCCATCTGCCACTTCTCAGCCCAGCTCTGCATCCTGTCAATGTCCCGTTGCAACCTACAACAGCCTTCTACACTATCCACAACTCCAGCAACCTTCGTGTCATCGGCAAACTTGCTAACCCAGCCTTCCGCTTCCTCATCCAAGTCATTTATAAAAATCACAAAGAGCAGAGGTCCCAGAACAGATCCCTGCGGAACACCACAGGTCACCGAGCTCCAGCTGAACCTTCTGCACACCAGGGAGTAGTCGGTGTCGCAGTCCGCACTGTGGAAGCTGCGTGTGATTTGAACGCTGTTTAAAGAGGCTCGCGTTATGACGATGAGGTCCAGCTGGTGCCAACGACGTGATCTTGGGTGCCTCCAAGAAACCTGGTGACAAGGTTTAGTCTGAAAGAACGAGTTGGTGATGCAGAGGTTATGATAGGTACACAACTCAAGCAGTCTCTGTCCATTCTCATTCAATCTTCCAATGCCATAGTGCCCAAAGCAGGAGGGCCATGAGTCATAGCCGGCCCCAACCCTGGCATTAAAGTCCCCCAGCTGGAACAGTTGTTCAGTATTGGGGATGCTACTAATGATATTCCTCGTCATCACAAAAACAGATTATCTGGTCATTACCGTGCTGCTGTTTGTGGGAGCTTGCTGTGCACAAATTGCTGCATTTCCTATATTACAACAGTGACTACATTTCAAAAGTACTTCCATGGCTGTAAAGTGCTTTGGATGGCCTTGGTCCTGAAAGGCGTTTTTATTTCTTCTGGAAACTTCTGGAAAGTCTGCCCCTCATTATATACAACTGCTGCTCTATTAAACCTAAATAGAACATTCACAGATTTTTGTAGCATAAGATCTTCTCCTGATTGTTCTTTTCTTGTACTGAGTAACATCACTATTCCTAGCCAGAATGAAGCTAATTAGGTCATTTCTTTATCAACAATGCCTGGAGACCGAACTGCTGTAAGTGACTGGGATTGATTTTATGCACACAATTTGTAATTAACTATCCTCCACTCACTGCATGTTGTTAGAGAAATCAACTTGCTTTTATCGGGAGATATTGCTGTAGTTTTGATCATGAGTTGTGTTTCTTTTAGTTTTGTTCAGACTCTATAGTTTGCTGAGTAAACAGTCTTTGCTGTAATGTGTTCTTTAAATCGACTCTTCTTGCTGAGTAAATAGACTTTGTTTGTTGTAAATTAGATGGTTTGCTGTGAGTCCTGCCATAATTCTCACCCTGCCTCCAACTCATTGGCTCACACAGTGGTGTCAGTAGACACTGTTTTTTGTGTGCCTGCACCTCCTGGTTATTTAATACCTCTCCGAAAGGACAAATTCCCTCAACAATTGGTAAAACTCCAGTGTGTTCGCTTCTCACCACTGATTTCTTACATAGGCACAGAGGTTAAAGAATAATGTGAATGTGAATTCTAATGACATGTTTGTACATCTCCCAACTATTTGGAAAATGAGGAGTTAAAGTTAATTAGATCCACCTCTTCAATAACCTGTTAAATAGTTTTTAACCCACCCAGTAATTAAAAATGCAAACCTGCAGACAAGGGTGGTGCTGTTGTCGTATGGTGTACCGACCTCTACCTTGCAGAAGCTCAACGCCAACTCATGGACACTTCTTCCTCCCTCCCTCTGGACCATGACCTCACCACCGAACATCAAGCCACCATCCAAAGGACTGTCACTGACCTCATCTCCTCTGGAGATCTTCCCTCTACAGCTTCCAACCTCATAGTCCCGCAACCCGGACAGCCCGCTTCTGCCTCCTTCCCAAAATCCACAAATGGGACTGTCCCGGCAGACCCATTGTGTCAGCCTGCTCCTGCCCCACTGAACTTATTTCTTCCTATCTAGACTCTATCTTTTCTCCGCTGGTCCAGTCTCTTTCCACCTACATCCGTGACTCTTCTGACGCCCTACGTCATTTTGACAATTTCCAGTTTCCTGGTCCCAACCGCCTCCTCTTCACTATGGACGTCCAATCGCTCTACACCTCCATCCCCCACCAGGATGGTTTGAGGGCTCTCCGCTTCTTCCTGGAACAGAGGCCCAACCAGTCCCCATCCACCACCACCCTCCTCCGCCTGGCTGAACTTGTTCTCACATTGAACAACTTCTCCTTCAACTCCACGCACTTCCTTCAAGTAAAAGGTGTCGCTATGGGTACCCGCATGGGTCCGAGTTATGCCTGTCTTTTTGTGGGATATGTCGAGCATTCTTTGTTCCAGTCTTACTCAGGCCCCCTCCCCCAAATCTTTTTCCGGTACATTGATGACTGTATCGGTGCCGTTTCCTGCTCCCGCCCCGAACTGGAAAACTTTATCAACTTTGCTTCCAATTTCCACCCTTCTCTCACCTTTACATGGTCCATCTCTGACACTTCGCTTCCCTTCCTCGACTTCTCTGTCTCCATCTCTGGGGATAGGTTGTCTACTAATATCCATTATAAGCCCACCGACTCCCACAGCTACCTCGACTACACTTCTTCACACCCTACCTCCTGTAAGGACTCCATTCCATTCTCCCAGTTTTTCCATCTCCGACGCATCTGCTCTGATGATGGTACGTTCCATGACGGTGCTTCTGATATGACCTCCTTTTTCCTCAACCGAGGATTTCCCCCCACTGTGGTTGACAGGGCCCTCAACCGTGTTCGGCCAATTCCCCGCACCTCTACCCTCACCCCTTCCCCTCCCTCCCAGAACCGTGACAGGGTTCCCCTTGTCCTCACTTTCCACCCCATCAGCCTCCATATCCAAAGAATCATCCTCCGCCATTTCCGCCACCTCCAGCGTGATGCCACTACCAGTCGCATCTTCCACACCCTTCCCCTGTCAGCATTCCAAAGGGATCGTTCCCTCCGCGACACCCTGGTGCACTCCTCCATTACCCCCACCACCTCGTCCCCGTCCCATGGCACCTTCCCCTGCAATCGCAGGAGGTGTAATACCTGCCCATTTACCTCCTCTCTCCTCACTATCCCAGGCCCCAAACACTCCTTTCAGGTGAAGCTGCGATTTACTTGTACTTCTTTCAATGTAGTATACTGTATTCGCTGCTCACAGTGTGGTCTCCTCTACATTGGGGAGACCAAGCGCAGACTGGGTGACCGCTTTGCAGAACATCTCCGCTCAATCCGCAAGCAGGACCCTGAGCTTCCGGTTGCTTGCCATTTCAACACTCCCCCCTGTTCTCATGCTCACATCTCTGTCCTGGGATTGCTGCAGTGTTCCAGTGAACATCAACGCAAGCTCGAGGAACAGCATCTCATCTACCGATTAGGCACAATACAGCCTGCTGGACTGAACATTGAGTTCAATAATTTCAGAGCGTGACAGCCCCCCATTTTACTTTCATTTTTAGTTATTTTTTCTTCTTTTTTTTTACATTCTTTTTTACATTTTTTACAATCTTTTTTTTGCATTTATTTCATTTCATCTTAGTTTGTTCAGTTTGCTTACCCGCTGCTTTTTTTTCAGGTTTGCACTTGCTGCTGTTCAATATTCAGTGTATTAACACCTAATCTGTACTAATGCTTTGTCTTTCAACACACCATTAACATATTGTTTGCCTTTGCTCCGTGACCTTTTGGTCAGCTATGTGGCCTGGTCCAATCTAGACCTCCTTTGTTATCTCTTGCCCCACCCCACCTCACTTGTATATAACCTGTGACTTTTCTAATATTTGTCAGTTCCGAAGAAGGGTCACTGACCCGAAACGTTAACTCTGCTTCTCTTTTCACAGATGCTGCCAGACCTGCTGAGTGGTTCCAGCATTTCTTGTTTTTATTTCAGTAATTAAAAATGTTTGAACCCATGCAGTGGTTTGGAACTGTCAACATGAGACTTAATAAATCATATCCCATGAAGTCAGTTGGCCCTAAAACTTCCACCTGATAGAAAGCTCCTCTTTTCAGTAGCTTTTTAATCTCAGTTTCTTTATCTTCAGACTCTGCAGAAATAGATCCCCAGTATCCTGAGTCCATGGCTAACCACAGAATGACATAAGAATTGCATAGAATGTATAGCAGAGAAACCATTTGGCCCAACTGGTCTGTGCTACAGTCTATGCTCCACATGAGCCTCCTCCCATCCTACTTCATCTAACCCCAGCAACACATCCTTCTCATCTTTTCTCTCTCATGTGTTTATCTAGCTTCCACTTAAATGCATCCATGCTATTTGCCTCAACCTACTCCACATGGAAGCGAGTTCCACATTCTCATTCTCCACGAAACCTGCCATTGTTCATCAGATTAGAACATTGTTTCAATGCTCCTGTGTCACCAACTGCAAGTTCAAACAGGCCACGGTGGGCTAAATCTAGCAATCTTGCACTCTCAGTGGGAGGGTGGGTGGGGGGATGGCGGGCGGGGGAGGAGGGGCACAATCGAACACAGGTTAGAGATTGGCACCGGTATTGCCAAAAATGCAAAAGCAGTCTAAATTTAAGAGCTGAGGTAAATCTGTCATCAACACTTGAATGTCAACACTTATTCCTACTGATGGTTTCGAAGGCCTTCTGTCTGCAATCTATAACCAAGATTTATATTTGCCTCTGTAGCTCTTAGGCTTAGATTGTTTTTACAGTTACTAATAATATAGCATCTCAGGAAAAACAACTAGAACCATTAAGCAACTACACAGTCAGCGCCTCATTGCTAGGTTGCACATGTCAACTTGCAGACTGACAGACTGGTCTAGTCTGGATCTAATTGTAACGTTGCAACAGCACTTAGCAGCGTTATGTGAAATTCTCCTACGAAACTGATATATCATTATACTGTCTCTGCTCATTCACACTCATTACCAACCATTGTCCCATCATGGCAAGCTGCAAGTTGGATCACATACCTGGCCTACTTTTGAGAAAGTAAATGTGGCTCTTGCGAGAAGTTCCATTTAAAAACCCTGAAACAGAATCAAGCGTTGCTTTTGGAAGGAAAATCGAGCTGAATCCTAATATTTCTGAATGGACTTTGCTCTGATGAATTCCATCTAAAGTTTGGATCCCTACACGCCACAGGCAAATCTTAAAATTAGAGCCAGGCTATCAAGAAGTGAAATTAGGAAGCACTTTTCACACAAAGGATAGCTGGAACTCTCCGTCCCTAAAGGCTGGGGTAATTTAAATTTTTAAGACTGAGATTGATAGCTGTTTATTAGGTAAGGGCTTCAAAGGATTGGGATCAAAGGTGAGAAAACGGAGTTGAAGTACACATCAGTCATGATTTGATTGAATTGTGGAACAGGCTTGAGGGGCTGAATGGCATCCTCCTGTCCTAATGTAAAAGTTGCTCTTAGTTGTGGGTTGCCCAACACAAAGGAGCCAATTGACAGAATCTGGGACAGAGTGAGTGTGAGTGCAAATTAATGCTAGCTTGGACAAACACTATCTTGTTCTTTTAAGCAAGCATTAAAAATAGCCCCACTAATCTTATACTCAAATTCTGTGTCTGTAGCTGGAATTTTGTCAAAGTCTGATGGCCTGAAGGCAAAGCAATGTATCTAAACTGTGACCGAGTGCTTGGCAGTTCTCTCACAGTGTTTACTTAACTTCCCCATCACATGTCTGCCATTGTTTCATTGACTTTATCTATCAGTGGTTGATGGGTTTGCCACGGAGAGTGAACTGAAATATGACAATGTAATCTGAAGAAACGTTCTTTCCTTGTTATCTATTAATAAGGGCTCTGTTGAAAAACTGCTGGTAATAGCTAAAACAAAACCCAGTGATCGGACACCCCTATCACCAGGGGCAGTTTAGCAATCCTGCAATGTTGCCAGTTTAATTCAATAGGCCTGGAATGAGGAAATGATCTGGACTGCGGAGCTTTAAGAAGGCATTGAGTCAGTTGTAAAAATATCAGTTTTAGGATGCAAAAACCACAGTCTCAAAACCTGTGATAACATCTTTTTTAGGCAGAGTGCAGCTAACTAAAAATTGAAACACAGGACTGGACAGGATCATATCAATCCAACTGGCTGTCCCACCCAAAGCAGAACGCACTCTTCACCACCTATATCCCTCACTTGATGTCCCCTCTGGCAAGTTTTTTTTATTCATTCATGGGATGTGGGCATCGCTAGCTAGGACAGCATTTATTGTCCATCCCTAATTGCCCTTGAGAAGGTGGTGGTGATCTGCCTTCTTGAACTGCTGCAGTCCATGTGGGGTAGGTGCACCCATGGTGCTGTTAGGAAGGGAGTTCCAGGATTTTGACCCAGCAACAGTGAAGGGACGGCAATATAGTTCCAAGTCAGGATGGTGTGTGACTTGGAGGGGAACTTGCAGGTGGTGGCGTCCCCATGCAACTGCTGCCCATGTCCTTCCAGGTGGCAGAAGTTGTGGTTTGGAAGGTGCTGTCTAAGGAGTCTTAGTGCATTAAGTGCCTATCAACTCCCTCTTACTGATGTTTAGCTCTTACAGGGCTGGGAATTTCCTTGGTGCTTGCCAAGTGGCAGAGGTTTGGTGCAAATCTGCCAATCTCCTACTGAAATTATGACTGCCAATCGGGAGAACTTCAATGCAAATTCTCAGTGCTGATAGTCAGCCTCCATTGGCTCTCTGGGATGTCAATTGCAAATATTCACCACGCTCTATCTGAAGTAATCAGGTAGAATCTTTTGGGCTATTCAGCCCATCTGTGAAAGAGCTATCCCACGCCTCCACACTTTCCCCAATGGCCCTATAAATGTATCATTTTCTTCCTAAGATTCATACAACAGCCCCTTCATTTTTCTTCTTTTAAACAGTTTCATGAACTTATCATGGTAAAATTTCCAATGTTCACCCAAGTTTTTTGGAACAATGAATGGAAAAGCCTTATATCTCATGGAGCAACCAGATTGCCACATCGGATGAAAAAGTCGCAGGTTTTATTACTTTATTTTATTCAGTCATGGGATGCGGGCATCACTGGCAAGGCCAGCCTTTATTGCCCATTCCCTAATTGCCCTTGGGAAAGTGGTGGTGAGCTGCCTTCTTGAACCACTGAATTGTGTGTGGTGAAGGTATTCCCACCGTGCTGTTAGCTAGGGGGTTGCATGATTTTGATCCAGCGAGGATAAAGGAACAGTGATATAGTTCTAAGTTAGGATGGTGCATGACTTGGAGGGGAACTTGCCAATGGTGGTGTTCCCACCAAAACAATATCTTTAAACAAGGAGTGAGCTTGAATGTGATAAATGGCCCTGTGCCAACTGTGATCAAGCATTTGCTTTTTTTAAATGTAATTCATTCAATATTTGTTGATCTTTGATGGAATGATTTTTCACGAAAACGATATGAATAAAAACAGTAGGCTGAATTTTATGTGCCCGCCGCTGATTTTGGTGGCAGTCGAAAAGATTGGTGGCCTGCCCAACCGCCACAATCTCAAGCACGGCGGCTCATTTAAATAGCCGGGGCGGGCTGACCCGTCCAATCAAGTGGAGGGGGCGGGGCTGTCAGTCCCCTGCAATGGCATCAGCCCCCAATAACAACTAAATTAATTATTTGTCCATCCCCCCACAAAAAAACACTCACCATTACAATCTGACCTCCCCACCCGCAAACATTAAACTATAACCCTCCCCACCATCGCCAACTCCCATGACGTTAATTTGAGCCCCCTCCACCGCACTGATAAACTTACCTCCTCTTCCATCCCCACCAGTGTTGCGCCTCGTTTCCCTGGATGGGGATCCGAAGGCACGGGAGTGCCGGCTGCCGGGTTTGAAGATCACAACAGGGCATCAAGATTAATGGCAAGTACATGCAAATCTATTATTTTACGTTATTTGCATATGGTGACTCTGCTAATGACGCCGAGAGGTGGGCGGGGGGAGGGGGGGGGGGCTGCCGGCACGGTGCCTCGCCACTGCCAGGAGGATCGGGCCAGGCCCTGCCAGCGTCGAGGCCCATGGCAGGCCTCATCCAGGACCATCTTCAGGCCCCCCCCCCGCCACGGATCCCGATGTCGAGGGCTCCTTAAAATCCAGCCCAGTGCATAACCGAACATAACTCACAGTGTATTACAGCTGTCTCAGGATTAACAAAGCTAACATGCAAGACCAGCATCCAGCGTTGCTTAAAAAGGCCCCTTAAAGTCCACGGGATGGAGTTTCTTGCGCTGGTATTTCAAGTGCAGTTCACCCAAAAATTAACCAAATCAGCACAAAAGATGGTGAAAGTTCAAGCACAAATTATGTCCGGTACAAAGCAAGTTTCCACGATCTTTTGCACTAATTTAAAAAAAATCGAACTGGAAGCTGGCTCCGTCGACAAGACTGGCCCCTCACCCCTAAATCGAATTAATCACCGAGGTGAGTTTCTGCTAATTGCATTCATTTGTGGACCTTCGAAGAGGCTTTTGAATTAAGCTACTTTTTAGATGCAAGGATACTAATAGGCACCTTTTAAAAGCTTTTAAGTGTTAAAAGAATTAAGGTACAAAGAGACTGACTATGGGTAATTCAATGAAGCTAGTAAATGGTTCTGTATAGATTTTAAAAGTCAGTTATTTAAAATCAGGTTACTCACAGGTGTGAACTAGCCACTCTGATTAAAAATGCATGTTTTTCATGATAATTCCATTTTCAGCCGTATTAATAAAGCTGCACCAATTTCTGACTCTTAAGTATATCAAGGAATACTTCTCAATGCAAAAGTTTATTTTTTAATTACTTTCTAAGACACTGTCCGATTGCACTGGTTGATGTGAGCCATTATGTTCGGTGATAGGCAAATGAGTTTGAGTGGAAACTTGAGCAAAAAATTCACTTCTCAAAACGAGTGCAATTTTGAGTGGGATTTGCACTCAGATCACTGATGGGTTAAAAATGGAAAATCTACCCCTTTGTCTTCACTAACTGCCTGACAGATTATTCGTACGCTTATCGCCCTTTGTAAGATGAAGTCCTGTCTACACTCAAAAGTTCTGGATATCTGCATGAACCTAATGAAAGGCCTGTCTAACCTATTGCCCTGTACTTGGTTCATGAACAACAATTCTGAAGCACTTAGGATTCAGATAGATTGCTCTATTATTTTAAAACAATCCTTTCCAAATCTGTACTAATGACTGGCCCATGGTCAGCAGCACACAAAGAAATGACGTTATCATCAGCATTGAAATATAGGAGCGTTAAGAGACTATGGAACAGAAATGTACATTTACGTAAGACTTTTAACATAGCAAAACCAGCCCAAAGCATTTCACAGTTTGACCTCAAAAGTGAGGAGGAGGAGGACAATTAGGGGAAAAGCATTCTTTATTCGTTCATGGGATTTGAGAGTTGCTGAAAAAGCTAATATTTATTGCCCATCCCTAATTACCCTTGAGAAGGTGGCAGTGAGCTACCCTCTTGAACCGCTGCAGTCCTTGGGGTGTAGGTACACCCACAGTGCTGTTAGGAAGGGAGTTCCAGGATTTTGACCCAGTGACAGTGAAGGAACGGCGATATAGTTCCAAGTCAGGATGGTGTGTGGCTTGGAGGGGAACTTGCAGGTGGTGGTGTTCCCATGCATCTGCTGCCCTTGTCCTTCTAGGTGGTAGAGGTAGGACTGTCACACACAAGGAATGTCCTGGAGTGTCCAGGAATTGAAGATTAATCTCCTGGGCATTACTTTGACCAACCCAGGAGAAAAAAATATAGGGGCATTGCAAGTGTTTTCATTTTCTTTGCAACATTTTTTCCTTAGTTATAAAGATATTGGTGGTGGAGAGCAAGGCAGTTTGACTGGGCGGGGCAGTTAGAGGAGGGAGGTCATGTCCAGGCACATATCCAAATGGCAACCTATAGAATCACAGAATGGCGACAGCACAGAAAGAGGCCATTCAGCCCATTGTGTCAGTGCCGGCTCTCTGCAATAGCAACTCACCTGGACCCACTCCTGTGCCTTTTCCCTGTAGCCCTGAAAATGTTTTCTCTTCAGGTAATTATCCAGTTCTCTTTTGAAGGGCTTGATTGAATCTGTCTCCACCACACTCTCAGGCAGTGCATTCCAGATCCTAACCACTCGCTGCATAAAAATGCTTTTCCTCATGTCACTGTTACTTCTTTTGCCAATCACCTTAAACCAGTGTCCTCTGCTTCTGGATCCTTCAGCCAATGGGAACAGTTTCTCCCTATCTACTCTGTCCAGACTGCTTATGATTTTGAACACCTCTATCAAATCATTTCTAAATCTTCTGCAAGGAGAACAGCCCCAGCTTCTCCAATCTATCCATGTAACTAAAGGTCCTCATCCCTGAAACCATTCTTGTGAATCCTACTGCACTATCTAATGCCTTAACATCTTTCCTAAAGCGTGGTGCCCAGAACTGGACACGATACTCCAGTTGAGGCTGAACCAGTATTTTATACAGGTTTATCATAACTTCCTTGCTCTTGTGCTCTATGCCCCAATTTATAAAGCCCAGGATCCCATATGCTTTATTAACCACTTTCTCAAACTGCCCTGCAACCTTCAATGATTTGTGCACATATATCCCCAGGTCCCTCTGCTTCTGCACCCTCTTTAGGATTATAGCCTTTATTTTATATTGCCTCTCCTCGATCTTCCTACCAAAATATATCACTTCACACTTCTCTGCATTAAATTTCATTCCATCAGCCGATGTCTTCTTGAAGTTAGTCACGATCCTCCTCTCAGTTCACAATACTTCCAAGTATGTGTTATCTGTAAATTTTGTAATTGTGCCCTGTAAACCCAAGTCTAGGTCATTAATAAATATCAAGAAAAACAGGGGTCCGAATCCCACCCTCTGGGGAGCCCATTGTATACTTTCCTCCAGTCCGAAAAAAACAACCATTCACAACTGCTCTCTGTTTCCTGTCACTCAGTCAATTTTGTATCCATGCAGCTACTGTCCCTTTTATTCCTTGAGCTCTAACTTTGCTGGCAAGCCTGTTATATGGCACTTTATCAAATGCCTTTTGGAAATCCACGTACATCACATCAACAGCATTATCCTCATCAACCCTCTCTGTGGGAATTCGATCTCAATACCTCTGGAAAGCCAATGAATGAAGATACAAAAGAAATTTGCCAATACTGCAAATTCACAGACAGTAAATGAGTTTGGTTTTGTCCTTATTGGAAGACTAGAATATTTGCCATATGGCATATTCAGATTAAGTACAAAACTCGAGCGTTTAATGGATGGCAAAATCAAAGAACAAGGAGTAGGCCATTCAGCCCCTCAAGTCTTCCTGTCCTTCTGAGGTGCAGACTATATTGTGGCTGCATTTCTTACAAGAGCCAATAGAAAGAAACAGTATTTTCAAACAGCCTTTGCAAACTCCCCAAATCCTTGGCAAAATATTGGATTCATTTGCCTCATGTTCTTTAACGATTTCCACCAATGGGATTATCAGAAATGTTCTCTATCAAATCTTAGAGTTACACATGAAATGGAAAATGGCGAATCAGAATCCCATTTTAATACCCGCACGATATCCTTCTACATTTGTTATCTCAGTGAGGTTTTGGAAGGGAATTCTATAGCTAAAGGCCATGATGGCTAGTGGTGAGAATTGTAAAAGATCTGTGAAAGGAATAGTCTTGATGGGCTGAATGACCTTATCTTTCATACACATGTTGATATTCCCATCTTTACCTTTCCACCATGATTCAACAGCTGCTCCGGTACTACCTGACGGGCATCAAATTGGGCAAAAGCCAGAACTTTTCTCTGCTCAATTAAGATTAAATCCATCTTCTTCACCCTCTACAAGAATCTTTATGCCATAGCCCCTGACCACCTTCTGTTTAGCTGTCCAGTGAAGATGAACTCAATGGTACAAATCCTTGTTGTCCCACTTGACCCCAATTCAAACTTATGTGCAGTCCAGCACCAAAGCACTTTTAAAATATTGCTCACCTGCACCCATGCTCCACACCCCACCACCACTCAACATATCATTGTCTTTTATATCTCTAATTCTTGATTTTTCCAATCCTAAACCTAAGTAACTCCCCACCCTGATCTTTCCTCCACATAAATTCCAAAGAATATTGAAAGTTTATGTCAGCCGTGGCTTAGTTGTGGCCCTCTTGCCTCTGAAACCAGAAGATGTATGGGTTCAAGTCTCACTCCAGGACTTGAGTGCAACAAGCTAGGCTGACACTCAGTGCAGTGCTCAGGGAGTGCTGCACTGTTGGAGGTACTGTCTTTTCGATGAGATGTTAAAGGGAGATCCTGTCTGCCCTCTCAGGTGAGTGTAAACAATCTCATGGCACTATTCCAATGAAGAGCAGGGGCTAATATCCCTGACTAATATTGATCTTTCAATCAACATCACAAAAACAGATGATCTGGTCATTATCACAATGCTGTTTGTGGGAGCTTGCTGTGTGCAAATTGGCTGCTGCATTTCCTACATTACAACAGTGACTACACTTCAGAAAGTACTTCATTGGCTGTAAAGTGCTTTGGGGCATCCGGTAGTCATGAAAGGAGCTAGAGAAATGCAAGTCAGTTTTTCTGGCTATATCTCATCCTGCTTGTCTAGCACCCTTAACATTGCTGACATCCAGTAGCCCCTGTGCCTCAGCAAAATCCTTCTCCCTGCCTACAAACCCCTCCCCGCTCTTGTCCTTCCCTATTTCAGCAGTCCTTCCCAGACTTCCAGACTCAAAAAACAGTTAAAATTCCATTGGGGTCCTACAAACATCATGGTGACCCCGATTTACACTTATTAATGAGTCCCGCAGGTGCTCATCCAATACTAAAAACGTACACTGTTTAAGTTGCAGGTTGGCTGGAATGGAGAAGAAAATGGAGGCACTTCATCTTAACAGCTTCACTCACTCCATTCCCACTGACTGGGGAGAGTAAATTTCACCCCTTGTCTCTCTGCTAATGCATAAAATTACATAGTGTGTACAGCGCAGAAACAGGCCATTCGGCCCAACTGGTTGATGCTGGTGATTAAGCTGCACGTGAGCCTCCTCCTACCTCTTTTTATCACACTCTATCAGCATATCCTTCTATTCCTTTCTCTCTCATATAGTTGTAATGCTTCCCCTTAAACCCTACGCTATTTATCTCAACTACTCCTTGTGGTAGCGAGTTCCACAGAAGTTTCTTCTGAATTTCCTATTAGCTTTATCAGGTCCATAGTCTTGAATTCCACTGCATACCCAAATAATCCAAAACCATAATAAGGGGAGGACTGTGTGGAAATACACAGTGGGTCTTTGCCCCAATAACCTCTGTTCAGTTAAGTATCTATAAAAAGCACTGAGTTCCTGTTTTCCTATTGACAGAGAATCCAGCCATGATTAACTGGTTTGTTATTAACATTCTACTCTGAGGAAAAGAATATTGGCTTCTAAGGCAAAGCTGACCTGTCTCCAGGGGACAGGATGTTTGTTTATAATGTTGAATTATCACTGCCCTACTTAGATGGTCAGACGCCACTATTATTAATCAAATGCTGGCTAAAGGTGAAGGATGTGTTCTCACTCTTCTGCTCTTGAGGATGGGGAGTATCCCTGCCTTTCAAAATAAAATAAAAGTATGGTACATCAAGTTCTATTTTTGCATCTCCTTGTGTGATTTTAAGTCTGTCACCAGCCTTCACATTTCTCACTTGTTAAATGGGTCAAAGGGGAGCTATTTTTTCACTCAATTCCAAGGCCTCAGTTGCCAGTGTTTTCCCGACGGCCACAGAGGTTTGGTCATGTTATTGGCTGGAGGAGAATCTTGCTGGAATGATGTGTGCATGAGAGAATGTTTTTTTTTACCCGCTGGCACCTCAGTGCAGAGTTTCACGAACAACACCACGTTTTGTAATTCTAGTCTGATGGTCAGTGGGCCTCACAGAATTGTCCAACCCATAATCTTCAAGAACAGCAGAGCTGAGTGCTCCAAATCACAATTTACACTCCTTTTCGGTGAAATTCAGCGTGAGGAGTGCAAATGCATAAATTATGTCCTATATGGCCAGGCTCTTTTTAAAAATCATTCATTCATGGGATGTGGGCATTGCTGGCAAGGCCAGCAATTATTTCCCATCCCTAATTGCCCTCAGGAAGGTAATAGTGAGCCAACTTCTTGAACCACTGTTGTCCGTGTGGCATTTTTGTAGGAGACTGGATTTCTAGGCCATTTCAGAGGGCATTTAAGAGTCAAATACATTGCTGTGGGTCTGGAGTCACAGTGCCATCAAGCAGCACTTGCTCAGCAATAACCTGCTCAGTTTAGGTTCCACTAGGGCCACTCAGCTCCTGACCTCATTACAGCCTTGGTTCCAACATGGACAAAAGAGCTGAACTCCAGAGGTGAGGTGAGAGTGACTGCCCTAGACATCAAGGCAGCATTTGACCGAGTATAGCATAAAGGAGCCCTAGCAAAACTGGAGTCAGTGGGAATTGGGAGAAAACTCTCCGCTGGTTGGAGTCATACCTCGTGCAAAGGAAGATGGTTGTGCTTGTTGGAGGTCAATCACCTCAGTCCCAGAACATCACTGCAGGAGTTCCTCAGGGTAGTGTCCTAGGCCCAACCATCTTCAGCTGCTTTGTCAATAACCTTCTCTCCATCCATAAGGTCAGAAGTGGGGATGTTCACTGATAATTGCACAATGTTCGGCATCATTTGTGACTCCTCAGATACTGCAGCAGCCCGTGTAGAAATGCAGCAAGACCTGGACAATATCCAGGCTTGGGCTAATAAGTGGCAAATAACATTTGCGCCACACAAGTGCCAGTCAATGACCATCTCAAAGACAGAATCTAACCATCTCCCCTTGACATTCAATAGCATTACTGTTGCTGAATCCCCCACTATCAACATCCTGGGCTTACCATTGACTAGAAACTGAATTGGACCAGTCATATATAAATACCGTGGCTACAAGATGCTGGGAATTCTGCGGCATGTCACTCACCTCCTGACTCCCAGTGCCTGTCCACCATCTAAAAGGCACAAGTCAGGAGTGTGAGGGGATACTCTCCACTTGCCTGGATGGGTGCAGCTCCAACAACACTCAAGAGGCTCGACACCATCCAGACAAAGCAGCCTGCACCCCATCCACAGACATGCACTCTCCACCTTCCAAACCCGCGACCTCTACCACCTAGAAGGACAAGGGCAGCAGACGCATGGGAACACCAACACCTGCAAGTTCCCCTCCAAGCCACACACCATCCTGCCTTGAAACTATATCGCTGTTCCTTCACTGTCGCTGGATCAAAATCCTGGAACTCCCTTCCTAACAGCACTGTAGGCGTACCTAGATCCTAAAGACTGCAGCGGTTCAAGGAGGCAGCTCACTGCCACCTTCTCAAGGGCAATTAGAGATGGGCGATAAATACTGGCATAACCAGTGACGCCCACATCCCACGAACAAAAAAATGTATGCCAGACCAGGTTAAGGATGGTAGATTTCCACAATCCACAAGTTTCATGATCACCAGTACTAAGACTGACATTTTATTCCAAATGTATTTAATTACTGAATTCAAATTCACTAGCTGCCCTGCTCATGTCTCCAGATCAGCTGTCTCAATTATTAGTCCAGTAACATAACCGCTATGCTAGCATTCCCTGAAAAACAATTTCATTTTTACTGCACCTTTCACAACCTCAGGATGTTCCAAAGGGTTTTACAGCCAATGAAGTACTCAGAATTGCTTAGAATTTACAGCACAGAAACAGGCCATTCGGGCCAAACAGTCCATGTTGGGGTTTATGGTCCATTTGAGTCTCCTTCCATCCTTCCTCATTTAACTTCATTCGCTGTAAAGCACTTTGAGACATCAAGTGGTCGTGAAAGGTGCCATATAAATGCAAGTCCTTTTTAATTCGATCAGCATAACCTTCTACTCTTTTTTACCTCATGCTTATCTTCTTTCTTTTCTTTTGGGCCTCCTTATCTCGAGAGACAATGGATACGCACCTGGAGGTGGTCAGTGGTTTGTGAAGCAGCGCCTGGAGTGGCTATAAAGGCCAATTCTGGAGTGACAGGCTCTTCCACAGGTGCTGCAGAGAAATTTGTTTGTCGGGGCTGTTGCACAGTTGGCTCTCCCCTTGCGCCTCTGTCTTTTTTCCTGCCAACTACTAAGTCTCTTCGACTCGCCACAATTTAGCCCTGTCTTTATGGCTGCCCGCCAGCTCTGGCGAATGCTGGCAACTGACTCCCACGACTTGTGATCAATGTCACACGATTTCATGTCGCGTTTGCAGACGTCTTTATAACGGAGACATGGACGGCCGGTGGGTCTGATACCAGTGGCGAGCTCGCTGTACAATGTGTCTTTGGGGATCCTGCCATCTTCCATGCGGCTCACATGGCCAAGCCATCTCAAGCGCCGCTGACTCAGTAGTGTGTATAAGCTGGGGGTGTTGGCCGCTTCAAGGACTTCTGTGTTGGAGATATAGTCCTGCCACCTGATGCCAAGTATTCTCCGAAGGCAGCGAAAATGGAATGAATTGAGACGTCGTTCTTGGCTGGCATACGTTGTCCAGGCCTCGCTGCCGTAGAGCAAGGTACTGAGGACACAGGCCTGATACACTCGGACTTTTGTGTTCCGTGTCAGTGCGCCATTTTCCCACACTCTCTTGGCCAGTCTGGACATAGCAGTGGAAGCCTTACCCATGCGCTTGTTGATTTCTGCATCTAGAGACAGGTTACTGGTGATAGTTGAGCCTAGGTAGGTGAACTCTTGAACCACTTCCAGAGCGTGGTCGCCAATATTGATGGATGGAGCATTTCTGACGTCCTGCCCCATGATGTTCGTTTTCTTGAGGCTGATGGTTAGGCCAAATTCATTGCAGGCAGCCGCAAACCTGTCGATGAGACTCTGCAGGCACTCTTCAGTGTGAGATGTTAAAGCAGCATCGTCAGCAAAGAGGAGTTCTCTGATGAGGACTTTCTGTACTTTGGACTTCGCTCTTAGACGGGCAAGGTTGAACAACCTGCCCCCTGATCTTGTGTGGAGGAAAATTCCTTCTTCAGAGGATTTGAACGCATGTGAAAGCAGCAGGGAGAAGAAAATCCCAAAAAGTGTGGGTGCGAGAACACAGCCCTCTTTCACACCACTCAGGATAGGAAAGGGCTCTGATGAGGAGCCACCATGTTGAATTGTGCCTTTCATATTGTCATGGAATGAGGTGATGATACTTAGTAGCTTTGGTGGACATCCGATCTTTTCTAGTAGTCTGAAGAGACCACGTCTGCTGACGAGGTCAAAGGCTTTGGTGAGATCAATGAAAGCAATGTAGAGGGGCATCTGTTGTTCACGGCATGCTTATCTAGATTCCCCTTAAATACATCTAAACTCTTCACCTCAACTACTCCATGTAGGAAGGAGATCCACATTCTCACCGTTCTCTGGGGAAAGAAGTTTCTTCTGAAATCATTATTATTTTATGTTGCGGGCCTCTAGTTTTGGTCTTGCCCACAAGTGACACTGTCAGTATTGAAGTGTAGACAATGTTGTAATATAGGAATCTCTGCAGCCAAATTGTGCACAGTAAGCTCCTTCAAACAGCAGTGAGATAATGACCGGATGATCTGTTTTTGTGATGTTGATTGAGGGATAAATGCTGGTCAGGACATCGGGGAGGACTTCTCTTGTTTTGAAATAAAATACGATCCACATAAGAGGACAGCTGGGGCCTCAATTTAACATCTCATCTGTAAGACGGCACCTCTGATAGTACAGCACTCCCTCAGCACTGCACTGGAGTGTCAGCCTGGATTCTGTACTCAGATCTCTGGAGTGGAGTTTGAACCAGCATTCTGACTCAGAGAGAACTCAGTTGCATGCATTAGCTCCCTCTCGTGACAGTTGTACAAGGTTTTAAAGGCCTGCTCGGGTCTGCAAAAAAAACCCGACCCAAGCCTGACAGAACCACATCCGATCCGGCCCAAGTCTTTCCATTTTTTCCCCACGCCCAACCCGACCCAACCCGACCCGACCATCAGTTAACTTACCTTCCATTTTTACTTTCTTGCTGATCTGCACAAGCTTAAAATAACTGTAACAAAACCACCTTTCTAGTCCAAAAATTAAATTAACAGTGGAGCCACTTACCTGTGATAGAACGTGTCCGACCCAGCCTGACCCAAGTCCGAATGCCGGACCTGGAAGTGCAACCCGACCCGACCCGAATCCGACACATTTCGTTGGGTCCCGTCGGGTTTGGTTCGGGTAGCCAGCCGTTACAAGGTTTATCCTTTTATCTGTGTGGATCAGATGTGGCTGTCAGGCTTCAACTAAATCAAAGCTCATTTTCATGCAGTTACTCTGCACATAACTCTCCAGATAATTTAGTTTCTCCTCTGTCAGCGTTAGGGTACCTTGACAAGGAGTTCGGAAGCATTGCAGAGCTCTTTGACAACGATGAACTTAAATGCAGATTTGTATAAATGCTCACCAAAGCATACAAGCAAATACACAAAATACACATCAATGTGCATAAATGTGCATGTACATATGAACACATGCATTCCTGTGTATGCACAGCATGTACATGACCGTATTCATGTGCACTAGCTCCCCCTTGTGGCATTGCCAAGCAAGGTTTACCCTTATACCTGCAGGAATCAATGTCTTGAGCACGTGTCAGTTGGTAGCATTCTCACCTCTGATTTCGAAGGTTGTGTGTTCAAGTCACAGTCCAGGACTTGAGCATAAAAATCCATCCTGACACTCCAGTACAGTAAGGAGGGAGCGCTGCACGGTCAGATTTGTGCCATTGATCAGGTGAACTGTTAAACCAAGGCCCTGTCTGCCCTCTCGGGTGAATGTAAAAGATCCCATGACACTATTTCAAAGAAGAGCAGGGGAGTTATCACTGGTGTCCTGGGCTAATATTTATCCCTCAATCAACATCAAGAAAACAGGTTATCCGATCATTATCATATTGTTGTTGATGGGAGCTTGCTGTGCCATATTTGCTGCCACTTTTCCTACATTACATCAGTGACTACACTTCAAAAGTCCTTCATTGACGTAAAATGTTTTGTGACGTCCTATGCTATAGAAATGCTTTATTCTATTATCAGAGGTGCTGTCCTGGGAATGTGGTAGATGTTGACGATCTGCTGGTTAACATTCCTTCTTGATTCACCACTAAAGCAGAGTAACTTGTTACTGTGGTGTATGGGGTATCACCGGTATAGCTGCCATGCTTCATCACACAGCAACAGCCAGATCACTTTAGAGGATTTGAGGAACGAGCAAACAAATTAGATTATACCATGTGGCTCATGCGGAAGAAAGGAATCTCCAGCACAGGCTTGATGGGCCAAATGGCCTGCTTTGGTTCTGTAATATACTAATACTCTATAGTTTATTGTGTTTGTACATGGCACAGTTGGTAGCACTTGTGCTGTTGAGTTGGTTATGGCTTCAAGACTGACTTTAGGACGCACCGGCCTAGAATATCTATAGGGGAATCTTTCGAGCTCCCAGTATTACTTTGTCAGGAGTTCAGCAGAACCCATGGGACAGTTTGCTCCACTTCACCAGACAATCTTCCATGATGTAGTACTGAAGGAGTGCTGCATCTTATGGGTGAGACATTAACACTAAATCCAAGCCTATCTGTAATGTAGAAGTGAAAGATCCCATGACACTTCTTATGTCACGTCTTACCCCTCCCTCAAACAAAAGTAATTAACTGGCTCTTTAACTCATTTACTCCTTGTGGGATCTTGCTGTGTGCCAAGTTGGTTGCTGTGTTTGCCTACATAACAACAATGACCATACTTTCACAATAATCGACTGGCTGGAAAGTGCTTCGAGATATCCTGAGACACCATAGAAATGTAAGAATAACTATAGTCAGGAGAGGGGAGGAGAAATCTGGAAAAGCAGTTGGAGAGGGCGCAGAGGAGATTGATCAGAATGGTACCAGGGATAAGGGAGTTCAGATATGTGGAGAGACTGGAGAAGTTGGGTTTATTCTCCTTAGAGCAGAGAAGGTTACGGGGAGATTTAATAGAGGTGTTCAAAATTACTGTATGAGGGGTTTAGATTGAGTTAATAGAACAAAGAACAAAGAACAAAGAAAATTACAGCACAGGAACAGGCCCTTCGGCCCTCCAAGCTTGCGCCGATCGAGATTCTCTATCTAAACATGTCGCCTATTTTCTAAGGGTCTGTATCTCTTTTCTTCCTGCCCATTCATGTATCTGTCTAGATACATCTTAAAAGACGCCATCGTGCCCGCATCTACCACCTCCGCTGGCAACGCGTTCCAGGCACCCACCACCCTCTGCGGAAAGAACTTTCCACGCATATCCCCCCTAAACTTTTCCCCTTTCACTTTGAACTCGTGTCCTCTAGTAATTGAATCCCCCACTCTGGGAAAAAGCTTCTTGCTATCCAACCTGTCTATACCTCTCATGATTTTGTACACCTCAATCAGGTCCCCCCTCAACCTCCGTCTTTCTAATGAAAATAATCCTAATCTACTCAACCTCTCTTCATAGCTAGCGCCCTCCATACCAGGCAACATCCTGGTGAACCTCCTCTGCACCCTCTCCAAAGCATCCACATCCTTTTGGTAATGTGGCGACCAGAACTGCACGCAGTATTCCAAATGTGGCCGAACCAAACTCCTATACAACTGTAACATGACCTGCCAACTCTTGTACTCAATACCCCGTCCGATGAAGGAAAGCATGCCGTATGCCTTCTTGACCACTCTATTTACTTGCGTTGCCACCTTCAGGGAACAGTGGACCTGAACACCCAAATCTCTCTGGACATCAATTTTCCCCAGGACTTTTCCATTTACTGTATAGTTCACTCTTGAATTGGATCTTCCAAAATGCATCACCTCGCATTTGCCCTGATTGAACTCCATCTGCCATTTCTCTGCCCAACTCTCCAATCTATCTATATTCAGCTGTATTCTCTGACAGTCCCCTTCACTATCTGCTACTCCACCAATCTTAGTGTCGTCTGCAAACTTGCTAATCAGTCCACCTATACTTTCCTCCAAATCATTAATGTATATCACAAACAACAGTGGTCCCAGCACGGATCCCTGTGGAACACCACTGGTCACACGTCTCCATTTTGAGAAACTCCCTTCTACTGCTACTCTCTGTTTCCTGTTGCCCAGCCAGTTCTTTATTCATCTAGCTAGTACACCTTGGACCCCATGCGCCTTCACTTTCTCCATCAGCTAAACCGTTTCCACTGGCAAGGCGGTTGGTAACCAGAGGACACAACATTTAGATAATTGGCAAAAAAGCCAGAGAGGAGATGAGGAGAATGTTTGTTTTTTTCACTCAGCGGGTCGTTATGATGTGAAAGCACTATCCAATAGGGCGGATTCAGTAGTAACTTTCAATGGAGAGTTGGATCTCTACTTAAAAAGACAACATTTCCAGGCCCATGGGGTAAGAGCAGGGGGAGTGGGACTAATTGGATAGGCTCTTTCGAAGAGCCAGCACAGGCAAGATGGGACAAATGGCCTCCTTCTTGTGCTATACGATTCTATGATAAGTTGAGATTGCAAAAGTGACTATAAAATAGAAAGTAATAGCTCAGAGAGCTAGTGTCCTTGTGCTGTGCTGTGTTGATTCAGCCTAAGATAAATAGTATCATAAGAGATAATATAAACAAACAGCACATAACTATGGGGGTTGGGTTTTGGGAATCGATGACTTGTAATGTGCCAGCTTGTAAAATGCGAGCCTGAGGCTGAATCTATAAGGATCTGGTGGTCTATTTTGTGCTGCAGGATCTCAGGCTAGTGTCAGAGTAAAAAAGCAGAAAAACAATGGACTTCCCTGGACGGTTTTCAGCCACGTTACTGCTGCTGGGTTATCTAGGCTGGCTCTTTTGTAAAGAGTGGAGATCAGGCGTTTCATCTGCTGCTGGAGAAGGTACGATTTGCAACCCCTTTTCTGTATGCTGAGAGTTAATAATCCGTGCGGGTTCCTGACAATCATAGCCAGAAGCTATGCACAGCTTCCACTGTATTGCTGGGAAATAGTATTTGAGGAGCTGGGCAGAATCCTGAATCAACGTGTAATTGTGAATGTTACCGTTGTCTCTCAGCTTTTCATGACAAACAACAACAATCTGAATTTACATAGTGCCTTTAACATATTTAAACTTCCCAAGGCACTTCACAGGAGCGCAGACAAACATTAACACTGAGCCAAAGAAGGACATATTTGGAGGGGTGGCCAAATGCCTGGTCAAAGTGCTAGTTTTTCAGGAAGGTCTTAAAGGTGAAAAGGCAAAGAGGCTTGGAGAGGGAAGTTCAGAGCTCAGATGGCCGAAGGCACCGCCGCCAATGGTTGGGCAAAGGGAGTGAGGGATGCACCAGAGGCCAGAATTGGAGGAGCACAGGGATCTCAGAGAGACATTAAACATTCCTTCATGGAGGAAGATACAAAAAGCCTCCCAGAAATACTAAAGAACCAAGGGATTAGTGAGAATTAGGAACTGAAAGAAATTAACATTGGTAAAAATGTAGTACTGGAGAAATTAATGGGGCTGAAAGCTGATAAATCCCCTGGACCTGATGATCTATATCCCAGAGTGTTGAAAGAAGTGGCTGTAGAGATAGTGGATGCATTGGTGATCATCTTCCAAATTCTGGAGCGGTTCCTGCAGATTGGAAGATAGAAAATGTTACCCCACTATTTAAGAAAGGTGGGAGAGAAAACAGGAAACTACAGACCTGTTAGCCTTACATCAGAAGTAGGGAAAATACTAGAATCTATTATAAAGGATGTCATAACTGCACACTTAGAGAATAATTGGGCAGAGTCAAGATGGATTTATGAAAGTGGAATCATATTTAACAAACTTGTTAGAGGTTTTTGAGAATGTAACTAGTAGAATAGATAAGGGGGAACCAGTGGATGTAGTGTATTTGGATTTTCAGAAAGCTTTCGATAAGGTCCCACACAGGTTAGTATAACACTTGGTATTGGGGTAATATACTGGCATGGATTGAGAATTGGTTAATGGACAGAAAATAGAGAGTAGGAATAAACGGTCATTCTCATATTGGCAGGCTGTGACCAGTGGGCTAACGCAAGGATCAGTGATTGGGCCCCAGCTGTTCACAATCTATATCAATGATTTGGATGTGGGGGCCAAATGTAATATTTCCAATTTTGCTGATGACACAAAACTAGGTGGGAATGTGAGTTGTGAGGTGGATGCAAAGAGGCTTCAAGGTAGAGGCCTGCTTTAGGTCGGGAAAAAGAACCCGACCCAAACCCTATCGAACCACAGCGGACACGAGCCCGAGCCAGCCCGAGTCCCTCCGATTTTGCACTGAGCCTGACCCAACCTGAACCCGCCACTACTAGGCCCAACCTGAGCCCCACCCAACTATAAATTTACTTACCTTCCTGACATCGAACCTGCAAGAAGCTGCAGCACATGCACGAGAAGTCATAATGACGTCACTCGCTTGCTGCGCAGACTCAGTTTCATCCCAGACTCTGAGCTCAGGTAAGTTTTTTTTATTTTTAATGCTTACCAGCAGAGCGCTTACCTTGTGTGTCCGGCCCGACCTGACCCGACTCGATCTGGATTCGGCCTGACCCGAGCCGAGCCCGAAAGCCGACCCCGGAAGATGGGCCCGACCCTGACCCCGACCCCGACCTGAACCCGACACATGTCGTCGGGTCCCGTTGGGTTCGGGTCGGGTAGCAGGCCTCTACTTCAAGGGGATTTAGACAGGCTAAATGATGGGCAAGAACATGGCAGATGGAATGTAATGTGGAAAATGTGAAGTTATCCACTTTGCTAGGAAAAACAGAAATACAGAGTGTTTTTTAAATGGAGAGAGATTGGGAAGTGTTGATGTCCAAAGGGACCTGGGTGGCCTTATTCATAAGTCACTGAAAGCTAACATGCAGGTGCAGCAAGTAATTGGGAAGGCAAATGGTATGATGGTCTTTACTGCAAGAGGATTTGAGTACAAGAGTAAAGAGGTCTTGCTGCAATTGTATACAGCTTTGGCGAGACAACACCTGGGATATTGTGTAAAGTTTTCGTCTCCTTACCTAAGGAAGGATATACTTGCCATCGAGGGTGTGCAACAAAGGTTCACCAGACTGATCGTTGGGATACCGGGATTGTCCCATGAGGAGAGATTGAGGAGATCTTCTCTAGAATGTCGAAGAATGATTTCATTGAGGCATACAAAATTCTTACAGGGCTTGATAGAGGAGATGCAGGAGGGATGTTTCCCCTGGCTGGGGGTGTCTAGAACCAGGGGACACAGTCTCAGAATAAGGGCTAGGCCATTTAGGACTGTGATGAGGAGGAATTTCTTCACTCAGAGGTAGTGAATCTGTGGAATTCTCTACCCCAGAGGGCAGCGGAGGCTCAGTCATTGAGCATGTTCAAGATAGAGATCAATAGATTTCTAGATATTAAAGATATCAAAGGATATGGAGATAGTGTGGGAAAATACCATTGAGGTAGAAGATCAGCCATGATCTAGATGAATGGGAGAGCAGACTCGAGGGGCTGAATGGCCTACTCTTGCTCCTATTTCCTATGTTACTATGTTCCTTCATTCGTTGAGTAGACATACAGTCCCATGACACAAATTGTATTGAAGTGCAGCATCACTGTCATGGCACTTCCTTCTGGAAAGGAAGGAAAACAACTTGCAAACCTTTCTTCATGACAAAGGTATCATTTTCGATGCCACTTTGTAATAGTGAATTTAGGGACTGATACCAGAAACTCATCTACCTGATATGACAATATAGAAATTTGAGCAACTTGAAAAATTGTCTCTTTGTTTTTGTGACAGCAATGCAGATTGTAGGGCCAAATAATTGAAGTGTTTGAAATTATGAAAAGGTGGGGTAGGGTTGTTGGAAGCAGAGTGAGGGGTCAAGAATGAGGGGCCAGTGATACAAGATTAAATATAAGGGATTTAGAATAAGAGGGCAGGAGAAATTTTGTCACATGATGTGAGGATGTGGAATTCACTTCCAGGTTTAGTGGTTGTAATTACATCCATATCCAAGACTGGGTTGGATAGGTGGATGAAGGACAAGCAGCCTGGAGGAATATGGAAACAGGAATGGTTAAAGGTGACTGGAACTAATTACCCACAGGGTGGGTAAAACGATAAGATGGACTGTTGAGCAGAGAGGCGTATTTCCGCATTGTAGTTTTATTGCTTCACACACAAAGTGATCATCGCTTGGAATCGACTTCTGGGCAAGTGAGTGGAGGCAAACTAGGCCTGGAATGATGTTCTATTGGAGGCACTACAGGGTCCTTCTGTAGTGACGGGCAGTAGCTTCTACCAGTGGCTTGATTGGTATCAGCTCTGCTTGAGTGTGTTCCTGAGCCGTGAAGAATGGAAGGAGAAGAGCTGACGAAATGGTAGAAAATTTTTAAATGTTATCCTTACACAGTGTCATTTATTTCTTTTGCTGCAGCAGGTCCTGGTTCAGCGGTAGTGAGCGGGCCCATGACCTTTGACTCCTTCCTTCACAATCAGCAGCTGAGGAAAAAGCTGCTGAGGTCATTCTGCAATCAGGGGCCAAAGGTCAACAGGCTCCGTCAGCCCAGCTACTTTTCCAGGCTAAGAGTGAATGAGCGTCACGAGCTGGTGTACTGCAGTGTGCCTGATGTTGGCCCAGCGAACTGGGACCAGATGTTAAAGACCCTGAATAGCCTGCCTGGGCAAGTGGAGAAGATAGTGAACGAGACTGCACCATTACAGGCACCTCACGAGAACCTGAGCCATTATGACATGACCACCATCAAGAGCCTGCTGGCGTCGTACACCAAAATTATCTTCATCAGAGACCCCCTCTGGCGCCTGCTCTCCACTTACCATCACCACGGTGCCACAGAGGAGCCCTTTGAAGCATTTGTTCAACGCGTGTTAGGGCAGGAGTTGAAACCGGCTGCCAGCTGGAAGCCCCTCGTTGAGCTATGCCACCCGTGTCTTGTCCGATACGACTATGTCATAGTGCACGGGCTCCTCGACCAAGAGATGAGACATCTTTTGCGTCGGATAGGCATCTCGGAGGAGGTGGAGCTGCCCAAGTTCCAGGACTTGGAGGAGAGTCTGACGTCCCAGGTGCTGAAGGAGCAGCACTTTGGCCAGCTCTCAGCACAGCTGATGGGCAAGTTGTTTCAGTTTTACCACAGAGACTTCGCTGCCTTCAATTTCACCAATGGTTCAATCTTGAATTAAATAACCCTTCCAAAAAAAAAAGACATCGACTGGCACAGCTTAAAGACCCAGCAGTAGGAGTTGGGTGTGCAGTGAGATGGATGCTTGCCGTTTATCTGTGGGACTGGGGTTCAAATGCAGCTAATGGGGTGTAAGGATGCTCGTGAAGTGGGTTTGGATAGCCTCAGTCCAGTTGGTAGTGGGCATGGCCTGCTGGCACAGATTGGCAATTTCATTCAGAGAGACTGCAGGGTGACTGGAGTGGGAAATGCAAAAACATGTCACATTGGTGCAGCAGAGGCCACTCCTTTAAGGAACAGAGGTCAGTTTTATTTCTAATCTAGCTGCACTACACAGGATCTGCAAGTGCTCACTGCTGAAGTGGTGCAGTTCCATTCCCCAGCGCTAACTTGCTTCACTCCGGTAAGCATCCAAGAAAACACCAGTATGATACCAACAGAGGAGCTAAGAGTTCTCCCGGTGTCTTGGCCAACATTCCTCTCACAACCCGCACCACCAAAAAGAAAAGCAAATACAAATTGCATGGACAGTCATGTCTGTGGGATATTGTTGGGACTGAAAGTGCCTTTGCTTAGACAACAGTCAATGGACTTGGATTGGTAATGCATTGAGGGTAACTTATGACAAACAGGAAATGGGCAGATTCAGGTCAGGGAGTCACATTGAGTGGGCTTCTAAAATGGGTGTCCGACTTGATGCCTGATTGTTTCCTGCCCAGAAGGTTGGGTGAACGCCCCCCTCACCACCGCTCCCCGCTCCCCCACGCTGTTTGAAGTGTCTGGAAAATTGAGACAAAATGCGATAATGTACGATATAGATGCAAATATTGTCATCATTATACTTAGTCAGCAGACTACAGTGAATGAAAGTTTGGTGTCCGATCGCCATGATCCACAGAGAGTTAAGCCTTTGGTTGTAGCTCAATCTTGTTGGTTCTGGGTGAATTGAGTGGGGGAAGAACATTCAGCAAATGGAGACCTTTCAACTTGTAGGTTTGGTAGCTTCTCTCATACAATCATAGAATTATAGAAGTGTACAGCATGGAAGGAGACCATTCGGCCCATCGTGCCTGTGCCGGACGAGATGTATTGGAGGGAGTCACCCAGCCTGATTTATGGGATTGAACTTGTCCTACCTGTTCTAGCTGTAAGAATTCAACATGAAATTAATTGGGTCGATTTACAGTGCAAGACTAATAATAAAACTAGTACTAATTTTTCACTCGTAGGCAAAGGGCTGATCACAGAATCTGAAATCGCAGATTCGCATCCCAGCCCGCCTCCGGGAAAGCTCCCTGACACATTCCCGTTGCTGGGGAGCTTTCCCGGAGGTGGGCTGGGATGCAAATCTGCGATTTAAATAATTAATGCCCCACTTTGGGGCGATTTAGAGCGACCACCGGCAGGGGAGCAGCAATCCTCTGCCTGGGGAGGCCACCAGCTCAATGGAGGCGGCCGCTGTTGCAGGTGGGGGTGGGGGCTGGGTGTTGGTCATGGGAGCTGGAGGCTTCCTGCCTGCTTTGGCCCCTCTGAATTGTCATTTCAAATTGATGCCTCTCAGGCTGCCTCCATTCTGAGAAGGTGCCAGTCCAGTGATTGGGCCGACATTGGGACCCCCATTTGGTCTCAACGTCAGGGTCATGAAGCCCATGGCCAAATCCTGCCCCGAGAGTCTGGGTTCCATGAGAGAGCGGGCTGACAGAAGGTTGGATATTGGGACTGTAACATCACAATAAAAAATGCTGCAACATCAGAATAATCTGCAAATGATATTTTATTTTGAATTTCATGACTATGCTCAGTACAGAGATTTGAAACTGAAGCGAATAACAGAATACCGATATCACTGTCATTAGACTGTAATATTAATGTGCAATGTTAGATTGCAATGTTGCTTGTAATATCTGGCTGTTTTATTAAATTTTTGTAAGAATTTTAATGTTAAACTGTGATACTAATATTCATATTTTAATATTAAATTGTAATGATAGGCTGCAATATAAATTCTGATAAATGATCACAGGATCAAAAAATTAGCTTGTAATGTTAATCCTGCCGATTGGTAATTTATGGAGCAATTTTTAATGAAATAAAAGGCTGATTATCGCGGTTAATGTTCTCCTAAATTCTAATAAAGATCTTGGCCTTTTGTGGCCACAAATTTTATTTCCAGTCCTATAAACAATGAACCGCCTATGTAAATATAATAGAACAATGGATCAACATTTAGAAGCAGAAAAAACAATATCAACATGTCCACTCCCACCATCACAGTTTCTTGGTGAACCAATTGAATCACTCAAAATGTCCTTTTTGAAAAAAAAAATCTACCATTTTGTTCAGTAACTGAAATTTCTGATTTCCAAAATAAAGTTTGAACAAAAAGCCAACAAAATACATATTTCGTATGAACATGGTTAAATTTGCTCATTGAATTGTCTTCTGCATTATTAAAATTTTTCTTCATTGCCTCCGCCTGGGTTTACCTCAGCACGAGGAGAGAGCTAACAGCCAGTCAATGCCTGCTGAGCGTGTGCAGTGTACAGAATTTCCAGGCAGGAGTTGGAGAATAAAACTATACATTCCATTAATTTGAGAAAATTTGTGAGTTTCTTTGCTTTTTCCAAAAGACTTGATTTCTTATTTCTCATTTCTTATTTCAAGCAAGTGTTTACTGTTCTGGTACAAACTTCTCTAGGCAGCACCTCAGATTATCAGCAGCTGTGATTCGCCACAATTATCTCAGAATCATACAATGATACAGCACAGAAGGCTATTCGGCCCATCATCCCTGTGCCAGTTCTTTAGTACAGCTATCCAATTAATCCCACTCCCCCTGCTCTTTCTCCCATAGCCCTGTTAATAATTTCCCTGTTGAGCATTTATCCAATTCTTGCTTTCTTTGCCAAAAAAATGCGCTTATTGAGAATGGGCTTTAATTCGGTTCAATATGCAGTTAAAACATTTCCATTCTGATTCATTTTTACGGCTTACTGAATTTTTTAATGCACCAAAGTTTGGAAATGGCCTAATAATATACTTTGAGTACTTTTGAGATAATTTTTGTTAGTTTATAGATTTTTTTAAAGACTGTACAGGGTGGATAGATTTTTCAGGCCTGCTACTGGGGCATAAAACAGGCAGTGGGGCGGATCGTCCAGTATAGCAACTGTCCGATTATTATTTTCATAATGGGTGGTTAAACAACACTGCCAATTTTATACCAGGTGGTAAGGCGAAAATTTCCATCTACATATCTTCATCTCTCCGCTTCTCACTCCTCCATTTAGAGGTTTAAAACCTACCTCTTTGACCAAGCGCTTGATCAACTGACCCCTTATTTGTCTTATTATCCATTTTTATCTGCTGATGCTTCTATGGAGCATCTTGAGAAATTTTACGATGTTTAGATAAGGGACGCAGTTTTATGGGTAGGACTGACAAGGATGACTTCAATCTTCCAAATATTTAGTTGGTGGAAATTTCTGCTCGTTCAATACCGGATGTCGGACAAGTATTGTGACAGTTTCGTGTCAGTGGGAGGGGTCAAGAGAGGTGGTGGTGAGGTAGAGCTTGATGACGTCAGTGTACTCGTGGAACCTGACGTGTTTTTGGATGATTGTGCTGAGGGGCAGCATGTAGATGAGAAATAGGAGGGAGCCAAGGATAGATTCTTGGTGGACACCAGAGGAAACGAGGCAGGAGCAGGAAGAGAAGCCATTATAGGTGATTCTCTGGCAGCTAGAAAGGCCCCTTCCATCATCTGTCAACGCAAGTCACCATATTCCTTTATTGGGAAGCAATTAACCTAGAGTAGTTTTAAGACCAATCCTCTGAGTTTAAATATTGAATAAACTGCCGCCTTTGTGCGATCCGGAAAATTACTTGCTAAATTCCACCAGCTGATCAGACTTGGGTTTTCATGGTGTCCTAATCAGAAGGACAGGAGGTCGGGTTAAGGAGAGTGGTGCAGATCCCACACGTTTGTGTTCCATTGATCAGTGTCCCAGAAGTTAGCGGTTGATAAAAATCAAATTCACCAATTATGATCAAAGACTCCCACACCCACTCATCAGAAACAAAAGTCTCCTCGGCTCAGGTTACACTTCGACATTCCAGGGCGTAAAGGTCCCTGGTTCTGCAGGAGGACACTGGAGAAAAGAAAACAAAGTTCATTTTGTTTGGTTTTAGAGAACAAAAGAAATTACATTTCAATTAAAGAGAGAAAAATGGGGGTGTTTGAATCATGGTGTCTCCCATCCACAGGCCTTTTGTTTTAAATGCAAACCTCCATCACCGGTTTACAATCCCCAGGAGTGTGTCACTATTTGCAGGGAATCCCCAGGAGTGTGTCAGTATTTACAGGGAATCCCCAGGAGTGTGTCAGTATTTACAGAGAATCCCCAGGAGTGTGTCAGCATTTACAGGGAATCCCCAGGAGTGTGTCAGTATTTACAGAGAATCCCCGGGAGTGTGTCAGTATTTACAGGGAATCCCCAGGAGTGTGTCAGCATTAACAGGGAATCCCCGGGTGTGTGTCAGTATTTACAAGGGGTCCCCGGGAGTGTGTCAGTATTTACAGGGAATCCCCAGGAGTGTGTCAGCGTTCACAGGGAATCCCCGGGAGTGTGTCAGCATTTACAGGGGTTCCCCGGCGGGTGTGCCAGTATTTACAGGGAATCCCCGGGAGTGTGTCAGTATTTACAGGGAATCCCCGGGAGTGTGTCAGCATTTACAGGGAATCCCCGGGAGTGTGTCAGCATTTACAGGGAATTGCTGGGAGTGTGTCAGTATTTACAGGGAATCCCCGGGAGTGTCAGGATTTACAGGGAATCCCCGGGAGTGTGTCAGTATTTACAGGGGGACTCCAGGAGTGTGTCATTATTTACAGGGGGTCTCCGGGGGTGTGTCAGTATTTACAGGTGGGCCCTGAAGTTTGTCAGTATTCCCTGATGCTCTCTTCAGTATAAAGTTTGAAAAGCACAGGGGTAGACATACACAATGTCTCCAATATCCACACCACACATGGTTGCCTGATTATCAGCTGTGTGGATCAACATTACCAATTGTTGCTTATTAATCATTAAGTGCCTCACTTGCTATCATTAATAGTTCCAGCTGCATGCTGGATTGCAGAGTGTTGCCTGTGCATTAACCTGGCTCAATTGGTAGCTGTTTGCTCCATTTGGCTCAGTAGGATATGGGTTAACGCCCCTACTCCGGAGACCCGAGCTGCTGACCTTTGCTGGCACTGTACTGAGGGAGTGCTCCACTGCTGGAAGTGTTGTTAATTGGAGATGTGTTGAACAGAGAACCAGACTACCCTCTCAGATGGTTGTAAAGGCCCCGTGGTACTATTTCAAAGAAGAGTAGGGGAGTTCTCCCGGCGCCCTGGCCAATATTTATCACTCAATCAACATCACAGAAAAAAAAAATCAACTGATCCTTCATTTCGTTGCTTGTTATGGGATCTTTCTGTGTGTAAAATGGCTGCTGCATTTGCTGACAGAACAACAGTGACTACACGTCAAAAGTAATCCATTGTGTGGCATTTGTTGATGCGATGAGGTGACTTGGTAATGCAAGTACTGTCCTGATGGAGCCCAGGGCTATGATCAGCTCCGTTTCATGGGGTCAGGCAGATCATCCAAGGGTGGGATGTCATGGAATACATCCCTGGGAAGGACGCTGACACAAATGGTCTTGAGAGGTGATTAAATATGTTGCTGACAGAGAGAGGCACTCCTCACAATCTCTCGATATAGAGTATTGTCTTCAGGTCTGGAAACCACACCTCAGGAAGGACATTTTAGCCTTTGAGAGGGTGCAGTGCAGATTCATCACAGTGATACGGGAGCTAAAAGAGTTATATAATGAGGACTTTTTCCATAAACTATTTTCTTGAGTGTAGAAGGTTAAGAGCTGATCAAATCGAGATGATTTAAATAACAAAATGATTTGATCGGGTAGTTAGAGAAGAAACTATTTTGTCACAATCTTAGAAATGGAGTTCAGCCATTCAGAAGCAAAATCAGGAATTGATTTTTCACGCGTAAGGGTGGTGGAAATCTGGAACTCTCTTCTCTCTCTCTCCTCAAAAGGCTATGGATGCTGGGGTCAATTGGAACTTTCAAGACTGAGATCAATAGGTTTTTGTTGGATAAAGGAATCAAAGACTAAGGATCAAAGGTGGGTAAATGGAGTTAAGGTACAGATCAGGTATGATCTGATTAAATGTGGAACAGGCTTGAGTGGCTAAATGACACTCCCCGTGGGCTTTTCCTCTTGCTAGCAGTATTGCATCAACAACATGAACTTGTATTTATCTAGCACCTTTAATGTAGTCTCAAGACGCTCCACAGGACCATTATCAAACAAATCCTGACACCAAGTCATGCAAGATATTAGGACAGGTGACTAAGAGCTTAGTTGAAGATGGAGGTTTTAAGGGGCATCTGAAAGGAGGAGAGAGAAGTCGAGATGTTAAGGAGGGAATTCCAGAGCTTAGGGCCTAGGCAGCTGAAGGCACCAGGATAGTCCATAATGAGAAGGTAGTTAGGCTCAGATCCATTAGAAAAGCAGAATATTTTTTAAAAGGTGAGAGACTAGTTGGTATTCAAAGGGATTTGTATATGAATCACAGAAAGTTAACATGTTGATACAGCAATCAGGATGATATGTTAGCCCTTAAAGCGGGGGCGGGGGGGAGGTGGTGATGGGGGTTAGAGTATCAGAATAAGGAAGTCTTAGTGCAATTGTACAGGGCTTTGGTGAGACCACACCTGGAGGACTGTGCACAGTTTTGGTCTCCTTACCTCAGAAAGGATATACTTGTCTTTCAGGAGGTGCAACAAAGGTTTGCTCGACTGATTCCTGGGCTGAAAAGGTTGTCCTATGAGGAGAGATTGAGCAGAATGGGCCTATACTCTCTGGAGTTTAGAAGAATGAGAGGTGAACTAATTGAAACATATAAAATTCTTAGAGGGCTTGACAGGGCAGATGCTGAGTGGCTGTTTACACTGGCTCAGGAGTGCAGAACTAGGCGGGTCACAGTCTCGGGGTAAGAGGTTGGTCATTTAGGACTGAGTTGAGGAGAAATTTCTTCACTCAGAGGGTGCTGAATCTTTGGAATTCTCTACCCCAGAGGGCTATGAAGGTTTATTCATTGAGCATAGAATACTGTGATTGATAGATTTTTGGACACTATGGGAATCTAGGAATGTGGGATTAGAGTTGAAATAGAAAATTAGTCATAATCTTATTGAATGGCAGAGCAACCTTGAGGGATTGCATGGCCTACTCCTGCTCCTATTTCTTATATTCTTATGTCAAACATCACAAGGCACGTCACAGAAGTGACTATTAAACAACATTTGACACTAAGCCAGGCAAGGACATAGTCGGACAGGCGACCAAAAGCGTGGTCAAAGAGGTAGGTTTTAAGGTGCATGCTAAGGGTGAAGGAGAAAGGTAGAGATATGAAGAGGTTTAAGGAGGGAATTCCAGAGCTTAGAGCCTAGGCAGCTGAAGGCATGATGATCGTCCATAGTGTAACGGTAGATGGGCTGAGATCTATTAGAAAGGAACAGCCTGTCGGGATTAATGGCCCCACCCTGCCCCTGAAACTCTTATCATCAGGCTGTGTTGGGCTTGAGGAATGAGGAAGACTCCGAGAAGAAGCCAATTCACCATTTCTGGTCATGGTGTTCCCTTCAGCCTAGACACTGAAGGAAAACTCACATACCATCTCTGTCAGGTTATCAATGCAGGCAATACGTATCCTGTCTGGTGTTGCTGGGCTGTCCAGGCGGAAGAGGCCCGTTACTCCAGATTCTGCCCTGGCGGCGACAATGGCGTCTTTGATGGCGAAGAATATGGAGGCTGCGAGGAATAGGGGAGGTTCTCCAACAGCCTGAAATAAACAGACACTGTTTAATCCTGCAACCTGGAGGTCCAGTTACTTGCAGTTATACCTTTGAATGATTATTAAATCTTGATTTTTGTTTTTGTTTTACAAGTCCGCTTCATTATTTTCAACATATTAATAAAAGGATTCACAAACTATTTCACACACAGTCAATAAATCAAAACTATTTTAGCCGGCACTGTGCCTTTCCTTTTTTTCTCCAGAAGCCCAGTACAAATACTCATTCTTCATGTGTGAGCCTCCACAGTGAGTGGTTACTGAGTGGGGAGTTTCATGGCTGTGTGCTTTGAACCCATGCATTTTCCATTGGAGGTCGCTGGATAGCATTCGAGAGTGGGAACCCTGGCTGATTTCCACCCACCATTCCCCCCCTCCTCCACCGCCCTTATTCCAGGGGAACTGAGGCACACTGTAATGCCCGAACTGTTGACTAGACAAGATAGCTAAACCAGGAGTCAAACCTGTACCTCCTGTAGTTTAATGCCACACCTGCGATGATGCCTTAAACCACCAGTTTTCTCAGGAACACCCTCCACATCACCCAGTTCATCACCTGATGTCAGGTTTTGCCTGAATATTCTTCAATCGGGGAAAAATCAGGCAAATCCCTTAAAGGTATGCAACCATCTTGTACTTTGTGATGGTGAGGGTTATGAAGCCATCTCGTGGCTTCAGGAATAACTGCAGTTTTTATTGAAGTCTGCAGAGGGAAAAATTGCTCAGTAACGATAACTGGAAAAAGTTGAAACCACAAAATGTGATGTGAGCATCAAATGTGGCAATGCTGCCATTATTAAAACATCTGCAGAACAATGTCAGTACGTTTTGCCCGAATACCCTTTGCCTATTTTGTTTTGGGTCAGTGCCCTCAGTGAAACAGCACACAGGCAAACTTCATACGGGCAAATGCCACTACCGCCATGTTCGGTTTCAGCCATAGAATCAAAGAGCACAGAAACAGGCCATTTGGCCCATCATGCCTTTGTCAATTCTTTGCACGAGCTATCCAATTAGTCCCATTCCTCCAGTTCTTTCCCCATAGCCCTTCAGTTTTTTTTCCCTTTCCAATTACCTTTTGAAAGTTATTATTGTATCTGTTTCTACCGCCCTTTCAGGCAGCGCATTCCAGATCGTAATGACTTGCTGTGTAAAAAAAAATTCTCCTCACCTCTCCTCACCTATAAATTTTTTGGCCTATTATCTTAAACCCGTATTCACTGGCTACTGACCATCCTGCTACTGGAAACAGTTTCTCCCTACTCACTCTATCAAAACCCTTCGTAATTTTGAATGCTATTGAATCTACACTTAACTTTTTCTACTCGAAGGAAAACAGCCCTAGCTTCCCCTGTCTGCAGAGCTACTAAATTGAGCTGGATTGAGAATTGGCTGGCAGGACATAGGCAAAAAGTAGTTAGAGATGGATTTGGATTTGGATCTGTTTGGACATGGGCTATCAATGCCGTCCTGCAAGGATCGGTGTTTGGACTGTTGTTTTTTATTGTTTTTCTTAATGATCTAAATGTAGTTTTTGGGGGTGGGGGGGGGGGGTGCGGTGGGGAATGATCTACGTGTTTGCAGATGATACTAAGATCTTTGTGAGTGGTAGGATTGTAAATTCTGCTCGATGGCTTCAGGTGGATGTTGATGTGTTGGGCGTTGAGTTTGGAAATGACACATTGTCTTTAACTTAGAAAATGCACTGTTACTCATGAGGGTAAGGTGAATGCTGAACATAATACACCCTTCAGGGAAAAAAAAACCGTCTTCACAGTAGAAGGCTCAAAAAACATACCATAAGTAGTGGGGGAACCAAGGGTCGAATGACAGTGAGTAAAGTAATTACTATTAGTAAAGATATAGTACTGGAGATATTAATGAGACAAAGTGGTGAGAAATCCCCTGGACCTGATGACCTGCATCCTTGGAATTTAGAAGAGGTAGCGACAGAGATAGTGGACATACTGGGCTGGATTTTATAGCCCCTCGACGTCAGCGGTCGTGGCAAGGTGTGGGGGCCGGAAAATACCTCCAGCAGAGGTCCACCCCGGAACTCGATGCCAGGAAGGCCCAGTCCAATATTGCCGACATTGGCGAGAATTCGTTGGCTCCCCCACAGCTCAGTGGCGGGAGCGGAATTTAAATATGAAAAACAATGCCAATTAACGAATTAATCACTTACCTGCTCCCGCTGGTCATCCCGGTCAGATATTGGTGCTGATGGCCGGCACTCCCACGCCTTCAGATCTCCGTCCGGAGAGCCAATGTGGGACACTGATGGGGAGGGGGAGCAGGTAAGTATTTCAGTGCAGGTGCAGGGGGAGCAGGACCAAACTATTCTGATTGGTCTAGGGAATGGTGGGAAGGGGTTGAAGTTAAAAGTTTATAAACTTTGGCGGGAGAGAAAGGTGAAGAACACCGGATAAGTATTTTGTGGGGGGGGTGGGGGGTGGGGAGAGGGCAAGGAATTAACTATATGGTCATTGGTGGGGGGGGGGGATTGGAAAGGGGCTAGAAACATTTTAATAAAAGCAAAGTACTGCAGATGCTGGAAATCTGAAATAAAAACAAGAAATGCTGGAAATACTCAGCAGATCTGGCAGCATCTGTGGAGAGAGAAGCAGAGTTAACGCTTCAAGTCAGTGATCCTTCTTCAGAACTGGCAAATATTAGAAACGTCAAAGGTTATAAACAAGTAAAGCGGGGGTGGGGCAAGAGATAACAAAGGAGGTGTAGATTAGACAAGGCCACAGAATAGCTGACTAGAAGGTTATGGAGCAAAGGCAAACAATATGTTAATGGTGTGTTGAAAGACAAAGCATTAGTACAGATAGGGTGTTAACGGACTGAAGATTGAGCAGCAGCAAGTACAAAAATGAAAAAAAGTGGGTAAGCAAACTGAACAAGCTAAGATGTAATAAAACAAGCATACAAAAAAATGTTAAAAATGTAAAAAAGAAAAAAAGAACTCAAAATGGAAGTAAAATGGGGTGACCGTCTTGCTCTGAAATTATTGAACTCAATGTTCAGTCCTGCAGGCTGTAGTGTGCCTAATTGGTAAATGAGATGCTGTTCCTCGAGCTTGCATTGATGTTCACTGGAACACTGCAGCAATCCCAGGATAGAGATGTGAGCAGGAGGGAGTGTGGAAATGGCAAGCAACCGGAAGCTCAGCGTCCTGCTTTCGGACTGAGCGGAGGTGTTCTGTAAAGCGGTCACCCAGTCTGCGTTTGGTCTCCCCAATGTAGAGGAGACCACATTGTGAGCAGCGAATACAGTATACTACATTGAAAGAAGTACAAGTAAATCGCTGCTTCACCTGAAAGGAGTGTTTGGGGCCTGGGATAGTGAGGAGAGAAGAGGTAAATGGACAGGTATTACACCTCCTGCGACTGCAGGGGAAAGTGCCCTGGGAAGGGGACGAGGTGTAGAAACATTTTGTTTTTTTAATTAAATTTAAAATGCCTATTTTTTAAAATATGTAAACTAAATGTAAGGGCGGGCAGTCCTTTAAAAATGGCGTCGGCACCTGCACAATGACACCTGAGGCCATTGCTGGGGACGGACTGCCCGTCCACTCCACATCATCGGGGGCGGGGGGGGGCGGTGGGGGCGTTTAAATGAGCCACCGGGTTTAATGTCGCGGTGGCTCCATGACCAGCAGTCTGCCCGGTGGACATGTAAAATTCAGCCCACTGATTTTGATCTTCTAGAATTCCCTAGATTCTCGAACAGTTCCTGTGGATTGGAAGATAGAAAATGTAATCCTGCTGTTCAAGAAAGGAGAGAGAGAAAACAGGGAACTGTAGGTCAGTTAGCCTGATAATTGGGAATCATTGGGAAAAAGCTCGAATCTATTATTCGGAGCATTGTTTCAGGACATTTACTAAATCATAATATGATTAAGCAGAGTCAACACAATTTTATAAAAGGGAAATTGCGATTGACAAATCTATTCAAGTTTTTTGAGGACGTAATTAGCATGGTAGAGAAAGGGGGACAGGTGGATGTAACATCTTTGTATTTTTAGAAGGCATTCAATAAGATACCACACAAGAGGTTGTACACAATGCTAGGGCTCATGGAATTTGGGGGTAATATATGAGCATGGATTGAGGATTGGTTAACGGGCAAAGAAACAAAGAGTAGGAATGGGCAGGACATTTTCAGGTTGCAGGAGTCTCAGCTATTTACAATCTACATTAATTACTTAGATGAGAGGAATGAGTGCAATACCACAAGTTTACTGACAACACAAAGCTGGATAGGAAAGTTGTGAAGTGGATGCAAGGAGGCTGCAAAGGGAAATAAACCTGTGAAGTGAGTGGGTAAGAAACTGGCCAATGGATTATAATGTGGGGAAGTGTTAAAATGATCTACTTTGATAGGAAGAATAAGCAGAATATTTTTTTAAATGCGGGAGTCTGACAAATATTGGTCTCAGACGGATTTGGATGTTTTTGTACACAAATCACAGAAAGTGACATTCAGGTACAGCAAGCAATTAGGGAAGCAAATGGCATGGTGGCCTTTATTGTAAGGTGTATAAGACCAAGGATTCCTTGCTGCAATTATATAGAGTCTTAGTGAGATCACACCTGGAATAGTGTGAGAGATGATCTCATTGAAACATATAAAAAGGGCTTAGATTAGATTCGATTAGATTAGAGATACAGCACTGAAACAGGCCCTTCGGCCCACCGAGTCTGTGCCGACCATCAACCACCCATTTATACTAATCCTACACTAATCCCATATTCCTACCAAACATCCCCACCTGTCCCTATATTTCCCTACCACCTACCTATACTAGTGACAATTTATAATGGCCAATTTACCTATCAACCTGCAAGTCTTTTGGCTTGTGGGAGGAAACCGGAGCACCCGGAGAAAACCCACGCAGACACAGGGAGAACTTGCAAACTCCACACAGGCAGTACCCAGAATCGAACCCGGCTTGACAAGGTAGAGGCTGTTTCCCCTGGCTGGAGAGTCTAGAACTAAGGGTCATATATTCAGGATAAGGGGTCGACCATTTAGAGTTGAGATGAGGAGAAATTTCTTCACTCAGAGGGTTGTGAATCTTTGAGATGCTCAACCACAGAGAGCTGTAAAGGAATCAAGGAATATGGGAATAGAGTGGGTCGATGGAGTTGGAGGAAAAAGATCAGCCATGATTTTATTTCAAGGCGGAGCAGTCTCAAGGAGCTGTACAGCCTATTCCTGCTCCTATTTCCTACGTTCATATGCTCCTATATCCCTGGTACCATTCGAGTAAATCCCATCTGCACCCTCTCTTCCTAAAAGATGGTGCCCAGAAATGGACATAATATTCCAACTAAAGCCTAACCAATGATTTTATTACAGAGAATACAGCACAAAAACAGGCCATTCGGCCCAGTGTTTATGCTCTACATGAGCCTCCTCCCGCCCTACTTTACCTGACTCTATCAACCTATCTTTCTATTCCTTTCTCCCTCATTTACATATCTAGCTTCCCCTTAAATGCTTCTATGCATAGTTTAATAAAGGCTTACCTTAACTTGCTTGCTTTAGTACAGCTTCTACAGCCAGGGAGCCCCAGTTTCTCTCGTCTCTCCACCTCCTTGAAGTGTTCAGATCAGAGCTGCTGCCTTCTCTGTGCCCTTATTATTAATGAACGCATGCAAAGCGTGACACCAACATACGGGGCTAAATTTTAAAAGTCCGCTGCCGATCTCGGCAGCGAGCTCAAAAAGCGTGCCTCATGCCAAAAAGCCGCCGTAATCTCAAGTGCGGTGGTTTATTTAAATCGCCAGGGCGACCTGCCCCCACCACCCACCCCCCCTGCAAATCTCGTGGACGGGGCAGGCTGTCCTTCACTGCCAGTGGTGCTGGCACCTTTTTTAAAGGGCAGCCAGCCTTGCCGCCCAATTTAAATTTCTAACGCCCCTTTCCCACCCCCACCCCCCCAATAACAATTACAATAACTATTTGCCCTTCCCCCCCCCAAAACACTTACCTTTTACATCCCTCTCCCCCAAACTGCACAAAATTCAAGATTCAACCCTTCCTACCATCCCCTACACCCATTCTGTGTATTTGGCCCTGTTTCCCCACCCCACCGAACTGAAAAACTTACCTCTCCCCCCTCCCCACCAGTGTGGTGCCATGTTTCCCTGGACGGGGGTCTGAAGGCACGGGAGTACCGGCCACTGCACCGAAGATCGTGGCGGGCCCTCAAGATTGTAGGTAAGTCCATGTAAATGTATTAATTTTATTCATTCGGATATTTAAATTGTGCTCCCGCCGCCCAGCAGTGGAGGGGGAGGGGGGGCTCCGCCAGAGCCTCACGGCCGCTGGGAGGGTCGGGCTGGGCCCTTCCAGCATCAAGATCCATGGCCTCATCCAAACCATCTCAGGAGTTCCCCACCCCCCCCACCCTGGAACCCGACCCGGGGTGAGGGGGAAGAACAAAATCCAGCCCATGATGTGACACCAGAGCCAATACTACATTCGCTCTATCAGTTAAACTAAAAAAGGGTGAGTTACCTTGGAAGAATAGATAGCTTTTTTGTTCGGAGATTCCCGAAGAAGAGAGACATTCAGTTCTGTAGGGATGTCGCCTGCTGCTGGGATCTTGTACATCCCTGGTCCCCGGGTGTACAGGACACCGTCAGGTGAATAGCGCAGTTCCTCCAGAGTAAAGTAACCAAGGCCCTGCATGAACCCTCCCTCCACCTGATCAATAAAGAAAGAGAGAGAGAGAGAGTTACTAAATCAGTCTCCTTAGAAATACGAAGGTTAACTCCACATACCTTCCTTTTCATCTTTCAGAAGATACATTAAACCCTTTGCCCTCTCAGTTGAACATAAAGAATCCCACAATACTATTTCAGAGGCGAGCAGAGGAGTTCCTGGGAAAATATTTATATCTCAGCCAGCATCACTAAAACAGATTATCTGGTCATTGTTACATTGCTGTTTGTGGGAGCTTACTGTGCGCAAATTGGCTGCCTAGTTTCTCACATTACAACAGTAACTAGACTTCAGAAAGTGCTTTAGTGACTGCAAAATGATTTAGGTCATCTCAAAGTCATGAAAGGTGCTATAGAAATGCAAGTCCGTATTTCTTTTCTTCTATATCTTTTGTTTTGTTCTTCTTTCCCCACTGTTCCTGTTATAGGCCCAGGGATAGCACCCATCACCATGGGAAGGTATCTCACCTGCCCGATGTCCACTGCCGGGTTCAGGCTATTCCCAACGTCCATGACGATGTCAGTGCGGAGGTTCTGAAATCAAGAACATTTAGGAGTGAAGACGTGTGCTTCGAATGTGACATTAAACCGTCAGTCTTTACTGGAAGAGCCAGGACTCTGCACAGAGATATAGAGCGGATTGAAGTCAGGGCTCTGTGATTCACAGCTAAAGGAACTTTAGCTGGTATTAGCCATATATTCACAAATACCGCCACAGTGAACAAGAAGGTTGTGGGTTCAAGTCCCACTCCAGAGACTTGACCACAAACATCAAAGCTGACACTCCAATGCAGTACTCAGGGAGCACTGCACCGTCAGAGGTGCCATCTTTCAAATGAGATGCTAAGCTGAGGCCCTCTCTGCCCTCTCAGGTGGATGTAAAAGATCCCATGGAACTATCTCAAAGACAAGGGAGTTAACCCCAGTGTCCTGATCAATATTTATCCCTCAATCAACATCACAAAAACAGATTATCTAGTCATTATCACATTACTGTTTGTGGAAGCTTGCCATGCGTAACCGAAGAGGTAGCAGAGAGGGTTGATGAGGGCAATGCAGTTGATGTGGTGTACATGGATTCTAAAAAGCATTTGATACAATGCCGCACAACAGAATTGTGAGCAAAATTATAGCTCATGGAATAAAAGGGACAGTAGCAACATGGATACAGAATTGACTGAGTGACAGGAAACGGATAGTAGTGGTTAAGAAATGTTCTTTGGGCTGGAGGAAGGTTTGTAGTGGAGTTCTCCAGGGATCAGTGTTGGGACCCTTGCTTTCCAGATAAATATGAATGACCCAGATCTTGGTGTACAGGGCACAGCTTCAAAATTTGCGGATGATGTGAAACTTAGAAGCATTGTGACCTGTGAGGAGGATAGTGTAGAACTTCAAAAGGACATAGACAAGTTGATAGAATGGGTGGACAAGTGGCAGATGAAGTTCAATGCAGAGAAATGTGAAGTCATTCATTTTGGTAGGAAGAACATGGACAGACAATATAAAATAAAGGGTACAATTCGAAAAGGTGTGCAGGAGCAGAGAGACCTAGGTTTATATGTGCATAAGGCATTGAAGGTGGCAGGGCAGGTTGAGAGCGCGGTTAATAAAGCATTTATTAATATTAAGCTTTATTAATAGGGGCATAGAGTACAAGAGCAAGGAAGTTAAGATGAGCTTGTATAAGACACTAGTTCAGCCTCAACTGGAATATTGCATTTAGTTCTGGGCGCCACACTTTAGGAAAGATGTGAAGGCATTGGAGAGAGTGCAGAAAAGATTCAGGAGAATGGTTCCAGTGATGACGAATTTCAGAAATGAAGACTGATTGGAGAAGTTGGGACTGTTTTCCCGGGAGAAGGGAGGGCTGAGAGGTGATTTGATAGAGGTATTCAAAATCATGAGGGGTCTGGACAAAGTGGATAGGGAAAAACTGTTCCCACTCGTGAAAGGATCGAGAATGAGAGGGCACAGAATTAAAGTAATTAGCAAAAGAAGCAAAAGTGACCCAAGGGAAAACTTCTTCACAAGGTGAGTGGTTAGGGTCTGGAATGTACTGCCTGAGAACTTGGTGGAAGCAGGTTCAATCGAGGCATTCAAAAGGGAATTAGACTGTAATCTGAAAAGGAAGAATGTGCAGGGTTATGGGGAGAAGGAGGGGGAATGGCATTAGGTGAATTGCTCATTCGGAGAGCCAGTCTGGACACGATGGGCCTAATGGCCTCCTCCTGCATTGTAACAATTCTGTGATTCTGTGAATTAACTTGCTGCATTTTCTATATTACAACAGTGACTACATTTCCAAAAAAGTACCCCTTTGGCTGTCAAGTGCTTTGGGATGTCCGGTGATCATGAAAGATGAAATATAAATGCAAGTCTTTGTTTCTTTCTTTCCCACAGCCCATTGTGTATTTACCCACAGCATGCCTATTCAACACCTATTCTAAGAAGCTGATCTCCCTTTCCTTCCCTCTGCAGGTGCAGCAGGCTATTAGGAAGGCAAATGGCATGTTGACCTTTATTGCAAGGGGATTGGAGTACAGGAATAAAGAAGTCTTACTAAAATAGTACAGGGCTTTGGTGAGACCGCACCTGGAATGCTGTGTGCAGTTTTAGTCTCCACATTTAAGAAAGGATATACTTGCATTGGAGCCAGTGCAGCGAAGATTTACTAAATTGGTGCTTGGGATGAGGGGGTTGTCCTATGATGAGAGGCTGAGTAAATTGGGTCTATATTCTCTAGAGGTTAGAAGAATGAGCGGTGGTCGAATTGAGACATACTAGATTCTGAAAGGGCTTGATAGGGTAGAAGCTGAGAGATTGTTCCTGTTGGCCGGGGAATCTAGAACACGGGGACACAGTCTCAGGATAAGGGGTCAATCATTCAGGACTGAGATGAGGAGAAATTACTAAACTCAAAGGGTTGTGAATCTTTGGAATTCTGTACCCCAGAGGGTTGTGGATGCTCCATCATTGAATACATTTAAGGCTGGGACAGATAGATTTTTGGTCTCGCAGGGAATTAAGGGATATGGGGAGTGGGCAGGAAAGTGGAATTGAAGCTAAAGATCAGCTATGATCATATTGAATGGCGGAACAGGCTTGATGGGCCATAGGGTCCACTTCTGCTCCTATTTCTTGTGTTCTTAACTTGAGAACATCCAAAGCTCTGCTAAGTCGTACCAATTTCCATTCATACATCACCTCTGTGCTCATTGCCCGGTTAAGCAACACCTTGATTTTAAAATTCTAATCCTTGTTTTCCAATCCCTCCATTGTCTTGCCCCTCCCTACCTCTGTAACTCCCCTCTAGCTCTACAACCTCCTGAGATATGTGCACTCCTTCAATTCTGGCCTCTTGCACATCCCCAATTTTAATCGCTCTTCAGCTGCCAAAACCCTCAGCTCTGGAATTCCCTACCTAAACCACCTCACTTTCCTTATTTAAGATTCCCCTTAAAACCTACTTCTTTGACCAACCAATCTGCTCCATTTTCTCCAAATGTTTCTTGGTGCCAAACGTTGTTTGATAATGCTCCTGTGAAGTGATTTGGGATGTTTTACTATGTTAAAGGTACTACATAAATGCAAGTTGTTGTTGTTGGGTACTTTACCTTGTGATCCCCAGTGAGACAGTCAATTTCAACCTCAGAGCAAGCCACACCATAACTAAAATAATTGTAAGCCCTTCCTTCGTTCTTCTCCCAGTTGTAGTTCAGATTAGGAGTCCTGTTCAAGAAACACCAATGTGCATAAGTACCTTTTCAAATCATAACCCTTTGCAACATTACATCTCTTAGCATGTCTCAGAATGACTGAAAGCACACTTTGTTTAAACTTTCCTTCTCACTACACAATCAGAGACTGGGAATTCTGCAGCAAGTAACTCAGCTCTTGTCTCCACAAAGCTTGTCCAACGTCTTCAAGGCACAAGTCAGGAGTGTGATGGAATACTCTCCACCTGCCTGGATGAGTGCAACTCCAACAACACTCAAGAAACTTGGCGCAATCCAGGACAAAGAAGCCCACTTGATTGGCACCCCATCCACCACCTTCGAATTCACTCCCTGCATCACTGATGCACAGTGGCAGCAGTGTACCTTATACAAGATGCACTGGAGCAACTCACCAAGGCTCCTTCAACAGCACCTTCCAAACCCAAACTAGGGCAACAGACACATGGAAACATTACCACCTGTAAGTTCCCCTCCAATTGACACATCATCCTGACATGGAACTATATCACCTCTCCCTAACGCTAACTGGGCCAAAATTCTACATAACAGCACTGTGAGAGCACCTTCACCACATGGACTGCAGCAGCTCAAGAAGGCGGCTCACTACAATCTTCTCCAGGGCAACTAGGGATGAGCATTAAATACCAACATTCCAAGAATGAATTAAAAATAGTAATAGATAAGGCATTGAGCCCAATTTGACATGAAGTATGTCAGATTATAAATAACACAGGGAAATGATGATGGGAAAATTTAGGATTCATGACAGGAAATCCTTCACATGAAATTATGAAGGGTTTGACAGAGTAAATAAGGGTAAACTGTTTCCACTGCAGGGTTGGTTGACAAGCAGGGTACATAGATTTAAAATAATCAACAAAAGAGCCAAAATTATGCAAATTACAGGCAGCAACAGAACATTATGGACACTTGGAAAATAGAAGTGGAATGACATTAAGTGGAGGAGGAGGTGTTACTGCTCCGAGAATCACTTCTGTACATTTTATCAATGTCACAGGATTGCAAGATAGTCATGGATAGAGAAGGCCATTCAGCCCATCTTAATTCATCCATCCCAAGGCATCCTAATGTCTCTCCCCACATATTGAAGCACCTGATTAACCCATAAAAGATTCCAGGGTTTCCACTTCTACTTCTCTTCCTGGCAGTCTGTTCACATTTGGGCGCTCTTTATTTAAAAGGAACTTCCTAATATTAGTCATAACATTAGCTTTTGCTGGTTTTAAGCTGTGTCTCCTTTTCCTTCCCTTGCTCTGTAACTTAAAGGACTACTGTGGATTTACCAACACCCTCTCTTTAACTAGCTAATACATTTCGAAAGGTTTGCATCTCAGATGCCTCTGATCAAGGCGGAAAGGACTAGGTTTCTGCCATCATTTCTCATAATTCCGACCTTTTACAATATACATTACAATATGCCCATAAAAGGCATACACCATGAGAATCACGACAGCACACTCCTAGCTTCTACTGTAGTGTTACCTTTGTCACACAGCAGAGACTTCATAGAATGATACAGCAAAGAAAGGGCCATTCAGCCCATTGTGTTAGTGGCGGCTCTTTGAAAGATCTATCCACCTTAGAGCAACTCCCCTGCTCTTTCCCCATTGACTGCAATTTCTTTCCCCTTCAAGTATTTATCCAATTCTCTTTTGAAAGTTACTACTGACTCTGCTTTCACCACCCTTTCAGGCAGTACATTCCAGACAATAACAACTCGCTGTATAAAAGAAATGCTCCCCTGTTGACAATGACATTAAATCTGTGTTCTCATGTTACCGACCCTCCTGCCAGTGGAAACAGTTTCTCCTTATCCACTCTATCAAAACCCATCTTAATTTTGAAAACCACTATTAAATCTCTCCTTAATCTTCTTTGCTCGAAGGAGAACAATCCAAATTTTCTTGTCTCTTCACATGACTGAAATTCATCTTTGTTGGTGCCATTCTCTTCTCTCCAAGGCCTTGTCATCCTTCCTGAAGTATGGTGCCCAAAATTGGATATAATACTCCAGCTGGACCTAACCAGTGATTTATAAAGGTTTGGCATAACTTACTGCCTTTTGCATTCTATGCCTCTATTTATAAAGCCAAGGATCCTGTGTACTTTTTAACAGCCTTCTCAACTTGTTCTGCAAAGATCATATACTCCCAGATCTCTCTCTTCCTGCACTCCCTTTGATATTTTACCATTTAGTTCATATTGTTGCTCCTCATTCTATTTATCAAAATGCAGTACTTCACACTTCTCTGTATAAAATTTCATCTGCCATGTGCTTGCCCAATTTACTGACATATCTTCGGGGCTGCTCTAGCTATAAACCCACAAACGACAAATGGACGTAAACATTTACCTGTAAAACCCTGCCACTGACAGGCTCACTCTGTCCATATAAGCTGCAGAGACCTAAGGGGAAAAAAAATGCAGAATCGAATAGGAACGTTAATAATCTCTCAAACAGGTGTAGAGTCCAGGCCGACTATATATATTGTGATGGGTTAGTCTTGTATGCAGTTTGCAAAGGTCTGCTTCCATGTATTGCAGAACTGATGACTTACTTCTTGTCAATTCCCTTGGCGAGAGAATCTATAACAGGGGTCAGTCTCAGGATAAGGGGTCGGTCATTAAATTCTGAGATGTGGAGAAATGTCTTCACTCAGAGGGTTGTGAATCTTTGGAATTTTCAATTCCAAAGGGTTGTGCATGCTCAGACATTGAGTATATCCACACCTGAGATTGATAGATTTTTGGACACCATGGGAATTAAGGGTAAAAGGCCATTCATCCCATCTGGTTCATGCCGGCTGTCTGTAGAGCAATCCAGTCAGTCCCATTCCCCTGCTCTTTCCCCATAGCCCTGAAAGGTTATTTCCCTCAAGTGTCCATCGAATTTCCTTTTGAAACATTTATCATCCCTGCTTCCACCACCATTATAGGTGAGTTCCAAGACTTCACCACTCACTGCATAAAAAAGTTCTTCCTCACATCCCCCCCTGCATCTCTTGGCTTAAACCTTAAATCTGTGTTCCCTAGTCCTTGTACCATCAGCTAATGGGAACAGCTTTTTTTTGTCTACCTTATCTTAACCTGTCAGAATCTTGTACACCTCTATCACTTCTCCTGCAAGGAGAACAACCCTAGCTTTTCCAACCTAATCTTATAACTAAAATCCCCCATCCCCGGAACCATTCTGATACATCTCCTCTGCATCCTCTCCAGGACCCTCACATCCTTCCTGAAGTGTGGTGATCGGAACTGGGTGCAATACTCTAGTTGTGGACTAACTAGAGATTTATATAAAGTTTCAGCATAACTTAATTTCTTTTGTACTCAATGCCTCTATTTATGAAGCTCAAGATCCCATATGTTTTGCTAATTGCTCTCTCAATATGTTCTGCCACTTTCAAGGATCTGTGCACATGAACCCTCTGTCCCTGTACACCCGTTAGAACTGCACTATTAAGTCTATCTTGCCTCTCCCTATCCTTTCATCAAATCCTTTGATGCCCTTACCCAACAAAGATCTAACTATCTCAGTCTTGACAGACCCATCTGTCCCAATGTTTCATGTGCTTACCTTCCATCAAAACAGCGGTAGCAGTGGGTCTCGACTCAAAGCTAAGATGCTTTCATGGTATGAATGCACAGTTCCAGTGAGGAGCCTTGGCCAGCAGGAGAACATATCAGACAATCTGTGTAGGTGGAGTGGGGGTGATGGGGGAGGGGGTTAGATTTCCCCGTTTGTAATTGGGTATCGTATTGCCTGAACAGCAAGTTAAACATTCTCCTGTATTTTGTTTCAGGCGGGAGCTTTGGTCCATATTGACACTGATGTCTCAGTCCTTCTGACTCATGGTGGCATTGAGATGGGACAAGGCCTCCATACCAAGATGGTGCAGATAGGAATATAACTGAGACTCCCCATGGATGTGGCTAGTTCTGGAGCACAAGTCCTCAGTACTATTGCCGCAATGTTGTCAGGGCCTGTAGACTTTACAGTATCCAGTGCCTTCAGCCATTTCTTGATATCACGTGGAGAATCGGATTGGCTGAAGGCTGGCATCTGTGATGCTGGGGACCTCAGGAGGACTCACCACTTCTGTCTGAAGATGGCTGCAAATGCTTCAGCCTTGTCTTTTGCACTGATGTGCAAGGGATGGCAGATTTCCTTCTCTAAAAGGACATTAGTGAACCAGATAAGTTTTTACAACAATCCGACAATGGTTTCATCGTCACCATTAGACTAGCTTTTAATTCCAGATTGATTTATTAATTGAGTTCAAATTTCACCATCTGCTGTGGTGGGATTCAAACCGATGTCCCCAGAGCATTAGCCTGGGCCTCTGGGTTACTAGTCCAGCAAAATTACTGCTCCGCCACCTCAACCCCAAAGAATAGAGCTTTGGGGTTAAATACATTAAAAGTAAACAGAAGCTTCATTGGGAATTGCAAGAAAAAGTTGGGTATAATAAAACTAAAGATAATGATGAGAAATATAGGAAGGGCAGATTAGAAGTGCTAAAAGAGACGATGAAAGAAAGTCTCTCAGATAAGAACACAAGAACAGAAAAATCCCAGAGGCAATAAAGAATAAAAAATATTGTGGAAAATTCTTCTCTGACTCCCCCAGGAGATCACATGGAGTGAGTGCCATCTCTAAAGACACTTGCCATGTCTTAAACAACGTCAAGCAGTTGGTCTCGTCCAACTGTGATATTCCTGATATATTGCCATTGAAGAAATAAGAGGCATTAGTAATGAGCAAAAAAAAAAGGCCCACGCAACTAATTATTTTGTACCTACCCATTGCTCCCAAGTCCCGTTTGGATTTGAGCGTTTAAATGGTTCCAGTCTGTCGAGAAGGGTCTGGCATGCGTTCTGAAACAAACAGTCATCGTTTGGTTGTTATATGAGGTTATATCATCACTCCCTAAAAGGGGAGGAATCATGTAAACGGAAGAATTTTTTATTTTAATAAAGCCTGTTGGTTTTTCAAGGTTGAATTCTTACAGAAATTGCCATTCCATTCAAGTCGGAGCTTACAGAAGCCGCTGTCGAACTTGTGTTTGGGACAGTGTTAGTGCTCGTCTCCGAGATGTGAATCTGGGAAACTGGAATCTCCAGAGCTTTACTGGCAACCTGGATAACAAAGAATATTCAAAAAGACCCAATCATTTATTCAAATCATTCAGGGCAAAGCAACTCTGGGCCTACCGCAGACTTTCATCTGTCTTTCTATTTGCTCTTGGGATGTGGCTGCCACTGGCAAAGCAAACATTTATTGGCCCTCTCTAGTTGCCCTGTGATGGCGTGAGAGATGGACTTTCTCCCTGACCTATGGGCTGCACACCGGCCTTCCGTCTCTGGAAGTTGTGGTCTCTTGCGGTGAGGCTGCTTCCACCATAAAAATTTGTGCATCTTGGGTCAGCACCGATGAAGAACCCACCTTATATGCCCAAGTCAGGATGGTGTGTGACCTGGAAGGGAAATTTGGAGGATAAGTTGTTCCTGCCAGATCTCTGCCCTTGTTGTTCATAGTGGTTGTGAAACTGGAAGGTTCTATTAGAGACATGTGAGGATCATAGAATGTTACAACACCAAAGGAGGCCATTCTGACCATTGTGACTCTGCTAGCTTTTTGAAAGAGCTATCAAATTAGTCCCACTCCCCATAGCCCTGCAAATGTTCTCTTTTTAAATATTTATCCAATTCCCTTTTGAAAGTTACTGTTGAATCTGCTTCCACTGCCCTTTCAAGCAGTGCATTCCAGATCACAGTAACTGACTAAAGAAAAACAAAATCCTCCTCATCTCACCTCTGGAGCGGCAACAAAGTGAACGACCAGTGAATATATTCTTACCGCTGTTGAATAAAGCGATGAGTGTTGGCCAAAACATGGGGAGAATTGACCTGGCATGGAAGGGGATTCGTCTCAAAATGTCTAAGATGCCAATTTAGGTCAGGCCAGTGGGTCGCCACCAAAGGAAAAAATCGCAAAGGAGAATATCTTTGGAAATCTGTTTGCATATGAACAGTGATGGACAGAAAAAGCCCACTGGTCCATCCAGCCTGTTCCATATAGTTGGGATGCATTCTGCATCACAACATCTGGTAGCCATGTAATATCCTGGGATAGACAGGAAAACCAGACAATACCAGGTCGATTAGGGGAGAAAATAAATCGGGCAAAATTTATTTCCATTTAATTGATTTTAAATGGAGATGAATATAAATAAAAATGAAAGAAAAAAATGCCTGGAATATAGACTCCATTTCTTCTTCTTGGGGAGTCTCAGTTATATTCCTACCTGTACCATCTTGGTATGGAGGCCTTGTCCCATCTCAATGCCACCATGAGTCAGAAGGACTGAGCCATCAGTGTAAATATGGACCAAAGCTCCCGCCTGAAACAAAATACAGGAGAATGTTTAATTTGCTGTTCAGGCAATACAATACCCAATTACAAACGGGGAAATCTCCCACCCAGCCCCTACCACAAATTGTCTGATATATTATCCTGCTGGCTGAAGCTCCTCACTGGAACCATGCATTCACACCATGAAAGCTTCTTAACTTTGAGTCAAGATCCGCTGCTACTGCAGTTTTGATGGAAGATAAGCACTTGAAACTGTTGGGACAGTTGCGTCTTTCAAGACTGAGATAGTTAGATCTTCGTTGGGTAAGGACATCAAAGGATTTGGAGCTAAGGAAGGCCAATGGAGTTGAGATATACATCAGCCTGATCCAATTTGAATGACAGAACAGGTTTGAGGGGCTGAATGGCTTTACTCCTATGTTAACCCTGACTTTCCTCTTTTAGAATCTGCTGTGTTGCTCCAGCGATATCTATTTTTTTAATCGTCCTTTTGGATTTGTTTTTATTTTTTATGTCAGATTTAATTTCTATGAAAGCAGCTACCCTCACCTCCATCACCGCAACCCCCCCCCCCCATAACCCCGTAAGCCTCCCACCACCCACCACCCACCCTCTCCACCACCTACATTTTACCTGATTCATGAATGCGGCATTGAAGCTTATCCCCAACTTGGTTGGAATAATTGACAGTCCTCTCTTCTTCCAGCGATGTTGTCTTGGCATAAAGAATGAAGAAACAGTTAACCCTTGCACAAATACATTATGGGGCTTTAAATTGCCTCACCGATTAAAGAAAGAACTTGCATTTCTATAGCACCTTTCATGCCCTCAGGAAGCCACAAAGTGCCTCACAGCCAATGAAATACTTTTGAAATGTAGTCACTGTTGTAATGTGGGAAAAGTGGTAACCAATTTGTGCACAGTAAGCTCCCGCAAAGAGCAATGTGATAAATAATCAGGTCATCTTTTCTCGGTGTTGGTGGAGGAATAAATATTAGCAAGGACACCAGGAAGGACTCTCCTGCTCTTCTTCAAAATAGTGTGCACTTTTACTTTCAATTTAGAGGTCAGACAGGGCCTCAGTCTAAGACCTCATCCAAAAGACAGCATCTCCAACAGTGCAGCACAGCCTCAGTACAGCACAGCCTCAGTACATCACAAGGCCGTCAGACTGGATTTCATGCTCAAGTCTCTAGATACGGACTAAGAACCCACTAACCTGCTGACTCAGAGGCAAGAGTGCCACGTACTGAGCTATAGCCAACCAGCAAGACAACGATGAGAACAGCAGTTTGATAAACCAAGTTGAAAGGAACATACAGCAAAGACAGAGCAGCATTTACATATCTGACCTGTTAAATTCATTCACTGCTTTTCTCCTGCTGTGATAAGATGACCTCTCCAAACATTCATCCCAGCATTTCCCAACATTGACATCTTCCAACTTTTGGTTGCTGTAGGTGAGGTCTCCCTCTTGGTACAGGTTCAGTTTCTGCACCTTGGGAATGGAAAGGGAACAGGATTATTGTGGGTAAATGAGCACTCCTGGCATACTACAGGAATGCATGTCAGGACTGCAGGTGTGGGGGGCCCGTGCACCCCATTTGTGCCCCCAGTGATTGAACAAATTAGTGGGTTGGAACACTAGCTGGCCTGGAATGGGCCCTTCAGCCCTTCCGTGTCAGATTCTTGATATCTGTCAGGGAGAGTTAAAAATAGACTCTGAAATTCTTGGCCATTTTACTTTAATTCATTATAATAAAAGCAAAATAATGCGAATGCTGAAAATCTGAAATAAAAACAAGAAATGCTGGAAATACTCAGCAGATCTGGCAGCATTTGTGGAGAGAGAAGCAGAGTTAACGTTTCGGATCAGTGACCCTTCTTCGGAACTGGCAAGTATTAGAAATGTCAAAGGTTATAAACAAGTAAAGCGGTGGTGGGGCAAGAGATAACAAAGGAGAAGGTGCAGATTGGACAAGGTCACAGAATAGCTGACCAAAAGGTTATCGAGCAAAGGCAAACAATATGTTAATGGTGTGTTGAAAGACAAAGCATTAGTACAGATAGGGTGTTAACAGACTGAAGATTGAACAGCAGCAAGTACAAACATGAAAAAAACACAGTGGGTAAGCAAACTGAACAAACTAAGATACACACGGGATCAGAGGGGAGCTGGCAAGATGGATACAGAACTGGATCGGTCATAGAAGACAGAGGGTAGCAGTGGAAGGGTGCTTTTCTGAATGGAGGGATGTGACTAGTGGTGTTCCGCAGGAATCAGTGCTGGGACCTTTGCTGTTTGTAGTACATATAAATGATTTGGAGGAAAATGTAGCAGGTCTGATTAGTAAGTTTGCGGACGACACAAAGGTTGGTGGAGTTGCGGACAGTGATGAGGATTGTCAGAGGATACAGCAGGATATAGATCGGTTGGAGACTTGGGCGGAGAAATGGCAGATGGAGTTTAATCCGGATAAATGTGAGGTAATGCATTTTGGAAGGTCTAATGCAGGTGGGAAGTATACAGTAAATGGCCGAACCCTTAGGAGTATTGACAGGCAGAGAGATCTGGGCGTACAGGTCCACAGGTCACTGAAAGTGGCAATGCAGGTGGATAAGGTAGTCAAGAAGGCATACGGCATGCTTGCCTTCATCGGTCAGGGCATAGAGTATAAAAATTGGCAAGTCATGCTGCAGCTGTACAGAACGTTAGTTAGGCCACACTTAGAATATTGTGTGCAATTCTGGTCGCCACACCACCAGAAGGACGTGGAGGCTTTGGAGAGGGTACAGAAGAGGTTTACCAGGATGTTGCCTGGTCTGGAGGGCATTAGCTATGAGGAGAGGTTGGGTAGACTCGGATTGTTTTCACTGGAATAACGGAGGTGGAGGGCGACATGATAGAGATTTACAAAGTTATAAGCGGCATGGACAGAGTGGATAGTCAGAAGCTTTTTCCCAAGGTGGAAGAGTCAGTTACTGGGGGACATAGGTTTAAGGTGAGAGGGGCAAGGTTTCGAGGGGATGTGCGAGGCAAGTTCTTTACACAGAGGGTGGTGAGTGCCTGGAACTTGTTGCCGGGGGAGGTGGCGGAAGCAGGTACCATAGAGACGTTTAAGAGGCATCTTGACAAATACATAAATAGGATGGGAATAGAGGGATACGGATCCCGGAAGTGCAGAAGGTTTTAGTTTAGGCAGGCGTCAAGATCAGCGCAGGCTTGGAGGGCCAAATGGCCTGTTCCTGTGCTGTACTGTTCTTTGTTCTTCGTTGAAATGAAATAAACATACAAAAAAAAAATGTAAAAAAGAAAAAATAACTAAAAATAAAAGTAAAATGGGGAGCCGTCATGCTCTGAAATTATTGAACTTAATATTCAGTCCAGCAGGCTGCAGTGTGCCTAATTGGTAAATGAGATGCTGTTCCTCGAGCTTGCGTTGATATTCACTGGAACACTGCAGCAAGCCCAGGATAGAGATGAGATGTGAGCATGAGAGCAGAGGAGAGTGTTGAAATGGCCAGCAACCGGAAGCTCAGGGTCCTGCTTGCGGACTGAGCGGAGGTGTTCCGCAAAGCGGTCACCCAGTCTGCGTTTGGTCTCCCCAATGTAGAGGAGACCACATTGTGAGCAGCGAATACAGTAGACCACATTGAAAATAGTACAAGTAAATCGCTGCTTCACCTGAAAGGAGTGTTTGGGGCCTGGGATAGTGAGGAGAGAGGAAGTAAATGGGCAGGTATTACACCTCCTGCGATTGCAGGGGAAGGTGCCATGGGACGGGGACGAGGTGGTGGGGGTAATGGAGGAGTGGACCAGGGTGTCGCGGAGGGAAAGATCCTTTTGGAATGCTGACAGGGGAAGGGAGGGGAAGATGCGTTTGGTAGTGGCATCACGCTGGAGGTGGCGAAAATGGCGGAGGATGATCCTTTGGATATGGAGGCTGATGGGGTGGAAAGTGAGGACAAGGGGAACCCTGTCGCGGTTCTGGGAGGGAGGGGAAGGGGTGAGGGTAGAGGTGCGGGAAATGGGTCGGACACGGTTGAGGGCCCTGTTAACCACGGTGGGGGGGAGGGGGGGAATTCCTCGGTTGAGGGAAAAGGAAGACATATCAGAACACATTCCATGACAACAGGGCCCTCAACCGTGTCCGGCCCATTTCCCTTCCCCTGTCAGCATTCCAAAGGGATCTTTCCCTCCGTGACACCCTGGTCCACTCCTCCATTACCCCCACCACCTCGTCCCCTTCCCATGGCACCTTCCCCTGCAATCGCAGGAGGTGTAATACCTGCCCACTTCCCTCCTCTCTCCTCACTATCCCAGGCCCCAAACACTCCTTTCAGGTGAAGCAGCGATTTACTTGTACTTCTTTCAATGTAGTATACTGTATTCGCTGCTCACAATGTGGTCTCCTCTACATTGGGGAGACCAAACGCAGACTGGGTGACCGCTTTGCGGAACACCTCTGCTCATTCCGCAGGTAAGATCCTGAGCTTCTGGTTGCTGGCCATTTCAACACTCCCCCCTGCTCTCATGCTCACATCTCTATCCTGGGATTGCTGCAGTTTTCCAGTGAACATCAACGCAAGCTCGAGGAACAGCATCTCATTTACCGATTAGGCACACTGCAGCCTGCCGGACTGAACATTGACTTCAATAATTTCAGAGCATGACAGGCCCCCCATTTTACTTTTATTTTTAGTTATTTTTTCATTTTTATATTTTTTACAATTTTTTCTGTGTGTTTATTTCATTTCATCTTAGTTTGTTCAGTTTGCTTACCCACTGTGTTTTTTTCATGTTTGTACTTGCTGCTGTTCAATTTTCAGTCTGTTGACACCCTATCTGTACTAATGCTTTGTCTTTCAACACACCATTAACATATTGTTTGCCTTTGCTCCATGACCTTTTGGTCAGCTATGTGGCCTTGTCCAATCTACACCTTCTCCTTTGTTATCTCTTGCCCCAACCCTACTTTACTTGCTTATAACCTTTGACATTTCTAATATTTGCCAGTTCCGAAGAAGGGTCACTGACCTGAAACGTTAACTCTGCTTCTCTCTCCACAGAACGTTAACTCTGCTTCTCTCACCACAGATGCTGCCAGACCTGCTGAGTGTTTCCAGAATTTCTTGCTTTTATTTACCTTAATTCATTCTTAGTATGTGGGCGTTGCTGGCAAGGCTGATGCTTATTGTGGTCCCCAGTTGAAGAAGGTAGAGATGGAAAGCTCACGCTGCAGCCCATAGGGCTCTTGTTATCATTTCTCGGGATTTGATAGGATTGAGAGGCCCACTCAGACAATTCATGGAGCAGTTAAGAGTCAACCAAGTTGGTGTGGGACTGGAGTCACTTCTAGGCCAGACCCTCTGAAGTGGCATTGCCTTCTTTGATCCTGGACTTTATAAACCCACGCGAACTCCCCAGCCATTCCACCACCCCCCGCACCCCCCCCCCCCCCCCCCACACCAAATCTGTTCTTATCTTGCCAGGACTGGTTTCTGTGAATTACACAATTTTACCATTGTCCACCAACACCCCTCCACTCCACTCTCCCCACTCAAAAGAAGGCGGGAGTCAGCATCAGGGACTGCGAACGAACAGCAGGAGTTAAATTCCCGTCTCCGATTCCCACCCCGAGTTAAAGGCAGACGATAATCTGTGGGAGGAGTAGCCTTCATGGGCTAACCCATTCTGTTTTACTCTGTGCTTTCTTGTGCCCCTTATCTGTGTCGCATGTCCTTGCAGCTCTCTCCCACCCGCCCCCTCTCCAGCAGCCCTCGCCTGCAACATACTTGCTCTGAAGGCAGCCCGCACGTTGCAATAACATCGTTCATCCAGCACTCTGCGATCAGCATTGCCTGAGGTGCCCCAAATCCACGGAACGCAGTGTTGGAAGACAGATTCGTCTTGCAGATGTAGCTAGTTGCGCGAATGTTCGGGATTTTGTAAGCATTGTCCATGTGGAATAAAGCTCTATCCATCACCTGGTTTCAGAGATGGAGCAGAAAGATGGTTGTGTAAAGAACTGACTTTGCGATTTCTTAAGTAAGGAAGCCACTGAATAAAAAATCTTTCCCTCTTATTATCCTTTAACTAGACAAGAATATACATGAGGCCCATGGCCTGGATTCTGCTCTGAATTTATTGTCAGTTTTGGGGATACATTTGGGGGCAGCAAGCACTCTTAGAGGCGCAATAAATGAATAATAATTCTCCCCTCAAGCCTCACCACCCCTCCCCCCACCGCAGTTTGCTTTATGGACCACCACTTTAATGTAGGGTTAATGCTTCGAAGATTACCTCACTGAGGAGGACATTTTGCATGTGGAAGCTTGCTGCTACTTTGCCTGCCTGTGGATCATTTTCGTATTCACCATAACTGCCTATTTCCATCACTGTAACATTGCCCGACTCTGCCCCTGCCTCAGATCATCTGCTGCTGAAACCCTCATCCATGCCTTTGTTACCACTAGGCTTGATTATTCCAGTGCACTCCTGCCTGGTCTCCCACATTCTATTCTCCATAAACTCGAGCTCATTCAAAACTCCGCCGCCCGTGTCTTAACTCACACCAAGTCCCCGTTCACCCCTGTACTTGCTGATCTAGACTAGTTCCTGGTCCGCCAACACCTCAGTTTTAAAATCCTCATCCTTGTTTTCAACTCTCTCCATGGCTTCGCCACTTCCTATCTCTGTAACCGCCTCTTGCCCACAACTCTGTGAGATATCTCCTCTCTTGCACATCCCCAATTTTAATTACTCCATGATTGATGGCTGTGCCTTCAGCTGCCGAGACGCTACATTCTGGAATACCTTCCCTACACCTCTCTGCCTCACTACCTTGTTTCCCTCCTTTAATACGCTCTTTAAAAGCTACCTCTTTAATCAATCTTTAGGTCATCTGCCTATCTTACTGGTTCAGTGTCAAATTTTGTTTCATAACCCTCTTTTGAAGTGCCTTGGGATATTTTACTTGGTCAAACCCGCTATATAAATGCAAGTGGGTTAGCAGCGGAGCTACATAGTCAAGAGGAATTCCCACCCTCCCCACTAACCCACCAATGGGAGTAGAGTTCAACCCTTAATGTTGATGGATCAGTAGGGATCAGTCGATAGTCACTATGATGTCCTCGGGACTGAGTGAGGTCTGATTGAGTTTGCTGTAAGATATGAGGCAAAGATTAAGAGACAAAGACTGCAGCAGCTGAACATAAAGGCTTCTTCTTTATTCTTTTGTCTTAGTTTTACTTTCTCTTTGCTAGCATGTGTGTTCGACAGCAGTCTCTGGAGTGCACAATGCATGATGCAATTGCAATTTCAAAACACTACAACACTACATCCCTCCCTATTCTTAGTTGATGAGAGACATAGCATGTGTCAATGATTTGTTTCAAAAAAAATCCATGCTTTTGTTCCAGCTAGAGTTGACTATTCTAACACACTCCTGGCCAGTCTCCCATCACTCCTTTAAGACACTCTTAAAACCTCTATCTGACCAAGCTCTTGGTCACCTGTCTTACGTGGCTCAGTATCAAATTTTGTTTCTTTGCCTTGGGATGTTTTGCTACATCAGAGGCACTGTATAAAAGCAAGTCATTGTTATTGAAAGGTATGATAAAGAGATTAATAAGACAATCAGTTGTTATTTTTGTGCCTTCCTTTTGGAGAATGGCAAGTGGTGGCAGAAGAATTTACAAGCCAACAGATAGTTTGACAGGCTGCAATGTGAACACTCCTTCCATGGTTGGAACAATCTTAATACCAGTTGGTAGTGGAGTCAGTCTTATCCCCGAGGAGATTTTTATGGGATCCCACAATCTGTATGGTGAGGGGGATGGACAGCCAACCTCCATTGGGTGCGAGTATCCCGTTGGATGTCAACCCATTGCAGTCAAGCCCATTAAACCTTTTTCACACCAATGACTACTCCAATGGCTATGCAAACTGAGCTGACCCAGGAAATCCTTGTGTAAATTCCTCTCCTGAGCTAAAACCATTGTACATTGATGTAACAGCAGTGAAACTTGCCATCTGGAAATTCTCCTCCAGTTTATCCTTGATGGTTTACCATCCTTGAACCTCCATCAACTCCAACTAATGCTAAACTCAGCTGGCCATATCCTATGAAGATAGATGGAGAAGTTAGGACTGTTTTCCTTGGCGAAGAGAAGGCTGAGAGGTGATTTGATAGAGATGTTCAAAATCATGAGGGCTCTGGATAGAGTAGATAGAGAGAAACTGTTCCCACTCCTGAAAGGATCGAGAATGAGAGGACACAGATTTAAAGTATTTGGTAAGAGAAGCAAAGGTGACATGAGGAAAACCTTTTTCATGCAGTGAGTGGTTAAGGTCTTGAATGTGCTGCCTGAGAAAGTGGTGGAGGCAGGTTCAATTGAAGCATTCAAAAGGGTATTAGAGGTGTATGAAAAGGAAGAATGTGCAGCATTACGGGGAGAAGGCAGGGGAATGGAACTGAGTGAATTGCTCTTTCAGACAGCTGGTGCGGACACGATGGGGCGAATGGCCTGCTTCTACAGTGTAACGATTCTGTGATTCTGTTACACACTAACTCTTGCTCATCCATCAGCCCCATCCTCACTGATCAATATCGGCTTCCTTTTCCCCAGCACTTTGAATTTAAAACCCTTACTCTCAGTTTCATATCTCTCCATGACCTTGCTCCACCTTATCTCTACACTTGCTGCACCCTTCTATCTCTTTCAAGCCCCGCTTCGAGTTCTTGCTTTGGCCTTTTGTGTAGCCTGCTCTGCCTTCGCCCACTATTGGTGTCAGAGCCTTTAGTCACTTCGGGGCCAGTCTGTGGAAAACCCCCCCTAAACCCCTCCCACTCTCCACTTCTCCCTTCAAAACCTCAAAACCCTCATCTTTGACCAAGCTTTTTCTTATTTCTTCGAACTTTTTCAGTTTGGCTCAGCATTTGTTCCTTCATTGCTTTGATTTTACTTATGTATTCCCTCCTACTCCACACATACTATAGACTGCCTTGGGATCTTTTCTATGCAATGGGTTCTATTTAATACACATTGTTGTTGAATGATCGATTGGATATCTACTGGTTGAAGAAACGTTAAACAACAAACAGGAGAACATAACGTAAGAAATAGGAGCAGGAATAGGCTATAAGGCCCCTTGAGCCTGCTTTACCATTCAATAAGATCATGGTTGTTCATCTACATCAACTCCACCTTCCGACACTATCCCATATCTCTTGATTCCCTCAGGATCCAAAATGCATTGTCGATCGAAGTCTTGAATATGCTCAATGACTGACAATCCACAGCTCTCTGGAGTAGAGAATCCCAAAGATTCGCATCTCTCTGAGTGAAGAAATTTCTCCTCATCTCAGTCCTAAATGCCTGACTCCTTATTCTGAGTCTATGACCCCCAGTTCTTGACTCTCCAGCCAGGTGAAAAAGCCAGGGAAATAAGCCCAAATACATCTCCTAAGTAGAATGCCGCTTTATGCAAATAAAAAAAACCCTTCTGTTTTGTAAGGAAATGCAACTAAGTGTCACGTACAGCAGATGAACTATCCAGGCTATTCCCTGCATTGCAGTAAAGCGTGATTTCTGCAGCTACAATTTTCCCGTTCTTCTGGTACCCGACCTTGAAGCAAAACAAAGGCAGAGAAGAAAAATGAATCCATGAATAGTGGGGCAAACAGTTCCATTAACATTTCTCTTCACCTTTCTTTCACCATTCTCAAGTCTTTACCTTGTAGCGGCCCAAAAAAGGATTTCTTCCACCGCTCACTAGCATGTCCTCGTCGCGGTTCAGCATGCATCGAACGGGATGCTTTGTCCTATCAAAGTTAGAAGAGAAGGGGAGGTGATGGAGGAGGGGGGAAAAGAAACAGTGAAACCTTTTTGTTGTTGGAAAGCTCACACATGCAACTATAATTTCTGATTGCACACTCCCAGCATGGAGTCTCACCCACTGGGCGCAAATATTGAGGAATCAAAGGGAGCAGGCTGCTTAACTATCTTGTCCATGGCCGTGTCAGCAGCTTGCAGTTCGTCACCTAGCCCAGCAAAGCTGCTGCGTCTACAAAGCATGTCTAATTCATGCTGTCACAGACTCTTATTTAATCTTGCAGGATTGACAACAGGACACCAGGGAACTCCTTTGGAGTTTCAGTTCTTTTTGTGCCCCAGAAGAGGTGAAGAGGTAGAAACTGTGGACGTAAGACAGGAGGGCAATGGTTTAGCAACAGTAGGAAGTCTCACGCCTGACCCGTGTTGGTATTTAGACCACTGCTAAATCTTGGGACCTTTTGGTTAGGAGTCAAGGGGGTGGGGTGGGGTGGGTCATTGAAACAGAAATTAGGCTCATCGTATATGTCCTGATGTATCTTTTAGGACCCATCTTCAAAATTGATTTGTGAGGAGTGGAGCAATAGTCAATAACCATCTGGTCATCATCTCAGTTTCAGTTCTGTTCTTGCCTCTTTCACTGCTATTCCTAGAACTTACAGCACAGAAACAGGCCCACAAACAGTAATGATATAATAATCAAATTATTTGTTGGAAGTGAGTAATGTTGGTTTGGGGATAAATATCAGCCAGGACACCGGAATTAGAGTCATAGAGTCATTCATGGCATGGAAGGAGGCCATTCAGTCCATCGAGTCCATGCCGGATTGGAGTCACCTATACACCAAACCAGGTAGAATTAGTATGTTCCCTTCCCTAATGGCACAAGTGAGCGGGTTGGGTTTTTATGTCAGTCTGGTGGCTTTCATGGCCATTTGTTTCCTGCTGCCAGCTCACAACTTATTGGGGGTAAACGGATCATCCCAAGCCTCCTCCCAGCTGCATCAGTCTCACCTGCTTTACACTTTTGCCCAAAGTCAAAATTACCTTCATTGAATTCAATTTTACAACTTGCCATGATAGGATTTGAACTCGCTACCTCATGGTTGGTGTTCCAATGGAAACTAATGAAGGCTCCAGTCCTTGAGGAGATCTACAATTGTGTCAATGTACTAACAATGTACCTCCATAGCCCTAAAATATCCCTGTAACCATTGCATGACCATATCCAAAAGGACCAGACAAGTGAGTAGGAACATTCATTTGAATTTTATAGGTCCATGGGGTTCCATGGTTTGCACCTAACAGGCCCACAAAGACAAACAGTTTGGAGACTGGGATATAGTCTCTAACCATTCCATTTCAGTGGGAGTTAATGTTGAACTTTTAGAGCCATTGCTAATACATTGACAAGGTCATAAATCTCCTCAAGGACTTTCATTAGTTTCCAATATTCCTCCCTCACACTAGCACTCACTTGTAAGCAGCGACTGCCACTACTGTCGACAGCAGCGAGCTGCGGGTTTCCTTCCCGCCGAAACCCCCTCCTATTCTCTTCACCCGACAAACGATCCTGTTGTCAGGGACGCCCAGTGCTTTAGCAACCAGATGCTGCAGGAAGACGCAATGAAAAATTACATAGATTTCAACAGCACATAAAAGCCCATCAGGATAAAATTCCACCCCAGCTTTGCCCCACCTTATGCCATCTCACTCATCAGCATATCCAACTATTTTTTAACCTTCATTTACTGATAGAGCTTCCCCTTAAATAAAAAGCAAAATTACCATTTATACAGCACCTATCACGAGCTCAGGTCTTCACAACACGCATCACAACCAAGGAAGCACTTTTAAAGTGTAGTCACTCTTGTAGTGTAGTAAATACAATCCATTTGCACACAGCAATGCAAAATCCCACAAGAGGCAAAGTGATGATAATCAGATCACCTGTTTTTAGGAGGGATAAATATTGACCAGGACACCAGGGAGAACTCCCCTGATCTTCTTTGATATTTTGCCACGGCACCGTTGACATCCACCTGAGTGGGCAAACAGGGCCTTAGTTTAAGGTCTCACCTGAAAGATGGTGCAACACTCATTCTGAACTGCACTGGACTGTCAGCCTAGATAATGGGTTCAAGTCTCAAGTGAGACTTGAACCCATGATCTAACACAGAAGTGAGAGTTCCACCACTGTGCCACAGCATGGAAAAATAAAAGGAGATATCATTTTCTAACTCAAAGGCTCCACAAATTCCAACCTTCCACAGAGTAAGCAACACCTGCCTACTCCATTTCTGCTTCTTATTTGTTAACCAACTGACCCGTGGTCTCCATCCCGACAGAGAGGAACTGACCCGAGGTGTCCATCCCCACAGACAGGAACCGAACTGTGGTGTCCATCCCCACAGACAGGAACTGACCTGTGGTGTCCATCCCCAAAGACAGGAAATGACTCGTGATGTCCATCCCCAAAGACAGGAACCGACATGTGGTGTCCATCCCCAAAGACAGGAAATGACCCATGATGTCCATCCCCAAAGACAGGAAATGACTCGTGATGTCCATCCCCAAAGACAGGAACTGACCTGTGGTGTCCATCCCCAAAGACAGGAAATGACCCATGATGTCCATCCCCAAAGACAGGAAATGACTCGTGGTGTCCATCCCCAAAGACAGGAACTGAACCGTGGTGTCCATCCCCAAAGACAGGAACTGAACCGTGGTGTCCATCCCCAAAGACAGGAACTGAACCGTGGTGTCCATCCCCAAAGACAGGAAATGACCCATGATGTCCATCCCCAAAGACAGGAAATGACTCGTGGTGTCCATCCCCAAAGACAGGAACTGAACCGTGGTGTCCATCCCCAAAGACAGGAAATGACTCGTGGTGTCCATCCCCAAAGACAGGAACTGAACCGTGGTGTCCATCCCCAAAGACAGGAACTGAACCGTGGTGTCCATCCCCAAAGACAGGAACTGAACCGTGGTGTCCATCCCCAAAGACAGGAACTGAACCGTGGTGTCCATCCCCAAAGACAGGAACTGAACCGTGGTGTCCATCCCCAAAGACAGGAACTGACCCGTGATGTCCATCCCCAAAGACAGGAACTGACTCGTGGTTTCCATCCCCAAAGACAGGTACTGACCCGTGATGTCCATCCCCAAAGACAGGAACTGAACCGTGGTGTCCATCCCCAAAGACAGGAACTGACCCGTGGTGTCCATCCCCAAAGACAGGAACTTAACCGTGGTGTCCATCCCCAAAGACAGGAACTGACCCGTGGTGTCCATCCCCAAAGACAGGAACTTAACCGTGGTGTCCATCCCCAGAGACAGGAACTGACCCGTGGTGTCCATCCCCAAAGACAGGAACTGAACCGTGGTGACCATCACCAAAGACAGTAACTGACCCGTGGTGTCCATCCCCAAAGACAGGAACTTAACCGTGGTGTCCATCCCCAAAGACAGGAACTGACCCGTGATGTCCATCCCCAAAGACAGGAACCGACCCGTGGTGTCCATCCCCAAAGACAGGAACTGACCCGTGATGTCCATCCCCAAAGACAGGAACCGACCCGTGGTGTCCATCCCCAAAGACAGGAACTGACCCGTGGTGTCCATCCCCAAAGACAGGAACTGACCCGTGATGTCCATCCCCAAAGACAGGAACCGACCCGTGGTGTCCATCCCCAAAGACAGGAACTGACCCGTGATGTCCATCCCCAAAGACAGGAGCCGACCTGTGGTGTCCATCCCCAAAGACAGTAACTGACCCGTGATGTCCATCCCCAAAGACAGGAACTTAACCGTGGTGTCCATCCCCAAAGACAGGAACTGACCCGTGATGTCCATCCCCAAAGACAGGAACCGACACGTGGTGTCCATCCCCACAGTCAGGAACTGACCCATGGTGTCCATCCCCAAAGACAAGGAACTGACCCATGGTGTCCATCCCCAAAGACAGGAACCGACCCGTGGTGTCCATCCCCAAAGACAGGAACTGACCCGTGATGTCCATCCCCAAAGACAGGAACCGACACGTGGTGTCCATCCCCACAGTCAGGAACTGACCCGTGGTGTCCATCCCCAAAGACAGGAACTGACCCGTGGTGTCCATCCCCAAAGACAGGAACTGACCCGTGATGTCCATCCCCAAAGACAGGAACTGACCCATGGTGTCCATCCCCAAAGACAGGAACTGACCCGTGGTGTCCATCCCCAAAGACAGGAACTGACTCGTGGTGTCCATCCCCACAGACAGGAACCGACCCGTGGTGTCCATCCCCAAAGACAGGAACCGACCCGTGGTGTCCATCCCCACAGACAGGAACTGACCCATGGTGTCCATCCCCACAGACAGGAACTGACCTGTGTTTTCCATCCCCAAAGACAGGAACCGACACGTGGTGTCCATCCCCACAGTCAGGAACTGACCCATGGTGTCCATCCCCACAGACAGGAACTGACCCGTGGTGTCCATCCCCAAAGACAGTCACTGACCTGTGTTTTCCATCCCCAAAGACAGGAACCGACACGTGGTGTCCATCCCCACAGTCAGGAACTGACCCATGGTGTCCATCCCCACAGACAGGAACTGACCTGTGGTGTCCATCCCCACAGACAGGAACTGACCCGTGGTGTCCATCCCCAAAGACAGGAACTGACCCGTGATGTCCATCCCCAAAGACAGGGACTGACCTGCGGTGTCCATCCCCAAAGACAGGAACCGACCAGTGGTGTCCATCCGCAAAGATAGGAACTGACCCGTGGTGTCCATCCCCAAAGACAGGAACCGACCAGTGGTGTCCATCCGCAAAGATAGGAACTGACCCGTGATGTCCATCCCCAAAGACAGGGACTGACCTGCGGTGTCCATCCCCAAAGACAGGAACTGACCCGTGGTTCCCATCCCCAAAGACAGGAACTGACCCGTGATGTCCATCCCCAAAGACAGGGACTGACCTGCGGTGTCCATCCCCAAAGACAGGAACCGACCCGTGGTGTCCATCCGCAAAGATAGGAACTGACCCGTGGTGTCCATCCCCAAAGAAAGGAACCGACTTGTGGTGTCCATCCCCAAAGAAAGGAACTGACCCGTGATGTCCATTCCCAGAGACAGGAACCGACCCGTGGTGTCCATCCCCAAAGACAGGAACTGACCCGTGATGTCCATCCCCAAAGACAGGAACCGACCCGTGGTGTCCATCCCCACAGTCAGGAACTGACCCATGGTGTCCATCCCCAAAGACAGGAACTGAACCCGTGATGTCCATCCCCAAAGACAGGAACCGACCCGTGGTGTCCATCCCCACAGTCAGGAACCGACCCGTGGTGTCCATCCCCAAAGACAGGAACTGACCCGTGATGTCCATCCCCAAAGACAGGAACCGACCCGTGGTGTCCATCCCCACAGTCAGGAACCGACCCGTGGTGTCCATCCCCAAAGACAGGAACTGACCCGTGATGTCCATTCCCAAAGACAGTCACTGACCTGTGTTTTCCATCCCCAAAGACAGGAACCGACCCGTGATGTCCATCCCCAAAGACAGGAACCGACCCGTGGTGTCCATCCCCACAGTCAGGAACCAACCCGTGGTGTCCATCCCCAAAGACAGGAACTGACCCGTGATGTCCATCCCCAAAGACAGGAACCGACCCGTGGTGTCCATCCCCACAGTCAGGAACCGACCCGTGGTGTCCATCCCCAAAGACAGGAACTGACCCGTGATGTCCATCCCCAAAGACAGTCACTGACCTGTGTTTTCCATCCCCAAAGACAGGAACCGACACGTGGTGTCCATCCCCACAGTCAGGAACTGACCCATGGTGTCCATCCCCAAAGACAGGAACTGAACCCTGGTGTCCATCCCCAAAGACAGGAACTGACCCGTGGTGTCCATCCCCAAAGACAGGTACTGACCCGGGGTATCCATCTAGACAGACAGGATCTGACCCGGGGTATCCATCATGACAGATAGGAACTGACCCGTGATGTCCATTCCCAATGACAGGAACTGACCCGTGGTGTCCATCCCCAAAGACAGGAACTGACCCGTGGTGTCCATCCCCAAAGACAGGAACTGACTCGTGGTGTCCATCCCCAAAGACAGGAACTGATGCATTTTTGTCCCCCATTGCTGCTACCTGTGATGCGTGTACAAACCTTTCCCTATGGAGACTAATAGTATTAAGTGCAATATCAGCTGATGACTTTGGCATTGATGCAGCAACCAGTCAGAAACACCTGCCTGTATTTGTGTCGGGCTCTGTGTCGAAACAAAGAGTTCCATTTCACCATCCTCACCCTTGGGTACAGCCAAGGTGCATTGCGTCTCTAGATAGAAGTGCTCCTGGCCTCCAATGTGGATTTCCCCTGCAGAACACCATCAACACAAATTAGGTGATGCCTTACATCGAGAATAAAACCTATCTGAACTGCTCGATTAGATTCCAGTCTGTAATCACTCCCGAGTATCCATTATTCCATATAAACCGTCTGAACCCCTCAATTAAACTTCAGAAGGCTTGGCTATCTCTCACCCTGAGCAGATAAAGACTTGCTCAACAGATTTATTTCCCATTAAGACAGTACACATTTAAAATAAAACTAATACAAACCTTCAATGATGCCATCAGCTTGTGCAAATCCAAGATTGATGTTTCCATTCTCAATTTTCTTTGGAGGACTGTGGAATGATTCATGGGCGATTGCTTCCTGTTTTTGAAGAAATATCTGGTCACTGCTGGCAACCAACACAAGGGTCTTCAAATGGCCAAATTAGTGAGCACAGGAGCTTTAAACGGCAGGCGGACTTGGGTCAAGCATTGTTACAGACTTGTACAATGCCATTGGTGACAGAAATATGTCCTAAGTCTTCTTTTCCAAACAAAATGAAGTCATGCAAGACACTGTTTCATGAGGACAGTGTCCCTTCTGGTAATATATATAATTTTACAGCACAGAGACAGGCCATTTGCAAGCCTTCTCCCACCTGATTTCATCTCAACCTATCAGCATATCAAGTTGTTTTTTGCAACCAATTGATCAGTTAGTTTAACAACAAATTAATAATTTCTTCCACAGCAGTGCAATCATAAGGGACACCAATTAATTTTTTTCAGTGCTAATTTGCAATCTGAACCCTAACAATAAACATTTCCAGTTCCCCGAAGACCTTTTATTCCTTGTTTGTCTGATCTCGGCAGTGGCACCACAGCAGAGATGAGATGGGCCTCCAGGCTTCCAGAGGCACAGCAAACCACCTTGTGAAGTGGATCCGCTTCTGGAGGCAAAACAATGCCAACACGAGATGCAAATGGCTGTTGTTGGGGAACCAGTCACTGGGGAGGATCCAATGGCCGGAAATACAAATACAAAAGAAAGAAAGACTTGCATTTCTATAGCACCTTTACGACCTCAGGTCTTCCCAAAGCACTTCAGAGTCAATTAATTATTTTTGACTGTTGTAAAGTAGGAAATGCAGAAGCCCATTAGCCCATTGAGTGAAAGACCAGATAATCTTTATTTTATTGATGTTTGAGGGATAAATATTGGCCAGAACACCAAGGAGAACTCCAATGGTCATGTTTGAAATAATATCATGGGATCTTATGTGTCCATCCGAGAGGATAGATTTGGCCTTGGTTTAACGTATTATCCTCAGTACTGCACTAGGAGTGCCAGCCTAAATTTCTACTCACATCTCTGGAGTGCAACTTAAGCTCGCAATCTCCTGACTCAGAGGTGAGAGTGGTACCAACCGAGCCATAGCTGACATCTTTCACAAGTGTAACTTTTTGAGCCTGAATTTCACACGTCATTTCAACTGAGGTGAGCTCGGAATAACAGTATCTTTATTATGAGGTGAGGGTTAATCTTTATATTGTAGTAATGCCGGCTTTTAGCCTTTGTTTGTTAAGTAGGAATTATTAAATTGTAAGAAGTCACTGACACAGGATAGGCATAAAAAAACTCAATTTTTTCATTCATTGGAAGAACAACCTTGAAGATGGGCATCTGCTTGAGAAAGACTTTAGCTCTGGAGAGTTTGGGAGTGAATAATTTACGGCTGCAAGGACATCAAATAAGCAAATTAGTGTTGAATGATAACTATGCAAATGTAACTATGAAACACCCAAATTGTCATGTAGAAGGCTATAGAAAAAGATACAGGAAGTTATTACAAGGGATACTTTAGAATTCGATCAAGGTCTGATCAACCTCGGAATTGTAACTCATTTGAACTCTGTGGGTAAAACATACAATGTTTTGCCACAAGTAATGCCTGTTCAAATGCATGTTTCATTATTGTATGTCTTATAAATCTGTGACATCTGGCATGCAAAGTTTCAATCCCTGCAAATTTGAGGAGTAAATTACACCCATCCTCTAACAGTATTGTAATAGAAAAGTGAATATCGATTATCTAGTAATTAATACAGAGATGCATTACCTGAATGGTGATGATGGGTTTAAGCTTTTCGTATGTGACCTTTACTGCTTTTGCAGCCCTTTGGGCATGCGCCGCTGTGTCAGCAACAATTGCCCCAATAACATATCCAACGCACGTGACCTACACAGCATACAAAATAACAAGGAGTGGTTATAACATATAGCAATCTCTTTTTTATGTTCAAAGAATGATCTTCTGAATCTGTGCTGCCCAAGAGGAGCCTCGCCTGCAGGGAGCACATACTGAGAAGTCGCGAACATGTGTACTGCAGGTTCACCAGGATGATACCAGGGTTAAAATGGTCAAATTATGAAGGTAGTTTGCATAGACTAGGTTGGTATTCTCTTAAGTGTAGAAGATTAAGGCTGAGCTAATTGAGCTGCTTAAGATTATTAAAGGAGATTATAGGGTTTCTTTTATTCATTCATGGGATGTGGGTGCTGCTGGCAAAGCCAGTGTTTATTGCCCATCCCTATTGCCCTTGTGAAGGTAGTGTTGAGCTGCCTTCTTCAACTGCTGCTCTCCATGTGGTACAGCCAAAGTATGGTTAGGGAGAGGATTGAGGCACTCAGCACGGGCTTATTTTGAACAACATCCCAATCTCTCACCATCCTTTCCAACCAGTGCGCCCGCTGGGGGCTAATCTCGCCAATCTTCTTCGTGTTCAACTCACCCCTCCCACTGCTGACCCTGTGAACTCTGCCAGCGGATCAGCTCAGCTCTCACCACTCCTCGATGCATCTCTCTCCAGAATGCCTGTTCACTTGTGAATAAGGACCTTGTCATCCATGAACCTATTGTGGATGATTGCATTGACATCAGGGCCTTAGCGGAAACTTGACTGAGGAGTGAAGACACCTTTACCTTAATGAAGTCTTCCCACCTGGCTACATCTTCCACCACTTTCACTGCCAAAACCGTCACAGTGGCGGTGTGGTGCTTATCCCCTGATCATACCTCAGCGTGACCCCTTACTCCTCTGACACTTTCGCTCCTTTGAGCATCTTGCCTTGTTCCACCACTCGCACCTCTCTTTCAAAATTATTTCTCTACCACCCTCCTAAGGTCGATAAAAATGTTCTCACTGAAATATCTTCACTGCTTTTCTCCCTCAGCCTCTGCACTGAACGACTTCTCATCCTCCGAGTTGTCAATGTCCATCTCAAATCATCACCTTCTCTCACTTCTGAGTTCACTGCCCTCTTACCCTCCTTAAATCTCTCCCCCCATGTAAATTCCCCAAACCATATTCATGGCTACCCCCTGACCTTGCCATCTCACATGGTGTTGCTAGTCCAATCATATTGATTACAGATAAGGCCATCTCTGATCACTTCCTTGTATCACTCTCTACCTTTAACCCCTTCCACACACCAACCCTACCTCATTCTATATCCGTTCCTGGAAATAACTCTCCCTTAATTCACTTACAACTGCACTTTCAAGATCCCAACTATCTAACCTTTGGCCCTCCGTTCGCCACAATATTTCTGCAGCCACTGATTTGCTCAACAGCACCCTCACCTCCACCTTTGATGCCCAGGTCCATAATAAAACCATTACCCTCTGGTACGGCCCTCATCTCTGCTCCCTTAAGTCTATGACACGCAGACTCGAAAGGAAATGGACAACAGGTTTAGCCATTCATTGCCAGATCTGGCTGGACACTTAAAGCACTATTGGGCCCTGTTCTCATCTGTTAAAACTGCTCACTGTTCCAGGATCATCATGGAATGTAAAGATAACCCCGGATTCTTTTGTCAACTGCAAACCATCATCGTAAACTCTGCTCCCCTGTCCCCTCCACCCTCACCTCCAACAAGTGCAAGGAGCTCACTGATTTCTTTTGTTACTAAGATCGAGATCATCCGATCAGCTGCCTCTGCTGCGTCTCTCCCTTCACTAACTCACCTGGCTTATCTTCCCCTCACGCTCCCCACTGCCATAGCCCTGAAATTTCATCTTTCTCTAGTTTCTCTCTTAACTCCCCTCATGCCCTCTCCGAGCTCATCTTGTCCAAGAGACCCACCTTGATCCTATTCCCACTAAACTTTAATCTCTCTCTTCAGGTGTTGTCCCTCTCTTCCTTAAATCTTTCATCATGACCCCTCTCCTCAAAAAGCCAATCCTTGACCCTACTGGACCCTACTGTCCTTGCAAACTACTATCCTGTCTCCAACCTTCCTTTCCTCTCCAAAGACCTTGAATGTGTTGTCACCTCCCAAATCTGTTCCCATCTTTCCATCTTTAAATCCCTCCAATCAGGTTTCCACCCCTGTCACAGTACTGAAACAGCACTTATCAAAAGTCACAAATGACATCCTATGTGACTGTGAGAAAAGTAAACTTTCCCTCTTCGTCCTTCTTGACCTGTCTGCAGCCTTTGACATAGTTGACCACACTATCCTCCTCCAACACCTCTCTACTGTTGTCGAGCTGGGTGGGACTGCTCTCACCTGGTTCCATTCTTATCTATCTAATTGTGGCCAGAGAATCACTTGCAATGGCTTCTCTTCCAATTCTGCACTGTTACCTTTGGTGTCTCCAAGGATCTATCCTCGGCTCCCTCCTATTTTTCATCTGCATGCTGCACCTCAGTGACATCATCGGAAAGCACAGCGCGAGTTTTCACATGTATGCTGACAACACCCAACTCTACCTTACCACCTCTCTTGCCTCTATCCAACATCCAGTACTGGATGACCAGGAATTTCCTTCAATTAAATATTGGGAAGGCTGAAGCCATTGTTTTCGGTCTCCACTTACCTTCCGGGAGTGGAGCGGACCTGTGGGAGAACGCTGAAAGCGGAGCTGATAAATTGAGCCCGAGGATCAAGGCCCAGTCACTTACCTTCCGGGAGTGGAGTGGAGAGGAGTGGACCTGTGGGGAGAATGCCAAGAGTGGAGCCGATAAATTGAGCCCGAGGATCGAGGCCCAGTCACTTCCCTTCCAGGAGAGCAACGGAGAGGAGTCCAGGAGTACTGGAGTTTGAAAACAAAGTGAGCAGTGACGTCGCAGGAAAGCCTCAAGGTGATTGGTTGGTGAGTAACTGCTGTTAGGGAATAACTCTAAATAGCTGGGTAAGTAACGAAAAGTAAAGAGAAAGGTCTACAGTTTTTTTTAACATAGTAAGCAATTTTTTTATTTAGGGAATCAAGGCCACTAGTATAAATAATCTAATTTTGGGGTAATTTAAGGGGATAAATTAAGGGTAGGTCATGGCAGAGCAGCTTGGCAGCGTGGAGTGCTCCTCCTAGGCAATGTGGGAATTCAGGGACACTTCCAGTGTCCAGGGCGAACACGTGTGCAGCAAGAGTCTCCAGCTGCAGCTACTCGAAATCCGCGTTTCGGCACTGGAGCGGCGGCTGTGGAGCATCTGTGAGGCTGAGATCATCGTGGATAGCATGTACAGGGAGGTGGTCACACCGCAGGTAAAGACTGCTCAGGAAGGGAATAGGTGACCACCAGGCAGAGTAGAAGAACTAGGCAGGTAGTGCAGGAGTCCCCTGGGACTCCCTATCTAACAGATTTTCCACTTTGGATACTGTTGGGGAGATAGCTTCTCAGGGAAATGCAGCAAGATCCAAGTCCGTGGCACCACGGGTGGCTCAGCTGCATAAGGGGGGGGGGGGGGGGGGGAGCAAAAGGAGTGGAAGAGCTATAGTGATGGGGATTCTATCGTAAGGGGTACAGATAGATGTTTGTGGCCGCAAACGTGATTCCAGGATGATATGTTGCCTCCCTGGTGCTAGGGTCACGGATGTCACGGAATGGCTGCAGGACATTCTGAAGGGGGAGGGTGAACATTTAGAGGTCGTGGTACACATTGGTACCAATGGCATAGGTAGAAAGAGGAATGAGGTCCTGCAACAAGAATTTAGGGAGCTAGGTAGCAGATTAAAATGCAGGACCTCAAAGGTTGTAATCTCTGGATTACTCCCGGTGCCACGTGCTAGTGAGTATAGGAATAGGAGGATAGAGCAGATGAATGTGTGGCTGAGGAGATGGTGCAGGAGGGAGGGCTTTAGTTTTCTGGATCACTGGGTCTGTTTCTGGCAAAGGTGGAACCTGTACAAGTTGGACAGGTTGCACCTGAACTGGAACAGGATCAACATCCCTGCTGGGAGAATTGCTCGTGCTGTTAGTGGGGGAGGCTGGGTTTAAACTAATTTGGCAGGGGGATGGGATACAGAGTGGAGTTACAGTAGGAGGTGATGCACAGTCAAATATAGAAGAGAAATTGAGTCAGTCTGGAAGGCAGAGCAAATATAGACCTGTTAAGGCACAAGTGAAAAATGCAAGGCTGGATTGCATCTATTTTGACGCAAGGAGTCTTACAAGTAAGGCAGATGAATTGAGGGCATTGATTCGCACATGGGAATATGATATAGCTATCACAGAGGCATGGTTGAGGGAGGGGCAGGACTGGCAGTTCAATATTCCAGGGTATAGAATCTTCAGGTGAGACAGGGGAGGGGGTAAAAGAGGAGGTGGCATTGCACTGTTGATCAAGGAGTCAATTACTGCAATAAGGAGGGATGATATCTTAGAAGATTCCTCAAATGAGACAATATGGGTAAAACTTAAAAACAAACAGGGGGCAATCACTTGGCTGGGAGTGTACTACAGGCCTTCAAACAGTCAGGAAGAGATAGAGGAACAGATATGTAGGCAAATCTCAGAGAGGTGTAAAAATAATAGGGTAATAATAGTAGGGGATTTCAACTTCCCTAATATCAACTGGGATAGTCTTAGTGCAAAAGGATTAAAGGTGGCAGAATTCTTAAAATGCGTACAGGAGAGCTTTTTGAGCCAGCACGTAGAAAGTCCTACAAAAGAAGGGACGGTACTGGGTCTAATCCGAGGGAATGAAGCTGGACAAGTGGTAGATGTGTCAGTGGGGGAGGATTTCGGGGATAGTGAGCATAACTCTAAGATTTAAGGTAGTCATGGAAAAGGACAAAGAGGGACCGGAAATAAAGGTACTGAATTGGGGGAAGGCTGATTTCAATATGATAAAACAAGATCTGGCCAAAGTGAACAGGGAGCAGCTACTTGTAGGAAAGTCTACAACAGACCAGTGGAAGTCATTCAAAGAGGAAGTAGTGAGAGTTCAGAGCCAACATGTACCCATTAAAGTGAAGGTCAGACCAACAAGTCCAGAGAATTCTGGATGTCAAGGGATTATAGAGGATTGGATCAGGAAAAAAAAGGAGGATAATGGCAGATTCAGAGTGCTGAAAACAGTGGAGGCACTAGAGCAGTATAGAAAGTGGAGGGGGTTACTTAAAAAAGTAATTAGGAGAGCGAAGAGGGGACATGAATAAACACTGGCGGGCAAGATAAAATAAAATCCTAAGGCGTTTATAAGTATATTAAGGGCAAGAGGATAACCAGGGAAAGAGTAAGGCCCATTAGGGACCAAAGTGGCAATCTGTGTGTGGAGCCAGAGGACATAGGTGAGGTTTTAAATGATTACTTTTCATCGGTGTTCATTATGGAGAAGGACGATGTAGGTGTAGAGATCAGGGAGGGGGATTGTGATAGACTTGAACATATTAGCATTGAAAGGGAGGAAGTATTAGCTACTTTAGCAGGCTTAAAAGTGGATAAATCCCCAGATGAGATGTATCCCAGGCTGTTATGTGAGGCAAGGGAGGAGATAACAGGTGTTCTGACAAATTTTCAAATCCTCTCTAGCCACAGGAGGGGTACCAGAGGATTGGAGGACAGCGAATGTGGTACCATTATTCAAGAAGGGTAGCAGGGATAAATCAGGTAATTACAGGCCGGTGAGTCTAACATCAGGTTTTGGGAAACTATTGGAAAAAAATTCTGAGGGACAGGATTAATCTCCACTTGGAGAGGCAGGGATTAATCAGAGATAGTCAGCATGGCTTTGTCAGGGGGAGATTGTGTCCACCTAACTTGACTGAATTTTTCGAGGAGGTATCTAGATGTGTAGATGAGGGTAAAGCCGACATGGACTTCAGTAAGGCTTTTGATAAGGTCCCGCATGGGAGATTGATTAAGAGCCCATGGGATCCAGGGCAATTTGGCAAATTGGATCCAAAATTGGCTTAGTGGCAGGAGGCAGAGAAGGTTCTGATGAAGGATCAATGACCTAAAACATTAACTATGCTTCTCTCTGCACAGATGCTGCCAGACCTGCTGAGTATTTCCAGCATTTCTTGTTTTTATTTCAGATTTCCAGCATCTACAGTATTTTGCTTTTATTTTAGAGGTTATGATGGAGCTGTAGAAAATGCTAGTTAGGCCACAGCTGGAGTACTGTGTACAGTTCTGGCCACCACACTATAGGAAGGATGTGATTGCACTGGAGAGGGTGCAGGGGAGATTTCCCAGGATGTTGCATGGGCTGGAGCATTTCAGCTATGAAGAGAGACTGAAAAGGCTAGGGTTGTTTTGCTTAGAGCAGAAAAGGCTGAGGGGGGACCTGATTGAGGTATACAAAATTATGAGGGGCATTGATAGGTTAGATAGGAAGAAACCTTTTCCCTGAGCGAAGTGGTCAATAACCAGGGGGTATAGATTTAAGGCAAGAGGCAGGAGGTTTAGAGGAGATTTGAGGAAAAATGTTTTCACTCAGAGTGGTTGTAATCTGGAACACACTGCCTGAAGAGGCAGTAGAGGCAGGAACTCTCACAACATTTAAGAAGTATTTTGGTGAGCACTTGAAACGCCATAGCATACAAGGCTACGGACCAAGCGCTGGAAAATGGGATTCGAATAGTTAGGTGTTTGACGACCTGCACAGACACCTGTTTCTGTGCTGTATGACTCTATGACACTCCAAACTCCATTCCCTACCTACTGACTCCATTCCTCTCCCTGACAATAGTCTGAGATTAAGCCAGTGTGTTCGCAACCTTGGTGTCACATATAATCCAGAGATGAGCTACTGCCCTCATATTTACGCCATCAGTAAGACCGCCTATTTCTACCTCTGTAACATTGGCCCACTTTGCCCCATCTCCACTCATCTGCTGCTGAAACCCTCATTCATACCTTTGTTACCTCTAGACTTGACTATTCCAACACACATCTGGCTGGTCTCCCATATTCTACCCTCTGTAAACTTGAGATCATCCAAAACTCTGCTGCCTATTGTAGTTGAAGTATAGCAAGTGTGTTGCAAAGAAAGTCTCAGAGTCTGGATAAGGTCAACTAATAACTCTTCCATTATTTACACAGCACTATTTACATTATCCTCTCAACTTCTTAGCTAGCACCCTTCGTGCCCTTACTTGCTTCTTCCAAAGCCCAGTACCAAATGACTGTTACATCATCACCATTATGGTGGGAGGGTTTAAAAATTTTTTTTTTAAAGATACAGCACTGAAACAGGCCCTTCGGCCCACCGGGTCTGTGCCGACCAACCACCACCCATTTATACTAATCCTACATTAATCCCGTATTCCGACCTTCCCTCAATTCCCCTACCAACTACCTATACTAGGGGCAATTTATAATGGCCAATTTACCTATCAACCTGCAAGCCTTTGGCTGTGGGAGGAAACCGGAGCACCTGGCAGAAACCCACGCAGTCACAGGGAGAACTTGCAAACTCCACACAGGCAGTACCCAGAACCGAACACGGGCCACTGGAGCCGTGAGGCTACAGTGCTAACCACTGCGTCACTGTGCCGCCCAGGGTTGCTCACCCTGTCTCCGGCATTAACCCTTACTTGTCCTTATACTATACAGCCCATGTTTTAACTCGCATTTTTGATCTACATTGACTCCTGGTCAAGTAATGGGTCAATTTTAAAATTCTATTCCTTGTTTTTAAATCGCTCCATGGCCTCACCCCTTCCTATCTGTGTCATCTCGTCCAGCCCTACAACCCTCTAAGACAGGTTGTCCAACCTTTTCACTTGGGAAGCCACATTACAATTTTTGTCCAACATAGGGGGCCAGAGACAATTTCAGAAAGATAAAGGCATTAAAAATTTATCTTACTATTAATCAAAACAACAAGAAATGTGCATTTTTGTGAAGAAGCTTTAAATGAGATGATTAATTTACTGAATTACCTTCTTGTCACCGTGTTGGACACTGGTTTAGTGAGATAACTGACATTTTTTTGCTTGCACATGAGGTCAATGTTTGCCCGTACACTTGTAGTGATGCTGAGTATTCAAGTTAGATGCCCATCTGTCAGGATTGATCTTCATCACTCTCCCTCCCTCTCTCTGTCTGTCTCTCTCTCAATGTGTCCCCCCTCTGTCACCCCTCTTTCTCTCTCTGTGCACCCCCTCTCTGTGTCTGTCCGCCCCCCCTCACTTTCTCTCGCACAGTTGCAGAGAGCGGGAACACTCAGCAGAGCAGCTTTGTGGTTGGTCAGTTTTAAAAAAAAAATTTGCAAGTCAGTTTCATAACCGACAGGTGCTGGGAGCAGGAACAGCGGTTTCTGAACTTTAGACAGATCCAGGGTTTTCTGGCGGGTTCTGAATATTTTTTTAAAAGACTTGTGATCTTTTTTAAAAGCGGGTCTGAAAGAAGAAGCAAATGGGAAATTTCTCATCTCTGAAATTACCAGTCACGGAGCCCTGGTGAGGATGAGGAATGGCCTGGTATAGTTTACATCCATGGACCGAATCCTGGCCTGCGGGCTGTATGTTAGACAACTCTACTCAGATATCTGCACTCCTCTAATTCTGGCTTCTTCAGCATCTCCGATTTTAATTGCTCCACCATTGGTGGCCAAGCCTTCAGTTGCCTAGGCCCTAAGCTCTGGAAAACTCTCCCTGCACCTCACCACCTCTTTATATTTCTTCCCTCCTTTAAGGCACTCCTTAAAACCTACGTCTTTGACCAAGCTTTTGGTCATCTGACCTAATATCTCCTTATGTGGCTTAGTGTCATATTTTGTTTCATAATGACCCTGTGAAGCGCCTTAGGACATTTTATTACATTAAAGGCAGTATGTAAATGTAAGTTGTTATTTTGACCCAGTGACAGTGAAGGAACGGTGATGTACTTCCAAGTCAGGATAGTGTGTGACTTGCAAGGGAACATCACCACCTCCAAGTTTCCCTGCAATTACTACCCTTTTCCTTCTAGGTGGCACAGGTCACGTGTTTGGGAGGTGCTGTCGCAGGAGGCTTGGTGAATTTCTGCAGTTCATCTTGTAGATGGTACACACTGCTGCCACTGTGCACCCACCAGTGGTGGTAGAATGAATCTTTAAGGTGGCGGATGGGTGTTAATCAAATGGGCTGCTTTGTCCTGAAAGGTGTGGAGCTTTTTGAGTGTTGTTGGAACAACACTCAGTAGATAGAGAGAACCTATTTCCTCTGCTGGGGGAATCAAGAACAAGAGGGCACAGCAATAAAATTAGAGCTAGGCTGTTCAGGAGTTAAATCAGGAAGCAATTCTTCGCACAAGGGGTCGTGGAAATCTGGAACTCTCTCCCTCAAAAAGCTGTTAAGGCTGGGAGACAACGGAAAACTTCAAAACTGAAATTGATGGATCTTGCTAGGTAATGGTATTAAGAGTTATGAAACCAAGAGGGGCAGATGGAGTTAAGGTACAGATCAGCCATTATCTAATTGAATAACAGAACATGCTCAAGAGCAGAATGGCCTCCTCCTGTTCCTCTGTTTGTACGCCACCTCACTGCCTGAAGTGGAAAAGCAGCCTCACTCCACTCTCGTCTTTGGCTTTTTATATTATTTAGAACTCAAGTAGAGAGGGATAACAGAGCTGGAAATGTAGCACACTTTTTCACTATGAGGCACTGGGCCACTGCTTAACACATCTACGTGAGATTTACACATTATTTTAATGTGGCCATGAACCTGGTTTAAAGGACATGGAGTGGAGTCCTGACCCAATGCATTAAATATCCCTAGTGGCAGTATCAAGTATTTTGATAGGTTAGACATTGGATGCAGAGTCAAGGTCGATCTGTGGTGCCCCCAACATCGGAAGAAAACGCTCCACTGCGTTCTTCATTAATGGATGGAAATTGGTGTGGCTGGAATTGGCCACTACATCTGAATTCCTCGATATGCATCCTCAGGGCACAGAAAAGAAACAAAGACTTGCATTTCTGTAGCACCTTTTACCGTCTCAGGATGCCACAAAGCGCTTTACAGATAATTGAACTTGGCAAAGTATTTATGGCAGTCCAAAATTTGCATGATTCACACTGCCCACTCCCCATGAAAGCATATTGCTGTGTTTGAAATGACTCCACTATCCAAACATTAAGATAAATTCTACAAGTTATATCCACGCAACTTAGTTGAAAAAATATTCACAAACGCAAAATATTGTGACTGCTGAAAATCTGAAATAAGACCAGAAAATGCTGGAAAGCACTCAGTATCTGTGGAGAGAGAGAAACAGAGTTAATATTTCGGGCCAATGACCTTCCATCAGTGGAAAGAAAATGTTCCCTCAGTTCTACAAACTCAGGCATTTGGTTTCCAACTTCCAAAAACTGGGCCAGTATTCTCCCAGTCTGAGACAGTGCTGAGGGTTGACCTTCAGAGTTGAATGAAAGGATCAGACTTCCTTCAAAATGAGTTGTGTTGGGATCTTTCCCAGGGCCCAGAAGTGACACACTACCCCATTCCATCACCATCCCACATTGTTTCAACGCCATTTGCTCCTCCTTCCAAAAAAATAGAATTATTTGTCTTCTATTCCTTTGATTTCAGGGAGTTGAAGATCAGACAGGCCCTTTCCCTCAGCTTATCGCCCAGGGGGGTGAAACTTAAAGTTTAGCCCAGTGATGTGTAAATGGTGATAACTAACCACGTCCTCAGCAAACACTGTCTCGTCCATTACAATTTGCCCAGTCTGGTTGCTTCCAGGGACATCCTTGGCAGTGAGGAAGCAGGTGACTCCAGCAACTTTTAGGGCTTCACTTGCGTCAATTGAACTGCAAGAAACAGGGGAAAGAAACGAGTTAGTTCCTTTGTATGCTTTATTTCAAGCACACGCAGAGTATTACTGTATAATATATATATAGAGTGCCATTGTATAAAAATACAGGAATTGCTACTTTAAGTATTGTTTTTACAATACCCATTGGCACATTTCATGCACCAGCTTTTCAAATTAAAACCAAGTTCTCAAGGTAAGGCTTGAACTCATATCCTCTAGATTATTAATTCTGCAACATAACCACAACACTACCAGACCCAATGCTAAGCAAAGCAGATAACAGCCTTGTTGCTGGTCATTGTTTATTCGCCATATCACTATCATACAGGGAGAGGTGAATGAGGAGCTACCTTATCTTGGCATGAGCTTCGGTGCTGGTCACCAGAGCCAGATATAGCTCCTTCTCAAAACATGGCAGGTCATCGCAGTAAAGCGCCTCTCCCGTGGCCTGCTTGATGCTCGCTAGATGAGTCAGTGGATGGCCAACTACATCCGTGGCTAATCTGCCAGGAGGCACTTCCTGTGGGAGAAAAGAAAGAAAATGGCTGTGATTTCAACAGCTGGAATAAGGTTACCAGGAGTATGATGATGTTGTAAGTTGGACATCCATGGTCAGTACACAGCTTGATGTGGTTCCCCAGGTGCCAGTCAATGAATGGTAACTTGTCAATTTGACCATTCATGGAATCAGAGAACCTTACAGCATTGAAGGAGGCCATTTGGCCCATTATACCTGTGCCAGCTCTTTGAAGGAGTTGCCTAAGTTTGTCCCACACCCCAGCTTTCTCCCCTCAACCATGTCAATTAGTCCTCTTCAAGTACATGTCCAATTGTCTTTTGAAAGCTCCCATAGATTCTCTTTCCATCACCCTTTCAGATAGTGCATTCCAGATCTTAACAACCCTCTGTGTGAAATAATTACTCTGCATTTCCTCTCCAGTTACTTTACCAATCATTTTAAATTTATGATCTTTGGTTACTGATCTACTTGCTGGAGGAAACAGTTTCTTCGATCAAAACACTCATAATTTTGAATGCCTCTATTAGTTTTCCTCATAATTTTCTCTGCTCTAAGGAGAACAGTCCCAGCTTCTTCAGGCTCTCCATGTAATGGAAGGCCCTCAACCCTAGTATCATCCTGGTCAACTATAAGATGTAACCTTGACAGGTTACTCTCCTGTTCGAATATGAGAATTATGAGAAATAATGAGACAACACTCAAAGCCCAAATTAAATACTAATGACTTGACCAGGTTTGGTAGGAATTCCAGCTAGTAATATAATACACCCATTAGTCACAAATACGTTACAGGTTTTGGATGTAACATACTACCATTGCCCGAGCACCTGTAGAATTAATGAAGCATATTAATCAATCTCAGAAACTCTATTATATTCTAGCTCAACTGAATCATGAAATGAGGAAAGAAATATACAAAATTGGGGATGATGCATCCTGGTGGGATATTGGTATGAATATTGAAATCCACCCATGGATAAGGATTATCTCCCACATTCTGGTCATTGTTCAACAGGTGCTTGTACTTATTAATGATAACCTGCCATGTCAACAGGATGCAAGCAGTGAGACCAATTAAGTTGCGACAGAATATGCAAGACAAGGATGATGATACCTCAGGATAAGTGTCTGGCACCTGTAATTTTTGGAGTGCACAGTCACTTTGAGGGAGGACTGTAAGAGGCAGTAATATTACTTGAATTGAAATTTGTGGTTGAGACTTATGTGGGTATCCAACCCAGGAGCATTGATAGTTTAAATGGAATACAGGAAACTATGCTGTTTACAGGTGTACAGAAAACTGACCGAACCTGACCAGCATGCATTGCGAAGGCCAAAAGGGCTTTTAAACTAATGTAATCTGTTAACAGTTGCAATCTGTCTTTATTAAAGATAAACAGAGTCGCTGGTGAAAAAAACACTTTAAGACAAAGGAATATTCAGAAAAAAAGCATAGAAGTTGTCTAAATGAACAGACATATTTCAAACGGACGTTTCGCTTTGACACTGAGAACTTTGGAAAAACATGCACAAAAACATGAAGCCATGGTGTCTGAAAACACAAAGATAAGAGACTGAACATGTTATAAGAAATGCTAATTCAGCTGGCCTAAGTGGTCCAAAATGTTTTGAACATCTACGATACGGTGACAAACTGATGCTGATTGATGATATCAGAGTTTTCCTTCTTTTGAAATACAGAGAAACTGGACAATCTCCAAGCAACAGTTTGTAAGAAATCGGTAATTTAAGGGACTCTAATGGTTTAAATGCCCTGTGGTTTTAAAATATGTGTGACCAAGAAAGGAAGCTGCTATTGTGTCTACTGATAAAAATCTTAAAGACAGCTGTAACATCCATGAGAGGTGAAGATCTTACTGAAGGAAATGTGAACAGATGCTCATCGTCAAGGCAGTTTAAACAAAGAATTAGATGCCTCATTGGACAATTGTAACTTAAGGTGAATTTTGATAGGACAATACAATTTTGTCAATGAAACATCCTGCCCACTGTCACGATAGTTTTTTTTAAAAAAAACTAAGGTCTGTGTGCTTTTAAGACTGAAAACGGACCTTCTGTGAACATTGAATGTTGACTTGGTATTAGAAGTATGCAGGCTGCAAACACATATCCAAGTAACAGGAAGATTTTATGACTGTCCTGTGACTTGGTCACTGTGGAAAGCTTTTAGTTTCAGTTCTGCAGTGTGAAAGAGACCAGGGAGCTATGAGCAGCTAGAAGGCAGTTGCTGACGGAGACCTGGGTTTCCAGACCAAAATAAGAACTCCCCCTGGAAGGAATGCTTGTCTCTCTTGTAAAAAAGGAATTTTACATTTAAGTTGTGGCTCTGCTCTGCCTGGAGAGAGGAAAAGACCCCTGGAGAGCGTAAGAGACCCCGAGAGAGGAAAAGACCCAGAGAAAGAGGAGTTGCTGCTCTCTGTGGAGACAGGCACTTTTGCTGAGAGGAGGCCTGCATTGCTGAAGGTAGCAAAATTCCTATTGTCTTCAGTCTCTGGAAAATCTCTACCTCGAGAGTGAGTCCCGTTACCTTTTGTGTTTTTGGAAGTACCTGAAATCTCAAGAAAGTTTCGAATGTTAGATTGCTACTTTAAAATTTAAGTAGACCACTTGCTACAGCCATTTGCTGAAAGGCCTGTGTGATGCCTGTTGCAGACAAATTGCCTTGAACACCTCCCCATCACAGACTGTTTCTCAAACTTGCCTGGAGAGACTTCGAATGGTATCCGACTATTCAACTCTGGGACACCTCACCGATCTGGAAATATCCTACCAGATATTGTCCAGTTGTTTTATTATCCCTAGAAACAGTTCTAATTTAAAACATCATTTTTAAAACTAGTTAACTGTTGGTTTTTGAATGTTTGTGTGCGCATGAGGGTGAGGAAGATTAAGGAGCTGTAAAATCTTTTCATCCAAATTGATTTCTCTCATTATCATTTAAAAGCTGGTTTAATAATAAATAGTTAATTTTGTTGTTTAAAAAAACCTGGTTTGGCGTGCTTTATTCTGGAGGATAAATAAAGTGTTTAATTTGGCTAATGTCTGGTGGGTGGGAAACTTGACTAATATATAACTTTAATATAACTTTATTAATATGTTGTGAGCTGTGAAGTAGTGGGACTGAATTAACAGTGCATTACTCCTGCCTTGGTCGAACACCATCTTGGAAAGAAAGGTATAAAAATAATTGCAAATAGTGATTCAGTGCTTAAGCTGAGTAACTTGGTCAGTTGCTGAAGAGTACGATCAACAGGAGGTGACCACTTGTTGGGTGATCGTATGTATAACTCCTTGTAATGTATTTGTGACTGACATGGGCTTTGTATTGTTAACTACTATTCCTACCAAACCTCGTAAAGATATTAGTGTTTAATTTGGGCTTTGAGTGTTGTCCCATTATTTTTCGATATTTTGTATTCAAACAGTAGGGTAACCTGTCAAGGGGTAGAAGCTTACATCTTACACAACCTTCTCTGTAACTTCTCCAGGGCCTTCACATCTTCCTAATACTCCCATGATTTTTGGACACTGAGAGACTAAAGGGATAGGGAGGGAGAGTGGAGTTGATGGAGAAGATCAGTCTTGATATTATTGAATGGCAGAGTAGGCTTGAGGGGCCACATGGTCCAGTCCTGCTCATTTTTATGTGAAGGTTTGCAAGCTTTCTTTTTGTGCTCAAAGCTCTTATTTGCAAAGCCAACTTCCCATATGCTTTCTTAACTGTCTTAGTTTTGAATATGCACACCATTCCTCTGACGTACAGATGGTGAGTATCAGTAGGGTATTGGAGCACAATATGCTCTTGTTTGCTCACAGTCATGTGTAGGTACTTTCCAAAGATAGTCATTAGATAACGGTCAAGAGCTTATTCTTAACAGCATAAGGCCGAGTGCATCTGTCCAGGAGTCTGGGGGATGGAAGGGTACATTTTCTATTCCGGCATGGACTGGGTGGTTTTTTGTACCCACCGGCAGTTTGGAGGCCTGGCCCCACTGCAACACAAGTGTCGTCCGTTGAAATCAAATTAATAATGCGCACAGCAAGGTGCCAAAGATAGCAATGTGATAATAACAGGAAATTCTGTTTTTGTGATGTTGCTTGAGGCATAAATATTGGCCAGGACACCAGGGATAACTCCTCTGATCCTCTTTGAAATAGTGCTATGGGATCTTTTACATTCACCTGACGGGGCAGACAGGGTCTCAGTTTAACAGATCATCCGAAAGATGGCACCTCTGCCGGAGCTCTCCCAGTACTACACTGGAGTGTCAGCCTGGATTCTCTGCTTGTCTCTGGAATGGAACTTGAACCCATGGCCTTTTGACTCAGAAACAAGAGTGCTACCCACTGAGCCACAGCTGATACAAAGCTAAAAAGAGTCAACATAACTCTTTTTACATAATTAAATAGAGCCTTTTAGAAATGTATTCAAAGGAAGGATGGAGTGAAAATCCTCCTGCCGATAATTGTTGGGAATCCTGTTTTCTGCTTTCAGCTCCTTTCCACAAAAAACTACCAGCTAAAGGAACTGTACTCCCCAACTCCACAGACGGTAAAAATTATCCAAGTTTATCAGTTTCATTGAATACCAGAAAGGTTCTGGTTAATTGGGAAGTCAAGGTAACTTCAAGAGTTAAGGTTGTGCATGTGGGAAGCCTGATGGTGTAACTACCGGGTCCCACTAACCTGGAAAAGCTGAACTGCTGAGGGAAGGTCCTTGTGGAATAATTCCGTGGCATTGACGTACTTTGGTGGAATAGGCTCAACTTGAAAATCCTAGAGTGAGGAAGGGGAAAGCAGACAGCCGATCATTATGATGTACGAATTTTATCTGCACAACAGTAGTTCAAAAAAAGTAAACCTTTGTGTGAAACATTTTTGAGATGGTTTGATGGAATAACGAGTTAAGTATATAAGATCAGAAGGTGGAAATGACCAATCAAAATGGGTCATGCTTTTTGGCTCAAATTTCTTTCCTGCTCATATATAGATATAGAAAAGAAAGAACTTGCATTTCTATAGTGCCTTTCACAATCTCAGGCAATCCAAAAGAGCTTCAGAGTCAATCAAGTACCTTTTGAAATTAAGTCATTGTCGTAATATGTAAAATAGGAACATTGGAAATGTTTTGTTAACAAGCATGTCCCACTTTGGTTGATGTCTGCCCCATCTTCTCCTCCACTCTAATAACAACGCCCATTTATGTAGTACCTTTCATGTAGAAAATATCCCAGAAAGGGATATTTACAGAAAGGGAAGAAAGAGAATAAGTAAGAGAATGAAAAGGATGCAAATCCATGGTAGGACATAGGAGAAGACACTGAAAGCTTGCTGGAAAAAATAGGAGTTGAGGAAGCTTTGAAAGGTTTGAGAGGTGATTTGTTATTTCCCATAGCTTATGTTATCAGTGTGAGGCAGTTCTGCTCCCCCACCCCCTCCCCCCACCACCCCCCATTTACTTTTTTTGGACCAGCTTCGTGCATTCAATTAGGTCACCTCAAAGTCTCCTGTCTTCTCATGAGAACAAGGCCAACATCCTGGCCATTTCCTTACAACTTAGCTCCCTTGTGCCTGTATTGTCTCGTAAGCCTTAAGCTGCCATATCTCAAGGTCAGTAATGGTCTGTTCCAATCTGATGGCCAATATAACACACAGAGGTCTAGCTGGTATCCTTTCATAAGCCAGTCAACGACCACTGAACGCTTGTGCTAATTCAGTGAGATGAATAAATTACTACTGCAGTTTCTTGGCTGCATTTACTGACACCATTATTCCTGGCCAGAATGGAGATGATTAGATAATTCTGCTGTCAATCGTGCTTGGAGACCGCACCACTGGAAGGGACTGGGATTGATTTTTGCACATAATATGTGCACAACTATTCTCCACTAGCTGATTCCTGGGATGGCAGGATTGACATATGAGGAGAGATTGGGTTAACTCGGCCTATATTCACTCGAGTTTAGAAGAATGAGAGGGAATCTTATAGAAACCTATAAAATTCTAACAGGACTAGACAGGCTCGATGCAGGGAGGATGTTCCCGATGGCTGGAGAGTCCAGAACCAGGGGTCACAGTCTCAGGATACGGGGTCTGACATTTAGAACCGAGATGAGGAGAAATTTCTTCACTCAGAGGGTGGTGAACCTGTGGAATTCTCTACCGCAGAAGGCAGTGGAGGCCAAGTCATTCAATATATTCAAGAGGGAGATAGATATATTTCTTAATGCCAAAGGGATCAAGGGATATGGGGAGAAAGCGGGAACAGAGTACTGAATTAGACGATCAGCCATGATCTTTTTTGAATGGCGGAGCAGGCCTGAAGGGCCGAATGGCCTACTCCTGCTCCTATTTTCTATATTTCTATGTTTCCACTCACTGTATTTTGTTGGAGAAATCACCCTGCTTTGTTATAGTTTCAGTCATGAGTTCCGTTTGCTGTAGTTTTTAGAGAATCTTTTTAAGTAGACATTGCTGTAAAACAGACTGTTTGCTGAGTCCTGCCTTAAGTCCCATCCTGCTTCCACCTCATTGGCTGACACAGTGGTGATAATAAACACAGGACACTTTTCTTTACCCAAGTGGTCTGATCTCATTAGAGAGACAGAATGTGTGATCCTTTCTCATATGCTTGCAGAACAGCCCAATCCTCCCAGGATTACCATAGCAATGCCAGAATATTTAAACCTGCATCTCATGAGATGGTTGTTACGTACACTCTTGAAGTCTTGTTCCAGCTTCTGGAGAACACTGAGGTAGAACTTGAAGAAGAAGCTGAGGCTGAGGGTGCGCCGGAATTGCACCATCCCACCAGGAGCAGAGGGTGATAGCGTGAGTTCAGTCGCGAGCTGTGAGCAGGCTTCCTGGAGAAGTTCCTTGTTCCAATTTCTAAATGGGGGGGTCAATTAAAGTAACATCAGAGGTTCCACCACTATCAGATCATAATGTGTAAGAGACTAAAGCAAGGCAGATAGTATTTAATGTATTTTCATTTCTTCTTAGGATGTGGGCGAGGTTGCATTTCCTGCCTTGCAAGGGATCATAGAATGGTACAGCATAGGCAGCCACTCAGTTCATTGTGCCAATGTTGGCTCTATGAAACAGCTATCCAATTATGTCCACTCCCCTGCTCTTTCCCCATAACCCCGAAAATAGTTCCTTTACAAGTATTTATCCAATTCCCTTTTGAAAGTTAACATTAAATTTGCTTTCACTGCCCTTTCAAGCACTGCATTCCGCATGATGGTATTTCACCTCTTGACCTCTGGGTTATGAGTCTGATACCTACTGTACCGTAAAAAAAAAAGGCCCTGTGGCAATGTGGCACTCCCTCAGTCCTGTACTAATTGTATAGTAATTGAGTGTTCAATTGTATTCTGGTGGAGGGCATTATCCTATAAATAGGAGCAGACTGAAACTGTAGTAGTTCCGTTTGGAGGTACATGTTTGCAATGTGTGTCTTTATAAATATAAGCTTCGAAGTGTGTAAAGATTAGGCTGCAGTTCTATCCTTCAATGCCTGGCTATCTAGAATAGAACATACTGTGCTGAAGTGTAAACCAATGTTATATCCCAAAGAAACTTCAACCTCCAGTCTTCTGACTCAGAGCCAAGTGGGTGTCCAGGGGGAATTGAATATCTATCTTGCTGCTGTATGGGATCAGTATCTCGGCTCCTACTCCATGGAGTTTAGTGTCATTGTTCCCACTCTGTGGATTGAAGGTATAAATTCTGTCTCATTAGTCCAGGACACACCTATCACTTGCACTTAATATAACTAAACAATGGTTTAGTCTCTCTCCACCATGATTGAAAAATCTTCGATTATGTCCTTACTCAGAGCAAGTGAAACTTGTCATTTTGAAAGATACAACACTATAGCACAGAACATGCTTTGCTGAAAAGACTATGGTTTGGAAGATTATTCTACTTCTGAGGAGACTTACTTTCCAAGAAGCTGTTCAGATGTCTTCTTTGCAGACACAGTGGTAGGCCCCATGCCTCCATAACTTATCCCCAACTCTTCCACAACATCGGTGCCTTCCTTGAAAGCAACTCTCATCCCACAGGTCACGATTGCAATGTCATCCTCTCGTCTCTGGGCTTGTTTGAATGCTGAGAAATACTCTCCCTTCAAAAAAACAGATTATCAATTAGGAAGGATGGCAAGGCCTTGGCGAGGGTGCAGAAGACATTTACTAGAATGGGACCAAGGATGAGGGACCTCAGTGATTTTGGAGACTGGAGAAGCTGAAATTGTTCTTCTTAAAGCAGAGAAAATTAAGGGGACATTTCATACAGCCTCATTATAATATTTAAAGAGCCAACCAGCTTCCTTGGAGCAGATTGGTTGGCCAACTATCGTCCTACCTTTGTTAAAACTGGAAGTGAGTGGGTTGGAGGTCGGTTTGAGTTGGGATTCAGGTTTTTACAACTTTAACCTCCCACCCTATCCAAAACAATCATGAGGTTAAACCACCCCCCCCCCCCCACCCACCCCCACCTCCCCCCCCATGTAATTTTATGTAAGTGATAATTCCCACAAAGTAGGAGTGTGTTTTGCAGTGTTACAATAACCAGGAGACAGTTCCTCACCTTCCTTGTGTAGGGGATCTCAATGGACAATAGTATTTCCTGTGGTTTCAACACTGTTTTTCTGTAGCCAGTGAAAAAATCTCCATCCATGCACACAGTTCGCTTACCGTCTGTAAATGGTCAGTCAAAGAGAGAGTTAGACACAGGCACGCTCACAGTCAGACAGTGATGGGATTCAACCCGTTTGAGATGCCACCTACCTTTGGAGACCAGCGTGAGCAGACAGCCAGAGGCCAAGAACACAGGGTTGAGGTCTGAGATAGGACTGGCAGTCATGATGTTTCCACCAACAGCCTGGAAACGTAGATAGAAAGAGCATTGTTACTTTTAAATATCTGCTCTCCTTCTTTAAACCATCCTAATCCAAACCACATGACATTCCAGCTCATTTATTCGGATGCTGTGAAAGTATTGATAGACTGGATTTTCTTCCTACCACTTGAAGAGTTCTGGGGCAGGTTTTCCACCCATAGTCCAAATGCTGATATGAACCCCCCAATTCACCCTCCAGTGGGGTGAGCTGCTGGTAAGCAAACTGTGCTGGTACCGAGGGGAGGAGGTGGAATTCTTATTGAGACAGAAGCAACCCAAGGACATTTCAATAATTTCTCTTTAAGATCTCAAGACTCAACCACTTGTTTGTGAGGAATAACTTTCCTGCCTGTTCCCTATAACCCTATAGTTTAAAAATCTGATTCAGCCACCACAGCTCTCTGGGGTAGAGAATTTCAAAGATTAATGACCCTCTGAGAGAAGAAATTCCTCCTCATGTCCTTCTTAAAAGGGGCGGCCTCTTATTCTGAAACTGTGCCCCCTAGTTCTAGATTCCCCCCGCCAAGGGAAACATCCTCTCAGCATCTACCCTGTCAAACCCCCGAGAATCTTATATGTTTCAATAAGATCACCTGTCATTTTTCTAAACTCAATGAGTCATAGAATCATTGAAAGTTTACAGCACAGAAAGAGGCCCACTTGCTCGATCTTTCCTCAAAAGACAACCCCTGAGAATCTTATTTGTTTCAACGAGATCACCTCTCATTTTTCTAAACTCATTGAGTACAGGTCCAACCTTCCTCATAAAACAACCCCTTCATGCCAGGAATCAGCCAAGTGAACCTTCATGGAACTGCCTCCAGTGCAAGTATATCCCTCCTTAAATAAGGAGACCAAAACTGCACACAGTACTCTAGGTGTGGTCTAACTAAGGCCCTGTACAGTTCCAGCAACACTTCCCTACTTCTATACTCCATCCCCCTTGCAGTAAATGCCAACATTCTATTTGCCTTCCTAATTACTTGCTGTATCTGCATGCTGACTTTTTGTGATTCATGTACAAGGACACCCAAGTCGCTCTGTACCACGGCATTCTGCAGTCTCTCTCCAATTAAATAATATTTTACCTTTCTATTCTTCCGATGCAACTATGAGGAAAGATTGGATAGGCTAAGGTTGTTTTCTTTAGAACAGAGGAGACTGAGGGGTGACTTAATAGAGGTGTACAAAATTATGAGGGGCCTAGATAGAGTAGACAGGAAGGACGTGTTTCCCCTAATGGAGAGGTCAATTACCAGGGGGCACAGATTTAAGGTGATTGATAGAAGGATTAGAGGGGATATAAGGAAAAACTTTTTCACCCAGAGGGTGGTGGGTGTCTGGAATTCATTGCCAGGAATGGTGGTGGAGGCAGAAACCCTCAATTCTTTTAAAAGGTACCTGGACATGCACCTGAAGTGCTGTAGCTGGCAAGGCTATGGACCAGGTGCTGGAAAGTGGGATTAGATTGGGCGGCTAGTTTTTTTGGCCAGCGCAGACATGATGGGCTGAATGGCCTCCTTCTGTACCATAAATTTTCTATGGATCTATGGTTCCTACCAAAGTGAATGATCTCACATTTTCCCACATTATACTCCATCTGCCAAACTTTTGCTCACTCACTTAACCTATCTTTATCCCTTTGTGTCCTCTCACAACTTGCTTTCCCACAGGCTCGGGTTAGATTTAGGGTACATTAAGGTTAGGGTTAGGGTACATTAGTGTTAGGGTCATTGTCACGTGTCAAGTATCAGGGTCAGTGTCAGCATTTGGACGCATAAGTGTTCGGGTTAGTATTGGGATATTCGGGCAACGGGGGGTTGTACAGGGCTATAGTGTGTATCAGATTATAACTTTTATTATGTTAGGGCCCAATCCAATTTGGCTTTTTTTATGGCTACAATATACTCAATCCCTTCATCTAAGTCAGTAATATAGATTGTAAATCGTTGACCCCTCAGCACTGATCCCTGTGGCAATCCACTAGTTCCAACCTGAAAATGACCCATTTAATTTAACTCTGTTTTCTTTCAGTTAGCCAATCCTCTATCCATGCTAATATATCACCCCCATAAGTCCAGAACTACGGGACCCTGTTTTAAAATTAGGGGTCGCCCTTTTAGGACAGAGATGAGGAAAATATTTTTCTCTCAGATGGTTGTGTGACTTTGGAACTCTCTGCCTCAGAAGCTGGTGGAGGCGGGGTCATTGAATAATTATAAGGTGGGGGTAGATAGATTCTTGTTAGGCAAGGGAATGAAAGGTTATTGGGGTAGATGGGAGTGTGTAATTCGAGACACACGGATCGGCCATGATCTTATTGAATGGCAGAGCAAGCTAGACGGGCCAAATGGCCTACTCCTGCTCCCAAAACGTATATTTGTCTGTTTGTATGAGCTCTTGTGCAGTAATCCTTCAAGTGGCATCTTATCGAATGCCTTTTGAAAATACACTACATGTACTTTTTTTTTGTTCTTTAATAAGGTTTTTGACCCAGCGACAGTGGTTCCCCTTTATCCACCCTGCTTGTTACATCTCCACAGGACTCTAACAAACTTGTGAAACATAATTTCCCTTTCATAAAACCAATTTGACTCTGCGTGATTGTATTCTGATTTTCTATCTTGCTACTACTTTCTTAATAATGGATTCTAATATTTTCCCAAAGACAGATATCATTCTCAAGGCCCATCACCTTCTCAAGCACCCCCACCACCTTACATAGGAACATCGGACTTAGGAGCAGAAGTAGGTCATTTGACCCTTTGAGCCTGCTATGCCATTCAATAAGATCACTTCCTGTCTGTGCCTCACAACCCTTGAATATATTCAATGACCAACCCTCCACTTCTTTCTGGGGAAGAGAATTCCACAGATAATGACCTTCTGAGAGAAAAAAATTTGTCTTAAAAGGGAGACTTCTTATTCTTAAACTGTGTCCCGTAGTTCTGGTCTCCACCACAAGAGGAAACATCCTCCCAGTATCCACTCTGTCAAGTCCCCTCAGGATCTTATATGTTTCAATCAGATCAAGTCTCAGTCGTCTAAACTCTAACGGGTCCAACCTGTTCAACCTTTCTTCATAAGATAAGCCCTTCCTCCTCAGAATTAGTTGAGTGAACTTCTGTAAACTGCTTATAATGTAATTATATCCTTTTTCAAATAAGGTGAGCAGAACTGTACACAGTACTCAAGATGTGGTTTCACCAAGGTCCTGTACAACTGCAGTAAAACTTTCCTACTTTCATTCCATTCCCCTTGCAATAAACACCAACATCCCGTTTGCCTTCCTAATCACTTGCTGTACCTGCACACCCTTCTTTTGTTATTCATGTACCAGGAGACCCAAATCCCTCTGTACCACTGAGTTTTGCAATCTCTCTCCATTTGAATAGTATACAGCTTTTCTATTCTTCCTACCAAAGTGGACAAGTTCACATTTTCCCACATTATATTCCATCTGCTAATCTTTTTCCCATTCACGTAACCTTCCTATATCCCTTTTGTAGACTCTTTACCTCCTCTTCACAACTTATTTTCCTTCCTATCTTAGTGTCATTGGCAAATTTAGCTACCATGCATTCAGTCCCTTCATCCAAGTCATTGATATCGATTGTAAACAGTTGAGTCCCCAGCACTGATCCTTGTGGTACTCCACTAGTAACAGCTTGTCAACCTGAAAAAGACCCATTTATCCCTATTCTCTGCTTCCTGTTAGCTAACCGGTCCTTTATCCATGCTGACATGTTACCCCCTGCACCATGTACTCTTATCTTGTGTAGTAGCCTTTGATGTGGCACCTTATCAAATGCCTTTTGGAAATCCAAATTCACCAGATCTACAGGCTCCCCTTTATCCACCTTGCTTGTTACTTTCTCAAAAAACTTTAATAAATTAGTTAAACATGATTTCCCTTTCACAACACCATGTTGACTCTGATCCCATTGCGATTTTCTAAGCATCATGCTATAACCTCCTTAATAATGGCTTCTAGCAATTTCCTTATGACGCGTTAGGTTAACTGGCCTATAGTTTCCTGCTTTGTCTCCCTCCTTTCTTAAATAAAGGTGTTATATTTGCTATTTTCCAATCTGCTTGGACCCTTCCAGAATCTAAGGAATTGTGGAAGCCTCTACTATTTCTGCAGCCTTTTCTTTTAAGACCGTAGGATGCTGGCCATCTGGTCCTGGAGACTTGTCAGCCTTTAGGGCGGCACAGTGGCACAGTAGGGCGGCACAGTGGCGCAGTGGTTAGCACCGCAGCCTCACAGCTCCAGCGACCCGGGTTCAATTCTGGGTACTGCCTGTGTGGAGTTTGCAAGTTCTCCCTGTGTCTGCGTGGGTTTTCTCCGGGTGCTCCGGTTTCCTCCCACAAGCCAAAAGACTTGCAGGTTGATAGGTAAATTGGCCATTATAAATTGCCCCTAGTATAGGTAGGTGGTAGGGGAATATAGGGACAGGTGAGGATGTGGTCGTAATATGGGATTAGTGTAGGATTAGTATAAATGGGTGGTTAATGGTCGGCACAGACTCGGTGGGCCGAAGGGCCTGTTTCAGTGCTGTATCTCTAATCTAATCTAATCTAATCTAATCTAATCTTCTGCAGTAAAAACAGGCACAAAATGCCTGTTCAACGTCTCTTCCATTTCCTTGTTTTCCATTATCAATTCCCCAGATTCACTCTCGAGTGGACCAATTCTAGTTTCAGTTATTCTTTTCTTATTTAAATACTTTGAGAAACTCTTGCTATCTATTTGTATATTACTAGCTAGTTTTCTCTCATGCTCTGCTTTCCCCCTATTTATTTTTTTAGTCATTCATTTCTGCTTGACAAAATCTGTCCAATCTTCTGACCTATCACTAACCATAGAACTGTAGAACCACCGAAAGGTTACGGCACAGAAAGAGGCCATTCAGCCCATCGTGTTTGTGCCAGCTGAAAACTGGCCACTCAATCTAATCCCACCTTCCAGCACCTGGTCTGTAGCCTTGCAGGTTACAGCACTTCAGTTGCAGGTCCAGGTCCCTTAAATCTTTGCAGATTTGTACAATGTTTCTTTCAATTTAATTCTATCCTTAACTTCCTTATTTACCCACGGATGATGCATTCTTCTCAAAGAATCTTTCTCACTGGGCTAAATCTTTGCTGAGACTTATTAAATATCTCTTTAAATGTCTGGCACTGCATTTTTACTGTCCTACCTTTTAACCTAGTTTCCTAGTTCACTTTAGCTAACTCTGTATTCATACCTTTGCAATTACCTTTATTTAGGTTTAAAACACCAGTCTTAAACCCACAGTTCTCCCCTTCAGACTGAAGGTGAAATTCTATCATGTTATGTTCGCTGTCTCCAAGAGGCTCCTTGACCATGAGGTTTTTGATCAATCCTGTCTCATTGCACATTACCTAGACTAGAATAGCCTGCTCCCTGGTTGGCTCGAGAACGTACTGCTCTCAGAAATTGTCCTGAATACACACTATGAACTCATTTTCCATGCTACCTTTGCCAATCTGATTTGCCCAATCTACATGTGGATCGGCTTGCCTGCCTGCCTGCCCGATGGAGGGGATTGGGAACAATCTGCATCAGAGGGGACATTGAAATTCCCATCGGGAATATGGAGAGATCCCTGGAATGTATGAAATCCATGGGATTTTTAAGCCCAATGCATAATACATTCTCATCAAATCCACTTTGGTGACTCGGGCCCAAGCAATATTCTGTTTACTTTAAGAAAGAAAGACTTGCATTTCTGTTGCGCTCTTTACAACCTCAGGATGGTCCAAAGCACTTAACAGACAATGAAGTACTTTAGAAGTCTGGTCACTGAATGTAGGAAATGTAGCAGACAATTTGTGCACAGCAAGCTCCCATAAACAGTAATATGATAAAGTCCAGATAATCTGTTTTCTGTGCCGTGGAGTCATTTACATCCACCTGAGAGGACAGACAGGGCCTCGGTTTATCATCTCACCTGAAAGGCAGCACCTCTGACAGGGCAGCACTCCCTCAGCACTGCACTGGAATGTCAGCCGTGATTTTGTGCTGATATCCTGGAGTGGGACTAGAACCGACAAGAGTGCGACCCACTGAGCAATGCCTGACTTTCCAATAGGTTAACACCTGCATTAAAACTGCACAGCTGGGAATCCCTTCAAGAAACAACAGAATTTAAACCTCTAGATTCATCACAAATAGGAGTGGACCAATGCCAGGAGGCAGGTTTGATGAAGAGCAGAGTGCTTGTGACACATGTCGCCTTCATGCGATAACGCATACGATTGCCACGCTGCCCTGGTTGGCGAGCAAAGTACTCACCGCGACATTCCGGACTTGGTGCCCAGCAAACCAACGCAGCTGCTCCAACACGGCCTTGAAAACCTCAGTCCTGTAACTGGGGAGCTCTGCTACAGCTTGCTTCAGAAGGCTCCCAATGTAGGTCAGGGTACAAGCTGCCCCAAATAATATCCCTTCAAAATAACAAAGGTATATTTTATATGTACATATATAAAAATAATGCATTAATTTAGTGCCTTTAATGTAGTAAAATGTCCCAAGATATCAAATATGCAACTGAACCACTTAAGGAGACAGTAAGACATGTGGCCTAAAGCATGGTCAAAGAAGTAGATCTTAAGCAGCTTCTTAAAAGAGAAAGAGATAGAGGTGGAGATGATTTGGAAGGGAGGGGGTCTTGGCAGCTGAAGGAACAGCCACCAATGCTGGAGCGATTGAAATCGGAGATCAGCAACAGGCCAGAATCAGAGGAGCACAGATAACTTGGAGGGTTGTCGGGCCGGAGGAGATTACAGAGATGGGATGGGTGAGGTCATGGAAGGATTTGTGAACACAAGGGTGTGAATTTTAAAATCGAGACGTTGCTTGACTGGAAGCCAATGTAGGTCAGGGAGACTCAATCTGAAGCCACAGGGGGTGGCGGGGTGGGAAACCCATCCAAGTTAAAACCTTCTGGGTCGGGAGGCACATTTTCGACAACCAGTGCAGAACTTTGTGGATCGGGACTCCGCACCACGAATCTGACTACTCAGGACTTGTAGTCCATTTTAATTAAGGTCAACATTTACCCCACAACATCATGGATGGCGCAGCACTGAGGGAGGGCATCTGTCCTGTGTACTGGTACTGCTGCTAGCTCTTAAACCAGGAATTGTCTGCTCTAATGCCTCTTTTCACGAAACACTTTTATAATCTTCCTTTTTCAGATAGCTACATTAATAATGGAAATGTGCAACTCACTCCCCTCAGGAGGCTGCAGATACTGGGGAACAATTGGAGCTTTCCAGACTGAGATCAATAGGTTTTTGTTGAGTATGGGAATTGAGGGATATGAAGCCAAAAAGGGTAAATGGAGTTGAACTGCAGATCAGTCATGATCTGATAGAATGAGCGTGCAGGCTCGATGGACTGAAATGCTGTTGCTAATAGTAGACTCAGAGTTATACAGCAGAGAAACAGGCCCTTCGACCCATCATGTCCATACCAGCCATCAAGCACCTATTTATTCTAATAATATAACAGAAGAAGGAATTTTCCTCCACACAAGATCAGGGGGCAGGTTGTTCAACCTTGCCCGTCTAAGAGCGAAGTCCAAAGTACGGAAAGTCCTCATCAGAGAACTCCTCTTTGCTGACGATGCTGCTTTAACATCTCACACTGAAGAATGCCTGCAGAGTCTCATCGACAGGTTTGCGTCTGCCTGCAATGAATTTGGCCTAACCATCAGCCTCAAGAAAACGAACATCATGGGGCAGGATGTCAGAAATGCTCCATCCATCAATATTGGCGACCACGCTCTGGAAGTGGTTCAAGAGTTCACCTACCTAGGCTCAACTATCACCAGTAACCTGTCTCTAGATGCAGAAATCAACAAGCGCATGGGTAAGGCTTCCACTGCTATGTCCAGACTGGCCAAGAGAGTGTGGGAAAATGGCGCACTGACACGGAACACAAAAGTCCGAGTGTATCAGGCCTGTGTCCTCAGTACCTTGCTCTATGGCAGCGAGGCCTGGACAACGTATGCCAGCCAAGAGCGACGTCTCAATTCATTCCATCTTCGCTGCCTCCGGAGAATACTTGGCATCAGGTGGCAGGACTATATCTCCAACACAGAAGTCCTTGAAGCGGCCAACACCCCCAGCTTATACACACTACTGAGTCAGCGGCGCTTGAGATGGCTTGGCCATGTGAGCCGCATGGAAGATGGCAGGATCCCCAAAGACACATTGTACAGCGAGCTCGCCACTGGTATCAGACCCACCGGCCGTCCATGTCTCCGTTATAAAGACGTCTGCAAACGCGACATGAAATCGTGTGACATTGATCACAAGTCGTGGGAGTCAGTTGCCAGCATTCGCCAGAGCTGGCGGGCAGCCATAAAGACAGGGCTAAATTGTGGCGAGTCGAAGAGACTTAGTAGTTGGCAGGAAAAAAGACAGAGGCGCAAGGGGAGAACCAACTGTGCAACAGCCCCAACAAACAAATTTCTCTGCAGCACCTGTGGAAGAGCCTGTCACTCCAGAATTGGCCTTTATAGCCACTCCAGGCGCTGCTTCACAAACCACTGACCACCTCCAGGCGCGTATCCATTGTCTCTCGAGATAAGGAGGCCCAAAAGAAAGAAAAGAATAACAGAATGTATAATAATATCATCATATTCCTTTTTAAATGATGTTATGGTCTCTGCCGCATTAGCAACTTGTGGTAGATCATCTCATGTTACTTGTCTGAAAAAAAAGGGGTACAAATTTGCCCTGGCTGGTGGTGCAAAATTAGCGACAGCAAATGGGCCAGTTTTGCACTCTGATCCATTTTCTTTTCTGTGAAGAGTATGATACACTTCTGGTATAGCAGCAGCCAAAGTAAATGAGCAGGAGGGTCATCACACCCCTGTGCAACCAGGCCCAGAATGCCACTCAACAGGCCATTCACTCATGTCCTGTCAATCTGCAACCTGGCCTAGATGTAACTCCAGTCCCACAATGCTGTGATTGACTCTTGACTGCCCTCTGAAGTGATGTAGTGAGCCACTCAGTTGTACCAATACTGCTACCAGCGGTTCAAGAAGAAGGCAGTCCTCTGGGAAACTAGGGATGACCAATAAATGCCAGCCTTGCCAGCGATGCCCACATCGCAAAAGCGAATGTTAAATAAATTGTTTTGCCGAGGTTGGAAACCTTCCCTCCTGAGAAAGAAAAGTCAGACCAACTTTAAAAGGGCTTCTGCAACAGCAGTGCGGACACCTAAAGCCACCCCCCAACACTATAAATAAAACGATCGAGGACTTAACGGCTTTGGCTCAGCTACCTGTATCTGTGCGCTGGCTTAACCTCAGCTGTGGAATATGAGCTGGAGCCAAGATCACTGGGTACAGCATGTTCTTCATCTTCATTTCAATGCCTGCACAGATCAGAAAAAAGGTCAACATTTCCCCCGCAGTGTGCTCCAGCCATGTCACTGATGCATTCTGAGATCCCGCCATTTTGTATCCACTGGTTACTGTAGTCACTCAATCTGATTGGAGGACACAAAGGGGGATTAGGGGAACTTTCTCGAAACTTCTCCTGCCCCTCTGCAATATCTGTGGATACTCTATTTATGGGGTTGTGGGTGTGTATTTCAGGCCAAGGTTACAGTGGCAAAATGGGAGAACCCTCAAGGAAATATTGGTTCACAAGCACTTAAGCTATCCAACATTGTCAACCACTCCCAGCCCAAACACGGAAAGGCATGGCTCAGATGTGAGGGACAGCTCCAGGATCCAGGAGGGCCGGATTGTGAGTTCAACCATGTATAGCAAAGCTCCCTCAACGTAAATCAACTGTAGCCTCAGACAAGCACTGCCCCTCCACCTCACCCAACTCCCCCATAAGAGGGGGCCATGTGACCTTTGAACTAGACTGCCAATTTGTGTGGCATTATGGGACTTGAACCCACCAATAGAAGGTGGGGCCTATGTTGTTGGATTTGTATTCCAGATAATGTGAGTTTATAATCCCATCATGCCAGGTTGAGAATTTGAGTTCAGATCAGTAAAAGTGACCATGAAGCTGTCAGATTGTCATAAGAAACCCAACTGGTTCAACAATGTCCTTTAGGGAAGGAAACTTTCTGTTCTTACTCCAGTTTGGCCTATATGTAACTCCAGTTCTACACCACTGGTGTTGACTCTTCACTGCTCAATGAAGTGGCCTACAAGTTACTCAGTTGGATCAAATCAAGACAGCTAGAGATGGACATTGTGGGCTGGATTTTATGAAGTCAGCTGGGGGCTCAATGCTGGGCCCAAAAGGTGAGGCTCAGCCCTTTGGAGCACCTCCCACCCCAACCCTGGCTCTTTCTAACCGCCCGGGCACCTAACTGCCGGGCACTGGGGTCGCCATCCATTCCAGATTTGGATCCCGCCTCCAGGAGCAGCTGACCAATCAGGGGGCCGACAGCTGAGTAATATCAGCAGCACCACTGGGAGAGGTGGCCACTGCCAGTATTACTGGATGCCCAGGACCAGGACCATTGCTGGAAACCTGGACTACAGGTAAGTGTGGTGAGATCGCTGGGGCCAGTCAGCAGCCCCAGCAAGGTGGGGTGAGGGGTTAGAGTGGGTGCTGTTAACAGAGGGGTGGCCTTTGCTGCCGGGAATCCTTTGTGGGCCGCAGAATGCCCACAGAGGTGGACCCACTCCCCCAAGCCAGCAGGGAGGCAGCCTTGTTTAACTTGATGACCTCCCAATGTGGGGGAGGGCCCTCTTTGCTGCTGGTAAAATACCAGGGGCGGCAGGAAGAGGCCCTTAAGTGGCCATTAATTGGCCACTTTAGGGCCTCAATTGACCTCGGGGCAGGAGGGCCATCCTCACCCAGACTAAATTCCAGGTGGTCGGGAAAGCGACGTGTGCTCCACTCCCTGCCTTCCCACACAATTATATGGGCCTCTCTTCCTCCGTTCCCATCTCTGGGGGACCATAAAATTCAGCCTTGTCAGGATGGACACAACTTGAGAATGACTTATAAAAATGTTGATATTGGCCCAAATGTGTTCCACTTCAGACTCTTACAGCGAGGAACCAAAACACAATGAACAGCTCCATTTCTTTCACTGCTCACTGCCGTGCCTGAACCAGTCAACCCAGCGCCACAGCCCGATCGTCTCCCACTACACTGTTAGAGGGGTGGGAAGCTAGGGTATTGTCCACTCTAAGGTTTGTATCTTACCCACTTCAGTGTTGCCAACCACAAGCCTGGCCTCAGGGTACCTGCTCTTTAAGATCAACAGTTCTTCCAAAGTCGTTGGCTGAATCCAGGTGACGCGCTCCCCTTTAAAGAGCAGGGTGTTCTGAGGTGATTCATGAATTAACTGCAAAACAAATGGGGAAAAGCTGATCTGTTTAATGATGATCAATATTCCTCTCTGGGACTTTGCAAGTTGAATGCACCGAATCTTCCTGGACTGGGTCATGCAGGCCTGAGTGTCCATATCCTTGCACTGGAATTGGGGAGGTAGTGGTAGCAGGTTTGCAGCTGCAGACCGGAAAGGCCACAACTGGGGAGGAGCAGCAGCAAAGTCCCAGATACCCCACTCAGATTGCAACGGGAGAGAAATTCCTCTGTCTTTCTTCAGGAACCCCCTAGCACCTCAGGTCTTCAGAGGGTATCAGAGCAAACCTGACCACATTTTTTTGGGGGGGTGCCACTTGTCTGGGTGCCTCGTGGGTGGAGAGAGAGGAAAGGAGGGAGAGAGGCCAGGCATGCCCCTACTCCCACTTCATCACAAAGTCTGCACGGGGTTCGTATCTACCCCAGACATTGGTCCTGGGACGTCACACCAAAGCAGGACCTGGCTCTAGTAAATCAGCAGTCTGTTTTACACCTGGCCTGATTTTCTTTTCCATTGAGAGAAAACCTAATAGAACCCGTTGCTTTACTGTTGCCCATTTTACGCTGCCTATTCCAATTCCAGTCCATCCTGAAGGCTGATGCCCAGCATTGGACACAATGCTGCAACTGAGGCCTAACCAGTGATTTATAAAGGCTTGGTCGAACGTGCAGGTGAGAGTTCAACTGAGTGGAAATAGGGCCACGAAGACCCCTATGTTTGTGTCACCTTGAACCGTTTTACTGCAGTTTTTTTAAGTTGCATCTGCTGGAAAACTGCTCGAAAGAGTCAGGAAAAAGCAAAATAGGTTTAATGGACAACAACAACAATGACAATCTGCATTGATATCGCTTCTTTAATGCAGTAAAATGTCCCGGTGCGCTTAACAATTTGAACGATTATCAAGCAAAATTTGATGCCCAGCCACATAAGTTGATATTAGGAAAGGCGACCGAAGGTTTGGTCAAAGGGTTAGGTTTTAAGGCGCATCTTAAAGGAGGAAAGAGAGGCGGAGAGGTTTAGGGAGGGAATTCTAGAGCTTAGGAGCCGAGAAGGCCAAAGGCATGGCCACCAATTGTGGAATGAAGAAACTCAGGATGCATCACAGGCCAGAGCTGGAAAAGCACAAGAATTTCGGAGGGCTGTAGGAGGTTACAGAGATAGGCAAGGGGAAAAACAACGGAGCAATTTGAAAACAAGGATATTAAAATTAAGACGTTGCTGGGTCGGGACCCACGGTAGGTCAGTGAGCACTGGGAGAAGGGTTAATCTGCGATGCCTCGCTTCAGCCATAGGGACGTATCTTTCTGTAGGAGGACTATTGCATTGACCTGCACCTACCAGGAGTTCTGGGGGGAAGATCGGCTCCTGAGTGGGGTCCAGAGGCTTAAACTTCGATGGGTCGAAGAGTCTCGGCGATGTCTGCAAAGAACAGCAAGGTTTATTTGTCACTCTCAGGATGTACTTTAACCAGGGAACCTGACCCCACACTGTTGTATGATTGCCTTTAAGAGTGATGTCCTTTTAAAATCTTAGTATGCTAATGAGCTAAGTACCAAGACGTAGTCATGTGACTACAGTTCTTCAACAACTGGCCTCCACGCATCTCATTTATGTTGCATCAGACAACATAAAAGAACTCATTACACAAACCATAAGCAATTTTTACCTGGAAACCATCCTTCACTTACTTAGGTGAACACAGTCTACATGGCAAAAGAGTTTGACAACATCTTTTTTTGGGTGGGGGGTTGTTGTTGGTTGGAGAAGGGCCAGCAAAGCTGTGGACCAATTTAACTGCAATAGCATTATGGGCAAGTAAAGAGGTGCTGTATTCCTCATGTATCTTGCACATTCACATCGCAGATTAGTAGACAAAATGGTGAAGGGTTTGACAAAATAATTTATTTCAGTTGGGGGCAGTGGCCCTTTAAAGTTATCAGTGATTAACAGAATATAGCATTATGACCATGATGCCATTGAGACTACTGAATAAACAAACCAAAAATTGCAGGGAGGCATTTAATCAAACACTCACGGTAAAGACAATACCCATTGAAGAACCAATCCAGACTCTAATTTGCTTAATAAAATGGTTTATAGATTGTCCAATCTGAGGTCCACTGGATCAACCCTACTTCAATACTGGCAAATATACAGCCAAAAATCACAGTTAAATATGAGGAAATGTTGCTGTGGTAGATTAGTTTTGTTAGTAAACTGGTAATCTAGATGACAGGAGTTCAATTCCTACCATGACTGTTTGTGAATTTGAAATCAGTTCTAAAATGTTTTATACAGTGTATTGGTGTGATCTGGAACGCGCTGCCTGAAAGGGCAGTGGAAGCAGATTCAGTAACAACTTTCAAAAGGGAATTGGATATATAATTGAAGGTCTATGGGTAAAGAGCAGGGGGCTGGGAATAGTTGGATAATGCTTTCAAAGAGCCAGCGCATACACGATGGACCAAATGGCATCTATCTGCATTGTAACACTCGATGATTTTATAGCTGGCTGGCTGTGGTTGGAATCTTTTTAACTGAAACCCCTCTTCTCAATTTCAGTTCTCTATCGCTGGCTCACAAACTCAGTTTCATTACCTGCCATGGTGGGAATTAAGCTCAGGACATCAAGGTTGCTCGTGCAGTCCAATAACCACTAGTTTACCATATCCCTTTGTGTATACACACACAGCACAACACACACACTGTAACCACTAATCTAGCATCATGTACACAGATAATGCACACTCCAACTACAAATCTACTGTCCTATTATTGGCTAACCCTTGCAGGTGAGGATGATTGTCATCCGTGAGTCCAAAGATGGCTGATGAGGCCAATTCGGGATCTACTGACTTTATGGCACATAAGGCATTTGTTGTTAACTGGTATGTCGGGTCGTATATATTTAGTCTGGGTTAGCAGTTCTTTTCACTGCTCTCACTTTTCCTTTTCATTTTGTCATTGTTGGGTCTCAAAACGTTGGGATCCTTCCCACAGACTCTGCCTCCATCTGGCTCATTCCAGGGCAATTTTCTCCAAGGAGTTGATGTCAATGTTGCATTTCGTCATGTTAGATTTCAGCACATCCTTGAAGCGTTTCTTTTGTCCTCCTCTAGTGTGCCTGCCCTGAGTGAGCTGGGAGAAGAAGACCTGCTTGAGGAGGCTGGTATCTGACATCCAAAATATATGACCAACCCAATGAAGCTGATGGTGGATAATCATAGGCTCAATGCTTGTGGTGCCTGCTTGTGAGAGGGCACTGATGTTGGTGCACCTGTCCTCCCACTTGATATGTCGGATCTTCCGCAGGCAGCGTTGATGAAATAACTGCAGTGCTTTGAGGTGCCTCCTGTACGTTGTCCATGTTTCAGTCCTGTACTGTAAAGTAGGGGTCACGACCGTATGGTGGACCATGAGCTTGGTTTCACTTTTGATGTCACGATCTTCCAAACACTCCCTTCCTGAGATGGCCAAAGGCTGCTCTAGCAGATTTCAGGCAATGCTGGATTTCTTCGTCAATGTCAGCATTCTGTGAAAGATAACTTCCAAGATACTGGAAGTTTCCAGTATCCACATTTTCCAGGCACTCATCATGAATCCTAATCAATGGGGCTGGGGCATGTGCATTTGGAGCTTGTTGATGGAGGACTGTAGTCTTCTGAATGTTCAGTGTAAGTTCCATCTTCTCGTAGGCCTCAGTAAACAGGTTGATGATTCTCTGAAGAAACGTTTCTGACACATCACTTACTGCAGCATCATCAGTGTTTTGGAACTCAATGACTGAAGTCAGGGTGGTCTTATTTTTGATTGGATCGTCTGAGATTAAATAGGTTACCGTCCATTTGATAAATAAGCTGCACTCCAGCAGGGAGCTTGTCTCTATTCAGACAGAGCATGGCTGCATAGGAAGATCGAAAAAAAAAGACTAATCTATCATCATAAACACACGTACAATACACACACTGTAATGACTAATCTATCATCATAAACACACGTACAATACACTCACTGTAACGACTAATTTACCATCATTTCCACACGTACAATGCACATACTGCAACAACTAATCTACCATTGTATACGCAGGTACAATACACACTGAAATGACTAATCTACCATTGTATACACACATACAATACACATCCTGTCACTATTAATCTACCATTGTATCTACACACACACAGACTGTAACTACTAATCTACCGTTGTATATATATACACACACATACTGTAACTACTAATCTACCATTGTCTATATATACACACACATCCTGTGACTACTAATCTACCATTGTATACACACACCCATACATACTGCAAAAGCTATGGCCCTGACAATTTTCCGGCAATAGCACTGAAGACCTGTGCTCCAGCACTTGCCGTGCCCCTGGACAAGCTGTTCCAGTACAGCTACAACACTGGCATCTATCCTGCAATGTGGAAATTTGCCCAGGTATGTTCTGTACACAAAAAACAGGATAAGTCCAACCTGGCCAATTACTGCCCCATCAGCCTACTCTCAATCATCAGCGAAGTGATAGAAGGAGTCATTGACAGTGCTATAAAGCAGCACTTGCTTAGCAATAAGCTGCTCAGTGACGTTCAGTTTGGGCCACTCAGGTCCTGACCTCATTACAGCCTTGGTTCAAACATGGACAAAAGAGTTGCACTCAAGAGGTGAGGTGAGAGTGACTGCCCTTGACATCAAGGCAGCATTTGACCGAGTATGGCATCAAGGAGCCCTAGCAAAACTGAAGTCAATGGGAATCAGGGGGAAAACTCTCCACTGGTTGGAGTCATACCTAGCGCAAAGGAAGATGGTTGTGGTTGTTGGAGGTCAATCGTCTGAGCTCCAGGACATCACTGCAGGAGCTCCTCAGGGTAGTGTCCGAGGCCCAACCATCTTCAGCTGCTTCATCAATGACCTTCCTTCAATCATAAGGTCAGAAATGGGGATGTTCGCTGATGATTGCACAATGTTCAGCACCATTCGCAACTCCTCAGATACTGAAGCAGTCAGTGTAGAAATGCAGCACGACCTGGACAATATCAGGCTTGGGCTGATAAGTGGCAAGTAACATTTGCGCCACACAAGTGATGGGCAATGACCATCTCCAATAAGAGAGAATCTCCCCTTGACATTCAATGGCATTATCATCGCTGAATCCCCCACTATCAACATCCTAGGGGCTACCATTGACCAGAAACTGAACTGGAGTAGATATATAAATATCGTAACTACAAGAGCAGGTCAGAGGCTAGGAATCCTGCGGTGAGTAACTCACCTCCTGACTCCCCAAAGCCTATCCACTATTTACAAGGCACAAGTCAGGAGTGTGATAGAATACTCTTCACTTGCCCGGATGGGTGCAGCTCCAATACTCAGGAAGCTCGACAGCATCCAGGCACCCCATCCACAAACATTCACTCCCTCCACCACCGATGCACAGTGGCAGCAGTGTGTACCATCTACAAGATGCACTGCAGCAATGCACCAAGGATCCTTAGACAGCACCTTCCAAACCCGTGACCTCTACCAACGAGAAGGACAAGGGCAGCAAATGCATGGGAACACCACCACCTGCAAGTTCCCCTCCAAGTCATACACCATCCTGACTTGGAACTATATTGCCGTTCCTTCACTGTTGCTGGGTCAAAATCCTGGAACTCCCTTCCTAACAGCACTGTACCTACCTCCCATGCACTGCAGCGGTTCAAGAAGGCAGCTCACAACCACCTTCTCAAGGGCAATTAGGGATGGGCAATAAATGTCGGCTTAGCCAGTGACGCCCACATCCCATGAATGAATAAAAAAAATCCTGTAACTACTAATCTACCATTGTATATACACACATACACATCTTGTAACTACTAATCTATCATTATATATATCTACATTCTGAAGGGGGAGGGTGAACAGTCAGCGGTCATGGTACACATTGGTACCAATGACACAGGTAGAAAGAGGGATGAGGTCCTGCAACAAGAATTTAGGGAGCTAGGTAGCAGCTTAAAAAGCAGGACCTCAAAGATTCAGCCACATGCTAATGAGTATAGGAATAGGAGGATAGAGCAGATGAATGCGTGGCTGAAGACATGGTGCAGGAGGGAGGGCTTTCGATTCCTGGATTACTGGGTCTGTTTCTGGCAAAGGTGGGACCTGTACAAGTTGGATGAACCAGAATGGGACCAACATTCTTGCTGGGAGGTTTGCTAGTGCTGTTGGCGGGGTGGGGGGGGGGGGGGGGGGGGGGAGGCGGTATTTAAACTAATTTGGCAGGGGGATGGGATACAGAGTGGAGGTACAGTATGGGATGGTGCACAGTCAAATATAGAAGAGAAACTGAGTCAGTCTGGAAGGCAGAACAAATATAAACCTGTTAAGGCACAAGTGAAAATTGCAAGGCTGGATTGTATCTATTTTAACACAAGGAGTCTTACTAATAAGGCAGATGAATTGAGGGCAGTGATTAACACATGGGAATATGATATTATTGCTGTCGCAGAGACATGGTTGAAGAAAGGGCAGGACTGACAGCTCAATATTCCAGGGTATAGAATCTTCAGGAGTGACGGGGGGGTGGGGGGGGGGGGGTGTAAAAGAGGAGGTGGCATTGCAGTGTTGATAGCAGTCAATTACAGCAGTACGGAGGGATGACATCTTAGAAGTTTCCTCAAATGAGGCCATATGGGTAGAACTTAAAAAGAAAAAGGGGGAAATCACTTGGCTGGGAGTGTACTGCAGGCCACCAAACAGTCAGGAAGAGATAGAGGAGCAGATATGTAGGCAAATCTCAGAGAGGGGTAAAATTAATGGGGTAATAATGGTAGGGGATTTCAACTTCCCCAATATCAATTGGGATAAGGCTTAAAGGGGGTGGAATTCTTAAAGTGAATACAGGAGAGCTTTTTGAGCCAGCGCGTAAAAGTCCTACAAGTGAAGAGGTGGTACTGGACCTGATCCTGGGGAATGAAGCCAGACAAGTGGTAGAAGTGTCAGTGGGGGAGCATTTCAGGGACAGTGACCATAGCTCTGTAAAAGGACAAAGATGGACCGGAAATAAAGGTACTGAATTGTGGGAAGGCCAATTTCAATCTGATAAAACAACAAATAGTGAGAGTTCAGAGCCAACTTATTCCCGTAAAGATGAAGGGTAGGACCAACAAGTCCAGGGAACCCTGGATGTCATGGGATATAGAGATTTAGATTTAGAGATACAGCACTGAAACAGGCCCTTCGGCCCACTGAGTCTGTGACGACCATTAACCACTCATTTATTTATACTAATCCTACACTAATTCCACATTCCTACCACATCCTCACCTGTCCCTATATTCCCCTACCACTAGTGACAATTTTTATAATGGCCAATTCACCTATCAACCTGCAAATCTTTTGGCTGTGGGAAGAAACCGGAGCACCCGGAGGAAACCCACGCAGACACAGGGAGAACTTGCAAACTCCACACAGGCAGTACCCAGAAATGAACCCGGGTCGCTGGAGCTGTGAGGCTGCGGTGCTAACCACTGTGCCGCCCTGAAGTCGGAACTGAAGGGTCCGAAGAAGGGTCACTGACCCAACACGTTAACTCTGCTTCTCTCTCCACAGATGCTGCCAGACCTGCTGAGTATTGCCAGCATTTCTTGTTTTTATGTGAGGGTTTAAATGATTACTTTTCATCTGTGTTCACTATGGAGAAGGACGATGTAGGTGTAGAGCTCAGGGAGGGGGATTGTGATGTACTTGAACATATTAGCATTGAAAGGGTGGCACAGTGGCGTAGTGGTTAGCACCGCAGCCTCACAGCTCCAGTGACCCGGGTTCGATTCTGGCTACTGCCTGTGCGGAGTTTGCAAGTTATCCCTGTGACTGTGTGGGTTTTCGCCAGGTGCTCTGGTTTCCTCCCACAGCCAAAGACTTGCAGGTTAATAGGTAAATTGGCCATGATAAATTGCTCCTAGTATAGGTAGGTGGTAGGAATATAGGATTAGTATAAATGGGTGGTTGATGATCAACACAGACTCGAAGGATCTGTTTCAGTGCTGTATCTCTAAATAAAGTAAGTATTAGCTGTTTTAGCGGGCTTAAAAGTGGATAAATCCCCAGGCCCAGATGAGATGTATCCCAGGCTGTTATGTGAGGCAAGGGAGGAGTTAGCAAGACAATCTGACAAATTTTCAAATCCTCTCTGGTCACTGGAGAGGTACCAGAGGATTGGAGGACAGCGAATGTGGTACCATTATTCAAGAAGGGTAGCAGGGATAAACCAAGTAATTACAGGCCGGTGAGTCAAACATCAGTGGTAGGGAAACTATTGGAAAAACTTCTGAGGGACAGGATTAATCTCCACTTGGAGAAGCAGGGATTAATCAGAGATAGTCAGCATGGCTTTGTCAGGGGGAGATTGTGTCTAACAAACTTGATTGAATTTTGCGAGGCGGTGACTAGATGTGTAGATGAGGGTAAAACAGTTGATGTAGTCTACATGGACTTCAGTAAAGCTATTGATAAGGTCCCACATGGGAGATTGGGACCCTAGGAAGTACAGAGGGTCAGAGTGACCTTGGTGTACTTGTCCATAGATCACTGAAGGCAGCAGCACAGGTAGATAAGGTGGTTAGGAAGGCATATGGGATACTTGCCTTTATTAGCCGAGGCATAGAATATAAGAGCAGGGAGGTTATGATGGAGCTGTATAAAACGCTAGTTAGGCCACAGCTGGAGTACTGTGTGCAGTTCTGGTCACCACACTATAGAACGGATGTGATTGCACTGGAGAGGGTGCAGAGGAGATTCACCAGGATGTTGCCTGGGCTGGAGCATTTCAGCTATGAAGAGAGACTGGATAGGCTAGGGTTGTTTTCCTTAGAGCAGAGAAGACTGAGGGGGAACCTGATTGAGGTATACAAAATTATGAGGGGCATTGATAGGATAGATAGGAAGAAACTTTTTCCCTTAGCAGAGGGATCAATAACCAGATAACCAGGGGGCATAGATTTAAGGTAAGGGGCAGGAGGTTAGGGGGGATTTGAGGAAAAATGTTTTCACCCAGAGGGTGGTTGGAATCTGGAACCCAGTGCCTGAAGGGGTGGTAGAGGTAGGACCCTCACAACATTTAAGAAGTATTTAGATGAGCACTTGAAATAGCATACAAGGCCAAGTGCTGAAAAACGGGATTGGAACAGATAGGTGCTTGATGGCCAGCACAGACACGATGGTCGAATGGCCTGTTTCTGTGCTGTATTACTCTATGACTCTAAACACACACACACATACTGTAACTACTAATCTACCATTAAATACACACACATGGGAAGAAATGCACAGAAGTGCATACAAGCACATGCAGGAACATCTACAGAAGTAACATCAGCAAACTGATTTTAGGATAATCAGATTTATGAACACTTGCCTGACTAAATCCTGTTTGTTCTTTGCAGCAGCCGTTTTCTCTCCCTCTTCCACCACAGCAGCTCGATGGCTGAAAGGAAAAAAAAAATCGATTATGTCTTCAGCTTACATCAATCCGGTATAAACAGCCTTATGAAACTGCGATAGTTTAAATATTGAGTCCAAGCTCTACCGGGGGCGGAGGCGGGGGCGGGAGCAGCGGTGGGGGTGGGGGAAGCTCACAGTTCTGCTGGGATTTTCCTGTACATCCATCAGCATAAGAGTCATGGGAAACACTGGAAAATGTAGTCAGTTACCTGACTGGTCTGAGGTTTCCACAGCCCTTTCACCAGCAGACGAGTTGGAGAAACCCTGGTGAAGTTCGTCCCCTGCTCAAGGCCCTAGATTTACACCCCAGGATTATACTAGATGAATAAAAGCAAAATACTGCAGATGCTGGAAATCTGAAATAGAAACTGAAAGCGCTGGAAATACTCCACATGTCTGGCAGCATCTGTGGAGAGAGAAACAGAGTTAATGTTTCGGGTCTGTGATTTTTCTTCAGGTGTTATGAACATATGGATTAGGAGCAGGAGTAGGCCACTCGGCCCTTCGAGCCTGCTCCACCATTCAATAGGTTCATGGCTGAATTGATTACTCCAAATTTCCACCTACCCCGACAACCTTCCACCTCTTTGCTTAACAAGAATCTATCTACCGCTGCCTTAAAAATATTCAAAGACTCTGCTTCCACCGCCTTTTGAGGAAGAGAATTTTTAAACAGTGACCTCTAGTTCTAGATTCTCCCACAAGGGGGAAACATCCTTTCCACATCCACCCTGTCAAGACCCCTCAGGATCGTATATGTTTCAATTAAGTCGCCTCTTACTCTTCTAAATTCCAGCGGATACAATCCTAGCCTGACTAATCTTTCCTCATAAGACAGCTCACCCATTCCAGGTATTAGTCCAGTAAACCTTCTCTGGACTGCCTCCAACGCATTTACATCCTTCCTTAAATAAGGAGACCAATACTGTACACGGTACTCCAGATGTGGTCTCACCAATGCTCTGTATAGCTGAAGCATAACCTCCCTACTTTTGTATTCAATTCCCCTCACGATAAACACTAACATTCTATTAGCTTTCCTAATTACTTGCTGTACCTGCATACTAACCTTTTGCGATTCATACACTAGGACACCCAGATCCCTCTGCATCTCAGAGCTCTGCAATCTCTCACCATTTAGATAAATGCTTCTTTTTTATTCTTCCTGCCAAAGTGAACAATTTCCCACTTTCCCACATTATACTCCATTTGCCAGGTCTTTGACCACTCACTTAACCTATCTATATCCCTTTGTAGCCCCCTTATATCCTCTTCACAAGTTATGTTCCTACCTATCTTTGTGTTCTTATAGACCTGAAAAGTTAACTCTGTTTCTCTCTCCACAGATGCAGCCAGACCTGCTGAGTATTTCCAGCACTTTCTGTTTTTATAATAGATGAATGCTATGTTGGTTTGTCTGAGATTCCTTACAGCTATTTTAGTGAAGTGGTAACTGATTCACTCTGCTAAACACACTTGATCTGCTAATGTCCTGGAGTATCATTTAAGGCTGATACCTTACTAGAGCAGGTTGTTACATTTTTTGGTTATTATGCTCTATATTCCACTTAGGTTCAGCATTACTGACATTCCATAAGTGATCCTCAAGTTCCCAACAAACTGGAGTGTACCTTTAATCACCCCAATATCTAGGTAATCAATAGTGTGGTCCAGAGGTTTGACAAAGTACTCTTTCCCGTATATGCTGGCTTATTGGAAAGTGACATGTGGTGCATGTGATTTTCCTCAACCTCGGTACATGGATTGAATATACACTCGATCAGATTGATTCTAAAGCTATAAAGCAACAGCCAGTTTATTTGGCTTAGAACAAGTAAATAAAGAGTGCAGAGCACATACCATGTATTTACCTAATTACAAATAGATGCCCTTCATTTAAATGGGAGTGGGGGAGTAAATTGAAAACTAATCTGTAGAAACAATATTTCAGTGAACAAGTGGTCAATTGATGGAACTGGCTTCGTCAGGAGATACTGGAAGCAGTTACCATCAATTCATTTAAATGTAAATTGGATAGATATCTTTCAGATATGGGGTATGGGATTTTGAGTAATTTGAGGCTTGATGTGTGATGAGTGTACCAGAGGAACAGATAACTTTGAACCTATGGCTCCCCAAGCCAGGGTGAAATAACTTGGGATAAGTTAAAATCACTGTCTATGGAGAAGTTGAGGAAAATGGCTGAGCAGGGTGGGATCACTGTCAGTGGCAAGGCTAGGAAGTCTGAATTCCTAAGTCCAGTGGCCAACCATTTTTCCCTTGAATCTGAAGCAGCAGAAAGAGGGTTAGAAGCAGATCCCGACAGGGTATTGTTAGCAAAGATACAGTTGGAACAGAGGAAACTTGAATTAGAAAAAGAGAAAGAGAAGAAGAAAGAGAGAGGGAGGAGAGGGAGAAAGAGAGAGCCTTCCAGAAGGAATGCAAAGAAAATGAAAGGCAGGAGAGAGAGAGAAAGAATATTCCAGCAGGAATGTGAAAAAAGAAAGCTGAAGTGGCTTGAGTTAACTAGGGGGCGACAGAGTAATCCCAGTGAAAGCATGGCCAATATGGAGGAGCAGAATTCAGGGCTGGGTACAGAATTGTTAAAACTAGCTCAACTAATCCCAAAATTCAATGAGGAAGATGTAGAAGTTTTTTTTTCTTTTGAGAAACTAGCAAGGCAGCTAATATGGCCAGATGAGACCTGGCCTCTTTTACTACAAAGCAAGCTAATTGGATAAGCCCATGAAGTTTATTCCCTGTTACCAGATGAGAGTTCATTAAATTATGAACTGACAAAAAGTGCTATCCTCGGGGCATATGAATTGGTACCTGAAGCCTATTGCCAAAAGTTTAGAACCCTTAAGAAGCAAGCTAATCAAACTTATCTGGAGTTTGAAAGAAGCAAGCAGCTGGCTTTTGACCAGTGGCTGAGGGCTCTTAAGGTACAGCTCAGCTATGAGAATCTCAGAGAAGTAATTCCATTAGAGGAATTTAAACACTCTCTCCCACTCTCCATAAAGACCCATGTAGAGGAGCAGTGGGTTCAAAGAGCCCGGCAAGCGGCCATTCTGGCCAATGAGTTTGCTTTAATTTCTAAGTAATTTTCCCAAGGGAGAACCTTTCCTCATCACCGCCACAAATCCAAAAAGGACAAAGGGTGGGAAGGTGATAGGAGCCCAAGCAGTCCTGGGAGAGAAAGAAAAGCAGGAGACATAGGGGGCCCTCTTGTAGCCAAAAAGGAAGGTGCTGTGAGCAGTAAGAGTGAGACCCAGAGACCTGTGTGCTTCCATTGTAATAAAGCAGGCCATTTAAAGGCTGATTGCTGGAAGCAAAAGGGAAAGCCGGTTGGATTTATCAGGGCACACCTGTTCAGTGCAGACGGGACCTTGATGGAAATCACAGCAGAACAAGCTGTGGCTTTAGCTGCAGTAAGAGTGAGATCCAGGAAGCATACTGCTGTGAGTGCAGAAAAAGTTAATATGGTTTTATGTTCAAAGGAAAAGTAAACCCATACGCCTTGAGTGAGGCGAGCAAGCCCATAGTGATTCTCAGGGAGACAGGGACCACCAGATCCCTTTTACTGGGAAAAGGCCTGACCTTTCCCCCAGAGAGTGCAGTGAACATCAAAATGGTGGTGAATGGTATTGGAGGGCAGTGTAAGCCTGTACCTGTACACTGGGTCACCTGGCGTGCGACCTAGTTTCGGGACCAGTGACCGTAGGGATTCTCCCTAGTTTGCCTTTGGCGGGGTTGACCTGCTCCTAGGTAATGATCTGGCGGGGTCGAAGGTGGTAGTTTCCCCAGTAGTGAAAGAAAGACCGCAGGAGGTCAGAGAGACAGGGCCGTGGCAGGAGGCGGACCCCTGCACTTTCCCTGAATATGTAGTGGATCAGGCCATGATCAAACCAGCTTCCCCAGAGGAGACTGAATTAACACTGCAGGTAGATGACCAGGTCTGTCTGTCTGAGACTTTCTTTGGAGACCCAAGGAATGAATAAATGGATTTTCCCGAGGAGAGGCTCAGCGAGCCAACCCAGTATTGTTAGAGTTAGCACAGGCTGTCCAGTCTGAAAGTGAAGCAGAGGGAGTCCTGACTGCTACTGTTTAAAGAATGAGGTACTGATGAGGAAATGGAGTTCTCCTCACAGACCTGAGAACAAGGAGTGGACAGCAATTCACCAGTTATTGGTGCTGCAGAGGTACCGGAGAGAAATATTAAGAAGGGCCCACGAGACTACAGTGGCTGTACATGCCTGTATATGAAAGACCAAAGCCTGCATAAGACAGCAGTTTGACTGGCCAAAACTGCAGGAGTTGCCACATGTGCCAGGTTAAGGGGAAACTCCAACTTACAGTGAAACCTGCACCCCTAAGTCCTGTACCAGTGTTAGGAGGACCCTCCAGCGGAGGGCTGGTGAACCGTAAGGGACCCTCGCCGAGAACAAAAAGGGGACAAGCAGGCACAAGGCTGGGGTAAATTATCATGGGGAACAAAGAAATGGCAGAACAATTAAACGCATACTTTGGTTCTGTCTTCACAAACGAAGACACAAACAACCTCCCAGGAATGTTAGGCAACCGAGGGTCTAATGAGAGGGAGGAACTGAAGGGAATCAGTTTAGTAAAAAAAAATGCTAGGGAAATTAATGGGGTTAAAGGCTGACAAATCCCCAGGGCCTGATAATCTACATCCCAGAGTACTAAAGGAAGTGTCCCTGGAAATGGTGTCATTGGTGGTCATCTTCCAAAATTCTATAGACTCTGGAGCAGTTCCTATAGATTGGAGGGTGGCAAATGTAACCCCATGATTTAAAAAAGGAGGGAGAGAAAAAACAGTGAATTACAGACCAATTAGCCTTACATCAGTAATGGGCGGTCATGTGTCACCTTTGGCGTGTTTCCGGCAGTTCCTGCAGCCATACCGGTGCCAAACGTCATGCTCTGCACTCCTTTGGACCCCACCAGAAAGGCCGAGAGGGAGGTTTTGACGATTGGGCAACTCTCAAACTCCATAAATTCGCCCAGGCATGCGCCATGGAGAGGTCACTTCATTGTCGTCTCACAGTGACCAAAACAACGGAAGGCAGCAGTTACGGGTTATAAGTCCAGCTAAATTGGCGTAGAAACTGGGTGCCACGGGTTGCCTTTGTTGGTGGGAGAGGTCATCGCACCTCACTGGTCAGCTACCGCCCGCCTCAAACCGGGCAGCCCCTGGTCAATAAGGTTCTGTCCCGCCACAGTCTACCTGCTTCAATGGGTGCTTGGAGCTCAGGGTCATTGCCCGAAAGGTGGACTGAAACACCGCACCAAACAACACGAAAAAAGGAAAGAAGGTACCAGCCCTTCACTTTGCAAGCTGGAACGTCAGAACTATGTGTCCTGGCCTGTCGGAAGACCTTACACAAATCAATGATTCTCGGAAGACCACCATCATTAACAACGAGCTCAGTAGACTCAATGTAGACATTGCAGCACTTCAGGAGACACGCCTCCCCGCAAGTGGATCTCGAGCAGAGCAAGACTATACCTTCTTCTGGCAGGGCAGGGATCCTGAAGAACCAAGACAGCATGGAGTGGGCTTCGCCATAAGAAACTCCTTGCTCAGCGTGAGAGAGCCTCCCTCAAATGGCTCGGAACGCATACTGTCCATCCGACTGCTCACCACCTCTGGTCCAGTACACCTACTCAGCATCTATGCTCCAACACTCTGCTCCCCACCTGAAGCTAAAGATCAGTTCTACAAGGAACTCCATAACATCATTAGCAGCATCCCCAACACCAAACACTTATTCCTGCTGGGGGACTTAAATGCCAGGGTTGGGGCCGACCATGACTCATGGCCCTCCTGCCTTGGGTGCGATGGCGGTGGAAGGATGAATGAGAATGGACAGAGACTGCTGGAGTTGTGTACCTATCACAACCTCTGCATCACCAACTCGTTCTTTCACATGAAACCCTGTTAGCAGGTTTCTTGGAGGCACCCAAGATCACTTCGTTGGCACCAGCTGGACCTCATCATCACAAGGCGAGCCTCGTTAAGCAGTGTTCAAATCACACGCAGCTTCCACAGTGCGGACTGCGACACCGACCACTCCCTGGTGTGCAGCAAGGTTAGACGCAGACCAAAGAAGTTGCATCATTCCAAGCAGAAAGGCCACCTGCGCATCAACACGAGCAGAATTTCTCATCCACAGCTGTTACAAAAATTTCTAAATTCACTTGTAACAGCCCTTCAAAACACTCCCACAGGGGATTCTGAGACCAAGTGGGCCCACATCAGAGACACCATCTATGAGTCAGCTTTGAACACCTACGACAAAAGTGCGAAGAGAAATGCAGACTGGTTTCAATCTCATAATGAAGAGCTGGAACCTGTCATAGCCGCTAAGCGCATTGCACTGTTGAACTACAAGAAAGCCCCCAGCGAGTTAACATCCGTAGCGCTTAAAGCAGCCAGAAGCACTGCACAAAGAACAGCCAGGCACTGCGCAAACGACTACTGGCAACACCTATGCAGTCATATTCAGCTGGCCTCAGACACCGGAAACATCAGAGGAATGCATGTTGGCATTAAGAGTGCTCTTGGGCCAACCATCAAGAAGATCACCCCCCTCAAATCTAAATCAGGGGACATAATCACTGACCAACGCAAACAAATGGACCGCTGGGTTGAGCACTACCTAGAACTGTACTCCAGGGAGAATGTTGTCACTGACACTGCCCTCAATGCAGCCCAGTCTCTGCCAGTCATGGATGAGCTGGACGTACAGCCAACAAAATCGGAACTCAGTGATGCCATTGATTCTCTAGCCAGCGGAAAAGTCCCTGGGAAGGACAGCATTACTCCTGAAATAATCAAGAATGCCAAGCCTGCTATACTCTCAGCACTACATGAACTGCTATGCCTGTGCTGGGACGAGGGAGCAGTACCCCAGGACACGCGCGATGCCAATATCATCACCCTCTATAAAAACAATGGTGACCTCGGTGACTGCAACAACTACCGTGGAATCTCCCTGCTCAGCATAGTTGGGAAAGTCTTTGCTCGAGTCGCTCTAAACAGGCTCCAGAAGCTGGCCGAGCGCGTCTACCCTGAGGCACAGTGTGGCTTTCGTGCAGAGTGATCGACCGTTGACATGCTGTTCTCCCTTCGTCAGATACAGGAGAAATGCCGCGAACAACAGATGCCCCTCTACATTGCTTTCATTGATCTCACCAAAGCCTTTGACCTCGTCAGCAGACATGGTCTCTTCAGACTACTAGAAAAGATTGGATGTCCACCAAAGATACTGAGTATCATCACCTCATTCCATGACAATATGAAAGGCACAATTCAACATGGCGGCTCCTCATCAGACCCCTTTCCTATCCTGAGTGGCGTAAAACAGGACTGTGTTCTCGCACCCACACTTTTTGGGATTTTCTTCTCCCTGCTGCTTTCACATGCGTTCAAGTCTTCAGAAGAAGGAATTTTCCTCCACACAAGATCAGGTGGCAGGTTGTTCAACCTTGCCCGTCTAAGAGCGAAGTCCAAAGTACGGAAAGTCCTCATCAGGGAACTCCTCTTTGCTGACGATGCTGCTTTAACACCTCACACTGAAGAGTGCCTGCAGAGTCTCATCGACAGGTTTGCGGCTGCCTGCAATGAATTAGGCCTAACCAATAGCCTCAAGAAAACGAACATCATGGGGCAAGACGTCAGAAATGCTCCATCTATCAATATTGGTGACCACGCTCTGGAAGTGGTTCAAGGTTTCACCTACCTAGGCTCAACTATCGCCAGTAACCTGTCTCTCGATGCAGAAATCAACAAGCGCATGGGAAAGGCTTCCACTGCTATGTCCAGACTGGCCAAGAGAGTGTGGGAAAATGGCGCACTGACATGGAACACAAAAGTCTGAGTGTATCAAGCCTGTGTCCTCAGTACCTTGCTCTATGGCAGCGAGGCCTGGACAACGTATGTCAGCCAAGAGCGACGTCTCAATTCATTCCATCTTCTCTGCCTCTGGAGAATACATGGCATCAGGTGGTAGGACCGTATCTCCAACACAGAAGTCCTCGAGGCGGCCTACAACCCCAGCTTATACACACTACTGAGTCAGCGGCGCTTGAGATGGCTTGGCCATGTGAGCCGCATGGAAGATGGCAGGATCCCCAAAGACACATTGTACAGCGAGCTCGCCACTGGTACCAGACCCACCGGCCGTCCATGCCTCCACTTTAAAGACGTCTGCAAACGCGACATGAAGTCCTGTGACATTGATCACAAGTCGTGGGAGTCAGTTGCCAGCGTTCGCCAGAGCTGGCGGGCAGCCATAAAGGCGGGGCTAAAGTGTGGAGAGTCGAAGAGACTGAGCAGTTGGCAGGAAAAAAGACAAAAGCGCAAGGGGAGAAAAAAGACAAAAGCGCAACTGTGTAACAGCCCTGACAAACAAATTTTTCTGCAGCACCCGTGGAAGAGACTGTCACTCTTGATAGCCACTCCAGGCGCTGCTCCACACACCACTGACCACCTCCAGGCACTTACCCATTGTCTCTCGAGATAAGGAGGCCAAAGAAGAAAACAAAAGATAGCAGAACACCTGGAAAGTATAAATGGGATTGGACAAAGTCAGCATGGGTTTACGAAAGGGAAATCATGCTTAACAAATCTACTGGAGTTTTTTGAGGATCTAACTAGTGGAATAGATAAGGGATAACGAGTTGGTATGGTGTATTTGGACTTTCAGAAGGCTTTTGATAAGATTCCACATAAAAGGTTAGTGTCCAAAATTAGAGCACATGGGATTGGAGGTAATATCCTGGCATGCATTGAGAATTGGTTGACAGACAGAAAACAGAGAGTAGGAATAAACTGGTCCTTTTCTGGGTGGCAGGCAGTGACTAGTGGTGTACCGCAGGGATCAGTGCTTGGACCCCAGCTATTCATAATATATATTAATGACATGAGTGAGGGAACTAACTGTAACATTTCCAAGTTTGCAGATGACACAAAGCTGGGGAGGAAAGTGAGCTGTGAGGAGGATGCAAAGAGGCTCCAATGTGATTTGGACAAGTTGGGTGAGTGGGCAAATGCATGGCAGATGCAGTATAATGTGGATAAATGTGAGGTTATCCACTTTGGTTGTAAAAACAGAAAGGCAGATTAATATCTGAATGGTGATAGATTGAGAAAGGGGGAGGTGCAATGAGACCTGGGTGTCCTTCTACACCAGCCACTGAAAGCAAGCGTTCAGGTGCAGCAAGCAGTTAGGAAGGCAAATGGTATGTTGGCCTTCATTGCAAGGAGATTTGAGTACAGGAGCAACCATGTCTTACTGCAATTATACAGGACCTTGGTGATACCACATCTGTAGTATTGTGTGCAGCTTTGGTCTCCTTATCTGAGGAAGGATGTTGTTACCACAGAAGGAGTGCAAAGAAGATTTACTAGGCTGATTCCTGAGATAGCAAGATTGACGTATGAGGAGAGATTGGATTGAATAGGCCTATATACAGTAGAGTTTAGAAGAATGAGAGGGGATCCCATAGAAACCTATAAAATTCTAACAGGACTAGACAGGCTGGATGCAGGGAGGATGTTCCCGATGGCGGGGGAGTCCAGAACCAGGGGTCACAATCTCAGGATACGGGGTATGCCATTTAGAACTGAGATGAGGAGAAATTTCTTCACTCAGAGGGTGGTGAACCTATGGAATTCTCTACCACAGAAGGCAGTGGAGGACAAGTCATTAAATATATTCAAGAGGGAGATAGATATATTTCTTAATGCCGAAGGGATCAAGGGATACAGGGAGAAAGCCGGAACGGGGTACTGAATTAGATAATCAGCCATGATCTTTTTTGAATGGCGGAGCAGGCCCAAAGGACCGAATGGCCTACTCCTGCTCCTATTTTTCTATGTTTCTATGTTTCAAAAGGTTAGACAGGGAAGGGGAAATAGTGACCAAGAGGGCAAGTTAAAGGAAGTCCCAGAGGAATCCCAGATGAAAACCCCGGAAAATGTGAAAAGTTAGACCCCACATACTCCTATATAAATGCAGGCACTAGAAGCACCCCACCAGAGTTGCTAACATCATTTACAGAAACCTACAGAGACAAAAGAGACTTCTCAGGGGCAGAGAAACTGTGAGGGTGATGCATCAACTTGTCGAAGTGCCACAGGGGAGTGCAGTAGAGTCTGCACAAATACCTGCAGGCAGGAATGTCATCTGGGACAAAGGAGAGATTAGCAAATAATCCTCCCCCTCTGTCAGAAAAAAGCAAACCACCCATCCCCTGAAGTCAAAAGTCTTTGCGTGATTCAGCAAAGTACTGAAACAGAGTTCAGGATAGACCCGCCCCCGACTGCCTCTCCTGAAAAAAAGTTCTAACTCAGAGCTAATTAAATCTAACCATCTCAATGACCTTCGGCAGCCACGGAAATGAGCAAACTGAAGAAAAACTTCCCCAAAGAACCACATGTTTATTGGGATGCCAAAAGGGAAAATTTTAATAAGTTTTAGGATTTGTGAATGAATAGCAGTAATGCATGGGTTTTTTCTGTATCTTATATTTTCTCTCGACCCTTTTAATTAAATGTGCCTTTCTCAAATCTCATTTCATTCCACTGGGTGTGGAAATGTCATGCTGGGCCCCCACCTGCCAAGAATGAGGCACATTAATTTTGTCATGAACTTTGGTTTTAAACTATTACTGGAGTGAAGAAAGGGCTTGTTAAACTTGCATATTAACAGACGGTGATTGGAAGGACAAAGGACCATTCCCTGACACATTCAACCTACAATGGACCTTGATCACCAGGTATTGTGTGTAAGAGGAGCATTCCAAAGAATGCTAAGGCGATACAATCCAAGACGTGATCAGTCCAGTTAGTCACATGCCTAACCTTCTTGGCAAGCTGGGGTCTTCTGAATTGTACAAACAGTTTGAACTGAGAGTGCCTACTTGCTCTTGGACTGAGAAGATCTCTCCTGTCTGCTCCCACCTCTTTCTCACAAGTCTCTGAATCCACTGAAGTCACATGAACCCCAAGAGAGAAAAGACTTCTACAGCAAGCAAGGTTTAAGATTGCCATTACTAACATTAGCTTTGCATTTTAGATTTTTTCATTAAACTGCATTGAAATTCCTCAGTTGTTGTGATGGGATTTAAACTCTTGCCTATTGTTTATTGGCCCAGGCTTATGAAATTACTAGTCTAGTAACATAACTCTGATGAGGACTTTCCGTACTTTGGACTTCGCTCTTAGACGGGCAAGGTTGAACAACCTGCCACCTGATCTTGTGTGGAGGAAAATTCCTTCTTCTGAAGACTTGAACGCATGTGAAAACAGCAGGGAGAAGAAAATCCCAAAAAGTGTGGGTGCGAGAACACAGCCCTGTTTCACACCACTCAGGATAGGAAAGGGCTCTGACGAGGAGCCACCATGTTGAATTGTGCCTTTCATATTGTCATGGAATGAGGTGATGATACTTAGTAGCTTTGGTGGACATCCAATCTTTTCTAGTAGTCTGAAGAGACCACGTCTGCTGACGAGGTCAAAGGCTTTGGTGAGATCAATGAAAGCAATGTAGAGGGGCATCTGTTGTTCGTGGCATTTCTCCTGTATCTGACGAAGGGAGAACAGCATGTCAACGGTCGATCACTCTGCACGAAAGCCACACTGTGCCTCAGGGTAGACGCGCTCGGCCAGCTTCTGGAGCCTGTTTAGAGCGACTCGAGCAAAGACTTTCCCCACTATGCTGAGCAGGGAGATTCCACGGTAGTTGTTGCAGTCACCGCGGTCACCTTTGTTTTTACAGAGGGTGATGATATTGGCATCGCGCATGTCCTGGGGTACTGCTCCCTCGTCCCAGCACAGGCATAGCAGTTCATGTAGTGCTGAGAGTATAGCAGGCTTGGCACTCTTGATTATTTCAGGGGTAATACTGTCCTTCCCAGGGGCTTTTCCGCTGGCTAGAGAATCAATGGCATCACTGAGTTCCGATTTGGTTGGCTGTACGTCCAGCTCATCCATGACTGGTAGAGGCTGGGCTGCATTGAGGGCAGTCTCAGTGACAGCATTCTCCCTGGAGTACAGTTCTAGGTAGTGCTCAACCTAGGTTGAGTACCCATATCAATGTAGTCTAGTCATTGATAAATCCAATAGGAATTCAGGAGAAACATCTTTACCCACAGAGTGGTTAGAATGTGGAACTCGCTATTCACAGGAAGTAGTTGAGGTGAATAGTATAGATGTATTTAAGAGAAAACTAGATAAACACATGAGACAGAAAAGGATAGAAGGATATGCTGATGGGGTTCGATGAATAAGAGTGTGTGTTTATGCTTGATTACAGCATAAACACCATCATGAATCTGCTGGGCCAAATGGCCTGTTTCAGTGCTGTAAATATTTGGTGACAGTATATAACTATGTCATGTTGAGTGTAGGCAGGAGTGAATAACCTGCTAAAAGGCACTGTCCAGATTCACACATGAGGACTAGCATGGGGTCAGTACTGGAACATATTCTGCATCCGTGGACTTATATCCAAGCATTAGTCAGTGACCTCAGAAGATGGAAATGAGGGGGCAGTAGTTGGTGGTGGTAAGAGACAAAAACAGCAGAACATCATTCAGGATCTAGAGGAGAATCTTAATTATCCACACCCCTATTCCTACCTTCCTATTTTCCATGGTCGCATTATCCACGCTCCCATCATCCGCATTCCCATCATCCACACTCCCATCATCCACCCTCCCATCATCCACACTCCCATCATCCACACTCCCATCATCCACCCTCCCATCATCCACACTCCCATCATCCACACTCCCATCATCCACACTCCCATCATCCACACTCCCATCATCCGCCCTCCCATCATCCACACTCCCATCATCCACACTCCCATCATCCGCCCTCCCATCATCCACACTCCCATCATCTACACTCCCATCATCCACACTCCCATCATCCGCCCTCCCATCATCCACACTCCCATCATCCACACTCCCATCATCCGCCCTCCCATCATCCACACTCCCATCATCTACACTCCCATCATCCACACTCCCATCATCCGCACTCCCATCATCCACACTCCCATCATCTACACTCCCATCATCCACACTCCCATCATCCACACTCCCATCATCCACACTCCCATCATCCACACTCCCATCATCCGCCCTCCCATCATCCACACTCCCATCATCCACATTCCCATCATCCACACTCCCATCATCCACACTCCCATCATCCACACTCCCATCATCCACACTCCCATCATCCACATTCCCATCATCCACCCTCCCATCATCCACACTCCCATCATCCGCCCTCCCATCATCCACACTCCCATCATCCACACTCCCATCATCCGCCCTCCCATCATCCACACTCCCATCATCCACACTCCCATCATCCACACTCCCATCATCCGCCCTCCCATCATCCACACTCCCATCATCCACAGTCCCATCATCCACACTCCCATCATCCACACTCCCATCATCCGCCCTCCCATCATCCACACTCCCATCATCCACACTCCCATCATCTACACTCCCATCATCCACACTCCCATCATCCACATTCCCATCATCCACCCTCCCATCATCCACACTCCCATCATCCGCCCTCCCATCATCCACACTCCCATCATCCACACTCCCATCATCCGCCCTCCCATCATCCACACTCCCATCATCCACACTCCCATCATCCACACTCCCATCATCCGCCCTCCCATCATCCACACTCCCATCATCCACACTCCCATCATCCACATTCACATCATCCACACTCCCATCATCCACACTCCCATCATCCGCATTCCCATCATCCACCCTCCCATCATCCACACTCCCATCATCCGCACTCCCATCATCCACATTCCCATCATCCACCCTCCCATCATCCACACTCCCATCATCCACACTCCCATCATCCACACTCCCATCATCCGCATTCCCATCATCCGCATTCCCATCATCCACCCTCCCATCATCCACACTCCCATCATCCGCACTCCCATCATCCACATTCCCATCATCCACCCTCCCATCATCCACACTCCCATCATCCACACTCCCATCATCCACACTCCCATCATCCGCATTCCCAACATCCACATTCCCATCATCCGCCCTCCCATCATCCACACTCCCATCATCCGCACTCCCATCATCCACATTCCCATCATCCACCCTCCTATCATCCACACTCCCATCATCCACACTCCCATCATCCACACTCCCATCATCCACATTCCCATCATCCACCCTCCCATCATCCACACTCCCATCATCCACACTCCCATCATCCACACTCCCATCATCCGCATTCCCATCATCCACATTCCCATCATCCGCCCTCCCATCATCCACACTCCCATCATCCGCACTCCCATCATCCACATTCCCATCATCCACCCTCCCATCATCCACACTCCCATCATCCACACTCCCATCATCCGCATTCCCATCATCCACCCTCCCATCATCCACACTCCCATCATCCACACTCCCATCATCCGCATTCCCATCATCCACACTCCCATGATCCACACTCCCATCATCCACACTCCCACCATCCACCCTCCCATCATCCACACTCCCATCATCCACACTCCCATCATCCACACTCCCATCATCCGCATTCCCATCATCCACACTCCCATCATCCGCATTCCCATCATCCACACTCCCATCATCCACACTCCCATCATCCACCCTCCCATCATCCACACTCCCATCATCCGCATTCCCATCATCCACACTCCCATCATCCGCATTCCCATCATCCACATTCCCATCATCCACACTCCCATCATCCACATTCCCATCATCCACACTCCCATCATCCACCCTCCCATCATCCACATTCCCATCATCCACACTCCCATCATCCACACTCCCATCATCCACATTCCCATCATCCACACTCCCATCATCCACATTCCCATCATCCACATTCCCATCATCCACACTCCCATCATCCACACTCCCATCATCCACATTCCCATCATCCACACTCCCATCATCCACACTCCCATCATCCACACTCCCATCATCCACATTCCCATCATCCACATTCCCATCATCCACACTCCCATCATCCACATTCCCATCATCCACATTCCCATCATCCACACTACCATCATCCACATTCCCATCATCCACATTCCCATCATCCACACTCCCATCATCCACACTCCCATCATCCACATTCCCATCATCCACACTCCCATCATCCACCCTCCCATCATCCACATTCCCATCATCCACACTCCCATCATCCACACTCCCATCATCCACATTCCCATCATCCACACTCCCATCATCCACATTCCCATCATCCACACTCCCATCATCCACATTCCCATCATCCACACTCCCATCATCCACATTCCCATCATCCACACTCCCATCATCCACACTCCCATCATCCGCATTCCCATCATCCACACTCCCATCATCCGCATTCCCATCATCCTCACTCCCATCATCCACACTCCCATCATCCACATTCCCATCATCCACACTCCCATCATCCACACTCCCATCATCCACACTCCCATCATCCACATTCCCATCATCCACACTCCCATCATCCACACTCCCATCATCCACATTCCCATCATCCACACTCCCATCATCCACATTCCCATCATCCACACTCCCATCATCCGCACACCCATCATCCGCATTCCCATCATCCACACTCCCATCATCCGCACTCCCATCATCCACATTCCCATCATCCGCACTCCCATCATCCACACTCCCATCATCCACATTCCCATCATCCACACTCCCATCATCCGCACTCCCATCATCCACATTCCCATCATCCGCACTCCGATCATCCACACTCCCATCATCCACACTCCCATCATCCGCACTCCCATCATCCACACTCCCATCATCCACACTCCCATCATCCGCCCTCCTATTATCCACATTCCCATCATCCGCACTCCCATCATCCACACTCCCATCATCCACACTCCCATCATCCGCACTCCCATCATCCGCATTCCCATCATCCACCCTCCCATCATCCACCCTCCCATCATCCACATTCCCATCATCCACACTCCCATCATCCACATTCCCATCATCCACACTCCCATCATCCACACTCCCATCATCCACACTCCCATCATCCACATTCCCATCATCCACACACCCATCATCCACACTCCCATCATCCACACTCCCATCATCCACCCTCCCATCATCCACACTCCCATCATCCACACTCCCATCATCCACCCTCCCATCATCCACACTCCCATCATCCACACTCCCATCATCCACACTCCCATCATCCACACTCCCATCATCCACACTCCCATCATCCACATTCTCATCATCCACACTTCCATCATCCACACTCCCATCATCCACACTCCCATCATCCACATTCCCATCATCCACACTCCCATCATCCACACTCCCATCATCCACACTCCCATAATCCGCATTCCCATCATCCACACTCCCATCATCCACACTCCCATCATCCGCATTCCCATCATCCACACTCCCATCATCCACACTCCCATCATCCACACTCCCATCATCCACACTCCCATCATCCACATTCCCATCATCCACACTCCCATCATCCACACTCCCATCATCCACACTCCCATCATCCGCATTCCCATCATCCACACTCCCATCATCCACACTCCCATCATCCGCATTCCCATCATCCACACTCCCATCATCCACACTCCCATCATCCACACTCCCATCATCCACATTCCCATCATCCACATTCCCATCATCCACCCTCCCATCATCCGCATTCCCATTATCCACACTCCCATCATCCACACTCCCATCATCCGCCCTCCCATCATCCACACTCCCATCATCCACACTCCCATCATCCACACTCCCATCATCCACACTCCCATCATCCACACTCCCATCATCCGCCCTCCCATCATCCACACTCCCATCATCCACACTGCCATCATCCACACTCCCATCATCCACATTCCCATCATCCACATTCCCATCATCCACCCTCCCATCATCCGCATTCCCATCATCCACACTCCCATCATCCACACTCCCATCATCCGCCCTCCCATCATCCACACTCCCATCATCCACACTCCCATCATCCACCCTCCCATCATCCACACTCCCATCATCCACACTCCCATCATCCACACTCCCATCATCCACACTCCCATCATCCACACTCCCATCATCCACACTCTCATCATCCACACTCCCATCATCCACACTCCCATCATCCACACTCCCATCATCCACCCTCCCATCATCCACACTCCCATCATCCACACTCCCATCATCCACACTCCCATCATCCACACTCCCATCATCCACACTCCCATCATCCACACTCCCATCATCTACACTCCCATCATCCACACTCCCATCATCCACACTCCCATCATCCACATTCCCATCATCCACCCTCCCATCATCCGCATTCCCATCATCCACACTCCCATCATCCGCATTCCCATCATCCACATTCCCATCATCCACCCTCCCATCATCCACACTCCCATCATCCACACTCCCATCATCCGCATTCCCATCATCCACATTCCCATCATCCACACTCCCATCATCAACACTCCCATCATCCACACTCCCATCATCCACACTCCCATCATCCACACTCCCATCATCCACATTCCCATCATCCACCCTCCCATCATCCGCATTCCCATCATCCACACTCCCATCATCCGCATTCCCATCATCCACATTCCCATCATCCACACTCCCATCATCCACACTCCCATCATCCACACTCCCATTATCTGCATTCCCATCATCCACACTCCCATCATCCACACTCCCAGCATCCACACTCCCATCATCCACCCTCCCATCATCTACACTCCCATCATCCACACTCCCATCATCCACACTCCCATCATCCACACTCCCATCATCCACATTCCCATCATCCACCCTCCCATCATCCGCATTCCCATCATCCACACTCCCATTATCTGCATTCCCATCATCCACACTCCCATCATCCACACTCCCATCATCCACACTCCCATCATCCACACTCCCATTATCTGCATTCCCATCATCCACACTCCCATCATCCACACTCCCATCATCCACACTCCCAGCATCCACACTCCCATCATCCACACTCCCATCATCCGCATTCCCATCATCCACACTCCCATCATCCACCCTCCCATCATCCACATTCCCATCATCCACACTCCCATCATCCACACTCCCATCATCCACATTCCCATCATCCACACTCCCATCATCCACCCTCCCATCATCCACATTCCCATCATCCACACTCCCATCATCCACACTCCCATCATCCGCATTCCCATCATCCACACTCCCATCATCCACACTCCCATCATCCGCATTCCCATCATCCACACTCCCATCATCCACACTCCCATCATCCACACTCCCATCATCCACACTCCCATCATCCACACTCCCATCATCCACACTCCCATCATCCACACTCCCATCATCCGCATTCCCATCATCCACACTCCCATCATCCACACTCCCATCATCCGCATTCCCATCATCCACACTCCCATCATCCACACTCCCATCATCCACACTCCCATCATCCACATTCCCATCATCCACATTCCCATCATCCACCCTCCCATCATCCGCATTCCCATCATCCACACTCCCATCATCCACACTCCCATCATCCGCCCTCCCATCATCCACACTCCCATCATCCACACTCCCATCATCCACACTCCCATCATCCACATTCCCATCATCCACCCTCCCATCATCCGCATTCCCATCATCCACACTCCCATCATCCACACTCCCATCATCCGCCCTCCCATCATCCACACTCCCATCATCCACACTCCCATCATCCACACTCCCATCATCCGCATTCCCATCATCCACACTCCCATCATCCACACTCCCATCATCCACACTCCCATCATCCACACTCCCATCATCCACATTCCCATCATCCACATTCCCATCATCCACCCTCCCATCATCCGCATTCCCATCATCCACACTCCCATCATCCACACTCCCATCATCCGCCCTCCCATCATCCACACTCCCATCATCCACACTCCCATCATCCACACTCCCATCATCTACACTCCCATCATCCACACTCCCATCATCCACATTCCCATCATCCACATTCCCATCATCCACCCTCCCATCATCCGCATTCCCATCATCCACACTCCCATCATCCACACTCCCATCATCCGCCCTCCCATCATCCACACTCCCATCATCCACACTCCCATCATCCACACTCCCATCATCCACCCTCCCATCATCCACACTCCCATCATCCACACTCCCATCATCCACACTCCCATCATCCACACTCTCATCATCCACACTCCCATCATCCACACTCCCATCATCCACACTCCCATCATCCACCCTCCCATCATCTACACTCCCATCATCCACACTCCCATCATCCACACTCCCATCATCCACACTCCCATCATCCACACTCCCATCATCCACACTCCCATCATCCACCCTCCCATCATCTACACTCCCATCATCCACACTCCCATCATCCACACTCCCATCATCCACACTTCCATCATCCACATTCCCATCATCCACCCTCCCATCATCCGCATTCCCATCATCCACACTCCCATCATCCGCATTCCCATCATCCACATTCCCATCATCCACCCTCCCATCATCCACACTCCCATCATCCACACTCCCATCATCCGCATTCCCATCATCCACATTCCCATCATCCACACTCCCATCATCAACACTCCCATCATCCACACTCCCATCATCCACACTCCCATCATCCACACTCCCATCATCCACATTCCCATCATCCACCCTCCCATCATCCGCATTCCCATCATCCACACTCCCATCATCCGCATTCCCATCATCCACATTCCCATCATCCACACTCCCATCATCCACACTCCCATCATCCACACTCCCATTATCTGCATTCCCATCATCCACACTCCCATCATCCACACTCCCAGCATCCACACTCCCATCATCCACCCTCCCATCATCTACACTCCCATCATCCACACTCCCATCATCCACACTCCCATCATCCACATTCCCATCATCCACCCTCCCATCATCCGCATTCCCATCATCCACACTCCCATTATCTGCATTCCCATCATCCACACTCCCATCATCCACACTCCCATCATCCACACTCCCATCATCCACACTCCCATTATCTGCATTCCCATCATCCACACTCCCATCATCCACACTCCCATCATCCACACTCCCATCATCCACACTCCCATTATCTGCATTCCCATCATCCACACTCCCATCATCCGCATTCCCATCATCCACACTCCCATCATCCACACTCCCATCATCCGCATTCCCATCATCCACACTCCCATCATCCACACTCCCATCATCCACACTCCCATCATCCACATTCCCATCATCCACATTCCCATCATCCACCCTCCCATCATCCGCATTCCCATCATCCACACTCCCATCATCCACACTCCCATCATCCGCCCTCCCATCATCCACACTCCCATCATCCACACTCCCATCATCCACACTCCCATCATCCACACTCCCATCATCCACACTCCCATCATCCGCCCTCCCATCATCCACACTCCCATCATCCACACTGCCATCATCCACACTCCCATCATCCACATTCCCATCATCCACATTCCCATCATCCACCTTCCCATCATCCGCATTCCCATCATCCACACTCCCATCATCCACACTCCCATCATCCGCCCTCCCATCATCCACACTCCCATCATCCACACTCCCATCATCCACACTCCCATCATCCACCCTCCCATCATCCACACTCCCATCATCCACACTCCCATCATCCACACTCCCATCATCCACACTCCCATCATCCACACTCTCATCATCCACACTCCCATCATCCACACTCCCATCATCCACACTCCCATCATCCACCCTCCCATCATCTACACACCCATCATCCACACTCCCATCATCCACACTCCCATCATCCACACTCCCATCATCCACACTCCCATCATCCACACTCCCATGATCCACACTCCCATCATCTACACTCCCATCATCCACACTCCCATCATCCACACTCCCATCATCCACACTCCCATCATCCACATTCCCATCATCCACCCTCCCATCATCCGCATTCCCATCATCCACACTCCCATCATCCGCATTCCCATCATCCACATTCCCATCATCCACCCTCCCATCATCCACACTCCCATCATCCACACTCCCATCATCCGCATTCCCATCATCCACATTCCCATCATCCACACTCCCATCATCAACACTCCCATCATCCACACTCCCATCATCCACACTCCCATCATCCACACTCCCATCATCCACATTCCCATCATCCACCCTCCCATCATCCGCATTCCCATCATCCACACTCCCATCATCCGCATTCCCATCATCCACATTCCCATCATCCACACTCCCATCATCCACACTCCCATCATCCACACTCCCATTATCTGCATTCCCATCATTCACACTCCCATCATCCACACTCCCAGCATCCACACTCCCATCATCCACCCTCCCATCATCTACACTCCCATCATCCACACTCCCATCATCCACACTCCCATCATCCACACTCCCATCATCCACATTCCCATCATCCACCCTCCCATCATCCGCATTCCCATCATCCACACTCCCATTATCTGCATTCCCATCATCCACACTCCCATCATCCACACTCCCATCATCCACACTCCCATTATCTGCATTCCCATCATCCACACTCCCATCATCCACACTCCCATCATCCACACTCCCAGCATCCACATTCCCATCATCCACACTCCCATCATCCGCATTCCCATCATCCACACTCCCATCATCCACCCTCCCATCATCCACATTCCCATCATCCACACTCCCATCATCCACACTCCCATCATCCACATTCCCATCATCCACACTCCCATCATCCACCCTCCCATCATCCACATTCCCATCATCCACACTCCCATCATCCACACTCCCATCATCCGCATTCCCATCATCCACACTCCCATCATCCACACTCCCATCATCCGCATTCCCATCATCCACACTCCCATCATCCACACTCCCATCATCCACACTCCCATCATCCACACTCCCATCATCCACATTCCCATCATCCACACTCCCATCATCCACACTCCCATCATCCACACTCCCATCATCCGCATTCCCATCATCCACACTCCCATCATCCACACTCCCATCATCCGCATTCCCATCATCCACACTCCCATCATCCACACTCCCATCATCCACACTCCCATCATCCACATTCCCATCATCCACATTCCCATCATCCACCCTCCCATCATCCGCATTCCCATCATCCACACTCCCATCATCCACACTACCATCATCCGCCCTCCCATCATCCACACTCCCATCATCCACACTCCCATCATCCACACTCCCATCATCCACATTCCCATCATCCACCCTCCCATCATCCGCATTCCCATCATCCACACTCCCATCATCCACACTCCCATCATCCGCCCTCCCATCATCCACACTCCCATCATCCACACTCCCATCATCCACACTCCCATCATCCGCATTCCCATCATCCACACTCCCATCATCCACACTCCCATCATCCACACTCCCATCATCCACACTCCCATCATCCACATTCCCATCATCCACATTCCCATCATCCACCCTCCCATCATCCGCATTCCCATCATCCACACTCCCATCATCCACACTCCCATCATCCGCCCTCCCATCATCCACACTCCCATCATCCACACTCCCATCATCCACACTCCCATCATCTACACTCCCATCATCCACACTCCCATCATCCACATTCCCATCATCCACATTCCCATCATCCACCCTCCCATCATCCGCATTCCCATCATCCACACTCCCATCATCCACACTCCCATCATCCGCCCTCCCATCATCCACACTCCCATCATCCACACTCCCATCATCCACACTCCCATCATCCACCCTCCCATCATCCACACTCCCATCATCCACACTCCCATCATCCACACTCCCATCATCCACACTCTCATCATCCACACTCCCATCATCCACACTCCCATCATCCACACTCCCATCATCCACCCTCCCATCATCTACACTCCCATCATCCACACTCCCATCATCCACACTCCCATCATCCACACTCCCATCATCCACACTCCCATCATCCACATTCCCATCATCCACCCTCCCATCATCCGCATTCCCATCATCCACACTCCCATCATCCGCATTCCCATCATCCACATTCCCATCATCCACCCTCCCATCATCCACACTCCCATCATCCACACTCCCATCATCCGCATTCCCATCATCCACATTCCCATCATCCACACTCCCATCATCAACACTCCCATCATCCACACTCCCATCATCCACACTCCCATCATCCACACTCCCATCATCCACATTCCCATCATCCACCCTCCCATCATCCGCATTCCCATCATCCACACTCCCATCATCCGCATTCCCATCATCCACATTCCCATCATCCACACTCCCATCATCCACACTCCCATCATCCACACTCCCATATCTGCATTCCCATCATCCACACTCCCATCATCCACACTCCCAGCATCCACACTCCCATCATCCACCCTCCCATCATCTACACTCCCATCATCCACACTCCCATCATCCACACTCCCATCATCCACATTCCCATCATCCACCCTCCCATCATCCGCATTCCCATCATCCACACTCCCATTATCTGCATTCCCATCATCCACACTCCCATCATCCACACTCCCATCATCCACACTCCCATCATCCACACTCCCATTATCTGCATTCCCATCATCCACACTCCCATCATCCACACTCCCATCATCCACACTCCCAGCATCCACACTCCCATCATCCACACTCCCATCATCCGCATTCCCATCATCCACACTCCCATCATCCACCCTCCCATCATCCACATTCCCATCATCCACACTCCCATCATCCACACTCCCATCATCCACATTCCCATCATCCACACTCCCATCATCCACCCTCCCATCATCCACATTCCCATCATCCACACTCCCATCATCCACACTCCCATCATCCACCCTCCCATCATCCACATTCCCATCATCCACATTCCCATCATCCACACTCCCATCATCCACATTCCCATCATCCACATTCCCATCATCCACACTCCCATCATCCACCCTCCCATCATCCACATTCCCATCATCCACATTCCCATCATCCACACTCCCATCATCCACATTCCCATCATCCACATTCCCATCATCCACACTCCCATCATCCACATTCCCATCATCCACATTCCCATCATCCACACTCCCATCATCCACACTCCCATCATCCACATTCCCATCATCCACACTCCCATCATCCACCCTCCCATCATCCACATTCCCATCATCCACACTCCCATCATCCACACTCCCATCATCCACCCTCCCATCATCCACATTCCCATCATCCACACTCCCATCATCCACATTCCCATCATCCACACTCCCATCATCCACATTCCCATCATCCACACTCCCATCATCCACACTCCCATCATCCGCATTCCCATCATCCACACTCCCATCATCCGCATTCCCATCATCCACACTCCCATCATCCACACTCCCATCATCCACACTCCCATCATCCACACTCCCATCATCCACACTCCCATCATCCGCATTCCCATCATCCACATTCCCATCATCCACACTCCCATCATCCACACTCCCATCATCCACATTCCCATCATCCACACTCCCATCATCCACATTCCCATCATCCACACTCCCATCATCCGCACTCCCATCATCCGCATTCCCATCATCCACACTCCCATCATCCGCACTCCCATCATCCACACTCCCATCATCCGCACTCCCATCATCCACATTCCCATCATCCGCACTCCCATCATCCACACTCCCATCATCCACATTCCCATCATCCACACTCCCATCATCCGCACTCCCATCATCCACACTCCCATCATCCACACTCCCATCATCCACATTCCCATCATCCACACTCCCATCATCCGCACTCCCATCATCCACACTCCCATCATCCGCACTCCCATCATCCACACTCCCATCATCCACACTCCCATCATCCGCCCTCGTATTATCCACATTCCCATCATCCGCACTCCCATCATCCACACTCCCATCATCCACACTCCCATCATCCACACTCCCATCATCCACACTCCCATCATCCGCCCTCCTATTATCCACATTCCCATCATCCGCACTCCCATCATCCACACTCCCATCATCCACACTCCCATCATCCACACTCCCATCATCCACACTCCCATCATCCGCACTCCCATCATCCACATTCCCATCATCCACACTCCCATCATCCGCATTCCCATCATCCACCCTCCCATCATCCACCCTCCCATCATCCACACACCCATCATCCACACTCCCATCATCCACACTCCCATCATCCACACTCCCATCATCCACACTCCCATCATCCACACTCCCATCATCCACACTCCCATCATCCACATTCCCATCATCCACACTCCCATCATGCACCCTCCCATCATCCACACTCCCATCATCCACACTCCCATCATCCACACTCCCATCATCCACCCTCCCATCATCCACATTCCCATCATCCACACTCCCATCATCCACACTCCCATCATCCACATTCCCATCATCCACACTCCCATCATCCACACTCCCATCATCCACACTCCCATCATCCACATTCCCATCATCCACACTCCCATCATCCACACTCCCATCATCCACCCTCCCATCATCCACACTCCCATCATCCACACTCCCATCATCCACCCTCCCATCATCCACACTCCCATCATCCACACTCCCATCATCCACACTCCCATCATCCACCCTCACATCATCCGCATTCCCATCATCCACACTCCCATCATCCACACTCCCATCATCCGCATTCCCATCATCCACACTCCCATCATCCACACTCCCATCATCCACACTCCCATCATCCACATTCCCAACATCCGCATTCCCATCATCCACACTCCCATCATCCACACTCCCATCATCCACACTCCCATCATCCACATTCCCATCATCCGCATTCCCATCATCCACACTCCCATCATCCACACTCCCATCATCCACACTCCCATCATCCACATTCCTATCATCCGCATTCCCATCATCCACACTCCCATCATCCACATTCCCATCATCCACCCTCCCATCATCCGCATTCCCATCATCCATACTCCCATCATCCACACTCCCATCATCCGCCCTCCCATCATCCACACTCCCATCATCCGCATTCCCATCATCCACACTCCCATCATCCTCACTCCCATCATCCGCATTCCCATCATCCACACTCCCATCATCCACACTCCCATCATCCACACTCCCATCATCCGCATTCCCATCATCCACCCTCCCATCATCCACACTCCCATCATCCACACTCCCATCATCCACACTCCCATCATCCACACTCCCATCATCCACATTCCCATCATCCACCCTCCCATCATCCGCATTCCCATCATCCACACTCCCATCATCCACACTCCCATCATCCGCCCTCCCATCATCCACACTCCCATCATCCACACTCCCATCATCCACACTCCCATCATCCACACTCCCATCATCCGCATTCCCATCATCCACCCTCCCATCATCCACACTCCCATCATCCACACTCCCATCATCCACACTCCCATCATCCACACTCCCATCATCCGCATTCCCATCATCCACCCTCCCATCATCCACACTCCCATCATCCACATTCCCATCATCCACACTCCCATCATCAACACTCCCATCATCCACACTCCCATCATCCACACTCCCATCATCCACACTCCCATCATCCACATTCCCATCATCCACCCTCCCATCATCCGCATTCCCATCATCCACACTCCCATCATCCACATTCCCATCATCCACACTCCCATCATCCACACTCCCATCATCCACACTCTCATCATCCACACTCCCATTATCTGCATTCCCATCATCCACACTCCCATCATCCACACTCCCATCATCCGCATTCCCATCATCCACACTCCCATCATCCACCCTCCCATCATCCACACTCCCATCATCCACACTCCCATCATCCACACTCCCATCATCCGCCATCCCATCATCCACACTCCCATCATCCACACTCCCATTATCTGCATTCTCATCATCCACACTCCCATCATCCACACTCCCATCATCCGCATTCCCATCATCCACACTCCCATCATCCACACTCCCATCATCCACACTCCCATCATCCGCTCTCCCATCATCCACCCTCCCATCATCCACACTCCCATTATCTGCATTCCCATCATCCACATTCCCATCATCCACACTCCCATCATCCACACTCCCATCATCCACACTCCCATCATCCACACTCCCATTATCTGCATTCCCATCATCCACGCTCCCATCATCCGCCATCCCATCATCCACATTCCCATCATCCACCCTCCCATCATCCACACTCCCATCATCCACACTCCCATCATCCACACTCCCATCATCCGCCATCCCATCATCCACACTCCCATCATCCACACTCCCATTATCTGCATTCCCATCATCCACACTCCCATCATCCACACTCCCATCATCCGCATTCCCATCATCCACACTCCCATCATCCACACTCCCATCATCCACACTCCCATCATCCACACCCATCATCCACCCTCCCATCATCCACACTCCCATCATCCACACTCCCATTATCTGCATTCCCATCATCCACACTCCCATCATCCACACTCCCATTATCTGCATTCCCATCATCCACACTCCCATCATCCACACTCCCATCATCCACACTCCCATCATCCACATTCCCATCATCCACACTCCCATCATCCACCCTCCCATCATCCACATTCCCATCATCCACACTCCCATCATCCACACTCCCATCATCCACACTCCCATCATCCACATTCCCATCATCCACCCTCCCATCATCCACCCTCCCATCATCCGCATTCCCATCATCCACACTCCCATCATCCACACTCCCATCATCCGCATTCCCATCATCCACACTCCCATCATCCACACTCCCATCATCCACACTCCCATCATCCACATTCCCATCATCCGCATTCCCATCATCCACACTCCCATCATCCACACTCCCATCATCCACACTCCCATCATCCACACTCCCATCATCCACACTCCCATCATCCGCATTCCCATCAACCACACTCCCATCATCCACACTCCCATCATCCACACTCCCATCATCCACACTCCCATCATCCACACTCCCATCATCCGCATTCCCATCATCCGCATTCCCATCATCCACACTCCCATCATCCACACTCCCATCATCCACACTCCCATCATCCTCATTCCCATCATCCACATTCCCATCATCCACCCTCCCATCATCCACACTCCCATCATCCGCACTCCCATCATCCGCATTCCCATCATCCGCATTCCCATCATCCACACTCCCATCATCCACACTCCCATCATCCACACTCCCATCATCCACACTCCCATCATCCGCATTCCCATCATCCGCATTCCCATCATCCACACTCCCATCATCCACACTCCCATCATCCACCCTCCCATCATCCACACTCCCATTATCTGCATTCCCATCATCCACACTCCCATCATCCACATTCCCATCATCCACCCTCCCATCATCCACACTCCCATTATCTGCATTCCCATCATCCACACTCCCATCATCCACATTCCCATCATCCACCCTCCCATCATCCACACTCCCATCATCCACCCTCCCATCATCCACATTCCCATCATCCACCCTCCCATCATCCACACTCCCATCATCCACATTCCCATCATCGACCCTCCCATCATCCACACTCCCATTATCTGCATTCCCATCATCCACACTCCCATCATCCACATTCCCATCATCCACACTCCCATCATCCACCCTCCCATCATCCACATTCCCATCATCCACACTCCCATCATCCACACTCCCATCATCCACACTCCCATCATCCACACTCCCATCATCCACCCTCCCATCATCCACACTCCCATCATCCACACTCCCATCATCCACCCTCCCATTATCTGCATTCCCATCATCCACACTCCCATCATCCACACTCCCAGCATCCACACTCCCATCATCCTCACTCCCATCATCCACACTCCCATTATCTGCATTCCCATCATCCACACTCCCATCATCCACACTCCCAGCATCCACACTCCCATCATCCACACTCCCATCATCCGCATTCCCATCATCCACACTCCCATCATCCACACTCCCATCATCCACACTCCCATCATCCACACTCCTATCATCCACACTCCCATCATCCACACTCCCATCATCCACACTCCCATCATCCACACTCCCATCATCCACACTCCCATCATCCACACTCCCATCATCCACACTCCCATTATCTGCATTCCCATCATCCACACTCCCATCATCCACACTCCCAGCATCCACACTCCCATCATCCACACTCCCATCATCCACCCACCCATCATCCACACTCCCATCATCCACCCTCCCATCATCCACATTCCCATCATCCACACTCCCATCATCCACACTCCCATCATCCACACTCCCATCATCCACACTCCCATCATCCACCCTCCCATCATCCACACTCCCATCATCCACACTCCCATTATCTGCATTCCCATCATCCACACTCCCATCATCCACACTCCCATCATCCACACTCCCATCATCCACACTCCCATTATCTGCATTCCCATCATCCACACTCCCATCATCCACACTCCCATCATCCGCATTCCCATCATCCACACTCCCATCATCCACACTCCCATCATCCACACTCCCATTATCTGCATTCCCATCATCCACACTCCCATCATCCGCCGTCCCATCATCCACACTCCCATCATCCACACTCCCATTATCTGCATTCCCATCATCCACACTCCCATCATCCACATTCCCATCATCCACACTCCCATCATCCACACTCCCATCATCCACACTCCCATTATCTGCATTCCCATCATCCACACTCCCATCATCCACATTCCCATCATCCACACTCCCATCATCCACACTCCCATCATCCACACTCCCATCATCCACACTCCCATCATCCACACTCCCATTATCTGCATTCCCATCATCCACATTCCCATCATCCACACTCCCATCATCCACACTCCCATCATCCACATTCCCATCATCCACTCTCCCATCATCCACACTCCCATCATCCACACTCCCATCATCCACACTCCCATCATCCACATTCCCATCATCCACACTCCCATCATCCACACTCCCATCATCCACACTCCCATCATCCACACTCCCATTATCTGCATTCCCATCATCCACACTCCCATCATCCACATTCCCATCATCCACACTCCCATCATCCACACTCCCATCATCCACACTCCCATCATCCACACTCCCATCATCCACACTCCCATCATCCGCCCTCCCATCATCCACACTCCCATCATCCACACTCCCATTATCTGCATTCCCATCATCCACACTCCCATCATCCACACTCCCATCATCCACACTCCCATTATCTGCATTCCCATCATCCACACTCCCATCATCCACACTCCCATCATCCACACTCCCATCATCCACATTCCCATCATCCACACTCCCATCATCCACACTCCCATCATCCACATTCCCATCATCCACCCTCCCATCATCCGCACTCCCATCATCCGCACTCCCATCATCCACACTCCCATCATCCACACTCCCATCATCCACACTCCCATTATCTGCATTCCCATCATCCACACTCCCATCATCCACACTCCCATCATCCACACTCCCATCATCCACACTCCCATCATCCGCACTCCCATCATCCACATTCCCATCATCCACCCTCCCATCATCCACACTCCCATCATCCACACTCCCATCATCCACACTCCCATCATCCACACTCCCATTATCTGCATTCCCATCATCCACACTCCCATCATCCACACTCCCATCATCCACACTCCCATCATCCGCACTCCCATCATCCACATTCCCATCATCCACCCTCCCATCAGCCACACTCCCATCATCCGCACTCCCATCATCCACATTCCCATCATCCACCCTCCCATCATCCACACTCCCATCATCCACACTCCCATCATCCACACTCCCATCATCCACACTCCCATCATCCACACTCCCATCATCCGCACTCCCATCATCCACATTCCCATCATCCACCCTCCCATCATCCACACTCCCATCATCCACACTCCCATCATCCACACTCCCATCATCCACACTCCCATTATCTGCATTCCCATCATCCACACTCCCATCATCCACACTCCCATCATCCACACTCCCATCATCCGCACTCCCATCATCCACATTCCCATCATCCACCCTCCCATCATCCACACTCCCATCATCCACCCTCCCATCATCCACACTCCCATCATCCACACTCCCATCATCCACACTCCCATCATCCACACTCCCATCATCCACCCTCCCATCATCCACACTCCCATCATCCACACTCCCATCATCCACACTCCCATCATCTACATTCCCATCATCCACCCTCCCATCATCCGCCCTCCCATCATCCACCCTCCCATCATCCACATTCCCATCATCCACACTCCCATCATCCACCCTCCCATCATCCACATTCCCATCATCCACACTCCCATCATCCACATTCCCATCATCCACCCTCCCATCATCCACATTCCCATCATCCACCCTCCCATCATCCACACTCCCATCATCCACACTCCCATGATCCACACTCCCATCATCCGCCCTCCCATCATCCACACTCCCATCATCCACACTCCCATCATCCACCCTCCCATCATCCGCCCTCCCATCATCCACACTCCCATCATCCGCCCTCCCATCATCCACACTCCCATCATCCACACTCCCATCATCCACATTCCCATCATCCACACTCCCATCATCCACACTCCCATCATCCACACTCCCATCATCCACCCTCCCATCATCCACACTCCCATCATCCGCCCTCCCATCATCCACATTCCCATCATCCACATTCCCATCATCCACACTCCCATCATCCACACTCCCATCATCCACACTCCCATCATCCACACTCCCATCATCCGCCCTCCCATCATCCACACTCCCATCATCCACACTCCCATCATCCACATTCCCATCATCCACACTCCCATCATCCACACTCCCATCATCCACACTCCCATCATCCACCCTCCCATCATCCACATTCCCATCATCCACACTCCCATCATCCACCCTCCCATCATCCACACTCCCATCATCCACACTCCCATCATCTACACTCCCATCATCCGCCCTCCCATCATCCACACTCCCATCATCCACACTCCCATCATCCACATTCCCATCATCCACACTCCCATCATCCGCCCTCCCATCATCCACACTCCCATCATCTACACTCCCATCATCCGCCCTCCCATCATCCACACTCCCATCATCCACACTCCCATCATCCGCCCTCCCATCATCCACACTCCCATCATCCACACTCCCAATATCTGCATTCCCATCATCCACACTCCCATCATCCACACTCCCATCATCCACACTCCCATTATCTGCATTCCCATCATCCACACTCCCATCATCCACACTCCCATCATCCACACTCCCATCATCCACATTCCCATCATCCACACTCCCATCATCCACACTCCCATCATCCACATTCCCATCATCCACCCTCCCATCATCCGCACTCCCATCATCCGCACTCCCATCATCCACACTCCCATCATCCACACTCCCATCATCCACACTCCCATTATCTGCATTCCCATCATCCACACTCCCATCATCCACACTCCCATCATCCACACTCCCATCATCCACACTCCCATCATCCGCACTCCCATCATCCACATTCCCATCATCCACCCTCCCATCATCCACACTCCCATCATCCACACTCCCATCATCCACACTCCCATCATCCACACTCCCATTATCTGCATTCCCATCATCCACACTCCCATCATCCACACTCCCATCATCCACACTCCCATCATCCGCACTCCCATCATCCACATTCCCATCATCCACCCTCCCATCAGCCACACTCCCATCATCCGCACTCCCATCATCCACATTCCCATCATCCACCCTCCCATCATCCACACTCCCATCATCCACACTCCCATCATCCACACTCCCATCATCCACACTCCCATCATCCACACTCCCATCATCCGCACTCCCATCATCCACATTCCCATCATCCACCCTCCCATCATCCACACTCCCATCATCCACACTCCCATCATCCACACTCCCATCATCCACACTCCCATTATCTGCATTCCCATCATCCACACTCCCATCATCCACACTCCCATCATCCACACTCCCATCATCCGCACTCCCATCATCCACATTCCCATCATCCACCCTCCCATCATCCACACTCCCATCATCCACCCTCCCATCATCCACACTCCCATCATCCACACTCCCATCATCCACACTCCCATCATCCACACTCCCATCATCCACCCTCCCATCATCCACACTCCCATCATCCACACTCCCATCATCCACACTCCCATCATCTACATTCCCATCATCCACCCTCCCATCATCCGCCCTCCCATCATCCACCCTCCCATCATCCACATTCCCATCATCCACACTCCCATCATCCACCCTCCCATCATCCACATTCCCATCATCCACACTCCCATCATCCACATTCCCATCATCCACCCTCCCATCATCCACATTCCCATCATCCACCCTCCCATCATCCACACTCCCATCATCCACACTCCCATGATCCACACTCCCATCATCCGCCCTCCCATCATCCACACTCCCATCATCCACACTCCCATCATCCACCCTCCCATCATCCGCCCTCCCATCATCCACACTCCCATCATCCGCCCTCCCATCATCCACACTCCCATCATCCACACTCCCATCATCCACATTCCCATCATCCACACTCCCATCATCCACACTCCCATCATCCACACTCCCATCATCCACCCTCCCATCATCCACACTCCCATCATCCGCCCTCCCATCATCCACATTCCCATCATCCACATTCCCATCATCCACACTCCCATCATCCACACTCCCATCATCCACACTCCCATCATCCACACTCCCATCATCCGCCCTCCCATCATCCACACTCCCATCATCCACACTCCCATCATCCACATTCCCATCATCCACACTCCCATCATCCACACTCCCATCATCCACACTCCCATCATCCACCCTCCCATCATCCACATTCCCATCATCCACACTCCCATCATCCACCCTCCCATCATCCACACTCCCATCATCCACACTCCCATCATCTACACTCCCATCATCCGCCCTCCCATCATCCACACTCCCATCATCCACACTCCCATCATCCACATTCCCATCATCCACACTCCCATCATCCGCCCTCCCATCATCCACACTCCCATCATCTACACTCCCATCATCCGCCCTCCCATCATCCACACTCCCATCATCCACACTCCCATTATCTGCATTCCCATCATCCACACTCCCATCATCCACACTCCCAGCATCCACACTCCCATCATCCACACTCCCATCATCCACACTCCCATCATCCACACTCCCATCATCCACACTCCCATCATCCACCCTCCCATCATCCACACTCCCATCATCCACACTCCCATCATCCACACTCCCATCATCCACATTCCCATCATCCACACTCCCATCATCCACCCTCCCATCATCCACACTCCCATCATCCACCCTCCCATCATCCACACTCCCATCATCTACACTCCCATCATCCGCCCTCCCATCATCCACACTCCCATCATCCACACTCCCATCATCCACATTCCCATCATCCACACTCCCATCATCCACCCTCCCATCATCCACCCTCCCATCATCCGCCCTCCCATCATCCACACTCCCATCATCCGCCCTCCCATCATCCACACTCCCATCATCCACATTCCCATCATCCACCCTCCCATCATCCGCCCTCCCATCATCCACACTCCCATCATCCGCCCTCCCATTATCCACACTCCCATTATCTGTACTCCCATTATCCATCCTCTCAATATCCACCCTCCCATAATCTTGCTATCACTAAGGAATACAGGAACATAGGAACAGGGAAGAGGCCACTTAACCCCTGCACCATTCAATGAGATCATGGCTGATCTGCGACCCAACTCCATATAACTTGCCTTTGCCCCATGTCCCTGAATACCTTTGGCTAATAAATATTTATCAATCCCCGATTTAAAATTAACAACTAATCAATTGCCATTTGTAGAAGTGTTTCCTAATTTCACTCCTCAAAGGTCTGGCTCTAATTTTTAGTCTATATCTCAACTAGTGGAAATAGTTTCTGTCTATCTTTTTTTATTCAGTCATGGGATGTGCGCCTTACTGCCAAGGCCAGCATTTGTTCCCATTCCTAAATTCCCTTGAGAAGATGGCGGTGAGCCATCTTCTTGAATTACTGCAGTCCAAGTGGTGTAAGTACACTCACAGTACTGTGAGGAGTTTTTTGACCCTGTGACAGTGAAGGAACAGCAATATAGTTCCAAGTTAGGATGGTGTGTGACTTGGAGGAGAACTTGCAGTTGGCGGTGTTCCTAGTGTCTGCTACCCTTGTCCTTCTCGGTCAGGATTGTCTAATCTTTTTGAATGGGGGTGGCCACATTACAACTTTTGTTTTACATAGGGGGCCGGTGAGACAATTTCCAAAAGATTAAGGCATTAAAAATTTATCATACAAATAATCAAAACAACAACAAATGTGCATTTTTGTGAAGAAGCTTTATGTAAGAAGATTAATTTATTGACTTAACTTTCTGTTCACTCTGGACACTATTTTAGTGAGATACTTGCTTGCACAAGTAGTCAATGTTTGCTCACACACTTGTTGTAGTGATGCAGAGTATTCCAGATAGATGTCCATGTGTCAGGAGTAATCTTGATCACTCTCTCTCTCTCTCTCTTTGTCCTCCCCCCCTCTCTCTCTCTATCTGTCCTCCCCCCTTCTCTCTCTCTCTCTCTCTATCTGTCCTCCCTCTCTTTCTCTCTGTCCCCCCTCTCTCTCTATCTGTCCTCCCTCTCTCTCTCTCTCTCTCTCTTTCTATCTGTCCTCCCTCTCTCTCTCTGTCGCCCTCTCTCTCTCTCTGTCCCCCTCTCTGTCCACTCTCTCTGCCCCACAATCTGTCTGTCTCTCCTTCCTCTCTCTGTCCCTCTCTCTCTGTCCCCCTCTCTCTCTCTGTGCCCCACTCTGCCCCCTCTCTCTCTGCCCCGCTGTCTGTCTCTTCCCTCTCTCTGTCCCCCTTTCTCTCTGTGTCCCCACCTGCCCCCTCTCTCTCTGCCGCCCTGTCTGTCTCTCCTCTCTCTCTGTGTCCCCCTCTCTCTCTCTGTCCACCCCCCGCCCCTCTCACTGCCCCCCTATCTGTCTGTCCCTCTCTCTCTCTCTGTTCCCCTCTCTCTCTGTGTCCCCCCTGTCCTCTCTCTCTCTGCCCCCTCTCTCTGCTCCCCTATCTGCCTGTCCCTCTCTCTCTCTCTGTCCCCCTCTCTGTGTCCCCCCTCTGCCCCCTCTCTCTGCCGCCCTATCTGTCTGTCTCTCCTCCCTCTCTCTGTCCCTCTCTCTCTCTGTCCCCACCTCTCTCTCACTCTGCGCACCTCTCTCTATCTATCCCCCTCTCTCTGTGTCCCCCTCTCTCTCTGTGTCCCCCCTCTGCCCCCTCTCTCTGCCCCCTATCTGTCTGTCTCTCCTCCCTCTCTCTATCTGTCCTCACCTGTCTCTCACTCTGCACACCTCTCTCTCTCTGTCCCCACCTCTCTCTCTGTTCCCACCTCTCTGTGTCCCACCTCTCTCTCTGTTCCCACCTCTCTGTGTCCCCACCTCTCACTCTGCGCACCTCTCTCCATCTATCTCCCTCTCTCTGTTCCCCTCTCTCTCTCTGTCCCACCTCTGCCCCCTCTCTCTGCCCCCCTATCTGTCGGTCTCTTCTCCCTCTCTGTCCCCCTCTCTCTCTGTCCCCCTCTCTCTCTCTGTGTCCACCCCCCCCAAGCCCCTCTTTCTCTGCCCCCTGTCTATCTCTCCTCCCTCTCTTTGTCCCCCCTCTCTCTACGTCCGCACCTGCCCCCTCTCTCTCTGCCCCCTGTCTATCTGTCCTCCCTCTCTGTGTCCCCCTCTCTGTGTCCCCCCCGCCCCCTCTCTCTGCCCCCTATCTGTCTGTCCCTCTCTCTCTCTCTCTGTCCCCCTCTCTCTCTGTCTCCCCCCCTCGCCGCCTCTCTCTGCCCCCCTATCTGTCTGTCCCTCTCTCTCTCTGTCCTCCACTCTCTCTCTCTCTGTCCTCCCCTCTCTCTCTCTCTCTGTCCTCCTCTCTCCCTCTCTCTCTCTCTCTGTCCTCCCCTCTTTCTCTCTGTCCTCCCCTCTCTCTCTCTCTCTCTCTCTCTGTCCTCCCCCCTCTCTCTCTCTCTCTGTCCTCTCGTCTCTCTCTCTCTCTGTCCTCCACTCTCCCTCTCTCTCTCTCTCTCTCTCTGTCCTCCTCCTCTCTCTCTCTCTCTCTCTGTCCTCCCCCCTCCCTCTCTCTCTGTCCTCACCCCCCCTCTCTCTCTCTCTGGCCTCCACTCTCTCTCTCTCTGTCCTCCCCCCTCTCTCGCTCTGTCCTCCCCCCTCTCTCTCTCTCTGTCCTCCTCCTCTCTCTCACTCTCTCTCTCTGTCCTCCCCCCCCCTCTCTCTGTCCCCCTCTCTCTCTGTTCCCTCTCTCACTATCCCTCCTATCTCTCAGTCCCCCCTCTCTCTCTCTCTGTCCACCCCCCTCTCTCTCTGTCCCCCCCCGCCCCCCCCCCCCTTCTCTCTCTCTGTCTCCCCTCCCCCCTCTCTCTCTCGGTCCCCTCTCTCTTGCTCTTTCGGTTCCCCCCCCTCTCTCTGTCTCTCTCTCTCTCTCTGTGTACCCCACCCCCCCTCTCTCTCTCTCTCTCTCACTCTCTGTCCCCCCCCTCTCTCTCTCTGTCTCCCCCCACCCCCCCCCTCTCTCTCTCTCTGTCCCCTCTCTCTTGCTCTTTCGTTTCCCCCCCTCTCTCTCTCTCCCGCCCACACACTCTTTTGCTACAGTTTTGCCGAGTCACTTAATCTATCTGTATCTCTTTGTAATTTTATACCATATGACCTTACAAATTAGAAGCAGAAGTAGACCATTCAGCCCATCGAGCCTGCTCTGCTATGTAATAAGATCATGGCTGATCTGTTTCTGTCTCGAATTCCACACTCCCATCTACCCATGATAATTTTTGATTCCCTTGCCTAACAAGAATCTATCTATCTCTGCCTTAAAAATATTAAATGACCCCCACCTCCACCAACTTCTGAGGTACAGAATTCTAAAGTTGCACAACCCTCTGAAAGAAAAAAAATTCTCCTCATCTCTGTCCTAAAAGGGTGACCCACAAGAGGAAACATCCCCTCCATAGTCACCCTATCATGACCATTCAGGATCTGATATGCTTCAAGCCTCCCCTCACTCTTCTGAACCCCAGTGAAAACAAGCCCAGTCTGTCTAACCTTTCGTCATAAGACAACCCGCTCATTCCAGCTATCAATCTCGTAAACCTCCTCTGAACCACCTCCAATGCATTCACATCCTTCCTTAAATAGGGAGACCAAAACTGAACACAGTATTTGAGATGTGGTCTTACCAATGCCCTGAATAACTGAAGCATAACATCCTTACTTTTATTTTCAATTCCTCTCATAATAAAGGATAGTATTCCATTATCCTTCTTTATGCTTCCATCTACACTCCTTGCAATGCAACCTATCTTTGTGACATTGGAAAATTTGGATGTGTGGTTTTCTATCATATCATTTCTTCTTTCTTTCTTTCTTCTTTACATCATTAATAAATACGATGAATAGATGAGGCGGCAACATAGATCCTTGCGGCACCACTCGACACACCCTGCCAATGACAGTACATGCCAAGTGTTGTGGGACCACCTTAAGAAGGGACCACCTTAAGAGCAGACCACTTTAAGAGCGATAAGTGAAGATCACCAGAGGAAGTGATGTTGCGTCACACATGACCAGGGAGTTGTGGGTCGAGCCGGACAGAGTAAAATGTGTTTAGATGTGGCCTGTGCAATAACTGTTTGTATAAATATAAATATATATTTCTTCTAGTTAAGTTATAATATGAACCCAGTTTTCTTTGGATATTACTTGGAGTTTTGTGAATTTAAAATACTCTTACGCACCAAAGAACAAGTAATATTACACCTATTATCTCTATTCTCTGAACCTACTCAAACATTATGCTGAGTCAGCTCCTAAGTTTCCAGCTAAAATGCAAATGATGTCTTTATTTTTTTGCTGTAATTGCTTTCCGCAGATTATATTGTGGCTATCAGGGTGCTAAATCAACTCTGATAATTAATCTAATGTCAAGATACCATCAGGAACCGGAGTCTGGGGTTAGGAGACCAGCGGGAGTTTGTCTACCAGCATTATTTTCAAGAATCTCACACTTTAATCAGATCTCTCGTGTATCCATAGAATAAAGAGGGTTGTGCAAAGAATTGCACCTGAGTTCAGGCCACTCTGTGATAACGTGTTAGACACTGACATAATTACATTGCCATAAATTGGCCTGTATTGGTGAAAGTTTTCCTTGCATGTTTACATGGTTTTGTACTTTGCTACACGTCCTCACTGGGTAGGGAATGGGCAGCAAAATTTATTCACAGCAATTTGAACTTCCTTACTTTGGCAAAGGTGCTGAAACCCTCGAGGATGGCTCTGTATCCTGTGCAGCGACACAAGTTTCCTGAAAGCAAAATTCAGGCAAATTAGCAGGAGTCATCCAAAAACAGAGGAATCGAAAACTCAGGCATCACTCCTCATTGCACTTGAAGAGACTATGAGTCAGAGATCCAGCTGTCACCTTGTGGTGCTGATTCTCTGATTCACTCTCCTGTCGAGTCAGGTTCCCACAGGAAGCGTCAGATCAGAAATTTAGCTTATAATTCAGGTGCGAAGGGATATCGATGAGGAAATGTAGGGTCACCAACACTGTCGGAATGTTCCAGAGGACTGAGCAATTAATGAGTCATTCTTTAATCCTCTCAATCCCTCAACAAACCCCATCCCTCAACAGACCCCATCCCTCAACAAACCCCATCACTCAACAAACCCCATCACTCAAGAAACCCCATCACTCAACGAACCCCATCTCTCAACAAACCCCCTCACTCAACAAACCCCATCCCTCAACATACCCCATCACTCAACAAACCCCCTCACTCAACAAACCCCATCACTCAACAAACCCCATCACTCAACAAACCCCATCCCTCAACAAACCCCATCACTCAACAAACTCCATCACTCAACAAACCCCATCACTCAACAAACCCCATCTCTCAACGAACCCCATCACTCAACAAACCCCATCCCTCAACAAACCCCATCACTCAACAAACCCCATCCCTCAACAAACCCCATCACTCAACGAACCCCATCACTCAACAAACCCCATCACTCAACAAACCCCATCTCTCAACGAACCCCATCTCTCAACAAACCCCATCCCTCAACAAACCCCCTCACTCAACAAACCCCATCTCTCAACGAACCCCATCACTCAACAAACCCCATCCCTCAACAAACCCCATCACTCAACAAACTCCATCACTCAACAAACCCCATCACTCAACAAACCCCATCCCTCAACAGACCCCATCCCTCAACGAACCCCATCTCTCAACAAACCCCATCTCTCAACGAACCCCATCTCTCAACAAACCCCCTCACTCAACAAACCCCCTCACTCAACAAACCCCATCCCTCAACATACCCCATCACTCAACAAACCCCCTCACTCAACAAACCCCATCTCTCAACGAACCCCATCTCTCAACAAACCCCCTCACTCAACAAACCCCATCACTCAACGAACCCCATCACTCAACAAACCCCATCTCTCAACGAACCCCATCTCTCAACAAACCCCCTCACTCAACAAACCCCATCACTCAACAAACCCCATCCCTCAACATACCCCATCACTCAATGAACCCCATCCCTCAACATACCCCATCACTCAACGAACCCCATCACTCAACAAACCCCATCACTCAACAAACCCCATTCCTCAACATACCCCATCACTCAACGAACCCCATCCCTCAACAAACCCCATCACTCAATGAACCCCATCACTCAACGAACCCCATCACTCAACAAACCCCATCCCTCAACAAACCCCATCCCTCAACAAACCCCATCACTCAACAAACCCCATTCCTCAACATACCCCATCACTCAACGAACCCCATCACTCAACAAACCCCATCCCTCAACAAACCCCATCACTCAACAAACCCCATCACTCAACGAACCCCATCCCTCAACAAACCCCATCACTCAACGAACCCCATCACTCAACAAACCCCATCACTCAACAAACCCCATCCCTCAACAAACCCCATCACTCAACGAACCCCATCACTCAACGAACCCCATCACTCAACGAACCCCATCACTCAATGAACCCCATCACTCAACAAACCCCATCACTCAACAAACCCCATTCCTCAACATACCCCATCACTCAACGAACCCCATCACTCAACAAACCCCATCACTCAACAAACCCCATTCCTCAACATACCCCATCACTCAACGAACCCCATCCCTCAACGAACCCCATCACTCAACAAACCCCATCACTCAACAAACCCCATTCCTCAACATACCCCATCACTCAACGAACCCCATCCCTCAACAAACCCCATCACTCAACGAACCCCATCCCTCAACAAACCCCATCACTCAACAAACCCCATTCCTCAACATACCCCATCACTCAACAAACCCCATCACTCAACAAACCCCATCACTCAACAAACCCCATTCCTCAACATACCCCATCACTCAACGAACCCCATCACTCAACAAACCCCATCACTCAACGAACCCCATCACTCAACAAACCCCATCACTCAACGAACCCCATCCCTCAACAAACCCCATCACTCAACAAACCCCATCACTCAACAAACCCCATCCCTCAACAAACCCCATCACTCAACAAACCCCATCTCTCAACGAACTCCATCTCTCAACAAACCCCATCTCTCAACGAACTCCATCCCTCAACAAACCCCATCTCTCAACGAACTCCATCCCTCAACAAACCCCTTCTCTCAACGAACTCCATCACTCAACAAACCCCATCACTCAACAAACCCCATCACTCAACGAACCCCATCCCTCAACAAACCCCATCACTCAACGAACCCCATCCCTCAACAAACCCCATCACTCAACGAACCCCATCACTCAACGAACCCCATCACTCAACAAACCCCATCACTCAACGAACCCCATTCCTCAACAAACCCCATCACTCAAGAAACCCCATCACTCAACGAACCCCATCCCTCAATAAACCCCATCACTCAACAAACCCCATCACTCAACAAACCCCATCACTCAACAAACCCCATCCCTGAACAAACCCCATCCCTCAACAAACATCATCCCTCAACAAACCCCATCCCTCAACAAACCCCATCACTCAACAAACTCCATCACTCAGCGAACCCCATCCCTCAACAAACCCCATCCCTGAACAAACCCCATCCCTCAACAAACATCATCCCTCAACAAACCCCATCCCTCAACAAACCCCATCACTCAACAAACTCCATCACTCAGCAAACCCCATCACTCAACAAACCCCATCCCTCAACAAACCTCATCCCTCAACAAACCCCATCACTCAACAAACCCCATCCCTCAATGAACCCCATCACTCAACAAACCCCATCACTCAACAAACCCCATCCCTCAACGAACCCCATCCCTCAACAAACCCCATCGCTCAACAAACCCCATCACTCAACAAACCCCATCACTCAACGAACCCCATCACTCAACAAACCCCATCACTCAACGAACCCCATCCCTCAACAAACCCCATCACTCAAGAAACCCCATCCCTCAACGAACCCCATCCCTCAATGAACCCCATCACTCAACAAACCCCATCACTCAACAAACCCCATCACTCAACAAACTCCATCACTCAGCGAACCCCATCACTCAACAAACCCCATCCCTGAACAAACCCCATCCCTCAACAAACATCATCCCTCAACAAACCCCATCCCTCAACAAACCCCATCACTCAACAAACTCCATCACTCAGCGAACCCCATCACTCAACAAACCCCATCCCTCAACAAACCTCATCCCTCAACAAACCCCATCACTCAACAAACCCCATCCCTCAATGAACCCCATCACTCAACAAACCCCATCACTCAACAAACCCCATCCCTCAACGAACCCCATCCCTCAACAAACCCCATCACTCAACAAACCCCATCACTCAACGAACCCCATCCCTCAACGAACCCCATCACTCAACGAAGCACATCACTCAACGAACCCCATCCCTCAATAAACCCCATTACTCAACAAGCCCCATCCCTCAACGAACCCCATCCCTCAACGAACCTCATCCCTCAACGAGCCCCATCCCTCAATAAACCCCATCCCTCAATAAACCCCATCCCTCAATAAACTCCATCACTCAATAAACCCCATCCCTCAATAATCTCCATCACTCAATAAACTCCATCACTCAATGAAACAGATCCCTCAAAAAATTCCATCACTCAATGAACCACATCCCTTAATGAACACCATCCCTCAATGAACCCCATCCCTCAATGAACACCATCCCTCAATGAACCCCATCCCTCAATGAACACCATCCCTCAATGAACACCATCCTCAATAAACCTCATCCCTTAATCAACCCCATCCCTCAATCAACCCCATCCCTCAATGAACCCCATCACTCAATAAATACCATCCCTCAATCAACCCCATCCCTCAATAAACCTCATCCCTCAATCAACCCCATCCCTCAATGAACCCCATCCCTCAATAAACCCAACCCCTCAATGAACCCCATCCCTCAATAAACCCAACCCATCAATGACCCCCATTCCTCAGTAAACCCCATCCCTCAATAAACCACATCCCTCAATCAACCCCATCCCTCAATAAACGCCATTACTCAATAAACCACATCCCTCAATGAACCACATTCCTCAGTAAACCCCATCCCTCAATAAACCACATCCCTCAATGAACCACATCCCTCAATAAACACAATTACTCAATAAACCACATCCCTCAATAAACCACATCCCTCAATAAAACACATCCCTCAATAATCCACATCCCTCAATGTACCACAACCCTCAATAAACCCCATCCCTCAATAAACCCCATTCCTCAATGAACCACATCCCCCAATGTACCACATCCCTCAATAAACCCCATCCCTCAATTTACCACAACCCTCAATAAACCCCATCCCTCAATGAACCACATCCCTCAATGAACCACATCCCTCAATGAACCACATCCCTCAATGAACCCCATCCCTCAATAAACCCCATCCTCAATAAACCCCATCCCTCAATGAACCACATCCCTCAATGAACCCCATCACTCACTGAACCACATCCCTCAATAAACCACATCCCTCAATAAACCACATCCCTCAATAAACCACATCACTCAATGTCTCAACCAACTCATCACTCAGTGTTTCTTCCAACTTGTGGGAACTTGCTGTGCACAAATTGGCTGCATGTTGCTTACATACAATAGTGACTATACTTTTAAATAACTTTATTGGTTGTGAAGTACTTTGGGATGTTCTGAGGCTGTGAAAGGTGCTATAGAAATGTAGGACTTTCTTTGAATTCTTGTTCGATTAATTAGTGCTAGTTGTATATTTATGGCCCTTAGTTCTGGTCCCCCTCACAAGTGTTGTCAATATATCGAGTAGATTAGATGGAAGCCACTCAGTTCTCTGTACCCCCACCATCCCTCAAACCCACCACACCAGTGTCCGCAAACATTCTGACTGAATTTATGGATGTGTTGCAAAACATTACTCAGTCCTGCCCATTAACTTACAGCAGAGTATGAACAGTCTGGTGGTGTTGGTTATGAGGAGAGATGTATGTTTGTGTATATAAGACAGTGAATTTACTCTTTTTGCATTGATACCAAAACCGCTTCGCCTTTCACACGTAGCCCTTGAGTGACGGTGGTAGTGAGTTGTGGCTGGGCTATTCTACCACAAGTAGCATCACAGCTGATATCTACTTCCTGCCATTGGGGGGCAGTGCAGGGAAACAGTGGCCAAGAGCTAGAGCCCTGGCCAACATCTCCTTCCAGAAGTCATAACCTGTGCATATTTCTTTCAAACCAAATGGAGTGAAGCTGATAATTTCACTGAGCCCAAGCAGGTAAATGGAGTTTTGATCTGATCTGGGCGTGGTAGTGTGGTGATTAGGTAACTGGTATAATTCAGAGAACCTGGGATCAAATCCCACCAATGGCAGTTTGAATTTCATTGAAAAAGGATATAAAAAGCTGCTATCAGTAAGAGTGACCATCAAGCTTGTCGGATTATCATTAAAAATCCAACTGGTCCATTAATATCCTTTAAGGAAGGAAACTTGCTGTTCTTACCCACTCTGGCCAAACATGAAACCAGTCCCCAACACAACGTTGTTGATTCTGAAGTGCTCTAGTGAGCTATTCGGTTGTATCAGGGCAACTAGTGATGGACAGTAAATTGTCAGTGATGCCCACAGCCTTTTTTTAACTCTTTCATGGGATGAAAGAATAACCCTAACTCTAACTCTTCCACTGGACGAGGCTGCTCAAGTGGCCCCTGCTTCAGAATATAGGGTTAGGAGGATGTTAATAGTGACTAGGCTTGGAAAATGACCCAGATTTTTGCTGGAACTGCTGTTTTGTAAAGCCCAATGCTTTTAAAGTCTCACGCTAACTGACTGCAGGTTCGGAATGACTAATATATCGCAAATATCCTCTTATTGCAAACTAAGGAAGGGAAAGATAGTGTTACAACCAGGTGAGAGAGGAGTCTAAGGGTTCCCTCTTGGCCTTTGCCTGGTTTAACCGTAACAAGGTTTAATTTTAAAAACATCGTGTTTTTAGCTCCGCCTCAGTGAATCCTTGTTCACTGCTTTCCAACTGTCAGGCAAAGAAATCAAACCAGACAGGTTTTCTTAGATTTAAACAAAAGAGGTGGAAGTTTATTATTCTTAAACTCTAATTCGGTTAACAACTAGGAATACACGACCACGCTAGCATGCATAATGCGTTAAACACACAGGCAGATAGAGACAGAAAAAGTAGAAATAATAAAGGAGGTAGGTTGAAGGCAATAGCTGGGTTGTAATTACAGTCCTTTGAGTTCAATGTGGAGCCTTTGGTTGCCGGTAAGTCTTGCTATTCGTTAGGGCCCAGTGCACGATTCAACTTGTTTCGGTGTAGGAGACTTTTCTTTCTTGAGGTTTGAGTGACTTCAGTGGGTCTGGGGGGTTTGTCAGAAAGCGAGAAAGAGCCAGCCAGGAGAGGGGCTGTCTTGTTCCAGGTTCAGTTACAATCTGCAGTCTCTGTCTTCAAACTATTCACCAAAGAGAAGGACTTGGTGGATGACAAGTCTAGGGAAGGGTGTGTAGATAGACTGGGTCATGTCGATATCAAAAAGGAGGAGGTGTTGGGCATCTTGAAAAACATTAAGGTAGATAAGTCCCCAGGACCTGATGGGATCTATCCCAGAATACTGAGGGAGGCAAGGGAGGAAATTGCTGGGGCCTTGACAGAAATCTTTGCATCCTCATTGGCTACAGGTGAGGTCTCAGAGGACTGGAGAATAGCCAATGTTGTTCCTTTGTTTAAGAAGGGTAGCAAGGATAATCCAGGAAATTACAGGCCGGTGAGCCTTATGTCAGTGGTAGGGAAATTATTAGAGAGGATTCTTCGGGACAGGATTTACTCCCATTTGGAAACAAATGGACTTATTAGCGAGAGGCAGCATGGTTTTGTGAAGGAGAGGTCGTGTCTCACTAACTTGATCGAGTTTTTTGACGAAGTGACGAAGATGATTGATGAAGGAAGGGCAGTGGATGTTGTCTATATGGACTTCAGTAAAGCCTTTGACAAGGTCCCTCATGGCAGACTGGTACAAAAGGTGAAGTCACATGGGATCAGAGGTGAGCTGGCAAGATGGATACAGAACTGGCTCGGTCATAGAAGACAGAGGGTAGCAGTGGAAGGGTGCTTTTCTGAATGGAGGTCAGTGACTAGTGGTGTTCCGCAGGGATCAGTGCTGGGACCTTTGCTGTTTGTAGTATATATAAATGATTTGGAGGGACATGTAGCTGGTCTGATTAGTAAGTTTGTAGACAACACAAAGGTTGGTGGAGTTGCGGATAGTGATGAGGATTGTCAAAGGATACAGCAGGATATAGATCGGTTGGAGACTTGTGCGGAGAAATGGCAGATGGAGTTTAATCCGGACAGATGTGAGGTAATGCATTTTGGAAGGTCTAATAGAGGTGGGAAGTATACAGTAAATGGCAGAACCCTTAGGAGTATTGACAGGCAGAGAGATCTGGGCGTACAGGTCCACAGGTCACTGAAAGTGGCAACGCAGGTGGATAAGGTAGTCAAGAAGGCATACGGCATGCTTGCCTTCATCGGTCGGGGCATAGAGTATAAAAATTGGCAAGTCATGCTGCAGCTGTACAGAACCTGAGGCCACATTTGGAATATTGTGTGCAATTCTGGTCGCCACACTACCAGAAGGATGTGGAGGCTTTGGAGAGGGTACAGAGAGGTTGACCAGGATGTTGCCTGGTCTGGAGGGTATTAACTATGAGGAGAGGTTGGATAAACTCGGATTGTTTTCACTGGAACAACGGAGGTGCAGGGGCGACAGGATAGAGGTTTACAAAGTTATGAGTGGCATGACAGAGTGGATAGTCAGAAGCTTTTTCTCAGGGTGGAAGAGTCAGTTACGACGAGACATAGGTTTAAGGTGCGAGGGGCAAAGTTTAGAGGGGATGTGCGAGGCAAGTTTTTTACACGGAGGGTGGTGAGTGCCTGGAACTTGCTGCCGGGGGAGGTGGTGGAAGCAGGTACGATAATGACGTTTAAGAGGCATCTTGACAAATACATGAATAGGATGGGAATAGAGGGATATGGACCCCGGAAGTGCAAAAGGTTTTAGTTTAGACAGGCATCATGATCGGCACAGGGTTGGAGGGCCGAATGGCCTGTTCCTGCGCTGTACTGTTCTTTGTTCTTTGTTATCCTGTGAGCACAATTCAAAACCAGACCTGGGCCAGCAGGTTAGTCACGTAACTCACTGTTTAAAAAAACTCCTGCATTTGTGGATTTCAAAGCTCTCAGTGGGGTTGGGGTGGGATTGGGGGGGTGAGTGTGGTGCTGCCTATTACTCCGACAAGATGTGGATCACCATTGCCCAGCCCAAACTCTGTTAATTGAATCAGTGAGCTATTCTTTTGTCTCTCCAAGCATTGTCTCTTAGTATGCAAATGTTTTCCAGACAAATGTCTGGTGATCTCTTTTAACAAGTCATTTCTTCATTCCAGTTCAATATTAATGTTCATATGGCGAAATTAAGATGCCTCATTCTTGGCAGGTCGGGGTCTTCATGACAATAGTTCGTGACTTGAGGTTTCGTACATCATTATCTCCTAGGTCTCCTCTCTGTCAGTGGATGTGTGTACTGCAAACTCTGGTTCTTTGTGAATTATAATCCAATATAATCTCTGTCATGCTAGGCCCCCATCTACCAAGAATGACGCACATTAATTTTGTCATGAACATTGATTTTAAGCTGTTACTGGACTGTTACTTGTTGAACAGATCGGATGTGGCTGGAAAAGACATTTGCCTATTAACAGACGGTGTTTGGAAGGACAAAGCAGCCATTCCCTGACATTCAACCCACAATGGACTTTTGATCACCAGACGTTGAAGTTGGGGGAGCTTGTATTCCAGGTTGACTGCTAAGATGGCCGAATACACAAATGGACATGGGCAAACCAGCTAGTCATATGACTAACCTGGTGGGCAACTTGAGTTTTTTGAATTTGTACAAACAGTTTGGGGAGAAAGCTGTTTGCTCCTGGACTGACAAGATCTCTCCTGTCTGCTCCCATCCCTTTCTCACAAGCCTCTGAATCCACTGAAGACACACGAACCTCAAGAGAGAAAAGTCTCCTACAGCAAACAAAGTTTAAGAAGAATACAGGGCCTCAACGAAAAGCAAGATCTACCTACAATCAAGGACTCTACCGTGAGCGTGAAGGACTGTGACAACTCTTCAGATATTGCCTCAAATCTTTCCATTTTATTTTCTTCTGCTCTTTTCTGTCTCTTTTTGCATGTGTGTATCATGCATGCATGTTAGCGTGGGGTATGGCATGCATCCGTAGGTGTTAAACGAATTAGAATTTAAGTTTAATAAATTTCAACTTTTCTTCTTTAAACCTAAGAAAGGCTGTTTGTGCTGGTTTCTTTACCTTATAATTGGAAAGTGGGGAGCTAAAAACAGGGTGTGTTTAAAATTAAATCCTGTTATGATAAGACCAAATGAAGGCTGAACGGGAACCCTAGACCTCTTTCTCACCTGGTCGTAACAATCCCCTTTACTATTTTTCAGTATTAAACTTTAAAGATTTTAAACTACAGAAGTATTCCCAGAACATGGTTTCCTATACTGCTTCTCAAACAGCTCCTAGTGACCTCTGATGGGCTTATCTAATGTTCTTGTGTTAGTTTTGCATATCTTTCTCCAGCTATCTGCTCTTCTAGTCTAATTTGATTAATACTACATGACATAATACAGACAAAGAAATTCATAATACATGTACAGAAAGCTACAGTGTACCATATTATGAAGAAATCATTACTTAAAAGAATTTCCAGCTTTCCTTTACCCATGTCCATCTTGTAGGTTATCTTTGTTAAGCATTATTTCTCCCTTGCTTCCATTTGCCCCAATCCAAATTCCATGTCCCTTTTTACTCTACTTTTAATCCCTCTGACAGGTACCAGTGTGTTTAACTCTGCCCTGATTGCTTTATGAATTAGTTCGTTCCTCTATGGAACATGTATCAGTCCCTGGATTGAAACAGTCTTTCACTCTCCTGAACCTTTACTGGACAAGGCAAGCCTAGAACCCCCTGTCACTGAGTCACAACAAACACACTTTACCTTGGAGCGTGTCTTCAATTTCCTCCATTGTGGGTTTCAGATTGTTCCGTAATAAAGTGTACACAGACATGACGATTCCAGGGGTGCAGAATCCACACTGAGAGCCGTGAGCTTTTGCTATTCGTTCCTGGTGAAGCAATGAAAGACAAGGTAAGAAGATTGATCAGCCATGGAAGGCCTCATCAGCGGCAAAGATCTACATAGAGAGTGGGATTGGACTAGCTCTTTTGAAGAAAAACACCAGCACAGATTTGATGGGCTGAATGGCTCAGCTTCTACTGATTTGATGAAGGTTATGAGGGAATAATGAAATAGGATGGCATTCCTGGACATGTGCAGCATTTTATTGGCTGGTGAAGTTGTTATGACACTCCCATCACTCGATATAAGTTTCAGTGTTTGTTTTGTTACAAATAAATTGCGCACTAACAAGGCATAGTTTTTGGAGGAATAGTTAGTAATTTGCCTGTTGCCAAGCTCTTGAACTGTTCTATGCCTGTCAATTTAACTAGCCATAGCCATAGATCTCACTAACAACCTTGGGACTTGTGGTATTAGCCGTGTCCATAGAGTTACTGACAGCCTGGTGTCTGTGGTATTAGCTGTGTCTGTAGAGTTGCTGACAGCCTGGTGCCTGTGGTATTATCTGTGTCTGTAGAGTTACTGACAGCCTGGGGCCTGTGGTATTAGCTGTGTCTGTAGAGTTGCTGACAGCCTGGTGCCTGTGGTATTATCTGTGTCTGTAGAGTTACTGACAGCCTGGGGCCTGTGGTATTAGCTGTGTCTGTAGAGTTACTGACAGCCTGGGGCCTGTGGTATTAGCTGTGTCTGTAGAGTTGCTGACAGCCTGGTGCCTGTGGTATTATCTGTGTCTGTAAAGTTACTGACAGCCTGGGGCCTGTGGTATTAGCTGTGTCTGTAGAGTTGCTGACAGCCTGGTGCCTGTGGTATTATCTGTGTCTGTAGAGTTACTGACAGCCTGGGGCCTGTGGTATTAGCTGTGTCTGTAGAGTTACTGACAGCCTGGGGCCTGTGGTATTAGCTGTGTCTGTAGAGTTACTGACAGCCTGGGGCCTGTGGTATTAGCTGTGTCTGTAGAGTTGCTGACAGCCTGGTGCCTGTGGTATTATCTGTGTCTGTAAAGTTACTGACAGCCTGGGGCCTGTGGTATTAGCTGTGTCTGTAGAGTTGCTGACAGCCTGGTGCCTGTGGTATTATCTGTGTCTGTAGAGTTACTGACAGCCTGGGGCCTGTGGTATTAGCTGTGTCTGTAGAGTTACTGACAGCCTGGGGCCTGTGGTATTAGCTGTGTCTGTAGAGTTGCTGACAGCCTGGTGCCTGTGGTATTATCTGTGTCTGTAGAGTTACTGACAGCCTGGGGCCTGTGGTATTAGCTGTGTCTGTAGAGTTGCTGACAGCCTGGTGCCTGTGGTATTATCTGTGTCTGTAGAGTTACTGACAGCCTGGGGCCTGTGGTATTAGCTGTGTCTGTAGAGTTACTGACAGCCTGGGGCCTGTGGTATTAGCTGTGTCTGTAGAACTCACTGATGGTTTGTTTCAGTTAGATCACTGAGTAGCTATTTCTCAGACCCTGTGTGCGCAACGACCCCATACCATTACGTAGCTCAGAAGAAAGTCAACCAGACTCTTGCTGGAAAGTGGACAGGTGCAGCTATCAGTGGATGACAGGGTTCATGGTAAATGGCCCATCAGCATCACTGTGTGAAATCACACAGGAAGAATGACTATTTGCCAAGATACAGGAGATCGCTGATCCCTGTGAAAATCTACCACATGTTACGACCGAGGCGGGAGGAGTGCACTGTCTTTTCCAATTCCACTTCTGCACAGGTCACAACATATATTTAAATGTTTACTCAGTTACCGATACAGCCAATCACATACTCTTTTTTTTATCCCAGAATAAAATATACCAACCAGGTTTCTTTAATAGACAACAAAATTATCAGTCTATTATGAAACAAGACTTAACTAGTAATGAAGAAAAGCATTAACACACAGCTTGAAATATGAAAGTTCCCTTTTTAAATTCCCTAATGACACGCACACACTGGAAAAAATACAGAAATTCTCTCTGCAGGGGTCTGTTACAAAAAATAAACAAAGGAAAAAGACTACTTTGGCCAAATACCTGCTAATTCTTGACAAAAAGAAAATATGGAAGGAAGTCAGTTGTCCTTTTTTTGATCTGGTTTCCAGCAGTATGAAGACGGGTGACTCTGATTGTTTCAGAAGCAGTCGATTCTGGAGATGTCGAGAATTGTTCTAGCAGGGCTTCCAGGAGAAATGTGGCATCAAGGTTTTCACCTGCACACACTTGAATCTCGGGATTTTTTTCCAGCTTCTCAGGAGCTATGCAGCACCGGAGATTTTAGCTGTCCCACACTGGATCTTTGCAGGATTTCTTCAAAGAGGTAGTGAAAGAAGTGAGCTGGGTGGTTGCTTTTTCCTTGGCAGGAAAAACACCAACTGTCTTCAAACTGTTCACACCCCAACTAAACTGAAAACAATATCCAAACCCCTAAACAGAGAGACAACCTCCTGACCTCCTGTTGCGGGACAACTCAATCACCACACGAGGAAACTCAGGAACAGGATTCGATAATTTATTGAAGCATATGCAGGGAAAGACTATCTCGGGCAGTCCAAGCTAGCACTCTGATTTTACATTCAAAGTTGCCAGTTTATATACATTTCTTGTCACGCAATATGGTCAGACAATGAATAGTTAGAACATAGAACATAGAACATTACAGCGCAGTACAGGCCCTTCAGCCCTCGATGTTGCGCCGACCATCTGACCTACACTATTCCATTTTCATCCATATGTCTATCCAATGACCACTTAAATGCCCTTAAAGTTGGCGAGTCTACTACTGTTGCAGGCAGGGCGTTCCACGCCCCTACTACTCTCTGTGTAAAGAAACTACCTCTGACATCTGTCCTATATCTATCACCCCTCAACTTAAAGTTATGTCCCCTCGTGTTTGCCATCACCATCCGAGGAAAAAGGCTATCACTAGCCACCCTGTCCAACCCTCTGATTATCTTATATGTCTCTATTAAGTCACCTCTTCTCCTCCTTCTCTCTAACGAAAACAACCTCAAGTCCCTCAGCCTTTCCTCGTAAGACCTTCCCTCCATACCAGGCAACATCCTAGTAAATCTCCTCTGCACCTTTTCCAAAGCTTCCACATCCTTCCTATAATGCGGTGACCAGAACTGCACGCAATACTCCAGGTGCGGCCGCACCAGAGTTCTGTACAGCTGCAGCATGACCTCATGGCTCCTAAACTCGATCCCCCTACTAATAAAAGCTAACACACCATATGCCTTCTTAACAGCTCTATTAACTTGGGTGGCAACTTTCAGGGATTTATGTACCTGGACACCAAGATCTCTCTGCTCATCTACACTACCAAGAATCTTCCCATTAGCCCAGTACTCTGCATTCCTGTTACTCCTTCCAAAGTGAATCATCTCACACTTTTCCGCATTAAACTCCATTTGCCATCTCTCAGCCCAGCTCTGCAGCCTGTCTATGTCCCTCTGTAACCTACAACATCCTTCGGCACTATCCACAACACCACCGACCTTCGTGTCATCCGCAAATTTACTAACCCACCCTTCTACACCCTCATCCAGGTCATTTATAAAAATGACAAACAGCAGTGGCCCCAAAACAGATCCTTGCGGTACACCACTAGTAACTAAACTCCAGGATGAACATTTACCATCAACCACCACCCTCTGTCTTCTTTCAGCTAGCCAATTTCTGATCCAAAGCACTAATTCACCTTCAATCCCATACTTCTGTATTTTCTGCAATAGCCTACCGTGGGGAACTTTATCAAACGCCTTACTGAAATCCATATAGACCACATCCACGGCTTTACCCTCATCCACCTGTTTGGTCACCTTGTCAAAAAACTCAATAAGGTTTGTGAGGCACGACCTACCCTTCACAAAACCGTGCTGACTATCTCTAATGAACTTATTCTTTTCAAGATGATTATAAATCCTATCTCTTATAACCTTTTCCAACATTTTACCCACAACCGAAGTAAGGCTCACAGGTCTATAATTACCAGGGCTGTCTCTACTCCCCTTCTTGAACAAGGGGACAACATTTGCTATCCTCCAGTCTTCCGGCACTATTCCTGTCGACAATGACGACATAAAAATCAAGGACAAAGGCTCTGCAATCTCCTCCCTGGCTTCCCAGAGAATCCTAGGATAAATCCCATCTGGCCCAGGGGACTTATCTATTTTCACACTTTCCAAAATTGCTAACACCTCCTCCTTGTGAACCTCAATCCCATCTAGCCTAGTAGTCTGTATCTCAGTATTCTCCTCGACAACATTTTCTTTCTCCACTGTAAATACTGACGAAAAATATTCATTTAACACTTCCCCTATCTCCTCCGATTCCACACACAACTTCCCACTACTATCCTTGATTGGCCCTAACCTATCTCGAGTCATTCTTTTATTCCTGCTATACCTATAGAAAGCCTTAGGGTGTTCTTTGATCCTATCCGCCAATGACTTCTCGTGTCCTCTCCTTGCTCTTCTTATCTCTCCCTTTAGATCCTTCCTGGCTAGCTTGTAACTCTCAAGCGCCCTAACTGAGCCTTCACGTCTCATCCTAACATAAGCCTTCTTCTTCCTCTTGACAAGCTCTTCAACTTCTTTAGTAAACCACGGCTCCCTCGCTCGACAACTTCCTCCCTGCCTGACAGGTACATACTTATCAAGGACACGCAGTAGCTGCTCCTTGAATAAGCTCCACATTTCGATTGTGCCCATCCCCTGCAGTTTCCTTCCCCATCCTACGCATCCTAAATCTTGCCTAATCGCATCATAATTTCCTTTCCCCCAGCTATAATTCTTGCCCTGCTGTATATGCCTGTCCCTGCCCATCGCTAAGGTAAACCTAACCGAATTGTGATCACTATCACCAAAGTGCTCACCAACTTCTAAATCTAACACCTGGCCGGGTTCATTACCCAGTACCAAATCCAATGTGACATCGCCCCTGGTTGGCCTGTCTACATACTGTGTCAGAAAACCCTCCTGCACACACTGGACAAAAACAGACCCATCTAAAGTACTCGAACTATAGTATTTCCAGTCAATATTTGGAAAGTTAAAGTCCCCCATAACCACTACCCTGTTACTCTCGCTCCTGTCAAGAATCATCTTTGCAAACCTTTCCTCTACATCTCTGGAACTATTTGGAGGTCTATAGAAAACTCCCAACAGGATGACCTCTCCTCTCCTGTTTCTAACCTCGGCCCAGACTACCTCAGTAGACGAGTCCTCAAATGTCCTTTCTGCCGCTGTAATACTTTCCTTGATTAACAATGCCACACCCCCCCCCCCCTCTTTTACCCTCTTCTCTGTTCTTAGTGGAACATCTAAATCCCGGAACCCGCAACATCCATTCCTGTCCCTGCTCTACCCATGTCTCTGAAATGGCCACAACATCGAGATCCCAGGTACCAACCCATGCTGCAAGCTCACCCACCTTATTCCGGATGCTCCTGGCGTTGAAGTAGACACATTTTAAACCAAGCTCTTGCTTGCCAGTGCCCTCTTGTGTCCTTATAACCTTATCTCTGCCCTCACTACTCTCAACATCCTGCACACTGGAACTACAATTTAGGTTCCCATCCCCCTGTTGAATTAGTTTAAACCCCACCGAAGAGCACTAGCAAATCTCCCCCCCAGGAAATTGGTACCCCTCTGGTTCAGGTGAAGACCATCCTGTTTGTAGAGGTCCCACCTACCCCATAAAGAGCCCCAATTATCCAGGAAACCAAAACCCTCCCTCCTACACCATCCCTGCAGCCACGTGTTCAACTCCTCTCTCTCCCTATTCCTCTCTTCGCTAGCACGTGGCACGGGCAACAACCCAGAGATAACAACTCTGTTTGTTCTCGCTCTAAGCTTCCACACTAGCTCCCTGAATTTCTGCCTTAAATCCCCATCTGTCTTCCTACCTATGTCGTTGGTGCCTATGTGTACCACGACTTGGGGCTGCTCCCCCTCCCCCTTGAGGATCCCAAAAACACGATCCGAGACATCACGTACCCTGGCACCTGGGAGGCAACACACCAACCATGAGTTTATCATGTAGCTCTCTGATTAATCAGTATTGTCGTTATCAGTGTTCAACAGATGTCTCCAGTCTTAGTTCTTGATCACATTAACTAGACCTTCCACGACTTGTTGATTGTGCAGTCTGGGCCACATCCCAGTTTCAATCACTCCCTTACCTTGCCCCTCGCAGCTTGTTTGTTTATTTCTCATCCTACCTGTTGTATATTCTGCTGAATTGCTTTTCTAACCCTCATGTTATTTCTTCTTAATGCTTTCAGCTCCATAAACCTTGACATGTCGCTTCTCTGTAACCATTTTTCCCCAGGTCAACAAGGGTTCTGTTGTTTACTGAGCCCAAAGTACATGACTTCCAGCACAGGTGGTTTTCAAACAACATCTCAAGTTGGTGAACTTGGTTAAAAAAAAACACATCCATGGAATCTTTTCAGTTTTAACACAAGTCCTCAAAAAAAAAAGAAAAAAAAGAAGCACTTTCATAACACTCAGCATAAAACAACAGTCCCGTCCTGGCAGGAAAAGAGACAAGGAAGGGGAGAACGAAACAATAATATTTCAAACTCATGCAATAAGGTGGTAAGTACTACAAGGAGATGGTGGTAATTGCAGGAGTGGCGTGGGATGAAGTTTGAATAGGTCCAGAAGCTCCCACCATTTCATAGAGTTATAGAATAATACAGCACAGAAGAAGACTATTGTGTTGACCATTCCTGTGACAGTTCTTTGGTACAGCCATCCGAATAATCCCACTCTCCAATTCTTTCCCCTTAGTCCTGCAATTTTTTCCTTTTAGGTATTTATCCAATTCTCTTTTGAATGTTACTATTGAATCTGCTCCCACTGTTCTTTCAGGAAGTGCATTCCAGATCACAACAACTCACTGTGCAAAAAAAAAAAACTCCTCATGTAGTCTCTGATTCTTTTGCCAATCACTTTCAATCTTGAACTCTGGTTATTGACCCTTCAGCCATTGGAAACAGTTTCTTCTTATTTACTCTACCTAAACCCTTCGTGATTTTGAACATCTCTATCAAATCTCCTCTTAACCTTCTCTTCTCCAGTCTCTTCAGATAACTGAGGTCCATCGTCCCTGGAACTATGATAGAAAATGTCCTCTGTACCCCCTCAAGGAAGTCATGGCGCCAGTACAATCTGGAAGGCTTACCTGGACTGGGTGAAGCCGAGTGGTGGTGCTGCCAATTCCTTCCACAGTGGTCACGGCGGTGCGGTGCAGGGAGCAGAGTGGTGCTAGGCAGGCGTTCACAGCAATGTGTCTTGGGTGGCTCGGTTAAGGAGGGCTGGCCACTGTATGCAGAAGCCCAGAAGAATGCGAAGCAGAACACATCATTACATGTCTGTGGGGAACCACGAGGGTAAAATGGCTAAGTGTAGCATGCTCGGGAGCAGGGGTTGGCAATGTGTTCATGCACGGACACCAGTGTCTGTGGTAAAAAATTTCGATGTCCATGACTAGTAATTTCAGGAATTAGAAATTTCTCATTGGCTTCCTCTTTCCAACCAGACTGGTTTTAAAAGAAAAATCACAATTGTCAGTATCATAGCTGACAGGTGCTGAGAGTGGGAACAGCAGTTTCCGAACTTCAGACAGATTCGTGGTTTTCCTGCGGATTCCGATTTTTTTAAAAGCCCGCCTGAAAAGCATAAAGCTGTCCAAAGTTCAGAAGCTGCTGTTCCTGCTCTCAGCACCTGTCAGCTGAAAGTTGAGATTTTTTTATAAACTGGCCAACCACAAAGCTGCTCTGCTGACAGTTCCTGCCCTCAACAACTGTCAGATAGAGCAGGAGAGGGAAAACGGACAGAGAGAGAGAGAGAGAGAGAGAGAGCGAGGGGGGATAGAGTGATCAGGCATGACATGGGGGATAATATGGAGGGGGGACAACATAGAGGGAGGAAAACAGAGAGAGAAGAACACAGTGAGGGAGGGCACAGAGAGTGAGGGGGAGAGACAGACAGACAGGGAAAGAAAGGAGGGAGAGAGAGGGATCAAGATCACTCCTCGCAGATGGACATCTATACAGAATACTTCACATCGCTAGAAGAGGTGTGCGGGCAGCCACTGACTACCTGTGCAAGCAAAAGAAATGCCAGCCATCTCACTAAATCAGTGTCCAACATAGTGATGAGAAATTAGGTCAATAAATTAGTCTTCTCATTTAAAGCTTCTTTGCAAAAATGCACATTTGTTGTTGTTTTGATTAACAGATAACTTTTTCACGCCTTTATCTTTCCAAAATTGTCTCACCAGCACCCCATGTAAGACCAAAGTGTAATGTAGCCCCCTCACACGAAAAGGTTGGACACCCCTGCTGCAAGCCTTTAACCTTGTGCTTTAAAACAGCATTGCAGCTTGATTGTTTTAAAATACAAGTTTAAAGGCTTGTGTTATGTAAACTCATTTTAAAATGGCAAAAGTCACTTAAGAAATGTCTATTTCTATTCTCTGGCACATATTACTTTCACTTGGGGCACAAGCGAAGTGACATGTTGAAAGTTGCTGGACATTTACTTCTATATAAATGTCACAATTTCACTGCTCTCCATTTGGAATCACATTGTTCCAGAACTTGTATTGCAAGGAAAATAGGCAAGAAAATCCAAGGAATTTCTAGAAGTCAGCACTGTAAGTTCCTCATGAATACAAGAGTGTGGTGAAATGGGACTGAGTGATATTGGCAAAAACAGGATGTTGCTGACCCATATACAATAGTTAGTAAATGCAATGTAACAGATAGTTTAATTAACCTTAATCTGTTGAACTGGCTACGATTCCTTAACAAAATCCATGACGTATTTGCAGTTTTAAAAACTGTTGGGGAAGACATAGTAAAACTTTATTCTGCTTCAACTACCATGTTAGAAACAGTCATTAACTGATTTTTTTGCTGCAAATTGGATTAAAGGACAAGTTTTACAAGTGTACTAAAGATCAGTAACTGCAATGTGCATCACTTACTATCAAGTTTTAGGGAATATAACATGAGTGGCCAATGTCATTTGAAAGTCATCTGTATCAATTACATTACATTAAAAGTGCATCTTTGTTATTGGATAAAAGATTTGGCTTGGACATAAATTGGTTAGTCTGCAGTACAATCTTACAGTTAGTGACTAAATAGTTAGTAACTGAATAATACATGCAGTAACAACTGTTCAACGTTTTGCAGAAAAGCTTTTAGTTAATCATTTTGTCAGAGCTGAATCAGAATCAATAGTGTTCGACTGAGATATAGACGTAAGTGAATTTAAAAGAATCACTTTGTTGGAGGAACTGCAGGGTGCTCTTTATTTGCAATTGTAATTATTTAATTTTGTCACTAGCTTCAGTGAGCAAATGACATTTTGCCCATGAGAGACACTGCTGTTTCTGTATTTTAGAATCCAGGACCTAGTTTAACAGCCTTCAAGATGAATAAACTAGTGTTGTCTATCTACCGTTAATCTCTCTAGCCCTTCCTGTCCCATTTTATTTTTTGCTTTACATGACTCTTCTGAAATGCTATCTTCTCTATCCTATAAAATTCTCTTGATTTGAAGATCATTTTGTTGGATGTCTGTCTTCAGGGCGGCACAGTGGCGCAGTGGTTAGCAACGGAGCCAGGTTCGATTCCGGGTACTGCCTGTGTGGAGTTTGCAAGTTCTCCCTGTGTCTGCGTGGGTTTTCTCCGGGTGCTCCGGTTTCCTCCCACAAGCCAAAAGACTTGCAGGTTGATAGGTAAATTGGCCATTATAAATTGTCACTAGTATAGGTAGGTGGTAGGGAAATATAGGAACAGGTGGGGATGTTTGGTAGGAATATGGGATTAGTGTAGGATTAGTATAAATGGGTGGTTGATGTTCGGCACAGACTCGGTGTGCCGAAGGGCCTGTTTCAGTGCTGTATCTCTAATCTAATCAAACACATATTACAAGCAGGTAGAGAAGCTGCCTCACCTCAACAACCACAATAACAATCCTCTCCTTGAGTCTCATCGCTTATTGGATGAATTTGCACTCTTGGCCAGAGTGTGAATCCACAGAGGTCATCTGATAAGGTCCATCTACCATCCCGTGACATAGTGTAGCTAGCTCTATTCTATCACCAAAAGTAATTTGCATTGGTATTGCTTACTATTTTGTTTGCTTGCTAGCTAATACAGTTGTGCTGCTCTCCATTGGCGTTTGTATGCTTAGCTGCTTTATTTATAGGGAGAAATGTGTTTTAAATCGGATTGTGTTTTGGTGACAATACATTGTCTATACACTGTATATACAGATTAATTGCCCCCATGTCCATGGCTGAGTCAATAATTTTGTAAAATGTGCCTGGTGCAACATGTCAGTCAGTACCTATCCCTTGTCGGGAGGAATAGGTGACTTTGGACTTGTTTCCCAAAGCTCTCCATCACTGGAGGTTTTTCCCTGTCTCATATCTGGGTCTGCTGTAGATTAACTGAGAGAGATTTATTGCTATGAGCAGTCAATATCATTAACGTATCAAGTGACTGCCAGGATGGTAGAAGGCGAATTAGATGGGCCTTCTTTTTATTGTCTAGCAATTCCTATGTTGCTACATATCTAAGTCCACGATCAAATACTCCAAGCAAGGAATTATATTCGTATTGGAGGAGCATCTTATAATCATGACTACAATGTTGCATCTTTCTGTGTCTGACCTGCGCTTCAATCTCATTCACTTCCCCCACTGGGAATGTGGGATCATAGAATTGAAGGGACTGAAAATATCAAGTCAACGTGACACTGCCAATAAGCAGGCAATCAAAGACCTTTGCAATGATTTAGAGGCAAATTTACTCCACAAATAACGAACAAGCAACTAATCCAACAGAGATAAATAAAAGCAAAATACTGCAGATGCTGGAAATCTGAAACAAAAACAGAATGCGTTGGAAATACTCAGCAGGTCAGGCAGCATCTGTGGAGAGATAAGCAGAGTTAACATTTCAGATCTGTAACCTTTCATCTCTGGTGTTCTGATGAAAGTTCACAGACCTAATACGTTAACTCTGCTTCTCTCTCCACAGATGCTGCCTGACCTGCTGAGTATTTCCAACGCATTCTGTTTTTGTTTTAGTTTAACAGAGACTTATTTACAGTAGAAAATCTCTTATCTAATTCTTTGAGTTTGCAAAATAATGAAAATAGACTCCAAGTCTAGGAATGAATCGTTTTTTAGGTATGTGTTTTACATGCACATAAGTATGAGGGTCATTTTCACCTTCATCACTTGGAACATGGAGTTGACATCCTGGCTGGGACGATCAACTTTGCCAGATGTCAACTCCCATGTTTCCTCTCTTTCAGAAAAGTTAAAGTTGACTCTTCTTTGCATCCACCTGATTTTTCAGATCTTACTCGGACAAAAATTGTCTCCTTCTATCTTGTGGAATGAGAGTTACCAGAATATCATGGATTTTGAGCATCGAGCTACTCAGCTTTAAAGAGGAGCCATCAGTCAAATGCAATGTGTACCGAACACAAAGACTATATATTTGGAAAATGGCCCTCTTTCCTCTTCCAGTTCATGGAAGAAGAAAAACAGGGACAGCTAACTCCTGACAGGTGAAGAGCACCCTGGGATTAATAGTATTTAGGCCTATTGTGTGAATTAGTGTTGTTAGTGGTTGGAGACGGAGCACTTTCCAGTAGATAGAGTGCACACTGATGCACTTTTCCTTTTCATTTGTTCAAAAGGAAAATTGTTTTTATTTCTGGAACATCATACAACTGTTAGTGAAAGGATACAGGATCTTCTTTTCAAACAAGTCATATTTGGAGAGCATCACAGTGCAGGAGCCACATCCTCCTTCCCCGCAGCCTAGCTTGGTCCCAGTCAGACCCACTGGTGCAGTTATATTAAGGAAAACCTTGGTCAACTGTTCCATAACTGACACACACCCAACTAAATGCATCCTAGCTGATTGCACATAGTGTTGCTGCTCGAGATGTAGGATAAGCAACACAGGGCAACCAACACCACAAGCACTACAGAGGTTCAAAGAGAAGGTCCGTCACCATCATACCAGAGCAACAAATAATTTTTAAAAATTCTTTTATGGAATGAAAGGCATTGCTGGAAAGGCCAGCATTTGTTGCCCATTAATAATTGCCCTCGAGAATGTTGTGGTGAGCAACCCTTTTTTATGTTGAAGGACTGACCACGTAGGGTGTTTAGCAGGGTATTTACAGATGAACCAGTTGGGCCAGTGATGGAGTTTACAGTGAAACTAGTCGAACCACTGATGGAGTTTACAGAGGAACCAGTTGGGCCAGTGATGGAGTTTACAGTGAAACTAGTCGAACCACTGATGGAGTTTACAGAGGAACCAGTTGGGCCAGTGATGGAGTTTACAATAAAATCAGTTGTGCCAGTGATGGAGTTTACAATGAAATCAGTTGTGCCAGTGATGGAGTTTACAATGAAATCAGTTGTGCCAGTGATGGAGTTTACAGAGGAACCCGTTGTGCCAGTGATGGAGTTTATAGTGGAACCAGTTGCGCTAATGATATAGCCTACAAAGGAACCAGTTGGGCCAGTGATTGAGATTACAGTGAAACTAGTCGAACTAGTGAGGTAGTTTACAGAGAAACCAGTTGGGCCAGTGATGGAGTTTACAATGGAATCAGTTGGGCCAGTGATGGCGTTTACAAAGGAACCTGTTGGGTAATGATGGAGTTTATAGTGAAACAAGTTGGGCTAATGATATAGCCTATAAAGGAACCAGTTGGGCCAGTGATGGAGATTACAGTGAAACTAGTTGAACTAGTGATGGAGTTTATAGAGAAACCAGTTGGGCCAGTGATGGAGTTTACAGTGGAATCAGTTGTGCCAGTGACAGATTTACAATGGATTAGTTGGGTCAGTGATGGAATTTACAGTGGAACCAGTTGGGCCAGTGATGGAGTTTACAATGAAACCAGTTGGGCCAGTGATGGAGTTTACAGTGGAACCAGTTGGGCCAGTGATGGAGTTTACAATGAAATCAGTTGGGCCAGTGATGGAGTTTACAGTGGAACCAGTTGGGCCAGTGATAGAGTTTACAGTGGAACTTGTTGGGCCAGTGATGGAGTTTACAGAGGAACCAGTTGGGCCAGTGATGGAGTTTACAGTGGAATCAGTTGAGCCAGTGATGCAGTTTACAGTGGAACTTATTGGGTCAGTGATGGAACTTACAGAGGAACCAGTTAGGCCAGTGATGGAGTTTACAGTGGAACCAGTTGTGTCCTTGACGAAGTTTACAATGAAATTAGTTGGGTCAGTGATGGAGTTTACAGAGGAACCCATTGGGTAGTGATGGAGTTGTCAGTGGACCCAGTTGGGTAGTGATGGGGTTCACAGTGGAACCCGTTGGGCCAGTGACGGAGTTTACAGTGGAAACTGTTGTGCCAGTGACAGAGTTTACAATGGAATTAGTTGGGTCAGTGATGGAGTTTACAGTGGAACCAGTTGGGTAGTGATGGAGTTTGCAGTGGAACCAGTTGGGTAGTGATGGAGATTACAGAGGAACCAGTTGGGCCAGTGATGGAGATTACAGTGAAACTAGTCGAACCAGTGATGGAGTTTACAGTGGAATCAGTTGGGTCAATGATGGAGTTTACAGAGGAATCAATTGGGTAGTGATGGAGTTTAGAGTGGAACTTGTTGGGCCAGAGATGAGTTTACCGTGGAATCAGTTAGGCCAGTGATGGAGTTTACAGAGGAACCAGTTGGGCCAATGATGGAGTTTACAGTGTAACTTGTTGTGCCAGTGATGGAGTTTTCAGTGGAACTTGTTGTGCCAGTGATGGAGTTTATATAGGAACGAGTTGTGCCAGTGATGGAGTTTGCAGAGGAACCTGTTGTGCCAGTGATGGAGTTTACAGTGTAACTTGTTGTGCCAGTGATGGAGTTTTCAGTGGAACTTGTTGGGCCAGTAATGGAGTTTACATAGGAACCAAGTGTGCCAGTGATGGGGTTTACAGAGGAACGAGTTGTGCCAGTGATGGAGTTTACGTAGGAACCAGTTGTGCCAGTGATGGAGTTTACAGTGGAACTTGTTGGGCCAGTGATGGAGTTTACATCGGAACCAGTTGTGCCAGTGATGGAGTTTACATAGGAACCTGTTGTGCCAGTGATGGAGTTTACAGAGGAACCATTTGTGCCAGTGATGGAGTTTACATAGGAACCTGTTGTGCCAGTGATGGAGTTTACATAGGAACCAGTTGTGCCAGTGATGGAGTTTACAGAGGAACCAGTTGGGCCAGTGATGGAGTTTACATCGGAACCAGTTGTGCCAGTGATGGAGTTTACATAGGAACCTGTTGTGCCAGTGATGGAGTTTACATAGGAACCAGTTGTGCCAGTGATGGAGTTTACAGAGGAACCAGTTTTGCCAGTGATGGAGTTTACAGAGGAATCAGTTGGTCCAGTGATGGAGTTTACAAAGGAACCAGTTGTGCCAGTGATGGAGTTTACAGTGGAATCAGTTTGGCCAGTGGCGGAGTTTAGAGAGCAACCAGTTGGGCTAGTGATGGAATTGACATTGGACCCTTTGGGCCAGTGATGGAGTTTACAGTGGAATTAGTTGGGCCAGTGACGGAGTGTACAGTGGAACCAGTTGGGCCAGTGATGAAGTTTACAATGGAACCAGTTGGGCCAGTGATGGAGTTTACAGTGGAACCAATTGGGCCAGTGATGGAGTTTCGAGAGGAATCAATTGGGCATGTGATGGAGTTTACAGTGGATTTAGTTGGGCCAGCAAGCTATGTGACTCTCTTGTTTAAAATTCTTTCCTGGGATGTGGGCTTCACTGGCAAGGCCAGCATTTATTGCCCATCCATAATTGACCTTGACAACTGAGTGGCTTGTTAGACCATTTCAGAGTCAACCATGTAGGCCAGACCATGTAAGGACGGTTAATTTCCTTCCCTAAAGGGCATTAATGGTTTTTAAGACAGAGGCTTTTAAGACAATTAATGATATTTTCATGGCACTATTACTGAGACTGGCTCTCACTTCCAGATCTTTCCGAACTAAATTAATTTAAATTTCACCAGTGACTGGTCCCCTGTGAATTAGCCTGGGACTCTTGATTACTATGATAAATTAAAAGCCAAATACTTCAAATGTTGGAAATCTGAAATAAAAACAAGAAATACTGGAAATACTCAGCAGGTCTGACAGGTATTAATTATGAGCTCAGTGTTATTACCACTACACCTCCACCTCTCCTGCCCACAAGGTAATTATCCATAATGGAAAGCACCTGTAAGAACTAAAATCAACATAAGATATAAGGAGGTTCAATAAAGTAACCAGAAAATAGATACGCTTTCCCAATCAGGTCAGACTTTATATATTCTGATAAAAAGGATATAGAGGCACTGGAGAAGGTGCAATAAACATTTACAAGGATGGTACCATCCATGATTGTTATAACTATCAGCAAACATTGAAGAGGCTGTGATAATAAAAGCAAAATACTGCAGATGCTGGAAATCTGAAATAAAAACAAGAAATGCTGGAAATACTCAGCAGGTCTGGCAGCATCTGTGGAGAGAGAAGCAGAGTTGACGTTTCAGGTCCGTGACCTTTCATTAGAACTGGCAAAGGTTAGAAAGGTTGGGGTGGCACAGTGACACAGTGGTTAACATCCACAGCTCCAGCGACACGGGTTCGGTTCTAGGTACTGCCTGTGTGGAGTTTGCAAGTCTTCCCTGTGACTGTGTGGGTTTCCGCCGGGTGCTCTGGTTTCCTCCCACCACAAAAGACTTGTAGGTTGATAGATAAATTAGCCATTGTAAATTGCCCCGAGTGTGGGTAGGTGGTAGGGAATATGGGATTAATGTAGGAGGGAATGCGGTAGGGAATTTGGGATTAATGTAAGATTGGTATAAATGGGTGGTTGATGGTCAGCACGGGTTTGGTGGGCTGAAGGGCCTGTTTCAGTGCTTTATCTCTCTATGACTCTGTAAATGTAATAGGTTTTAAGCAAATAAAGCAGGGTTGGGGCAAGAGATAACAAAACAGAAGGTGTTGATAGGACAGGGTCACTGAGAATAACTGACAAGAAGGTCATAGAGCAAAGACAAATAATATGTTAATGGTGTGCTGAAAGACAAAGTGTTAGTGCAGAGAGGGTGTTAATGGATAGAAAAATTAACAGCCCTGGCCCAAAGCACAAATATAAAAACAGAACAGTGGGCAGGCACATGGTAAAAAAAAATGAATGATGAAACAAACTAAAATAGAATTAAAAAAAGAAAAAATAACTGCAAATAAAAAAGGGGGCCCATCATGCTCTGAAATTATTGAACTCAATGTTCAGTCTGGCAGGCTGTGCATGCCGAATCGGTAAATGAGATGCTGTTGCTCAAGCTTGCGTTGATGTTCACTGGAACACTGCAGCAAGCCTAGGACAGATATGTGGTTATGAGAGCAGGGGTGTGTATTAAAATGGCTGTGACTCTTTTCTCACGGGAAGCCAAGACTGCGTGGGTGACCTGATAGAGGTCATTAAGATTATGGAAGGTTTTTATAGGGTTGACATTGAGAAGGTGTTCTTGAGAGTAGACCAGGGACCACAAATAAAAGATAGTCACGAATAAATTCACAGAGAGGGGTTAGAATGTGGAACTTACTACCACATGGAGTGCTTCAGGTGAATAGCATAGATGCCTTTAAGGGGAAGCTAGATAAGTGCATAAGGGAGAAAGGATTCGATGGCTTTATTGAAGGAGTTAGGTGAACTTGGATGGGAGGAAGATAATGTGGAGCATAAACACTTCCACAGACCAGTTGCACTGAATGATCTGTTGCTGTGGTGTAAATTCTATGATAATATAGACAAGCCATCATATCCCTCTGCATCAGTTAATAAAATACTCCAATATCACTGCTTATTCAACTACCTTGTGTAACATCGCTGCATGTTTAATCGCATGCTATTATCTAAATTGTTGGACATTTTGAACAGCGTGGAATGGGAAGAAAATCTTTGATCCAGTTTCTCCGATTCTTATTACAGATTGTTTTAAAGGGATGGTGATGTTAGACAAGTAAAAGTGATGGCCTTGCCTTCTGAGGTGAAGAGACAGAGAAGGAAACATATTTGATGTATTTCACTTATATCTGCAGAGCTGGATAATTATAGGGAACAGAATTTTCAGGTGGCCTTTCATCATATTTGGGACTTGTTGCAAGAGTCAAAGACACCTCCTTCCCTTCCTCCCCAAATCAAACACTGGGAGTCATCAATTGTCCAAACTGACGGTCACCTCTCAAGGATACGTTTATTTCTCAGGTAGGTTAGAAGGTTCAATTCAGGATCCACATTTTTCTCCACAACCTGTGAACAATGAAAGAAAAACAGACAGAAAGTTTAGCCAGTAACCAGCTCATTTTACAAGGTTGGATCTGACTCTTTCAATTCCCTCATGAGTTCAGGAATTTCAAACTACGAGTTGACTACTCAAAATGGTGGCAACTCAATTTTGGCGGGGAGTTGAGGGGGGGGGGGGGATTGGGAGCAGCTACAATTCCTTAAGTTCTAACACCTTTTCCCACAACCTTCTTCATTTTAAATCGCATGGCACCTTGTGACGTTCCATCATTGTTTCTGGGTAAAATCCTGGATTCTCCAACTGAAGAGCAACTTGGAAGCACCACAAGGAGCTGCAGAGATTCAAGGACCCATCACCATTACCCCAGGACAATTTTCAAATCCATGACCTCCACCAGCTAGAAAGACAAGGGCAACACTTGAACACAAAACCTCAAGAAATAGGAGAAGGAGTAGACCATATGGCCCATTGAGCCTGCTCCACCATTCAAAATGATCACAGTTGATCTTAGGATTCAACTCCACTTTCCTGCCCACTCACCCTATCCTTGATTCCCTGAGAGATCAAAAATCTGTCTATCCCAGTCTTAAATGTATTCAACGATGGAGCATCCACAACCCTCTGGGGTAGAGAACTCCAAAGATTCACAATCTTTTGAGTAAAGTAATTTCTCTTCATCTCAGTCCTAAATGATTGGCTCCATAATTATTCATTCATGGGATGTGGGCGTCACTGGCCAGGCCAGCATTTATTGTCCATCCCTCATCGCCCTTGAGAAGGTGGTGGTGAGCTGCCTTCTTGAACTGCTGCAGTCCATGTGGGGTAGGTACACCCACAGTGCTGTTAGGAAGGGAGTTCGAATGTTTTAATGAGATCACCGCTCATTCTTCTAAACTCCAGAGAATACAGGCCCACTTTACTTAGCCTTTCATCATAGGACAACACTCTCATTCCAGGGACCAATTTAGTAAATCTTCACTGTACTGCCTCCAATGCAAGTATATCCTTTCTTAAGTGTGGAGAAACTGCACACGTACTCCAGATGTGGTCTCACCAAAGTCCTGCACAATCGTAGCAATACTTCCTTATTCCTGTACTCCAATCCCCTTGCAATAAAGGCCAACATGCCATTTGCCTTCCTAATTGCTTGTTGTACCTGTATATGAATGACATCTCCAAGTTTCACTCTAAGTCACACACCATCCTGACTTGAACACATAGCGTCAGTTCTCCATCAGTGCTTGGAACTCCCCACCTAACAGCATTGAGGGAGTACCTGCACCATAAGTATGACAGCAGTTTAAGGATAAGGCTCACCACCGTCACAAGGGCAACTAGGGAATGGGAAACAAATGCTGACCTTGCCTATCTCTCAAGGGCAAATAAATATAATTCCTTGAATGTTTTCAGAATGTGTTCTTCCCCGGACCAAAATAACTGGGGTTGGAGCATCTACATTGTCTTCACATGTGACATTATTGTGAAGAATTAATTCAATTGATCTGATTCTCCCACGTTTAAAAAATTCTTTAGAACCCCCTTTCTTACCATCTCACTGATTGCAAGTAAGATTCACACCACATTAGTGCCAGGCATTGGCCATCTCGAACAAGAGACAGTGCAACCAACTCCCTATAATATTCAATCCATTACCATCACTGAATGCCCCATGCTTGGGGTTTATCATTGACCAGAAAGTCAACTGGACCAGCCACATAAATGCCATGGCTACGAGAGCTGGTCAGAGGTTGTGTATTCTGTGGTGAGGGACTCAATTCTTGACTTCTGAAAACCTCTCCACCATCGACAAGGCATCACTAACAAGGTCAGCATTTATTGCCCATCCATTTGATGGTGGGTATGAGCTTAGTTCTTGAACTGTTGCAGTTCATGTGATGAAGGTACTGCCATAGTGCTGTTAGATAGGGAGTTCTAGGATTTTGACACAGTCACCATGAAGGAACACCGATATATTTCTAAGTTGGGATGGTATGCAAATTGGAGGGGAAATGGGAAGTGCTCCCATGCACTTGCTGCCCTTGGCATTCTAGGTAGTGGAGGCTGCAGGTTTGGAAGATGCTGTCAAAGAAAACTTTGTGAGTAGCAGCAGTGTAAATGTGGATGTTGCACACCGTTATCACTGTGCACCAATGGTGGAGGAAGTGAATGTTTAAAGTGGTTCCCTGGGGTATTTCTCTTTAACTCCTGTGAAAGTCTGAGTGAAAAAGCGGACACTGCGTTTCTGCCATTTGTTAAAGTTTCCTGTTTGCCTTGTATGGGGTAGAAATTGTGTCCAGGTGACCTTAGACTTCTCCAGTGGAGCTCAGGTGAAGGGAGGTGCACTTGCCTCCACATGAGCAGATGTGAACCTCACCTGGAAGAAAGTGACCTGGAACCCTAAAGAAAGAGGCCAGGAAGGCCATGGACAGGTCCTCCCACCAGCCTGGCAGGCAAATACCAGGGGTGACCCGAAGAAGTGCTTGTACATTGGAAGTGAGGTGCTCTCCCATTGGCTCTATAAACTCTGGTGGCCTCACTGCTGGATGACACCAGTGATTTTGATTCCATAGTGTCCAGTTTGGGTGCATTACTTTGTTTTTATTTTTGTGCTTTGGATTTGATTGGAAATCGAAGGACTGTCTTCATTGTCCATCCCTGATTGCTCTGAAGACGTTACGAGTCAATAATGTAATGTAGAGCTGGCATCAGTCTTGACCTGACAGAGCTGGCTGATTACCCCTCCATGAAGGAAATTAGTAAACAGGTTGGGCTTTATCTGGTGCCAGCTTATAAATTACCAGATTTATCAAATTCAGTTTCACAACTTGCCATAATGGGACTTCTGAGTTCCAATCCAGCACCGTAAGCTACTCGTGACTAACAAACAAAATTTGACACCGAGCCACATAAGGAGATACTAGGACAGGTGTCCAAAATCTTGGTCTAAGAGGTAGGTTTTAAGGAGTGTCTTAAAGGAGGAGAGTGATGTAGAGAGGTGGAAAAGAATTCCAGAGCTCAGGGCCAAGCATCTGAGGGCAATGCCACCAATGGTAAAGCTATTAATATTGGGATGCTCAAGAGGCCAGAATTGGCAGAGTACAGATATCTCTGAGGGTTGTAGGGCTGAAGGATGTTACAGTGATAGGGAGGGCTAAGGCTATGGAGGGATTTGAAAACAAGGATATGAATTTTATAATCGAGGCATTGCTGGAGCAGGAGCCAATGATCTCTTACTCGCTGCGTGACAGTCACAGACCTCTCAGCCAGTTTCTCGTACCTTCTGTCCATTCACGAAGAAAACAAGCTCATCGCTTTCCTTCATTGTGAGGCTCCCCATAGCACTGCTTTCTTTCTCAGCTGTTAAAAAAACAAAACCAAGAGGCTATTAGACAGCATACAGTGCAGCCCTCCTTAATTCATGAGGATAACAACAACTTGTATTTATATAGCACCTTTAACATAGTAAAATGCCCCAAGGTGCTTCATAGGAGGGCTTTCAAACAAAATTTGACACGAAGCCACATAAAAAGATATTAGGGCAGATAACCAAGAGCTTGGTCAAAAAGGTGAGTTTTAAGGAGTGTCTTAAAGGAGGAAGAGGTTGAGAGGTGGAGAGGTGTAGGGAGGGATTGCCAGCACTTAGGGCCGAGACAGCTGAAGACACCAATTCTTGAGTGATTAAAGTCAGAGGCCAAAACTGGAGGAGAGCAGATATCTTGGAAGGTTTTGGGACTGGAGGAGTTACAGAGATAGGGAGGGGTGAGGACCTGGAGGGATTTGATAAAAAGATGAGAATTTTAAAATCAAGGCTTTGCTTGACTGGGAGTCAATGTAGGTCAGCGAGCACAAGGGTGATGGGTAGCCCTTCACCCCTTTCCATACCTCACTCACCTCCCAGTATGTGACTTACAAAGAATGAAAAGTAATAATCTGAACCAAGGAAAGGAGATTCAAAAGAAAATTCTGTGTGAAATGAAAAAGCAAAAGAAGAATTAGAACAATCTGAAACAATGGAAAAGTGGATTCTTTATGATCAGAGATCACATAAAAACAAAGAATGTGTCAAGATTCAGAATGTTTATTGGCTGGGTGAATTGGGAAATAGGGAAGGGGTGAGTATGGGATAAAGAGAATGATGGGGTGAGAGTAGGAGAGAGAGAAGAAAGGTGCAAGAATGTAAGAAGGTGAAAGATATGGAGAGAATGGGAGGGAATGTAAGATATGGAAGGCGGAAGGAGGGAAGGATAGAGGATGGGAAAAGGGAAGGATGGGGCAGCGAGGGGTGGGTGTGAAGGATGGGGGGGGGAGGGGAGTGAGGGAAGGGTGTGGAGGAAGGGAAGGATGGAGGAGGGGGAGGGAGGAAAGGAAGGATGGGAAGGGGAGGGAGTGAAGGATGAGGAGGGGATGGAGGGAAGGAATGTGGAGGGGAGTTAAAGATGGGGAATGGAGACGGAAGGATGAGGAGGAAATGAGTCAAGGATGGGGAGGGAGGAAAGGAATAATGAAGGAGGGAGAGAGACAGAGGGAAGGATGGGGAGAGGGATGGAAAGAAGGATGTTGCAGGAAGGAAGAGAAGGATGGAGAAGGGGAACGAGTGAAGGAGGAAGAGAGGGAGGGAGCGAGGGATGGGGAGGGGAGGGAGGGAAGTATGGAGGAGGTGGAGGGAAGGAAGGGAAGGAGGAGGGATGAGGGAGGGGATGGGGAGGGAGGGAGAGAAGGATTAGGGAGGGAGAGGGAGGAAGGATGGAGAGGGAAGGGATGGAAGGATGGAATAGGGGGAGGAAGGGAGGGCAGGAAGGATGGTAGAGGGGAGGGAGGGAGGGAGGGAAGGATGGGGCGGAGGGAGGCGAGCCTGTCTAATAGCCCCGCTGAAACACATTTTTCTGGGAATGGAAAAGGCAGCTCCTCCCACTCGCCATTGCCTGCTCCATTGAGCAATCCGTGTGCAGCCAGTGCATTTCCTGCAATGACTCCTTCTCCCTCCCCTGTCTGTCATCTTCAGAACATAAGAACAACATCAGAATATAATAAGTAGGACCAGGAGCAGTCCATTCGGCCCCTTGATCCTGCTCAGCCTTCAACAAGATCATGACTGATATGATCTTGGCCTTACCTCTACTTTCCGACCTGTTCCCCATAACCCTTGAATCTATCGATTTCAACACTTTGGGGAAGTAGATTCCAAAGAAATACGACCCTCTGGGAGATGGAATTCTTCCTCATCTCTGTCGTAAAAGGCCTTATTCTGAAACTGTGCCCCCTAGTGCTAGACTCCCCTCCCGAGGGGAAACATCCTGTCAGCATCCACCGTGTCAAGCCCCCTCAGAAACATATAGGTTTCAGTAAGATCACCTCTCATTCTTCTAAACTTCAATCAGTATAGACCCAACCTGCTCAACCTTTCCTCATAAGACAAATCCCTTTATCACAGGAATCAGCCTTGTGAGCTTTCTCTGAACTGCTTCCAAGTATATCCCTCCTTAAGTAAGCTTGGCCATGTGAGCCACATGGAAGATGGCAGGATCCCCAAAGACACATTGTACAGCGAGCTCGCCACTGGTATCAGACCCACCGGCCGTCCATGTCTCCGTTATAAAGACGTCTGCAAACGCGACATGAAATCGTGTGACATTGATCACAAGTCGTGGGAGTCAGTTGCCAGCATTCGCCAGAGCTGGCGGGCAGCCATAAAGACAGGGCTAAATTGTGGCGAGTCGAAGAGACTTAGTTGGCAGGAAAAAAGACAGAGGCGCAAGGGGAGAGCCAACTGTGCAACAGCACCGACAAACAAATTTCTCTGCAGCACCTGTGGAAGAGCCTGTCACTCCAGAATTGGCCTTTATAGCCACTCCAGGCGCTGCTTCACAAACCACTGACCACCTCCAGGCGCGTATCCATTGTCTCTCGAGATAAGGAGGCCCAAAAGAAAGAAAAGAAAAAAAAAGAAAAAAAAAAGAAGTAAGCATACTAAGATTGTAAGCAGTATTCTAAGTGTGGTCTCACCAATGCCCTGTCCAGTTGTAGCAAGACTTCCCTTTTATACTCCATCCCCTTTCAATAAATGCCAACATTCTATTTGCCTTCCTAATTATTGCAAGCTAACTTTTTGTGATTCATGCATGAGGACAACCAGTTCGCTTCATACCACAGCATTCTGCAGTCTCTCTCAATGTAAATAATATATTGCTTTTCCAAAAACAAAATTGCTCCAAGGTTCACCCCCTCCCTCTCTCCTTGACTATATGCTGCTCTTTGGCACCATCAGAGGCCAGTATGGAGTCAACTTTCATACGGAGATGACAATCCCCTTCATCTTCTCCTTTGCTGTAACACTTTTACACCCAGAATCGATTACTCAAATGTTCTCCTTCCTGGCCTTCTATCACCCACAAACTCCAATCAATTCAAAATACATCCACCTACATTCTGTCCCATTTGCCTACCACCTGGACCCGACAAGCCTACTCTGATCTGCCAATCCCCAATGCAGCTCATTTAAAATCTTCAACTTCAGTTTTAACTCTCTCCACGTTCTTGTTCTGCAAACTCTCCCGGCTTGACATTTATGTCCTCCTTCCCTTTCCAATTCTTTTGCTACCGGCCTCCTATGCATCTCCCCCTCCCTTTGCTATGCCATAAATGGCAAAGTATACAGTCACCCAGGCCCTACTCTCTGAAACTGCCTCCCTAAATCTTCATACTTTTCTATTTCTAAGATTTCAAAACCCACTTTACTGGCCTCGCCTCCAGTCACCTTTCCTAAACAACGCATGAACATGATGGGCTAAATAGTCTCCTTCAGTGCCATAAATCTTCTATGTAAACAGTCCTTCACAGTTCAGTATCTATTCCTTTTAATATACCTTTGTAAAGCACCTCAAGACATCTTGTATGTTAAAGGAGCTGAGTATATTGTTGGTTGCCTTTGAATACATCGTAATGAACAATTTCATTTGCTCAATAGTTTTAATGTGAAAGGAATTGAGGAAGGAGAATTCTTGAGGTGCATTCAGGAGAACTTTTTTGCCCAGTATGTAGCAAGTTCAACAACAGAGGGTACAGTTTTAGACTTAGTTTTAGGAAATGAAGATGGGCAGGTGGAAGGAGTGGCAGTGGGAAAATATTTTGGTGGTAGTGATCGGAATTCAGTCAGTTTTACCATAATTATGGAAAAGGACAGAGATAGAACAGGAATGAGAGTTCTCAATTTGGGCAAGGCCAATTTTACTAAACTGAGGAATGATTTAGCGAAAGTGGACTGGAAACAGCTACTTGAAGGTAAATCAGTGTCAGAGCAGTGGGAGGCATTCAAAGAGGAGATTCAAGGGGTTCAGAGTAAACATGTTCCCACAAAGAAAAAGGGTGAGAGGGCCAAATCTAGAGCCCCATGGATGTCAGGAGCTTACAGGGTAAGATAAGGCAGAAAAGGAAAGCTTATGTCCGACACCGAGAACTCAATACTACAGAAAGCCAAGAGGAGTATAGAAAGTGGAGGGGTGATATCAAAAAGGAAATTAGGAAAGCAAAGAGAGGGCATGAAAGAATATTGGCAAGCAAAATCAAGGTGAACCCAAAGATGTTTTATCAATACATTATGAGTAAGAGGATAACTAAGGAGAGAGTAGGGCCCATAAAGACCAAAAAGGTAACCTATGTGTAGGGGCAGAAGATGTTGGTATGGTTCTTAATGAATACTCTGTATCTGTCTTCACAAAAGAGGGGGACGATGCAGATATTTTAGTTAAGAAGGAGCAGTGTGAAGTATTGGACTTGATAAACATAGGGAGAGAGGAATTATTAATGGAATTAGCATCCTTGAAAGTTGATAAAGCACCAGGGCCAGATGAAATGTAAGCTGTTAAAAGAAGCAAGGGAGGAAAGAGCAGACGGTCTGACCATCATTGTCCAGTCCTCACCTGATACAGGTGTGGTGCCGAAGGATTGGAGAATTGCTATCGTTGTGCCTCAAGGGACAAAAGGAAAGGGAGCAAAGGATAGATTGAATAATTACAGGCCAGTCAGTCTAACCTCAGTAGTGGGCAAATTATTGGAAGCCATTCTGAGAGACAGGATAAGTTGTCACTTAGAAAGGCATAGGTTAATCAAGAATAGTCAGAATGGATTTGTTAAGGGAAGATCTTGTTTGACCAACTTGATTGAATTTTTTGAAGAAGTAACAAGGAAAATAGATGAGGATAGTGCAGTTGATGTAGTCTACATGGATTTTAGCAAGGCTTTTGACAAGGTCCCACATGGCAGACTGGTTAAAAAATAAAATCCCATGGGATCCAGGGAATGCAGCAAGGTGGATACAAAATTGGCTCAGTGGCAGGAAACAAAGGGTAATTGTTGACAGCTGTTTTAGTGACTGGAGGGCTGTTTCCAGTGGCTTTCTGCAGGGCTCAGGTCCCCTGCTTTTTGTGGTGTATATTAACATAGAGGAAGTGAAGGACCTTGGAGTGAATTTCCTGAAGGTAGCAGGACAGGTCGATAAGGTGGTTAAGAAGGCAAATGGAATCCTTTCCTTTATTAGCCAAGATATGGAATATAAGAGTAGGGAGGTTATACTGAAACTGTATAACGATTGGTTAGGCCACAACTTGAGTACTGTGTACAGTTCTGGTCACCTCATTACAGAAAGGATGTAATTGCACTAGAGAGGGTACAGAGGAGATTTATGAGGATGTTGCCAGGACTGGAAAAATGCAGCTATAAGGAAAGATTGGATAGGCTGGGTTGTTCTCCTTGGAACAGAGAAGGCTAAGGGGAGATCTGATTGAAATGCAAAATTTTGAGGGGCCTGGATAGAGTGGAGGTGAAGGGTCCATTCACCATAGCAGGGAGGTCAGTGACGAAGTGGCAAAGATTAAAAGTGATTGGTAGAAAAATTAGAGAGGAGATGAGTAAACATTTTTTCACCCAGAGGGTGGTGGGGGTCCGGAACTCACTGCCTGAAAGGGTAGTTGAGGCAGAAACTCTCAACTCATTGATAAGGAGTCTGGATATGCACCTCAAGTGCCGTAATCTGCAGGGCTATGGACCAAATGCTGGAATATGGGATTAAATAGGTGGATTGCTTTTGGCCGGCACAGGCACAATGGGCCAAGTGGCCTCTTTCTGTGCCTAAAACTTTCTATGATTCTATGATTCGATGAATACATTTAATTGACTTAAATCTTTGGGACGAGCTGAAAATTTCCCTCAATCCTGGCCTGATCTATTTTGTCAGAGAAATATAGAAATATTTAAACAGAAGTAAGCCATTTAGCTCTTCAAGCCTGTTCTCGGCTTGGTGCTGGGACCCCAGCTATTCACAATATGAATTAATGATTTAGATGAGGGAACTAAATGTAATATTTCCAAATTTGCAGATGACACTTCAACAAAATTTGAAACCAAGTTACATGCGGCAAAATTCGGGCAGATAGCAAAAGCTTGATCAAAATGGTGGATTTAAAAGAGCATCTTTAAGGAGGAAAGCAAGGTCATGAGGCAGAGAGGTTTAGGGAAGGTATTGCAGAGCTTAGGGTCGAAACAGCTGAAGGCACAGGCAGCAATGGTGAAGCAATTAAAATCGAGATGCTCAAGAGACCTGAATTAGAGGAATACAGATATCTCAGAGGGCTGTGCGGCTGGAGGAGATGACAAAGATAGGGAGGGGTGAGGGCATGGTGGGGGGGACTTAAAAACAAGGATGAGAATTTTAAAATCAAGGTGTTGCTTGACCGGGAGCCAATGTCCGTGAGCAGAAGGCTGATGGTTGAACGGGACCAAGTGCAAGTAAAGGCACAGACAGCAGAATTTTGGATAAAGTAAAGTTTAGGGAGGGTAGATTGTGGGAAGGGCAGGAGGTCAGCCAAGAGTGCAATGGAATGGTCAAGTTTATAGGGAATACATGCATGAATGAGAGTTTCAGCAGCAGATGAGCTGAGGCAGGGACGGAGTTGGGCAATGGTACCGAGGTGGAAATGTTGGCACAGATGCGATTGGAAGCTCATCTCAGGGTCAAAATATGACAGCAAGATTGCAAACAGTTTGGTTCAACTTCAGACATTTTCCAGGGAGAGGCACACTCAACACAATCACTCTCCATGCAGCGAAAGTCATGAATGGCAGGCGCCCTTTAACTAGGCTGCCCCACATCCAGCGCCTACCTCCCGCTCCCACCCGTTGTCTCTAATTCGATAGAAGACATGGAAGTGGCCTGTTAACTGGCCACCTCCCGTAAGATCCAGCCGACCGGAAATAGTCCTGACCCTCATTAAAAACTAAGGCAGGAAGAATCCACACCGCAAGAGAAGCTCAGCCAATCCCACTTTTCACCCTTTCCCTGTAGCTCTCCTTTATGACTGAGGTGGGCGGAGTCCACTGTTTATTATAAAACTATCCTTAACCAGTAATGAAGTAAAACATAAACACACAAATTTAAATTTTAACGTTCCCTTTTTACCATAATCCCTTCACGCCCTTCAAGAGGTAATGTGAGAGTGACCGCCCTCAACATCAAGGCAGCATTCAACCGAGTATGGCATCAAGGAGCTCTAGCAAAACTGGAGTAAATGGGAATCAGGGGGAAGACTCTCCGCTGGTTGGAGTCATACCTATCGCAAAGGAAGATAGTTGTGGTTGTTGGAGGTCAATCATCTCAGCTCCAGGACATCACTGCAGGAGTTCCTCCGGGTAGTGTCCTGGGCCCAACCTTCTTCAAGTAACATTTGCACTAAACAAGTGCCAGGCAATGACCATCTCCAACAAGACATAATCTAACCATCTCCCCTTGACATTCAATGGCATTACTATCGCTGAACCCCCTACTATCAACATCCTGGGGGTTACCATTGACCAGAACCTGAACTGGGGTAGCCATATAAATAAATGGCTACAAGAGCAGGTCAGAGGCTAGATATCCTGCAGCAAGTAGCTCACCTCCTGACTCCCCAAAGCCTGTCCACCATCTCCAAGGCACAAGTCAGGAGTGTGGTAGAATATTCTCCACTTGCCTGGATGGGTGCAGCTACAACAACACTCAAGAAGCTCTACACCATCCAGGACAAAGCAGCCCGCTTGATTGGCATCCCATCCACAAACATACACTCCCTCCACCACCGACGCACAATGGCAGCAGTGTGTACCATCTACAAGATGCACTGCAGAAATGCACAAAGGCTCCTTCGACAGCACCTTCCACACCCGTGACCTCTACTAACTAGAAGGACAAGGGCAGCAAGTGCATGGGAACACCAAGTCCCCACCAAGTCACATCCTGACTTGGAACTATATCGCCGTTTCTTCACTGTCGCTGGGTCAAAATCCTGGAACTCCCTCCCTAAAAGCACTGTGGGTGAACCGACCTCCCATGGACTGCAGTGATTGAAGCTCACCACCACCTTCTTAAAGGCAATTAGGGATGGGCAATAAATACTGGCCGAGCCAGCGATGCCCACATCTATCTCAGTTTTGGAAACATCAAATGACTACACCAGCATCCACACTGTTTTGGGTGTGCAAAGACTAGATTTCCAATAACCTTTGCAAGGAGTATTATTTCCTGATTTCACTCTGAAGTAGCGTAATTTTAAGATTACGATCCCGTTCATCATTGTGAAAGTTCCTATCCAGTCACCTCAAAGTCATCTCTTTTCCCAGGAATGTAAACCCGGCTTCTTTAACCTTTCCACATCATCCATTCAGGAGTCACCATTGCTGATTGTCTTACCTTCACAGGGTAACAGTACCTGTTCTGCGATTAGAGAAGCAGCATTTCACTCAAAGCTCCAGATTAAGGTCTACACAGTCTTGTAAACAAGAACACCATCTCTTGATCTCCGAGGGATATCCTTTGCCACACGCAAAGCTTTGTCTAAAATGCACTTTGTATTGTTTATTTTTGGACACGCAGCTGAATAGATTTTGCCCCAGAGTCCAATGACACCTCAGTCATGTTCTCTTGCTGGTGAAGCAATGCTGAGCCCCAATATTGAACTAGCATGGCCATGACCAGTTAAATCAATAATCAGTAAAGTTATTGAAAGATATGGCCCCCAGATAACATCGTTCCAATGCAGCCATTGGAGAGCAAAGGCCTGCATTATTTCTTCACAAGGTAATTTGGTTTTCTTATTATGGAAGAGGAATTCGAAAACACACTAACTGTCTCGGAGTTGCGTCTTTATTATAGAACGATAATAATTTAGGGATTGCTGGTACAATGTAATGCTTGATCTAGTCAGAGGTCAGGTTCCGAAGGAGGGTCACTGACCCGAAACGTTAACTGTGCCTCTCTTTCCACAGATGCTGCCAGACCTGCTGAATGTTTCCAGCATTTCTTGTTTTTATGTCAGGTTATATTTATGTGTTCACAGTGGCACAAGTCAAAATTTCCTGGAACGAACTGTTGATTTTAGTTTTGTTAAAAAAAGCTTTAATTTGCTTTTACATAGAGGAAATGGAGGACAAAATGAGAAAGGTTTTATTTTGAAAGATGTGGGATTGGCCGTGACAAATTTTCCACTCCCCATACTCAGGGCTGAATTTTGTGCAGGACGCAGTGCTCCCGGCGCCAGGTAGAAAAGGGGAATCCCGCCTCTGCATTTTTTTCAGCCCCCAGAGCGATCCTCCAGTCGTTGGGTTCAACGTATAAGGAGACGGGATCCCCGTCCCTTTAAATACTTCATAGGGACGGCGATCCCGCCTCCAAGAGATGACGGCCAATCACAGGGCCGGCAATTCAGCAGTATAGGCAGTGCCACCTGGAGCAGTGGCCACTGTTGGTACTGCAGAGAACTTCGACTCAGCCCAGCCCTGGTGGGGGGTGGGGAGGGGTGAGTGGGGGAGTGGGCATTCGGTCCAGGGGGTGGGGAGTCCTGGGGGGGTACAGTTGTTCCTGGCGGGGGGTCTGCTGTGGGCACAAATTGCCCATGAAAGAGGGCCCCCTCCCTCCAAGCCGGCAGGGAGGGTGCCTTGTTTTCCATGGTGTCCTCCAGCGCGGCAGAAGCCTGCCCCGCCACTGGTAAGGTCCTGGTGCCAGTGGCATAAAGAGGCCCTTAAGTGGCCATTAATAGGCAACTTCAGGGCCTCAATTGGCATCTGAGCGGGAAGGTTGTCGTCGGTCTATCCTGCCCCCGGGAGAATTGGAACAGGGAATCCCAGCATTGGGTTCTGTGGCGGGAGGTTCTGCCACGATTCTCCACACACACCCTCACCACGAAACCTGCGTCAGGATGAGAACAAGATCTGGCCCTCACTCTGATCTATCTCCCTCTGAACTTTCAATTCCTCTTACCTTGCCTTGGACAATGACCCAATTGCTGAACCGCAATTCATAGTTACGTAATATTTACACAGGTCATTTGACCCAACTGGTCCATGCTGGTATTTATGGGCATGCATCTGGGCGGTGGCAACCTGTGCAAGGAGTTCATCTAACCCCATAAACATATTCTTCAGTTACTTTCCCCCTCATGTGTTTATCTAGCTTCTGTGTAAATACATCTTTACTATTTACTTCAACTACTCCTTGTGGCAGTGAGTTCTACTTTCTAACTATTCTCTGGTAATGAAGTTTCTCCTGAATTACCTATTTAATTTATTTACTATTATTATTTATCTTATGTGACTTGGAGGGGATCTTGGAGCTGATGGTGTTCCCATGTGCCTGCTGCTCTTGTCCTTCTAGGTAGTCTTTGAAAATCAGTCTGAGAAACTTCCCTTATCTCCTACTGTCTGCTTTCTGTTTTGTAATCATCTTTCAATCCATTCTCCAACCTGAAGACCGACTCCACCTTTATCATTAGTGGTGCCTTATTGAAGGCCTTTTGAAAGTCCATATGCTACATCTGGCTCATTGCCCTTGCTAACTTTACTGCTATTTCTTCGAAGAACTCAGTAGGATTAGTTAAGCATGACCTGTCCTTTAGTCATCCATGCTGACTTTTTAAAAAATTATATTTGCCATTTATAGATGTTCTACTATCTGATCTTTTAGTAAAGGCCTTTGTATCATTCCTACCACTAAATTATCTGGTCCATAGTTTCCTGAATTAGTTTTATCTCTTTTATCGCTCTCCTGAACTCTACCTCCCCTTATTAGTTTAAAGGCCTATCTACTGCCCTTGTTATTATATTCACCAGGATGCTGGTCCAAGCCGTTTTAAGTGGTGTCCATCCCAACGGAACAGTTTGCTCTTTCCGCAGTACTGGTGCAAGTGTCCATGAATCTAAACCCCTGTCTCCCACACCACTCTTTGAGCTGTGCATTCAACTCTCTGATCTGTTTGACCCTATGCCAATTTGCATGTGATTCAGATAGTAATCCAGAGATTTATCTTTTTAATTTGTACCCTAGCTCCCCAAAACCCTTCAGAAGAACCTCATTCCTAGTTCTACATATGTCATTGCTTCATATGTGGACCACGGCAAGTGAACCCTCCCCTCCTTCTCCAAGTTCTTCTCCAGCCACAAGGAGATGTCTTTAACCCTGCCACCAGGCAGGCAACATAATCTTCAGGCACCTCCTATCTTCCTCATCCTTCAGAGGCCCTGTCCCCATCTTAATTCTCCTTCTATTAATTTTGTGCCTATAGTATACTTTATTTCTTTTTGTATTCTTTGATATTTTCATTTCTTGTTTTCTGTTTGCCTTCCTAATTATCTTTTTAACCTCCTTCTAAGCTTCTCATATTCCCTTTTGTTATCCTCCTTTATTGGTTATGTCCCTTGCATATGCCGTTTCTTTAGATTCAATTTGATCCTCACCTTTTTTTATTTATCCAAGGCATCTCATTGTTGGCTAATTTGTTTTAGTGGATAATACATCTTCTGAATGTGGGTTTATTTTCCTTTTAAATATTATCCACTGCAATTCTAATTCTTTATTTATAATATTTTGCCCAGATATCCCTTTCCTTCAACCACCTTTTGTAATTATTGACATAGATTCTGCTTCAATCATTGGCTCCAGTCATGAATCCAATAGTCTCTTAATCATCTGTACAAAGGAGTTTTTTTCACTCCAGCTCCATTTCATGCCTTCACACTATGTTTCCCTCCTTTTACCATTGTCTAAAAGTTCATCTCTGCAAAGGCTGAAAACTGTTGTTGCCCATTGTGGAGTATTCATGTACCCTGACGTGTACTCACTGTAATTACGTAGACAAACAAGGGGTCCATTTATGAGCACAGTAAGATCCCAAAAAGAGCAATCAGATCAATGAAGGAGCATCACATATCGGGCCTGCTTGCTCGATCCTCACATCTGATTTTCTAGCCTCAGACGTGCAGTGCCACAGTCTCAGCAATTACATTTCTATCATATGGCTCCCACCCAACCTTCCCTCTCTCTCCCCCCTCACCTCCCAACACACATGACAGAAAAGGGCGGTGACCAGGAGTGGGGATCCTGGCTGATTTGATTTTTTTGTTTCCCTTCCCTGGGCACCTCAGGTGTGCTGTCACCTCCCCTGAATGATGTACTTGATGGAATACCAGCTTACTTTGATGGCAAATCTAACAGAATAAAACCAACATCCTGCCAATTAAGTATGGGGAGAGCGTGGCATAGTGGTAATGTCAGCTAACTAGTAATCCAGAGGTTCATGGGAACATGGGTTGAAATCCCACCATGGCAGTTGGCAGTTAATTAATAAAATTAATAAAAAGCTGGATTTTTTTCATTTGTTTCATGGGATGTGGGCATCACTGGCAAAGCCAGCAGTTTTTGCCCATCCTTAATTCCCTTTGAGAAGGTAGTGGTGAGCTGTCTTCTTGAACTGCTGTTGTCCGTCTGGAGTAGGTACACCTATAGTGCTGTTAGGGAGGGAGTTCCAGGACTTTACTCCAGCAACAGTGAAGGAGCAGTGACATATTTCCAAATCGGGATGGTGTGTGAACAATAGTCTCAGTAATAGTGCCATGAAACAATCATCAATTATCATAAAAACCCACCTAGTTCACTGGTGTCCATTAGGGAAGGAAATCTGCCATTCTTCCCTGGTCAGGCCAAATGTGACTCCTGACCCACAGTGAAATAGCCCAGCAAGACATTCAGTTCAAAGGCAATTAGGGATGGGCAATAAATGCTGGCCTTGTCAGTGATGGCCACATCCCATGAAAGAATACCATCTGCTTTCTTTTTTTTTATTTCCAAAATATACTTTATTCATAAAAATCTGTAAAAATTACATTGCCAAACAGTTTCCAAACAGCACCAAAAAATACAAACATTGCAAGGGAGATCAGTTTCTTTCAATACTGTCATGAGTTTCTTCCCAACCCTTCCGTTTCACAATTGTCATGTCAATTACAGTTTTACATTTACAGCAATTAAGAATATTAACGATACAGTTCGAGGGGTTTCCCATGGATCCAGCCCCTCAGTCCAGCTTGGCGGGGGAACCTTACACTGTGGTCTTTCCCCATTGAGCCTTTGCTGCGGCTGCCCCAAGCTTTAGTGCGTCCCTCAGCACATAGTCCTGGACCTTGGAACGTGCCAGTCTGCAACATTCAGGGGTGGACAACTCTTTGCGCTGGAAGACCAGCAAGTTTCGGGCAGACCAAAGGGCGTCTTTCACCGAATTGATTGTCCTCCAGCAGCAGTTGATGTTTGTCTCGGTGTGCGTCCCTGGGAACAGCCCGTAGAGCACAGACTCCTGTGTTACAGAGCTGCTTGGGATGAACCTTGACAAAAACCACTGCATCCCTTTCCACACCTGCTTTGCAAAGGCACATTCCAGGAGGAGGTGTGCGACCACAGGCAACGCGGGGGCACTGTGCGGAGGGGGCGAGACTTCGGGTGTGCATGAAGGATCTGACGGGGAGGGCCCTTCTCTCCACCAGCCAAGCTACGTCTTGGTGCTTGTTTGAAAGTTCTGGTGATGAGGCATTCCGCCAAATGACTTTGACGGTCTGCTCGGGGAACCATCCGACAGGATCCACCGTTTCCTTTTCCCGTAGGGCCTGGAGGACATTCCGTGCAGACCACTGCCTGATGGACTGGTGGTCAAAGGTGTTTTCCCGCAGAAACTGCTCCACGAAGGATAGGTGGTACGGCACCGCCCAACTGCATGGAGCGTTCCGCGGCAATGTGACCAGGCCCATCCTTCGCAACACCGGGGACAGATAGAACCTCAGCACTTAGTGACACTTGGAGTTTGCGTACTGGGGGTCTACACACAGCTTGATGCAGCCGCACACGAAGGTGGTCATCAGGATGAGGGCCACGTTGGGTACATTTTTCCCGCCCTTGTCCAGAGATTTGAACTTCGTGTCCCTCCGGACCCGGTCCATTTTAGATCCCCAGACGAAGCGGAAAATGGCTCGGGTGACTGCCGCGGCGCAGGAGTGGGGTATGGGCCAGACATTCGCCACGTAGAGCAACAACGTGAGCGCCTCGCACCTGATGACCAGGTTCTTACCCACAATGGAGAGAGATCGCTGCCCCCACATGCCCAACTTTTGTCGTACCTTGGCGACTCGCTCCTCCCATGTTTTGGTGCACGCCCCGGCCCTTCCGAACCATATCCCCAGCACCTTCAGGTAATCTGACCTGACGGTGAAGGGGACAGAGGATCAGTCAGCCCAGTTGCCAAAGAACATGGCCTCGCTCTTGCCGTGGTTAACTTTGGCTCCCGAGGCCAGTTCGAACTGGTCGCAGATGCTCATCAGTCTGCGCACGGACAGCGGATCCGAGCAGAAGACGGCGACGTCATCCATGTACAGGGAGGTTTTGACCTGAGTGCCTCCGCTGCCTGGGATTGTCACCCCTCTTATGCTCGCATCCTTCCTAATAGACTCAGCAAAGGGTTCAATACAGCAAACAAACAAGACCGGGGACAGAGGACAGCCCTGTCTGACTCCAGATTTGATCGGGAAACTTTCCGATTCCCACCCGTTGATTGAGACTGCGCTACTGATGTTTGTGTAGAGCAGTTGGATCCAATTGCAGATTCCCTCCCCAAACCCCATTTTGGAAAGCACGTCCATCATGTAGGTGTGCGATTTTTAAATTTTTTTTTATTTCCAAAATATACTTTGTTCATAAACATCTGTAAAAATTACATTGCCAAACAGTTTCCAAACAGCAACAAAAAATACAAACATTGCAAGGGAGATCAGTTTCCTTCAATACTGTCATGAGTTTCTTCCCAAATCTTCCGTTTCACAATTGTCATCTCAATTACAGTTTTACATTTACAGCAATTGAGAATATTAACGATACAGTTCGAGGGGTTTCCCATTGATCCAGCACCTCAGTCAAGCTTGGTGGGGGAACCTTACACTGTGGTCTTTCCCCATTGAGCCTTTGCTGCGGCTGCCCCAAGCTTTAGTGCGTCCCTCAGCACGTAGTCCTGGACCTTGGAATGTGCCAGTCTGCAACATTCGGTGGTGGACAACTCTTTGCGCTGGAAGACCAGCAAGTTTCGGGCAGACCAAAGGGCGTCTTTCACCGAATTGATAGTCCTCCAGCAGCAGTTGATGTTTGTCTCGGTGTGCGTCCCTGGGAACAGCCCGTAGAGCACAGACTCCTGTGTTACAGAGCTGCTTGGGATGAACCTTGACAAAAACCACTGCATCCCTTTCCACAACTGCTTTGCAAAGGCACATTCCAGGAGGAGGTGGGCGACCGTCTCTTGCCCACCACAGCCAACGCGGGGGCACTGTGCGGAGGGGGCGAGACTTCGGGTGTGCATGAAGGATCTGACGGGGAGGGCCCTTCTCACCACCAGCCAAGCTACGTCTTGGTGCTTGTTTGAAAGTTCTGGTGATGAGGCATTCCGCCAAATGACTTTGACGGTCTGCTCGGGGAACCATCCGACAGGATCCACCGTTTCCTTTTCCCGTAGGGCCTTGAGGACATTCCGTGCAGACCACTGCCTGATGGACCGGTGGTCAAAGGTGTTTTCCTGCAGAAACTGCTCCACGAAGGATAGGTGGTACGGCACTGCCCAACTGCAAGGAGCGTTCCGCGGCAATGTGACCAGGCCCATCCTTCGCAACACCGGGGACAGATAGAACCTCAGCACGTAGTGACACTTGGAATTTGCGTACTGGGGATCTACACATAGCTTGATGCAGCCGCACACGAAGGTGGTCATCAGGATGAGGGCCGCGTTGGGTACATTTTTCCCGCCCTTGTCCAGAGATTTGAACATCGTGTCCCTCCGGACCCGGTCCATTTTAGATCCCCAGACGAAGCGGAAAATGGCTCGGGTGACTGCCACGGCGCAGGAGTGGGGTATGGGCCAGACCTGTGCCACGTAGAGCAACAACGTGAGCGCCTCGCACCTGATGACCAGGTTCTTACCCACAATGGAGAGAGATCGCTGCCCCCACATGCCCAACTTTTGTCGTACCTTGGCTACTCGCTCCTCCCATGTTTTGGTGCACGCCCCGGCCCTTCCGAACCATATCCCCAGCACCTTCAGGTAGTCTGACCTGACGGTGAAGGGGACAAAGGATCGGTCAGCCCAGTTGCCAAAGAACATGGCCTCGCTCTTGCCGTGGTTAACTTTGGCTCCCGAGGCCAGTTCGAACTGGTCGCAGATGCTCATCAGTCTGCGCACGGACAGCAGATCTGAGCAGAAAACAAAAGGTGTGCGATATTTTTTTTTATTTCCAAAATATACTTTATTCATAAAAATCTGTAAAAATTACATTGCCAAACAGTTTCCAAACAGCACCAAAAAATACAAACATTGCAAGGGAGATCAGTTTCCTTCAATACTGTCATGGGTTTCTTCCCAACCCTTCCGTTTCACAATTGTCATGTCAATTACAGTTTTACATTTACAGCAATTGAGAATATTAACGATACAGTTCGAGGGGTTTCCCATGGATCCAGCCCCTCAGTCCAGCTTGGTGGGGGAATCTTACACTGTGGTCTTTCCCCATTGAGCCTTTGCTGCGGCTGCCCCAAGCTTTAGTGCGTCCCTCAGCACGTAGTCCTGGATCTTGGAATGTGCCAGTCTGCAACATTCGGTGGTGGACAACTCTTTGCGCTGGAAGACCAGCAAGTTTCGGGCAGACCTAAGGGCGTCTTTCACCGAATTGATAGTCCTCCAGCAGCAGTTGATGTTTGTCTCGGTGTGCGTCCCTGGGAACAGCCCGTAGAGCACAGACTCCTGTGTTACAGAGCTGCTTGGGATGAACCTTGACAAAAGCCACTGCATCTCTTTCCACACCTGCTTTGCAAAGGCACATTCCAGGAGGAGGTGGGCGACCGTCTCTTCCCCACCACAGCCAACGCGGGGGCACTGTGCGGAGGGGGCGAGACTTCGGGTGTGCATGAATGATCTGACGGGGAGGGCCCTTCTCACCACCAGCCAAGCTACGTCTTGGTGCTTGTTTGAAAGTTCTGGTGATGAGGCATTCCGCCAAATGACTTTGACGGTCTGCTCGGGGAACCATCCGACAGGATCCACCGTTTCCTTTTCCCGTAGGGCCTTGAGGACATTCCGTGCAGACCACTGCCTGATGGACCGGTGGTCAAAGGTGTTTTCCCGCAGAAACTGCTCCACGAAGGATAGGTGGCATGGCACCGCCCAACTGCACGGAGCGTTCCGCGGCAATGTGACCAGGCCCATCCTTCGCAACACCGGGGACAGATAGAACCTCAGCACGTAGTGACACTTGGAGTTTGCGTACTGGGGATCGACGCACAGCTTGATGCAGCCGCACACGAAGGTGGTCATCAGGATGAGGGCCACGTTGGGTACATTTTTCCCGCCCTTGTCCAGAGATTTGAACATCGTGTCCCTCCGGACCCGGTCCATTTTACATCCCCAGACGAAGCGGAAAATGGCTCGGGTGACTGCCACGGCGCAGGAGTGGGGTATGGGCCAGAACGGCGCCACGTAGAGCAACAACGTGAGCGCCTCGCACCTGATGACCAGGTTCTTACCCACAATGGAGAGAGATCGCTGCCCCCACATGCCCAACTTTTGTCGTACCTTGGCTACTCGCTCCTCCCATGTTTTGGTGCACGCCCCGGCCCTTCCGAACCATATCCCCAGCACCTTCAGGTAATCTGACCTGACGGTGAAGGGGACAAAGGATCGGTCAGCCCAGTTGCCAAAGAACATGGCCTCGCTCTTGCCGTGGTTAACTTTGGCTCCCGAGGCCAGTTCGAACTGGTCGCAGATGCTCATCAGTCTGCGCACGGACAGCGGATCCGAGCAGAAAACGGCGACGTCATCCATGTACAGGGAGGTTTTGACCTGAGTGCCTCCACTGCCTGGGATTGTCACCCCTCTTATGCTCGCATCCTTCCTAATAGACTCAGCAAAGGGTTCAATACAGCAAACAAACAAGACCGGGGACAGAGGACAGCCCTGTCTGACTCCAGATTTGATCGGGAAACTTTCAGATTCCCACCCGTTGATTGACACTGCGCTACTGATGTTTGTGTAGAGCAGTTGTATCCAATTGCAGATTCCCTCCCCAAACCCCATTTTGGAAAGCACGTCCATCATGTAGGTGTGCGATATCCTGTCAAAAGCCTTCTCCTGGTCCAGGCTGATGAGGCAGGTGTCCTCCCTCCTGTCCCGTGCGTAGGCGATCGTATCCCTGAGTAGCGCGAGACTATCAGAGATCTTCCTGCCGGGTACAGTACAGGTCTGATCGGGGTGAATCACCAACTCCAGAGCAGACTTGACTCGACTGGCTATGACTTTGGACAGAATCTTGTAATCAACATTAAGCAGTGAGATGGGCCGCCAATTTCTGATTTCTGCCCTCTCCCCCTTCTGCTTGTAAATGAGGGTGATGATGCCTTTTCTCATGGATTCTGACATGCTGCCGGCCAGGAGCATACTCTCGTATACTTCCAGCAGGTCCGGGCCGACCCAGTCCCACAGGGCAGAGTACAACTCGACCGGTAAGCCGTCGCTCCCGGGTGTTTTACTCGTCTCGAAAGACTCGACGGCCTTTGTCAGCTCGTCCAGAGTTAGCGGCTTGTCCAGTCTCTCCCTCCTGCTGTCATCTAAGACCTCTGTGATAGATGTCAGGAAGGACTGGGAGGCTCTGCTGTCTGTGGGCTTCGCGTCATACAGCCCAGCATAAAAGGATTTGCTGATCCTTAGTATGTCGGACTGCGAAGACGTTACCGAGCCATCTTCTTCCTTCAGGCTGCTGATAACAGAGCTCTCTCTGTGTACCTTTTGGAAGAAGTAACGCGAGCACGTCTCATCCTGCTCGATGGAGCGGACTCTGGACCGGAAGATGATCTTGGAGGCCTCCTTGGCAAAGAGCGAGGCCTGCTGGCTCTTCACCTCTTGGAGGTCCTCCTTGACCTAGACCCCCATTGACTGTAACCGGAGTAGATTTTGCATAATTTTCAGGAGTCGGGACAGTTCCCTCTGTCTCTCTCTCGCCTTCTGAACACCTTTGTGGATGAAGAACCTCTTGATGTTCTCCTTAATCGCTTCTCACCAGTGAACTGGAGACTCAAAGAGGGGTTTCACGGTCCTCCAACCTTTGTAATCCCTTTTGAGTTCCTCAACGTTCTCTGGGGTCAGCAGTGTCGCATTGAGCTTCCACGTCCCTCTGCCAACCCGCTGGTCGTCCTGTAAGTGACAGTCGGCCAGTAAGAGGCAGTGGTCGGAGAAGAACACCGGCTTGAAGTCGGTGGATCCGACCGTGACAGCACGGGACACAAACAGGAAGTCAATCCTGGAACGGGCAGACCCGTCCGATCTTGACCAGGTGTATCTGCGCTGCGCTCCGTCTGCAGGTTTGCTGAAGACGTCGTGCAGTTTGGCATCTTTAAATGTTTCTATTAGGAATCTCGACGTAGCGTCCAGTTTGCTGTCTTCACTGCCGGATCGTCCAGCCGCATCGATGATGCAGTTGAAGTCACCGCCTAGGATGACCGGCCTGGACGTCGCCAGCAGCAGTGGGAGCTGCTGGAAGACGGTCAGCCGCTCGCTGCGTTGTACCGGGGCGTACACGTTGATCAACCGGAGCGGAGCGTTGTTGTACATCACGTCTGCTACGAGGAGGCGGCCGCCCACCACCTCCTTAACTTCGGAGATGGTGAAGTTACCTCCCCACAGCAGAATACCCAGGCCGGAGGAACGGCAGTCATTACCCCCCGACCAGATCGATGGCCCGTGGGACCACCATCGCGACCACTGCCTGTAGGTGCTGAGGTGTGGTATTCCACACTCCTGCAGAAACAGTAGGTCAGCTTTGACCTTGGCAAGGTAATCCAAGGTTGAAACACATCGCGTAGTAGATTTAATGCTACGCACATTAATGGAAGCAATTCTTACACCCATTTTTTACTAAAAATTAGTTGTTGCTTCCCATACCATTTGTCCTCGCTAGTCCCAGTCCTTCGGGATGTTCCTGCATACCCATCATGTGCGCAAGCAGTTTCACGTTGGTTGGGCTCAGAAACCCCTCCTGATTTTTCATGCAGGATTTGTGCCACTCGGGTGACATCGGTGGGGTCTTGTAGGCAGAGAGGATTGGGTTGTCCTCAGCTGCTTCCATCTGTTCCTCCTCAAAAACATCACAGCTCCCGGTCTCCCGGAGCTCAGGTGCGCCAGACGTGTCTTTGTGTCCGGTGTGCGATTTTTTTTATTTCCAAAATATACTTTATTCATAAAAATCTGTAAAAATTACATTGCCAAACAGTTTCCAAACAGCTCCAAAAAATACAAACATTGCAAGGGAGATCAGTTTCCTTCAATACTGTCATGAGTTTCTTCCCAACCCTTCCGTTTCACAATTGTCATGTCAATTACAGTTTTACATTTACAGCAAATCAGAATATTAACAATACAGTTCGAGGGGTTTCCCATGGATCCAGCCCCTCAGTCCAGCTTGGTGGGGGAACCTTACACTGTGGTCTTTCCCCATTGAGCCTTTGCTGCGGCTGCCCCAAGCTTTAGTGCGTCCCTCAGCACGTAGTCCTGGACCTTGGAATGTGCCAGTCTGCAACATTCGGTGGTGGACAACTCTTTGCGCTGGAAGACCAGCAAGTTTCGGGCAGACCAAAGGGCGTCTTTCACCGAATTGATAGTCCTCCAGCAGCAGTTGATGTTTGTCTCGGTGTGCGTCCCTGGGAACAGCCCGTAGAGCACAGACTCCTGTGTTACAGAGCTGCTTGGGATGAACCTTGACAAAAACCACTGCATCTCTTTCCACACCTGCTTTACAAAGGCACATTCCAGGAGGAGGTGGGCGGCCGTCTCTTCCCCACCACAGCCAACGCGGGGGCACTGTGCGGAGGGGGCGAGACTTCGGGTGTGCATGAAGGATCTGACGGGGAGGGCCCTTCTCACCACCAGCCAAGCTACGTCTTGGTGCTTGTTTGAAAGTTCTGGTGATGAGGCATTCCGCCAAATGACTTTGACGGTCTGCTCGGGGAACCATCCGACAGGATCCACCGTTTCCTTTTCCCGTAGGGCCTTGAGGACATTCCGTGCAGACCACTGCCTGATGGACCGGTGGTCAAAGGTGTTTTCCCGCAGAAACTGCTCCACGAAGGATAGGTGGTACGGCACGTCCCAACTGCATGGAGCGTTCCGCGGCAATGTGACCAGGCCCATCCTTCGCAACACCGGGGACAGATAGAACCTCAGCACGTAGTGACACTTGGAGTTTGCGTACTGGGGGTCTACACACAGCTTGATGCAGCCGCACACGAAGGTGGTCATCAGGATGAGGGCCGCGTTGGGTACATTTTTCCCGCCCTTGTCCAGAGATTTGAACATCGTGTCCCTCCGGACCCGGTCCATTTTAGATCCCCAGACGAAGCGGAAAATGGCTCGGGTGACTGCCACGGCGCAGGAGTGGGGTATGGGCCAGACCTGCGCCACGTAGAGCAACAACGTGAGCGCCTCGCACCTGATGACCAGGTTCTTACCCACAATGGAGAGAGATCGCTGCCCCCACATGCCCAACTTTTGTCGTACCTTGGCTACTCGCTCCTCCCATGTTTTGGTGCACGCCCCGGCCCTTCCGAACCATATCCCCAGCACCTTCAGGTAATCTGACCTGACGGTGAAGGGGACAAAGGATCGGTCAGCCCAGTTGCCAAAGAACATGGCCTCGCTCTTGCCGTGGTTAACTTTGGCTCCCGAGGCCAGTTCGAACTGGTCGCAGATGCTCATCAGTCTGCGCACGGACAGCGGATCCGAGCAGAAGACGGCGACGTCATCCATGTACAGGGAGGTTTTGACCTGAGTGCCTCCGCTGCCTGGGATTGTCACCCCTCTTATGCTCACATCCTTCCTAATAGACTCAGCAAAGGGTTCAATACAGCAAACAAACAAGACCGGGGACAGAGGACAGCCCTGTCTGACTCCAGATTTGATCGGGAAACTTTCAGATTCCCACCCGTTGATTGAGACTGCGCTACTGATGTTTGTGTAGAGCAGTTGGATCCAATTGCAGATTCCCTCCCCAAACCCCATTTTGGAAAGCACGTCCATCATGTAGGTGTGCGATATCCTGTCAAAAGCCTTCTCCTGGTCCAGGCTGATGAGGCAGGTGTCCACCCTCCTGTCCCGTACGTAGGCGATCGTATCCCTGAGTAGCGCGAGACTATCAGAGATCTTCCTGCCGGGTACAGTACAGGTCTGATCGGGGTGAATCACCAACTCCAGAGCAGACTTGACTCGACTGGCTATGACTTTGGACAGAATCTTGTAATCAACATTAAGCAGTGAGATGGGCCGCCTATTTCTGATTTCTGCCCTCTCCCCCTTCTGCTTGTAAATGAGGGTGATGATGCCTTTTCTCATGGATTCTGACATGCTGCCGGCCAGGAGCATACTCTCGTATACTTCCAGCAGGTCCGGGCCGACCCAGTCCCACAGGGCCGAGTACAACTCGACCGGTAAGCCGTCGCTCCCGGGAGTTTTACTCGTCTCGAAAGACTCGACGGCCTTTGTCAGCTCGTCCAGAGTTAGCGGCTTGTCCAGTCCCTCCCTCCTGCTGTCATCTAAGACCTCTGTGATAGATGACAGGAAGGACTGGGAGGCTCTGCTGTCTGTGGGCTTCACGTCATACAGCCCAGCATAAAAGGATTTGCTGATCCTTAGTATGTCGGACTGCGAAGATGTTACCGAGCCATCTTCTTCCTTCAGGCTGCTGATAACAGAGCTCTCTCTGTGTACCTTTTGGAAGAAGTAACGCGAGCACGTCTCATCCTGCTCGATGGAGCGGACTCTGGACCGGAAGATGATCTTGGAGGCCTCCTTGGCAAAGAGCGAGACCTGCTGGCTCTTCACCTCTTGGAGGTCCTCCTTGACCTCGACCCCCATTGACTGCAACCGGAGTAGATTTTGCATAATTTTCAGGAGTCGGGACAGTTCCCTCTGTCTCTCTCTCGCCTTCTGAACACCTTTGTGGATGAAGAACCTCTTGATGTTCTCCTTCATCGCTTCCCACCAGTGAACTGGAGACTCAAAGAGGGGTTTCACGGTCCTCCAACCATTGTAATCCCTTTTGAGTTCCTCAACGTTCTCTGGGGTCAGCAGTGTCGCATTGAGCTTCCACGTCCCTCTGCCAACCCGCTGGTCGTCCTGTAAGTGACAGTCGGCCAGTAAGAGGCAGTGGTCGGAGAAGAACACCGGCTTGACGTCGGTGGATCCGACCGTGACAGCACGGGACACAAACAGGAAGTCAATCCTGGAACGGGCAGACCCGTCCGATCTTGACCATGTGTATCTGCGCTGCGTTCCGTCTGCAGGTTTGCTGAAGACGTCGTGCAGTTTGGCATCTTTAACTGTTTCTATTAGGAATCTGGACGTAGCGTCCAGTTTGCTGTCGTCACTGCCGGATCGTCCAGCCGCATCGATGATGCAGTTGAAGTCACCGCCTAGGATGACCGGCCTGGACGTCGCCAGCAGCAGTGGGAGCTGCTGGAAGACGGTCAGCCGCTTGCTGCGTTGTACCGGGGCGTACACGTTGATCAACCGGAGCGGAGCGTTGTTGTACATCACGTCTGCTACGAGGAGGCGGCCGCCCACCACCTCCTTAACGTCGGAGATGGTGAAGTTACCTCCCCGCAGCAGAATACCCAGGCCGGAGGAATGGCAATCATTACCCCCCGACCCGATCGATGGCCCGTGGGACCACCATCGCAACCACTGCCTGTAGGTGCTGAGGTGTGGTATTCCACACTCCTGCAGAAACAGTAGGTCAGCTTTGACCTGGGCAAGGTAATCCAAGGTTGAAACACATCGCGTAGTCGATTTAATGCTACGCACATAAATGGAAGCAATTCTTACACCCATTTTTTACTGAAAATTAGTTGTTGCTTCCCATACCATTTGTCCTCGCCAGTCCCAGTCCTTCCCCTTCGGGATGTTCCTGCATACCCATTGTGTGCGCAAGCAGTTTCACGTTGGTTGGGCTCAGAAACCCCTCCTGATTTTTCATGCAGGGTTTGTGCCGCTCGGGTGACATCGGGGGGGGTCTTGTAGGCAGAGAGGATTGGGTTGTCCTCAGCTGCTTCCATCTGTTCCTCCTCAAAAACATCACAGCTCCCGGTCTCCCGGAGCTCAGGTGCGCCAGACGTGTCTTTGTGTCCGGTGTGCGATATCCTGTCAAAAGCCTTCTCCTGGTCCAGGCTGATGAGGCAGGTGATTGTCGTGAAAGAGGGGAAGGTACTCTAACATACACATCATGGTCAATGTGATCTCCTGGACTAGTTATGAACACTTAAAGGAGGCCAAGAAGAGTTAACCAGACATTCCTGTTGAACTGTCTTGGGTTTTTATCTTTTTTTCATCTTGCTCTATGGTTCCAGATGGGTGTGTCTGTATCATCAGGACATTCCAGCTAAAGTGGACGAACTGGATACATTAGTGTGGCTCCGCCTTTCTGTCATTTTCGTACATGGTATGTTTAATATGTACTATGGAACTTGGCTTCATGAATCGATCTATGGATCTCTTGGTTCAGTTTATTTTCTCGAAGGAGCATGGTTCTGATGATTCCAAACTTTGGGAAAAGATACCACCTGTTGGGCAACTGGGGCCTGCCCTACTATGCAACACCCACCCACCCCCCCAACACCCTATGCTCGTAACATTCCGACCATTGGAGTTGGTGATAGGCTGGGCATGAGTAATTTCCCGACGTGCAGTCCACCTGGAAAATTTTTATCGATCAATGCAGAAGAAGAATAGACTGTTCATCAACCTTGCCTGGAGAGTCAACGAGTGGTATCTGACTATTCGACTCTGAAACACCTTGCCCAACCAAAGATTACCTACCAGAACGTGACAAACTGATTTATTTTTATTATTCCTTCTATTTCTAAGGAACAGCTGTAAACCAAAATCCTTCTTCCCCAGTTAACCATTTTTTTTGAATGTATGTGTGTGTGCTTGAGGGTTAAGGAAGTTTAGAAGTTTTTTCATACATATAGATTTATTTCATTAGTAGTTAAGACTTATTACTTCTTTCTAATAAATAGTTAATGTTGTTGTTGTTTAAAGAAACCTGGGTTGGTGTGCTTCATTCTGCTGGACTAATAGAGTGTCTAATTTGGCTATTCTTCGGTGGGTGGCAAACTTTATTGCTGTTGTTACGACCAAGTGAGAAAGAGGTCTAGGGTTCCCTTTCAGCCCTCACCTGGTTTTACTGTAACAGGGTTTTAATTTTAATCACACTGTGTTTTTAGCTCCCCCTTGATGAACCCTTGTTCACTGCTGTCCAATTATAAGACAACAAAACCAGCACAAATAGGCTTTCTTAGATTTAAAGAAGAAAAGTTGAAATTTATTAAACTTAAACTTAAACTTAAACTCAAACTCATTTGACGCCTACGGATACACACCGCGCCCCACGCTAGCGTGCATATTTGATATACACATGCAAACACTGTCTGTTAAAATAGAAACATGGAAGCATAGAAAATAGGAGCAGGAGTAGGCCATTCGACCCTTCAAAAAGATCATGGCTGATTGTCCAATTCAGTACCATGTTTTGCTTTCTCCCCATATTCCTTGATCCCTTTGGCATTAAGAAATATATCTATCTCCTTCTTGAATATATTTAATGACTTGGCCTCCACTGCCTTCTTGCGGTAGAGAATTCGACAGGTTCACCACCCTCTGAGTGAAGAGATTTCAACTCATCTCGGTTCTAAATGGCAAACCCCATATCCTGAGACTGTGACCCCTGGTTCTGGACTCCCCAGCCATCAGGAACATCCTCCCTGCACCTAGCCTGTTTAGTCCTTCTAAAATTTTATAGGTTTCTATGAGATCCCCTCTCATTCTTCTAAACTCTCGTGAATATATGCCAGGACGACCCAATCTCTCCTCATACATCAATCCTGCCATCAAGGAATCAGTCTTGCTTTTCTTCTTTATACTCCCTCCATGGGAAGTACATCCTTCCTCAGATAAGGAGACCAAAACTGCACACAATACTCCAGATGTGGCCTCACCAAGGCCCTGTATAACTGCAGTAAGACATCCTTGCTCTTGTACTCAAATCCTCTTGCAATGAAGGCCAACATACCATTCACCTTCCTAACTGCTTGCTGCACCTGAATGCTTGCTTTCAACGACTGGTGTACAAGGACCCAGGTATCGCTGCATCTCCTCCTTCCCAATCTATCACCATTCAGATAATAATCTGCCTTTCTGTTTTTACAACCAAAGTGGATAACCTCACATTTATCCACGTGATATTACATCTGCCATGCATTTGCCTACTCACTTAACCTGGCCAAATCACATTGGAGCCTCTTTGCATCCTCCACACAGATCACATTCCCCCCCAGCTTAGTGTCATCTGCAAACTTGGAAATGTTACATTTAGTTCCCTCACCCAAGTCATTAATATATATTGTGAATAGTTGGGTCCCAAGCACTGATCCCTGCGGTACTCCACTATTCACTGCCTGCCACCCGGAAAAAGACCTGTTTATTCCTACTCTCTGTTTCCTGTCTGTCAACCAATTCTCAATCTATGCCAGTATATTACCACCGATCCAATGTGTATTAATTTTGCACACTAACCTCTTATGTGGGACCTTATCAAAAGCCTTCTGAAAATCCAAATACACCACATCCACAGGTTCTCCCTTATCTATTCTACTAGTTACATTCTCAAAAAACTTAATAATTAAATGGAGCTCCTGCCTTACCTACTGAGTATGTGCACCATTTCTACTTATGCTGTAAGAGAGCAATAAGCAGACGTTGCAGATTTCAGAGTCCATCAGTTTAAGCATGGAAAGTGAGTGGCGAATGGTGTTCAGGGAGGTTTTAGCATTTAGGTTGTCACACTGTTTTACAGCAAGTTTTAAAATGACACAAGTAATAATTTTTTGAATTAAAGCACATTAACCTACCTTGATCTTGGGATAAACTGATACTGCTTCAGAGTCTGAATGAATCAACTGCGGTCGCTCACATCGAAAATAAAAGATATGATGGATGGTGTCAGTTTGGTTACTGGCACAGTGATGTAACCTTCACCAGTAACTGGATTCTTAAAGGCACACTGAACTGAGGTTTTGGGCGGGATTTATTTTTCATAGGCATGCAGAAATTGCTAGATGTAAGAATGTAGTTTGGGAAGGTGTTAAAGGGACTAGGCTCAAAAGCTTTTCCTGGAACTGCTGTGCTGCAAAATAGACTGCTTTCAGACCAGGATTGTCCAATCCTTTCGGGCGGAGGACCACATTACGATTTCTGCTCGGCTCGGGGGTGGGGGGGTGGGTGGGAGGGGTGCCAGTGTGCAAACTTCGAAAGATAAAGGCATCAAAAAATGTTCTTGCTAATAAAAACAACAAATGTGCATTTTTGTGAAGAAGCTTTAAATGAGAAGAGTCATAGAGTTATACAGCACAGAAACAGGCCCTTCGGCCCATCTTGTCTGTGCCGGCCATCCAGCACCCAACTGTTCTAATCCCATATTCCTGCACTTGGCCTGTAGTATTGTATGCTATGGCATTTCAAGTGCTCATCTAAATACTTCTTAAATGTTGTGAGGGTTCCTGCCTCTACCACTTCTTTAGACAGTGTGTTCCAGATTCCAACCACCCACTGGGTGAAAAGAGTTTTCCTCAAATCCCCCCTAAACCCCCTGCCCCTTGCCTTAAATCTATTCCCTCTGGTTCTTGACACCTCCGCTAATGGAAAATGTTTCTTCCTATCTAACCTATCAATGCCCCTCATAATCTTGTACACCTCAATCATATCTCCCCTCAGCCTTCTCTACTCTGAGGAAAACAACCCTAGCCTTTTCAGTCTCTCTTCATAGCTGAAATGCTTCAGCCCAGGCAACATCCTGGTGAATCTCCTCTGCACCCTCACCAGTGCAATCACATCCTTCCTATAATGTGGTGACCAGAACTGTACACAGTACTCCAGCTGTGGCCTAACTAGCGTTTTATACAGCTTCATCATAACCTCCCTGCTCTTACATTTTATGCCTCAGCTAATAAAGGCAAGTTTCCCATATGCCTTCCTAACCACCTTATCTATCTGTGCTCCTGCCTTCAGTGATCTATGGACAAGTACACCAAGGTCACTCTGACCCTCTGTACTTCCTCGGGTCCTATCATCCATTGTATATTCCCTTGCCTTGTTAGTCCTCCCATAATGCATTACCTCACACTTTTCAGCATTAAATTCCATTTGCCACTGCTCCACCCATCTTACCAGCCCATCTATATCTCCCTGGAATCTAAGGATTTCCTCCTCACTATTTACAACACCGCCAATTTTTGTGTCATCTGGGAACTTACTGATCATACCTCCTTTACTCACGTCAAATCATTAATGTACACTACAAACAGCAAGGGTCCCAGCACCGATCCCTGTGGTAGTCCACTGGTCACAGGCTTCCAATCGCAAAAAACAACCCTCGACCATTACACTCTGCCTCCTGCCACTAAGCCAATTATGGATCCAATTTGCCAAATTGCCCTGGATCCCATGGGCTCTTAGCTTCTTAACCAATCTCCCATGTGGGACCTTATCAACTTCCTTACTGAAAACCATGTACACTACAGCAAATGCTTTATCCTCATCGACACATCTAGTCACCTCCTCGAAAAATTCAATCAAGTTAGTTAGACACGATCTCCCCCAAACAAAGCTTTGCTGAATATTCCTGATTAATCTCTGCCTCTCCAAGTGGAGATTAATCCTGTCCCTCAGAATTTTTTCCAATTTTTCCCAACCACCAATGTTAGACTCACTGGCCTGTAATTACCTTGTTTATCCCTACTACCCTTTTGAATAATGGTACTGCATTCACTGTCCTCCAGTCTTCTGGTACCTCTCCTGTGGCCAGAGAGGATTTGAAAATTTCTGTCAAAGCCCCTGCTATCTCCTCCCTTGCCTCACATAACAGCCTGGGATACATCTCATCTGGGCCTGAGGATTTATCCACTTTTAAGCCCACTAAAACAGCTAATATTTCCTCCCTTTCAATGCTAATATGTTCAAGGATATCAGAATCACCGTCCCTGATCTCTAAACCTACATCATCCTTCTCCATAGTGAATACCGATGAAAAGCAATCATTTAAAACCTCACCTATGTCATCTGACTCCACACAAAGATTGTCACGTTGGTCCCTAATGGGCCCAACTCTTTCCCTTGTTATCCTCTTACCCTTAATATACTTATAAAACGCCTCAGGATTTTCCTTTATCTTGCCCGCCAGTGTTTTTTCATGTCCCCTCTTCACTCTGAAAGACTAATGTATAGATTTACTTTCTTGTCATTATATTAAAAATTGATTTAGTGACATACCTGGCAATGGTTTTGCTTTATTAAGTAGCCAATCTCTATCTGCACACTTGATGTAGCAATGCAGAGTATTAGAACAAAGAGCAAAGAACAAAGAAAATTACAGCACAGGAACAGGACCTTCGGCCCTCCAAGCCTGCGCCGATCCAGATCCTTTATCTAAACCTGTCGTCTATTTTCTAAGGGTCTGTATCTCTTTGCTTCCTGCCCATTCATGTATCTGTCTAGATACATCTTAAAAGACGCTATCGTGCCCGCGTCTACCACCTCTGCTGGCAACGCGTTCCAGGCACCCACCACCCTCTGCGTAAAGAACTTTCCACGCATATCCCCCCTAAACTTTTCCCCTCTCACTTTGAACTCGTGACCCCTAGTAACTGAATCCCCCACTCTGGGAAAAAGCTTCTTGCTATCCACCCTGTCTATACCTCTCATGATTTTGTACACCTCAATCAGGTCCCCCCTCAACCTCCGTCTTTCTAATGAAAATAATCCTAATCTACTCAACCTCTCTTCATCGCTAGCTCCCTCCATACCAGGCAACATCCTGGTGAACCTCCTTCTCCACCCTCTCCAAAGCATCTACATCCTTTTGGTAATGTGGCGACCAGAACTGCACGCAGTATTCCAAATGTGGCCGAACCAAAGTCTTATACAACTGTAACATGACCTGCCAACCTTTGTACTCAATACCCCGTCCGATGAAGGAAAGCATGCCGTATGCCTTCTTGACCACTCTATTGACCTGCGTTGCCACCTTCAGGGAACAATGGACCTGAACAACCAAATCTCTCTGTACATCAATTTTTCCCAGGACTTTTCCATTTACTGTATAGTTCACTCTTGAATTGGATCTTCCAAAATGCATCACCTCACATTTGCCCTGATTGAACTCCATCTGCCATTTCTCTGCCCAACTCTCCAATCTATCTATATTCTGCTGTATTCTCTGACAGTCCCCTTCACTCTCTGCTACTCCACCAATCTTAGTGTCGTCTGCAAACTTGCTAATCAGACCACCTATACTTTCCTCCAAATCATTTGTGTATTCTGGATAGATGTCCATCTATCAGGAAATACCTTGATCTCTCTTCCCACTCTCCCCGCACTCTGTGTGTGTGAAACATAGGGCTAAATTTTTTGGCGGCAAGAACAAAGAACAAAGAACAGTACAGGACACGAACAGGCCATTCGGCCCTCCAAGCCTGCGCCGATCTTGATGCCTGTCTAAGCTAAAACCTTCTGCACTTCCGGGGTCCATATCCCTCTACTCCCATCCTATTCATGTATTTGCCAAGATGCCTCTTAAATGTCGCTATCGTACCTGCTTCCACCACCTCCCCCAGCAGCAAGTTCCAGGCACTCACGCCCCTCTGTGTAAAAAACTTGCCTCGCACATCCCCTCTAAAATTTGCCCCTCACACCTTAAACCTATGTCTCCTAGTAACTGACTCTTCCACCCTGGGAAAAAGCTTCTGACTATCCACTCTGTCCATGCCACTCATAACTTTGTAAACCTCTATCAGGTCGCCCCTCCACCTCCGTCATTCCAGTGAAAACAATCCGAGTTTTTCCAACCTCTCCTCATAGCTAATACCCTCCAGACCAAGCAACATCCTGGTAAACCTCTTCTGTACCCTCTCCAAAGCCTCCACATCCTTCTGGTAGTGTGACGACCAGAATTGTACGCAATATTCTAAGTGTGGCCCAACTAAGGTTCTGTACAACTGCAGCATGACATGCCAATTTTTATATTCTATGCCCTGACCGATGAAGGCAAGCATGCCGTATGCCTTCTTGACTACCTTATCCACCTGCGTTGCCACTTTCAGTAATCTGTGGACCTGTATGCCCAGATCTCTCTGCCTGTCAATACTCCTAAGGGTTCTGCCATTTATTGTATACCTCCCACCTGTATTAGACCTTCCAAAATGCATTACCTCACGTTTGTCAGGATTAAATTCCATCTGCCATTTCTCCGCCCAAGTCTCCAACCGATCTATATCCTGCTGTATCCTCTGACAATCTTCATCACTATCCGCAACTCCACCAACCTTTGTGTCGTCTACAAACTTACTAATCAGACCAGCTACATTTTCCTCCAAATCATTTATATATACTACAAACAGCAAAGGTCCCAGCACTGATCCCTGCGGAACACCACTAGGCACAGCCTTCCATTCAGAAAAGCACCCTTCCACTGCTACCCTCTCTCTTCTAAGACCGAGCCAGTTTTGTATTCATCTTGCCAGCTCACCTCTGATCCCGTATGACTTCACCTTTTGTACCAGTCTGCCACGAGGGACCTTGTCAAAGGCTTTACTGAAGTCCATGTAGACAACATTCACTGCCCTTCCTTCATGAATCATCTTCGTCACTTCCTCAAAAAACCCGATCACGTCAGTGAGACACGACCTCCCCTTCACAAAACCATGCTGCCTCTCACTAATAAGTCCATTTGTTTCCAAATGGGAGTAAATTCTGTCCCGAAGAATCCTCTGCAATAATTTCTCTACCACTGACATGAGGCTCACCGGCCTATTATTTCCTGGATTATCCTTGCTACCCTTCTTAAACAAAGGAACAACATTGGCTATTCTCCAGTCCTCTGGAACCTCACCTGTAGCCAATGAGGATACAAAGATTTCTGTGAAAGCCCCAGAAATTTCCTCCCTTGCCTCCCTCAGTATTCTGGGGTAGATCCCATCAGGCCCTGGGGACTTATCTACCTTAATGTTCTTCAAGACGCCCAACACCTCCTCCTTTTTGATATCGACATGACCCAGACTATCTGCACTCCCTTCCCGAGATTGATCATCCACCAAGTCCTTCTCCTTGGTGAATAGTGATGCAAAGTACTCATTTAGTACCTCGCCCATTTCCTCAGGCTCCACGCATAGATTCCCTCCTTGGTCCTTGAGTGGGCCAACCCTTTCCCTGGCTACCCTCTTGCTCTTTATATATGTATAAAAAGCCTTGGGATTCTCCATAATCCTGTTTGCCAATGACTTTTCACGACCCCCTTTAGCCCTCCTGACTCCTTGCTTAAGTTCCTTCCTACTTTCTTTATATTCCTCAAGGGATTAGTCTGTTCCCAGCCTTCTAGCCCTTATGAAAGCTTCCTTTGTCTTTTCGACTAGGCTCACAATATCCCTCGTTATCCATGGTTCCCGAAACTTGCCAAACTTATCCTTCATCCTCACAGGAACATGCCGGTCCTGGATTCTAATCAACTGACGTTTGAAAGACGCCCACATGTCAGATGTTGATTTACCCTCAAACAGCCGCCCCCAATCTAAATTCTTCAGTTCCTGCCTAATATTGTTATAATTATCCTTCCCCCAATTTAGCACCGTTACCCAAGGACTACTCTTATCCTTATCCACAAGTACCTTAAAACTTATGGAATTATGCTCCCCGACTGACACTTCGACCACCTGGCTGGGCTCATTCCCCAATACCAGGTCCAGTACGGCCCCTTCCCTAGTTGGACTATCTACATATCGTTTCAAGAAGCCCTCCTGGATGCTTCTTACAAATTATGCCCCATCCAAGCCCCTAGCACTAAGTGAGCCCCAGTCAATATAGGGGAAGTTGCTTTGACATCTTTCCAAAATCTGTCTACATATCTGCTCCTCTACCTCCCGCTGGCTGTTGGGAGGTCTGTAGTAAACCCCCAACATTTTGACTGCACCCTTCCTATTCCTGAGCTCTACCCATATTGCCTCGCTGCATGACCCCTCCGAGGTGTCCTCCCGCAGTACAGCTGTGATATTCTCCTTAACCTGTAATGCTACTCCCCCACCCCTTTTACATCCCCCTCTGTCCCGCCTGAAGCATCTAAATCCCAGAACGTTTAGCTGCCAATCCTGTCCTTCCCTCAACCAAGTCTCTGTCATCGCAACAACATCATAGTTCCAAGTACCAATCCAAGCTCTAAGTTAGAACATAGAACATAGAACAGTACAGCACAGGCCCTTTGGCCCACGATGTTGTGCCGAACCTTTAACCGACTCAAGATCTAAGTAACTACCTACCCTTCATTCTACTATCATCCATGTACCTATCCAAGAGTCGCTTAAATGCCCCTAAAGTATCTGCTTCTACTACCACCGCTGGCAGCGCATTCCACACACCCACCACTCTCTGTGTAAAGAACCTACCTCTGACATCTCCCCGAAACCTTCCTCCAATCACCTTAAAATTATGCCCCCTGGTGATAGCCCTTTCCACCCTGGGAAAAAGTCTCTGACTATCCACTCTATCTATGCCTCTCATCATCCTGTACCCCTCCATCAAGTCACCTCTCATCCTTCTTCGCTCCAATGAGAAAAGCCCTCGCTCCCTCAATCTTTCTTCGTAGGACATGCCCTCCAGTCCAGGCAGCATCCTGGTAAATCTCCTCTGCGCCCTCTCTAAAGCTTCCACATCCTTCCTATAATGAGGCGACCAGAACTGAACACAATATTCCAAGTGTGGTCGAACCAGGGCCTTATAGAGCTGCAGCATAACCTCGCGGCTCTTCAACTCAATCCCCCTGTTAATGAAAGCCAATACACTATACGCCTTCTTAACAACCCTATCAACTTGGGTGGCAACTTTGAGCGATCTATGGACATGGACCCCAAGATCCCTCTGTTCCTCCACACTACCAAGAATCCTGTCTTTAAGCCTGTATTCCGCATTTAAATTCGACCTTCCAAAATGAATCACTTCACACTTTTCCAGGTTGAACTCCATCTGCCATTTCTCAGCCCAGCTCTGCATCCTGTCAATGTCCCGTTGCAACCTGCAACAGCCTTATACTTCTCGCATTGAAACAAATGCACTTCAGACCACCAGTCCCGCTGTGCTCAGCAACATCTCCCTGCCTGCTCTTCCTCTTAGTCTTACTGGCCTTATTCACTAGTTCCCCCTCAGTTATTTCATCTGCTGTCTGACTGCTCGAGTTCCCACCCCCCTGCCACACTAGTTTAAACCCCTCTGAGTGACGCTTGCAAACCTCGCAGCCAAGATATTTCTGCCCCTCCAGTTTAGATGCAACCCATCCTTCTTGTACGGGTCCCACTTGTCCCGGCAAGCTTCCAGACCGGCAGGGCGCACGTGCGAGATGTGCGCCGCAGAGCCACCAAGATATTTCACGTGGCGGCTCATTAACATAGAGGGGGCGGACCGCCCATCCCTGATGACATAGAGGGGGTGGGCTGACATCCTTGGCAATGACGTCGGGCCCTACTGCGCCAGCGCCATTTTTAAAGGGCTTCAAGCCCTTACAAGACATTTACATTTTTAAAGAGAACTGCAAGTGTTTTTTAAGTTTTCACATTCAATAAAAGAATAAAGCCCTTCTTCATCCGCCCCCCCATGACCTCTTCACCCCTCCCCACCGAAAAAAACTGTTTTTCTGATCCTGACCTTTCACCCCCAACTGTAGATATCTTTGCCCTTCAACCCTTTCCCACCATCCCCTCAGCCAATAGTAACAATATTCCCTGCTTCTCCCCACTTCTGCCCTGAAAACTTCACTCCGCCCCCTCCCCCCCACCAGTGTTCTGTCTCGATCTCCAGAATATCGGTATGAGACAGCCATCGTGGAAAGGTAGGTAATTAGTCCTTTATTATCATGCATTTAAATATGTTAATGAATTTTTTCACCGAGCAGCGGGGCGGTGGGTGGGGGGGTGGTGGTGGCCACCCCGAGGCCTCGCCGTTGCCGGTAAAATGGGGCAGGGCCTTACCCGGCTCAAGGCCGGTGGTGGGCTTTTCTCTAAACTGTTCAACCTCCCCAGTCTCTTGCAGGCTTGATTGTTTTTCTTTAAAGGCTGCCCACAAGTGTAAGTCTATCTCTGCTGGTCAGCAGAGGGTGCAGCTTTTTAAAAAGAAAGGGGCACAGCAGCGTCACTTGTTCCAAGGAAGTTCGGGGCTGTTATGGTATTTAAACGAAACTCAAGTCAGACCCAATAAAGGTTGGCCTGAAGTTGACCCTCGGAGAAATAGTCCCCACTGCTCCCTACCACCACCATCTCCCCCCACCGCCCCCGAATTTCCGGCATCTGATCTTCGTCCCGCTCTCTCCCTTTCGAATGCCCCAGGTTAGTCTGTCAATAACACATCCCACCGAATAGCCATCAGCGACCAATGAAACATCAATCAGGTTGTATAGTATAAGGATGTAAAGGGTTAATGCTGAAGACAGTGAGAGAAAACCCTCCCACTGTAAGAGTGATGATGGAACAGTCACATGAGGTTAGGCTTGGGAGAAGCAGTAGCAGCACGAAGGATGCGAGATTAGGAGGCTTGATGAGAGTGTGTATCATATTATGTAAATAATAAAGTGTTCAGAGTTGACCTTATCCTGATTCTGAGACTTTCTTCAGAAGGTCCTAGCTATGCTACAAAATACAAAAACACACAAGAAGTTGGGTAACAGTCTTAACCCATTCTTAACTCATTCCACTCTGGAGACTCGAGCATATAATCCAGGCTGACACTTCTGTGCAGTACTGAGGGAGTGCTGCACTGTCGGCCATGCAGTCTTTTGGGGGAGTCCTCCCCAGTGTCCTGGGTCAATATTTATCCTTCAACCAACATCACTAAATAAGATTATCTGGCTATTATCACCTTGCTGGTTGTAGAACCTTGCTGTGCACAAATTAGCTGCTGCATCTCCAGCCAAATTGTACCATCTATTAACACCCGAATGAGGCTAATGAAACCAGCTGTCTTTAAATCAACAAATTAACTCTTTAATTAGAAGAACTAAATTCTTAAACACTATGAAGATATAATCAACATTTAAAATAGAAAAAATTAGAGTAATTGCAAATTTACAGTCCAATGTTGCTTGAAGTCCTCACAGGATGTTGCTTGAAGTCCTCACAGGATGTTGCTTTCCTTCTCCAGCAAATGTGAACAATTAACGACTTGCAAACACTTTCAACAGAATCAATATGACTTTAGAGTTTTTGAGGGATAAAAGATTGTCACAGTCTAACTTCCCTTTCTTCAATTTAAATTACCAGAAATCTCTGTTTTGGCTTGAATCTTTCTTGGTTTTATGGTAGGTGTGGTTTTCCCACGGTTTGACAGGTGTGGCATGCCCAACAAAATTGTCTCACATCCTTTGTAAGAATGTAATAATGTTTGCTATTGTGTGATTTAGTCTTCCGAATTCCCCTATGTCCTGAAAAAGGAATGTCGTGTGCGAACCTTAATAATGCTTCTTGATATTTAGGTAGTACCACTAACTGTTCAACAACTGCCCAGTCTTCGTCGGCAGGTCCATTTCCTCCTCAAAACCCCGTTTGCCATATAATAGCCTTCCGGAACTCCTTTCACCTCATCTTCTGACAGAGACGTCTGTGCGATTTGGTATACCTCTGGATCAGCTTGCTGAGCTGCAATGATGGACAATCTGTTAAATATCTCAGTTGGATTATCTAAATCCCCAATAGGGTTACAGAAACCTGATTTATCTATTTGTGGTATCCCTTTTACCTCCGACAATGGATCCTGTTTAGTCATTGCTCGGGTAACTACACACGCAGGCAATATTCTCGGAACTTGCTCCTGTAATTGCACCGTTTCCTGAATTTCACTTGGTTCATCTGTAACTATAGGAGAACCTGATACTTTTGATCCAGCCAAATCATTTCCTAGGAGTAGATCAATTCCCTTTACTGGTAAACTGTGAGCAACACCTACAGTTACTACCCTAGATATTAAGTCACTCTCTAGGAGTACTTTATACAAATGTACAGGTATATACTCCCCGCCAATTCCATTAACTAAAACTTTAGCGTTCAAGGTGCTCTCTGGTGGAAACCTCATAGGTTTCCCCAGCAAGAGTGTTTGGGTCGCTCCTGTATCCCTCAGTATAATGAAAGCTTTTCCTGCCTCACTTACAGGATATGGAGTTACTCTCCCCTTTAACAAAAATCATTATAACTCTCAGTATTTTATTCTTAACCTCTACACTCCTCTTAGTTTTAGTATCTGGTTTCACATTCACAGCTGTCGTTAAAGCTATAGCCTGGTCTGCTATACTCTCATTCAGAGACTTTGCCTCTGCACTAACTTTGCGTTCCCCAACAAGTCCTATGGGTTTACCTCACAATTTCCAGCACTCTGAACGAAGTTGACCTGTTTTGCTGCAATGATAACACTTTGGCTTCTGAACCTCACTTCTACCCTCAGTACCTTCCTTTCTGACCTGAGGAGGTGATCCTGGGGCATTCCCAGCTGTTCCTTCTTGTCCCTGGCTACTTGCCTTCCTTTCATTCTCCCACTTTCTATCCTTCTCGGGTTTATGGGGGTGATGGATAAAATAGGTTGGTTTATTCACAGGCTCAAAATCATCAGCAATCTCTGCTGCTTGCCTAGCTTTCAAAACTTTCAGGTTCTCACTACTGAAGGAATGTGGCTGGGCCTCCCTCCATCCCTCTCTCTCTGCTGCTCTTCCTCCTCACCAGAGGCCCGAAGCCTATTTGATGAGGCCCATGGCAGGTGGCTGCTCTCAGTTTCCAAGGTGTCTTATGCAAACGTGTAGCTTCCTGCCCCCGCCCTGTTTCAATGCTCAAGTATTACTGGCCAGATGGGACTCTGGCAGCACGTCCCCACAGAGCTGGCACCATTCACCACCCCTCCCCCCCCCCCCCCCCACCAACCTGACTTCATTTGCCAATACCCGTGCTGCTTCACCTCCCTGGCACACCACGCTGGCTCTCACGATGACTGCCGAATGAATCCACAACTGAGCTCCCATTTACCAAGTACAGCTCCGGAGCCCCATGGTTCCCATGTGTCCTTTGTAAAATTCAAAAACCACTGTAAAATTGCTCTAAATTGACCAATTAATTAGTTTCCCGCTGCGATCATGCGTGATGTCTTCCACCATGTCGGCTGCAGTTAAGAATATCTGATTTCCACTCTGACGTCTTCCCAATATGAGGCAGTAACCCCCAACCCTGCCTTCTAGCTCATCCCCAAAAGGGCGCAGGAAATTCCGTCCATCGCGTGTGTTGACGCTTCTTGGAAAGCCTGGAAGGACAAGGCAGCAGGTACATCACCTGCAAGTTCCCCTCCAAGGCACATACCATCCTGACTTGGAACTATATCGCCGTTCCTTCACTGTCGCGGAGTAAAAATCCTGGAACTCCCTTAGTAACAGCACTGTGGGTGTACCTACCCCACATGGACTGCAGTGGTTCCGGAAGGCGGCTCACCACCACCTTCTCAAGGACAATTAGGGAAGGAGGATAGATGTTGGCCAAGTCAGCAACTCACATCCGATGAATGAACATAAATTTTAAAAACTTTCCTGTTGCAGGCAGTCCAGTTTCCTGGCAAATGCAAAAGGTGCCTCTGACAGCATGCAAATTTCCCAACCCCATATTTTAAACTTGGTTCAGCAGGCATCAATGCAGAAACCAGATGCTCTTTCCCAGGAATTCAGTTGCCCTTTCCTCAGTTTCCTCACTGGGGATCCAGGTGCTGCCGACTGTTCTGAATGGGATGGTTTGACTTGCACTGCCACCTATTGACTGTATATGGAAATGACAATGTAGCAAAAGTAAAAAAGATCAACAAAATGTTGCAGTTGGAAACCTGAAGGCAGAAACAGGACCACAAAAGCTGCCAGATTGTGAAAAGAAAAACAACAGGTTGCCTAATATCCTTCAGGTAAGGGGACCTTCCTCTCCTGTCATGGTATGAGACTGAGGGTTACCAATTCTGGCTGGACCGATTCCAGGAGCTGCCATCACATGACTTCCTGCCTCCATCTGCCCTGCTCCCAAAATTCATTATTGGTCCAATATATGTATGCTCACAGTGCAATGCTTTCCCACACCAATTGGAAACAAATAGACATTTGGACAATTGGCTGTCAAACAGCCTTTTATTATGAGCTGCTAGCTTAGGTAGCACCTGTTGGTAACTCTCTTACTTTTGAGTCAGAAGGTTCTGAGTTCAAGTCCCACTCCAGAATTTAAGCACAAAAATCTAGGCTCACATTCCATTGTAGTACTGAGGGAGTGCTGCACTGTCTGAGCTGCGACCTTTCAGATAAGATATTAAACTGATGACCTGGCTGCCCTCTCAGGGGCACATAAAAGATCCCATGGAGCTATTTAAAAGACCAGGGGAGTTCTCCCTGGCATTCAGACAATCTTTATCCCTCAATCAACGTCACAGAAACAGGTTATCTGGTCCTGAGCACATTGCTGTTTGTGGGAGCTTGCTGAGCACACATTGGCTGCCACATTTCCTACACAACAACCGTGACTGCACTTCAAAAATACTTCATTCGTTGTAAAGCACTTTGAGATGTCTGATGGTCGTGAAAGACGCTAGATAATGCGAGTTCTTGTTTTAATATTTTATAACAAACAAGAGCTCAAAGAATATTTTTTCAAATACACAAATTTTTAATGCCTTGTCCTGGAGACTCCTGGGTGATCTTGGAGGTTTGGCAACCCTACTGGGCCGATATGTGACTCCTGTCTCACACTATTACTGAGGAGTCCACATCCCTTGAACATCTAAGAGCGAGCCTCAGGGAGAGGGAAGGGAGGTCATTGGGTCGATTGTGGGGTGTTGTCAGTCTGGCTGCCTGCCTCTTATTTTCAGTGGTCTTGTCCATGCCCCAGCAGTCCTTGGACAGAAAGCACGTGGTGCCCGCCATGGGTACTGTTATGGCCCTGTAGTATTTTTTCGGAATATGCGGTTTGCCTTTAAGCCAACCTATTTTGTCCATCACCACCATTAAACCCGAGAAGGATAGAAAATGGGAGAATGAAAGGAAGGCAAGTAGCCGGGGACAAGGAGGAACAGCTGGGAATGCCCCAGGATCACCTCCTCAGGTCAGAAAGGAAGGCACTGAGGGTAGAAGTGAGGTTCGCAAGCCAAAGTGTTAACATTGCAACAAAACGGGTCTCCTTCGTTCAGAGTGCTGGAAATTGCGAAGTAAAACCATAGGACTTGTTACAGTATGCAAAGTTAGTGCAGAGACAAAGTCTCTGAATGAGAGTATAGCAGACCAGGCTATAGCTTTAACGACAGCTGTGAATGTGAAACCAGATACTAAAACTAAGAGGAGTGTAGAGGTTAAGAATAAAGAACAAAGAACAGTACAGAACTAGTCCAGTGACATGACCACTGGACCATCACCTTCCCTCAGTTGGGGTGTGAACAGCTTAGAAGAAAGTTGGTTTTTGCCTGCCAAGGAAACTCTCTCTTGCAAAGAAACCCTGCATATCCAGTGGATCAGTCTCATCTTTCCTCCAGTAATTGAAGAAACCCTCAAAAGAACAAAGAACAGTACAGCACAGGAACAGGCCATTTGGCCCTCCAAGCCTGCGCCAATCTGGATGCCTGCCGAAACTAAAACCTTCTGCACTTCCGGGGTCTTTATCCCTCTATTCCCATCCTATTCATGTATTTGTCAAGATGCCTCTTAAACGTTACTATCGTACCTGTTTCCACCACCTCCCCCAGCAGCAAGTTCCAGGCACTCACCACCCTCTGTGTAAAGAACTTGCCTTGCACATCCCCTCGAAACTTTGCCCCCCTCACCTTAAACCTATGTCCCCTAGTAACTGACTCTTCCACCCTGGGAAAAAACTTCTGACTATCCACTCTGTCCATGCCACTCATAACTTTGTAAACCTCTATCATATCACCCCTCCACCTCAGTTTTTCCAACCTCTCCTCATAGCTAATGCCCTCCAGACCAGGCAACATCCTTGTAAACCTCCTCTATACCCTCTCCAAAGCCTACACGTCCTTCTGGTAGTAGGGCAACCAGAATTGCACGCAATATTCTAAGTGTGGCCTAACTAAAGTTCTGTACAGCTGCAACATGACTTGCCAATTTTTATACTCTATGCCCCGACCGATGAAGGCAAGCATGCCGAATGCCTTCTTGACTAACTTATCCACCTGCGTTACCACTTTGTGATCTGTGGACCTGTATGCCCAGATCTCTCTGCCTGTCAATACTCCTAAGGGTTCTGCCATTTACTGTATACATCCCACCTGCAATAGATCTTCCAAAATGCATTACCTCACATTTGTCCGGATTAAACTCCATCTGCCATTTCTCCGCCCAAGTCTCCAACCGATCTATATCCTGCTGTATCCTCTGACAATCCTCATCACTATCCGCAACTCCACCAACCTTTGTCGTCCGCAAACTTAATCAGACCAGCTACATTTTCCTCCAAATCATTTATATATACTACAAAGAACAAAGGTCCCAGCACTGATCCCTGCGGAACACCACTAGTCACATCCCTCCATTCAGAAAAGCACCCTTTCACTGCTACCCTCGGTCCATGACTGAGCCAGTTCAGTATCCATCTTGCCAGCTCCCCTCTGATCCCCTGTGACTTCACCTTTTGTACCAGTCTGCCATGAGGGACCTTGTCAAAGGCTTGACTGAAGTCCATGTAGACAACATCCACTGCCCTTCCTTCATCAATCATCTTTGTCACTTCCTCAAAAAACTCAATCAAATTAGTGAGACACGTCCTCCCCTTCACAAAACCATGCTGCCTCTCGCTAATAAGTTTGTTTGTTTCCAAATGGGAGTAAATCCTGTCCTGAAGAATCTTCTCTAATAGTTTCCCTACCACGGACGTAAGGCTCACCGGCCTATAATTTCCTGGATTATCCTGGCTACCCTTCTTAAAGAAAGGAACAACATTGGCTATTCTCCAGTCCTCTGGGACCTCACCTGTAGCCAATGAGGATACAAAGATTTCTGTCAAGGCCCCAGCAATTTCTTCCCTTGCCTCCCTCAGTAGTCTGGGGTAGATCCCATCAGGCCCTGGGGACTTATCTACCTTAATGCTTTGCAAGGCACCCAACACCACCTCCTTTTTGATAATGAGATGACTGAGACTATCTACACTCCCTTCCCTAGGCTCATCATCCACCAAGTCCTTCTCCTTGGTGAATACTAATGCAAAGTACTCATTTAGTACCTCGCCCATTTCCTCTGGCTCCACACATAGATTCCCTCCTCGGTCCTTGAGCAGGCCAACCCTTTCCCTAGTTACCCTCTTGCTCTTTATATATGTATAAAAAGCCGTGGGATTATCCTTAATCCTGTTTGCCAATGACTTTTCATGACCCCTTTTAGCCCTCCTGACTCCTTGCTTAAGTCTTGATATTCTTCATGAGATTCGTCTGTTCCTAGCCGTCCAGCCCTTATGAATGCTTCCTTTTTCTTTTTCTCTAGGCTCACAATATCCTGCATTATCCAAGGTTCCCGAAACTTGCCAAACTTATCCTTCTTCCTCACAGGAACATGCTGGTCCTGGATTCTAATCAGCTGACATTTGAAAGACACCCACATGTCAGATGTTCATTTACCTCAAATAGCCGCCCCCAATCTAAATTCTTCAGTTCCTGCCTAATATTGTTATAATTAGCCTTCCCCAATTTAGCACCTTCACCCGAGGACTACTCTTATCCTTATCCACAAGTACCTTAAAACTTATGTAATTATGGTCACTGTTCCCGAAATGCTCCCCCACTGAAACTTCGACCACCTGGCCAGGCTCATTCCCCAATACCAGGTCCAGTACGACCCCGTCCCTAGTTGGACTATCTACATATTGTTTCAGGAAGCCCTCCTGGATGCTCCTTGCAAATTCTGCCCCATCTAAGCCCCTAGCACTAAGTGAGTCACAGTCAATATAGGGGAAGTTAAAATCACCCACCACTACAATCCTGTTACCTTAACACCTTTCTAAAATCTGTCTACATATCTGCTCCTCTACCTCCCGCTGGCTGTTGGGAGGCCTGTAGAAAACCCCCAACATCGTGACTGCACCCTTCCTATTCCTGAGCTTCACCCATATTGCCTCGCTGCATGACCCCTCTGAGGTGTCCTCCCACAGTACAGCTGAGATATTCTCCTTAACCAGTAATGCAACTCCCCCACCCCTTTTACATCCCCCTCCATCCCGCCTGAAGCTTCTAAATCCTGGAACATTTAGCTGCTAATTCTGCCCTTCCCTCAATGAAGTCTCTGTAATAGCAACAACATTATAGTTCCAAGTACTAATCCAAGCTCTAAGTTCATCTGCCTTACCTGTTATACTTCTTGCATTGAAACAAATGCACTTCAGACCACCAGTCCCGCTGTTCTCCGCAACATCTCCCTGCCTGCTCTTCCTCTTAGTCTTTTTGGCCTTATTTACTAGTTCCCCCTCATTTATTTCACTAGCTGTCCTACTGCTCTGGTTCCCACCCCCCTGCCACACTAGTTTAAACCCTCCCGAGTGACACTAGCAAACCTTGCAGCCAGGATATTTGTGCCCGTCCTTCTTGTACAGGTCCCATCTGTCCCTGAAGAGATCCCAATTGTCCTGATATCTGAAACCGTCCCTCCTACACCAGCTGTTCAGCCACGTGTTTAGCTGCACTATCTTCCTATTTCTAGCCTCACTAGCACGTGGCACAGGGAGTAATCCAGAGATTACAACCCGAGAGGTCCTGTTTTTTTTTTAAAACTTACTACCTAACTCCCTAAACTTCCCCTGCAGGACCTCATCACTCTTCCTTCCTATGTCATTGGTACCAATGTGTACCACAACCTCTGGCTGTTCACCCTCCCCCTTCAGAATGCCCCCTGTCTGTTCAGAGGCATCCTTGACCCTGGCACCAGGGAGGCAACATACCATCCTGGAGTCTCTTTCACGTCCACAGAAGCGCCTATCTGTGCCCCTGACTATAGAGTCTCCCATAACTATTGCTCTTCTGTGCTTTGTCCCTCCTTGCTGAACAACAGTGCCAGCCATGGTGCCACTGCTCTGGCTGCTGCTGTTTTCCCCTGATAGGCCATCCCCCCCAACAGTATCCAAAACAGTATACTTGTTAGAGAGGGGGATAGCCACAGGGGATTCCTGCACTGACCGCCTGCCCCTTCTAGCAGTCACCCATCTATCTGCCTGCAGCTTGGGTGTAACCACTTCTCTAAACCACCTGTCTATGACGCTCTCCGCCACCTGCATGCTCCTAAGTTCATCCAGTTGCCGCTCCAACCGATCCATGCGGTCTGTGAGGAGTTGCAACTGGGTTATCTTCCTGCAGATGTAGTCATCCGGAACGCAGGAAGCATCACAGACCTCCCACATCTCACAGGTGAAGCACGTCACCCTTCTGACTGTCATTTCTATCACAAATTAGTTAATTGATATAAAATAAATAAATACTTATTAAATCCTTACTAAATTATGATACACTTAACTATGTGGTCCTAGTGCTAGACTTCTACAATAAATATTCTTCTTCTTTTGGGCCTCCTTATCTCGAGAGACAATGGATACGCGCCTGGAGGTGGTCAGTCGTTTGTGAATATTAAATGCTGTCTAAATACAGTAATCTCCTCCCTCTGGTTTAGTTCCTTTACTTATTAATTAGTTACTTAGTGTTTTCATCAATTTTTATGAGTTTTATTTTCAAATTGGTACAGATTCCCTACCAGCCAATCAGGTCACAGCTTTCCTGTGACGTCACTTTTTCATTTTTTTTTTCCCCACCCGAGGTAACTTACCGATCCGGAACTCCGCCCTCCGAGTCTGCTCCGAGAATCCCCGAGGTTAACTCCGCCCTCCGAGTCTGCTCCGAGAATCCCCGAGGTTAACTCCGCCCTCCGAGTCTGCTCCGAGAATCCCCGAGGTAAGTTTTTTTATACTCACCGCTCTGGAACTCCGCCCTGCGAGTCTGCTCCGAGAATCCCCGAGGTAAGTTTTTTTATACTCACCGCTCTGGAACTCCGCCCTCCGAGTCTGCTCCGAGAATCCCCGAGGTAAGTTTTTTTTATACTCACCGCTCCGGAACTCCGCCCTCCGAGTCTGCTCCGAGAATCCCCGAGGTAAGTTTTTTTATACTCACCGCTCTGGAACTCCGCCCTCCGAGTCTGCTCCGAGAATGCCCGAGGTAAGTTTTTCATACCCAGCGCTCTGGAACTCCGCCCTCCGAGTCTGCTCCGAGAATCCCCGAGGTAAGATTTTTATACCCAGCGCTCTGGAACTCCGCCCTCCGAGTCTGCTCCGAGAATCCCCGAGGTAAGTTTTTTTACACTCACCGCTCTGGAACTCCGCCCTCCGAGTCTGCTCCGAGAATCCCCGAGGTAAAATTTTTATACCCAGCGCTCTGGAACTCCGCCCTCCGAGTCTGCTCCGAGAATCCCCGAGGTAAGTTTTTTTATACTCACCGCTCTGGAACTCCGCCCTCCGAGTCTGCTCCGAGAATCCCCGAGGTAAAATTTTTATACCCAGCGCTCTGGAACTCCGCCCTCCGAGTCTGCTCCGAGAATCCCCGAGGTAAGTTTTTTTATACTCACATCTCTGGAACTCCGCCCTCCGAGTCTGCTCCGAGAATCCCCGAGGTAAGATTTTTATACCCAGCGCTCTGGAACTCCGCCCTCCGAGTCTGCTCCGAGAATCCCCGAGGTAAGTTTTTTTATACTCAAAACTCTGGAACTCCACCCTCCGAGTCTGCTCCGAGAATCCCCGAGGTAAGTTTTTTTATACTCACCGCTCTGGAACTCCGCCCTCCGAGTCTGCTCAGAGAATCCCCGAGGTAAGTTTTTTTATACTCACCGCTCTGGAACTCCACCCTCCGAGTCTGCTCCGAGAATCCCCGAGGTAAGTTTTTTTATACTCACCGCTCTGGAACTCCGCCCTCCGAGTCTGCTCCGAGAATCCCCGAGGTAAGTTTTTTTATACTCACCGCTCTGGAACTCCGCCCTCCGAGTCTGCTCCGAGAATCCCCGAGGTAAGTTTTTTTATACTCACCGCTCTGGAACTCCGCCCTCCGAGTCTGCTCCGAGAATCCCCGAGGTAAGATTTTTATACCCAGCGCTCTGGAACTCCGCCCTCCGAGTCTGCTCCGAGAATCCCCGAGGTAAGTTTTTTTATACTCACCGCTCTGGAACTCCGCCCTCCGAGTCTGCTCCGAGAATCCCCGAGGTAAAATTTTTATACCCAGCGCTCTGGAACTCCGCCCTCCGAGTCTGCTCCGAGAATCCCCGAGGTAAGTTTTTTTATACTCACCGCTCTGGAACTCCGCCCTCCGAGTCTGCTCCGAGAATCCCCGAGGTAAAATTTTTATACCCAGCGCTCTGGAACTCCGCCCTCCGAGTCTGCTCCGAGAATCCCCGAGGTAAGTTTTTTTATACTCACATCTCTGGAACTCCGCCCTCCGAGTCTGCTCCGAGAATCCCCGAGGTAAGATTTTTATACCCAGCGCTCTGGAACTCCGCCCTCCGAGTCTGCTCCGAGAATCCCCGAGGTAAGTTTTTTTAGACTCAAAACTCTGGAACTCCACCCTCCGAGTCTTCTCCGAGAATCCCCTAGGTAAGTTTTTTTATACTCACCGCTCTGGAACTCCGCCCTCCGAGTCTGCTCCGAGAATCCCCGAGGTAAGTTTTTTTATACTCACCGCTCTGGAACTCCACCCTCCGAGTCTGCTCCGAGAATCCCCGAGGTAAGTTTTTTTATACTCACCGCACTGGAACTCCGCCCTCCGAGTCTGCTCCGAGAATACCCGAGGTAAGTTTTTTTATACTCACCGCTCTGGAACTCCGCCCTCCGAGTCTGCTCCGAGAATCCCCGAGGTAAATTTTTTTATACTCACCGCTCTGGAACTCCGCCCTCCGAGTCTGCTCCGAGAATCCCCGAGGTAAGTTTTTTATACTTACCGCTCTGGAACACCGCCCTCCGAGTCTGCTCCGAGAATCCCCGAGGTAAGTTTTTTTATACTCACCGCTCTGGAACTCCGCCCTCCGAGTCTGCTCCGAGAATCCCCGAGGTAAGATTTTTTATACTTACCGCTCTGGAACTCCGCCCTCCGAGTCTGCTCCGAGAATCCCCGAGGTAAGTTTTTTTATACTCACCGCTCTGGAACTCCGCCCTCCGAATCTGCTCCGAGAATCCCCGAGGTAAGTTTTTTATAATACTCACCGCTTTGGAATTCCGCCCTCCGAGTCTGCTCCGAGAATCCCCGAGGTAAGTTTTTTATACTTACCGCTCTGGAACTCCGCCCTCCGAGTCTATGCCGAGAATCCCCGAGGTAAGATTTTTTATACTTACCGCTCTGGAACTCCGCCCTCCGAGTCTGCTCCGAGAATCCCCGAGGTAAGATTTTTATACCCAGAGCTCTGGAACTCCGCCCTCCGAGTCTGCTCCGAGAATCCCCGAGGTAAGTTTTTTTATACTCACCGCTCTGGAACTCCGCCCTCCGAATCTGCTCCGAGAATCCCCGAGGTAAGTTTTTTATAATACTCACCGCTTTGGAATTCCGCCCTCCGAGTCTGCTCCGAGAATCCCCGAGGTAAGTTTTTTATACTTACCGCTCTGGAACTCCGCCCTCCGAGTCTATGCCGAGAATCCCCGAGGTAAGATTTTTTATACTTACCGCTCTGGAACTCCGCCCTCCGAGTCTGCTCCGAGAATCCCCGAGGTAAGATTTTTATACCCAGAGCTCTGGAACTCCGCCCTCCGAGTCTGCTCCGAGAATCCCCGAGGTAAGTTTTTTTATACTCACCGCACTGGAACTCCGCCCTCCGAGTCTGCTCCGAGAATGCCCGAGGTAAAATTTTTACACCCAGCGCTCTGGAACTCCGCCCTCCGAGTCTGCTCCGAGAATCCCCGAGGTAAGTTTTTTTATACTGACCGCTCCGGAACTCCGCCCTACGAGTCTGCTCCGAGAATCCCCGAGGTAAGTTTTTTATACTTACCGCTCCGGAATTCCGCCCTCCGAGTCTGCTCCGAGAATCCCCGAGGTAAGATTTTTATACCCAGCGCTCTGGAAGTCCGCCCTCCGAGTCTGCTCCGAGAATCCCCGAGGTAAGTTTTTTATACTTACCGCTCCGGAACTCCGCCCTCCGAGTCTGCTCCGAGAAACCCCGAGGTAAGTTTTTTATACTTACCGCTCCGGAACTCCGCCCTCCGAGTCTGCTCCGAGAATCCCCGAGGTAAGTTTTTTTTATACTCACCGCTGTGGAACTCCGCCCTCCCAATCTGCTCCGAGAATCCCCGAGGTAAGTTTTTTATAATACTCACCGCTTTGGAATTCCGCCCTCCGAGTCTGCTCCGAGAATCCCCGAGGTAAGTTTTTTATACTTACCGCTCTGGTACTCCGCCCTCCGAGTCTGCTCCGAGAATCCCCGAGGTAAGTTTTTTTATACTCAGCGCTCTGGAACTCCGCCCTCCGAGTCTGCTCTGAGAATCCCGGAGGTAAGATTTTTATACCCAGCGCTCTGGAACTCCGCCCTCCGAGTCTGCTCCGAGAATCCCCGAGGTAAGATTTTTATACCCAGAGCTCTGGAACTCCGCCCTCCGAGTCTGCTCCGAGAATCCCCGAGGTAAGTTTTTTATACTTACCGCTCCAGAACTCCGCCCTCCGAGTCTGCTCCGAGAATCCCCGAGGTAAGATTTTTATACCCAGCGCTCTGGAACTCCGCCCTCCGAGTCTGCTCCGAGAATCCCCGAGGTAAGTTTTTTTATACTCACCGCTCTGGAACTCCGCCCTCCGAGTGTGCTCCGAGAATCCCCGAGGTAAGTTTTTTTAGACTCACCGCTCTGGAACTCCGCCCTCCGAGTCTGCTCCGAGAATCCCCGAGGTAAGTTTTTTTATACTCACCGCTCCGGAACTCCGCCCTCCGAGTCAGCTCCGAGAATCCCCGAGGTAAAATTTTTATACCCAGCGCTCTGGAACTCCGCCCTCCGAGTCTGCTCCGAGAATCCCCGAGGTAAGTGTTTATATACTCACCGCACTGGAACTCCGCCCTCCGAGTCTGCTCCGAGAAACCCCGAGGTAAAATTTTTATCCCCAGCGCTCTGGAACTCCGCCCTCCGTATCTGTGCCGAGAAACCCCGAGGTAAGATTTTTCTACCCAGCGCTCCGGAACTCCGCTGTCCGCGTCTGCTCCGAGAATCCCCGAGGTAAGTTTTTTATACTTACCGCTCCGGAATTCCGCCCTCCGAGTCTGCTCCGAGATTCCCCGAGGTAAGTTTTTTATACTTACCGCTCCGGAACTCCGCCTTCCGAATCTGCTCCCAGAATCCCCGAGGTAAGTTTTTTATATACTCACCGCTCTGGAACTCCGCCCTCTGAGTCTGCTCCGAGAATCCCCGAGGTAAGTTTTTTATACTGACCGCTCCGGAACTCCGCCCTACGAGTCTGCTCCGAGAATCCCTGAGGTAAGTTTTTTATACTTACCGCTCCGGAATTCCGCCCTCCGAGTCTGCTCCGAGAATCCCCGAGGTAAGATTTTTATACCCAGCGCTCTGGAACTCCGCCCTCCGAGTCTGCTCCGAGAAACCCCGAGGTAAGTTTTTTATATACTCACCGCTCTGGAACTCCGCCCTCCGAGTCTGCTCCGAGAATCCCCGAGGTAAGTTTTTTATACTGACCGCTCCGGAACTCCACCCTACGAGTCTGCTCCGAGAATCCCCGAGGTAAGTTTTTTATACTTACCGCTCCGGAATTCCGCCCTCCGAGTCTGCTCCGAGATTCCCCGAGGTAAGTTTTTTATACTTACCGCTCCGGAACTCTGCCCTCCGAATCTGCTCCGAGAATCCCCGAGGTAAGTTTTTTATATACTCACCGCTCTGGAACTCCGCCCTCCGAGTCTGCTCCGAGAATCCCCGAGGTAAGTTTTTTTATACTGACCGCTCCGGAACTCCGCCCTACGAGTCTGCTCCGAGAATCCCCGAGGTAAGTTTTTTATACTTACCGCTCCGGAATTCCGCCCTCCGAGTCTGCTCCGAGAATCCCCGAGGTAAGATTTTTATACCCAGCGCTCTGGAACTCCGCCCTCCGAGTCTGCTCCGAGAATCCCCGAGGTAAGTTTTTTAGACTTACCGCTCCGGAACTCCGCCCTCCGAGTCTGCTCCGAGAATCCCCGAGGTAAGTTTTTTATACTTACCGCTCCGGAACTCCGCCCTCCGAGTCTGCTCCGAGTCCAATCATAATGATTACAAATTATATACATTGATTATTGGAGACCAATGGAAGCGGTTACCAGGCGTGGAAGGGGCTGCATGACCAGCCCATGGACAGACATTACTCATTAAAATAAAAGCAAAATACTGCGGATGCTGGAAATCTGAAACAAAGACAAGAAATGCTGGATTCACTCAGCAGGTCTGGCAGCATCTGTGGAAAGAGAAGCAGAGTTAACGTTTCGGGTCAGTGACCCTTCTTCGGAACTGACAAATATTAGAAAAGTCACAGATTATAAGCAAGTGAGGTGGGGGTGGGGCAAGAGATAACAAAGGAGAAGGTGCAGATTGGACCAGGCCACACAGCTGACCAAAAGGTCACGGAGCAAAGGCAAACAATATGTTAATGGTGTGTTGAAAGACAAAGCATTAGTACAGATTAGGTGTGAATATACTGAATATTGAACATCAGAAAGTGCAAACCTGAAGAAAAACAACCCGAAAAAAACAGTGGGTAAGCAAACTGAACAAACTAAGATGAAATGAAATAAATGCAAAAAAAGATTGTAAAAAATGTAAAAAGGAATGTTAAAAAAGGAAGAAAAAATAACTAAAAATGAAAGTAAAATGGGGGGCTGTCATGCTCTGAAATTATTGAACTCAATGTTCAATCCGGCAGGCTGTAGTGTGCCTAATCGGTAGATGAGATGCTGTTCCTCGAGCTTGCGTTGATGTTCACTGGAACACTGCAGCAATCCCAGGACAGAGATGTGAGCATGAGAGCAGGGGGTAGTGTTGAAATGGCAAGCAACCGGAAGCTCAGGGCCCCTCCCTCCCAGAACCGTGACAGGGTTCCCCTTGTCCTCACTTTTCATCCCACCAGCCTCCATATCCAAAGGATCATCCTCCGCCATTTTCGCCACCTCCAGCGTGATGCCACTACCAGTCGCATCTTCCCTTCCCTTCCCCTGTCAGCATTCCGAAGGGATCGTTCCCTCCGCGACACCCTGGTCCACTCCTCCATTACCCCCACCACCTCGTCCCCGTCCCAGGGCACCTTCCCCTGCAATCGCAGGAGGTGTAATACCTGCCCATTTACCTCCTCTCTCCTCACTATCCCAGGCCCCAAACACTCCTTTCAGGTGAAGCAGCGATTTACTTGTACTTCTTTCAATGTAGTATACTGTATTCGCTGCTCACAGTGTGGTCTCCTCTACATTGGGGAGACCAAGTGCAGACTGGGTGACCGCTTTGCGGAACATCTCCGCTCAGTCCGCAAGCAGGACCCTGAGCTTCCGGTTGCTTGCCATTTCAACACTCCCCCCTGCTCTCATGCTCACATCTCTGTCCTGGGATTGCTGCAGTGTTCCAGTGAACATCAACGCAAGCTCGAGGAACAGCATCTCATCTACCGATTAGGCACACTACAGCCTGCCGGACTGAACATTGAGTTCAATAATTTCAGAGCATGACAGCCCCCCATTTTACTTTCATTTTTAGTTATTTTTTCTTCCTTTTTTTACATTCCTTTTTACATTTTTTACAATCTTTTTTTGCATTTATTTCATTTCATCTTAGTTTGTTCAGTTTGCTTACCCACTGTTTTTTTCAGGTTGTTTTTCTTCAGGTTTGCACTTGCTGCTGTTCAATATTCAGTTTATTCACACCTAATCTGTACTAATGCTTTGTCTTTCAACACACCATTAACATATTGTTTGCCTTTTCTCCGTGACCTTTTGGTCAGCTGTGTGGCCTGGTCCAATCTGCACCTTCTCCTTTGTTATCTCTTGCCCCACCCCCACCTCACTTGTTTATAATCTGTGACTTTTCTAATATTTGTCAGTTCCGAAGAAGGGTCACTGACCCGAAACGTTAACTCTGCTTCTCTTTCCACAGATGCTGCCAGACCTGCTGAGTGATTCCAGCATTTCTTGTCTTTGCTTGTGACGGGATTACTCATTGTGTTTTCCATTCCTTTCTAATCCCCCATCCTTGGTTCTCATGTATGCACACCACCTTGTCTTAACATGTTACAGGCTGGTATCTTTGTCAGCATTCCACAAGGACATCTGCTTTTTATTGAGTAAGTCTTTGTTTGAATTTAGGTTACTCAGCTCCTGTGTGGAATGTGGTCAAGCTGGCTAAGCCTCATGACGCCTTGCAACCTCTTCATTGTTCACGAAGATTATATATTACTAGTTACTCAAATAACATTTTTACAATATGATATTTACTGCATGTGCCTCTGCGCTTGGGAAAACCCTTCAACAGAGTGATCAAAAGAGTGGATAAGGTAGATTATTTGATTGACATCCCTGATTGCCGGAAGAAGAACCGGTTGTGTCACATTAATTTGCTCAAACCATATTACCGCAGACAGGAGGATAAGCCATTGCAGGTAGGCCAGGTAATCAGGACTGTTGAGAAGGAAAAGGATAGTGAGGATGAGGCAGGAGCAGGCCGAGGAAATTCGCAGGTTGACCCCCCAACTATCCAATCAGCGAATACAGAATGGTTAGGAAAATTAAACAATAGGCTTTTACACTTAGAGGCAAAACAGCGTGAAGTCCTACCAGGACCAATGTTTAGTGATAAGCCAGGATGTACAACCTTAGCCACCCATGATGTGGGTATAGGGGGAACCATTCCTTTAAAACAACATCCTTGTTGCTTCGGTCTAGACAGACAGGCCCAAGTGGAAGCAGAGGTACAATGCATGCTGAAGGGCAGCTTAGATGAACCTAGTCAGGAAAGCTGGAATTCGCAGATGGTCTTGATGTCTAAACCTGGTGGGCCAGCTCAAACTTGCATAGACTCTAGAAAAGTCACTGTGGTAAAGAAGGCAGACTACTACCCGAATTCTCATTTAAAGGACTGTAAGGACAGAGTGAGCAACACAAAGTGTCTGAAAGAGACTGTTGGAAGGATACTGTCAAATTCCTTTGACACCCCAGGGTAAGAAAAAACCAGTGTCAAATGATGCCACTTAGGTGAAGGGGTTCTCGAGAAACCTCTCAGAGAATAGTAAACCCAGTAGTGGTCAGTGCTCCTAGCTGTGCAGCTCACCTGACTGAGGTGATGGACAATAGGGACACTTGGAAGGAAAACATGAAACTATTGGAAGACTATGATGGTAAATTTGAAATGGGCTAATTGGAACAACGTTTTGAAAATTTATAGCCGAAATGTTCCGATGGAACTTGTTGCTGTAGTCGAAACATTTTATTTTTTGGAAATGAGTATATCTCTAAATGCATTAAAAAAAGTTAGAATTTTTTCAATTTGTATTTTTTTTACCCATCGTAATTAAACACATTTCAGGAATGGTGTTTCATTCCGCTAGGGGCTGAGGTGCCATGGTCCTGTAGTTTTTTTTGGAATATGCAGTTTGCCTTTCAGGCTTGCAAGGGATCAGTATTGCTTTAAGACCCGGCAAGCCTCAGGAGTTATAGGAAGGTGCATTTTCGTTGCCTTAGAAACAGCTATTTGGAGACTGTGATTCAAAGGGTGCATTCTCAATACCATGGAAACAGCCACTGGGAGTGAGCCTGATGCGATACATTTGTTACAATTCAGTTTTGAACTGGCTTATGAGTTGAAGACAGTTTGTTCTAACAGAACACACTGACAGAAGACACAGCTGTGATGAGCACACCTGAAGAAAGAGCTCTCAACCATTTAAACTAAAGGAATATGATTTTCGTCTGTTTAATTATTGTCTCTCAAAATTCTAAGAAAAATTCAAGCCAAAACAGAGATTTCTGGTAATTTAAATTGAAGAAAAGGAAGTTAGACTGTGACAATCTTTTATCCCTCAAAAACTCTAAAGTCATATTGATTCTGTTGAAAGTGTTTGCAAGTCATTAATTGTTGACATTTGCTGGAGAAGGAAAGCAACATCCTGCAAGGACTTCAAGCAACATTGGACTGTAAATTTGCAAGGACTCTAATTTTTTCTATTTTAAATGTTGATTATATCTTCATAGTGTTTAAGAATTTAGTTCTTCTAATTAAAGAGATAATTTGTTGATTTAAAGACAGCTGGTTTCGTTAGCCTCATTCGGGTGTTAATAGATGGTACAATTTGGCTGGAGATATGGCAGCTAATTTGTGCACAGCAAGGTTCTACAACCAGCAAGGTGATAATAGCCAGATAATCTTATTTAGTGATGTTGGTTGAAGGATAAATATTGACCCAGGACACTGGGGAGGACTCCCCCAAAAGACTGCATGGCCGACAGTGCAGCACTCCCTCAGTACTGCACAGAAGTGTCAGCCTGGATTATATGCTCGAGTCTCTGGAGTGGAATGAGTTAAGAATGGGTTAAGACTGTTAGCCAACCTGTTGTGTGTTGTTGTATTTTGTAGCATAGCTAGGACCTTCTGAAGAAAGTCTCAGAATCAGGATAAGGTCAACTCTGAACACTTTATTATTTACATAATATGATACACACTCTCATCAAGCCTCCTAATCTCGCATCCTTCGTGCTGGTACTTCTTCTCCCAAGCCTAACCTCATGTGACTGTTCCATCATCACTCTTACAGTGGGAGGGTTTTCTCTCACTGTCTTCAGCATTAACCCTTTACATCCTTATACTACACAACCGAATTGATGTTTCATTGGTCGCTGATGGCTATTCAGTAGGATGTGTTATTGACAGACTAACCTGGGGCATTCGAAAGGGAGAGAGCGGGACGAAGATCAGATGCCGGAAATTCGGGGGCGGTGGGGGGAGGTGGTGGTGGTAGGGAGCAGTGGGGACACCACTATTTCTCCGAGGGTCAACTTCAGGCCAACCTTTATTGGGTCTGACTTGAGTTTCGTTTAAATACCATAAGAGTCCCGAATTTCCTTGGAACAAGTGACGCTGCTGTGCCCCTTTCTTTTTAAAAAGCTGCACCATCTGCTGACCAGCAGAGATAGACTTACACTTGTGGGCAGCCTTTAAAGAGAAACAATCAAGCCTGCAAGAGACTGGGGAGGTTGAACAGTTTAGAGAAAAACCCACCACCGGCCTTGAGCCGGGTAAGGCCCTGCCCCATTTTACCGGCAGCGGCGAGGCCTCGGGGTGGCCACCACCACGCCCCCCACCCACCGCCCCGCTGCTCGGTGAAAAAATTCATTAACATATTTAAATGCATGATAATAAAGGACTAATTACCTACCTTTCCACGATGGCTGTCTCATACCGATATTCTGGAGATCGAGACAGAACACTGGTGGGGGGGAGGGGGCGGAGTGAAGTTTTCAGGGCAGAAGTGGGGAGAAGCAGGGAATATTGTTACTATTGGCTGAGGGGATGGTGGGAAAGGGTTGAAGGGCAAAGATATCTACAGTTGGGGGTGAAAGGTCAGGACCAGAAAAACAGTTTTTTTCGGTGGGGAGGGGTGAAGAGGTCATTGGGAGGCGGATGAAGAAGGGCTTTATTCTTTTATTGAATGTGAAAACTTAAAAAACACTTGCAGTTCTCTTTAAAAATGTAAATGTCTTGTAAGGGCTTCAAGCCCTTTAAAAATGGCGCTGGCGCAGTAGCGCCGGACGTCATTGCCAAGGATGTCAGCCCACCCCCTCTATGTCATCAGGGATGGGCGGTCCGCCCCCTCTATGTTAATGAGCCGCCACGTGAAATATCTTGGTGGCTCCGCGGCACACATCTCGCACGTGCGCCCTGCCAGTCTGGAAGCTTGCCGGGACAAGTGGGACCTGTACAAGAAGGATGGGTTGCATCTAAACTGGAGGGGCAGAAATATCTTGGCTGCGAGGTTTGCAGGCGTCACTCAGGGGGGTTTGAACTAGTGTGGCAGAGGGGTGGGAACTCGAGCAGTCAGACAGCAGATGAAATAACTGAGGGGGAACTAGTGAATAAGGCCAGTAAGACTAAGAGGAAGAGCAGGCAGGGAGTTGTTACTGAGCACAGCGGGACTGGTGGTCTGAAGTGCATTTGTTTCAATGCAAGAAGTATAACAAGTAAGGCAGATGAACTTAGAGCTTGGATTGGTACTTGGAACTATGATGTTGTTGCTATGACAGAGACTTGGTTGAGGGAAGGACAGGATTGGCAGCTAAACGTTCTGGGATTTAGATGCTTCAGGCGGGATAGAGGGGGATGTAAAAGGGGTAGGGGAGTTGCATTACTGGTTAAGGAGAATATCACAGCTGTACTGCGGGAGGACACCTCAGAGGGCTCATGCAGCGAGGCAAAATGGGTAGAGCTCAGGAATAGGAAGGGTGCAGTCACAATGTTGGGGGTTTACTACAGACCTCCCAAAAGCCAGCGGGAGGTAGAGGAGCAGATATGTAGACAGATTTTGGAAAGTAGTAAAAGCAACAGGGTTGTAATGGTGGGTGATTTTAACTTCCCCTATATTGACTGGGACTCACGTAGTGCTAGGGGCTTGGATGGGGCAGAATCTGTAAGGAGCATCCAGGAGGGCTTCTTGAAACAATATGTAGATAGTCCAACTAGGGAAGGGGCCGTACTGGACCTGGTATTGGGGAATGAGCCCGGCCAGGTGGTCTAAGTTTCAGTCGGGGAGCATTTCGGGAACAGTGACCATAATTCCATTAGTTTTAAGGTACTTGTGGATAAGGATAAGAGTAGGCCTCAGGTGCAGGTGCTAAATTGGGGGGAAGGATAATTATAACAATATTAAGCAGGAACTGAAGAATTTAGATTGGGGGCGGCTGTTTGAGGGGAAATCAACATCTGACATGTGGGAGTCTTTCAAACGTCAGCTGATTAGAATCCAGGACCAGCATGTTCCTGTGAGGAAGAAAGATAAGTTTGGCAAGTTTCGGGAACCTTGGATAACGAGGGATATTGTGAGCCTGGTCAGAAGGAAAAAGGAAGCATTCGTAAGGGCGAGAAGGCTGGGTACAGATGAAGCCCTTGAGGAATATAAAGAAAGTAGGAAGGAACTTTAGCAAGGAGTCAGGAGGGCTAAACGGGGTCATGAAAAGTCATTGGCAAACAGGATTAAGGAGAATCCCAAGGCTTTTTACACGTATATAAAGAGCAAGAGGGTAGCTAGGGAAAGGGTTGGCCCACTCAAGGACCGAGGAGGGAATCTATGTGTGGAGCCAGAGGAAATGGGCGAGGTACTAAAAGAGTACTTTGCATCAGTATTCACCAAAGAGAAGGACTTGGTGGATGATGAGTCTCTGGAAGGAAGTGTAGATAGTCTGGGTCATGTTGATATCAAAAAGGAGGAGGTGTTGGGCGTCTTGAAAAACATTAAGGTAGGTGAGTCCCCAGGGCCTGATGGGATCTACCCCAGGATACTGAGGGAGGCAAGGGAGGAAATTTCTGGGGCTTTGACAGAAATCTTTGTATCCTCATTGGCTACAGGTGAGGTCCCAGAGGACCGGAGAATAGCCAATGTTGTTCCTTTGTTTAAGAAGGGTAGCAAGGATAATCCAGGAAATTATAGGCGGGTGAGCCTTACGCCAGTGGTAGGGAAATTATTGGAGAGGATTCTTCGGGACAGGATTTACTCCCATTTGGAAACAAATGGACTTATTAGTGAGAGGCAGCATGGTTTTGTGAAGGGGAGGTCGTGTCTCACTAACTTGATCGAGCTCTTTGAGGAAGTCACAAAGATGATTCATGAAGGAAGGGCAGTGATGTCTACATGGACTTTAGTACAGCCTTTGACAAGCTCCCTCATGGCAGACTGGTACAAAAGGTGAAGTCACACGGGATCAGAGGTGAGCTGGCAAGATGAATACAAAACTGGCTCGGTCATAGAAGACAGAGGGTAGCAGTGGAAGGGTGCTTTTCTGAATGGAGGGATGTGACTAGTGGTGTTCTGCAGGGATCAGTGCTGGGACTTTTGCTGTTTGTCGTATATATAAATGATTTGGAGGAAAATGTAGATGGTCTGATTAGTAAGTTTGCGGATGACACAAAGGTTGGTGGAGTTGCGGATAGTGATGAGGATTGTCAGAGGATACAGCAGGATATAGATCGGTTGGAGACTTGGGCGGAGAAATGGCAGATGGAGTTTAATCCGGACAAATGTGAGGTAATGCATTTTGGAAGGTCTAATACAGGTGGAAAGTATGCAGTAAATAGCAGAACCTTTAGCAGTATTGACAGGCAGAGAGATCTGGGCATACAGGTCCACAGATTACTGAAAGTGGTACCGCAGGTGGATAAGGTAGTCAAGAAGGCACACGGCATGCTTGCCTTCATCGGTTGGGGCATAGAGTATAAAAATTGGCATGTCATGCTGCAGTTGTACAGAAGCTTAGTTAGGCCACACTGAGAATATTGCGTGCAATTCTTGTCGCCACACTACCAGAAGGATGTGGAGGCTTTGGAGAGGGTACACAAGAGGCTTACCAGGATGTTGCTTGGTCTGGAGGGTATTAGCTGTGAGGAGCGGTTGGATAAACTCGGATTGTTTTCACTGGAATGACGGAGGTGGATGGGCGACCTGATAGAGGTTTCCAAAGTTATGAGTGGCATGGACAGAGTGGATAGTCAGAAGCTTTTTCCCAGGGTGGAAGAGTCAGTTACTAGGGGACATAGGTTTAAGGTGCGAGGAGCAAACTTTAGAGGGGATGTGCGAGGCAAGTTTTTTACAGAGGGTGGTGAGTGCCTGGAACTTGCTGCCAGGGGAGGTGGTGGAAGCAGGTACGATAGCGACATTTAAGAGGCATCTTGACAAATACATGAATAGGATGGGAATAGAGGGATACGGACCCCGGAAGTGCAGAAGGATTTAGCTTCGACAGGCATCAAGATCGGCGCAGGCTTGGAGGGCCGAATGGCCTGTTCGTGTGCTGTACTGTTCTTTGTTCTTTGTTCTGGCCGCCAAAAAATTTAGTCCAATGTTTCACACCCAACTTCGAGAAAAACTTGGCTTTAGCAAACCTTGGGTTGATCTCATCTCGAGTAGGAATCTTGTGAGGACATCATTTGAGTGCACGATTCAATCTTCTGGGATCCAGGCATACTCTAATAGTACCATCTTTCTTAATCACCGTGGCTATAGGGCTACACTAATCAATGTGTTGATTTCAGGTTTAGATAGAGGATTTGGATCGGCGTAGGCTTGGAGGGCCGAAGGGCCTGTTCCTGTGCTGTAATTTTTCTTTGTTCTTTGAACACAGTGAATAATCCCTTGTCGTTCCATCATGTCAAGCTCAGCCTTTAGTTTGTCCTTCATATGGGCACTGCACTTCCATGGTAGATTTATAGACGGAACTGTTTCATCTTTCAGGTGAAGAACGACATCCCCTATAAAACTGCTCGCAGTGTCAAATCTATCTGGATAGATGGGAGTGTGGAATTCGAGACACAAACAGATCAGCCATGATCTTCTTGAATAGTGGAGCAGGCTAGAGGGGCCGAATGGCCAACTTCTGCTCCTAGTTCGTATGTATGTATGTCATTACCACCCGCTGTGTAAAAAAGTTCTTCCCCCTGCATTTTTGCACAAAGCTTTCAATCTGTATCCCCTAGTCCCAGAGAGGACGGGGAAGCGAAAAGAGAAGACACACACACACACACACACACACACAGCGTGCGGGGAGAGTGGGAAGAGAGATCAAGGTCTTTCCTGATAGATGGACATCTATCCAGAATACTCTGCATTGCTACATCAAGTGTGCAGGTAGAGATTGGCTACTCATTAAAGCAAAAGCATTGCCAGGTATGTCACTAAATCAGTTTTCAATATAGTGACGAGAAAGTAAATCAATACATTAGTCTTTTAGAGTGAAGAGGGGACATGAAAAAACACTGGCGGGCAAGATAAAGGAAAATCCTGAGGCGTTTTATAAGTATATTAAGGGTAAGAGGATAACAAGGGAAAGAGTTGGGCCCATTAGGGACCAACGTGACAATCTTTGTGTGGAACCAGATGACATAGGTGAGGTTTTAAATGATTGCTTTTCATCGGTATTCACTATGGAAAAGGATGATGTAGGTTTAGAGATCAGGGACGGTGATTCTGATATCCTTGAACATATTAGCATTGAAAGGGAGGAAATATTAGCTGTTTTAGTGGGCTTAAAAGTGGATAAACTTCAGGCCCGGATGAGATGTATCCCAGGCTGTTATGTGAGGCAAGGGAAGAGATAGCAGGGGCTTTGACAGAAATTTTCAAATTCTCTCTGGCCACAGGAGAGATACCAGAAGACTGGAGGACAGTGAATGTGGTGTCATTATTCAAGAAGGGTAGCAGCGATAAACCAGGTAATTACAGGCCAGTGAGTCGAACATCAGTGGTTGGGAAAATATTGGAAAATTCTGAGGGACAGGATTAATCTCCACTTGGAGAGGCAGAGATTAATCAGGAATAGTCAGCAAAGCTTTGTTAGGGGGAGATCGTGTCTAACTAACTTGATTGAATTTTTCGAGGAGGTGACTAGATGTGTCGATGAGGATAAAGCATTTGCTGTAGTGTACATGGATTTCAGTAAGGAATTTGATAAGGTCCCACATGGGAGATTGGTTAAGAAGCTAAGAGCCCATGGGATCCAGGTCAATTTGGCAAATTGGATCCAAAATTGGCTTAGTGGCAGGAGGCAGAGTGTAATGGTCGAGGGTTGTTTTTTGCGATTGGAAGCCTGTGACCAGTGGACTACCACAGGGATCGGCGCTGGGACCCTTGCTGTTTGTAGTGTACATTAATGATTTGACGTGAGTAAAGGAGGTATGATCAGTAAGTTCCCAGATGACACAAAAATTGGCGGTGTTGTAAATAGTGAGGAGGAAATCCTTAGATTCCAGGGAGATATAGATGGGCTGGTAAGATGGGTGGAGCAGTGGCAAATGGAATTTAATGCTGAAAAGTGTGAGGTAATGCATTATGGGAGGACTAACAAGGCAAGGGAATATACAATGGATGATAGGACCCGAGGAAGTACAGAAGGTCATAGGGACCTTGGTGTACTTGTCCATAGATCACTGAAGGCAGCAGCACAGATAGATAAGGTGGTTAGGAAGGCATATGGGAAACTTGCCTTTATTAGCTGAGGCATAAAATGTAAGAGCAGGGAGGTTATGATGAAGCTGTATAAAACGCTAGTTAGGCCACAGCTGGAGTACTGTGTACAGTTCTGGTCACCACACTATAGGAAGGATGTGATTGCACTGGTGAGGGTGCAGAGGAGATTCACCAGGATGTTGCCTGGGCTGAAGCATTTCAGCTATGAAGAGAGACTGAAAAGGCTAGGGTTGTTTTCCTCAGAGTAGAGAAGGCTGAGGGGAAATATGATTGAGGTGTACAAGATTATGAGGGGCATTGATAGGTTAGATAGGAAGAAACATTTTCCATTAGCGGAGGGGTCAAGAACCAGAGGGAATAGATTTAAGGCAGGGGGTTTAGGGGGGATTTGAGTAAAAATCTTTTCACCCAGAGGGTGGTTGGAATCTGGAACACACTGCCTGAAGAAGTGGTAGAGGCAGGAGCCCTCACAACATTTAAGAAGTATTTAGATGAGCACTTAAAATGCCATAGCATACAAGGCTATGTGCCAAGTGCTGGAATATGGGATTAGAATAGTTGGGTGCTGGATGGCCGGCACAGACAAGATGGGCCGAAGGGCCTGTTTCTGTACTGTATAACTCTATGACTCTTCTCATTTAAAGCTTCTTCACAAAAATGCACATTTGTTGTTTTTATTAGCAAGAACATTTTTTTAATGCCTTTATCTTTCGAAGTTTGCACACTGGCACCCCTCCCACCCACCCCCCCCCCCCCCACCCCCCACCCCCGGGCCGAGCAGAAATCATAATGTGGTCCTCCGCCCGAAATGATTGGACAACCCTGGTCTGAAAGCAGTCTATTTTGCAGCACAGCAGTTCCAGGAAAAGCTTTTGAGCCTAGTCCCTTTAACACCTTCCCAAACTACATTCTTACATCTAGCAATTTCTGCATGCCTATGAAAAATAAATCCCGCCCAAAACCTCAGTTCAGTGTGCCTTTAAGAATCCAGTTACTGGTGAAGGTTACATCACTGTGCCAGTAACCAAACTGACACCATCCATCATATCTTTTATTTTCGATGTGAGTGACTGCAGTTGATTCATTCAGACTCTGAAGCAGTATCAGTTTATCCCAAAATCAAGGTAGGTTAACGTGCTTGTAATTCATAAAAATTATTACGTGTGTTATTTTAAAACTTGCTGTAAAACAATGTGACAACCTAAATGCCAAAACCTCCCTGAACACCATTTGCCACTCACTTTCCATACTTAAACTGATGGACTCTGAACTCTGCAATGTCTGCCTATTTCTCTCTTACAGCATAAGTAGAAATGGTGCACATACTCAGTAGGTAAGGCAGGAGCTCCATTTAATTATTAAGTTTTTTGAGGATGTAACTAGTAGAATAGATAAGGGAGAACCTGTGGATGTGGTGTATTTGGATTTTCAGAAGGCTTTTGATAAGGTCCTACATTAGAGGTTCGTGTGCAAAATTAATACACATTGGATGGGGGGTAATATACTGGCATAGATTGAGAATTGGTTGACAGACAGGAAACAGAGAGTAGGAATAAACAGGTCTTTTTCCGGGTGGCAGGCAGTGAATAGTGGAGTACCGCAGGGATCAGTGCTTGGGACCCAACTATTCACAATATATATTAATGACTTGTGTGAGGGAACTAAATGTAACATTTCCAAGTTTGCAGATGACACAAAGCTGGGGAGGAATGTGAGCTGTGAGGAGGATGCAAAGAGGCTCCAATGTGATTAAGACAGGTTGGGTGAGTAGGCAAATGCATGGCAGATGCAATATCACGTGGCTAAATGTGATGTTATCCACTTTGGTTGTAAAAACACAAAGGCAGATTATTATTTGCATGGTGATAGATTGGGAAGGAGGAGATGCAGCGATACCTGAGTCCTTGTACACCAGTCATTGAAAGCATGCATTCAGGTGCAGCAAGCAGTTAGGAAGGCGAATGGTATGTTGGCCTTCATTGCAAGAGGATTTGAGTACAGGAGCAAGGATGTCTTACTGCAGTCATACAGGGCCTTGGTGAGACCACATCTGGAGTATTGTGTGCAGTTTTGGTATCCTCATCTGAGGAAGGATGTTCTTCCCATGGAGGGAGTATAAAGAAGATATGCAAGACTGATTCCTTGGATGGCAGGATTGAAGTATGAGGAGAGATTGGGTCGTTCAGGCATATATTCACGAGAGTTTAGAAGAATGAGAGGGGATCTCATAGAAACCTATAAAATTCGAGCAGGACTAAACAGGCTAGATGCAGGGAGGATGTTCCTGATGGCTGGGGAGTCCAGAACCAGGGGTCACAGTCTCAGGATATGGTGTTTGCCATTTGGAACTGAGATGCATGCCCATAAATACCAGCATGGACCAGTTGGGTGAAATGACCGGTGTAAATATTACGTAACTATGAATTGAGGTTCAGCAATTGGGTCATTGTCCAAGGCAAGGTAAGAGGAGTTGAAAGTTCAGAAGGAGATAGATCAGACTGAGGGCCAGATCTTGTTCTCATCCTGACGCAGGTTTCGTGGTGAGGTTGTGTGTGGAGAATCGTGGCAGAATCTCCCGCCACAGAACCCAATGCTCGGATTCCATGTTCCAATTCTCCCGGGGGCAGGATAGACCGACAACAACCTTCCCACTCAGATGCCATTTGAGGCCCTGAAGTTGCCTATTAATGGCCACTTAAGGGCCTCTTTATGCCACTGGCGCCAGGACCTTACCAGTGGTGGGGCAGGCTTCTGCCGCGCTGGAGGACACCATGGAAAACAAGGCACCCTCCCTGCCGGCTTGGAGGGAGGGGGCCCTCTTTCATGGGCAATTTGTGCCCATAGCAGACCCCCCCGCCAGGAACAACTGTACCCCCCCCAGGACTCCCCTCCCCCTGGACCGAATGCCCACTCCCCCACTCACCCCTCCCCACCGCCCCCCACCCCCTGACCAGGGCTGGGCTGAGTTGAAGTCCTGTGCAGTACCAACAGTGGCCACTGCTCCAGGTGGCACTGCCGATACTGCTGAATTGCCGGCCCTGTGATTGGCCGTCATCTCTTGGAGGCGGGATCGCCGTCCCGATGAAGTATTTAAAGGGACGGGGATCCCGTCTCCTTACACGTTGAACCCAAAGACCGGAGGATCGCTCTGGGGGCTGAAAAATGCAGAGGCGGGATTCCCCTTTTCTACCTGGCGCCGGGAGCACCGCGTCCTGCACAAAATTCAGCCCTGAGTATGGGGAGTGGAAAATTTGTCACGGCCAATCCCACATCTTTCAAAATAAAACCTTTCTCATTTTGTCCTCCATTTCCTCCATGTCAAAGCAAATTAAAGCTTTTTTTAACAAAACTAAAATCAACAGTTCGTTCCAGGAAATTTTGACTTGTGCCACTGTGAACGCATAAATATAACCTGACATAAAAACAAGAAATGCTGGAAACATTCAGCAGGTCTGGCAGCATCTGTGGAAAGAGAGGCACAGTTAACGTTTCGGGTCAGTGACCCTCCTTCGGAACCTGACCTCTGACTAGATCAAGCATTACATTGTACCAGCAATCCCTAAATTATTATCGTTCTATAATAAAGACGCAAACTCCGAGACAGTTAGTGTGTTTTCGAATTCCTCTTCCATAATAAGAAAACCAAATTACCTTGTGAAGAAATAATGCAGGCCTTTGCTCTCCAATGGCTGCATTGGAACGATGTTATCTGGGGGCCATATCTTTCAATAACTTTACTGATTATTGATTTAACTGGGCATGGCCATGCGAGTTCAATATTGTGGCTCAGCATTGCTTCACCAGCAAGAGAACATGACTGAGGTGTCATTGGACTCTGGGGCAAAATCTATTCAGCTGCGTGTCCAAAAATAAACAATACAAAGTGCATTTTAGACAAAGCTTTGCGTGTGGCAAAGGATATCCCTCGGAGATCAAGAGATGGTGTTCTTGTTTACAAGACTGTGTAGACCTTAATCTGGAGCTCTGAGTGAAATGCTGCTTCTCTAATCGCAGAACAGGTACTGTTACCCCGTGAAGGTAAGACAATCAGCAATGGTGACTCCTGAATGGATGATGTGGAAAGGTTAAAGAAGCCGGGTTTACATTCCTGGGAAAAGAGATGACTTTGAGGTGACTAGATAGGAACTTTCACAATGATGAACGGGATCGTAATCTTAAAATTACACTACTTCAGAGTGAAATCAGGAAATAATACTCCTTGCAAAGGTTATTGGAAATCTAGTCTTCGCACACCCAAAACAGTGTGGATGCTGGTGTCGTCATTTGATGTTTCCAAAACTGAGATAGATAGGGGTTTAAAGCATACGGAGCAAATAAAATAGAAAAGATAAACTAGAGCAACGCACCAGATGTAGCATTTTTTTTTAAGTCATTCATGCGATGTGGGCATCGCTGGCTCGGCCAGTATTTATTGCCCATCCCTAATTGCCTTTAAGAAGGTGGTGGTGAGCTTCAATCACTGCAGTCCATGGGAGGTACGTTCACCCACAGTGCTTTTAGGGAGGGAGTTCCAGGATTTTGACCCAGCGACAGTGAAGGAACGGCGATATAGTTCCAAGTCAGGATGTGACTTGGAGGGAACTTGGTGTTCCCATGCACTTGCTGCCCTTGTCCTTCTAGTTAGTAGAGGTCACGGGTGTGGAAGGTGCTGTCTAAGGAGCCTTTGTGCATTTCTGCAGTGCATCTTGTAGATCGTACACACTGCTGCCATTGTGCGTCGGTGGTGGAGGGAGTGAATGTTTGTGGATGGGATGCCAATCAAGCGGGCTGCTTTGTCCTGGATGGTGTAGAGCTTCTTGAGTGTTGTTGTAGCTGCACCCATCCAGGCATGTGGAGAATATTCTACCACACTCCTGACTTGTGCCTTGTAGATGGTGGACAGGCTTTGGGGAGTCAGGAGGTGAGCTACTTGCTGCAGGATATCTAGCCTCTGACCTGCTCTTGTAGCCATTTATTTATATGGCTACCCCAGTTCAGGTTCTGGTCAATGGTAACCCCCAGGATGTTGATAGTAGGGGGTTCAGCGATAGTAATGCCATTGAATGTCAAGGGGCGATGGTTAGATTCTGTCTTGTTGGAGATGGTCATTGCCTGGCACTTGTTTAGTGCAAATGTTACTTGAAGAAGGTTGGGCCCAGGACACTACCCGGAGGAACTCCTGCAGTGATGTCCTGGAGCTGAGATGATTGACCTCCAACAACCACAACTATCTTCCTTTGCGATAGGTATGACTCCAACCAGCGGAGAGTCTTCCCCCTGATTCCCATTTACTCCAGTTTTGCTAGAGCTCCTTGATGCCATACTCGGTTGAATGCTGCCTTGATGTTGAGGGCGGTCACTCTCACATTACCTCTTGAAGGGCGTGAAGGGATTATGGTAAAAAGGGAACGTTAAAATTTAAATTTGTGTGTTTATGTTTTACTTCATTACTGGTTAAGGATAGTTTTATAATAAACAGTGGACTCCGCCCACCTCAGTCATAAACGAGAGCTACAGGGAAAGGGTGAAAAGTGGGATTGGCCGAGCTTCTCTTGCAGTGTGGATTCTTCCTGCCTTAGTTTTTAATGAGGGTCAGGACTATTTCCGGTCGGCTGGATCTTACGGGAGGTGGCCAGTTAACAGGCCACTTCCATGTCTTCTATCGAATTAGAGACAACGGGTGGGAGCGGGAGGTAGGCGCTGGATGTGGGGCAGCCTAGTTAAAGGGCGCCTGCCATTCATGACTTTCGCTGCATGGAGAGTGATTGTGTTGAGTGTGCCTCTCCCTGGAAAATGTCTGAAGTTGAACCAGACTGTTTGCAATCTTGCTGTCATATTTTGACCCTGAGATGAGCTTCCAATCGCATCTGTGCCAACATTTCCACCTCGGTACCATTGCCCAACTCCGTCCCTGCCTCAGCTCATCTGCTGCTGAAACTCTCATTCATGCATTTATTCCCTATAAACTTGACCATTCCATTGCACTCTTGGCTGACCTCCTGCCCTTCCCACATTCTACCCTCCCTAAACTTTACTTTATCCAAAATTCTGCTGTCTGTGCCTTTACTTGCACTCGGTCCCGTTCAACCATCAGCCTTCTGCTCACGGACATTGGCTCCCGGTCAAGCAACACCTTGATTTTAAAATTCTCATCCTTGTTTTTAAGTCCCCCCCCCCCCACCACCCCATGCCCTCACCCCTCCCTATCTTTGTCATCTCCTCCAGCCGCACAGCCCTCCGAGATATCTGTGTTCCTCTAATTCTGGCCTCTTGAGCATCTCAATTTTAATTGCTTCACCATTGCTGCCTGTGCCTTCAGCTGTTTCGACTCTAAGCTCTGCAATACCCTCCCTAAACCTCTCTGCCTCATTACCTTGCTTTCCTCCTTAAAGATGCTCTTTTAAATCCACCACTTTGATCAAGCTTTTGCTATCTGCCCGAATTTTGCTGCATGTAACTTGGTTTCAAATTTTGTTGAAGTGTCATCTGCGAATTTGGAAATATTACATTTAGTTCCCTCATCTAAATCATTAATTCATATTGTGAATAGCTGGGGTCCTAGCACCAAGCCGAGAACAGGCTTGAAGAGCTAAATGGCTTACTTCTGTTTATATATTTCTATATTTCTCTGACAAAATAGATCAGGCCAGGATTGAGGGAAATTTTCAGCTCGTCCCAAAGATTTAAGTCAATTAAATGTATTCATCGAATCATAGAATCATAGAAAGTTTTAGGCACAGAAAGAGGCCACTTGGCCCATTGTGCCTGTGCTGGCCAAAAGCAATCCACCTATTTAATCCCATATTCCAGCATTTGGTCCATAGCCCTGCAGATTACGGCACTTGAGGTGCATATCCAGACTCCTTATCAATGAGTTGAGAGTTTCTGCCTCAACTACCCTTTCAGGCAGTGAGTTCCGGACCCCCACCACCCTCTGGGTGAAAAAATGTTTACTCATCTCCCCTCTAATTTTTCTACCAATCACTTTTAATCTATGCCCCTTCGTCACTGACCTCTCTGCTATGGTAAATGGACCCTTCACCTCCACTCTATCCAGGCCCCTCAAAATTTTGCATTTCAATCAGATCTCCCCTTAGCCTTCTCTGTTCCAAGGAGAACAACCCAGCCTATCCAATCTTTCCTTATAGCTGCATTTTTCCAGTCCTGGCAACATCCTCATAAATCTCCTCTGTACCCTCTCTAGTGCAATTACATCCTTTCTGTAATGAGGTGACCAGAACTGTACACAGTACTCAAGTTGTGGCCTAACCAATCGTTATACAGTTTCAGTATAACCTCCCTACTCTTATATTCCATATCTTGGCTAATAAAGGAAAGGATTCCATTTGCCTTCTTAACCACCTTATCGACCTGTCCTGCTACCTTCAGGAAATTCACTCCAAGGTCCTTCACTTCCTCTATGTTAATATACACCACAAAAAGCAGGGGACCTGAGCCCTGCAGAAAGCCACTGGAAACAGCCCTCCAGTCACTAAAACAGCTGTCAACAATTACCCTTTGTTTCCTGCCACTGAGCCAGTTTTGTATCCACCTTGCTGCATTCCCTGGATCCCATGGGATTTTATTTTTTAACCAGTCTGCCATGTGGGACCTTGTCAAAAGCCTTGCTGAAATCCATGTAGACTACATCAACTGCACTATCCTCATCTATTTTCCTTGTTACTTCTTCAAAAAATTCAATCAAGTTGGTCAAACAAGATCTTCCCTTAACAAATCCATGCTGACTATCCTTGATTAACCTATGCCTTTCTAAGTGACAACTTATCCTGTCTCTCAGAATGGCTTCCAATAATTTGCCCACTACTGAGGTTAGACTGACTGGCCTGTAATTATTCAATCTATCCTTTGCTCCCTTTTTAAACAGAGGCACAACGATAGCAATTTTCCAATCCTTCGGCACCACACCTGTATCCAGTGAGGACTGGACAATGATGGTCAGACCGTCTGCTCTTTCCTCCCTTGCTTCTTTTAACAGCCTACATTTCATCTGGCCCTGGTGCTTTATCAACTTTCAAGGATGCTAATCCCATTAATAATTCCTCTCTCCCTATGTTTATTAAGTCCAATACTTCACACTGCTCCTTCTTAACTAAAATATCTGCATCGTCCCCCTCTTTTGTGAAGACAGATACAGAGTATTCATTAAGAACCATACCAACATCTTCTGCCCCTACACATAGGTTACCTTTTTGGTCTTTATGGGCCCTACTCTCTCCTTAGTTATCCTCTTACTCATAATGTATTGATAAAACATCTTTGGGTTCACCTTGATTTTGCTTGCCAATATTCTTTCATGCCCTCTCTTTGCTTTCCTAATTTCCTTTTTGATATCACCCCTCCACTTTCTATACTCCTCTTGGCTTTCTGTAGTATTGAGTTCTCGGTGTCGGACATAAGCTTTCCTTTTCTGCCTTATCTTACCCTGTAAGCTCCTGACATCCATGGGGCTCTAGATTTGGCCCTCTCACCCTTTTTCTTTGTGGGAACATGTTTACTCTGAACCCCTTGAATCTCCCCTTTAAATGCCTCCCACTGCTCTGACACTGATTTACCTTCAAGTAGCTGTTTCCAGTCCACTTTCGCTAAATCATTCCTCAGTTTAGTAAAATTGGCCTTGCCCCAATTGAGAACTCTCATTCCTGTTCTATCTCTGTCCTTTTCCATAATTATGGTAAAACTGACTGAATTCCGATCACTACCACCAAAATATTTTCCCACTGCCACTCCTTCCACCTGCCCATCTTCATTTCCTAAAACTAAGTCTAAAACTGTACCCTCTGTTGTTGGACTTGCTACATACTGGGCAAAAAAGTTCTCCTGAATGCACCTCAAGAATTCTGCTTCCTCAATTCCTTTCTCATTAAAACTATTGAGCAAATGAAATTGTTCATTACGATGTATTCAAAGGCAACCAACAATATACTCAGCTCCTTTAACATACAAGATGTCTTGAGGTGCTTTACAAAGGTAAATTAAAAGGAATAGATACTGAACTGTGAAGGACTGTTTACATAGAAGATTTATGGCACTGAAGGAGACTATTTAGCCCATCATGTTCATGCGTTGTTTAGGAAAGGTGACTGGAGGCGAGGCCAGTAAAGTGGGTTTTGAAATCTTAGAAATAGAAAAGTATGAAGATTTAGGGAGGCAGTTTCAGAGAGTAGGGCCTGGGTGACTGTATACTTTGCCATTTTTGGCAGAGCAAAGGGAGGGGGAGATGCATCGGAGGCCGGTAGCAAAAGAATTGGAAAGGGAAGGAGGATATAAATGTAAAGCCGGGAGAGTTTGCAGAACAAGAACGTGAAGAGAGTTAAAACTGAAGTTGAAGATTTTAAATGAGATGCATTGGGGATTGGCAGATCAGAGTAGGCTTATCGGGTCCAGGTGGTAGGCAAATGGGACAGAATGTAGGTGGATGTATTTTGAATTGATTGGAGTTTGTGGGTGATAGAAGGCCAAGAAGGAGAACATTTGAGTAATCGATTCTGGGTGTAAAAGTGTTACAGCAAAGGAGAAGATGAAGGGGATTGTCATCTCCGTATGAAAGTTGACTCCATACTGGCCTCTGATGGTGCCAAAGAGCAGCATATAGTCAAGGAGAGAGGGAGGGGGTGAACCTTGGAGCAATTTTGTTTTTGGAAAAGCAATATATTATTTACATTGAGAGAGACTGCAGAATGCTGTGGTATGAAGCGAACTGGTTGTCCTCATGCATGAATCACAAAAAGTTAGCTTGCAATAATTAGGAAGGCAAATAGAATGTTGGCATTTATTGAAAGGGGATGGAGTATAAAAGGGAAGTCTTGCTACAACTGTACAGGGCATTGGTGAGACCACACTTAGAGTACTGCTTACAATCTTAGTATGCTTACTTAAGGAGGGATATACTTGGAAGCAGTTCAGAGAAAGCTCACAAGGCTGATTCCTATGATAAAGTCTTATGAGGAAAGGTTGAGCAGGTTGGGTCTATACTGATTGAAGTTTAGAAGAATGAGAGGTGATCTTACTGAAACCTATATGTTTCTGAGGGGGCTTGACAGGGTGGATGCTGACAGGATGTTTCCCCTCGGGAGGGGAGTCGAGAACTAGGGGGCACAGTTTCAGAATAAGGCCTTTTACGACAGAGATGAGGAAGAATTCCATCTCCCAGAGGGTCGTGTTTCTTTGGAATCTACTTCCCCAAAGTGTTGAAATAGATAGATTCAAGGGTTATGGGGAACAGGTAGGAAAGTAGAGGTAAGGCCAAGATCATATCAGTCATGATCTTGTTGAAGGCTGAGCAGGATCAAGGGGCCGAATGGACTGCTCCTGGTCCTACTTATTATATTCTTATGTTGTTCTTATGTTCTGAAGATGGCAGACAGGGGAGGGAGAAGGAGTCATTGCAGGAAATGCACTGGCTGCACACGGATTGCTCAATGGAGCAGGCAATGGCGAGTGGGAGGAGCTGCCTTTTCCATTCCCAGAAAAATGTGTTTCAGCGGGGCTATTAGACAGGCTCGCCTCCCTCTGCCCCATCCTTCCCTCCCTCCCTCCCTCCCCTCTACCATCCTTCCTGCCCTCCCTTCCTCCCCCTATTCCATCCTTCCATCCCTTCCCTCTCCATCCTTCCTCCCTCTCCCTCCCTAATCCTTCTCTCTCTCCCTCCCCATCCCCTCCCTCATCCCTCCTCCTTCCCTTCCTTCCCTCCACCTCCTCCATACTTCCCTCCCTCCCCTCCCCATCCCTCGCTCCCTCCCTCTCTTCCTCCTTCACTCGTTCCCCTTCTCCATCCTTCTCTTCCTTCCTGCAACATCCTTCTTTCCATCCCTCTCCCCATCCTTCCCTCTGTCTCTCTCCCTCCTTCATTATTCCTTTCCTCCCTCCCCATCCTTGACTCATTTCCTCCTCATCCTTCCGTCTCCATTCCCCATCTTTAACTCCCCTCCACATTCCTTCCCTCCATCCCCTCCTCATCCTTCACTCCCTCCCCTTCCCATCCTTCCTTTCCTCCCTCCCCCTCCTCCATCCTTCCCTTCCTCCACACCCTTCCCTCACTCCCCTCCCCCCCCATCCTTCACACCCACCCCTCGCTGCCCCATCCTTCCCTTTTCCCATCCTCTATCCTTCCCTCCTTCCGCCTTCCATATCTTACATTCCCTCCCATTCTCTCCATATCTTTCACCTTCTTACATTCTTGCACCTTTCTTCTCTCTCTCCTACTCTCACCCCATCATTCTCTTTATCCCATACTCACCCCTTCCCTATTTCCCAATTCACCCAGCCATCAATAACCATTCTGAATCTTGACACATTCTTTGTTTTTATGTGATCTCTGATCATAAAGAATCCACTTTTCCATTGTTTCAGATTGTTCTAACTCTTCTTTTGCTTTTTCATTTCACACAGAATTTTCTTTTGAATCTCCTTTCCTTGGTTCAGATTATTACTTTTCATTCTTTGTAAGTCACATACTGGGAGGTGAGTGAGGTTTGGAAAGGGGTGAAGGGCTACCCATCACCCTTGTGCTCGCTGACCTACATTGACTCCCAGTCAAGCAAAGCCTTGATTTTAAAATTCCCATCTTTTTATCAAATCCCTCCAGGTCCTCACCCCTCCCTATCTCTGTAACTCCTCCAGTCCCAAAACCTTCCAAGATATCTGCTCTCCTCCAGTTTTGGCCTCTGACTTTAATCACTCAAGAATTGGTGTCTTCAGCTGTCTCGGCCCTAAGTGCTGGCAATCCCTCCCTACACCTCTCCACCTCTCAACCTCTTCCTCCTTTAAGACACTCCTTAAAACTCACCTTTTTGACCAAGCTCTTGGTTATCTGCCCTAATATCTTTTTATGTGGCTTTGTGTCAAATTTTGTTTGAAAGCCCTCCTATGAAGCACCTTGGGGCATTTTACTATGTTAAACGTGCTATATAAATACAAGTTGTTGTTATCCTCATGAATTAAGGAGGGCTGCACTGTATGCTGTCTAATAGCCTCTTGGTTTTGTTTTTTTAACAGCTGAGAAAGAAAGCAGTGCTATGGGGAGCCTCACAATGAAGGAAAGCGATGAGCTTGTTTTCTTCGTGAATGGACAGAAGGTACGAGAAACTGGCTGAGAGGTCTGTGACTGTCACGCAGCGAGTAAGAGATCATTGGCTCCTGCTCCAGCAATGCCTCGATTATAAAATTCATATCCTTGTTTTCAAATCCCTCCATAGCCTTAGCCCTCCCTATCACTGTAACATCCTTCAGCCCTACAACCCTCTGAGATATCTGTACTCTGCCAATTCTGGCCTCTTGAGCATCCCAATATTAATAGCTTTACCATTGGTGGCATTGCCCTCAGATGCTTGGCCCTGAGCTCTGGAATTCTTTTCCACCTCTCTACATCACTCTCCTCCTTTAAGACACTCCTTAAAACCTACCTCTTAGACCAAGATTTTGGACACCTGTCCTAATATCTCCTTATGTGGCTCGGTGTCAAATTTTGTTTGTTAGTCACGAGTAGCCTACGGTGCTGGATTGGAACTCAGAAGTCCCATTATGGCAAGTTGTGAAACTGAATTTGATAAATCTGGTAATTTATAAGCTGGCACCAGATAAAGCCCAACCTGTTTACTAATTTCCTTCATGGAGGGGTAATCAGCCAGCTCTGTCAGGTCAAGACTGATGCCAGCTCTGCATTACGTTATTGACTCGTAACGTCTTCAGGGCAATCAGGGATGGACAATGAAGACAGTCCTTCGATTTCCAATCAAATCCAAAGCACAAAAATAAAAACAAAGTAATGCGCCCAAACTGGACACTATGGAATCAAAATCACTGGTGTCATCCAGCAGTGAGGCCACCAGAGTTTATAGAGCCAGTGGGAGAGCACCTCACTTCCAATGTACAAGCACTTCTTCGGGTCACCCCTGGTATTTGCCTGCCAGGCTGGTGGGAGGACCTGTCCATGGCCTTCCTGGCCTCTTTCTTTAGGGTTCCAGGTCACTTTCTTCCAGGTGAGGTTCACATCTGCCCATGTGGAGGCAAGTGCACCTCCCTTCACCTGAGCTCCACTGGAGAAGTCTAAGGTCACCTGGACACAATTTCTACCCCATACAAGGCAAACAGGGAACTTTAACAAATGGCAGAAACGCAGTGTCCGCTTTTTCACTCAGTCTTTCACAGGAGTTAAAGAGAAATACCCCAGGGAACCACTTTAAACATTCACCATTGGTGCACAGTGATAACGGTGTGCAACATCCACATTTACACTGCTGCTACTCACAAAGTTTTCTTTGACAGCATCTTCCAAACCTGCAGCCTCCACTACCTAGAATGCCAAGGGCAGCAAGTGCATGGGAGCACTTCCCATTTCCCCGCCAATTTGCATACCATCCCAACTTGGAAATATATCGGTGTTCCTTCATGGTGACTGTGTCAAAATCCTAGAATTCCCTATCTAACAGCACTATGGCAGTACCTTCATCACATGAACTGCAACAGTTCAAGAACTAAGCTCATACCCACCATCAAATGGATGGGCAATAAATGCTGACCTTGTTAGTGATGCCTTGTCGATGGTGGAGAGGTTTTCAGAAGTCAAGAATTGAGTCCCTCACCACAGAATACACAACCTCTGACCAGCTCTCGTAGCCATGGCATTTATGTGGCTGGTCCAGTTGACTTTCTGGTCAATGATAAACCCCAAGCATGGGGCATTCAGTGATGGTAATGGATTGAATATTATAGGGAGTTGGTTGCACTGTCTCTTGTTCGAGATGGCCAATGCCTGGCACTAATGTGGTGTGAATCTTACTTGCAATCAGTTAGATGGTAAGAAAGGGGGTTCTAAAGAATTTTTTAAACGTGGGAGAATCAGATCAATTGAATTAATTCTTCACAATAATGTCACATGTGAAGACAATGTAGATGCTCCAACCCCAGTTATTTTGGTCTGGGGAAGAACACATTCTGAAAACATTCAAGGAATTATATTTATTTGCCCTTGAGAGATAGGCAAGGTCAGCATTTGTTTCCCATTCCCTAGTTGCCCTTGTGACGGTGGTGAGCCTTATCCTTAAACTGCTGTCATACTTATGGTGCAGGTACTCCCTCAATGCTGTTAGGTGGGGAGTTCCAAGCACTGATGGAGAACTGACGCTATGTGTTCAAGTCAGGATGGTGTGTGACTTAGAGTGAAACTTGGAGATGTCATTCACATACAGGTACAACAAGCAATTAGGAAGGCAAATGGCATGTTGGCCTTTATTGCAAGGGGATTGGAGTACAGGAATAAGGAAGTATTGCTACGATTGTGCAGGATTTTGGTGAGACCACATCTGGAGTACGTGTGCAGTTTCTCCACACTTAAGAAAGGATATACTTGCATTGGAGGCAGTACAGTGAAGATTTACTAAATTGGTCCCTGGAATGAGAGTGTTGTCCTATGATGAAAGGCTAAGTAAAGTGGGCCTGTATTCTCTGGAGTTTAGAAGAATGAGCGGTGATCTCATTAAAACATTCAAACTCCCTTCCTAACAGCACTGTGGGTGTACCTACCCCACATGGACTGCAGCAGTTCAAGAAGGCAGCTCACCACCACCTTCTCAAGGGCGATTAGGGATGGACAATAAATGCTGGCCTGGCCAGTGACGCCCACATCCCATGAATGAATAATTATGGAGCCAATCATTTAGGACTGAGATGAAGAGAAATTACTTTACTCAAAAGATTGTGAATCTTTGGAGTTCTCTACCCCAGAGGGTTGTGGATGCTCCATCATTGAATACATTTAAGACTGGGATAGACAGATTTTTGATCTCTCAGGGAATCAAGGGATAGGGTGAGTGGGCAGGAAAGTGGAGTTGAATCCTAAGATCAACTGTGATCATTTTGAATGGTGGAGCAGGCTCAATGGGCCATATGGTCTACTCCTTCTCCTATTTCTTGAGGTTTTGTGTTCAAGTGTTGCCCTTGTCTTTCTAGCTGGTGGAGGTCATGGATTTGAGAATTGTCCTGGGGTAATGGTGATGGGTCCTTGAATCTCTGCAGCTCCTTGTGGTGCTTCCAAGTTGCTCTTCAGTTGGAGAATCCAGGATTTTACCCAGAAACAATGATGGAACGTCACAAGGTGCCATGCGATTTAAAATGAAGAAGGTTGTGGGAAAAGGTGTTAGAACTTAAGGAATTGTAGCTGCTCCCAATCCCCCCCTCCTCAACTCCCCGCCAAAATTGAGTTGCCACCCCCATTTTGAGTAGTCAACTCGTAGTTTGAAATTCCTGAACTCATGAGGGAATTGAAAGAGTCAGATCCAACCTTGTAAAATGAGCTGGTTACTGGCTAAACTTTCTGTCTGTTTTTCTTTCATTGTTCACAGGTTGTGGAGAAAAATGTGGATCCTGAATTGAACCTTCTAACCTACCTGAGAAAGAAACGTATCCTTGAGAGGTGACCGTCAGTTTGGACAATTGATGACTCCCAGTGTTTGATTTGGGGAGGAAGGGAAGGAGGTGTCTTTGACTCTTGCAACAAGTCCCAAATATGATGAAAGGCCACCTGAAAATTCTGTTCCCTATAATTATCCAGCTCTGCAGATATAAGTGAAATACATCAAATATGTTTCCTTCTCTGTCTCTTCACCTCAGAAGGCAAGGCCATCACTTTTACTTGTCTAACATCACCATCCCTTTAAAACAATCTGTAGTAAGAATCGGAGAAACTGGATCAAAGATTTTCTTCCCATTCCACGCTGTTCAAAATGTCCAACAATTTAAATAATAGCATGCGATTAAACATGCAGCGATGTTACACAAGGTAGTTGAATAAGCAGTGATATTGGAGTATTTTATTAACTGATGCAGAGGGATATGATGGCTTGTCTATATTATCATAGAATTTACACCACAGCAACAGATCATTCAGTGCAACTGGTCTGTGGAAGTGTTTATGCTCCACATTATCTTCCTCCCATCCAAGTTCACCTAACTCCTTCAATAAAGCCATCGAATCCTTTCTCCCTTATGCACTTATCTAGCTTCCCCTTAAAGGCATCTATGCTATTCACCTGAAGCACTCCATGTGGTAGTAAGTTCCACATTCTAACCCCTCTCTGTGAATTTATTAGTGACTATCTTTTATTTGTGGTCCCTGGTCTACTCTCAAGAACATCTTCTCAATGTCAACCCTATAAAAAACTTCCATAATCTTAATGACCTCTATCAGGTCACCCACGCAGTCTTGGCTTCCCGAGAGAAAAGAGTCACAGCCATTTTAATACACACCCCTGCTCTCATAACCACATATCTGTCCTAGGCTTGCTGCAGTGTTCCAGTGAACATCAACGCAAGCTTGAGCAACAGCATCTCATTTACCGATTCGGCACGCACAGCCTGCCAGACTGAACATTGAGTTCAATAATTTCAGAGCATGATGGGCCCCCTTTTTTATTTGCAGTTATTTTTTCTTTTTTTAATTCTATTTTAGTTTGTTTCATCATTCATTTTTTTTTACCATGTGCCTGCCCACTGTTCTGTTTTTATATTTGTGCTTTGGGCCAGGGCTGTTAATTTTTCTATCCATTAACACCCTCTCTGCACTAACACTTTGTCTTTCAGCACACCATTAACATACTATTTGTCTTTGCTCTATGACCTTCTTGTCAGTTATTCTCAGTGACCCTGTCCTATCAACACCTTCTGTTTTGTTATTTCTTGCCCCAACCCTGCTTTATTTGCTTAAAACCTATTACATTTACAGAGTCATAGAGAGATACAGCACTGAAACAGGCCCTTCAGCCCACCAAACCCGTGCTGACCATCAACCACCCATTTATACCAATCCTACATTAATCCCAAATTCCCTACCGCATTCCCTCCTACATTAATCCCATATTCCCTACCACCTACCCACACTAGGGGCAATTTACAATGGCTAATTTATCTATCAACCTGCAAGTCTTTTGTGGTGGGAGGAAACCAGAGCACCCGGCGGAAACCCACACAGTCACAGGGAAGACTTGCAAACTCCACACAGGCAGTACCCAGAACCGAACCCGTGTCGCTGGAGCTGTGGATGTTAACCACTGTGTCACTGTGCCACCCCAACCTTTCTAACCTTTGCCAGTTCTAATGAAAGGTCATGGATCTGAAACGTCAACTCTGCTTCTCTCTCCACAGATGCTGCCAGACCTGCTGAGTATTTCCAGCATTTCTTGTTTTTATTTCAGATTTCCAGCATCTGCAGTATTTTGCTTTTATTATCACAGCCTTTTCAATGTTTGCTGATAGTTATAACAATCATGGATGGTACCATCCTTGTAAATGTTTATTGCACCTTCTCCAGTGCCTCTATATCCTTTTTATCAGAATATATAAAGTCTGACCTGATTGGGAAAGCGTATCTATTTTCTGGTTACTTTATTGAACCTCCTTATATCTTATGTTGATTTTAGTTCTTACAGGTGCATTCCATTATGGATAATTACCTTGTGGGCAGGAGAGGTGGAGGTGTAGTGGTAATAACACTGAGCTCATAATTAATACCTGTCAGACCTGCTGAGTATTTCCAGTATTTCCTGTTTTTATTTCAGATTTCCAACATTTGAAGTATTTGGCTTTTAATTTATCATAGTAATCAAGAGTCCCAGGCTAATTCACAGGGGACCAGTCACTGGTGAAATTTAAATTAATTTAGTTCATAAAAATCTGGAAGTGAGAGCCAGTCTCAGTAATAGTGCCATGAAAATAACATTAATTGTCTTAAAAGCCTCTGTCTTAAAAACCATTAATGCCCTTTCGGGAAGGAAATTAACCGTCCTTACATGGTCTGGCCTACATGGTTGACTCTGAAATGGTCTAACAAGCCACTCAGTTGTCAAGGTCAATTATGGATGGGCAATAAATGCTGGCCTTGCCAGCGAAGCCCACATCCCAGGAAAGAATTTTAAACAAGAGAGTCACATAGCTTGCTGGCCCAACTAAATCCACTGTAAACTCCATCACATGCCCAATTGATTCCTCTCGAAACTCCATCACTGGCCCAATTGGTTCCACTGTAAACTCCATCACTGGCCCAACTGGTTCCATTGTAAACTTCATCACTGGCCCAACTGGTTCCACTGTACACTCCGTCACTGGCCCAACTAATTCCACTGTAAACTCCATCACTGGCCCAAAGGGTTCCACTGTCAACTCCATCACTAGCCCAACTGGTTCCACTGTAAACTCCGTCACTGGCCCAGCTAATTCCACTGTAAACTCCATCACTAGCCCAACTGGTTCCTCTGTAAACACCATCACTGGCCCAACTGATTCCACTGTAAACTCCGCCACTGGCCCAACTAATTCCACTGTAAACTCCAGCACTGGCACAACTGGTTCCTTTGTAAACTCCATCACTGAACCAACTGATTCCTCTGTAAACTCCATCACTGGCAAAACTGGTTCCTCTGTAAACTCCATCACTGGCACAACTGGTTCCTATGTAAAGTCCATCACTGGCACAACTGGTTCCTATGTAAACTCCATCACTGGCCCAACAAGTTCCACTGTAAACTCCATCATTGGCCCAACTGGTTCCTCTGTAAACTCCATCACTGGCCCATCTGATTCCACTGTAAACTCATCTCTGGCCCAACAAGTACCACTCTAAACTCCATCACTGGCCCAACTGGTTCCTCTGTAAACATCATTACTGGCCCAAAGGATTCCACTGTAAACTTCATCACTGGCCCAACTGGTTCCACTGTAAACTCCGTCACTGGCCCAGCTAATTCCACTGTAAACTCCATCACTAGCCCAACTGGTTCCTCTGTAAACTCCAACACTGGCCCAACTGATTCCACTGTAAACTCATCTCTGGCCCAACAAGTTCCACTCTAAACTCCATCACTGGTCCAACTGGTTCCACTGTAAACTCCATCATTGGCCCAACTGGTTCCTCTGTAAACTCCATCACTGGCCCAACAAGTTCCACTGTAAACTCCATCATTGGCCCAACTGGTTCCTCTGTAAACTCCATCACTGGCCCAACTGATTCCACTGTAAACTCATCTCTGGCCCAACAAGTTCCACTCTAAACTCCATCACTGGTCCAACTGGTTCCACTGTAAACTCCATCATTGGCCCAACTGGTTCCTCTGTAAACTCCATCACTGGCCCAACAAGTTCCACTGTAAACTCCATCATTGGCCCAACTGGTTCCTCTGTAAACTCCATCACTGACCCAACTGGTTCCTCTGTAAACTCCATCACTGACCCAACAAGCTCCATTGTAAGCTATATCGTTAGCCCAAATGGTTCCACTTTTAACTCCATCACTACCCAATTGGTTCCTCTGTAAACTCCATCATTGACCCAACTAATTCCATTGCAAACTCTGTCACTGGCACAACTGATTCCATTGTAAACTCCATCACTGGCCCAACTGGTTCGTCTGTAATCTCCATCACTACCCAACGGGTTCCACTGTAAACTCCGTCACTGACCCAACTAATTCCATTGTAAACTCTGTCACTGGCACAACTGATTCCACTGTAAACTCCATCACTGGCGCAATGGGTTCCACTGTAAACCCCATCTCTACCCAACTGGGTCCACTGACAACTCCATCACTACCCAATGGGTTCCACTGTAAACTCCATCACTGACCCAACTAATTCCATTGTAAACTCCGTCAAGGACACAACTGGTTCCACTGTAAACTCCATCACTGGCCTAACTGGTTATTCTGTAAGTTCCATCACTGGCCCAACTGATTTCATTGTAAACTCCATCACAGGTCGAACTGGTTCCTCTGTAAACTCCATCACTGACCCAACTGGTTCCTCTGTAAACTCCATCACTGACCCAACTGGTTCCTCTGTAAACTCTATCACTGGCCCAACAAGTTCCACTGTAAGCTATATCATTAACTCAAATGGTTCCACGATAAACTCCATCACTACCCAGCTGGTTCCTCTGTAAACTCCATCACTGACTCAACTAATTCCATTGTAAACTCCGTCACTGGCACAACTGATTCCATTGTAAACTCCATCAGTGGCCTAAACTGGTTCCTCTGTAAACTCCATCACCAGTTCGATTAGTTTCACAGTAATCTCCATCACTGGCCCAATTGGTTCCTTTGTAGGCTATATCATTAGCCCATCTGGTTCCACTACAAACTCCATCGCTATCCGACTGTTTCCTCTGTAAACTCCATCACTGGCCCAACTGATTTCATCGTAAACTCCATCACTACCCAACGGGTTCCTCTGTAAACTCCATCACTGACCCAAGTAATTCCATTGTAAATCTGTCACTGGCACAACTGATTCCACTGTAAACTCCATCACTGGCCCAACTGGTTTCTCTGTAAATTCCATCACTAGTTCGACTAGTTTCACTGTCATCTCCATCACTGGCCCAACTGGTTCCTTTGTAGGCTATATCATTAGCCCAACTGGTTCCACTATAAACTTCATCACTATCCAACTGTTTCCTCTGTAAACTCCATCACTGGCCCAACTGATTTCATCGTAAACTCCATCACTACCCAACTGGTTCCACTATAAACTCCATCACTACCCAATGGGTTCCTCTGTAAACTCCATCACTGACCCAACTAATTCCATTGTAAACTCCGTCACTGGCACAACTGATTCCTCTGTAAACTCCATCACTGGCACAACTCATTCCTCTGTAAACTCCATCACTGGCACAACTGATTTTATTGTAAACTCCATCACTGGCCCAACTGGTTTCTCTGTAAATTCCATCACTAGTTCGACTAGTTTCACTGTAAACTCCATCACTGGCCCAACTGGTTCCTTTGTAAACTCCATCAGTGGTTCGACTAGTTTCACTGTAAACTCCATCACTGGCCCAACTGGTTCCTTTGTAAACTCCATCAGTGGTTCGACTAGTTTCACTGTAAACTCCATCACTGGCCCAACTGGTTCATCTGTAAATACCCTGCTAAACACCCTACGTGGTCAGTCCTTCAACATAAAAAAGGGTTGCTCACCACAACATTCTCGAGGGCAATTATGAATGGGCAACAAATGCTGGCCTTTCCAGCAATGCCTTTCATTCCATAAAAGAATTTAAAAAAATTCTTTGTTGCTCTGGTATGATGGTGACGGACCTTCTCTTTGAACCTCTGTAGTGCTTGTGGTGTTGGTTGCCCTGTGTTGCTTATCCTACATCTCGAGCAGCAACACTATGTGCAATCAGCTAGGACGCATTTAGTTGGGTGTGTGTCAGTTATGGAACAGTTGACCAAGGTTTTCCTTAATATAACTGCACCAGTGGGTCTGACTGGGACCAAGCTAGGCTGCGGGGAAGGAGGATGTGGCTCCTGCACTGTGATGCTCTCCAAATATGACTTGTTTGAAAAGAAGATCCTGTATCCTTTCACTAACAGTTGTATGATGTTCCAGAAATAAAAACAATTTTCCTTTTGAACAAATGAAAAGGAAAAGTGCATCAGTGTGCACTCTATCTACTGGAAAGTGCTCCGTCTCCAACCACTAACAACACTAATTCACACAATAGGCCTAAATACTATTAATCCCAGGGTGCTCTTCACCTGTCAGGAGTTAGCCCAACTGGTTCCACTATAAACTCCATCACTGGCGCCTGTTTTTCTTCTTCCATGAACTGGAAGAGGAAAGAGGGCCATTTTCCAAATATATAGTCTTTGTGTTCGGTACACATTGCATTTGACTGATGGCTCCTCTTTAAAGCTGAATAGCTTGATGCTCAAAATCCATGATATTCTGGTAACTCTCATTCCACAAGATAGAAGGAGACAATTTTTGTCCGAGTAAGATCTGAAAAATCAGGTGGATGCAAAGAAGAGTCAACTTTAACTTTTCTGAAAGAGAGGAAACATGGGAGTTGACATCTGGCAAAGTTGATCGTCCCAGCCAGTATGTCAACTCCAGGTTCCAGGCGATGAAGGTGAAAATGACCCTCATACTTATGTGCATGTAAAACACATACCTAAAAAAAGATTCATTCCTAGACTTGGAGTCTATTTTCATTATTTTGCAAACTCAAAGAATTAGATAAGAGATTTTCTACTGTAAATAAGTCTCTGTTAAACTAAAACAAAAACAGAATGCGTTGGAAATACTCAGCAGGTCAGGCAGCATCTGTGGAGAGAGAAGCAGAGTTAACGTATTAGGTCTGTGAACTTTCATCAGAACACCAGAGATGAAAGGTTACAGATCTGAAATGTTAACTCTGCTTATCTCTCCACAGATGCTGCCTGACCTGCTGAGTATTTCCAACGCATTCTGTTTTTGTTTCAGATTTCCAGCATCTGCAGTATTTTGCTTTTATTTATCTCTGTTGGATTAGTTGCTTGTTCGTTATTTGTGGAGTAAATTTGCCTCTAAATCTTTGTAAAGGTCTTTGATTGCCTGCTTATTGGCAGTGTCACGTTGACTTGATATTTTCAGTCCCTTCAATTCTATGATCCCACATTCCCAGTGGGGGAAGTGAATGAGATTGAAGCGCAGGTCAGACACAGAAAGATGCAAAATTGTAGTCATGATTATAAGATGCTCCTCCAATACGAATATAATTCCTTGCTGGGAGTATTTGATCGTGGACTTAGAGTTGTAGCAACATAGGAATTGCTAGACAATAAAAAGAAGGCCCATCTAATTCGCCTTCTGCCATCCTGGCAGTCACTTGATACGTTAATGATGTTGACTGCTCATAGCAATAAATCTCTGTCAGTTAATCTACAGCAGACCCAGACATGAGACAGGGAAAAACCTCCAGTGATGGAGAGCTTTGGGAAACAAGTCCAAAGTCACCTATTCCTCCCGACAAGGGAAAGGTACTGACTGACATGTTGCACCAGGCAACTTTTACAAAATTATTGACTCAGCCATGGACATGGGGGCAATTAATCTGTATATACAGTGTCTAGACAATGTATTGTCACCAAAACACAATCCGATTTAAAACACATTTCTCCCTATAAATAAAGCAGCTAAGCATACAAACGCCAATGGAGAGCAGCACAACTGTATTAGCTAGCAAGCAAACAAAATAGTAAGCAATACCAATGCAAATTACTTTTGGTGATAGAATAGAGCTAGCTACACGATGTCACGGGGTGGTAGATGGACCTTATCAGATGACCTCTGTGGATTCACACTGTGGCCAAGAGTACAAATTCATCCAATAAGCCATGAGACTCAAGGAGAGGATTGTTATTGTGGTTGTTGAGGTGAGGCAGCTTCTCTACCTGCTTGTAATATGTGTTTGATTAGATCAGAGATACAGCACTGAAACAGGCCCTTCGGCCCACCGAGTCTGTGCCAAACATCAACCACCCATTTATACTAATCCTACACTAATCCCATATTCCTACCAAACATCCCCACCTGTTCCTATATTTCCCTACCACCTACCAATACTAGTGACAATTTATAATGGCCAATTTACCTATCAACCTGCAAGTCTTTTGGCTTGTGGGAGGAAACCGGAGCACCCGGAGAAAACCCACGCAGACACAGGGAGAACTTGCAAACTCCACACAGGCAGTACCCGGAATCAAACCCGGGTCCCTGGAGCTGTGAGGCTCCGTTGCTAACCACTGCGCCACTGTGCCGCCCTGAAGACAGACATCCAACAAAATGATCTCCAAATCAAGAGAATTTTATAGGATAGAGAAGATAGCATTTCAGAAGAGTCATGTAAAGCAAAAAATAAAATGGGACAGGAAGGGATAGAGAGATTAACGGTAGATAGACAACACTAGTTTATTCATCTTGAAGGCTGTTAAACTAGGTCCTGGATTCTAAAATACAGAAACAGCAGTGTCTCTCATGGGCAAAATGTCATTTGCTCACTGAAGCTAGTGACAAAATTAAATAATTACAATTGCAAATAAAGAGCACCCTGCAGTTCCTCCAACAAAGTGATTCTTTTAAATTCACTTACGTCTATATCTCAGTCGAACACTATTGATTCTGATTCAGCTCTGACAAAATGATTAACTAAAAGCTTTTCTGCAAAACGTTGAACAGTTGTTACTGCATGTATTATTCAGTTACTAACTATTTAGTCACTAACTGTAAGATTGTACTGCAGACTAACCAATTTATGTCCAAGCCAAATCTTTTATCTAATAACAAAGATGCACTTTTAATGTAAAGTAATTGATACAGATGACTTTCAAATGACATTGGCCACTCATGTTATATTCCCTAAAACTTGATAGTAAGTGATGCACATTGCAGTTACTGATCTTTAGTACACTTGTAAAACTTGTCCTTTAATCCAATTTGCAGCAAAAAAATCAGTTAATGACTGTTTCTAACATGGTAGTTGAAGCAGAATAAAGTTTTACTATGTCTTCCCCAACAGTTTTTAAAACTGCAAATACGTCATGGATTTTGTTAAGGAATCGTAGCCAGTTCAACAGATTAAGGTTAATTAAACTATCTGTTACATTTTATTTACTAACTATTGTATATGGGTCAGCAACATCCTGTTTTTGCCAATATCACTCAGTCCCATTTCACCATACTCTTGTATTCATGAGGAACTTCTAGAAATTCCTTGGATTTTCTTGCCTATTTTCATTGCAATACAAGTTCTGGAACAATGTGACTCCAAATGGAGAGCAGTGAAATTGTGGCATTTATATAGAAGTAAATGTCCAGCAACTTTCAACATGTCACTTAGCTTGTGCCCCAAGTGAAAGTAATATGTGCCAGAGAATAGAAATAGGCATTTCTTAAGTGACTTTTGCCATTTTAAAATGAGTTTACATAACACAAGCCTTTAAACTTGTATTTTAAAACAATCTAGCTGCAATGCTGTTTTAAAGCACAAGGTTAAAGGCTTGCAGCAGGGGTGTCCAACCTTTTCGTGTGAGGGGGCTACATTACACTTTGGTCTTACATGGGGTGCTGGTGAGACAATTTTGGAAAGATAAAGGCGTGAAAAATTTATCTGTTAATCAAAACAACAACAAATGTGCATTTTTGCAAAGAAGCTTTAAATGAGAAGACTAATTTATTGACCTAATTTCTCATCACTATGTTGGACGCTGATTTAGTGAGATGGCTGGCATTTCTTTTGCTAGCACAGGTAGTCAGTGGCTGCCCGCACACCTCTTCTAGTGATGTGAAGTATTCTGTATAGATGTCCATCTGCGAGGAGTGATCTTGATCCCTCTCTCTCCCTCCTTTCTTTCCCTGTCTGTCTGTCTCTCCCCCTCACTCTCTGTGCCCTCCCTCACTGTGTTCTTCTCTCTCTGTTTTCCTCCCTCTATGTTGTCCCCCCTCCATATTATCCCCCATGTCATGCCTGATCACTCGATCCCCCCTCGCTCTCTCTCTCTCTCTCTCTCTGTCCGTTTTCCCTCTCCTGCTCTATCTGACAGTTGTTGAGGGCAGGAACTGTCAGCAAAGCAGCTTTGCGGTTGGCCAGTTTATAAAAAAATCTCAACTTTCAGCTGACAGGTGCTGAGATGAGGAACAGCAGCTTCTGAACTTTGGACAGCTTTATGCTTTTCAGGTGGGCTTTTTAAAAAATCGGAATCCGCAGGAAAACCACGAATCTGTCTGAAGTTCGGAAACTGCTGTTCCCACTCTCAGCACCTGTCAGCTATGATACTGACAATTGTGATTTTTCTTTTAAAACCAGTCTGGTTGGAAAGAGGAAGCCAATGAGAAATTTCTAATTCCTGAAATTACTAGTCAAGGACATCGAAATTTTTTACTACAGACACTGGTGTCCGTGTATGAACACATTGCCAACCCCTGCTCCCGAGCATGCTACACTTAGCCATTTTACCCTCGTGGTTCCCCACAGACATGTAATGATGTGTTCTGCTTCGCATTCTTCTGGGCTTCTGCATACAGTGACCAGCCCTCCTTAACCGAGCCACCCAAGACACATTGCTGTGAACGCCTGCCTAGCGCCACTCTGCTCCCTGCACCGCACCGCCGTGACCACTGTGGAAGGAATTGGCAGCACCACCACTCGGCTTCACCCAGTCCAGGTAAGCCTTCCAGATTGTACTGGCGCCATGACTTCCTTGAGGGGGTACAGAGGACATTTTCTATCATAGTTCCAGGGACGATGGACCTCAGTTATCTGAAGAGACTGGAGAAGAGAAGGTTAAGAGGAGATTTGATAGAGATGTTCAAAATCACGAGGGGTTTAGGTAGAGTAAATAAGAAGAAACTGTTTCCAATGGCTGAAGGGTCAATAACCAGAGTTCAAGATTGAAAGTGATTGGCAAAAGAATCAGAGACTACATGAGGAGTTTTTTTTTGCACAGTGAGTTGTTGTGATCTGGAATGCACTTCCTGAAAGAACAGTGGGAGCAGATTCAATAGTAACATTCAAAAGAGAATTGGATAAATACCTGAAAGGAAAAAATTGCAGGACGAAGGGGAAAGAATTGGAGAGTGGGATTAGTCGGATGGCTGTACCAAAGAACTGTCACAGGAACGGTCAACACAATAGTCTTCTTCTGTGCTGTATTATTCTATAACTCTATGAAATGGTGGGAGCTTCTGGACCTATTCAAACTTCATCCCACGCCACTCCTGCAATTACCACCATCTCCTTGTCGTACTTACCACCTTATTGCATGAGTTTGAAATATTATTGTTTCGTTCTCCCCTTCCTTGTCTCTTTTCCTGCCAGGACAAGACTGTTGTTTTATGCTGAGTGTTATGAAAGTGCTTCTTTTTTTTCTTTTTTTTTGAGGACTTGTGTTAAAACTGAAAAGATTCCATGGATGTGTTTTTTTTTAACCAAGTTCACCAACTTGAGATGTTGTTTGAAAACCACCTGTGCTGGAAGTCATGTACTTTGGGCTCAGTAAACAACAGAACCCTTGTTGACCTGGGGAAAAATGGTTACAGAGAAGCGACATGTCAAGGTTTATGGAGCTGAAAGCGTTAAGAAGAAATAACATGAGGGTTAGAAAAGCAATTCAGCAGAATATACAACAGGTAGGATGAGAAATAAACAAACAAGCTGCTGGGGGCAAGGTAAGGGAGTGATTGAAACTAGGATGTGGCCCAGACTGCACAATCAACAAGTCGTGGAAGGTCTAGTTAATGTGATCAAGAACTAAGACTGGAGACATCTGTTGAACACTGAAAACGACAAAACTGATTAATCAGAGAGCTACATGATAAACTCACGGTTGGTGTGTTGCCTCCCAGGTGCCAGGGTACGTGATGTCTCGGATCGTGTTTTTGGGATCCTCAAGGGGGAGGGGGAGAAGCCCCAAGTCGTGGTACACATAGGCACCAACGACATAGGTAGGAAGACAGATGGGGATTTAAGGCAGAAATTCAGGGAGCTAGGGTGGAAGCTTCGAGCGAGAACAAACAGAGTTGTTATCTCTGGGTTGTTGCCCGTGCCACGTGCTAGCGAAGTGAGGAATAGGGAGAGAGAGGAGTTGAACACGTGGCTGCAGGGATGGTGTAGGAGGGAGGGTTTTGGTTTCCTGGATAATTGGGGCTCTTTCTGGGGTAGGTGGGACCTCTACAAACAGGATGGTCTTCACCTGAACCAGAGAGGTACCAATATCCTGGGGGGGAGATTTGCTAGTGCTCTTCGGGGGGGTTTAAACTAATTCAACAGGGGGATGGGAACCTAAATTGTAGTTCCAGTGTGCAGGATGTTGAGAGTAGTGAGGGCAGAGATAAGGTTATAAGGACACAAGAGGGCACTGGCAAGCAAGAGCTTGGTTTAAAATGTGTCGACTTCAACGCCAGGAGCATCCGGAATAAGGTGGGTGAGCTTGCAGCATGGGTTGGTACCTGGGATCTCGATGTTGTGGCCATTTCAGAGACATGGGTAGAGCAGGGACAGGAATGGATGTTGCGGGTTCCGGGATTTAGATGTTTCACTAAGAACAGAGAAGAGGGTAAAAGAGGGGGGGTGTGTGGCATTGTTAATCAAGGAAAGTATTACAGCGGCAGAAAGGACGTTTGAGGACTCGTCTACTGAGGTAGTCTGGGCCGAGGTTAGAAACAGGAGAGGAGAGGTCACCCTGTTGGGAGTTTTCTATAGACCTCCAAATAGTTCCAGAGATGTAGAGGAAAGGATAGCAAAGATGATTCTTGACAGGAGCGAGAGTAACAGGGTAGTGGTTATGGGGGACTTTAACTTCCCAAATATTGACTGGAAATACTATAGTTCGAGTACTTTAGATGGGTCTGTTTTTGTCCAGTGTGTGCAGGAGGGTTTTCTGACACAGTATGTAGACAGGCCAACCAGGGGCGATGTCACATTAGATTTGGTACTGGGTAATGAACCCGGCCAGGTGTTAGATTTAGAAGTTGGTGAGCACTTTGGTGATAGTGATCACAATTCGGTTAGGTTTACCTTAGCGATGGGCAGGGACAGGCATATACAGCAGGGCAAGAATTATAGCTGGGGGAAAGGAAATTATGATGCGATTAGGCAAGATTTAGGATGCGTAGGATGGGGAAGGAAACTGCAGGGGATGGGCACAATCGAAATGTGGAGCTTATTCAAGGAGCAGCTACTGCGTGTCCTTGATAAGTATGTACCTGTCAGGCAGGGAGGAAGTTGTCGAGCGAGGGAGCCGTGGTTTACTAAAGAAGTTGAAGAGCTTGTCAAGAGGAAGAAGAAGGCTTATGTTAGGATGAGACGTGAAGGCTCAGTTAGGGCACTTGAGAGTTACAAGCTAGCCAGGAAGGATCTAAAGGGAGAGATAAGAAGAGCAAGGAGAGGACACGAGAAGTCATTGGCGGATAGGATCAAAGAAAAACCCTAAGGTTTTCTATAGGTATATCAAGAATAAAAGAATGACTAGAGATAGGTCAGGGCCAATCAAGGATAGTAGTGGGAAGTTGTGTGTGGAATCGGAGGAGATAGGGGAAGTGTTAAATGAATATTTTTCGTCAGTATTTACAGTGGAGAAAGAAAATGTTGTCGAGGAGAATACTGAGATACAGACTACTAGGCTAGATGGGATTGAGGTTCACAAGGAGGAGGTGTTAGCAATTTTGGAAAGTGTGAAAATAGATAAGTCCCCTGGGCCAGATGGGATTTATCCTAGGATTCTCTGGGAAGCCAGGGAGGAGATTGCAGAGCCTTTGTCCTTGATTTTTATGTCGTCATTGTCGACAGGAATAGTGCCGGAAGACTGGAGGATAGCAAATGTTGTCCCCTTGTTCAAGAAGGGGAGGAGAGACAGCCCCGGTAATTATAGACCTGTGAGCCTTACTTCGGTTGTGGGTAAAATGTTGGAAAAGGTCATAAGAGATAGGATTTATAATCATCTTGAAAAGAATAAGTTCATTAGAGATAGTCAGCACGGTTTTGTGAAGGGTAGGTCGTGCCTCACAAACCTTATTGAGTTTTTTGACAAGGTGACCAAACAGGTGGATGAGGGTAAAGCCGTGGATGTGGTCTATATGGATTTCAGTAAGGCGTTTGATAAAGTTTCCCACGGTAGGCTATTGCAGAAAATACAGAAGTATGGGATTGAAGGTGAATTAGTGCTTTGGATCAGAAATTGGCTAGCTGAAAGAAGACAGAGGGTGGTGGTTGATGGTAAATGTTCATCCTGGAGTTTAGTTACTAGTGGTGTACCGCAAGGATCTGTTTTGGGGCCACTGCTGTTTGTCATTTTTATAAATGACCTGGATGAGGGTGTAGAAGGGTGGGTTAGTAAATTTGCGGATGACACGAAGGTCGGTGGTGTTGTGGATAGTGCCGAAGGATGTTGTAGGTTACAGAGGGACATAGATAGGCTGCAGAGCTGGGCTGAGAGATGGCAAATGGAGTTTAATGCGGAAAAGTGTGATATGATTCACTTCGGAAGGAGTAACAGGATTGCAGAATACTGGGCTAATGGGAAGATTCTTGGTAGTGTAGATGAGCAGAGAGATCTTGGTGTCCAGGTACATAAATCCCTGAAAGTTGCCACCCAGGTTAATAGAGCTGTTAAGAAGGCATATGGTGTGTTAGCTTTTATTAGTAGGGGGATCGAGTTTAGGAGCCACGAGGTCATGCTGCAGCTGTACAGAACTCTGGTGCGGCCGCACCTGGAGTATTGCGTGCAGTTCAGGTCACCGCATTATAGGAAGGATGTGGAAGCTTTGGAAAAGGTGCAGAGGAGATTTACTAGGATGTTGCCTGGTATGGAGGGAAGGTCTTACGAGGAAAGGCTGAGGGACTTGAGGTTGTTTTCGTTAGAGAGAAGGAGGAGAAGAGGTGACTTAATAGAGACATATAAGATAATCAGAGGGTTGGACAGGGTGGATAATGATAGCCCTTTTCCTCGGATGGTGATGGCAAACACGAGGGGACATAGCTTTAAGTTGAGGGGTGACAGATATAGGACAGATGTCAGAGGTAGTTTCTTTACACAGAGAGTAGTAGGGGCGTGGAACGCCCTGCCTGCAACAGTCGTAGACTCGCCAATTTTAAGGGCATTTAAGTGGTCATTGGATAGACATATGGATGAAAATGGAATAGTGTAGGTCAGATGGTCGGCGCAACATCGAGGGCTGAAGGGCCTGTACTGCGCTGTAATGTTCTATGTTCTATGTTCTAACTATTCATTGTATGACCATATTGCGTGACAAGAAATGTATATAAACTGGCAACTTTGAATGTAAAATCAGAGTGCTAGCTTGGACTGCCCGAGATAGTCTTTCCCTGCATATGCTTCAATAAATGATCGAATCCTGTTCCTGAGTCTCCTCGTGTGGTGATTGAGTTGTCCCGCAACAGGAGGTCAGGAGGTTGTCTCTCTGTTTAGGGGTTTGGATATTGTTTTCAGTTTAGTTGGGGTGTGAACAGTTTGAAGACAGTTGGTGTTTTTCCTGCCAAGGAAAAAGCAACCACCCAGCTCACTTATTTCACTACCTCTTTGAAGAAATCCTGCAAAGATCCAGTGTGGGACAGCTAAAATCTCCGGTGCTGCATAGCTCCTGAGAAGCTGGAAAAAAATCCTGAGATTCAAGTGTGTGCAGGTGAAAACCTTGATGCCACATTTCTCCTGGAAGCCCTGCTAGAACAATTCTCGACATCTCCAGAATCAACTGCTTCTGAAACAATCAGAGTCACCTGTCTTCATACTGCTGGAAACCAGATCAAAAAAAGGACAACTGACTTCCTTCCATATTTTTTTTTGTCAAGAATTAGCAGGTATTTGGCCAAAGTAGTCTTTTTCCTTTGTTTATTTTTTGTAACAGACCCCTGCAGAGAGAATTTCTGTATTTTTTCCAGTGTGTGCGTGTCATTCGGGAATTTAAAAAGGGAACTTTCATATTTCAAGCTGTGTGTTAATGCTTTTCTTCATTACTAGTTAAGTCTTGTTTCATAATAGACTGATAATTTTGTTGTCTATTAAAGAAACCTGCTTGGTATATTTTATTCTGGGATAAAAAAAGAGTATGTGATTGGCTGTATCGGTAACTGAGTAAACATTTAAATATATGTTGTGACCTGTGCAGAAGTGGAATTGGAAAAGACAGTGCACTCCTCCCGCCTCAGTCGTAACATGTGGTAGATTTTCACAGGGATCAGCGATCTCCTGTATCTTGGCAAATAGTCATTCTTCCTGTGTGATTTCACACAGTGATGCTGATGGGCCATTTACCATGAACCCTGTCATCCACTGATAGCTGCACCTGTCCACTTTCCAGCAAGAGTCTGGTTGACTTTCTTCTGAGCTACGTAATGGTATGGGGTCTATCCGAGGCCCCAAACACTCCTTTCAGGTGAAGCAGCGATTTACTTGTACTTCTTTCAATGTAGTATACTGTATTCGCTGCTCACAATGTGGTCTCCTCTACATTGGGGAGACCAAACGCAGACTGGGTGACCGCTTTGCGGAACATCTCCGCTCAGTCCGCAAGCAGGACCCTGAGCTTCCGGTTGCTTGCCATTTCAACACTCCCCCCTGCTCTCATGCTCACATCTCTGTCCTGGGATTGCTGCAGTGTTCCAGTGAACATCAACGCAAGCTCGAGGAACAGCATCTCATCTACCGATTAGGCACACTACAGCCTGCCGGGCTGAACATTGAGTTCAATAATTTCAGAGCATGACAGCCCCCCACTTTACTTTCATTTTTAGTCATTTTTAGTTATTTTTTCTTCCTTTTTTTTTTTGCATTCCTTTTTACATTTTTTCAATCTTTTTTTGCATTTATTTCATTTCATCTTAGTTTGTTCAGTTTGCTTACCCACTGTTTTTTTCAGGTTGTTTTTCTTCAGGTTTGCACTTGCTGATGTTCAATATTCAGTATATTCACACCTAATCTGTACTAATGCTTTGTCTTTCAACACACCATTAACATATTGTTTGCCTTTGCTCCGTGACCTTTTGGTCAGCTATGTGGCCTGGTCCAATCTGCACCTTCTCCTTTGTTATCTCTTGCCCAACCCCCACCTCACTTGTTTATAATCTGTGACTTTTCTAATATTTGTCAGTTCCGAAGAAGGGTCACTGACCCGAAACGTTAACTCTGCTTCTCTTTCCACAGATGCTGCCAGACCTGCTGAGTGAATCCAGCATTTCTTGTTTTTGTTTCAGATTTCCAGCATCCGCAGTATTTTGCTTTTATTATAATGGTATGGGGTCGTTGCGCACACAGGGTCTGAGAAATAGCTACTCAGTGATCTAACTGAAACAAACCATCAGTGAGTTCTACAGACACAGCTAATACCACAGGCCCCAGGCTGTCAATAACTCTACAGACACAGATAATACCACAGGCACCAGGCTGTCAGCAACTCTACAGACACAGCTAATACCACAGGCCCCAGGCTGTCAGTAACTCTACAGAGACAGCTAATACCACAGGCCCCAGGCTGTCAGTAACTCTACAGACACAGATAATACCACAGGCCCCAGGCTGTCAGTAACTCTACAGACACAGATAATACCACAGACACCAGGCTGTCAGTAACTCTATGGACACGGCTAATACCACAAGTCCCAAGGTTGTTAGTGAGATCTATGGCTATGGCTAGTTAAATTGACAGGCATAGAACAGTTCAAGAGCTTGGCAACAGGCAAATTACTAACTATTCCTCCAAAAACTATGCCTTGTTAGTGCGCAATTTATTTGTAACAAAACAAACACTGAAACTTATATTGAGTGATGGGAGTGTCATAACAAATTCACCAGCCAATAAAATGCTGCACATGTCCAGGAATGCCATCCTATTTCATTATTCCCTCATAACCTTCATCAAATCAGTAGAAGCTGAGCCATTCAGCCCATCAAATCTGTGCTGGTGTTTTTCTTCAAAAGAGCTAGTGCAATCCCACTCTCTATGTAGATCTTTGCCGCTGATGAGGCCTTCCATGGCTGATCAATCTTCTTACCGTCAACCTTGTCTTTCATTGCTTCACCAGGAACGAATAGCAAAAGCTCACGGCTCTCAGTGTGGATTCTGCACCCCTGGAATCGTCATGTCTGTGTACACTTTATTACGGAACAATCTGAAACCCACAATGGAGGAAATTGAAGACACGCTCCAAGGTAAAGTGTGTTTGTTGTGACTCAGTGACAGGGGGTTCTAGGCTTGCCTTGTCCAGTAAAGGTTCAGGAGAGTTAAAGACTGTTTAAATCTAGGGACTGATACATGTTCCATAGAGGAACGAACTAATTCATGAAGCAATCAGGGCAGAGTTAAACACACTGGTACCTGTCAGAGGGATTAAAAGTAGAGTAAAAAGGGACATGGAATTTGGATTGGGGCAAATGGAAGCAAGGGAGAAATAATGCTTAACAAAGATAACCTACAAGATGGACATGGGTAAAGGAAAGCTGGAAATTCTTTTAAGTAATGATTTCTTCATAATATGGTACACTGTAGCTTTCTGTACAATGTATTATGAATTTCTTTGTCTGTATTATGTCATGTAGTATTAATCAAATTAGACTAGAAGAGCAAATAGCTGGAGAAAGATATGCAAAACTAACACAAGAACATTAGATAAGCCCATCAGAGGTCACTAGGAGCTGTTTGAGAAGCAGTATAGGAAACCATGTTCTGGGAATACTTCTGTAGTTTAAAATCTTTAAAGTTTAATACTGAAAAATAGTAAAGGGGATTGTTACGACCAGGTGAGAAAGAGGTCTAGGGTTCCCGTTCAGCCTTCATTTGGTCTTATCATAACAGGATTTAATTTTAAACACACCCTGTTTTTAGCTCCCCACTTTCCAATTATAAGGTAAAGAAACCAGCACAAACAGCCTTTCTTAGGTTTAAAGAAGAAAAGTTGAAATTTATTAAACTTAAATTCTAATTCGTTTAACACCTACGGATGCATGCCATACCCCACGCTAACATGCATGCATGATACACACATGCAAAAAGAGACAGAAAAGAGCAGAAGAAAATAAAATGGAAAGATTTGAGGCAATATCTGAAGAGTTGTCACAGTCCTTCACGCTCACGGTAGAGTCCTTGATTGTAGGTAGATCTTGCTTTTCGTTGAGGCCCTGTATTCTTCTTAAACTTTGTTCGCTGTAGGAGACTTTTCTCTCTTGAGGTTCGTGTGTCTTCAGTGGATTCAGAGGCTTGTGAGAAAGGGATGGGAGCAGACAGGAGAGATCTTGTCAGTCCAGGAGCAAACAGCTTTCTCCCCAAACTGTTTGTACAAATTCAAAAAACTCAAGTTGCCCACCAGGTTAGTCATATGACTAGCTGGTTTGCCCATGTCCATTTGTGTATTCAGCCATCTTAGCAGTCAACCTGGAATACAAGCTCCCCCAACTTCAACGTCTGGTGATCAAAAGTCCATTGTGGGTTGAATGTCAGGGAATGGCTGCTTTGTCCTTCCAAACACCGTCTGTTAATAGGCAAATGTCTTTTCCAGCCACAGCCGATCTGTTCAACAAGTAACAGTCCAGTAACAGCTTAAAATCAATGTTCATGACAAAATTAATGTGCGTCATTCTTGGCAGATGGGGGCCTAGCATGACAGAGATTATATTGGATTCTAATTCACAAAGAACCAGAGTTTGTAGTACACACATCCACTGACAGAGAGGAGACCTAGGAGATAATGATGTACGAAACCTCAAGTCACGAACTATTGTCATGAAGACCCCGACCTGCCAAGAATGAGGCATCTTAATTTCGTCATATGAACATTAATATTGAACTGGAATGAAGAAATGACTTGTTAAAAGAGATCACCAGACATTTGTCTGGAAAACATTTGCATACGAAGAGACAATGCTTGGAGAGACAAAAGAATAGCTCACTGATTCAATTAACAGAGTTTGGGCTGGGCAATGGTGATCCACATCTTGTCGGAGTAATAGACAGCACCACACTCACCCCCCCAATCCCACCCCAACCCCACTGAGAGCTTTGAAATCCACAAATGCAGGAGTTTTTTTAAACAGTGAGTGACGTGACTAACCTGCTGGCCCAGGTCTGGTTTTGAATTGTGCTCACAGGATAACAAAGAACAAAGAACAGTACAGCACAGGAACAGGCCATTCGGCCCTCCAAGCCTGCGCCGCTCATGATGCCTGTCTAAACTAAAACCTTTTGCACTTCCGGGGTCCATATCCCTCTATTCCCATCCTATTCATGTATTTGTCAAGATGTCTCTTAAACGTTATTATCGTACCTGCTTCCACCACCTCCCCCGGCAGCAAGTTCCAGACACTCACCACCCTCCATGTAAAAAACTTGCCTCGCACATCCCCTCTAAACTTTGCCCCTCGCACCTTAAACCTATGTCTCCTCGTAACTGACTCTTCCACCCTGAGAAAAAGCTTCTGACTATCCACTCTGTCATGCCACTCATAACTTTGTAAACCTCTATCCTGTCGCCCCTGCACCTCCGTTGTTCCAGTGAAAACAATCCGAGTTTATCCAACCTCTCCTCATAGTTAATACCCTCCAGACCAGGCAACATCCTGGTAAACCTCTCTGTACCCTCTCCAAAGCCTCCACATCCTTCTGGTAGTGTGGCGACCAGAATTGCACACAATATTCCAAATGTGGCCTAAGGTTCTGAACAGCTGCAGCATGACTTGCCAATTTTTATACTCTATGCTCCGACCGATGAAGGCAAGCATGCCGTATGCCTTCTTGACTACCTTATCCACCTGCGTTGCCACTTTCAGTGACCTGTGGACCTGTACGCCCAGATCTCTCTGCCTGTCAATACTCCTAAGGGTTCTGCCATTTACTGTATACTTCCCACCTCTATTAGACCTTCCAAAATGCATTACCTCACATCTGTCCGGATTAAACTCCATCTGCCATTTCTCCGCACAAGTCTCCAACCGATCTATATCCTGCTGTATCCTTTGACAATCCTCATCACTATCCGCAACTCCACCAACCTTTGTGTCGTCTACAAACTTACTAATCAGACCAGCTACATGTCCCTCCAAATCATTTATATATACTACAAAGAGCAAAGGTCCCAGCACTGATCCCTGCGGAACACCACTAGTCACAGACCTCCATTCAGAAAAGCACCCTTCCACTGCTACCCTCTGTCTTCTATGACCGAGCCAGTTCTGTATCCATCTTGCCAGCTCACCTCTGATCCCATGTGACTTCACCTTTTGTACCAGTCTGCCATGAGGGACCTTGTCAAAGGCTTTACTGAAGTCCATATAGACAACATCCACTGCCCTTCCTTCATCAATCATCTTCGTCACTTCGTCAAAAAACTCGATCAAGTTAGTGAGACACGACCTCCCCTTCACAAAACCATGCTGCCTCTCGCTAATAAGTCCATTTGTTTCCAAATGGGAGTAAATCCTGTCCCGAAGAATCCTCTCTAATAATTTCCCTACCACTGACGTAAGGCTCACCGGCCTGTAATTTCCTGGATTATCCTTGCTACCCTTCTTAAACAAAGGAACACCATTGGCTATTCTCCAGTCCTCTGAGACCTCACCTGTAGCCAATGAGGATGCAAAGATTTCTGTCAAGGCCCCAGCAATTTCTTCCCTTGCCTCCCTCAGTATTCTGGGATAGATCCCATCAGGTCCTGGGGACTTATCTACCTTAATAATTTGCAAGATGCCCAACACCTCCTCCTTTTTGATATCGACATGACCCAGTCTATCTACACACCCTTCCCTAGACTTGTCATCCACCAAGTCCTTCTCTTTGGTGAATAGTTTGAAGACAGAGACTGCAGATTGTAACTGAACCTGGAACAAGACAGCCTCTCTCGTGGCTGGCTCTTTCTCGCTTTCTGACAAACCCCCCAGACCCACTGAAGTCACTCAAACCTCAAGAAAGAAAAGTCTCCTACATCGAAACAAGTTGAATCGTGCACTGGGCCCTAATGAATAGCAAGACTTACCGGCAACCAAAGGCTCCACATTGAACTCAAACGACTGTAATTACAATCCAGCTATTGCCTTAAACCTACCTCCTTTATTATTTCTACTTTTTCTGTCTCTATCTGCCTGTGTGTTTAACGCATTATGCATGCTAGCGTGGTTGTGTATTCCTAGTTGTTAACCGAATTAGAGTTTAAGATTAATAAACTTCCACCTCTCTTGTTTAAATCTAAGAAAACCTGTCTGGTTTGATTTCTTTGCCTGACAGTTGGAAAGCAGTGAACAAGGATTCACTGAGGCGGAGCTAAAAACACGATGTTTTTAAAATTAAACCTTGTTACGGTTAAACCAGGCAAAGGCCAAGAGGGAACCCTTAGACTCCTCTCTCACCTGGTTGTAACACTATCTTTCCCTTCCTTAGTTTGCAATAAGAGGATATTTGCGATATATTAGTCATTCCGAACCTGCAGTCAGTTAGCGTGAGACTTTAAAAGCATTGGGCTTTACAAAACAGCAGTTCCAGCAAAAATCTGGGTCATTTTCCAAGCCTAGTCACTATTAACATCCTCCTAATCCTATATTCTGAAGCAGGGGCCACTTGAGCAGCCTCGTCCAGTGGAAGAGTTAGAGTTAGAGTTATTCTTTCATCCCATGAAAGAGTTAAAAAAAGGCTGTGGGCATCACTGACAATTTACTGTCCATCACTAGTTGCCCTGATACAACCGAATAGCTCACTAGAGCACTTCAGAATCAACAACGTTGTGTTGGGGACTGGATTCATGTTTGGCCAGAGTGGATAAGAACAGCAAGTTTCCTTCCTTAAAGGATATTAATGGACCAGTTGGATTTTTAATGATAATCCGACAAGCTTGATGGTCACTCTTACTGATAGCAGCTTTTTATATCCTTTTTCAATGAAATTCAAACTGCCATTGGTGGGATTTGATCCCAGGTTCTCTGAATTATACCAGTTACCTAATCACCACACTACCACGCCCAGATCAGATCAAAACTCCATTTACCTGCTTGGGCTCAGTGAAATTATCAGCTTGACTCCATTTGGTTTGAAAGAAATATGCACAGGGTATGACTTCTGGAAGGAGACCTTGGCCAGGGCTCTAGCTCTTGGCCACTGTTTCCCTGCACTGCCCCCCAATGGCAGGAAGTAGATATCAGCTGTGATGCTACTTGTGGTAGAATAGCCCAGCCACAACTCACTACCACCGTCACTCAAGGTCTACATGTGAAAGGCGAAGCGGTTTTGGTATCAATGCAAAAAGAGTAAATTCACTGTCTTATATACACAAACATACATCTCTCCTCATAACCAACACCACCAGACTGTTCATACTCTGCTGTAAGTTAATGGGCAGGACTGAGTAATGTTTTGCAACACATCCATAAATTCAGTCAGAATGTTTGCGGACACTGGTGTGGTGGGTTTGAGGGATGGTGGGGGTACAGAGAACTGAGTGGCTTCCACCTAATCTACTCGATATATTGACAACACTTGTGAGGGGGACCACAACTAGCACTAATTAATCGAACAAGAATTCAAAGAAAGTCCTACATTTCTATAGCACCTTTCACAACCTCAGAACATCCCAAAGTACTTCACAACCAATAAAGTTATTTAAAAGTATAGTCATTATTGTATGTAAGCAACATGCAGCCAATTTGTGCACAGCAAGTTCCCACAAGTTGGAAGAAACACTGAGTGATGAGTTGGTTGAGACATTGAGTGATGTGGTTTATTGAGGGATGTGGTTTATTGAGGGATGTGGTTCATTGAGGGATGTGGTTCATTGAGGGATGGGATTTATTGAGGGATGTGGTTCATTGAGGGATGGGGTTTATTGAGGATGTGGTTTATTGAGGATGGGGTTCATTGAGGGATGTGGTTCAGTGAGTGATGGGGTTCATTGAGGAATGTGGTTCATTGAGGGATGGGGTTTATTGAGGATGGGGTTCATTGAGGGATGTGGTTCATTGAGGGATGGGGTTTATTGAGGATAGGGTTTATTGAGGATGGGGTTCATTGAGGGATGTGGTTCATTGAGGGATGTGGTTTATTGAGGGATGGGGTTCATTGAGGAATGGGGTTTATTGAGTGATGGGGTTCATTGAGGGATGTGGTTTATTGAGGTATGGGGTTTATTGAGGATGGGGTTCATTGAGGGATGTGGTTCATTGAGGGATGGGGTTTATTGAGGATGGGGTTTATTGAGGATGGGGTTCATTGAGGGATGTGGTTCATTGAGGAATGGGGTTTATTGAGGATGGGGTTTATTGAGTGATGGGGTTTGTTGAGTGATGGGGTTTGTTGAGTGATGGGGTTCGTTGAGAGATGGGGTTTGTTGAGTGATGGGGTATGTTGAGTGATGGGGTATGTTGAGTGATGGGGTATGTTGAGTGATGGGGTTTATTGAGTGATGGGGTTCGTTGAGTGATGGGGTTTGTTGAGTGATGGGGTATGTTGAGTGATGGGGTATGTTGAGTGATGGGGTTTATTGAGTGATGGGGTTCGTTGAGTGATGGGGTTTGTTGAGTGATGGGGTATGTTGAGTGATGGGGTTTGTTGAGTGATGGGGTTTGTTGAGGGCTTGAGAGGATTAAAGAATGACTCATTAATTGCTCAATCCTCTAGAACATTCCGACAGTGTTGGTGACCCTACATTTCCTCATCGATATCCCTTTGCACCTGAATTATAAGCTAAATTTCAGATCTGACGCTTCCTGCGGGAACCTGACTCGACAGGAGAGTGAATCAGAGAATCACCACCACAAGGTGACAGCTGGATCTCGGACTCATAGTCTCTTCAAGTGCAATGAGGAGTGATGCCTGAGTTTTCGATTCCTCAGTTTTTGGATGACTCCTGCTAATTTGCCTGTATTTTGCTTGCAGGAAACTTGTGTCGCTGCACAGGATACAGAGCCATCCTCGAGGGTTTCAGCACCTTTGCCAAAGTAAGGAAGTTCAAATTGCTGTGAATAAATTTTGCTGCCCGTTCCCTACCCAGTGAGGACGTGTAGCAAAGTGCAAAACCATGTCAACATGCAAGGAAAACTTTCACCAATACAGGCCAATTTATGGCAATGTAATTATGTCAGTGTCTAACACGTTATCACAGAGTGGCCTGAACTCAGGTGCAATTCTTTGCACAACCCTCTTTATTCTGTGTATACACGAGAGATCTGATTAAAGTGTGAGATTCTTGAAAATAATGCTGGTAGACAAACTCCCGCTGGTCTCCTAACCCCAGACTCCGGTTCCTGATGGTATCTTGACATTAGATTAATTATCAGAGTTGATTTAGCACCCTGATAGCCACAATATAATCTGTGGAAAGCAATTACAGCAAAAAAAATCAAGACATCATTTGCATTTTAGCTGGAAAATTAGGAGCTGACTCAGCATAATGTTTGAGTGGGTTCAGAGAATAGAGATAATAGGTGTAATATTACTTGTTCTTTGGTGCGTAAGAGTATTTTAAATTCACAGTACTCCAAGTAATATCCAAAGAAAACTGGGTTCATATTATAACTTAACTAGAAGAAATATATATTTATATTTATACAAACAGTTATTGCACAGGCCACATCTGAACACATTTTACTCTGTCCGGCTCCACCCACAACTCCCTGGTCATGTGTGACGCAACATCACTTCCTCTGGTGATCTTCACTTATCGCTCTTAAAGTGGTCTGCTCTTAAGGTGGTCCCTTCTTAAGGTGGTCCCACAACACTTGGCATGTACTGTCATTGGCAGGGTGTGTCTAGTGGTGCCGCAAGGATCTATGTTGCCGCCTCATCTATTCATCGTATTTATTAATGATGTAAATGATATGATAGAAAACCACACATCCAAATTTTCCAATGACACAAAGATAGGTGGCATTGCAAGGAGTGTAGATGGAAGCATAAAGAAGGATAATGGAATACTATCCTTTATTATGAGAGGAATTGAAAATAAAAGTAAGGATGTTATGCTTCAGTTAGACAGGGCATTGGTGAGACCACATCTCAAATACTGTGTTCAGTTTTGGTCTCCCTATTTAAGGAAGGATGTGAATGCATTGGAGGTGGTTCAGAGGAGGTTTACGAGATTGATAGCTGGAATGAGCGGGTTGTCTTATGACGAAAGGTTAGACAGACTGGGCTTGTTTTCACTGGGGTTTAGAAGAGTGAGGGGAGGCTTGAAGCATATCAGATCCTGAATGGTCTTGACAGGGTGACTATGGAGGGGATGTTTCCTCTTGTGGGTCACCCTTTTAGGACAGAGATGGGGAGAATTTTTTTTCTTTCAGAGGGTTGTGCAACTTTAGAATTCTGTACCTCAGAAGTTGGTGGAGGTGGGGGTCATTTAATATTTTTAAGGCAGAGATAGATAGATTCTTGTTAGGCAAGGGAATCAAAAATTATCAGGGGTAGATGGGAGTGTGGAATTCGAGACAGAAACAGATCAGCCATGATCTTATTAAATAGCAGAGCAGGCTCGATGGGCTGAATGGTCTACTTCTGCTCCTAATTCGTAAGGTCATATGGTATAAAATTACAAAGAGATACAGATAGATTAAGTGACTCGGCAAAACTGTAGCAAAAGAGTGTGTGGGCGGGAGAGAGAGAGAGGGGGGGAAATGAAAGAGCAAGAGAGAGGCGACAGAGAGAGAGAGGGGGGGTGGGGGGAGACAGAGAGAGAGAGGGGGGGGGACAGAGAGAGAGAGAGAGAGAGAGAGAGAGGGGGGGTTGTGAACAGAGAGAGAGAGAGACAGAGAGGGGGGGCAACCGAAAGAGCAAGAGAGAGGGGACCGAGAGAGAGAGGGGGGAGGGGAGACAGAGAGAGAGAGAGAGGGGGGGGGGGGACAGAGAGAGAGAGAGAGAGAGGGGGGTGGACAGAGAGAGAGAGAGAGGGGGGACCGAGAGAGAGGAGGGATAGTGAGAGAGGGAGCAGAGAGAGAGGGGGACAGAGAGAGGGAGGGGAGACAGACAGATAGGGAGGCAGAGAGAGAGGGGGGGCAGAGAAGGGGACAGAGAGAGAGAGACGTGCGCAGAGAGAGATAGGGGGAGGACAGAGAGAGAGAGACGGGAGGACAGTGAGAGAGAGAAAGGGGAGGACAGAGAGAGAGAAGGGGAGGACAGAGAGAGAGAGAGAGGAGGAGGACAGAGGGAGAGAGAGAGAGAGAGGGCGGAGGACAGAGAGAGAGGGGAGGACAGAGAGAGGGGGGGAGTACAGAGAGAGAGAGGGGGGAGGACAGAGAAGAGAGATAAGAGAGGGGAGGACAGAGAGAGAGAGAGAGAGAGAGAGAGAGAGAGGGGAGGACAGAGAGAAAGAGGGGAGGGCAGAGAGAGAGAGAGAGAGGTGGGATAGACAGAGAGAGGTGGGGACAGAGAGAGGTGGTGACAGAGAGAGAGAGGGAGAGCGAGGGGGATAGATAGAGAGAGGTGGGGACAGAGAGTGAGAGAGGGGCACAGAGAGAGAGGGGGGAGGACAGAGAGAGAGCGAGGGGAGGACAGAGAGAGAGAGGGGAAGACAGAGAGAGAGAGAGAGAGGGGGATAGATTGAGACAGGTGGGGACAGAGAGTGAGAGAGGGGCACAGAGAGAGAGAGGGGGGGGGGAGGACAGAGAGAGAGAGAGAGAGAGGGGAGGACAGAGAGAGAGAGGGGAGGACAGAGAGAGAGAGAGAGAGGGGGAGGACAGAGAGAGAGGGGAGGACAGAGAGAGAGAGTGAGAGAGAGATAGAGAGAGAGAGAGGAGGACAGAGAGAGAGAGAGAGAGGGGGGGAGGACAGAGAGAGAGAGAGAGGGGAGGACAGAGAGAGGGAGAGGGGAGGACAGAGAGAGAAAGAGAGGGGAGGACAGTGAGAGAGAGAGAGGGGAGGACAGAGAGAGAAAGAGAGGGGAGGACAGTTAGAGAGAGAGAGAGGGAGAGAGGGAGAGAGGGGGGAGGACAGAGAAAGAGAGGGGGGAGGACAGAGAGAGAGAGAGAGAGAGAGAGAGAGAGGAGGAGGACAGAGAGAGAGAGAGGGGGAAGGACAGAGAGAGAGAGGGGGGGGAGGACAGAGAGAGAGAGGAGGACAGAGAGAGAGAGAGGGGAGGACTGAGAGAGAGAGGGGGGGGAGGACAGAGAGAGAGAGAGAGAGAGAGGGGAGGACAGAGAGAGAGAGGGGGGGAGGACAGAGAGAGAGAGGAGGACAGAGAGAGAGAGAGGGGAGGACAGAGAGAGAGAGAGGGGGGGAGGACAGAGAGAGAGAGAGGGCAGGACAGAGAGAGGGAGAGAGAGAGGGGAGGACCGAGAGAGAGGGACAGACAGATAGGGGGGCAGAGAGAGGCGGCGAGGGGGGGAGACACAGAGAGAGAGGGGGACAGAGAGAGAGAGAGGGACAGACAGATAGGGGGCAGAGAGAGGGGGCAGGGGGGACACAGAGAGAGAGGGGGACACAGAGAGGTAGGACAGATAGACAGGGGGCAGAGAGAGAGGGGGCAGGTGCGGACGTAGAGAGAGGGGGGACAAAGAGAGAGGATGATAGATCGAGAGAGGTGCGCAGAGTGAGGGAGGTAGAGACAGAGAGAGAGGGGGACAGAGAGAGGGAGGAGAGATAGACAGGGGGCAGAGAGAGAGGGGATCGGGGGGTGGGGGGGACACAGAGAGAGAGAGGGGGACAGAGAGAGAGGGGGACAGAGAGGGAGAAGAGACCGACAGATAGGGGGGCAGAGAGAGAGAGGGGAACAGAGAGAGGGAGATAGATAGAGAGAGGTGCGCAGGGTGAGAGGTGGGGACACAGAGAGGTGGGACACAGAGAGGTGGGAACAGAGAGAGAGGTGGTACACAGAGAGGTGGAAACAGAGAGAGAGGTGGGAACACAGAGAGAGAGGTGTGCAGAGTGAGAGACAGGTGAGGACAGATAGAGAGAGGGAGGAGAGACTGAGAGATAGGGGGCAGAGAGAGGGGGCAGAGGGGGGACACACAGAGAGAGGGGGACACAGAGAGAGAGGGGATAGATAGAGAGAGGTGCGCAGAGTGAGAGAGAGGTGGGGACATAGAGAGAGGGGGACAGAGAGAGGGAGGAGAGACAGACAGATAGGGGGGCAGAGAGAGGGGGCAGAGGGGGGACACAGAGAGAGAGGGGGACAGAGAGAGAGAGAGGGACAGGCAGATAGGGGAGCAGAGAGAGGAGGCAGAGAGAGAGAGGACGGTGGGGGGGGGGGACACAGAGAGAGGGGAACAGAGAGAGAGAGAGGGACAGACAGATAGGGGGGGCAGAGAGAGGGGCGGGGGGGGGGGGTGGACAGAGAGAGAGGGGGACACAGAGAGAGAGGAGAGGTGGGGATAGAGAGAGGTAGGAGACAGACAGGGGGGCAGAGAGAGGGGGCAGAGTGGGGCACAGAGAGGAGAGGGGGACAGAGAGAGAGGGACAGAGAGAGGAAGGAGAGACAGACAGATTGTGGGGCAGAGAGAGTGGACAGAGAGGGGGACAGAGAGAGAGAGAGGGAGGACAGATAGAAAGAGAGAGAGAGAGAGAGAGAGAGAAGGGGGGAGGACAGATAGAGAGAGAGAGAGAGAGAGGGAGGACAGACAGAGAGAGAGAGAGAGAGAGAGAGAGAGAGAGAGAGAAGGGAGGAGGACAGATAGAGAGAGAGAGAGAGAGGGAGGACAGATAGAGAGAGAGTGGGGGGGAGGACAGAGAGAGAGTGAGAGAGTGATCAAGATTACTCCTGACACATGGACATCTATCTGGAATACTCTGCATCACTACAACAAGTGTGTGAGCAAACATCGACTACTTGTGCAAGCAAGTATCTCACTAAAATAGTGTCCAGAGTGAACAGAAAGTTAAGTCAATAAATTAATCTTCTTACTTCAAGCTTCTTCACAAAAATGCACATTTGTTGTTGTTTTGATTATTTGTATGATAAATTTTTAATGCCTTAATCTTTCTGAAATTGTCTCACCAGCCCCCTATGTAAAACAAAAGTTGTAATGTGGCCACCCCCATTCAAAAAGATTGGACAATCCTGACCGAGAAGGACAAGGGTAGCAGACACTAGGAACACCGCCAACTGCAAGTTCTCCTCCAAGTCACACACCATCCTAACTTGGAACTATATTGCTGTTCCTTCACTGTCACAGGGTCAAAAAACTCCTCACAGTACTGTGAGTGTACTTACACCACTTGGACTGCAGTAATTCAAGAAGATGGCTCACCGACATCTTCTCAAGGGAATTTAGGAATGGGAACAAATGCTGGCCTTGGCAGTAAGGCGCACATCCCATGACTGAATAAAAAAAGATAGACAGAAACTATTTCCACTAGTTGAGATATAGACTAAAAATTAGAGCCAGACCTTTGAGGAGTGAAATTAGGAAACACTTCTACAAATGGCAATTGATTAGTTGTTAATTTTAAATCGGGGATTGATAAATATTTATTAGCCAAAGGTATTCAGGGACATGGGGCAAAGGCAAGTTATATGGAGTTGGGTCGCAGATCAGCCATGATCTCATTGAATGGTGCAGGGGTTAAGTGGCCTCTTCCCTGTTCCTATGTTCCTGTATTCCTTAGTGATAGCAAGATTATGGGAGGGTGGATATTGAGAGGATGGATAATGGGAGTACAGATAATGGGAGTGTGGATAATGGGGATAATGGAAATGCGGATAATGGGAGGATGGATATTGGGAATGCGGAAAATGGGAGTGTCGATAACGTGAGCGTGAATAATGGGAGGGCGGATAATGAGAGTGCAGATAATGGAAAGGTGGATAATGGAAAGGTGGATAATAGGAGGATGGAAAATAGAAGTGCGGATAATGGGATGGCAAATAATGGGAATGCGGATAATGGAAGAACAAATAATGGGAGGGCAGATAATAAGAGTGTGGATAATGGGAATGTGGTTTATAGGAATGGAGGCAATGGGAATGCAGATAATGAGAGTGCAAATAATGGGAGGGTGAATAACGTGAGCCCGGAAGATGGGAGTGTGGATGATGGGAGTGTGGATGATGGGAGTGTGGATGATGGGAGTGTGGATGATGGGAGGGCGGATGATGGGAGTGTGGATGATGGGAGTGTGGATGATGGGAGTGTGGATGATGGGAGCGTGGATGATGGGAGTGTGGATGATGGGAGTGTGGATGATGGGAGTGTGGAAGATGGGAGGGCGGATGATGGGAGTGTGGATGATGGGAGGGTGAATAACGTGAGCCCGGAAGATGGGAGTGTGGATGATGGGAGTGTGGATGATGGGAGTGTGGATGATGGGAGTGTGGATGATGGGAGTGTGGATGATGGGAGGGCGGATGATGGGAGTGTGGATGATGGGAGTGTGGATGATGGGAGTGTGGATGATGGGAGCGTGGATGATGGGAGTGTGGATGATGGGAGTGTGGATGATGGGAGTGTGGAAGATGGGAGGGCGGATGATGGGAGTGTGGATGATGGGAGGGTGGATGATGGGAATGTGGATGATGGGAGTGTGGATGATGGGAGTGTGGATGATGGGAGTGTGGATGATGGGAGTGTGGATGATGGGAGCGTGGATGATGGGAGTGTGGATGATGGGAGTGTGGATGATGGGAGTGTGGATGATGGGAGGGCGGATGATGGGAGTGTGGATGATGGGAGGGCGGATGATGGGAGTGTGGATGATGGGAGTGTGGATGATGGGAGTGTGGATGATGGGAATGTGGATGATGGGAGTGTGGATGATGGGAGTGTGGATGATGGGAGTGTGGATGATGGGAGGGTGGATGATGGGAGTGTGGATGATGGGAGTGTGGATGATGGGAGTGTGGATGATGGGAGGGTGGATGATGGGAGTGTGGATGATGGGAGTGTGGATGATGGGAGTGTGGATGATGGGAGTGTGGATGATGGGAGGGCGGATGATGGGAGGGTGGATGATGGGAGTGCGGATGATGGGAGGGTGGATGATGGGAGTGTGGATGATGGGAGTGTGGATGATGGGAGGGTGGATGATGGGAGTGTGGATGATGGGAGTGTGGATGATGGGAGTGTGGATGATGGGAGGGTGGATGATGGGAGTGTGGATGATGGGAGTGTGGATGATGGGAGGGTGGATGATGGGAGTGTGGATGATGGGAGTGTGGATGATGGGAGGGTGGATGATGGGAGTGTGGATGATGGGAATGTGGATGATGGGAATGTGGATGATGGGAGTGTGGATGATGGGAGTGCGGATGATGGGAGTGTGGATGATGGGAGTGTGGTTGATGGGAGTGTGGATGATGGGAGGGCGGATGATGGGAGTGTGGATGATGGGAGGGCGGATGATGGGAGTGTGGATGATGGGAGTGTGGATGATGGGAGTGTGGATGATGGGAGGGCGGATGATGGGAGGGCGGATGATGGGAGGGTGGATGATGGGAGGGTGGATGATGGGAGTGTGGATGATGGGAGGGTGGATGATGGGAGTGTGGATGATGGGAGGGTGGATGATGGGAGGGTGGATGATGGGAGTGTGGATGATGGGAGGGTGGATGATGGGAGGGTGGATGATGGGAGTGTGGATGATGGGAGGGTGGATGATGGGAGGGTGGATGATGGGAGTGTGGATGATGGGAGGGTGGATGATGGGAGGGCGGATGATGGGAGTGTGGATGATGGGAGGGTGGATGATGGGAGTGTGGATGATGGGAGGGTGGATGATGGGAGGGTGGATGATGGGAGTGTGGATGATGGGAGGGTGGATGATGGGAGTGTGGATGATGGGAGTGTGGATGATGGGAGTGTGGATGATGGGAGTGTGGATGATGGGAGGGCGGATGATGGGAGGGTGGATGATGGGAGTGTGGATGATGGGAGTGTGGATGATAGGAGGGCGGATGATGGGAGCGTGGATAATGCGACCATGGAAAATAGGAAGGTAGGAATAGGGGTGTGGATAATTAAGATTCTCCTCTAGATCCTGAATGATGTTCTGCTGTTTTTGTCTCTTACCACCACCAACTACTGCCCCCTCATTTCCATCTTCTGAGGACACTGACTAATGCTTGGATATAAGTCCACGGGTGCAGAATATGTTCCAGTACTGACCCCATGCTAGTCCTCATGTGTGAATCTGGACAGTGCCTTTTAGCAGGTTATTCACTCCTGCCTACACTCAACATGACATAGTTATATACTGTCACCAAATATTTACAGCACTGAAACAGGCCATTTGGCCCAGCAGATTCATGATGGTGTTTATGCTGTAATCAAGCATAAACACACACTCTTATTCATCGAACCCCATCAGCATATCCTTCTATCCTTTTCTGTCTCATGTGTTTATCTAGTTTTCTCTTAAATACATCTATACTATTCACCTCAACTACTTCCTGTGAATAACGAGTTCCACATTCTAACCACTCTGTGGGTAAAGATGTTTCTCCTGAATTCCTATTGGATTTATCAATGACTAGAGTACATTGATATGGGTACTCTAGCATAGTGGTTATGTTACTAGACTAGTAATTTCATAAGCCTGGGCCAATAAACAATAGGCAAGAGTTCAAATCCCATCACAACAACTGAGGAATTTCAATGCAGTTTAATGAAAAAATCTAAAATGCAAAGCTAATGTTAGTAATGGCAATCTTAAACCTTGCTTGCTGTAGAAGTCTTTTCTCTCTTGGGGTTCATGTGACTTCAGTGGATTCAGAGACTTGTGAGAAAGAGGTGGGAGCAGACAGGAGAGATCTTCTCAGTCCAAGAGCAAGTCGGCACTCTCAGTTCAAACTGTTTGTACAATGCAGAAGACCCCAGCTTGCCAAGAAGGTTAGGCATGTGACTAACTGGACTGATCACGTCTTGGATTGTATCGCCTTAGCATTCTTTGGAATGCTCCTCTTCCACACAATACCTGGTGATCAAGGTCCATTGTAGGTTGAATGTGTCAGGGAATGGTCCTTTGTCCTTCCAATCACTGTCTGTTAATATGCAAGTTTAACAAGCCCTTTCTTCACTCCAGTAATAGTTTAAAACCAAAGTTCATGACAAAATTAATGTGCCTCATTCTTGGCAGGTGGGGGCCCAGCATGACATTTCCACACCCAGTGGAATGAAATAAGATTTGAGAAAGGCACATTTAATTAAAAGGGTCGAGAGAAAATATAACATACAGAAAAAACCCATGCATTACTGCTATTCATTCACAAATCCTAAAACTTATTAAAATTTTCCCTTTTGGCATCCCAATAAACATGTGGTTCTTTGGGGAAGTTTTTCTTCAGTTTGCTCATTTCCGTGGCTGCCAAAGGTCATTGAGATGGTTAGATTTAATTAGCTCTGAGTTAGAACTTTTTTTCAGGAGAGGCAGTCGGGGGCGGGTCTATCCTGAACTCTGTTTCAGTACTTTGCTGAGTCACGCAAAGACTTTTGACTTCAGGGGATGGGTGGTTTGCTTTTTTCTGACAGAGGGGGAGGATTATTTGCTCATCTCTCCTTTGTCCCAGATGACATTCCTGCCTGCAGGTATTTGTGCAGACTCTACTGCACTCCCCTGTGGCACTTCGACAAGTTGATGCATCACCCTCACAGTTTCTCTGCCCCTGAGAAGTCTCTTTTGTCTCTGTAGGTTTCTGTAAATGATGTTAGCAACTCTGGTGGGGTGCTTCTAGTGCCTGCATTTATATAGGAGTATGTGGGGTCTAACTTTTCACATTTTCCGGGGTTTTCATCTGGGATTCCTCTGGGACTTCCTTTAACTTGCCCTCTTGGTCACTATTTCCCCTTCCCTGTCTAACCTTTTGAAACATAGAAACATAGAAAAATAGGAGCAGGAGTAGGCCATTCGGTCCTTTGGGCCTGCTCCGCCATTCAAAAAAGATCATGGCTGATTATCTAATTCAGTACCCTTTTCCGGCTTTCTCCCTGTATCCCTTGATCCCTTCGGCATTAAGAAATATATCTATCTCCCTCTTGAATATATTTAATGAATTGTCCTCCACTGCCTTCTGTGGTGGAGAATTCCACAGGTTCACCACCCTCTGAGTGAAGAAATTTCTCCTCATCTCGGTTCTAAATGGCATACCCCGTATCCTGAGATTGTGACCCCTGGTTCTGGACTCCCCCGCCATCGGGAACATCCTCCCTGCATCTAGCCTGTCTAGTCCTGTTAGAATTTTATAGGTTTCTATGGGATCTCCTCTCATTCTTCTAAACTCTGCTGTATATAGGCCTAGTCAATCCAATCTCTCCTCATACGTCAATCTTGCTCTCTCAGGAATCAGCCTAGTAAATCCTCTTTGCACTCCTTCCGTGGCAACAACATCCTTCCTCAGATAAGGAGACCAAAGCTGCACACAATACTCCAGATGTGGTCTCACCAAGGTCCTGTATAATTGCAGTAAGACATGGTTGCTCCTGTACTCAAATCTCCTTGCAATGAAGGCCAACATACCATTTGCCTTCCTAACTGCTTGCTGCACCTGAATGCTTGCTTTCAGTGGCTGGTGTACAAGGACACCCAGGTCTCGTTGCACCTCCCCCTTTCTCAATCTATCACCATTCAGATATTAATCTGCCTTTCTGTTTTTACAACCAAAGTGGATAACCTCACATTTTTCCACATTATACTGCCTCTGCCATGCATTTGCCCACTCACCCAACTTGTCCAAATCACATTGGAGCCTCTTTGCATCCTCCTCACAGCTCACTTTCCTCCCCAGCTTTGTGTCATCTGCAAACTTGGAAATGTTACATTTAGTTCCCTCACTCATGTCATTAATATATATTATAAATAGCTGGGGTCCAAGCACTGATCCCTGCGGTACACCACTAGTCACTGCCTGCCACCCAGAAAAGGACCAGTTTATTCCTCCTCTCTGTTTCCTGTCTGTCAACCAATTCTCAATGCATGCCAGGATATTACCTCCAATCCCATGTGCTCTAATTTTGGACACTAACCTTTTATGTGGAATCTTATCAAAAGCCTTCTGAAAGTCCAAATACACCATACCAACTCGTTATCCCTTATCTAATCTACTAGTTAGATCCTCAAAAAACTCCAGGAGATTTGTTAAGCATGATTTCCCTTTCGTAAACCCATGCTGACTTTGTCCAATCCCGTTTATACTTTCCAGGTGTTCTGCTATCTTTTGTTTTCTTCTTTGGCCTCCTTATCTCGAGAGACAATGGGTAAGTGCCTGGAGGTGGTCAGTGGTGTGTGGAGCAGCGCCTGGAGTGGCTATCAAGAGTGACAGGCTCTTCCACAGGTGCTGCAGAAAAATTTGTTTGTCGGGGCTGTTACACAGTTGGCTCTCCCCTTGCGCTTTTGTCTTTTTTCCTGCCAACTGCTCAGTCTCTTCGACTCTCCACACTTTAGCCCCGCCTTTATGGCTGCCCGCCAGCTCTGGCGAACGCTGGCAACTGACTCCCACGACTTGTGATCAATGTCACAGGACTTCATGTCGCGTTTGCAGACGTCTTTAAAGTGGAGACATGGACGGCCGGTGGGTCTGGTACCAGTGGCGAGCTCGCTGTACAATGTGTCTTTGGGGATCCTGCCATCTTCCATGCGGCTCACATGGCCAAGCCATCTCAAGCGCCGCTGACTCAGTAGTGTGTATAAGCTGGGGTTGTTGGCCACCTCGAGGACTTCTGTGTTGGAGATACGGTCCTGCCACCTGATGCCATGTATTCCCCAGAGGCAGCGAAGATGGAATGAATTGAGACGTCGCTCTTGGCTGACATACGTTGTCCAGGCCTCGCTGCCATAGAGCAAGGTACTGAGGACACAGGCTTGATACACTCAGACTTTTGTGTTCCATGTCAGTGCGCCATTTTCCCACACTCTCTTGGCCAGTCTGGACATAGCAGTGGAAGCCTTTCCCATGCGCTTGTTGATTTCTGCATCGAGAGACAGGTTACTGGCGATAGTTGAGCCTAGGTAGGTGAAACCTTGAACCACTTCCAGAGCGTGGTCACCAATATTGATAGATGGAGCATTTCTGACGTCTTGCCCCGTGATGTTCGTTTTCTTGAGGCTATTGGTTAGGCCAAATTCATTGCAGTCAGCCGCAAACCTGTCGATGAGACTCTGCAGGCACTCTTCAGTGTGAGGTGTTAAAGCAGCATCGTCAGCAAAGAGGAATTCCCTGATGAGGACTTTCCGTGCTTTGGACTTCGCTCTTAGACGGGCAAGGTTGAACAACCTGGCCCCTGATCTTGTGTGGAGGAAAATTCCTTCTTCTGAAGACTTGAACGCATGTGAAAGCAGCAGGGAGAAGAAAATCCCAAAAAGTGTGGGTGCGAGAACACAGCCCTGTTTCACGCCACTCAGGATAGGAAAGGGGTCTGATGAGGAGCCGCCATGTTGAATTGTGCCTTTCATATTGTCATGGAATGAGGTGATGATACTTAGTAACTTTGGTGGACATCCGATCTTTTCTAGTAGTCTGAAGAGACCACGTCTGCTGACGAGGTCAAAGGCTTTGGTGAGATCAATGAAAGCAATGTAGAGGGGCATCTGTTGTTCGCGGCATTTCTCCTGTATCTGACGAAGGGAGAACAGCATGTCAACGGTCGAGCTCTCTGCACGAAAGCCACACTGTGCCTCAGGGTAGACGCGCTCGGCCAGCTTCTGGAGCCTGTTTAGAGCGACTCGAGCAAAGACTTTCCCAACTATGCTGAGCAGGGAGATTCCACGGTAGTTGTTGCAGTCACCGCGGTCACCTTTGTTTTTATAGAGGGTGATGATATTGGCATCGCGCATGTCCTGAGGTATTGCTCCCTCGTCCCAGCACAGGCATAGCAGTTCATGTAGTACTGAGAGTATAGCAGGCTTGGCACTCTTGATTATTTCAGGAGTAATGCTGTCCTTCCCAGGGACTTTTCCGCTGGCTAGAGAATCAATGGCATCACTGAGTTCCGATTTTGTTGGCTGTACGTCCAGCTCATCCATGACTGGCAGAGACTGGGCTGCATTGAGGGCAGTGTCAATGACAACATTCTCCCTGGAGTACAGTTCTAGGTAGTGCTCAACACAGCGGTCCATTTGTTTGCGTTGGTCAGTGATTATGTCCCCTGATTTAGATTTGAGGGGGGCGATCTTCTTGATGGTTGGCCCAAGAGCACTCTTAATGCCAACATGCATTCCTCTGATGTTTCCGGTGTCTGAGGCCAGCTGAATATGACTGGATAGGTGTTGCCAGTAGCCATTTGCGCAGCGCCTGGCTGTTCTTTGTGCAGTGCTTCTGGCTGCTTTAAGCACTACGGATGTTAACTCGCTGGGGGCTTTCTTGTAGTTCAACAGTGCAATGCGCTTAGCGGCTATGACAGGTTCCAGCTCTTCATTATGAGATTGAAACCAGTCTGCATTTCTCTTCGCACTTTTGTCGTAGGTGTTCAAAGCTGACTCATAGATGGTGTCTCTGATGTGGGCCCACTTGGTCTCAGCATCCCCTGTGGGAGTGTTTTGAAGGGCTGTTACGAGTGAATTTAGAAATTTTTGTAACAGCTGTGGATGAGAAATTCTGATCGTGTTGATGCGCGGGTGGCCCTTCTGCTTGGAATGATGCAACTTCTTTGGTCTGAGTCTAACCTTGCTGCACACCAGGGAGTGGTCGGTGTCGCAGTCCGCACTGTGGAAGCTGCGTGTGATTTGAACACTGCTTAACGAGGCTCGCCTTGTGATGATGAGGTCCAGCTGGTGCCAACGACGTGATCTTGGGTGCCTCCAAGAAACCTGCTGACAGGGTTTCGTGTGAAAGAACGAGTTGGTGATGCAGAGGTTGTGATAGGTACAGAACTCAAGCAGTCTCTGTCCATTCTCATTCATCCTTCCACCGCCATCGCGCCCAAGGCAGGAGGGCCATGAGTCATGGTCGGCCCCACCCCTGGCATTTAAGTCCCCCAGCAGGAATAAGTGTTTGTTGTTGGGGATGCTGCTAATGATGTTATGCAGTTCCTCGTAGAACTGATCTTTAGCTTCAGGTGGGGAGCAGAGTGTTGGAGCATAGATTCTGAGGAGGTGTACTGGACCAGAGGTGGTGAGCAGTTGGATGGACAGTATGCGTTCCGAGCCATTTGAGGGAGGCTCTCTCACGCTGAGCAAGGAGTTTCTTATGGCGAAGCCCACTCCATGCTGTCTTGGTTCTTCAGGATCCCTGCCCTGCCAGAAGAAGGTGTAGTCTTGCTCTGCTCGAGATCCACTCGCGGGGAGGCGTATCTCCTGAAGTGCTGCAATGTCTACATTGAGTCTACTGAGCTCGTTGTTAATGATGGTGGTCCTCCGAGAATCATTGATTTGTGTAAGGTCTTCCGACAGGCCAGGACACATAGTTCTGACGTTCCAGCTTGCAAAGTGAAGGGCTGGTACCTTCTTTCCTTTTTTCGTGTTGTTTGGTGCGGTGTTTCAGTCCACCTTTCGGGCAATGACCCTGAGCTGCAGGCACCCATTGAAGCAGGTAGACTGTGGTGGGACAGAACCTTATTGACCGGGGGCTGCCCGGTTTGAGGCGGGCGGTAGCTGACCAGTGAGGTGCGATGACCTCTCCCACCAACAAAGGCAACCCATGGCGCCCAGTTTCTACGCCAATTTAGCTGGACTTATAACCCGTCACTGCTGCCTTCCGTTGTTTCGGTCACTGTGAGACGACAATGAAGTGACCTCTCCATGGCGCATGCCTGGGCGGATTTATGGAGGTTGAGAGTTGCCCAATCATCAATACCCCCCTCTCGGCCTTTCTGGTGGGGTCCAAAGGAGTGCAGAGCATGACGTTTGGCACCGGTATGGCTGCAGGAACTGCCGGAAACACGCCAAAGGTGACACATGACCGCCTACGGGGTTCCGCTCCAGATTTTCTGTTCGGGTTTACTCCCTTAGCCTTGGTCTCTCCCGAGACACCCACAAGGCAGTGGGGTTGTTACGGCCCCGACACAGGCATAGGATGATGCCGGTGGGAGGAGGGGGTGCGAGGGGGAGGGGTGGAGGGAAGGGGGTGCGAGGGTGAGCTGGGAAGGCGGCTGTAAGAGGGTGGGGGGGGTGCAGGGGCAGGGGGTGCAGGGGGAAGATGGTGCGGGGTGGGGAGGCTGGGACGGGGTTGTGAGGGGGGAGTGGGGTGTGGGGGGGGGGTGAGCTGAGAGAGTGGAGCTGGGAAGGGGAAGGGGGGGTGGAACGGGGGGTAGGGGAAGGGGGGGGGGAAGGGGGTGCAGGTAATAAGCCATTTCCTCAGTCCCCACCATTGACGCCTGGAAATCTCGTCCGCGTCCTTCGGGAGGTGAGCGACATCCTCGGGCGCCAGTACCAGCATTGCCGACAGTGCGCTGCAGATGCTCTCCGTGTCATCTCCCGCGGGCGCTTTAAAGTTGCAGCCGAGGAGCCGTTCGTGGCTTTTTGGGTGTTTGGGGCACCTTTTCGCAAGGCTTTCCTCGGGTCCTGCTGCTCCTTCTTCAATGGACTTACCGCACGCCGTGGCCGCGGACACTCTGGACGGTGAAGACAGCAGGATCGGAGATTAAAGTATCACCAGCTGTACTTTGCAGTTTCATCCAGACTGCGATCAATTTCATTGAGAAACAAAGAGCAGGTATGGCTGGGGGAGGACAGTGGGCCCAGGTAACATAAACTAGCTGTTCGCTTGTAGTTAGGGCTAAAATGAACTGATTAAAGATCCAGGGGAGTTTAAACAGTTTAAAAGGGTAGATTGGGGGAGAAAACGCTAAGAATGGGAGCAGATGGCCATGGACAGAGTTGAGCAGCAAGGGAGCTTCCTCGGGAGCTTACAGCCCAGGAGCCATCTTGCCAGGACCAGTATATAATTCTGCTATCACATCCTTTATAATAAACTCTAGCATTTTCCCCATTACTGATGTAAGGCTAATTGGTCTGTAATTCACTGTTTTTTCTCTCCCTCCTCTTTTAAATCATGGGGTTACATTTGCCACCCTCCAATCTATAGGAACAGCTCCAGAGTCTATAGAATTTTGGAAGATGACCACCAATGACACCATTTCCAGGGACACTTCCTTTAGTACTCTGGGATGTAGATTATCAGGCCCTGGGGATTTGTCAGCCTTTAACCCCATTAATTTCCCTAGCATTTTTTTTTACTAAACTGATTCCCTTCAGTTCCTCCCTCTCATTAGACCCTCGGTTGCCTAACATTTCTGGGAGGTTGTTTGTGTCTTCGTTTGTGAAGACAGAACCAAAGTATGCGTTTAATTGTTCTGCCATTTCTTTGTTCCCCATGATAATTTACCCCAGCCTTGTGCCTGCTTGTCCCCTTTTTGTTCTCGGCGAGGGTCCCTTACGGTTCACCAGCCCTCCGCTGGAGGGTCCTCCTAACACTGGTACAGGACTTAGGGGTGCAGGTTTCACTGTAAGTTGGAGTTTCCCCTTAACCTGGCACATGTGGCAACTCCTGCAGTTTTGGCCAGTCAAACTGCTGTCTTATGCAGGCTTTGGTCTTTCATATACTGGCATGTACAGCCACTGTAGTCTCGTGGGCCCTTCTTAATATTTCTCTCCGGTACCTCTGCAGCACCAATAACTGGTGAATAGCTGACCACTCCTTGTTCTCAGGTCTGTGAGGAGAACTCCATTTCCTCATCAGTACCTCATTTTTTAAACAGTAGCAGTCAGGACTCCCTCTGCTTCACTTTCAGACTGGACAGCCTGTGCTAACTCTAACAATACTGGGTTGGCTCGCTGAGCCTCTCCTCGGGAAAATCCATTTAATTCATTCCTTGGGTCTCCAAAGAAAGTCTCAGACAGACAGACCTGGTCATCTACCTGCAGTGTTAATTCAGTCTCCTCCGGGGAAGCTGGTTTGATCATGGCCTGATCCACTACATATTCAGGGCAAGTGCAGGGGTCCGCCTCCTGCCACGGCCCTGTCTCTCTGACCTCCTGCGGTCTTTCTTTCACTACTGGGGAAACTACCACCTTCGACCCCGCCAGATCATTATCTAGGAGCAGGTCAACCCCGCCAAAGGCAAACTAGGGAGAATCCCTACGGTCTCTGGTCCCGAAACTAGGTCGCACGCCAGGTGACCCAGTGTACAGGTGCAGGCATACACTGCCCTCCAATACCATTCACCACCATTTTGATGTTCACTGCACTCTCTGGGGGAAAGGTCAGGCCTTTTCCCAGTAAAAGGGATCTGGTGGTCCCTGTCTCCCTGAGAATCACTATGGGCTTGCTAGCCTCACTCAAGGCGTATGGGGTTACTTTTCCTTTGAACATAAAACCATATTAACTTTTTCTGCACTCACAGCAGTATGCTTCCTGGATCTCACTCTTACTGCAGCTAAAGCCACAGCTTGTTCTGCTGTGATTTCCATCAGGGTCCCATCTGCACTGAACAGGTGTGCCCTGATAAATCCAACCGGCTTTCCCTTTTGCTTCCAGCAATCAACCTTTAAATGGCCTGCTTTATTACAATGGAAGCACACAGGTCTCCGGGTCTCACTCTTACTGCTCACAGCACCTTCCTTTTTGGCTACAAGAGGGCCCCCTATGTCTCCTGCTTTTCTTTCTCTCCCAGGACTGCTTGGGCTCCTATCATCTTCCCACCCTTTGTCCTTTTTGGATTTGTGGCGGTGATGAGGAAAGGTTCTCCCTTGGGAAAATGACTTCGAAATTAAAGCAAACTCATTGGCCAGAATGGCCGCTTGCCGGGCTCTTTGAACCCACTGCTCCTCTACATGGGTCTTTATGGAGAGTGGGAGAGAGTGTTTAAATTTCTCTAATGGAATTACTTCTCTGAGATTCTCATAGCTGAGCTGTACTTTAAGAGCCCTCAGCCACTGGTCAAAAGCCAGCTGCTTGCTTCTTTCAAACTCCAGATAAGTTTGATTAGCTTGCTTCTTAAGGGTTCTAAACTTTTGGCAATAGGCTTCAGGTACCAGGGCGGCACAGTGGCGCAGTTATGGTTAGCACTGCAGCCTCACAGCTCCAGGGACCCGGGTTCGATTCTGGGTACTGCCTGTGTGGAGTTTGCAAGTTCTCCCTGTGTCTGCGTGGGTTTTCTCCGGGTGCTCCGGTTTCCTCCCACAAGCCAAAAGACTTGCAGGTTGGTAGGTAAATTGGCCATTATAAATTGTCACTAGTATAGGTAGGTGGTAGGGAAATATAGGGACAGGTGGGGATGTTTGGTAGGAATATGGGATTAGTGTAGGATTAGTATAAATGGGTGGTTGATGGTCGGCACAGACTCGGTGGGCCGAAGGGCCTGTTTCAGTGCTGTATCTCTAATCTAAAAAAAATCTAATCATATGCCCCGAGGATAGCACTTTTTGTCAGTTCATAATTTAATGAACTCTCATCTGGTAACAGGGAATAAACTTCATGGGCTTATCCAATTAGCTTGCTTTGTAGTAAAAGAGGCCAGGTCTCATCTGGCCATATTAGCTGCCTTGCTAGTTTCTCAAAAGACACAAAAAATCTTCTACATCTTCCTCATTGAATTTTGGGATTAGTTGAGCTAGTTTTAACAATTCTGTACGCAGCCCTGAATTCTGCTCCTCCATATTGGCCATGCTTTCACTGGGATTACTCTGTCGCCCCCTAGTTAACTCAAGCCACTTCAGCTTTCTTTTTTCACATTCCTGCTGGAATATTCTTTCTCTCTCTCTCCTGCCTTTCATTTTCTTCGCATTCCTTCTGGAAGGCTCTCTCTTTCTCCCTCTCCTGCCTCTCTCTTTCTTCTTCTCTTTCTCTTTTTCTAATTCAAGTTTCCTCTGTTCCAACTGTATCTTTGCTAACAATACCCTGTCGGGATCTGCTTCTAACCCTCTTTCTGCTGCTTCAGATTCAAGGAAAAATGGTTGGCCACTGGACTTAGGAATTCAGACTTCCTAGCCTTGCCACTGACAGTGATCCCACCCTACTCAGCCATTTTCCTCAACTTCTCCATAGACAGTGATTTTAACTTATCCCAAGTTATTTCACCCTGGCTTGGGGAGCCATAGGTTCAAAGTTATCTGTTCCTCTGGTACACTCATCACACATCAAGCCTCAAATTACTCAAAATCCCATACCCCATATCTGAAAGATATCTATCCAATTTACATTTAAATGAATTGATGGTAACTGCTTCCAGTATCTCCTGACGAAGCCAGTTCCATCAATTGACCACTTGTTCACTGAAATATTGCTTCTACAGATTAGTTTTCAATTTACTCCCCCACTCCCATTTAAATGAAGGGCATCTATTTGTAATTAGGTAAATACATGGTATGTGCTCTGCACTCTTTATTTACTTGTTCTAAGCCAAATAAACTGGCTGTTGCTTTATAGCTTTCGAATCAATCTGATCGAGTGTATATTCAATCCATGTACCGAGGTTGAGGAAAATCACATGCACCACATGTCACTTTCCAATAAGCCAGCATATACGGGAAAGAGTACTTTGTCAAACCTCTGGACCACACTATTGATTACCTAGATATTGGGGTGATTAAAGGTACACTCCAGTTTGTTGGGAACTTGAGGATCACTTATGGAATGTCAGTAATGCTGAACCTAAGTGGAATATAGAGCATAATAACCAAAAAATGTAACAACCTGCTCTAGTAATTTATCAGCCTTAAATGATACTCCAGGACATTAGCAGATCGAGTGTGTTTAGCAGAGTGAATCAGTTACCACTTCACTAAAATAGCTGAAAGGAATCTCAGACAAACCAACATAGCATTCATCTATTATAAAAACAGAAAGTGCTGGAAATACTCAGCAGGTCTGGCTGCATCTGTGGAGAGAGAAACAGAGTTAACTTTTCAGGTCTATAAGAACACAAAGATAGGTAGGAACATAACTTGTGAAGAGGATATAAGGGGGCTACAAAGGGATATAGATAGGTTAAGTGAGTGGTCAAAGACCTGGCAAATGGAGTGTAATGTGGGAAAGTGGGAAATTGTTCACTTTGGCAGGAAGAATAAAAAAGAAGCATATTATCTAAATGGTGAGAGATTGCAGAGCTCTGAGATGCAGAGGGATCTGGGTGTCCTAGTGCATGAATCGCAAAAGGTTAGTATGCAGGTACAGCAAGTAATTAGGAAAGCTAATAGAATGTTAGTGTTTATCGTGAGGGGAATTGAATACAAAAGTAGGGAGGTTATGCTTCAGCTCTACAGAGCATTGGTGAGACCACATCTGGAGTACCGTGTACAGTATTGGTCTCCTTATTTAAGGAAGGATGTAAATGCGTTGGAGGCAGTCCAGAGAAGGTTTACTGGACTAATACCTGGAATGGGTGAGCTGTCTTACGAGGAAAGATTAGTCAGGCTAGGATTGTATCCGCTGAAATTTAGAAGAGTAAGAGGCGACTTAATTGAAACATATACGATCCTGAGGGGTCTTGACAGGGTGGATGTGGAAAGGATGTTTCCCCCTTGTGGGAGAATCTAGAACTAGAGGTCACTGTTTAAAAATGCTCTTCCTCAAAAGGCGGTGGAAGCAGAGTCTTTGAATATTTTTAAGGCAGCGGTAGATAGATTCTTGTTAAGCAAAGAGGTGGAAGGTTGTCGGGGTAGGTGGAAATTTGGAGTAATCAATTCAGCCATGAACCTATTGAATGGTGGAGCAGGCTCGAAGGGCCGAGTGGCCTACTCCTGCTCCTAATCCATATGTTCATAACACCTGAAGAAAAATCACAGACCCGAAACATTAACTCTGTTTCTCTCTCCACAGATGCTGCCAGACCTGTGGAGTATTTCCAGCGCTTTCAGTTTCTATTTCAGATTTCCAGCATCTGCAGTATTTTGCTTTTATTCATCTAGTATAATCCTGGGGTGTAAATCTAGGGCCTTGAGCAGGGGACGAACTTCACCAGGGTTTCTCCAACTCGTCTGCTGGTGAAAGGGCTGTGGAAACCTCAGACCAATCAGGTAACTGACTACATTTTCCAGTGTTTCCCATGACTCTTATGCTGATGGATGTACAGGAAAATCCCAGCAGAACTGTGAGCTTCCCCCACCCCCACCGCTGCTCCCGCCCCCGCCTCCGCCCCCGGTAGAGCTTAGACTCAATATTTAAACTATCGCAGTTTCATAAGGCTGTTTATACCGGATTGATGTAAGCTGAAGACATAATCGATTTTTTTTTTCCTTTCAGCCATCGAGCTGCTGTGGTGGAAGAGGGAGAGAAAACGGCTGCTGCAAAGAACAAACAGGATTTAGTCAAGCAAGTGTTAATAAATCTGATTATCCTAAAATCAGTTTGCTGATGTTACTTCTGTAGATGTTCCTGCATGTGCTTGTATGCACTTCTGTGCATTTCTTCCCATGTGTGTGTATTTAATGGTAGATTAGCAGTTACAGTATGTGTGTGTGTGTTTAGAGTCATAGAGTAATACAGCACAGAAACAGGCCATTCGACCATCGTGTCTGTGCTGGCCATCAAGCACCTATCTATTCCAATCCCGTTTTTCAGCACTTGGCCCGTAGCCTTGTATGCTATTTCAAGTGCTCATCTAAATACTTCTTAAATGTTGTGAGGGTCCTACCTCTACCACCCCTTCAGGCACTGGGTTCCAGATTCCAACCACCCTCTGGGTGAAAACATTTTTCCTCAAATCCCCCCTAACCTCCTGCCCCTTACCTTAAATCTATGCCCCCTGGTTATCTGGTTATTGATCCCTCTGCTAAGGGAAAAAGTTTCTTCCTATCTATCCTATCAATGCCCCTCATAATTTTGTATACCTCAATCAGGTCCCCCCTCAGTCTTCTCTGCTCTAAGGAAAACAACCCTATCCTATCCAGTCTCTCTTCATAGCTGAAATGCTCCAGCCCAGGCAACATCCTGGTGAATCTCCTCTGTACCCTCTCCAGTGCAATCACATCCTTTCTATAGTGTGGTGATCAGAACTGCACACAGTACTCCAGCTGTGGCCTAACTAGCGTTTTATACAGCTCCATCATAACCTCCCTGCTCTTATATTCTATGCCTCGGCTAATAAAGGCAAGTATCCCATATGCCTTCCTAACCACCTTATCTAACTGTGCTGCTGCCTTCAGTGATCTATGGACAAGTGCACCAAGGTCACTCTGACCCTCTGTACTTCCTAGGGTCCCAATCTCCCATGTGGGACCTTATCAATAGCCTTACTGAAGTCCATGTAGACTACATCAACTGTTTTACCCTCATCTACACATCTAGTCACCGCCTCGCAAAATTCAATCAAGTTTGTTAGACACAATCTCCCCCTGACAAAGCCATGCTGACTATCTCTGATTAATCCCTGCTTCTCCAAGTGGAGATTAATCCTGTCCCTCAGAAGTTTTTCCAATAGTTTCCCTACCACTGATGTTTGACTCACCGGCCTGTAATTACTTGGTTTATCCCTGCTACCCTTCTTGAATAATGGTACCACATTCGCTGTCCTCCAATCCTCTGGTACCTCTCCAGTGGCCAGAGAGGATTTGAAAATTTGTCAGATTGTCTTGCTAACTCCTCCCTTTCCTCACATAACAGCCTGGGATACATCTCATCTGGGCCTGGGGATTTATCCACTTTTAAGCCCGCTAAAACAGCTAATACTTACTTTATTTAGAGATACAGCACTGAAACAGATCCTTCGAGTCTGTGTTGATCATCAACCACCCATTTATACTAATCCTATATTCCTACCACCTACCTATACTAGGAGCAATTTATCATGGCCAATTTACCTATTAACCTGCAAGTCTTTGGCTGTGGGAGGAAACCAGAGCACCTGGCGAAAACCCACACAGTCACAGGGATAACTTGCAAACTCCGCACAGGCAGTAGCCAGAATCGAACCCGGGTCACTGGAGCTGTGAGGCTGCGGTGCTAACCACTACGCCACTGTGCCACCCTTTCAATGCTAATATGTTCAAGTATATCACAATCCCCCTCCCTGAGCTCTACACCTACATCGTCCTTCTCCTTAGTGAACACAGATGAAAAGTAATCATTTAAACCCTCACATAAAAACAAGAAATGCTGGCAATACTCAACAGGTCTGGCAGCATCTGTGGAGAGAGAAGCAGAGTTAACGTTTTGGGTCAGTGACCCTTCTTCGGACCCTTCAGTTCCGACTTCAGGGCGGCACAGTGGTTAGCACCGCAACCTCACAGCTCCAGCAACCCGGGTTCAATTCTGGGTACTGCCTGTGTGGAGTTTGCAAGTTCTCCCTGTGTCTGCGTGGGTTTCCTCCGGGTGCTCCGGTTTCTTCCCACAGCCAAAAGATTTGCAGGTTGATAGGTGAATTGGCCATTATAAAAATTGTCACTAGTGGTAGGGGAATATAGGGACAGGTGAGGATGTGGTAGGAATATAGAATTAGTGTAGGATTAGTATAAATAAATGGGTGGTTAATGGTCGTCACAGACTCAGTGGGCCGAAGGGCCTGTTTCAGTGCTGTATCTCTAAATCTAAATCTCTATATCCCATGACATCCAGGGTTCCCTGGACTTGTTGGTCCTACCCTTCATCTTTACGGGAATAAGTTGGCTCTGAACTCTCACTATTTGCTGTTTTATCAGATTGAAATTGGCCTTCCCCCAATTCAGTACCTTTATTTCCGGTCCATCTTTGTCCTTTTACAGAGCTATGGTCACTATCCCTGAAATGCTCCCCCACTGACACTTCTACCACTTGTCTGGCTTCATTCCCCAGGATCAGGTCCAGTACCACCTCTTCACTTGTAGGACTTTTACACGCTGGCTCAAAAAGCTCTCCTGTATTCACTTTAAGAATTCCACCCCCTTTAAGCCTTATCCCAATTGATATTGGGGAAGTTGAAATCCCCTACCATTATTACCCCATTAATTTTACCCCTCTCTGAGATTTGCCTACATATCTGCTCCTCTATCTCTCCCTGACTGTTTGGTGGCCTGCAGTATACTCCCAGCCAAGTGATTTCCCCCTTTTTCTTTTTAAGTTCTACCCATATGGCCTCATTTGAGGAAACTTCTAAGATGTCATCCCTCCGTACTGCTGTAATTGACTGCTATCAACACTGCAATGCCACCTCCTCTTTTACACCCCCCCTGTCACTCCTGAAGATTCTATACCCTGGAATATTGAGCTGTCAGTCCTGCCCTTTCTTCAACCATGTCTCTGCGACAGCAATAATATCATATTCCCATGTGTTAATCACTGCCCTCAATTCATCTGCCTTATTAGTAAGACTCCTTGTGTTAAAATAGATACAATCCAGCCTTGCAATTTTCACTTGTGCCTTAACAGGTTTATATTTGTTCTGCCTTCCAGACTGACTCAGTTTCTCTTCTATATTTGACTGCACCATCCCATACTGTACCTCCACTCTGTATCCCATCCCCCTGCCAAATTAGTTTAAACACCGCACCCCCCCCCCCCACCCCGCCAACAGCACTAGCAAACCTCCCAGCAAGAATGTTGGTCCCATTCTGGTTCAGGTGCAACCCGTCCAACTTGTACAGGTCCCACCTTTGCCAGAAACAGACCCAGTGATCCAGGAATCGAAAGCCCTCCCTCCTGCACCATGTCTTCAGCCACGCATTCATCTGCTCTATCCTCCTATTCCTATACTCATTAGCATGTTGCTGAATCTTTGAGGTCCTGCTTTTTAATCTGCTACCTAGCTCCCTAAATTCTTGTTGCAGGACCTCATCCCTCTTTCTACCTGTGTCGTTGGTACCAATGTGTACCATGACCGCTGACTGTTCACCCTCCCCCTTCAGAATGTAGATATATATAATGATAGATTAGTAGTTACAAGATGTGTATGTGTGTATATACAATGGTAGATTAGTAGTTACAGGATTTTTTTTATTCATTCATGGGATGTGAGCGTCACTGGCTAAGCCGACATTTATTGCCCATCCCTAATTGCCCTTGAGAAGGTGGTTGTGAGCTGCCTTCTTGAACCGCTGCAGTGCATGGGAGGTAGGTACAGTGCTGTTAGGAAGGGAGTTCCAGGATTCTGACCCAGCAACAGTGAAGGAACGGCAATATAGTTCCAAGTCAGGATGGTGTATGACTTGGAGGGGAACTTGCAGGTGGTGGTGTTCCCATGCATTTGCTGCCCTTGTTCTTCTCGTTGGTAGAGGTCACGGGTTTGGAAGGTGCTGTCTAAGGATCCTTGGTGCATTGCTGCAGTGCATCTTGTAGATGGTACACACTGCTACCACTGTGCATCGGTGGTGGAGGGAGTGAATGTTTGTGGATGGGGTGCCAATCAAGCAGGCTGCTTTGTCCTGGATGGTGTCGAGCTTCCTGAGTATTGGAGCTGCACCCATCCGGGCAAGTGAAGAGTATTCTATCACACTCCTGACTTGTGCCTTGTAAATAGTGGATAGGCTTTGGGGAGTCAGGAGGTGAGTTACTCACCGCAGGATTCCTAGCCTCTGACCTGCTCTTGTAGTTACGATATTTATATGGCTACTCCAGTTCAGTTTCTGGTCAATGGTAGCCCCTAGGATGTTGATAGTGGGGGATTCAGCGATGATAATGCCATTGAATGTCAAGGGGAGATTCTCTCTTATTGGAGATGGTCATTGCCCATCACTTGTGTGGCGCAAATGTTACTTGCCACTTATCAGCCCAAGCCTGATATTGTCCAGGTCGTGCTGCATTTCTACACTGACTGCTTCGGTATCTGAGGAGTTGCGAATGGTGCTGAACATTGTGCAATCATCAGCGAACATCCCCATTTCTGACCTTATGATTGAAGGAAGGCCATTGATGAAGCAGCTGAAGATGGTTGGGCCTCGGACACTACCCTGAGGAGCTCCTGCAGTGATGTCCTGGAGCTCAGACGATTGACCTCCAACAACCACAACCATCTTCCTTTGTGCTAGGTATGACTCCAACCAGTGGAGAGTTTTCCCCCTGATTCCCATTGACTTCAGTTTTGCTAGGGCTCCTTGATGCCATACTCAGTCAAATGCTGCCTTGATGTCAAGGGCAGTCACTCTCACCTCACCTCTTGAGTGCAACTCTTTTGTCCATGTTTGAACCAAGGCTGTAATGAGGTCAGGACCTGAGTGGCCCAAACTGAACGTCACTGAGCAGCTTATTGCTAAGCAAGTGCTGCTTTATAGCACTGTCAATGACTCCTTCTATCACTTCGCTGATGATTGAGAGTAGGCTGATGGGGCAGTAATTGGCCAGGTTGGACTTATCCTGTTTTTTGTGTACAGAACGTACCTGGGCAAATTTCCACACTGCAGGGTAGATGCCAGTGTTGTAGCTGTACTGGAACAGCTTGTCCAGGGGCACGGCAAGTGCTGGAGCACAGGTCTTCAGTGCTATTGCCGGAAAATTGTCAGGGCCATAGCTTTTGCAGTATGTATGGGTGTGTGTATACAATGGTAGATTAGTAGTCACAGGATGTGTGTGTATATATAGACAATGGTAGATTAGTAGTTACAGTATGTGTGTGTATATATATATACAACGGTAGATTAGTAGTTACAGTCTGTGTGTGTGTAGATACAATGGTAGATTAATAGTGACAGGATGTGTATTGTATGTGTGTATACAATGGTAGATTAGTCATTTCAGTGTGTATTGTACCTGCGTATACAATGGTAGATTAGTTGTTGCAGTATGTGCATTGTACGTGTGGAAATGATGGTAAATTAGTCGTTACAGTGTGTGTATTGTACGTGTGTGTACGATGATAGATTAGTCATTACAGTGTGTGTATTGTACGTGTGTTTATGATGATAGATTAGTCTTTTTTTTTCGATCTTCCTATGCAGCCATGCTCTGTCTGAATAGAGACAAGCTCCCTGCTGGAGTGCAGCTTATTTATCAAATGGACGGTAACCTATTTAATCTCAGACGATCCAATCAAAAATAAGACCACCCTGACTTCAGTCATTGAGCTCCAAAACACTGATGATGCTGCAGTAAGTGATGTGTCAGAAACGTTTCTTCAGAGAATCATCAACCTGTTTACTGAGGCTTACGAGAAGATGGAACTTACACTGAACATTCAGAAGACTACAGTCCTCCATCAACAAGCTCCAAATGCACATGCCCCAGCCCCATTGATTAGGATTCATGATGAGTGCCTGGAAAATGTGGATACTGGAAACTTCCAGTATCTTGGAAGTTATCTTTCACAGAACGCTGACATTGATGAAGAAATCCAGCATTGCCTGAAATCTGCTAGAGCAGCCTTTGGCCATCTCAGGAAGGGAGTGTTTGGAAGATCGTGACATCAAAAGTGAAACCAAGCTCATGGTCCACCATGCGGTCGTGACCCCTACTTTACAGTACAGGACTGAAACATGGACAACGTACAGGAGGCACCTCAAAGCACTGCAGTTATTTCATCAACGCTGCCTGCGGAAGATCCAACATATCAAGTGGGAGGACAGGTGCACCAACATCAGTGCCCTCTCACAAGCAGGCACCACAAGCATCGAGCCTATGATTATCCACCATCAGCTTCATTGGGTTGGTCATATATTTTGGATGTCAGATACCAGCCTCCTAAAGCAGGTCTTCTTCTCCCAGCTCACTCAGGGCAGGCACACTAGAGGAGGACAAAAGAAACGCTTCAAGGATGTGCTGAAATCTAACATGACGAAATGCAACATTGACATCAACTCCTTGGAGAAAATTGCCCTGGAATGAGCCAGATGGAGGCAGAGTCTGTGGGAAGGATCCCAACGTTTTGAGAACCAACAATGACAAAATGAAAAGGAAAAGTGAGAGCAGTGAAAAGAACTGCTAACCCAGACTAAATATATATGACCCGACATACCAGTTAACAACAAATGCCTTATGTGCCATAAAGTCAGTAGATCCCGAATTGGCCTCATCAGCCATCTTTGGACTCACGGATGACAATCATCCTCACCTGCAAGGGTTAGCCAATAATAGGACAGTAGATTTGTAGTTGGAGTGTGCGTTATCTGTGTATATGATGCTAGATTAGTGGTTACAGTGTGTGTGTTGTGCTGTGTGTGTATACACAAAGGGATATGGTAAACTAGTGGTTATTGGACTGCACGAGCAACCTTGATGTCCTGAGCTTAATTCCCACCATGGCAGGTAATGAAACTGAGTTTGTGAGCCAGCGATAGAGAACTGAAATTGAGAAGAGGGGTTTCAGTTAAAAAGATTCCAACCACAGCCAGCCAGCTATAAAATCATCGAGTGTTGCAATGCAGATAGATGCCATTTGGTCCATCGTGTATGCGCTGGCTCTTTGAAAGCATTATCCAACTATTCCCAGCCCCCTGCTCTTTACCCATAGACCTTCAATTATATATCCAATTCCCTTTTGAAAGTTATTACTGAATCTGCTTCCACTGCCCTTTCAGGCAGCGCGTTCCAGATCACACCAATACACTGTATAAAACATTTTAGAACTGATTTCAAATTCACAAACAGTCATGGTAGGAATTGAACTCCTGTCATCTAGATTACCAGTTTACTAACAAAACTAATCTACCACAGCAACATTTCCTCATATTTAACTGTGATTTTTGACTATATATTTGCCAGTATTGAAGTAGGGTTGATCCAGTGGACCTCAGATTGGACAATCTATAAACCATTTTATTAAGCAAATTAGAGTCTGGATTGGTTCTTCAATGGGTATTGTCTTTACCGTGAGTGTTTGATTAAATGCCTCCCTGCAATTTTTGGTTTGTTTATTCAGTAGTCTCAATGGCATCATGGTCATAATGCTATATTCTGTTAATCACTGATAATTTTAAAGGGCTACTGCCCCCAACTGAAATAAATTATTTTGTCAAACCCTTCACCATTTTGTCTACTAATCTGCAATGTGAATGTGCAAGATACATGAGGAATACAGCACCTCTTTACTTGCCCATAATGCTATTGCAGTTAAATTGGTCCACAGCTTTGCTGGCCCTTCTCCAACCAACAACAACCCCCACCCAAAAAAAGATGTTGTCAAACTCTTTTGCCATGTAGACTGTGTTCACCTAAGTAAGTGAAGGATGGTTTCCAGGTAAAAATTGCTTATGGTTTGTGTAATGAGTTCTTTTATGTTGTCTGATGCAACATAAATGAGATGCGTGGAGGCCAGTTGTTGAAGAACTGTAGTCACATGACTACGTCTTGGTACTTAGCTCATTAGCATACTAAGATTTTAAAAGGATATCACTCTTAAAGGCAATCATACAACAGTGTGGGGTCAGGTTCCCTGGTTAAAGTACATCCTGAGAGTGACAAATAAACCTTGCTGTTCTTTGCAGACATCGCCGAGACTCTTCGACCCATCGAAGTTTAAGCCTCTGGACCCCACTCAGGAGCCGATCTTCCCCCCAGAACTCCTGGTAGGTGCAGGTCAATGCAATAGTCCTCCTACAGAAAGATACGTCCCAATGGCTGAAGCGAGGCATCGCAGATTAACCCTTCTCCCAGTGCTCACTGACCTACCGTGGGTCCCGACCCAGCAACGTCTCAATTTTAATATCCTTGTTTTCAAATTGCTCCGTGGTTTTTCCCCTTGCCTATCTCTGTAATCTCCGAAATTCTTGTGCTTTTCCAGCTCTGGCCTGTGATGCATCCTGAGTTTCTTCATTCCACAATTGGTGGCCATGCCTTTGGCCTTCTCGGCCCCTAAGCTCTAGAATTCCCTCCCTAAACCTCTCCGCCTCTCTTTCCTCCTTTAAGATGCGCCTTAAAACCTAACCCTTTGACCAAACCTTCGGTCGCCTTTCCTAATATCAACTTATGTGGCTGGGCATCAAATTTTGCTTGATAATCGTTCAAATTGTTAAGTGCACCGGGACATTTTACTGCATTAAAGAAGCGATATCAATGCAGATTGTCATTGTTGTTGTTGTCCATTAAACCCATTTTGCTTTTTCCTGACTCTTTCGAGCAGTTTTCCAGCAGATGCAACTTAAAAAAGCTGCAGTAAAACGGTTCAAGGTGACACAAACATAGGGGTCTTCGTGGCCCTATTTCCACTCAGTTGAACTCTCACCTGCACGTTCGACCAAGTCTTTATAAATCACTGGTTCGGCCTCAGTTGCAGCATTGTGTCCAATGCTGGGCATCAGCCTTCAGGATGGACTGGAATTGGAATAGGCAGCGTAAAATGGGCAACAGTAAAGCAACGGGTTCTTATAGGTTTTCTCTCAATGGAAAAGAAAATCAGGCCAGGTGTAAAACAGACTGCTGATTTACTAGAGCCAGGTCCTGCTTTGGTGTGACGTCCCAGGACCAATGTCTGGGGTAGATACGAACCTCGTGCAGACTTTGTGATGAAGTGGGAGTAGGGGCATGCCTGGCCTCTCTCCCTACTTTCCTCTCTCTCCACCCACGAGGCACCCAGACAAGTGGCACCCCCCCAAAAAAAAAAATGTGGTCAGGTTTGCTCTGATACCCTCTGAAGACCTGAGGTGCTAGGGGGTTCCTGAAGAAAGACAGAGGAATTTCTCTCCCGTGGCAATCTGAGTGGGGTATCTGGGACTTTGCTGCTGCTCCTCCCCAGTTGTGGCCTTTCCGGTCTGCAGCTGCAAACCTGCTACCACTACCTCCCCAATTCCAGTGCAAGGATATGGACACTCAGGCCTGCATGACCCAGTCCAGGAAGATTCGGTGCATTCAACTTGCAAAGTCCCAGAGAGAAACATTGATCATCATTAAACAGATCAGCTTTTCCCCATTTGTTTTGCAGTTACTTCATGAATCACCTCAGAACACCCTGCTCTTTAAAGGGGAGCGCGTCACCTGGATTCAGCCAACGACTTTGGAAGAACTGTTGATCTTAAAGAGCAGGTACCCTGAGGCCAGGCTTGTGGTTGGCAACACTGAAGTGGGTAAGATACAAACCTTAGAGTGGACAATACCCTAGCTTCCCACCCCTCTAACAGTGTAGTGGGAGACGATCGGGCTGTAGCGCTGGGTTGACTGGTTCAGGCACGGCAGTGAGCAGTGAAAGAAATGGAGCCGTTCATTGTGTTTTTGTTCCTCGCTGTAAGAGTCTGAAGTGGAACACATTTGGGCCAATATCAACATTTTTATAAGTCATTCTCAAGTTGCGTCCATCCTGACAAGGCTGAATTTTATGGTCCCCCAGAGATGGGAACGGAGGAAGAGAGGCCCATATAATTGTGTGGGAAGGCAGGGAGTGGAGCACACGTCGCCTTCCCGAATTTAGTCTGGGTGGGGAAGGCCGAGGACGGCCTTCCTGCCCCGAGGTCAATTGAGGCCCTAAAGTGGCCAATTAATGGCCACTTAAGGGCCTCTTCCTGCTTCCCCTGGTATTTTACCAGCAGCAAAGAGGGGCCTCCCCCACATTGGGAGGTCATCAAGTAAAACAAGGCTGCCTCCCTGCTGGCTTGGGGGAGTGGGTCCACCTCTGTGGGCATTCTGCGGCCCACAAAGGATTCCCGGCAGCAAAGGCCACCCCTCTGTTAACAGCACCCACTCTAACCCCTCACCCCCCCTTGCTGGGGCTGCTGACTGGCCCCAGTGATCTCACCACACTTACCTGGAGTCCGGGTTTCCAGCAATGGTCCTGGTCCTGGGCATCCAGTAATACTGGCAGTGGCCACCTCTCCCAGTGGTGCTGCTGATATTACTCAGCTGTCGGCCCCCTGATTGGTCAGCTGCTCCTGGAGGCGGGATTCAAATCTGGAATGGATGGCGACCCCAGTGCCTGGCAGTTAGGTGCCCGGGCGGTTAGAAAGAGCCAGGGTTGGGGGTGGGAGGTGCTCCAAAGGGCTGAGCCTCACCTTTTGGGCCCAGCATTGAGACCCCAGCTGACTTCATAAAATCCAGCCCATAATGTCCATCTCTAGCTGTCTTGATTTGATCCAACTGAGTAACTTATAGGCCACTTCATTGAGCAGTGAAGAGTCAACACCAGTGGTGTAGAACTGGAGTTACATATCGGCCAAACTGGAGTAAGGACAGAAAGTTTCCTTCCCTAAAGGACATTGTTGAACCAGTTGGGTTTCTTATGACAATCTGACAGCTTCATGGTCACTTTTACTGATCTGAACTCAAATTCTCAACCTGGCATGATGGGATTATAAACTCACATTATCTGGAATACAAATCCAACAACATAGGCCCCACCTTCTATTGGTGGGTTCAAGTCCCATAATGTCACACAAATTGGCAGTCCAGTTCAAAGGTTACACGGCCCCCTCTTATGGGGGAGTTGGGTGAGGTGGAGGGGCAGTGCTTGTCTGAGGCTACAGTTGATTTACGTTGAGGGAGCTTTGCTATACATGGTTGAACTCACAATCCGGCCCTCCTGGATCCTGGAGCTGTCCCTCACATCTGAGCCATGCCTTTCCGTGTTTGGGCTGGGAGTGGTTGACAATGTTGGATAGCTTAAGTGCTTGTGAACCAATATTTCCTTGAGGGTTCTCCCATTTTGCCACTGTAACCTTGGCCTGAAATACACACCCACAACCCCATAAATGGAGTATCCACAGATATTGCAGAGGGGCAGGAGAAGTTTCGAGAAAGTTCCCCTAATCCCCCTTTGTGTCCTCCAATCAGATTGAGTGACTACAGTAACCAGTGGATACAAAATGGCGGGATCTCAGAATGCATCAGTGACATGGCTGGAGCACACTGCGGGGGAAATGTTGACCTTTTTTCTGATCTGTGCAGGCATTGAAATGAAGATGAAGAACATGCTGTACCCAGTGATCTTGGCTCCAGCTCATATTCCACAGCTGAGGTTAAGCCAGCGCACAGATACAGGTAGCTGAGCCAAAGCCGTTAAGTCCTCGATCGTTTTATTTATAGTGTTGGGGGGTGGCTTTAGGTGTCCGCACTGCTGTTGCAGAAGCCCTTTTAAAGTTGGTCTGACTTTTCTTTCTCAGGAGGGAAGGTTTCCAACCTCGGCAAAACAATTTATTTAACATTCGCTTTTGCGATGTGGGCATCGCTGGCAAGGCTGGCATTTATTGGTCATCCCTAGTTTCCCAGAGGACTGCCTTCTTCTTGAACCGCTGGTAGCAGTATTGGTACAACTGAGTGGCTCACTACATCACTTCAGAGGGCAGTCAAGAGTCAATCACAGCATTGTGGGACTGGAGTTACATCTAGGCCAGGTTGCAGATTGACAGGACATGAGTGAATGGCCTGTTGAGTGGCATTCTGGGCCTGGTTGCACAGGGGTGTGATGACCCTCCTGCTCATTTACTTTGGCTGCTGCTATACCAGAAGTGTATCATACTCTTCACAGAAAAGAAAATGGATCAGAGTGCAAAACTGGCCCATTTGCTGTCGCCAATTTTGCACCACCAGCCAGGGCAAATTTGTACCCTTTTTTTTTCAGACAAGTAACATGAGATGATCTACCACAAGTTGCGAATGAGGCAGAGACCATAACATCATTTAAAAAGGAATATGATGATATTATTATACATTCTGTTATATTATTAGAATAAATGGGTGCTTGATGGCTGGCATGGACATGATGGGTCGAAGGGCCTGTTTCTCCGCTGTATAACTCTGAGTCTACTATTAGCAACAGCATTTCAGTCCATCGAGCCTGCACGCTCATTCTATCAGATCATGACTGATCTGCAGCTCAACTCCATTTACCCTTTTTTGCTTCATATCCCTCAATTCCCATACTCAACAAAAACCTATTGATCTCAGTCTGGAAAGCTCCAATTGTTCCCCAGTATCTGCAGCCTCCTGAGGGGAGTGAGTTGCACATTTCCATTATTAATGTAGCTATCTGAAAAAGGAAGATTATAAAAGTGTTTCGTGAAAAGAGGCATTAGAGCAGACAATTCCTGGTTTAAGAGCTGGCAGCAGTACCAGTACACAGGACAGATGCCCTCCCTCAGTGCTGCGCCATCCATGATGTTGTGGGGTAAATGTTGACCTTAATTAAAATGGACTACAAGTCCTGAGTAGTCAGATTCGTGGTGTGGAGTCCCGATCCACAAAGTTCTGCACTGGTGGTCGAAAATGTACCTCCCGACCCAGAAGGTTTTAACTTGGATGGGTTTCCCACCCCGCCACCCCCTGTGGCTTCAGATTGAGTCTCCCTGACCTACATTGACTTCCAGTCAAGCAACGTCTCGATTTTAAAATTCACACCCTTGTGTTCACAAATCCTTCCATGACCTCACCCATCCCATCTCTGTAATCTCCTCCGGCCCGACAACCCTCCAAGTTATCTGTGCTCCTCTGATTCTGGCCTGTTGCTGATCTCTGATTTCAATCGCTCCACCATTGGTGGCTGTTCCTTCAGCTGCCAAGACCCCCTCCCTCCCAAATCATCTCCGCCTCTATCTCTTTCTCTTTTAAGAAGCTGCTTAAGATCTACTTCTTTGACCATGCTTTAGGCCACATGCCTTACTGTCTCCTTAAGTGGTTCAGTTGCATATTTGATATCTTGGGACATTTTACTACATTAAAGGCACTAAATTAATGCATTATTTTTATATATGTATATATAAAATATACCTTTGTTATTTTGAAGGGATATTATTTGGGGCAGCTTGTACCCTGACCTACATTGGGAGCCTTCTGAAGCAAGCTGTAGCAGAGCTCCCCAGTTACAGGACTGAAGTTTTCAAGGCCGTGTTGGAGCAGCTGCGTTGGTTTGCTGGGCACCAAGTCCGGAATGTCGCGGTGAGTACTTTGCTCGCCAACCAGGGCAGCGTGGCAATCGTATGCGTTATCGCATGAAGGCGACATGTGTCACAAGCACTCTGCTCTTCATCAAACCTGCCTCCTGGCATTGGTCCACTCCTATTTGTGATGAATCTAGAGGTTTAAATTCTGTTGTTTCTTGAAGGGATTCCCAGCTGTGCAGTTTTAACGCAGGTTCGTTGAACCTGTTGGAAAGTCAGGCATTGCTCAGTGGGTCGCACTCTTGTCGGTTCTAGTCCCACTCCAGGATATCAGCACAAAATCACGGCTGACATTCCAGTGCAGTGCTGAGGGAGTGCTGCCCTGTCAGAGGTGCTGCCTTTCAGGTGAGATGATAAACCGAGGCCCTGTCTGTCCTCTCAGGTGGATGTAAATGACCCCACGGCACAGAAAACAGATTATCTGGACTTTATCATATTACTGTTTATGGGAGCTTGCTGTGCACAAATTGGCTGCTACATTTCCTACATTCCAATAGTGACTAGACTTCAAAAGTCTTTCTTTCTTAAAGTAAACAGAATATTGTTTGGGCCCAAGTCACCAAAGTGGATTTGATGAGAATGTATTACGCATTGGGCTTAAAAATCCCATGGATTTCATACATTCCAGGGATCTCTCCATGTTCCCGATGGGAATTTCAATGTCCGCTCTGATGCAGATTGTTCCCAATCCCCTCCATCGGGCAGGCAGGCAGGCAAGCCGATCCACATGTAGATTGGGCAAATCAGATTGGCAAAGGTAGCATGGAAAATGAGTTCATAGTGTGTATTCAGGACCATTTCTGAGAGCAGGCTATTCTAGACTAGGTAATGTGCAATGAGACAGGATTGATCAAAAACCTCATGGTCAAGGAGCCTCTTGGAGACAGCGAACATAACATGATAGAATTTCACCTTCAGTCTGAAGGGGAGAACTGTGGGTTTAAGACTGGTGTTTTAAACCTAAATAAAGGTAATTGCAAAGGTATGAATACAGAGTTAGCTAAAGTGAACTAGGAAACTAGGTTAAAAGGTAGGACAGTAAAGATGCAGTGCCAGACATTTAAAGAGATATTTAATAAGTCTCAGCAAAGATTTAGCCCAGTGAGAAAGATTCTTTGAGAAGAATGCATCATCCGTGGGTAAATAAGGAAGTTAAGGATAGAATTAAATTGAAAGAAACATTGTACAAATCTGCAAAGATTTAAGGTACCTGGACCTGCAACTGAAGTGCTGTAACCTGCAAGGCTACAGACCAGGTGCTGGAAGGTGGGATTAGATTGAGCGGCTAGTTTTCAGCTGGCACAAACACGATGGGCTGAATGGCCTCTTTCTGTGCCGTAACTTTTCGGTAGTTCTATGGTTAGTGATAGGTCAGATGATTGGACAGATTTTGTGAAGCAGAAATGAATGACTAAAAAAATAAATAGGGGGAAAGCAGAGCATGAGAGAAAACTAGCTAGTAATATACAAATAGATAGCAAGAGTTTCTCAAAGTATTTAAATAAGAAAAGAATAACTGAAACTAGAATTGGTCCACTCGAGAGTGAATCTGGGGAATTGATAATGGAAAACAAGGAAATGGAAGAGACGTTGAACAGGCATTTTGTGCCTGTTTTTACTGCAGAAGACTTAGAAAACTTTCCAAAGATACTTGAAAATCAAGAGGTGAAATGGAGGGAGGAACCTCAAACAATCACAATCACCAGGGAAAAAGTACTGGAGAAAGTATTGATTTTTGATTTAGATTTAGAGATACAGCACTGAAACAGGCCCTTCAGCCCACCGAGTCTGTGCCGACCATTAACCACCCATTTATACTAATCCTACATTAATCCCATATTACTACCACATCCTCACCTGTCCCTATATTCCCCTACCACCTACCTATACTAGGGGCAATTTATAATGGCCAATTTACCTGTCAACCTGCAAGTCTTTTGGCATGTGGGAGGAAACCGGAGCACCCGGAGGAAACCCGCGCAGACACAGGGAGAACTTGCAAACTCCACACAGGCAGTACCCAGAATTGAACCCGGGTCGCTGGAGCTGTGAGGCTGCGGTGCTAACCACTGCGCCACTGTGCCGCCCTACTGCGCCACTGTGCCGCCCTAAAGGCTGACAAGTCCCCAGGACCAGATGGCCAGCATCCTACGGTCTTAAAAGAAATGGCTGCAGAGATAGTAGAGGCTTCCACAATTCCTTAGATTCTGGAAGGGTCCAAGCAGATTGGAAAATAGCAAATATAACACCTTTATTTAAGAAAGGAGGGAGACAAAGCAGGAAACTATAGGCCAGTTAACCTAACGTGTCATAAGGAAATTGCTAGAAGCCATTATTAAGGAGGTTATAGCATGATGCTTAGAAAATCGTAATGGGATCAGAGTCAACATGGTGTTGTGAAAGGGAAATCATGTATAACTAATTTATTAAAGTTTTTTGAGAAAGTAACAAGCAAGGTGGATAAAGGGGAGCCTGTAGATGTGGTGAATTTGGATTTCCAAAAGGCATTTGATAAGGTGCCACATCAAAGGCTACTACACAAGATAAGAGTACATGGTGCAGGGGGTAACATGTCAGCATGGATAAAGGACCGGTTAGCTAACAGGAAGCAGAGAATAGGGATAAATGGGTCTTTTTCAGGTTGACAAGCTGTTACTAGTGGAGTACCACAAGGATCAGTGCTGGGGACTCAACTGTTTACAATCGATATCAATGACTTGGATGAAGGGACTGAATGCATGGTAGCTAAATTTGCCAATGACACTAAGATAGGAAGGAAAATAAGTTGTGAAGAGGAGGTAAAGAGTCTACAAAAGGGATATAGGAAGGTTACGTGAATGGGAAAAAGATTAGCAGATGGAATATAATGTGGGAAAATGTGAACTTGTCCACTTTGGTAGGAAGAATAGAAAAGCTGTATACTATTTAAATGGAGAGAGATTGCAAAACTCAGTGGTACAGAGGGATTTGGGTCTCCTGGTATATGAATAACAAAAGAAGGGTGTGCAGGTACAGCAAGTGATTAGGAAGGCAAACGGGATGTTGGTGTTTATTGCAAGGGGAATGGAATGAAAGTAGGAAAGTTTTACTGCAGTTGTACAGGACCTTGGTGAAACCACATCTTGAGTACTGTGTACAGTTTTGCTCACCTTATTTGAAAAAGGATCAAATTACATTATAAGCAGTTTACAGAAGGTTCATTCAACTAATTCTGGGGAGGAAGGGCTTATCTTATGAAGAAAGGTTGAACAGGTTGGACCCGTTAGAGTTTAGACGACTGAGACTTGATCTGATTGAAACATATAAGATCCTGAGGGGACTTGACAGAGTGGATACTGGGAGGATGTTTCCTCTTGTGGTGGAGACCAGAACTACGGGACACAGTTTAAGAATAAGAAGTCTCCCTGTTAAGACAAATTTTTTTCTCTCAGAAGGTCATTATCTGTGGAATTCTCTTCCCCAGAAAGAAGTGGAGGGTTGGTCATTGAATATATTCAAGGGTTGTGAGGCACAGACAGGAAGTGATCTTATTGAATGGCATAGCAGGCTCAAAGGGTCAAATGACCTACTTCTGCTCCTCAGTCCGATGTTCCTATGTAAGGTGGTGGGGGTCCTTGAGAAGGTGATGGGCCTTGAGAATGATATCTGTCTTTGGGAAAATATTAGAATCCATTATTAAGAAAGTAATAGCAAGATAGAAAATCAGAATGCAATCACGCAGAGTCAAATTGGTTTTATGAAAGGGAAATTATGTTTCACAAGTTTGTTAGAGTCCTGTGGGGATGTAACAAGCAGGGTGGATAAAGGGGAACCACTGTCACTGGGTCAAAAACCTAATTAAAGAACAAAAAAAAAGTACATGTAGTGTATTTTCAAAAGGCATTCGATAAGATGCCACATGAAAGGTTGCTGCACAAGAGCTCGTACGAACAGACAAATGTACGTTTTGGGAGCAGGAGTAGGCCATTTGGCCCGTCTAGCTTGCTCTGCCATTCAATAAGATCATGGCCGATCCGTGTGTCTCGAATTACACACTCCCATCTACCCCAATAACCTTTCATTCCCTTGCCTAACAAGAATCTATCTACCCCCACCTTATAATTATTCAATGACCCCGCCTCCACCAGCTTCTGAGGCAGAGAGTTCCAAAGTCACACAACCATCTGAGAGAAAAATATTTTCCTCATCTCTGTCCTAAAAGGGCGACCCCTAATTTTAAAACAGTGTCCCCTAGTTCTGAACTTATGGGGGGTGATATATTAGCATGGATAGAGGATTGGCTAACTGAAAGTAAACAGAGTTAAATTAAATGGGTCATTTTCAGGTTGGAACTAGTGGATTGCCACAGGGATCAGTGCTGAGGGGTCAACTATTTACAATCTATATTACTGACTTAGATGAAGGGATTGAGTATATTGTAGCCATAAAAAAAGCCTAATTGTATTGGGCCCTAACATAATAAAAGTTATAATCTGATACACACTATAGCCCTGTACAAGCCCCTGTTGCCGAATATCCCAATACTAACCCGAACACTTATGCGTCCAAATGCTGACACTGACCCTGATACTTGACACGTGACAATGACCCTAACACTAATGTACCCTAACCCTAACCTTAATGTACCCTAAATCTAACCCGAGCCTGTGGGAAAGCAAGTTGTGAGAGGACACAAAGGGATAAAGATAGGTTAAGTGAGTGAGCAAAAGTTTGGCAGATGGAGTATAATGTGGGAAAATGTGAGATCATTCACTTTGGTAGGAACCATAGAACCATAGAAAATTTATGGCACAGAAGGAGGCCATTCAGCCCATCATGTCTGCGCTGGCAAAAAAAACTAGCCGCCCAATCGAATCCCTCTTTCCAGCACCTGGTCCATAGCCTTGCCGGCTACAGCACTTCAGGTGCATGTCCAGGTACCTTTTAAAAGAATTGAGGGTTTCTGCCTCCACCACCATTCCTGGCAGTGAATTCCAGACACCCACCACCCTCTGGGTGAAAAAGTTTTTCCTTATATCCCCTCTAATCCTTCTATCAATCACCTTAAATCTGTGCCCCTTGGTAACTGACCTCTCCATGAGGGGAAACACGTCCTTCCTGTCTACTCTATCTAGGCCCCTCATAATTTTGTACACCTCTATTAAGTCACCCCTCAGTCTCCTCTGTTCTAAAGAAAACAACCTTAGCCTATCCAATCTTTCCTCATAGTTGCATAGGAAGAATAGAAAGGTAAAATATTATTTAATTGGAGAGAGACTGCAGAATGCCATGGTACAGAGCGACTTGGGTGTCCTTGTACATGAATCACAAAAAGTCAGCATGCAGGTACAGCAAGTAATTAGGAAGGCAAATAGAATGTTGGCATTTACTGCAAGGGGGATGGAGTATAGAAGTAGGGAAGTGTTGCTGGAACTGTACAGGGCCTTAGTTCGACCACACCTAGAGTACTGTGAGCAGTTTTGGTCTCATTATTTAAGGAGGGATATACTTGCACTGGAGGCAGTTCCATGAAGGTTCACTAGGCTGATTCCTGGCATGAAAGGGTTGTTTTATGAGGAAGGTTGGACCTGTACTCAATGAGTTTAGAAAAATGAGAGGTGATGTCGTTGAAACAAATAAGATTCTCGGGGGTTTGACAGGGTAGATGCTGAGAGGATGTTTCCCTTGGCGGGGGGAATCTAGAACTAGGGGGCACAGTTTCAGAATAAGAGGCCGCCCCTTTTAAGAAGGACATGAGGAGGAATTTCTTCTCTCAGAGGGTCATTAATCTTTGAAATTTTCTACCCCAGAGAGCTGTGGAGGCTGAATCAGATTTTTAAACTATAGGGTTATAGGGAACAGGCAGGAAAGTTATTCCTCACAAACAAGTGGTTGAGTCTTGAGATCTTAAAGAGAAATTATTGAAATGTCCTTGGGTTGCTTCTGTCTCAATAAGAATTCCACCTCCTCCCCTCGGTACCAGCACAGTTTGCTTACCAGCAGCTCACCCCACTGGGGGGTGAATGGGGGGGTCATATCAGCATTTGGACTATGGGTGGAAAACCTGCCCCAGAACTCTTCAAGTGGTAGGAAGAAAATCCAGTCTATCAATACTTTCACAGCATCCGAATAAATAAGCTGGAATGTCATGTGGTTTGGATTAGGATGGTTTAAAGAAGGAGAGCAGTTATTTAAAAGTAACAATGCTCTTTCTATCTACGTTTCCAGGCTGTTGGTGGAAACATCATGACTGCCAGTCCTATCTCAGACCTCAACCCTGTGTTCTTGGCCTCTGGCTGTCTGCTCACGCTGGTCTCCAAAGGTAGGTGGCATCTCAAACGGGTTGAATCCCATCACTGTCTGACTGTGAGCGTGCCTGTGTCTAACTCTCTCTTTGACTGACCATTTACAGACGGTAAGCGAACTGTGTGCATGGATGGAGATTTTTTCACTGGCTACAGAAAAACAGTGTTGAAACGACAGGAAATACTATTGTCCATTGAGATCCCCTACACAAGGAAGGTGAGGAACTGTCTCCTGGTTATTGTAACACTGCAAAACACACTCCTACTTTGTGGGACTTATCACTTACATAAAATTACATGGGGGGGGAGGTGGGGGTGGGTGGGGGGGGGGTGGTGGGGTTTAACCTCATGATTGTTTTGGATAGGGTGGGAGGTTTAAGTTGTAAAAACCTGAATCCCAACTCAAACCGACCTCCAACCCACTCACTTCCAGTTTTAACAATGGTAGGACGATGGTCGGCCAACCAATCTGCTCCAAGGAGGCTGGTTGGCTCTTTAAATATTATAATGAGGCTGTATGAAATGTCCCCTTAATTTTCTCTGCTTAAGAAGAACAATTTCAGCTTCTCCAGTCTCCAAAATCACTGAGGTCCCTCATCCTTGGTCCCATTCTAGTAAATGTCTTCTGCACCCTCGCCAAGGCCTTGCCATCCTTCCTAATTGATAATCTGTTTTTTTGAAGGGAGAGTATTTCTCAGCATTCAAACAAGCCCAGAGACGAGAGGATGACATTGCAATCGTGACCTGTGGGATGAGAGTTGCTTTCAAGGAAGGCACTGATGTTGTGGAAGAGTTGGGGATAAGTTACGGAGGCATGGGGCCTACCACTGTGTCTGCAAAGAAGACATCTGAACAGCTTCTTGGAAAGTAAGTCTCCTCAGAAGTAGAATAATCTTCCAAACCATAGTCTTTTCAGCAAAGCATGTTCTGTGCTATAGTGTTGTATCTTTCAAAATGGCAAGTTTCACTTGCTCTGAGTAAGGCCATAATCTAAGATTTTTCAATCATGGTGGAGAGAGACTAAACCATTGTTTAGTTATATTAAGTGCAAGTGATAGGTGTGTCCTGGACTAATGAGACAGAATTTATACCTTCAATCACAGAGTGGGAACAATGACACTAAACTCCATGGAGTAGGAGCCGAGATACTGATCCCATACAGCAGCAAGATAGATATTCAATTCCCCCTGGACACCCACTTGGCTCTGAGTCAGAAGACTGGAGGTTGAAGTTTCTTTGGGATATAACATTGGTTTACACTTCAGCACAGTATGTTCTATTCTGGATAGCCAGGCATTGAAGGATAGAACTGCAGCCTAATCTTTACACACTTAGAAGCTTATATTTATAAAGACACACATTGCAAACATGTACCTCCAAACGGAACTACTACAGTTTCAGTCTGCTCCTATTTATAGGATAATGCCCTCCACCAGAATACAATTGAACACTCAATTACTATACAATTAGTACAGGACTGAGGGAGTGCCACATTGCCACAGGGCCTTTTTTTTTTACGGTACAGTAGGTATCAGACTCATAACCCAGAGGTCAAGAGGTGAAATACCATCATGCGGAATGCAGTGCTTGAAAGGGCAGTGAAAGCAAATTTAATGTTAACTTTCAAAAGGGAATTGGATAAATACTTGTAAAGGAACTATTTTCGGGGTTATGGGGAAAGAGCAGGGGAGTGGACATAATTGGATAGCTGTTTCATAGAGCCAACATTGGCACAATGAACTGAGTGGCTGCCTATGCTGTACCATTCTATGATCCCTTGCAAGGCAGGAAATGCAACCTCGCCCACATCCTAAGAAGAAATGAAAATACATTAAATACTATCTGCCTTGCTTTAGTCTCTTACACATTATGATCTGATAGTGGTGGAACCTCTGATGTTACTTTAATTGACCCCCCCATTTAGAAATTGGAACAAGGAACTTCTCCAGGAAGCCTGCTCACAGCTCGCGACTGAACTCACGCTATCACCCTCTGCTCCTGGTGGGATGGTGCAATTCCGGCGCACCCTCAGCCTCAGCTTCTTCTTCAAGTTCTACCTCAGTGTTCTCCAGAAGCTGGAACAAGACTTCAAGAGTGTACGTAACAACCAGCGATAGCATTCACGCACCTCATGAGACGCAGGTTGAAATATTCTGGCATTGCTATGGTAATCCTGGGAGGATTGGGCTGTTCTGCAAGCATATGAGAAAGGATCACACATTCTGTCTCTCTAATGAGATCAGACCACTTGGGTAAAGAAAAGTGTCCTGTGTTTATTATCACCACTGTGTCAGCCAATGAGGTGGAAGCAGGATGGGACTTAAGGCAGGACTCAGCAAACAGTCTGTTTTACAGCAATGTCTACTTAAAAAGATTCTCTACAAACTACAGCAAACGGAACTCATGACTGAAACTATAACAAAGCAGGGTGATTTCTCCAACAAAATACAGTGAGTGGAAACATAGAAATACAGAAAATAGGAGCAAGAGTAGGCCATTCGGCCCTTCAGGCCTGCTCCGCCATTCAAAAAAGATCATGGCTGATCATCTAATTCAGTACTCTGTTCCCGCTTTCTCCCCATATCCCTTGATCCCTTTGGCATTAAGAAATATATCTATCTCCCTCTTGAATATATTGAATGACTTGGCCTCCACTGCCTTCTGCGGTAGAGAATTCCACAGGTTCACCACCCTCTGAGTGAAGAAATTTCTCCTCATCTCGGTTCTAAATGTCAGACCCCATATCCTGAGATTGTGACCCCTGGTGCTGGACTCCCCAGCCATCGGGAACATCCTCCCTGCATCGAGCCTGTCTAGTCCTGTTAGAATTTTATAGGTTTCTATAAGATTCCCTCTCATTCTTCTAAACTCGAGTGAATATAGGCCGAGTTAACCCAATCTCTCCTCATATGTCAATCCTGCCATCCCAGGAATCAGCTAGTGGAGAATAGTTGTGCACAGATTATGTGCAAAAATCAATCCCAGTCCCTTCCAGTGGTGCGGTCTCCAAGCACGATTGACAGCAGAATTATCTAATCATCTCCATTCTGGCCAGGAATAATGGTGTCAGTAAATGCAGCCAAGAAACTGCAGTAGTAATTTATTCATCTCACTGAATTAGCACAAGCGTTCAGTGGTCGTTGACTGGTTTATGAAAGGATACCAGCTAGACCTCTGTGTGTTATATTGGCCATCAGATTGGAACAGACCATTACTGACCTTGAGATATGGCAGCATAAGACTTACGAGACAATACTGGCACAAGGGAGCTAAGTTGTAAGGAAATGGCCAGGATGTTGGCCTTGTTCTCATGAGAAGACAGGAGACTTTGAGGTGACCTAATTGAATGCACGAAGCTGGTCCAAAAAAAGTAAATGGGGGGTGGTGGGGGGAGGGGGTGGGGGAGAAGAACTGCCTCACACTGATAACATAAGCTATGGGAAATAACAAATCACCTCTCAAACCTTTCAAAGCTTCCTCAACTCCTATTTTTTCCAGCAAGCTTTCAGTGTCTTCTCCTATGTCCTACCATGGATTTGCATCCTTTTCATTCTCTTACTTATTCTCTTTCTTCCCTTTCTGTAAATATCCCTTTCTGGGATATTTTCTACATGAAAGGTACTATATAAATGGGCATTGTTATTAGAGTGGAGGAGAAGATGGGGCAGACATCAACCAAAGTGGGACATGCTTGTTAACAAAACATTTCCAATGTTCCTATTTTACATATTACGACAATGACTTCATTTCAAAAGGTACTTGATTGACTCTGAAGCTCTTTTGGATTGCCTGAGATTGTGAAAGGCACTATAGAAATGCAAGTTCTTTCTTTTCTATATCTATATATGAGCAGGAAAGAAATTTGAGCCAAAAAGCATGACCCATTTTGATTGGTCATTTCCACCTTCTGATCTTATATACTTAACTCGTTATTCCATCAAACCATCTCAAAAATGTTTCACACAAAGGTTTACTTTTTTTGAACTACTGTTGTGCAGATAAAATTCGTACATCATAATGATCGGCTGTCTGCTTTCCCCTTCCTCACTCTAGGATTTTCAAATTGAGCCTATTCCACCAAAGTACGTCAATGCCACGGAATTATTCCACAAGGACCTTCCCTCAGCAGTTCAGCTTTTCCAGGTTAGTGGGACCCGGTAGTTACACCATCAGGCTTCCCACATGCACAACCTTAACTCTTGAAGTTACCTTGACTTCCCAATTAACCAGAACCTTTCTGGTATTCAATGAAACTGATAAACTTGGATAATTTTTACCGTCTGTGGAGTTGGGGAGTACAGTTCCTTTAGCTGGTAGTTTTTTGTGGAAAGGAGCTAAAAGCAGAAAACAGGATTCCCAACAATTATCGGCAGGAGGATTTTCACTCCATCCTTCCTTTGAATACATTTCTAAAAGGCTCTATTTAATTATGTAAAAAGAGTTATGTTGACTCTTTTTAGCTTTGTATCAGCTGTGGCTCAGTGGGTAGCACTCTTGTTTCTGAGTCAAAAGGCCATGGGTTCAAGTTCCATTCCAGAGACAAGCAGAGAATCCAGGCTGACACTCCAGTGTAGTACTGGGAGAGCTCCGGCAGAGGTGCCATCTTTCGGATGATCTGTCAAACTGAGACCCTGTCTGCCCCGTCAGGTGAATGTAAAAGATCCCATAGCACTATTTCAAAGAGGATCAGAGGAGTTATCCCTGGTGTCCTGGCCAATATTTATGCCTCAAGCAACATCACAAAAACAGAATTTCCTGTTATTATCACATTGCTATCTTTGGCACCTTGCTGTGCGCATTATTAATTTGATTTCAACGGACGACACTTGTGTTGCAGTGGGGCCAGGCCTCCAAACTGCCGGTGGGTACAAAAAACCACCCAGTCCATGCCGGAATAGAAAATGTACCCTTCCATCCCCCAGACTCCTGGACAGATGCACTAGGCCTTATGCTGTTAAGAATAAGCTCTTTACCGTTATCTAATGACTATCTTTGGAAAGTACCTACACATGACTGTGAGCAAACAAGAGCATATTGTGCTCCAATACCCTACTAATACTCACCATCTGTATGTCAGAGGAATGGTGTGCATATTCAAAACTAAGACAGTTAAGAAAGCATATGGGAAGTTGGCTTTGCAAATAAGAGCTTTGAGCACAAAAAGAAAGCTTGCAAACCTTCACATAAAAATGAGCAGGACTGGACCATGTGGCCCCTCAAGCCTACTCTGCCATTCAATAATATCAAGACTGATCTTCTCCATCAACTCCACTCTCCCTCCCTATCCCTTTAGTCTCTCAGTGTCCAAAAATTATGGGAGTATTAGGACGATGTGAAGGCCCTGGAGAAGTTACAGAGAAGGTTGTGTAAGATGTAAGCTTCTACCCCTTGACAGGTTACCCTACTGTTTGAATACAAAATATCGAGAAATAATGGGACAACACTCAAAGCCCAAATTAAACACTAATATCTTTACGAGGTTTGGTAGGAATAGTAGTTAACAATACAAAGCCCATGTCAGTCACAAATACATTACAAGGAGTTATACATACGATCACCCAACAAGTGGTCACCTCCTGTTGATCGTACTCTTCAGCAACTGACCAAGTTACTCAGCTTAAGCACTGAATCACTATTTGCAATGATTTTTATACCTTTCTTTCCAAGATGGTGTTCGACCAAGGCAGGAGTAATGCACTGTTAATTCAGTCCCACTACTTCACAGCTCACAACATATTAATAAAGTTATGTTAAAGTTATATATTAGTCAAGTTTCCCACCCACCAGGCATTAGCCAAATTAAACACTTTATTTATCCTCCAGAATAAAGCACGCCAAACCAGGTTTTTTTAAACAACAAAATTAACTATTTATTAATAAACCAGCTTTTAAATGATAATGAGAGAAATCAATTTGTATGAAAAGATTTTACAACTCCTTAATCTTCCTAACCCTCATGCACACACAAACATTCAAAAGCCAACAGTTAACTAGTTTTAAAAATGATGTTTTAAATTAGAACTGTTTCTAGGGATAATAAAACAACTGGACAATATCTGGTAGGATATTTCCAGATCGGTGAGGTGTCCCAGAGTTGAATAGTCAGATACCATTCGAAGTCTCTCCAGGCAAGTTTGAGAAACAGTCTGTGATGGGGAGGTGTTCAAGGCAATTTGTCTGCAACAGGCATCACACAGGCCTTTCAGCAAACGGCTGCAGCAACTGTTTTACTTAAATTTTAAAGTAGCAATCTAACATTCGAAACTTTCTTGAGATTTCAGGTACTTCCAAAAACACAAAAGGTAACGGGACTCACTCTCGAGGTAGAGATTTTCCAGAGACTGAAGACAATAGGAATTTTGCTACCTTCAGCAATGCAGGCCTCCTCTCAGCAAAAGTGCCTGTCTCCACAGAGAGCAGCAACTCCTCTTTCTCTGGGTCTTTTCCTCTCTCGGGGTCTCTTACACTCTCCAGGGGTCTTTTCCTCTCTCCAGGCAGAGCAGAGCCACAACTTAAATGTAAAATTCCTTTTTTACAAGAGAGACAAGCATTCCTTCCAGGGGGAGTTCTTATTTTGTTCTGCAAACCCAGGTCTCCGTCAGAAACTGCCTTCCAGCTGGTCATAGCTCCCTGGTCTCTTTCACACTGCAGAACTGAAACTAAAAGCTTTCCACAGTGACCAAGTCACAGGACAGTCATAAAATCTTCCTGTTACTTGGATACGTGTTTGCAGCCTGCATACTTCTAATACCAAGTCAACATTCAATGTTCACAGAAGGTCCGTTTTCAGTCTTAAAAGCACACAGACCTTAGTTTTTTTAAAAAAACTATCGTGACAGTGGGCAGGATGTTTCATTGACAAAATTGTATTGTCCTATCAAAATTCACCTTAAGTTACAATTGTCCAATGAGGCATCTAATTCTTTGTTTCAACTGCCTTGACGATGAGCATCTGTTCACATTTCCTTCAGTAAGATCTTCACCTCTCATGGATGTTACAGCTGTCTTTAAGATTTTTATCAGTAGACACAATAGCAGCTTCCTTTCTTGGTCACACACATTTTAAAACCACAGGGCATTTAAACCATTAGAGTCCCTTAAATTACCGATTTCTTACAAACTGTTGCTTGGAGATTGTCTAGTTTCTCTGTATTTCAAAAGAAGGAAAACTCTGATATCATCAATCAGCATCAGTTTGTCACCGTGTCGTAGATGTTCAAAACATTTTGGACCACTTAGGCCAGCTGAATTAGCATTTCTTATAACATGTTCAGTCTCTTATCTTTGTGTTTTCAGACACCATGGCTTCATGTTTTTGTGCATGTTTTTCCAAAGTTCTCAGTGTCAAAGCGAAACGTCCGTTTGAAATATGTCTGTTCATTTAGACAACTTCTATGCTTTTTTTCTGAATATTCCTTTGTCTTAAAGTGTTTTTTTCACCAGCGACTCTGTTTATCTTTAATAAAGACAGATTGCAGCTGTTAACAGATTACATTAGTTCAAAAGCCCTTTTGGCCTTCGCAATGCATGCTGGTCAGGTTCGGTCAGTTTTCTGTACACCTGTAAACAGCATAGTTTCCTGTATTCCATTTAAACTATCAATGCTCCTGGGTTGGATACCCACATAAGTCTCAACCACAAATTTCAATTCAAGTAATATTACTGCCTCTTACAGTCCTCCCTCAAAGTGACTGTGCACTCCAAAAATTACAGGTGCCAGACACTTATCCTGAGGTATCATCATCCTTGTCTTGCATATTCTGTCGCAACTTAATTGGTCTCACTGCTTGCATCCTGTTGACATGGCAGGTTATCATTAATAAGTACAAGCACCTGTTGAACAATGACCAGAATGTGGGAGATAATCCTTATCCATGGGTGGATTTCAATATTCATACCAATATCCCACCAGGATGCATCATCCCCAATTTTGTATATTTCTTTCCTCATTTCATGATTCAGTTGAGCTAGAATATAATAGAGTTTCTGAGATTTATTAATATGCTTCATTAATTCTACAGGTGCTCGGGCAATGGTAGTATGTTACATCCAAAACCTGTAACGTATTTGTGACTAATGGGTGTATTATATTACTAGCTGGAATTCCTACCAAACCTGGTCAAGTCATTAGTATTTAATTTGGGCTTTGAGTGTTGTCTCATTATTTCTCATAATTCTCATATTCGAACAGGAGAGTAACCTGTCAAGGTTACATCTTATAGTTGACCAGGATGATACTAGGGTTGAGGGCCTTCCATTACATGGAGAGCCTGAAGAAGCTGGGACTGTTCTCCTTAGAGCAGAGAAAATTATGAGGAAAACTAATAGAGGCATTCAAAATTATGAGTGTTTTGATCGAAGAAACTGTTTCCTCCAGCAAGTAGATCAGTAACCAAAGATCATAAATTTAAAATGATTGGTAAAGTAACTGGAGAGGAAATGCAGAGTAATTATTTCACACAGAGGGTTGTTAAGATCTGGAATGCACTATCTGAAAGGGTGATGGAAAGAGAATCTATGGGAGCTTTCAAAAGACAATTGGACATGTACTTGAAGAGGACTAATTGACATGGTTGAGGGGAGAAAGCTGGGGTGTGGGACAAACTTAGGCAACTCCTTCAAAGAGCTGGCACAGGTATAATGGGCCAAATGGCCTCCTTCAATGCTGTAAGGTTCTCTGATTCCATGAATGGTCAAATTGACAAGTTACCATTCGTTGACTGGCACCTGGGGAACCACATCAGGCTGTGTACTGACCATGGATGTCCAACTTACAACATCATCATACTCCTGGTAACCTTATTCCAGCTGTTGAAATCACAGCCATTTTCTTTCTTTTCTCCCACAGGAAGTGCCTCCTGGCAGATTAGCCACGGATGTAGTTGGCCATCCACTGACTCATCTAGCGAGCATCAAGCAGGCCACGGGAGAGGCGCTTTACTGCGATGACCTGCCATGTTTTGAGAAGGAGCTATATCTGGCTCTGGTGACCAGCACCGAAGCTCATGCCAAGATAAGGTAGCTCCTCATTCACCTCTCCCTGTATGATAGTGATATGGCGAATAAACAATGACCAGCAACAAGGCTGTTATCTGCTTTGCTTAGCATTGGGTCTGGTAGTGTTGTGGTTATGTTGCAGAATTAATAATCTAGAGGATATGAGTTCAAGCCTTACCTTGAGAACTTGGTTTTAATTTGAAAAGCTGGTGCATGAAATGTGACAATGGGTATTGTAAAAACAATACTTAAAGTAGCAATTCCTGTATTTTTATACAATGGCACTCTATATATATATTATACAGTAATACTCTGCGTGTGCTTGAAATAAAGCATACAAAGGAACTAACTCGTTTCTTTCCCCTGTTTCTTGCAGTTCAATTGACGCAAGTGAAGCCCTAAAAGTTGCTGGAGTCACCTGCTTCCTCACTGCCAAGGATGTCCCTGGAAGCAACCAGACTGGGCAAATTGTAATGGACGAGACAGTGTTTGCTGAGGACGTGGTTAGTTATCACCATTTACACATCACTGGGCTAAACTTTAAGTTTCACCCCCCTGGGCGATAAGCTGAGGGAAAGGGCCTGTCTGATCTTCAACTCCCTGAAATCAAAGGAATAGAAGACAAATAATTCTATTTTTTTGGAAGGAGGAGCAAATGGCATTGAAACAATGTGGGATGGTGATGGAATGGGGTAGTGTGTCACTTCCGGGCCCTGGGAAAGATCCCAACACAACTCATTTTGAAGGAAGTCTGATCCTTTCATTCAACTCTGAAGGTCAACCCTCAGCACTGTCTCAGACTGGGAGAATACTGGCCCAGTTTTTGGAAGTTGGAAACCAAATGCCTGAGTTTGTAGAACTGAGGGAACATTTTCTTTCCACTGATGGAAGGTCATTGGCCCGAAATATTAACTCTGTTTCTCTCTCTCCACAGATACTGAGTGCTTTCCAGCATTTTCTGGTCTTATTTCAGATTTTCAGCAGTCACAATATTTTGCGTTTGTGAATATTTTTTCAACTCAGTTGCGTGGATATAACTTGTAGAATTTATCTTAATGTTTGGATAGTGGAGTCATTTCAAACACAGCAATATGCTTTCATGGGGAGTGGGCGGTGTGAATCATGCAAATTTTGGACTGCCATAAATACTTTGCCAAGTTCAATTATCTGTAAAGCGCTTTGTGGCATCCTGAGACGGTAAAAGGTGCTACAGAAATGCAAGTCTTTGTTTCTTTTCTGTGCCCTGAGGATGCATATCGAGGAATTCAGATGTAGTGGCCAATTCCAGCCACACCAATTTCCATCCATTAATGAAGAACGCAGTGGAGCGTTTTCTTCCGATGTTGGGGGCACCACAGATCGACCTTGACTCTGCATCCAATGTCTAACCTATCAAAATACTTGATACTGCCACTAGGGATATTTAATGCATTGGGGCAGGACTCCACTCCATGTCCTTTAAACCAGGTTCATGGCCACATTAAAATAATGTGTAAATCTCACGTAGATGTGTTAAGCAGTGGCCCAGTGCCTCATAGTGAAAAAGTGTGCTACATTTCCAGCTCTGTTATCCCTCTCTACTTGAGTTCTAAATAATATAAAAAGCCAAAGACGAGAGTGGAGTGAGGCTGCTTTTCCACTTCAGGCAGTGAGGTGGCGTACAAACAGAGGAACAGGAGGAGGCCATTCTGCTCTTGAGCATGTTCTGTTATTCAATTAGATAATGGCTGATCTGTACCTTAACTCCATCTGCCCCTCTTGGTTTCATAACTCTTAATACCATTACCTAGCAAGATCCATCAATTTCAGTTTTGAAGTTTTCCGTTGTCTCCCAGCCTTAACAGCTTTTTGAGGGAGAGAGTTCCAGATTTCCACGACCCCTTGTGCGAAGAATTGCTTCCTGACTTAACTCCTGAACAGCCTAGCTCTAATTTTATTGCTGTGCCCTCTTGTTCTTGATTCCCCCAGCAGAGGAAATAGGTTCTCTCTATCTACTGAGTGTTGTTCCAACAACACTCAAAAAGCTCCACACCTTTCAGGACAAAGCAGCCTGTTTGATTAACACCCCATCTGCCACCTTAAAGATTCATTCTACCACCACTGGTGGGTGCACAGTGGCAGCAGTGTGTACCATCTACAAGATGAACTGCAGAAATTCACCAAGCCTCCTGCGACAGCACCTCCCAAACACGTGACCTGTACCACCTAGAAGGAAATGGGTAGTAATTGCAGGGAAACTTGGAGGTGGTGATGTTCCCTTGCAAGTCACACACTATCCTGACTTGGAAGTACATCACCGTTCCTTCACTGTCACTGGGTCAAAATAACAACTTACATTTACATACTGCCTTTAATGTAATAAAATGTCCTAAGGCACTTCACAGGGTCATTATGAAGCAAAATATGACACTAAGCCACATAAGGCGATATGAGGTCAGATGACCAAAAGCTTGGTCAAAGACGTAGCTTTTAAGGAGTGCCTTAAAGGAGGGAAGAAATATAAAGAGGTGGTGAGGTGCAGGGAGAGTTTTCCAGAGCTTAGGGCCTAGGCAACTGAAGGCTTGGCCACCAATGGTGGAGCAATTAAAATCGGAGATGCTGAAGAAGCCAGAATTAGAGGAGCGCAGATATCTGAGTAGAGTTGTCTAACATACAGCCCGCAGGCCAGGATTCGGTCCATGGATGTAAACTATACCAGGCCATTCCTCATCCTCACCAGGGCTCCGTGACTGGTAATTTCAGAGATGAGAAATTTCCCATTTGCTTCTTCTTCCAGACCCGCTTTTTAAAAAAAATCACAAATCTTTTAAAAAAATATTCAGAACCCGCCAGAAAACCCTGGATCTGTCTAAAGTTCAGAAACCGCTGTTCCTGCTCCCAGCACCTGTCGGTTATGAAACTGACTTGCAAATTTTCTTTAAAAAAACTGACCAACCACAAAGCTGCTCTGCTGAGTGTTCCCGCTCTCTGCAACTGTGCGAGAGAAAGTGAGGGGGGGCGGACAGACACAGAGAGGGGGTGCACAGAGAGAGAAAGAGGGGTGACAGAGGGGGGACACATTGAGAGAGAGACAGACAGAGAGAGGGAGGGAGAGTGATGAAGATCACTCCTGACAGATGGGCATCTAACCTGAATACTCAGCATCACTACAAGTGTACGGGCAAACATTGACCTCACGTGCAAGCAAAAAAATGTCAGGTATCTCACTAAATCAGTGTCCAACACAGTGACGAGAAGGTAATTCAGTAAATTAATCATCTCATTTAAAGCTTCTTGACAAAAATGCACATTTCTTGTTGTTTTGATTAATAGTAAGATAAATTTTTAATGGCTTTATCTTTCTGAAATTGTCTCACTGGCCCCCTATGTTGGACAAAAATTGTAATGTGGCTTCCCAAGTGAAAAGGTTGGACAACCTGTCTTAGAGGGTTGTAGGGCTGGAAGAGATTACACAGATAGGAAGGGGTGAGGCCATGGAGCGATTTAAAAACAAGGAATAGAATTTTAAAATTGACCCATTACTTGACCAGGAGTCAATGTAGATCAAAAATGCGAGTTAAAACATGGGCTGTATAGTATAAGGACAAGTAAGGGTTAATGCCGGAGACAGGGTGAGCAACCCTGGGCGGCACAGTGACGCAGTGGTTAGCACTGTAGCCTCACGGCTCCAGTGGCCCGTGTTCGGTTCTGGGTACTGCCTGTGTGGAGTTTGCAAGTTCTCCCTGTGACTGCGTGGGTTTCTGCCAGGTGCTCCGGTTTCCTCCCACAGCCAAAGGTTTGCAGGTTGATAGGTAAATTAGCCATTATAAATTGCCCCTAGTATAGGTAGTTGGTAGGGGAATTGAGGGAAGGTCGGAATACGGGATTAATGTAGGATTAGTATAAATGGGCGGTGGTTGGTCGGCACAGACCCGGTGGGCCGAAGGGCCTGTTTCAGTGCTGTATCTCCAAAAAAAATTTTTAAAAACCCTCCCACCATAATGGTGATGATGTAACAGTCATTTGGTACTGGGCTTTGGAAGAAGCAAGTAAGGGCACGAAGGGCGCTAGCTAAGAAGTTGAGAGGATAATGTAAATAGTGCTGTGTAAATAATGGAAGAGTTATTAGTTGACCTTATCCAGACTCTGAGACTTTCTTTGCAACACACTTGCTATACTTCAACTACAATAGGCAGCAGAGTTTTGGATGATCTCAAGTTTACAGAGGGTAGAATATGGGAGACCAGCCAGATGTGTGTTGGAATAGTCAAGTCTAGAGGTAACAAAGGTATGAATGAGGGTTTCAGCAGCAGATGAGTGGAGATGGGGCAAAGTGGGCCAATGTTACAGAGGTGGAAATAGGCGGTCTTACTGATGGCGTAAATATGAGGGCAGTAGCTCATCTCTGGATTATATGTGACACCAAGGTTGCGAACACACTGGCTTAATCTCAGACTATTGTCAGGGAGAGGAATGGAGTCAGTAGGTAGGGAATGGAGTTTGGAGTGTCATAGAGTCATACAGCACAGAAACAGGCCCTTCGACCCATCGTGTCTGTGCAAGCCGTCAAACACCTAACTATTCGAATCCCATTTTCCAGCGCTTGGTCCGTAGCCTTGTATGCTATGGCGTTTCAAGTGCTCACCAAAATACTTCTTAAATGTTGTGAGAGTTCCTGCCTCCACTGCCTCTTCAGGCAGTGTGTTCCAGATTCCAACCACTCTGAGTGAAAACATTTTTCCTCAAATCTCCTCTAAACCTCCTGCCTCTTGCCTGAAACCTATACCCCCTGGTTATTGACCACTTCGCTAAGGGAAAAAGGTTTCTTCCTATCTAACCTATCAATGCCCCTCATAATTTTGTATACCTCAATCAGGTCCCCCCTCAGCCTTTTTTGCTCTAAGCAAAACAACCCTAGCCTTTTCAGTCTCTCTTCATAGCTGAAATGTTCCAGCCCAAGCAACATCTTGGTGAATCTCCTCCCTCTCCAGTGCAATCACATCCTTCCTATAGTGTGGTGACCAGAACTGTACACAGTACTCCAGCTGTCGCCTAACTAGCATTTTCTACAGCTCCATCATAACCTCTAAAATTAAAGCAAAATACTGCAGATGCTGGAAATCTGAAATGAAAACAAGAAATGCTGGAAATGCTCAGCAGGTCTGGCAGCATCTGTGCAGAGAGAAGCATAGTTAATGTTTTAGGTCATTGACCCTTCATCAGAACCTTCTCTGCCTCCTGCCACTAAGCCAATTTTGGATCCAATTTGCCAAATTGCCTTGGATCCCATGGGCTCTTAATCAATCTCCCATGCGGGACCTTATCAAAAGCCTTACTGAAGTCCATGTCGGCTTTACCCTCATCTACACATCTAGATACCTCCTCGAAAAATTCAGTCAAGTTAGGTGGACACAATCTCCCCCTGACAAAGCCATGCTGGCTATCTCTGATTAATCCCTGCCTCTCCAAGTGGAGATTAATCCTGTCCCTCAGAATTTTTTTCCAATAGTTTCCCAAAACCTGATGTTAGACTCACCGGCCTGTAATTACCTGGTTGATCCCTGCTACCCTTCTTGAATAATGGTACCACATTCGCTGTCCTCCAATCCTCTGGTACCCCTCCTGTGGCTAGAGAGGATTTGAAAATTTGTCAGAACACCTGTTATCTCCTCCCTTGCCTCACATAACAGCCTGGGATACATCTCATCTGGGGATTTATCCACTTTTAAGCCTGCTAAAGTAGCTAATACTTCCTCCCTTTCAATGCTAATATGTTCAAGTCTATCACAATCCCCCTCCCTGATCTCTACACCTACATCATCCTTCTCCATAGTGAACACCGATGAAATGTAATCATTTAAAACCTCACCTATGTCCTCTGGCTCCACACACACGTTGCCACTTTGGTCCCTAATGGGCCTTACTCTTTCCCTGGTTATCCTCTTGCCCTTAATATACTTATAAACGCCTTAGGATTTTCTTTTATCTTGCCCACCAGTGTTTTTTCATGTCCCCTCTTCGCTCTCCTAATTACTTTTTTAAGTCTCCCCCTACACTTTCTATACTGCTCTAGTGCCTCCACTGTTTTCAGCACTCTGAATCTGTCATTAGCCTCCCTTTTTTTCCTGATCCAATCCTCGATATCCCTTGACATCCAGGGTTCTCTGGACTTGTTGGTCCTACCCTTCACTTTAATGGGTACATGTTGGCTCTGAACTCTCACTACTTCCTCTTTGAATGACTTCCACTGGTCTGATGTAGACTTTCCTACAAGTAACTGCTCCCTGTTCACTTTGGCCAGATCCTGTTTTATCATATTGAAATCAGCCTTCCCCCAATTCAGTACCTTTATTTCCGGTCCATCTTTGTCCTTTTCCATAACTACCTTAAATCATAGAGTTATGCTCACTATCCCCGAAATCCTCCCCCACTGACACTTCTACCACTTGTCCAGCTTCATTCCCTCGGATTAGATCCAGTACCATCCCTTCTTTTGTAGGACTTTCTACGTGCTGGCTCAAAAAGCTCTCCTGTATGCATTTTAAGAATTCTGCCACCTTGAAGCCTTTTGCACTAAGACTATCCCAGTTGATATTAGGGAAGTTGAAATTCCCTACTATTATTACCCTATTATTTTTACACCTCTCTGAGATTTGCCTACATATCTGCTCCTCTATCTCTTCCTGACTGTTTGAAGGCCTGTAGTACACTCCCAGCCAAGAGATTGCCCCCTGTTTGTTTTTAAGTTTTACCCATAGTGTCTCATTTGAGGAATCGTCTAAGATATCATCCCTCCTTACTGCAGTAATTGACTCCTTGATCAACAGTGCAATGCCACCTCCTCTTTTACCCCCTCCCCTGTCTCACCTGAAGATTCTATACCCTGGAATATTGAACTGCCAGTCCTGCCCCTCCCTCTACCATGTCTCTGTGATTGCAATAATATCATATTCCCATGTGCTAATCAATGCCCTGAGTTAATCTGCCTTACTGGTAAGACTCCTTGCGTCAAAATAGATGCAATCCAGCCTTGCATTTTTCACTTGTGCCTTAACAGGTCTATATTTGCTCTGCTTTCCAGACTGACTGAGTTTCTCTACTATATTTGACTGTGCATTACCCCCTACTGTAACTCCACTCTATATCCCATCCCCCTGCCAAATTAGTTTAAACCCAGCCTCCCCACCCCCCCCAACAGCACTAGCAATTCTCCCAGCAGGGATGTTGATCCCGTTCCGGTTCAGGTGCAACCTGTACAGGTCCCACCTTTGCCAGAAACAGACCCAGTGATCCAGAAAACTAAAGCCCTCCCTCCTGCACCATCTCCTCAGCTATGCATTCATCTGCTCGAACCTCCTATTCCTATACTCACTCGCTTGTGGCACCGGGAGTAATCCAGAGATTACAACCTTTGAGGTCCTGCATTTTAATCTGCTACCTAGCTCCCTAAATTCTTGTTGCAGGACCTCATTCCTCTTTCTACCTATGCCATTGGTACCAATGTGTACCACGACCTCTAAATGTTCACCCTCCCCCTTCAGAATGTCCTGCAGCCACTCCATGACATCCTTGACCCTAGCACCAGGGAGGCAACATATCATCCTGGAATCACGTTTGCGGCCACAAACATCTATCTGTACCCCTTACGATAGAATCCCCATCACTATAGCTCTTCCACTCCTTTTGCTCCCCCCCCCCCTTATGCAGCTGAGCCACCCGTGGTGCCACGGACTTGGATCTTGCTGCATTTCCCTGAGAAGCTATCTCGCCAACAGTATCCAAAGTGGAAAATCTGTTAGATAGGGAGTCCCAGGGGACTCCTGCACTACCTGCCTAGTTCTTCTACTCTGCCTGGTGGTCACCTATTCCCTTCCTGAGCAGTCTTTACCTGCGGTGTGACCACCTCCCTGTACATGCTATCCACGATGATCTCAGCCTCACAGATGCTCCACAGCCGCCGCTCCAGTGCCGAAACGCGGATTTCGAGTAGCTGCAGCTGGAGACTCTTGCTGCACACGTGTTTGCCCTGGACACTGGAAGTGTCCCTGAATTCCCACATTGCCTAGGAGGAGCACTCCACGCTGCCAAGCTGCTCTGCCATGACTTACCCTTAATTTATCCCCTTAAATTACCCAAAAATTAGATTATTTACACGAGTGGCCTTGATTCCCTAAATAAAAAAATCGCTTACTATGTTAAAAAAAACTGTAGACCTTTCTCTTTACTTTTCGTTACTTACCCAGCTATTTAGAGTTATTCCCTAACAGCAGTTACTCACCAACCAATCACCTTGAGGCTTTCCTGCGACGTCACTGCTCACTTTGTTTTCAAACTCCAGTACTCCTGGACTCCTCTCCGTTGCTCTCCTGGAAGGTAAGTGACTGGGCCTCGATCCTCGGGCTCAATTTATCAGCTCCACTCTTGGCATTCTCCTCACAGGTCCACTCCTCTCCCATCCACTCCCAGAAGGTAAGTGACTGGGCCTTGATTCTCGGGCTCAATTTATCAGCTCTGCTCTCGGCATTTCCCCCACAGGTCCGCGCCGCTCCCGGAAGGTAAGTGACGGGACCCTGATCCTAGGGCTCAATTTATCAGCTCCGCTTTCAGCGTTCTCCCACAGGTCCGCTCCACTCCCGGAAGGTAAGTGGAGACTGAAAACAATGGCTTCAGCCTTCCCAATATTTAATTGGAGGAAATTCCTGGTCATCCAGTACTGGATGTTGGATAGAGGCAAGAGAGGTGGTAAGGTAGAGTTGGGTGTTGTCAGCATACATGTGAAAACTCGCGCTGTGCTTTCCGATGATGTCACTGAAGTGCAGCATGTAGATGAAAAATAGGAGGGAGCCGAGGATAGATCCTTGGAGACACCAGAGGTAACAGTGCAGAATTGGAAGAGAAGCCATTGCAAGTGATTCTCTGGCTACAATTAGATAGATAAGAATGGAACCAGGTGAGAGCAGTCCCACCCAGCTCGACAACAGTAGAGAGGTGTTGGAGGAGGATAGTGTGGTCAACTATGTCAAATGCTACAGACAGGTCAAGAAGGGCGAAGAGGGAAAGTTTACCTTTCTCACAGTCACATAGGATGTCATTTGTGACTTTTGATAAGTGCTGTTTCAGTACTGTGACAGGGGTGGAAACCTGATTGGAGGGATTCAAAGATGGAAAGATGGGAACAGATTTGGGAGGTGACAACACATTCAAGGTCTTTGGAGAGGAAAGGAAGGTTGGAGACAGGATAGTAGTTTGCAAGGACAATAGGGTCCAGTAGGGTCAAGGATTGGCTTTTTGAGGAGAGGGGTTATGACGGAAGATTTAAGGAAGAGAGGGACAACACCTGAAGAGAGAGATTAAAGTTTAGTGGGAATAGGATCGAGGTGGGTCTCTTGGACAAGATGAGCTCGGAGAGAGCATGAGGGGAGTTAAGAGAGAAACTAGAGAAAGATGCAATTTCAGGGCTATGGCAGTGGGGAGCGTGAGGGGAAGATAAGCCAGGTGAGTTAGTGAAGGGAGAGACGCAGCAGAGGCAGCTGATCGGATGATCTCGATCTTAGTAACAAAAGAAATCAGTGAGCTCCTTGCACTTGTTGTTGGAGGTGAGGGTGGAGGGGACAGGGGAGCAGAGTTTAAGATGATGGTTTGCAGTTGACAAAAGAAGCCGGGGTTATCTTTACATTCCATGATGATCCTGGAATAGTGAGCAGTTTTAACAGATGAGAACAGGGCCCAATAGTGCTTTAAGTGTCCAGCCAGATCTGGCAATGAATGGCTAAACCTGTTGTCCATTTCCTTTCGAGTCTGCGTGTCATAGACTTAAGGGAGCAGAGATGAGGGCCGTACCAGAGGGTAATGGGTTTATTATGGACCTGGGCATCAAAGGTGGAGGTGAGGGTGCTGTTGAGCAAATCAGTGGCTGCAGAAATATTGTGGCGAACGGAGGGCCAAAGGTTAGATAGTTGGGATCTTGAAAGTGCAGTTGTAAGTGAATTAAGGGAGAGTTATTTCCAGGAACGGATATAGAATGAGGTAGGGTTGGTGTGTGGAAGGGGTTAAAGGTGGAGAGTGATACAAGGAAGTGATCAGAGATGGCCTTATCTGTAATCAATATGATTGGACTAGCAACACCATGTGAGATGGCAAGGTCAGGGGGTAGCCATGAATATGGTTTGGGGAATTTACATGGGGGGAGAGATTTAAGGAGGGTAAGAGGGCAGTGAACTCAGAAGTGAGAGAAGGTGATGATTTGAGATGGACATTGACAACTCGGAGGATGAGAAGTCGTTCAGTGCAGAGGCTGAGGGAGAAAAGCAGTGAAGATATTTCAGTGAGAACATTTTAATCGACCTTAGGAGGGTGGTAGAGAAATAATTTTGAAAGAGAGGTGCGAGTGGTGGAACAAGGCAAGATGCTCAAAGGAGCGAAAGTGTCAGAGGAGTAAGGGGTCACGCTGAGGTATGATCAGGGGATAAGCACCACACCGCCACTGTGACGGTTTTGGCAGTGAAAGTGGTGGAAGATGTAGCCAGGTGGGAAGACTTCATTAAGGTAAAGGTCTCTTCACTCCTCAGTCAAGTTTCCGCTAAGGCCCTGATGTCAATGCAATCATCCACAATAGGTTCATGGATGACAAGGTCCTTATTCACAAGTGAACAGGCATTCTGGAGAGAGATGCATCGAGGAGTGGTGAGAGCTGAGCTGATCCGCTGGCAGAGTTCACAGGGTCAGCAGTGGGAGGGGTGAGTTGAACACGAAGAAGATTGGCGAGATTAGCCCCCAGTGGGCGCACTGGTTGGAAAGGATGGTGAGAGATTGGGATGTTGTTCAAAATGAGCCAGTGCTGAGTGCCTCAACCCTCTCTCTAACCATACTTTGGCTGTACCACATGGAGAGCAGCAGTTCAAGAAGGCAGCTCAACACTACCTTCACAAGGGCAATAGGGATGGGCAATAAACACTGGCTTTGCCAGCAGCACCCACATCCCATGAATGAATAAAAGAAACCCTATAATCTCCTTTAATCATCTTAAACAGCTCAATTAGCTCAGCCTTAATCTTCTACACTTAAGAGAATACCAACCTAGTCTATGCAAACTACCTTCATAATTTGACCATTTTAACCCTGGTATCATCCTGGTGAATCTGCAGTACACATGTTCGCGACTTCTCAGTATGTGCTCCCTGCAGGCGAGGCTCCTCTTGGGCAGCACAGATTCAGAAGATCATTCCTTGAACATAAAAAAGAGATTGCTGTATGTTATAACCACTCCTTGTTATTTTGTATGCTGTGTAGGTCACGTGCGTTGGATATGTTATTGGGGCAATTGTTGCTGACACAGCGGCGCATGCCCAAAGGGCTGCAAAAGCAGTAAAGGTCACATACGAAAAGCTTAAACCCATCATCACCATTCAGGTAATGCATCTCTATATTAATTACTAGATAATCGATATTCACTTTTCTATTACAATACTGTTAGAGGATGGGTGTAATTTACTCCTCAAATTTGCAGGGATTGAAACTTTGCATGCCAGATGTCACAGATTTATAAGACATACAATAATGAAACATGCATTTGAACAGGCAGTACTTGTGGCAAAACATTGTATGTTTTACCCACAGAGTTCAAATGAGTTACAATTCCGAGGTTGATCAGACCTTGATCGAATTCTAAAGTATCCCTTGTAATAACTTCCTGTATCTTTTTCAATAGCCTTCTACATGACAATTTGGGTGTTTCATAGTTACATTTGCATAGTTATCATTCAACACTAATTTGCTTATATGATGTCCTTGCAGCCGTAAATTGTTCACTCCCAAACTCTCCAGAGCTAAAGTCTTTCTCAAGCAGATGCCCATCTTCAAGGTTGTTCTTCTAATGAATGAAAAAGTTGAGTTTTTTTATGCCTATCCTGTGTCAGTGACTTCTTACAATTTAAAAATTTCTACTTCACAAACAAAGGCTAAAAGCCGGCATTACTACAATATAAAGATTAACCCTCACCTCATAATAAAGATACTGTTATTCCGAGCTCACCTCAGTTGAAATGACGTGTGAAATTCAGGCTCAAAAAGTTACACTTGTGAAAGATGTCAGCTATGGCTCGGTTGGTACCACTCTCACCTCTGAGTCAGGAGATTGCGAGCTTAAGTTGCACTCCAGAGATGTGAGTAGAAATTTAGGCTGGCACTCCTCGTGCAGTACTGAGGATAATACGTTAAACCAAGGCCAAATCTATCCTCTCGGATGGACACATAAGATCCCATGATATTATTTCAAACATGACCAGTGGAGTTCTCCTTGGTGTTCTGGCCAATATTTATCCCTCAAACATCAATAAAATAAAGATTATCTGGTCTTTCACTCAATGGGCTAATGGGCTTCTGCATTTCCTACTTTACAACAGTGACTACACTTCAAAAATAATTAATTGACTCTAAAGTGCTTTGGGAAGAACTGAGGTCGTAAAGGTGCTATAGAAATGCAAGTCTTTCTTTCTTTTGTATTTGTATTTCCGGCCATTGGATCCTCCCCAGTGACTGGTTCCCCAACAACAGCCATTTGCATCTCGTGTTGGCATTGTTTTGCCTCCGGAAGCGGATCCACTTCACAAAGTGGTTTGCTGTGTCTCTGGAAGCCTGGAGGCCCATCTCATCTCTGCTGTGGTGCCACTGCCTAGATCAGACAAACAAGGAATAAAAGGTCTTCAGGGAACTGGAAATGTTTATTGTTAGGGTTCAGATTGCAAATTAGCACTGAAAAAAATTAATTGGTGTCCCTTATGATTGCACTGCTGTGGAAGAAATTATTAATTTGTTGTTAAACTAACTGATCAATTGGTTGCAAAAAACAACTTGATATGCTGATAGGTTGAGATGAAATCAGGTGGGAGAAGGCTTGCAAATGGCCTGTCTCTGTGCTGTAAAATTATATATATTACCAGAAGGGACACTGTCCTCATGAAACAGTGTCTTGCATGACTTCATTTTGTTTGGAAAAGAAGACTTAGGACATATTTCTGTCACCAATGGCATTGTACAAGTCTGTAACAATGCTTGACCCAAGTCCGCCTGCCGTTTAAAGCTCCTGTGCTCACGAGATATTGTTGACTAATTTGGCCATTTGAAGACCCTTGTGTTGGTTGCCAGCAGTGACCAGATATTTCTTCAAAAACAGGAAGCAATCGCCCATGAATCATTCCACAGTCCTCCAAAGAAAATTGAGAATGGAAACATCAATCTTGGATTTGCACAAGCTGATGGCATCATTGAAGGTTTGTATTAGTTTTATTTTAAATATGTACTGTCTTAATGGGAAATGCAGGGGATGGGCAAAATCGAAATGTGGAGCTTATTCAAGGAGCAGCTACTGCGTGTCCTTGATAAGTCTGTACCTGTGAGGCAGGGAGGAAGTTGTCGAGCGAGGGAGCCGTGGTTTACCAAAGAAGTTGAAGCGCTTGTCAAGAGGAAGAAGAAGGCTTGTGTTAGGATGAGACGTGAAGGCTCAGTTAGGGCGCTTGAGAGTTACAAGCTAGCCAGGAAGGATCTAAAGGGAGAGCTAAGAAGAGCAAGGAGAGGACATGAGAAGTCATTGGCGGATAGGATCAAGGAAAACCCTAAGGCTTTCTATAGGGATATCAGGAATAAAAGAATGACTGGAGTTAGATTAGGGCCAATCAAGGATAGTAGTGGGAAGTTGTGTGTGGAATCAGAGGAGATAGGGGAAGCGTTAAATTAATATTTTTCGTCAGTATTTACAGTAAAGAAAATGTTGTCGAGGAGAAGACTGAGATTCAGACTACTAGGCTAGATGGGATTGAGGTTCACAAGGAGGAGGTGTTAGCAATTTTGGAAAGTGTGAAAATAGATAAGTCCCCTGGGCCAGATGGGATTTATCCTAGGATTCTCTGGGAAGCCAGGGAGGAGATTGCAGAGCCTTTGTCCTTGATCTTTATGTCGTCATTGTCGACAGGAATAGTGCCGGAAGACTGGAGGATAGCAAATGTTGTCCCCTTGTTCAAGAAGGGGAGTAGAGACAGCCCTGGTAATTATAGACCTGTGAGCCTTACTTCGGTTGTGGGTAAAATGTTGGAAAAGGTTATAAGAGACAGGATTTATAATCATCTTGAAAAGAATAAGTTCATTAGCGATAGTCAGCACGGTTTTGTGAAGGGTAGGTCGTGCCTCACAAACCTTATTGAGTTTTTCGAGACGGTGACCAAACAGGTGGATGAGGGTAAAGCCGTGGATGTGGTGCATATGAATTTCAGTAAGGCGTTTGATAAGGTTCCCCACGGTAGGCTATTGCAGAAAATACGGAAGTATGGGGTTGAAGGTGATTTAGAGCTTTGGATCAGAAATTGGCTAGCTGAAAGAAGACAGAGGGTGGTGGTTGATGGCAAATGTTCATCCTGGAGTTTAGTTACGAGTGGTGTACCGCAAGGATCTGTTTTGGGGCCACTGCTGTTTGTCATTTTTATAAATGACCTGGAAGAGGGTGTAGAAGGGTGGGTTAGTAAATTTGCGGATGACACGAAGGTCGGTGGAGTTGTGGATAGTGCCGAAGGATGTTGTAGGTTACAGAGGGACATAGATAGGCTGCAGAGCTGGGCTGAGAGATGGCAAATGGAGTTTAATGCGGAAAAGTGTGAGGTGATTCACTTTGGAAGGAGTAACAGGAATGCAGAGTACTGGGCTAATGGGAAGATTCTTGGTAGTGTAGATGAACAGAAAGATCTTGGTGTCCAGGTCCATAAATCCCTGAAAGTTGTTACCCAGGTTAATAGGGCTGTGAAGAAGGCATATGGTGTGTTAGCTTTTATTAGTAGGGGGATCGGGTTTCGGAGCCACGAGGTCATGCTGCAGCTGTACAAAACTCTGGTGAGGCCGCACCTGGAGTATTGCGTGCAGTTCTGGTCACCGCATTATAGGAAGGATGTGGAAGCATTGGAAAGGGTGCAGAGGAGATTTACTAGGATGTTGCCTGGTATGGAGGGAAGGTCTCACGAGGAAAGGCTGAGGGACTTGAGGTTGTTTTCGTTGGAGAGAAGGAGGAGGAGAGGTGACTTAATAAAGACAGATAAGATAATCAGAGGGTTAGATCGGGTGGATAGTGAGAGTCTTTTTCCTCGGATGGTGATGGCAAACACGAGGGGACATAGCTTTAAGTTGAGGGGTGATAGATATAGGACAGAAGTCAGAGGTAGTTTCTTTGCTCAGAGAGTAGTAGGGGCGTGGAACGCCCTGCCTGCAACAGTAGTAGACTCGCCAACTTTAAGGGCATTTAAGTGGTCATTGGATAGACATATGGATGAAAATGGAATAGTGTAGGTCAGATGGTTTCACAGGTCGGCGCAACATCGAGGGCCGAAGGGCCTGTACTGCGCTGTAATGTTCTAATTCTAATTCTAAAAAAATCTGTTGAGCAAGTCTTTATCTGCTCAGGGTGAGAGATAGCCAAGCCTTCTGAAGTTTAAGTGAGGGGTTCAGATGGTTTATATATAGAATAATGGATACTCGGGAGTGATTACAGACTGGAATCTAATCGAGCAGTTCAGATAGATTTTATTCTCGATGTAAGGCATCACCTAACTTGTGTTGATGGTGTTCTGCAGGGGAAATCCACATTGGAGGCCAGGAGCACTTCTATCTAGAGACGCAATGCACCTTGGCTGTACCCAAGGGTGAGGATGGTGAAATGGAACTCTTTGTTTCGACACAGAGCCCGACACAAATACAGGCAGGTGTTTCTGACTGGTTGCTGCATCAATGCCAAAGTCATCAGCAGATATTGCACTTAATACTATTAGTCTCCATAGGGAAAGGTTTGTACACGCATCACAGGTAGCAGCAATGGGGGACAAAAATGCATCAGTTCCTGTCTTTGGGGATGGACACCACGGGTCGGTTCCTGTCTTTGGTGATGGTCACCATGGGTCAGTTTCTGTCTGTCTTTGGGGATGGACACCACGGGTCGGTTCCTGTCTGTGGGGATGGACATCACGGGTCGGTTCCTGTCTGTGGGGATGGACACCATGGGTCGGTTCCTGTCTTTGGGGATGGACACCACGGGTCAGTTCCTGTCTTTGGGGATGGACACCACGGGTCAGTTCCTGTCTTTGGGGATGGACACCACGGGTCGGTTCCTGTCTTTGGGGGTGGACACCATGGGTCAGTTCCTGTCTGTGGGGATGGACACCACGGGTCGGTTCCTGTCTTTGGGGGTGGACACCATGGGTCAGTTCCTGTCTTTGGGGATGGACACCACGGGTCAGTTCCTGTCTGTGGGGATAGACACCATGGGTCAGTTCCTGTCTTTGGGGATGGACATCACGGGTCAGTTTCTGTCTGTCTTTGGGGATGGACACCACGGGTCAGTTCCTGTCTTTGGGGATGGACACCACGGGTCAGTTCCTGTCTTTGGGGATGGACACCACGGGTCGGTTCCTGTCTTTGGGGGTGGACACCATGGGTCAGTTCCTGTCTTTGGGGATAGACACCACGGGTCAGTTCCTGTCTGTGGGGATAGACACCATGGGTCAGTTCCTGTCTTTGGGGATGGACATCACGGGTCAGTTTCTGTCTGTCTTTGGGGATGGACACCACGGGTCGGTTCCTGTCTGTGGGGATGGACACCACGGGTCGGTTCCTGTCTTTGGGGGTGGACACCATGGGTCAGTTCCTGTCTGTGGGGATGGACACCACGGGTCGGTTCCTGTCTTTGGGGGTGGACACCATGGGTCAGTTCCTGTCTTTGGGGATGGACACCACGGGTCAGTTCCTGTCTGTGGGGATAGACACCATGGGTCAGTTCCTGTCTTTGGGGATGGACATCACGGGTCAGTTTCTGTCTGTCTTTGGGGATGGACACCACGGGTCGGTTCCTGTCTGTGGGGATGGACACCACGGGTCGGTTCCTGTCTTTGGGGGTGGACACCATGGGTCAGTTCCTGTCTGTGGGGATGGACACCACGGGTCGGTTCCTGTCTTTGGGGGTGGACACCATGGGTCAGTTCCTGTCTTTGGGGATGGACACCACGGGTCAGTTCCTGTCTGTGGGGATAGACACCATGGGTCAGTTCCTGTCTTTGGGGATGGACATCACGGGTCAGTTTCTGTCTGTCTTTGGGGATGGACACCACGGGTCGGTTCCTGTCTGTGGGGATGGACACCACGGGTCGGTTCCTGTCTTTGGGGGTGGACACCATGGGTCAGTTCCTGTCTTTGGGGATGGACACCACGGGTCAGTTCCTGTCTGTGGGGATAGACACCACGGGTCGGTTTCTGTCTTTGGGGATGGACACCACGGGTCAGTTTCTGTCTTTGGGGATGGACACCACGGGTCAGTTCCTGTCTTTGGGGATGGACACCGCGGGTCGGTTCCTGTCTGTGGGGGTGGACACCACGGGTCAGTTTCTGTCTTTGGGGATGGACACCACGGGTCAGTTTCTGTCTTTGGGGATGGACACCACGGGTCAGTTCCTGTCTTTGGGGATGGACACCACGGGTCGGTGCCTATCTGTGGGGATGGTCACTACGGGTCGGTTACTGTCTTTGGGGATGGACAACACGGGTCAGTTTCTGTCTGTGGAGATGGACATCACGGGTCAGTTCCTGTCTTTGGGGATGGACACCACTGGTCAGTTCCTGTCTTTGGGGATGGACACAACGGGTCAGTTCCTGTCTTTGGGGATGGACAACAAGGGTCAGTTCCTGTCTGTGGAGATGGACATCACGGGTCAGTTCCTGTCTTTGGGGATGGACACCACTGGTCAGTTCCTGTCTGTGGGGATGGACACGACGGGTCAGTTCCTGTCTTTGGGGGTGGACACCACGGGTCAGTTTCTGTCTTTGGGGATGGACACGACGGGTCAGTTCCTGTCTTTGGGGATGGACAACACGGGTCAGTTCCTGTCTGTGGGGATGGGCACCACGGGTCAGTTCCTGTCTTTGGGGATGGACACAACGGGTCAGTTCCTGTCTTTGGGGATGGACAACAAGGGTCAGTTCCTGTCTGTGGAGATGGACATCACGGGTCAGTTCCTGTCTGTGGGGATGGACACCACTGGTCAGTTTCTGTCTGTGAACAAAGAACAAAGAACAAAGATAATTACAGCACAGGAACAGGCCCTTCGGCCCTCCAAGCTTGCGCCGATCCAGATCCTCTCTCTAAACATGTCGCCTATTTTCTAAGGTTCTGTATCTCTTTTCTTCCTGCCCCTTCATGTATCTGTCTAGATACATCTTAAAAGACTCCATCGTGCCCGCATCTACCACCTCCGCTGGCAATGCGTTCCTGGTGCCCACCACCCTCTGCGTAAAGAACTTTCCACGCATATCCCCCCTAAACTTTTCCCCTTTCACTTTGAACTCGTGTCCTCTAGTAATTGAAACCCCCACTCTGGGAAAAAGCCTCTTGCTATCCACCCTGTCTATACCTCTCATGATTTTGTACACCTCAATCAGGTCCCCCCTCAACCTCCGTCTTTCTAATGAAAATAATCCTAATCTACTCAACCTCTCTTCATAGCTAGCGCCCTCCATACCAGGCAACATCCTGGTGAACCCCCTCTGCACCCTCTCCAAAGCATCCACATCCTTTTGATAATGTGGCGACCAGAACTGTACGCAGTATTCCAAATGTGGCCGAACCAAAGTCCTATACAACTGTAACATGACCTGCCAACTCTTGTACTCAATGCCCCGTCCGATGAAGGAAAGCATGCCGTATGCCTTCTTGACCACTCTATTTACCTGCGTTGCCACCTTCAGGGAACAGTGGACCTGAACACCCAAATCTCTCTGGACATCAATTTTCCCCAGGACTTTTCCATTTACTGCATAGTTCACTCTTGAATTGGATCTTCCAAAATGCATCACCTCGCATTTACCCTGATTGAACTCCATCTGCCATTTCTCTGCCCAACTCTCCAATCTATCTATATTCTGCTGTATTCTCTGACAGTCCCCTTCACTATCTGCCACTCCACCAATCTTAGTGTCGTCTGCAAACTTGCTAATCAGTCCACCTATACTTTCCTCCAAATCATTAATGTATATCACAAACAACAGTGGTCCCAGCACGGATCCCTGTGGAACACCACTGGTCACACGTCTCCATTTTGAGAAACTCCCTTCTACTGCTACTCTCTGTCTCCTGTTGCCCAGCCAGTTCTTTATCCATCTAGCTAGTACACCTTGGACCCCAAGCGCCTTCACTTTCTCCATCAGCCTGCCATGGGGAACATTATCAAACGCCTTACTGAAGTCCATGTATATGACATCGACAGCCCTTCCCTCATCAATCAACTTTGTCACTTCCTCAAAGAATTCTATTAAGTTGGTAAGACATGACCTTCCCTGCACAAAACCATGTTGCCTATCACTGATGAGCCCATTTTCTTCCAAATGGGAATAGATCCTATCCCTCAGTATCTTCTCCAGCAGCTTCCCTACCACTGACGTCAGGCTCACCGGTCTATAATTACCTGGATTATCCCTGCTACCCTTCTTAAACAAGGGGACAACATTAGCAATTCTCCAGTCCTCCGGGACCTCACCCGTGTTTAAGGATGCTGCAAAGATATCTGTTAAGGCCCCAGCTATTTCCTCTCTCGCTTCCCTCAGTAACCTGGGATAGATCCCATCCGGACCTGGGGACTTGTCCACCTTAATGCCTTTTAGAATACCCAACACTTCCTCCCTCCTTATGCCGACTTGACCTAGAGTAATCAAACATCTGTTCCTAACCTCAACATCCGTCATGTCCCTCTCCTCGGTGAATACCGATGCAAAGTACTCGTTTAGAATCTCACCCATTTTCTCTGAGTCCAAGCATAACATTCCTCCTTTGTCCTTTAGTGGGCCAATCCTTTCTCTAGTTACCCTCTTTCTCCTTATATATGAATAAAAGGCTTTGGGATTTTCCTTAACCCTGTTTGCTAAAGATATTTCATGACCCCTTTTAGCCCTCTTAATTCCTCGTTTCAGATTGGTCCTACATTCCCGATATTCTTTCAAAGCTTCGTCTTTCATCAGCCGCCTAGACCTTATGTATGCTTCCTTTTTCCTCTTAGCTAGTCTCACAATTTCACCTGTCATCCATGGTTCCCTAATCTTGCCATTTCTATCCCTCATTTTCACAGGAACATGTCTCTCCTGCACGCTAATCAACCTCTCTTTAAAAGCCTCCCACATATCAAATGTGGATTTACCTTCAAACAGCTGCTCCCAATCTACATTTCCCAGCTCCTGCCAAATTTTGGTATAGTTGGCCTTCCCCCAATTTAGCACTCTTCCTTTCGGACCACTCTCGTCTTTGTCCATGAGTATTTTAAAGCTTACGGAATTGTGATCACTATTCCCAAAGTAGTCCCCTACTGAAACTTCAACAACCTGGCCGGGCTCATTCCCCAACACCAGGTCCAGTATGGCCCCTTCCCGAGTTGGACTATTTACATACTGCTCTAGAAAACCCTCCTGGATGCTCCTTACAAATTCTGCTCCATCTGGACCTCTAACATTAAGCGAATCCCAGTCAATGTTGGGAAAATTAAAATCTCCTATCACCACCACCCTGTTGCTCCTACATCTTTCCATAATCTGTTTACATATTTGTACCTCTATCTCACGCTCGCTGTTGGGAGGCCTGTAGTGCAGCCCCAACATTGTTACCGCACCCTTCCTATTTCTGAGTTCTGTCCATATTGCCTCACTGCTCGAGTCCTCCATAGTGCCCTCCTTCAGCACAGCTGTGATATCCTCTTTGACCAGTAATGCAACTCCTCCACCCCTTTTACCTCCCTCTCTATCCCGCCTGAAGCATCGATATCCTGGGATATTTAGTTGCCAATCATGCCCTTCCCTCAACCAAGTCTCAGTAATAGCAATAACATCATACTCCCAGGTACTAATCCAAGCCCTAAGTTCATCTGCCTTACCTACTACACTTCTTGAATTAAAACAAATGCACCTCAGACCACCAGTCCCTTTATATTCATCATCTGCTCCCTGCCTGCTCTTCCCCTTAGTCACACTGACTTCATTATCTAGTTCTTTACAGGCTTTTGTTACTACCTCCTTACTGTCAACTGACCTCAATTGGTTCCCATCCCCCTGCCACATTAGTTTAAACCCTCCCCAACAGCGTTAGCAAAAGCACCTCCAAGGACATTGGTTCCAGTCCGGCCCAGGTGTAGACCGTCCAATTTGTAATAGTTCCACCTCCCCCAGAACCGGTCCCAATGTCCCAAAAATCTGAACCCCTCCTTCCTGCACCATCTCTCAAGCCACGCATTCATCCTGACTATTCTTTCATTTTTACTCTGACTATCACGTGGCACTGGTAGTAATCCTGAGATTACTACCTCTGAGGTCCTACTTTTTAACTTGGCTCCTAACTCCCTAAACTCTGCTTGCAGGACCTCATCCCGTTTTTTACCTATATCATTAGTGCCTATGTGCACAATGACAACTGGCTGTTCACCCTCCCCCTTTAGAATGTTCTGCAGCCGATCTGAGACATCCCTGACCCGTGCACCTGGGAGGCAACATACCATTCGGGAGCCTCGTTTTCGACCACAGAACCGCCTATCTACTCCCCTTACAATCGAATCCCCTACGACTATAGCCCTTCCACTCTTTTTCCCGCCCTTCTGAACAGCAGAGCCAGCCACGGTGCCATGGACCTGGCTACTGCTGCCTTCCCCTGGTGAGCCATCCCCCTCAACAGTATCCAAAACTGTATACTTGTTTTGGAGGGAGATGACCGCAGGGGACTCCTGCGCTGCCTTCCTGCTCTTTCTCTGCCTTTTGGTCACCCATTCCCTTTCTCCCTCAGCAATCCTAATCTGCGGTGTGACCAATTCACTAAACGTGCTATCCACGACCTCCTCAGCATCGCGCATGCTCCAAAGTGAGTCCATCCGCAGCTCGAGAGCCGTCATGCGGTCTAACAAGAGCTGCAGTTGGACACACTTCTTGCACGTGAAGGAGTCAGGGACATCAGCCATGTCCCTGAGCTCCCACATTGAGCAAGAGGAGCATGACACGGGTCTGAGATCTCCTGCCATTTTTAATCTTAAGCTTAACTTAGTCAAATGAAAAAGGAACGAAAAGTTTTTACCAATCACAATAAAACCAGAGAAATCGAAAAAGCCTTACCTTATAAACACCCCACCGAGTCCTTTTTTTTTGGTTAGAGGAGGAGGGCGGGTGGGAGACACGACAAGTGTGGTGTCTCGGGTTCAGAAACCGCCCAAATATATAGTGTTTTACTTACCCAGCAGCCCCCTGGCCTCCGCCGAAAAACAAAAGGAAATTAAATTTACTTTCAAACTGACCTTCCCAGCTGCTCACTCGCTCACACTCTGCTCCCGAAAAAGCTGCTGCAATGAAAGGAAAGTTATTTTAAACCGCCCAAATATATAGTGTTTTACTTACCCAGCATCCCCCTGGCCTCCGCCGAAAAACAAAAGGAAATTAAATTTACTTTCAAACTGACCTTCCCAGCTGCTCACTCGCTCACACTCTGATCCCGAAAAAGCTGCTGCAATGAAAGGAAAGTTATTTTAAACCGCCCAAATATATAGTGTTTTACTTACCCAGCAGCCCCCTGGCCTCCGCCGAAAAACAAAAGGAAATTCAATTTACTTTCAAACTGACCTTCCCAGCTGCTCACTCGCTCACACTCTGCTCCCGAAAAAGCTGCTGCAATGAAAGGAAAGTTATTTTAAACCGCCCAAATATATAGTGTTTTACTTACCCAGCAGCCCCCTGGCCTCTGCCGAAAAACAAAAGGAAATTAAATTTACTTTCAAACTGACCTTCCCAGCTGCTCACTCGCTCACACTCTGCTCCCGAAAAAGCTGCTGCAATGAAAGGCAATGTCTTTGGGGATGGACACCACGGGTCAGTTCCTGTCTTTGGGGGTGGACACCACGTGTCGGTTCCTGTCTTTGGGGGTGGACACCACGGGTCGGTTCCTGTCTTTGGGGGTGGACACCACGGGTCGGTTCCTGTCTTTGGGGGTGGATACCACGGATCGGTTCCTGTCTTTGGGGGTGGACACCACGGGTCGGTTCCTGTCTTTGGGGGTGGACACCACGGGTCGGTTCCTGTCTTTGGGGATGGACACCACGGGTCAGTTCCTGTCTTTGGGGGTGGACACCACGGGTCGGTTCCTGTCTTTGGGGGTGGACACCACGGGTCGGTTCCTGTCTTTGGGGGTGGACAACACGGGTCAGTTTCTGTCTGTGGAGATGGACATCACGGGTCAGTTCCTGTCTTTGGGGATGGACACCACTGGTCAGTTCCTGTCTGTGGGGATGGACACGACGGGTCAGTTCCTGTCTTTGGGGATGGACAACATGGGTCAGTTCCTGTCTTTGGGGGTGGACACCACGGGTCGGTTCCTGTCTTTGGGGATGGACACCACGGGTCAGTTCCTGTCTTTGGGGATGGACACCACGGGTCGGTTCCTGTCTTTGGGGATGGACACCACGGGTCGGTTCCTGTCTTTGGGGATGGACACCACGGGTCGGTTCCTGTCTTTGGGGGTGGACACCACGGGTCAGTTCCTGTCTTTGGGGATGGACACCACGGGTCGGTTCCTGTCTTTGGGGGTGGACAACACGGGTCAGTTTCTGTCTGTGGAGATGGACATCACGGGTCAGTTCCTGTCTTTGGGGATGGACACCACTGGTCAGTTCCTGTCTGTGGGGATGGACACGACGGGTCAGTTCCTGTCTTTGGGGGTGGACAACACGGGTCAGTTCCTGTCTGTGGAGATGGACATCACGGGTCAGTTCCTGTCTTTGGGGATGGACACCACTGGTCAGTTCCTGTCTTTGGGGATGGACACCACTGGTCAGTTCCTGTCTTTGGGGATGGACAACACGGGTCAGTTTCTGTCTGTGGAGATGGACATCACGGGTCAGTTCCTGTCTGTGGGGATGGACACGACGGGTCAGTTCCTGTCTTTGGGGATGGACAACATGGGTCAGTTCCTGTCTTTGGGAATGGACAACATGGGTCAGTTCCTGTCTTTGGGGATGGACACCACGGATCAGTTTCTGTCTTTGGGGATGGACACCACGGGTCAGTTCCTGTCTTTGGGGATGGACACCACGGGTCAGTTTCTGTCTGTGGGGATGGACACCACGGGTCAGTTCCTGTCTTTGGGGATGGACACCACGGATCAGTTTCTGTCTTTGGGGATGGACACCACGGGTCAGTTCCTGTCTTTGGGGATGGACACCACGGGTCAGTTCCTGTCTTTGGGGATGGACACCACGGGTCAGTTTCTGTCTTTGGGGATGGAGACCACGGGTCAGTTCCTGTCTTTGGGGATGGACACCACGGATCAGTTTCTGTCTTTGGGGATGGAGACCACGGGTCAGTTCCTGTCTTTGGGGATGGACACCACGGATCAGTTTCTGTCTTTGGGGATGGAGACCACGGGTCAGTTCCTGTCTGTGGGGTTGGACACCACGGGTCAGTTTCTGTCTTTGGGGATGGAGACCACGGGTCAGTTCCTGTCTGTGGGGATGGGCACCACGGGTCAGTTCCTGTCTTTGGGGATGGACACAACGGGTCAGTTCCTGTCTTTGGGGATGGACAACACGGGTCAGTTCCTGTATGTGGAGATGGACATCACGGGTCAGTTCCTGTCTGTGGGGATGGGCACCACGGGTCAGTTCCTGTCTGTGGAGATGGACATCACGGGTCAGTTCTTGTCTTTGGGGATGGACATCACGGGTCAGTTCCTGTCTGTGGAGATGGACATCACGGGTCAGTTCCTGTCTGTGGGGATGGACACCACGGGTCAGTTCTTGTCTTTGGGGATGGACACCACGGGTCAGTTTCTGTCTGTGGAGATGGACATCACGGGTCAGTTTCTGTCTTTGGGGATGGACACCACGGGTCAGTTTCTGTCTGTGGAGATGGACATCACGGGTCAGTTCCTGTCTTTGGGGATGGACACCTCGGGTCAGTTCCTGTCTGTGGGGATGGACACAACGGGTCAGTTACTGTCTTTGGGCATGGAAACCATGGGTCAGTTCCTGTCTTTGGGGATGGTCACCACGGGTCAGTTCCTGACTTTGGGGATGGACACCGTGGGTCAGTTTCTGTCTGTCTTTGGGGATGGACATCATGGGTCAGTTTCTGTCTGTCTTTGGGGATGGACACCACGGGTCAGTTCCTGTCTTTGGGGATGGACACGACGGGTCAGTTCCTGTCTTTGGGGATGGACATCACGGGTCAGTTCCTGTCTTTGGGGATGGACACCAAAGGTCAGTTTCTGTCTGTGGAGATGGACATCACGGTTCAGCTCCTGTCTTTGGGGATGGACACCAAAGGTCAGTTTCTGTCTGTGGAGATGGACACCACGGGTCAGTTCCTGTCTGTGGGGATGGACACCAAAGGTCAGTTTCTGTCTGTGGAGATGGACATCACGAGTCAGTTCCTGTCTTTGGGGATGGACACCACGGGTCAGTTCCTGTCTTTGGGGATGGACACCACGGGTCAGTTCCTGTCTATGGGGATGGACACCACTGGTCAGTTCCTGTCTTTGGGGATGGACACCACGGGTCAGTTCCTGTCTGTGGGGATGGACACCACGAGTCAGTTCCTGTCTTTGGGGATGGACACCACGAGTCAGTTCCTGTCTATGGGGATGGACACCACGGGTCGGTTCCTGTCTGTAGGGATGGACACCACGGGTTAGTTGGTTAACAGATAAGAAGCAGAAATGGAGTAGGCAGGTGTTGCTTACTCTGTGGTAGGTTGGAAATTGTGGAGCCTTTGGGTTAGAAAATGATATCTCCTGTTTTTTTCCATGCTGTGGCACAGTGGTGGAACTCTCACTTCTGAGTTAGAAGATCATGGGTTCAAGTCTCACTCGAGACTTGAACACATAATCTAGGCTGACAGTCCAGTGCAGTTCTGAATGAGTGTTGCACCATCTTTCAGGTGAGACCTTAAACTAAGGCCCTGTTTGCCCACTCAGGTGGATGTCAACGGTGCCGTGGCAAAATATCAAAGAAGATCAGGGGAGTTCTCCCTGGTGTCCTGGTCAATATTTATCCCTCCGAAAAACAGGTGATCTGATTATCATCACTTTGCCTCTTGTGGGATTTTGCATTGCTGTGTGCAAATGGATTGTATTTACTACACTACAAGAGTGACTACACTTTAAAAGTGCTTCCTTGGTTGTGATGCGTGTTGTGAAGACCTGAGCTCGTGATAGGTGCTGTATAAATGGTAATTTTTCTTTTTATTTAAGGGGAAGCTCTATCAGTAAATGAAGGTTAAAAAATAGTTGGATATGCTGATGAGTGAGATGGCATAAGGTGGGGCAAAGCTAGGGTGGAATTTTATCCTGATGGGCTTTTCTGTGCTGTTGAAATCTATGTAATTTTTCATTGCGTCTTCCTGCAGCATCTGGTTGCTAAAGCACTGGGCGTCCCTGACAACAGGATCGTTTGTCGGGTGAAGAGAATAGGAGGGGGTTTCGGCGGGAAGGAATCCCGCAGCTCGCTGCTGTCGACAGTAGTGGCAGTCGCTGCTTACAAGTGAGTGCTAGTGTGAGGGAGGAATATTGGAAACTAATGAAAGTCCTTGAGGAGATTTATGACCTTGTCAATGTATTAGCAATGGCTCTAAAAGTTCAACATTAACTCCCACTGAAATGGAATGGTTAGAGACTATATCCCAGTCTCCAAACTGTTTGTCTTTGTGGGCCTGTTAGGTGCAAACCATGGAACCCCATGGACCTATAAAATTCAAATGAATGTTCCTACTCACTTGTCTGGACCTTTTGGATATGGTCATGCAATGGTTACAGGGATATTTTACGGCTATGGAGGTACATTGTTAGTACATTGACACAATTGTAGATCTCCTCAAGGACTGGAGCCTTCATTAGTTTCCATTGGAACACCAACCATGAGGTAGCGAGTTCAAATCCTATCATGGCAAGTTGTAAAATTGAATTCAATGAAGGTAATTTTGACTTTGGGCAAAAGTGTAAAGCAGGTGAGACTGATGCAGCTGGGAGGAGGCTTGGGATGATCCGTTTACCCCCAATAATTTGTGAGCTGGCAGCAGGAAACAAATTACCATGAAAGCCACCAGACTGACATAAAAACCCAACCCGCTCACTTGTGCCATTAGGGAAGGGAACATACTAATTCTACCTGGTTTGGTGTATAAGTGACTCCAATCCGGCATGGACTCGATGGACTGAATGGCCTCCTTCCATGCCATGAATGACTCTATGACTCTAATTCCGGTGTCCTGGCTGATATTTATCCCCAAACCAACATTACTCACTTCCAACAAATAATTTGATTATTATATCATTACTGTTTGTGGGCCTGTTTCTGTGCTGTAAGTTCTAGGAATAGCAGTGAAAGAGGCAAGAACAGAACTGAAACTGAGATGATGACCAGATGGTTACTGACTATTGCTCCACTCCTCACAAATCGATTTTGAAGATGGGTCCTAAAAGATACATCAGGACATATACGATGAGCCTAATTTCTGTTTCAATGACCCACCCCACCCCACCCCCTTGACTCCTAACCAAAAGGTCCCAAGATTTAGCAGTGGTCTAAATACCAACACGGGTCAGGCGTGAGACTTCCTACTGTTGCTAAACCATTGCCCTCCTGTCTTACGTCCACAGTTTCTACCTCTTCACCTCTTCTGGGGCACAAAAAGAACTGAAACTCCAAAGGAGTTCCCTGGTGTCCTGTTGTCAATCCTGCAAAATTAAATAAGAGTCTGTGACAGCATGAATTAGACATGCTTTGTAGACGCAGCAGCTTTGCTGGGCTAGGTGACGAACTGCAAGCTGCTGACACGGCCATGGACAAGATAGTTAAGCAGCCTGCTCCCTTTGATTCCTCAATATTTGCGCCCAGTGGGTGAGACTCCATGCTGGGAGTGTGCAATCAGAAATTATAGTTGCATGTGTGAGCTTTCCAACAACAAAAAGGTTTCACTGTTTCTTTTCCCCCCTCCTCCATCACCTCCCCTTCTCTTCTAACTTTGATAGGACAAAGCATCCCGTTCGATGCATGCTGAACCGCGACGAGGACATGCTAGTGAGCGGTGGAAGAAATCCTTTTTTGGGCCGCTACAAGGTAAAGACTTAAGAATGGTGAAAGAAAGGTGAAGAGAAATGTTAATGGAACTGTTTGCCCCACTATTCATGGATTCATTTTTCTTCTCTGCCTTTGTTTTGCTTCAAGGTCGGGTACCAGAAGAATGGGAAAATTGTAGCTGCAGAAATCACGCTTTACTGCAATGCAGGGAATAGCCTGGATATTTCATCTGCTGTACGTGACACTTAGTTGCATTTCCTTACAAAACAGAAGGGTTTTTTTTATTTGCATAAAGCGGCATTCTACTTAGGAGATGTATATGGGCTTATTTCCCTGGCTTTTTCACCTGGCTGGAGAGTCAAGAACTGGGGGTCATAGACTCAGAATAAGGAGTCAGGCATTTAGGACTGAGATGAGGAGAAATTTCTTCACTCATAGAGATGCGAATCTTTGGGATTCTCTACTCCAGAGAGCTGTGGATCGTCAGTCATTGAGCATATTCAAGACTTCGATCGACAATGCATTTTGGATCCTGAGGGAATCAAGAGATATTGGATCGTGTCGGAAGGTGGAATTGATGTAGATGAACAACCATGATCTTATTGAATGGTAAAGCAGGCTCAAGGGGCCTTATAGCCTATTCCTGCTCCTATTTCTTACGTTATGTTCTCCTGTTTGTTGTTTAACGTTTCTTCAACCAGTAAATATCCAATCGATCATTCAACAACAATGTGTATTAAATAGAACCCATTGCATAGAAAAGATCCCAAGGCAATCTATAGTATGTGTGGAGTAGGAGGGAATACATAAGTAAAATCAAAGCAATGAAGGAACAAATGCTGAGCCAAATTGAAAAAGTTCGAAGAAATAAGAAAAAGCTTGGTCAAAGATGAGGGTTTTGAGGTTTTGAAGGGAGAAGTGGAGAGTGGGAGGGGTTTGGGGGGGGTTTTCCACAGACTGGCCCCGAAGTGACTAAAGGCTCTGACACCAATAGTGGGCGAAGGCAGAGCAGGCTACACAAAAGGCCAAAGCAAGAACTCGAAGCGGGGCTTGAAAGAGATAGAAGGGTGCAGCAAGTGTAGAGATAAGGTGGAGCAAGGTCATGGAGAGATATGAAACTGAGAGTAAGAGTTTTAAATTCAAAGTGCTGGGGAAAAGGAAGCCGATATTGATCAGTGAGGATGGGGCTGATGGATGAGCAAGAGTTAGTGTGTAACAGAATCACAGAATCGTTACACTGTAGAAGCAGGCCATTCGCCCCATCGTGTCCGCACCAGCTCTCTGAAAGAGCAATTCACTCAGTTCCATTCCCCTGCCTTCTCCCTGTAATGCTGCACATTCTTCCTTTTCATATAACTGTCTAATACCCTTTTGAATGCTTCAATTGAACCTGCCTCCACCACTTTCTCAGGCAGCACATTCCAGACCTTAACCACTCACTGCATGAAAAAGGTTTTCCTCATGTCACCTTTGCTTCTCTTACCAAATACTTTAAATCTGTGTCCTCTCATTCTCGATCCTTTCAGGAGTGGGAACAGTTTCTCTCTATCTACTCTATCCAGAGCCCTCATGATTTTGAACATCTCTATCAAATCACCTCTCAGCCTTCTCTTCGCCAAGGAAAACAGTCCTAACTTCTCCATCTATCTTCATAGGATATGGCCAGCTGAGTTTAGCATTAGTTGGAGTTGATGGAGGTTCAAGGATGGTAAACCATCAAGGATAAACTGGAGGAGAATTTCCAGATGGCAAGTTTCACTGCTGTTACATCAATGTACAACGGTTTTAGCTCAGGAGAGGAATTTACACAAGGATTTCCTGGGTCAGCTCAGTTGCATAGCCATTGGAGTAGTCATTGGTGTGAAAAAGGTTTAATGGGCTTGACTGCAATGGGTTGACATCCAACGGGATACTCGCACCCAATGGAGGTTGGCTGCCCATCCCCCTCACCATACAGATTGTGGGAGCCCATAAAAATCTCCTCGGGGATAAGACTGACTCCACTACCAACTGGTATTAAGATTGTTCCAACCATGGAAGGAGTGTTCACATTGCAGCCTGTCAAACTAGCTATTGGCTTGTAAATTCTTCTGCCACCACTTGCCATTCTCCAAAAGGAAGGCACAAAAATAACAACTGATTGTCTTATTAATCTCTTTATCATACCTTTCAATAACAATGACTTGCTTTTATACAGTGCCTCTGATGTAGCAAAACATCCCAAGGCAAAGAAACAAAATTTGATACTGAGCCACGTAAGACAGGTGACCAAGAGCTTGGTCAGAGAGAGGTTTTAAGAGTGTCTTAAAGGAGTGATGGGAGACTGGTCAGGAGTGTGTTAGAATAGTCAACTCTAGCTGGAACAAAAGCATGGATTTTTTTTGAAACAAATCATTGACACATGCTATGTCTCTCATCAACTAAGAATAGGGAGGGATGTAGTGTTGTAGTGTTTTGAAATTGCAATTGCATCATGCATTGTGCACTCCAGAGACTGCTGTCGAACACACATGCTAGCAAAGAGAAAGTAAAACTAAGACAAAAGAATAAAGAAGAAGCCTTTATGTTCAGCTGCTGCAGTCTTTGTCTCTTAATCTTTGCCTCATATCTTACAGCAAACTCAATCAGACCTCACTCAGTCACGAGGACATCATAGCGACTATCTACTGATCCCTACTGATCCATCAACATTAAGGGTTGAACTCTACTCCCATTGGTGGGTTAGTGGGGAGGGTGGGAATTCCTCTTGACTATGTAGCTCCGCTGCTAACCCACTTGCATTTACATAGCGGGTTTGACCTAGTAAAATATCCCAAGGCACTTCAAAAGAGGGTTATCAAACAAAATTTGACACTGAACCAGTAAGATAGGCAGATGACCTAAAGATTGATTAAAGAGGTAGCTTTTAAAGAGCGTATTAAAGGAGGGAAACAAGGTAGTGAGGCAGAGAGGTGTAGGGAAGGTATTCCAGAACGTAGCGTCTCGGCAGCTGAAGACACAGCCATCAATCATGGAGTAATTAAAATTGGGGATGTGCAAGAGAGGAGATATCTCACAGAGTTGTGGGCAAGAGGCGGTTACAGAGATAGGAAGTGGCGAAGCCATGGAGAGAGTTGAAAACAAGGATGAGGATTTTGAAACTGAGGTGTTGGCGGACCAGGAACTAGTCTAGATCAGCAAGTACAGGGGTGAACGGGGACTTGGTGTGAGTTAAGACACGGGCGGCGGAGTTTTGAATGAGCTCGAGTTTATGGAGAATAGAATGTGGGAGACCAGGCAGGAGTGCACTGGAATAATCAAGCCTAGTGGTAACAAAGGCATGGATGAGGGTTTCAGCAGCAGATGATCTGAGGCAGGGGCAGAGTCGGGCAATGTTACAGTGATGGAAATAGGCAGTTATGGTGAGTACGAAAATGATCCACAGGCAGGCAAAGTAGCAGCAAGCTTCCACATGCAAAATGTCCTCCTCAGTGAGGTAACCTTAGAAGCATTAACCCTACATTAAAGTGGTGGTCCATAAAGCAAACTGCGGGGGTGGGGGAGGGGTGGTGAGGCTTGAGGGGAGAATTATTATTCATTTATTGCGCCTCTAAGAGTGCTTGCTGCCCCTAAATGTATCCCCAAAACTGACAATAAATTCAGAGCAGAATCCAGGCCATGGGCCTCCTGTATATTCTTGTATGGTTAAAGGATAATAAGAGGGAAAGATTTTTTATTCAGTGGCTTCCTTACTTAAGAAATCGCAAAGTCAGTTCTTTACACAACCATCTTTCTGCTCCATCTCTGAAACCAGGTGATGGATAGAGCTTTATTCCACATGGACAATGCTTACAAAATCCCGAACATTCGCGCAACGAGCTACATCTGCAAGACGAATCTGTCTTCCAACACTGCGTTCCGTGGATTTGGGGCACCTCAGGCAATGCTGATCGCAGAGTGCTGGATGAACGATGTTATTGCAACGTGCGGGCTGCCTTCAGAGCAAGTATGTTGCAGGCGAGGGCTGCTGGAGAGGGGGCGGGTGGGAGAGAGCTGCAAGGACATGCGACACAGATAAGGGGCACAAGAAAGCACAGAGTAAAACAGAATGGGTTAGCCCATGAAGGCTACTCCTCCCACAGATTATCGTCTGCCTTTAACTCGGGGTGGGAATCGGAGACGGGAATTTAACTCCTGCTGTTCGTTCGCAGTCCCTGATGCTAACTCCCGCCTTCTTTTGAGTGGGGAGAGTGGAGTGGAGGGGTGTTGGTGGACAATGGTAAAATTGTGTAATTCACAGAAACCAGTCCTGGCAAGATAAGAACAGATTTGGTGGTGGGGGTGAGGGGGGGGGTGCGGGGCGGTTGGGGGTGGGCGGGGCGGTTGGGGGTGTGGGGGGGGGTGGTTGGGGGTGGGGGCGGGGGAACGGCAGGGACGGGGGGCGGTGGAATGGCTGGGGAGTTCGCGTGGGTTTATAAAGTCCAGGATCAAAGAAGGCAATGCCACTTCAGAGGGTCTGGCCTATAAGTGACTCCAGTCCCACACCAACTTGGTTGACTCTTAACTGCTCCATGAATTGTCTGAGTGCGCCTCTCAATCCTATCAAATCCCGAGAAATGATAACAAGAGCCCTATGGGCTGCAGCATGAACTTTTCATCTCTACCTTCTTCAGCTGGGGACCACAATAAGCGTCAGCCTTGCCAGCAACGCCCACATCCCAAGAATGAATTAAAGTAAATAAAAGCAAGAAATTCTGGAAACACTCAGCAGGTCTGGCAGCATCTGTGGTGAGAGAAGCAGAGTTAACGTTTCAGGTCAGTGACCCTTCTTCGGAACTGGCAAATATTAGAAATGTCAAAGGTTATAAGCAAGTAAAGTGGGGTTGGGGCAAGAGATAACAAAGGAGAAGGTGTAGATTGGACAAGGCCACATAGCTGACCAAAAGGTCATGGAGCAAAGGCAAACAATATGTTAATGGTGTGTTGAAAGACAAAGCATTGGTACAGATAGGGTGTCAACGGACTGAAAATTGAACAGCAGCAAGTACAAACATGAAAAAAAAGTGGGTAAGCAAACTGAACAAACTAAGATGAAATGAAATAAACACACAGAAAAAATTGTAAAAAATATAAAAATGAAAAAATAACTAAAAATAAAAGTTAACTGGGGGGCCTGTCATGCTCTGAAATTATTGAACTCAATGTTCAGTCCGGCAGGCTGCAGTGTGCCTAATCGGTAGATGAGATGCTGTTCCTCGAGCTTGCGTTGATGTTCACTGGAACACTGCAGCAATCCCAGGATAGAGATGTGAGCATGAGAGCAGGGGGGAGTGTTGAAGTGGCCAGCAACCAGAAGCTCAGGGTCCTGCTTGCGGAATGAGCAGAGGTGTTCCGCAAAGCGGTCACCCAGTCTGCGTTTGGTCTCCCCAATGTAGAGGAGACCACATTGTGAGCAGCGAATACAGTATACTACATTGAAAGAAGTACAAGTAAATCGCTGCTTCACCTGAAAAGAGTGTTTGGGGCCTCGGATAGTGAGGAGAGAGGAGGTAGGTGGGCAGGTATTACACCTCCTGCGATTGCAGGGGAAGGTGCCATGGGAAGGGGACGAGGTGGTGGGGGTAATGGAGGAGTGGACCAGGGTGTCGCGGAGGGAAAGATACCTTTGGAATGCTGGCAGGGGAAGGGAGGGGAAGATGCGTTTGGGAGTGGCAGCACGCTGGAGGTGGCGGAAATGGCGGAGGATGATCCTTTGGATATGGAGGCTGATGGGGTGGAAAGAGGACAAGGGGAACCCTGTCGCGGTTCTGGGAGGGAGGGGAAGGGGTGAGGGTAGAGGTGCGGGAAATGGGCCGGACACGGTTGAGGGTCCTGTTAACCACGGTGGGGGGGTATCCTCGGTTGAGGAAAAAGGAAGACATATCAGAAGAGCTGTCATGGAATGTGTTCTGATATGTCTTCCTTTTCCCTCAACCGAGGAATCTCCCCCACCGTGGTTAACAGGCCCCTCAACCGTGTCCGGCCCATTTCCCGCACCTCTACCCTCACCCCTTCCCCTCCCTCCCAGAACCGCGACAGGGTTCCCCTTGTCCTCACTTTCCACCCCATCAGCCTCCATATCCAAAGGATCATCGTCCGCCATTTCCGCCACCTCCAGCGTGATGCCACCACCAAATGCATCTTCCCCCATCTTCACCTGTCAGCATTCCAAAGGGATCTTTCCCTCTGTGACACCCTGGTCCACTCCTCCATTACCCCCACCACCTCGTCCCCATCCCATGGCACCTTCCCCTGCAATCGCGGGAGGTGTAATCCCTGCCCACTTACCTCCTCTCTCCTCACTATCCCAGGCCCCAAGCACTCCTTTCAGGTGAAGCAGCTATTTACTTGTACTTCTTTCAATGTAGTATACTGTATTCGCTGCTCACAATGTGGTCTCCTCTACATTGGGGAGACCAAACGCAGACTGGGTGACCGCTTTGCGGAACACCTCCACTCAGTCCGCAAGCGGGACCCTGAGCTTCCAGTTGCTTGCCATTTCAACACTCCCCCCTGCTCTCATGCTCACATCTCTATCCTGGGCTTGCTGCAGTGTTCCAGTGAACATCAACGCAAGCTCGAGGAACAGCATCTCATTTACCAATTAGGCACACTGCAGTCTGCCGGACTGAATATTAAGTTCAATAATTTCAGAGCATGACGGCTCCCCATTTTACTTTTATTTTTAGTTATTTTTTCTATTTTACATTTTTTTTTTGTATGTTTATTTCATTTCAACGAAGAACAAAGAACAGTACAGCACAGGAACAGGCCATTTGGCCCTCCAAGCCTGCGCCGATCTTGACGCCTGCCTAAACTAAAACCTTCTGCACTTCCGGGGTCCTTATCCCTCTATTCCCATCCTATTCATGTATTTGTCAAGATGCCTCTTAAACGTCTCTATGGTACCTGCTTCCGCCACCTCCCCCGGCAACAAGTTCCAGGCACTCACCACCCTCTGTGTAAAGAACTTCTCCTCGCACATCCCCTCGAAACTTTGCCCCTCTCACCTTAAACCTATGTCCCCTAGTAACTGACTCTTCCACCCTGGGAAAAAGCTTCTGAATATCCACTCTGTCCATGCCGCTTATAACTTTGTAAACCTCTATCATGTCGCCCCTCCACCTCCGTCATTCCAGTGAAAACAATCTGAGTCTATCCAACCTCTCCTCATAGCTAATGCCCTCCAGACCAGGCAACATCCTGGTAAACCTCTTCTGTACCCTCTCCAAAGCCTCCACGTCCTTCTGGTAGTGTGGCGACCAGAATTGCACACAATATTCTAAGGGTGGCCCAACTAACGTTCTGTACAGCTGCAGCATGACTTGCCAATTTTTATACTCTATGCCCCGACCGATGAAGGCAAGCATGCCGTATGCCTTCTTGACTACCTTATCCACCTGCGTTGCCACTTTCAGTGACTGTGGACCTGTACGCCCAGATCTCTCTGCCTGTCAATACTCCTAAGGGTTCTGCCATTTACTGTTTACTTCCCACCTGCATTAGACCTTCCAAAATGCATTACCTCACATTTATCCGGATTAAACTCCATCTGCCATTTCTCCGCCCAAGTCTCCAACCGATCTATATCCTGCTGTATCCTCTGACAATCCTCATCACTGTCCGCAACTCCACCAACCTTTGTGTTGTCCGCAAACTTACTAATCAGACCAGCTACATTTTCCTCCAAATCATTTATATGTACTACAAACAGCAAAGGTCCCAGCACTGATTCCTGCGGAACACCACTGGTCACATCCCTCCATTCAGAAAAGCATCCTTCCACTGCTACCCTCTGTCTTCTATGACCGAGCCAGTTCTGTATCCATCTTGCCAGCTCCCCTCTGATCCCGTGTGTATCTTAGTTTGTTCAGTTTGCTTACCCACTGTGTTTTTTTCATGTTTGTACTTGCTGCTGTTCAATCTTCAGTCTGTTACACCCTATCTGTACTAATGCTTTGTCTTTCAACACACCATTAACATATTGTTTGCCTTTGCTCCATAACCTTTTGGTCAGCTATTCTGTGGCCTTGTCCAATCTGCACCTTCTCCTTTGTTATCTCTTGCCCCACCACCGCTTTACTTGTTTATAACCTTTGACATTTCTAATACTTGCCAGTTCCGAAGAAGGGTCACTGACCCGAAACATTAACTCTGCTTCTCTCTCCAAAAATGCTGCCAGATCTGCTGAGTATTTCCAGCATTTCTTGTTTTTATTTCAGATTTTCAGCATTCACATTATTTTGCTTTTATTATAATGAATTAAAGTAAAATGGCCAAGAGTTTCAGAGTCTATTTCTAACTCTCCCTGACAGATATCAAGAATCTGACACGGAAGGGCTGAAGGGCCCATTCCAGGCCAGCTAGTGTTCCAACCCACTAATTTGTTCAATCACTGGGGGCACAAATGGGGTGCACGGGCCCCCCACACCTGCAGTCCTGACATGCATTCCTGTAGTATGCCAGGAGTGCTCATTTACCCACAATAATCCTGTTCCCTTTCCATTCCCAAGGTGCAGAAACTGAACCTGTACCAAGAGGGAGACCTCACCTACACCAACCAAAAGTTGGAAGATGTCAATGTTGGGAAATGCTGGGATGAATGTTTGGAGAGGTCATCTTATCACAGCAGGAGAAAAGCAGTGAATGAATTTAACAGGTCAGATATGTAAATGCTGCTCTGTCTTTGTTGTATGTTCCTTTCAACTTGGTTTATCAAACTGCTGTTCTCATCGTTGTCTTGCTGGTTGGCTATAGCTCAGTACGTGGCACTCTTGCCTCTGAGTCAGCAGGTTAGTGGGTTCTTAGTCCGTATCTAGATACTTGAGCATGAAATTCAGTCTGACGGCCTTGTGATGTACTGAGGCTGTGCTGTACTGAGGCTGTGCTGCACTGTTGGAGATGCTGTCTTTTGGATGAGATCTTAGACTGAGGCCCTGTCTGACCTCTAAATTGAAAGTAAAAGTGCACACTATTTTGAAGAAGAGCAGGAGAGTCATTCCTGGTGTCCTTGCTAATATTTATTCCTCCACCAACACCGAGAAAAGATGACCTGATTATTTATCACATTGCTCTTTGCGGGAGCTTACTGTGCACAAATTGGTTACCACTTTTCCCACATTACAACAGTGACTACATTTCAAAAGTATTTCATTGGCTGTGAGGCACTTTGTGGCTTCCTGAGGGCATGAAAGGTGCTATAGAAATGCAAGTTCTTTCTTTAATCGGTGAGGCAATTTAAAGCCCCATAATGTATTTGCGCAAGGGTTAACTGTTTCTTCATTCTTTATGCCAAGACAACATCGCTGGAAGAAGAGAGGACTGGCAATTATTCCAACCAAGTTCGGGATAAGCTTCAATGCCGCATTCATGAATCAGGTAAAATGTAGGTGGTGGAGAGGGTGGGTGGTGGGTGGTGGGAGGCTTACGGGGTTATTGGGGGTGGGGGGGGGGGTTGCGGTGATGGAGGTGAGGATAGCTGCTTTCATAGAAATTAAATCTGACATCAAAAATAAAAACAAATCCAAAAGGACGATTAAAAAAATAGATATCGCTGGAGCAACACAGCAGATTCTAAAAGAGGAAAGTCAGGGTTAACATAGGAGTAAAGCCATTCAGCCCCTCAAACCTGTTCTGTCATTCAAATTGGATCAGGCTGATGTATATCTCAACTCCATTGGCCTTCCTTAGCTCCAAATCCTTTGATGTCCTTACCCAACGAAGATGTAACTATCTCAGTCTTGAAAGACGCAACTGTCCCAACAGTTTCAAGTGCCTTTCTTCCATCAAAACTGCAGTAGCAGCGGATCTTGACTCAAAGTTAAGAAGCTTTCATGGTGTGAATGCATGGTTCCAGTGAGGAGCTTCAGCCAGCAGGATAATATATCAGACAATTTGTGGTAGGGGCTGGGTGGGAGATTTCCCCGTTTGTAATTGGGTATTGTATTGCCTGAACAGCAAATTAAACATTCTCCTGTATTTTGTTTCAGGCGGGAGCTTTGGTCCATATTTACACTGATGGCTCAGTCCTTCTGACTCATGGTGGCATTGAGATGGGACAAGGCCTCCATACCAAGATGGTACAGGTAGGAATATAACTGAGACTCCCCAAGAAGAAGAAATGGAGTCTATATTCCAGGCATTTTTTTCTTTCATTTTTATTTATATTCATCTCCACTTAAAATCAATTAAATGGAAATAAATGTTGCCAGATTTTTTTCCCCCCCTAATCGACCTGGTATTGTCTGGTTTTCCTGTCTATCCCAGGATATTACATGGCTACCAGATGTTGTGATGCAGAATGCATCCCAACTATATGGAACAGGCTGGATGGACCAGTGGGCTTTTTCTGTCCATCACTGTTCATATGCAAACAGATTTCCAAAGATATTCTCCTTTGCGATTTTTTCCTTTGGTGGCGACCCACTGGCCTGACCTAAATTGGCATCTTAGACATTTTGAGACGAATCCATGCCAGGTCAATTCTCCCCATGCTTTGGCCAACACTCATCGCTTTATTCAACAGCGGTAAGAATATATTCACTGGTCGTTCACTTTGTTGCCGCTCCAGAGGTGAGATGAGGAGGATCTTGTTTTTCTTTAGTCAGTTACTGTGATCTGGAATGCACTGCTTGAAAGGGCAGTGGAAGCAGATTCAACAGTAACTTTCAAAAGGGAATTGGATAAATATTTAAAAAGAGAACATTTGCAGGGCTATGGGGAGTGGGACTAATTTGATAGCTCTTTCAAAAAGCTAGCAGAGTCACAATGGTCAGAATGGCCTCCTTCGGTGTTGTAACATTCTATGATCCTCACATGTCTCTAATAGAACCTTCCAGTTTCACGACCATTATGAACAACAATGGCAGAGATCTGGCGGGAACAACTTATCCTCCAAATTTCCCTTCCAGGTCACACACCATCCTGACTTGGGCATATAAGGTGGGTTCTTCATCGGTGCTGACCCAAGATGCACAAATTTTTATGGTGGAAGCAGCCTCACCGCAAGAGACCACAACTTCCAGAGACGGAAGGCCGGTGTGCAGCCCATAGGTCAGGGAGAAAGTCCATCTCTCACGCCATCACAGGGCAACTAGAGAGGGCCAATAAATGTTTGCTTTGCCAGTGGCAGCCACATCCCAAGAGCAAATAGAAAGACAGATGAAAGTCTGCGGTCGGCCCAGAGTTGCTTTGCCCTGACTGATTTGAGTAAATGATTGAGCCTTTTTGAATATTCTTTGTTATCCAGGTTGCCAGTAAAGCTCTGGAGATTCCAGTTTCCCAGATTCACATCTCGGAGACGAGCACTAACACTGTCCCAAACACAAGTTCGACAGCGGCTTCTGTAAGCTCCGACTTGAATGGAATGGCAATTTCTGTAAGAATTCAACCTTGAAAAACCAACAGGCTTTATTAAAATAAAAAATTCTTCCGTTTACATGATTCCTCCCCTTTTAGGGAGTGATGATATAACCTCATATAACAACCAAACGATGACTGTTTGTTTCAGAACGCATGCCAGACCCTTCTCGACAGACTGGAACCATTTAAACGCTCAAATCCAAACGGGACTTGGGAGCAATGGGTAGGTACAAAATAATTAGTTGCGTGGGCCTTTTTTTTTTGCTCATTACTAATGCCTCTTATTTCTTCAATGGCAATATATCAGGAATATCACAGTTGGACGAGACCAACTGCTTGACGTTGTTTAAGACATGGCAAGTGTCTTTAGAGATGGCACTCACTCCATGTGATCTCCTGGGGGAGTCAGAGAAGAATTTTCCACAATATTTTTTATTCTTTATTGCCTCTGGGATTTTTCTGTTCTTGTGTTCTTATCTGAGAGACTTTCTTTCATCGTCTCTTTTAGCACTTCTAATCTGCCCTTCCTATATTTCTCATCATTATCTTTAGTTTTATTATACCCAACTTTTTCTTGCAATTCCCAATGAAGCTTCTGTTTACTTTTAATGTATTTAACCCCAAAGCTCTATTCTTTGGGGTGGAGGTGGCGGAGCAGTAATTTCGCTGGACTAGTAACCCAGAGGCTCAGGCTAATGCTCTGGGGACATCGGTTTGAATCCCACCACAGCAGATGGTGAAATTTGAACTCAATTAATAAATCAATCTGGAATTAAAAGCTAGTCTAATGGTGACAATGAAACCATTGTCGGATTGTTGTAAAAACCTATCTGGTTCACTAATGTCCTTTTAGAGAAGGAAATCTGCCATCCCTTGCACATCAGTGCAAAAGACAAGGCTGAAGCATTTGCAGCCATCTTCAGACAGAAGTGGTGAGTCCTCCTGAGGTCCCCAGCATCACAGATGCCAGCCTTCAGCCAATCCGATTCTCCACGTGATATCACGAAATGGCTGAAGGCACTGGACACTGTAAAGTCTACAGGCCCTGACAACATTGAGGCAATAGTACTGAGGACTTGTGCTCCAGAACTAGCCACACCCATGGGGAGTCTCAGTTATATTCCTATCTGCACCATCTTGGTATGGAGGCCTTGTCCCATCTCAATGCCACCATGGGTCAGAAGGACTGAGACATCAGTGTCAATATGGACCAAATCTCCCGCCTGAAACAAAATACAGGAGAATGTTTAATTTGCTGTTCAGGCAATACGATACCCAATTACAAACGGGGAAATCTAACCCCCTCCCCCATCACCCCCACTCCACCTACACAGATTGTCTGATTTGTTCTGCTGCTGGCCAAGGCTCCTCACTGGAACTGTGCATTCATACCATGAAAGCATCTTAGCTTTGAGTCGAGACCCACTGCTACCGCTGTTTTGATGGAAGGTAAGCACTTGAAACATTGGGACAGATGGGTCTGTCAAGACTGAGATAGTTAGATCTTTGTTGGGTAAGGGCATCAAAGGATTTGATGAAGGGATAGGGAGAGGCAAGATAGACTTCATGGTGCAGTTCTAACGAGTGTACAGGGACAGAGGGTTCATGTGCACAGATCCTTGAAAGTGGCAGAACATATTGAGAGAGCAATTAGCAAAACATATGGGCTTCATAAATAGAGGCATTGAGTACAAAAGAAATTAAGTTATGCTGAAACTTTATAAATCTCTAGTTAGTCCACAACTAGAGTATTGCACCCAGTTCCGATCACCACACTTCAGGAAGGATGTGAGGGTCCTGGAGAGGATGCAGAGGAGATGTATCAGAATGGTTCCGGGGATGGGGGATTTTAGTTATAAGATTAGGTTGGAAAAGCTAGGGTTGTTCTCCTTGCAGGAGAAGTGATAGAGGTGTACAAGATTCTGACAGGTTAAGATAAGGTAGACAAAAAAAAGCTGTTCCCATTAGCTGATGGTACAAGGACTAGGGAACACAGATTTAAGGTTTAAGCCAAGAGATGCAGGGGGGGATGTGAGGAAGAACTTTTTTATGCAGTGAGTGGTGAAGTCTTGGAACTCACCTATGATGGTGGTGGAAGCAGGGATGATAAATGTTTCAAAAGGAAATTCGATGGACACTTGAGGGAAATAACCTTTCAGGGCTATGGGGAATGGGACTGACTGGATTGCTCTACAGACAGCCGGCATGAACCAGATGGGATGAATGGCCTTTTACCCTTAATTCCCATGGTGTCCAAAAATCTATCGATCTCAGGTGTGGATATACTCAATGTCTGAGCATGCACAACCCTTTGGAATTGAAAATTCCAAAGATTCACAACCCTCTGAGTGAAGACATTTCTCCACATCTCAGAATTTAATGAACGACCCCTTATCCTGAGACTGACCCCTGTTATAGATTCTCTCGCCAAGGGAATTGACAAGAAGTAAGTCATCAGTTCTGCAATACATGGAAGCAGACCTTTGCAAACTGCATACAAGACTAACCCATCACAATATATATAGTCGGCCTGGACCCTACACCTGTTTGAGAGATCATTAACGTTCCTATTCGATTCTGCATTTTTTTTCCCCTTAGGTCTCTGCAGCTTATATGGACAGAGTGAGCCTGTCAGTGGCAGGGTTCTACAGGTAAATGTTTATGTCCATTTGTCGTTTGTGGGTTTATAGCTAGAGCAGCCCCTAAGATATGTCAGTAAAATGGGCAGGCACATGGCAGATGAAATTTTATACAGAGAAGTGTGAAGTACTGCATTTTGATAAATAGAATGAGGAGCAACAATATGAACTAAATGGTAAAATATCAAAGGGAGAGAGAGATCTGGGAGTATATGATCTTTGCAGAACAAGTTGAGAAGGCTGTTAAAAAGTACACAGGATCCTTGGCTTTATAAATAGAGGCATAGAATGCAAAAGGCAGTAAGTTATGCCAAACCTTTATAAATCACTGGTTAGGTCCAGCTGGAGTATTATATCCAATTTTGGGCACCATACTTCAGGAAGGATGACAAGGCCTTGGAGAGAAGAGAATGGCACCAACAAAGATGAATTTCAGTCATGTGAAGAGACAAGAAAATTTGGATTGTTCTCCTTTGAGCAAAGAAGATTAAGGAGAGATTTAATAGCGGTTTTCAAAATTAAGATGGGTTTTGATAGAGTGGATAAGGAGAAACTGTTTCCACTGGCAGGAGGGTCGGTAACATGAGAACACAGATTTAATGTCATTGTCAACAGGGGAGCATTTCTTTTATACAGCGAGTTGTTATTGTCTGGAATGCACTGCCTGAAAGGGTGGTGAAAGCAGAGTCAGTAGTAACTTTCAAAAGAGAATTGGATAAATACTTGAAGGGGAAAGAAATTGCAGTCAATGGGGAAAGAGCAGGGGAGTTGCTCGAAGGTGGATAGATCTTTCAAAGAGCCGCCACTAACACAATGGGCTGAATGGCCCTTTCTTTGCTGTATCATTCTATGAAGTCTCTGCTGTGTGACAAAGGTAACACTACAGTAGAAGCTAGGAGTGTGCTGTCGTGATTCTTATGGTGTATGCCTTTTATGGGCATATTGTAATGTATATTGTAAAAGGTCGGAATTATGAGAAATGATGGCAGAAACCTAGTCCTTTCCGCCTTGATCAGAGGCATCTGAGATGCAAACCTTTAGAAATTTATTAGCTAGTTAAAGAGAGGGTGTTGGTAAATCCACAGTAGTCCTTTAAGTTACAGAGCAAGGGAAGGAAAAGGAGACACAGCTTAAAACCAGCAAAAGCTAATGTTATGACTAATATTAGGAAGTTCCTTTTAAATAAAGAGCGCCCAAATGTGAACAGACTGCCAGGAAGAGAAGTAGAAGTGGAAACCCTGGAATCTTTTACCCTGGAATCAGGTGCTTCAATATGTGGGGAGAGACATTAGGATGCCTTGGGATGGATGAATTAAGATGGGCTGAATGGCCTTCTCTATCCATGACTATCTTGCAATCCTGTGACATTGATAAAATGTACAGAAGTGATTCTCGGAGCAGTAACACCTCCTCCTCCACTTAATGTCATTCCACTTCTATTTTCCAAGTGTCCATAATGTTCTGTTGCTGCCTGTAATTTGCATAATTTTGGCTCTTTTGTTGATTATTTTAAATCTATGTACCCTGCTTGTCAACCAACCCTGCAGTGGAAACAATTTACCCTTATTTACTCTGTCAAACCCTTCATAATTTCATGTGAAGGATTTCCTGTCATGAATCCTAAATTTTCCCATCATCATTTCCCTGTGTTATTTATAATCTGACATACTTCATGTCAAATTGGGCTCAATGCCTTATCTATTACTATTTTTAATTCATTCTTGGAATGTTGGTATTTAATGCTCATCCCTAGTTGCCCTGGAGAAGATTGTAGTGAGCCGCCTTCTTGAGCTGCTGCAGTCCATGTGGTGAAGGTGCTCTCACAGTGCTGTTATGTAGAATTTTGGCCCAGTTAGCGTTAGGGAGAGGTGATATAGTTCCATGTCAGGATGATGTGTGAATTGGAGGGGAACTTGCAGGTGGTGATGTTTCCATGTGTCTGTTGCCCTAGTTTGGGTTTGGAAGGTGCTGTTGAAGGAGCCTTGGTGAGTTGCTCCAGTGCATCTTGTATAAGGTACACTGCTGCCACTGTGCATCAGTGATGAAGGGAGTGAATTCTAAGGTGGTGGGTGGGGTGCCAATCAAGCGGGCTTCTTTGTCCTGGATTGCGCCAAGTTTCTTGAGTGTTGTTGGAGTTGCACTCATCCAGGCAGGTGGAGAGTATTCCATCACACTCCTGACTTGTGCCTTGAAGACGTTGGACAAGCTTTGTGGAGACAAGAGCTGAGTTACTTGCTGCAGAATTCCCAGTCTCTGATTGTGTAGTGAGAAGGAAAGTTTAAACAAAGTGTGCTTTCAGTCATTCTGAGACATGCTAAGAGATGTAATGTTGCAAAGGGTTATGATTTGAAAATGTATTTATGCACGTTGGTGTTTCTTCAACAGGACTCCTAATCTGAACTACAACTGGGAGAAGAACGAAGGAAGGGCTTACAATTATTTTAGTTATGGTGTGGCTTGCTCTGAGGTTGAAATTGACTGTCTCACTGGGGATCACAAGGTAAAGTACCCAACAACAACTTGCATTTATGTAGTACCTTTAACATCGTAAAACGTCCCAAAACACTTCACAGGAGCATTATCAAACAAAATTTGGCACCAAGAAACATTTGGAGAAAATGGAGCAGATTGGTTGGTCAAAGAAGTAGGTTTTAAGGGGAATCTTAAATAAGGAAAGTGAGGTGGTTTAGGTAGGGAATTCTAGAGCTGAGGGTTTTGGCAGCTGAAGAGCGATTAAAATTGGGGATGTGCAAGAGGCCAGAATTGAAGGAGTGCACATATCTCAGGAGGTTGTAGAGCTAGAGGGGAGTTACAGAGGTAGGGAGGGGCAAGACCATGGAGGGAATTGAAAACAAGGATTAGAATTTTAAAATCAAGGTGTTGCTTAACCGGGCAATGAGCACAGAGGTGATGTATGAATGGAAATTGGTACGACTTAGCAGAGCTTTGGATGTTCTCAAGTTAAGAACACAAGAAATAGGAGCAGAAGTGGACCCTATGGCCCATCAAGCCTGTTCCGCCATTCAATATGATCATAGCTGATCTTTAGCTTCAATTCCACTTTCCTGCCCACTCCCCATATCCCTTAATTCCCTGCGAGACCAAAAATCTATCTGTCCCAGCCTTAAATGTATTCAATGATGGAGCATCTACAACCCTCTGGGGTATAGAATTCCAAAGATTCACAACCCTTTGAGTGTAGTAATTTCTCCTCATCTCAGTCCTGAATGATTGACCCCTTATCCTGAGAATGTGTCCCCGTGTTCTAGATTCCCCGGCCAACAGGAACAATCTCTCAGCTTCTACCCTATCAAGCCCTTTCAGAATCTAGTATGTCTCAATTCGACCACCGCTCATTCTTCTAACCTCTAGAGAATATAGACCCAATTTACTCAGCCTCTCATCATAGGACAACCCCCTCATCCCAAGCACCAATTTAGTAAATCTTCGCTGCACTGCCTCCAATGCAAGTATATCCTTTCTTAAATGTGGAGACTAAAACTGCACACAGCATTCCAGGTGCGGTCTCACCAAAGCCCTGTACTATTTTAGTAAGACTTCTTTATTCCTGTACTCCAATCCCCTTGCAATAAAGGTCAACATGCCATTTGCCTTCCTAATAGCCTGCTGCACCTGCAGAGGGAAGGAAAGGGAGATCAGCTTCTTAGAATAGGTGTTGAATAGGCATGCTGTGGGTAAATACACAATGGGCTGTGGGAAAGAAAGAAACAAAGACTTGCATTTATATTTCATCTTTCATGATCACCGGACATCCCAAAGCACTTGACAGCCAAAGGGGTACTTTTTTGGAAATATAGTCACTGTTGTAATATAGAAAATGCAGCAAGTTAATTCACAGAATCACAGAATTGTTACAATGCAGGAGGAGGCCATTAGGCCCATCGTGTCCAGACTGGCTCTCCGAATGAGCAATTCACCTAATGCCATTCCCCCTCCTTCTCCCCATAACCCTGCACATTCTTCCTTTTCAGATTACAGTCTAATTCCCTTTTGAATGCCTCGATTGAACCTGCTTCCACCAAGTTCTCAGGCAGTACATTCCAGACCCTAACCACTCACCTTGTGAAGAAGTTTTTCCTTGGGTCACTTTTGCTTCTTTTGCTAATTACTTTAATTCTGTGCCCTCTCATTCTCGATCCTTTCAAGTGGGAACAGTTTTTACCTATCCACTTTGTCCAGACCCCTCATGATTTTGAATACCTCTATCAAATCACCTCTCAGCCCTCCCTTCTCCCAGGAAAACAGTCCCAACTTCTCCAATCAGTCTTCATTTCTGAAATTCCTCATCACTGGAACCATTCTCCTGAATCTTTTCTGCACTCTCTCCAATGCCTTCACATCTTTCCTAAAGTGTGGCGCCCAGAACTAGACGTAATATTCCAGTTGAGGCTGAACTAGTGTCTTATACAAGCTCATCTTAACTTCCTTGCTCTTGTACTCTATGCCCCTATTAATAAAGCTTAATATTAATATATGCTTTATTAACCGCGCTCTCAACCTGCCCTGCCACCTTCAATACCTTATGCACATATAAACCTAGGTCTCTTTGCTCCTGCACACCTTTTCGAATTGTACCCTTTATTTTATATTTTCTGTCCATGTTCTTCCTACCAAAATGAATGACTTCACATTTCCCTGCATTGAACTTCATCTGCCACTTGTCCACCCATTCTATCAACTTGTCTATGTCCTTTTGAAGTTCTACACTATCCTCCTCACAGGTCACAATGCTTCTAAGTTTCACATCATCTGCAAATTTTGAAGCTGTGCCCTGTACACCAAGATCTGGGTCATTCATATTTATCTGGAAAGCAAGGGTCCCAACACTGATCCCTGGAGAACTCCACTACAAACCTTCCTCCAGCCCAAAGAACATTTCTTAACCACTACTATCCGTTTCCTGTCACTCAGTCAATTCTGTATCCATGTTGCTACTGTCCCTTTTATTCCATGAGCTATAATTTTGCTCACAAGTCTGTTGTGCGGCATTGTATCAAATGCCTTTTCGAATCCATGTACACCACATCAACTGCATTGCCCTCATCAACCCTCTCTGCTACCTCTTCGGTTACGCTTGGCAAGCTTCCACAAACAGTAATGTGATAATGACTAGATAATCTGTTTTTGTGATGTTGATTGAGGGATAAATATTGATCAGGACACTGGGGTTAACTCCCTTGTCTTTGAGATAGTTCCATGGGATCTTTTACATCCACCTGAGAGGGCAGAGAGGGCCTCAGCTTAGCATCTCATTTGAAAGATGGCACCTCTGACGGTGCAGTGCTCCCTGAGTACTGCATTGGAGTGTCAGCTTTGATGTTTGTGGTCAAGTCTCTGGAGTGGGACTTGAACCCACAACCTTCTTATTAATAATAACTTGTTCACTGTGGCGGTATTTGTGAATATATGGCTAATACCAGCTAAAGTTCCTTTAGCTGTGAATCACAGAGCCCTGACTTCAATCCGCTCTATATCTCTGTGCAGAGTCCTGGCTCTTCCAGTAAAGACTGACGGTTTAATGTCACATTCGAAGCACACGTCTTCACTCCTAAATGTTCTTGATTTCAGAACCTCCGCACTGACATCGTCATGGACGTTGGGAATAGCCTGAACCCGGCAGTGGACATCGGGCAGGTGAGATACCTTCCCATGGTGATGGGTGCTATCCCTGGGCCTATAACAGGAACAGTGGGGAAAGAAGAACAAAACAAAAGATATAGAAGAAAAGAAATACGGACTTGCATTTCTATAGCACCTTTCATGACTTCGAGATGACCTAAATCATTTTGCAGTCACTAAAGCACTTTCTGAAGTCTAGTTACTGTTGTAATGTGAGAAACTAGGCAGCCAATTTGCGCACAGTAAGCTCCCACAAACAGCAATGTAACAATGACCAGATAATCTGTTTTAGTGATGCTGGCTGAGATATAAATATTTTCCCAGGAACTCCTCTGCTCGCCTCTGAAATAGTATTGTGGGATTCTTTATGTTCAACTGAGAGGGCAAAGGGTTTAATGTATCTTCTGAAAGATGAAAAGGAAGGTATGTGGAGTTAACCTTCGTATTTCTAAGGAGACTGATTTAGTAACTCTCTCTCTCTCTCTTTCTTTATTGATCAGGTGGAGGGAGGGTTCATGCAGGGCCTTGGTTACTTTACTCTGGAGGAACTGCGCTATTCACCTGACGGTGTCCTGTACACCCGGGGACCAGGGATGTACAAGATCCCAGCAGCAGGCGACATCCCTACAGAACTGAATGTCTCTCTTCTTCGGGAATCTCCGAACAAAAAAGCTATCTATTCTTCCAAGGTAACTCACCCTTTTTTAGTTTAACTGATAGAGCGAATGTAGTATTGGCTCTGGTGTCACATCATGGGCTGGATTTTGTTCTTCCCCCTCACCCCGGGTCGGGTTCCAGGGCGGGGGGGGTGGGGAACTCCTGAGATGGTTTGGATGAGGCCCGCCATGGATCTTGATGCTGGAAGGGCCCAGCCCGACCCTCCCAGCGGCCGTGAGGCTCTGTGGCGGAGCCCCCCCCTCCCCCTCCACTGCTGGGCGGCGGGAGCACAATTTAAATATCCGAATGAATAAAATTAATACATTTACATGGACTTACCTGCAATCTTGAGGGCCCGCCACGATCTTCGGTGCAGTGGCCGGTACTCCCGTGCCTTCAGACCCCCGTCCAGGGAAACATGGCACCACACTGGTGGGGAGGGGGGAGAGGTAAGTTTTTCAGTTCGGTGGGGTGGGGAAACAGGGCCAAATACACAGAATGGGTGTAGGGGATGGTAGGAAGGGTTGAACCTTGAATTTTGTGCAGTTTGGGGGAGAGGGATGTAAAAGGTAAGTGTTTTGGGGGGGGGAAGGGCAAATAGTTATTGTAATTGTTATTGGGGGGGTGGGGGTGGGAAAGGGGCGTTAGAAATTTAAATTGGGCGGCAAGGCTGGCTGCCCTTTAAAAAAGGTGCCAGCGCCACTGGCAGTGAAGGACAGCCTGCCCCGTCCACGAGATTTGCAGGGGGGGTGGGTGGTGGGGGCAGGTCGCCCTGGCGATTTAAATAAACCACCGCACTTGAGGTTACGGCGGCTTTTTGGCATGAGGCACACTTTTTGAGCTCGCTGCCGAGATCGGCAGTGGGCTCTTAAAATTTAGCCCCGTATGTTGGTGTCACGCTTTGCATGCGTTCATTAATAATAAGGGCACAGAGGAGGCAGCAGCTCTGATCTGAACACTTCAAGGATGTGGAGAGACAAGAGAAGTTGGGGCTCCCTGGCTGTAGAAGCTGTACTAAAGCAAGCAAGTTAAGGTAAGCCTTTATTAAACTATGCATAGAAGCATTTAAGGGGAAGCTAGATATGTAAATGAGGGAGAAAGGAATAGAAAGATAGGTTGATAGAGTCAGGTAAAGTAGGGCGGGAGGAGGCTCATGTAGAGCATAAACACTGGGCCGAATGGCCTGTTTTTGTGCTGTATTTTCTGTAATAAAATCAATGGTTAGGCTTTAGTTGGAATATTATGTCCATTTCTGGGCACCATCTTTTAGGAAGCACTCCAAAGCCTTAGAGAGGGTGCAGATGGGATTTACTAGAATGGTACCAGGGATATAGGAGCATATGAACGTAGGAAATAGGAGCAGGAATAGGCTGTACAGCTCCTTGAGACTGCTCCGCCTTGTAATAAAATCATGGCTGATCTTTTTCCTCCAACTCCATCGACCCACTCTATTCCCATATTCCTTGATTCCTTTACAGCTCTCTGTGGTTGAGCATCTCAAAGATTCACAACCCTCTGAGTGAAGAAATTTCTCCTCATCTCAACTCTAAATGGTCGACCCCTTATCCTGAATCTATGACCCTTAGTTCTAGACTCTCCAGCCAGGGGAAACAGCCTCTACCTTGTCAAGCCCTTTTTATATGTTTCAATGAGATCATCTCTCACACTATTCCAGGTGTGATCTCACTAAGACTCTATATAATTGCAGCAAGGAATCCTTGGTCTTATACACCTCACAATAAAGGCCACCATGCCATTTGCTTCCCTAATTGCTTGCTGTACCTGAATGTCACTTTCTGTGATTTGTGTACAAAAACATCCAAATCCGTCTGAGACCAATATTTGTCAGACTCCCGCATTTAAAAAAATATTCTGCTTATTCTTCCTATCAAAGTAGATCATTTTAACACTTCCCCACATTATAATCCATTGGCCGGTTTCTTACCCACTCACTTCACAGGTTTATTTCCCTTTGCAGCCTCCTTGCATCCACTTCACAACTTTCCTATCCAGCTTTGTGTCGTCAGTAAACTTGTGGTATTGCACTCATTCCTCTCATCTAAGTAATTAATGTAGATTGTAAATAGCTGAGACTCCTGCAACCTGAAAATGTCCTGCCCATTCCTACTCTTTGTTTCTTTGTCCGTTAACCAATCCTCAATCCATGCTCATATATTACCCCCAAATTCCATGAGCCCTAGCATTGTGTACAACCTCTTGTGTGGTATCTTATTGAATGCCTTCTAAAAGTACAAAGATGTTACATCCACCTGTCCCCCTTTCTCTACCATGCTAATTACGTCCTCAAAAAACTTGAATAGATTTGTCAATCGCAATTTCCCTTTTATAAAATTGTGTTGACTCTGCTTAATCATATTATGATTTTCTAAATATCCTGAAACAATGCTCCGAATAATAGATTCGAGCTTTTTCCCAATGATTCCCAATTATCAGGCTAACTGACCTACAGTTCCCTGTTTTCTCTCTCTCCTTTCTTGAACAGCAGGATTACATTTTCTATCTTCCAATCCACAGGAACTGTTCGAGAATCTAGGGAATTCTAGAAGATCAAAATTAGTGGGCTGAATTTTACATGTCCACCGGGCAGACTGCTGGTCACGGAGCCACTGCAGCATTAAACCCGGTGGCTCATTTAAACGCCGCCCCCCCCCCCCCGCCCCCGATGATGTGGAGTGGACGGGCAGTCTGTCCCCAGCAATGGCCTCAGGTGTCATTGTGCAGGTGCCGACGCCATTTTTAAAGGACTGCCCGCCCTTACATTTAGTTTACATATTTTTAAAAATAGGCATTTTAAATTTAATTAACAAAACAAAATGTTTCTACACCTCGTCCCCTTCCCAGGGCACTTTCCCCTGCAGTCCATTTACCTCTTCTCTCCTCACTATCCCAGGCCCCAAACACTCCTTTCAGGTGAAGCAGCGATTTACTTGTACTTCTTTCAATGTAGTATACTGTATTCGCTGCTCACAATGTGGTCTCCTCTACATTGGGGAGACCAAACGCAGACTAGGTGACTGCTTTACAGACCACCTCCGCTCAGTCCGAAAGCAGGACCCTGAGCTCCCGGTTGCTTGCTATCTCCACACTCCCTCCTGCTCTCATGCTCACATCTCTATCCTGGGATTGCTGCAGTGTTCCAGTGAACATCAATGCAAGCTCGAGGAACAGCATCTCATTTACCAATTAGGCACACTACAGCCTGCCGGACTGAACATTGAGTTCAATAATTTCAGAGCAAGACGGGCCCCCCATTTTACTTCCATTTTGAGTTATTTTTTTCTTTTTTACATTTTTAACATTTTTTTGTATGCTTGTTTTATTACATGCCCTTTCAGTGCAGCAGCTTTTTCGGGAGCAGCGTGTGAGCGAGTGAGCAGCTGGGAAAGTCAGTTTGAAAGTAAATTTAATTTCCTTTTGTTTTTCGGCGGAGGCCAGGGGTCTGCTGGGTAAGTAAAACACTATATATTTGGGCGGTTTCTAAACCCGAGACACCACACTTGTAGTGTCTCCCACCCGCCCTCCTCCTCTAACCAAAAAAAAGGACTCGGTGGGGTGTTTATAAGGTAAGGCTTTTTCGATTTCTCTGGTTTTATTGTGATTGGTAAAAACTTTTCGTTCCTTTTTCATTTAACTAAGTTTAAACTTAAGATTAAAAATGGCAGGAGATCTCAGACCCGTATCATGCTCCTCTTGCTCAATGTGGGAGCTCAGGGACATGGCTGATGACCCTGACTCCTTCACGTGCAGGAAGTGTGTCCAGCTGCAGCTCTTGTTAGACCGCATGACGGCTCTCGAGCTGCGGATGGACTCACTTTGGAGCATGCGCGATGCTGAGGAGGTCGTGGATAGCACGTTTAGTGAATTGGTCACACCGCAGATTAGGATTGCTGAGGGAGAAAGGGAATGGGTGACCAAAAGGCAGAGAAAGAGCAGGAAGGCAGCGCAGGAGTCCCCTGCGGTCATCTCCCTCCAAAACAAGTATACCGTTTTGGATACTGTTGAGGGAGATGGCTCACCAGGGAAAGGCAGCAGTAGCCAGGTCCATGGCACCGTGGCTGGCTCTGCTGTTCAGAAGGGCGGGAAAAAGAGTGGAAGGGCTATAGTCGTAGGGGATTCGATTATAAGGGGAGTAGATAGGCGGTTCTGTGGTCGAAAACGAGGCTCCCGAATGGTATGTTGCCTCCCAGGTGCACGGGTCAGGGACGTCTCAGATCGGCTGCAGAACATTCTAAAGGGGGAGGGTGAACAGCCAGTTGTCATTGTGCACATAGGCACTAATGATATAGGTAAAAAACGGGATGAGGTCCTACAAGCAGAGTTTAGGGAGTTAGGAGCCAAGTTAAAAAGTAGGACCTCAGAGGTAGTAATCTCAGGATTACTACCAGTGCCACGTGATAGTCAGAGTAAAAATGAAAGAATAGTCAGGATGAATGCGTGGCTTGAGAGATGGTGCAGGAAGGAGGGGTTCAGATTTTTGGGACATTGGGACCGGTTCTGGGGGAGGTGGGACTATTACAAATTGGACGGTCTACACCTGGGCCGGACTGGAACCAATGTCCTTGGAGGTGCTTTTGCTAACGCTGTTGGGGAGGGTTTAAACTAATGTGGCAGGGGGATGGGAACCAATTGAGGTCAGTTGACAGTAAGGAGGTAGTAACAAAAGCCTGTAAGGAACTAGATAATGAAGTCAGTGTGACTAAGGGGAAGAGCAGGCAGGGAGCAGATGATGAATATAAAGGGACTGGTGGTCTGAGGTGCATTTGTTTTAATGCAAGAAGTGTAGTTGGTAAGGCAGATGAACTTAGGGCTTGGATTAGTACCTGGGAGTATGATGTTATTGCTATTACTGAGACTTGGTTGAGGGAAGGGCATGATTGGCAACTAAATATCCCAGGATATCGATGCTTCAGGCGGGGTAGAGAGGGAGGTAAAAGGGGTGGAGGAGTTGCATTACTGGTCAAAGAGGATATCACAGCTGTGCTGAAGGAGGGCACTATGGAGGACTCGAGCAGTGAGGCAATATGGACAGAACTCAGAAATAGGAAGGGTGCGGTAACAATGTTGGGGCTGTACTACAGGCCTCCCAACAGCGAGCGTGAGATAGAGGTACAAATATGTAAACAGATTATGGAAAGATGTAGGAGCAACAGGGTGGTGGTGATAGGAGATTTTAATTTTCCCAACATTGACTGGGATTCGCTTAATGTTAGAGGTCCAGATGGAGCAGAATTTGTAAGGAGCATCCAGGAGGGTTTTCTAGAGCAGTATGTAAATAGTCCAACTCGGGAAGGGGCCATACTGGACCTGGTGTTGGGGAATGAGCCCGGACAGGTTGTTGAAGTTTCAGTAGGGGACTACTTTGGGAATAGTGATCACAATTCCGTAAGCTTTAAAATACTCATGGACAAAGACGAGAGTGGTCCTAAAGGAAGAGTGCTAAATTGGGGGAAGGCCAACTATACCAAAATTCGGCAGGAGCTGGGAAATGTAGATTGGGAGCAGCTGTTTGAAGGTAAATCCACATGTGATATGTGGGAGGCTTTTAAAGAGAGGTTGATTAGCGTGCAGGAGAGACATGTTCCTGTGAAAATGAGTGATAGAAATGGCAAGATTAGGGAACCATGGATGACAGGTGAAATTGTGAGACTAGCTAAGAGGAAAAAGGAAGCATACATAAGGTCTAGGCGGCTGATGAAAGACGAAGCTTTGAAAGAATATCGGGAATGTAGGACCAATCTGAAACGAGGAATTAAGAGGGCTAAAAGGGGTCATGAAATATCTTTAGCAAACAGGGTTAAGGAAAATCCCAAAGCCTTTTATTCATATATAAGGAGAAAGAGGGTAACTAGAGAAAGGATTGGCCCACTAAAGGACAAAGGAGGAATGTTATGCTTGGACTCAGAGAAAATGGGTGAGATTCTAAACGAGTACTTTGCATCGGTATTCACCGAGGAGAGGGACATGACGGATGTTGAGGTTAGGAATAGATGTTTGATTACTCTAGGTCAAGTCGGCATAAGGAGGGAGGAAGTGTTGGGTATTCTAAAGGGCATTAAGGTGGACAAGTCCCCAGGTCCGGATGGGATCTATCCCAGGTTACTGAGGGAAGCGAGAGAGGAAATAGCTGGGGCCTTAACAGATATCTTTGCAGCATCCTTAAACACGGGTGAGGTCCCGGAGGACTGGAGAATTGCTAATGTTGTCCCCTTGTTTAAGAAGGGTAGCAGGGATAATCCAGGTAATTATAGACCGGTGAGCCTGACGTCAGTGGTAGGGAAGCTGCTGGAGAAGATACTGAGGGATAGGATCTATTCCCATTTGGAAGAAAATGGGCTCATCAGTGATAGGCAACATGGTTTTGTGCAGGGAAGGTCATGTCTTACCAACTTAATAGAATTCTTTGAGGAAGTGACAAAGTTGATTGATGAGGGAAGGGCTGTCGATGTCATATACATGGACTTCAGTAAGGCGTTTGATAAGGTTCCCCATGGCAGGCTGATGGAGAAAGTGAAGGCGCATGGGGTCCAGGGTGTATTAGCTAGATGGATAAAGAACTGGCTGGGCAACAGGAGACAGAGAGTAGCAGTAGAAGGGAGTTTCTCAAAATGGAGACGTGTGACCAGTGGTGTTCCACAGGGATCTGTGCTGGGACCACTGTTGTTTGTGATATACATTAATGATTTGGAGGAAAGTATAGGTGGACTGATTAGCAAATTTGCAGACGACACTAAGATTGGTGGAGTAGCAGATAGTGAAGGGGACTGTCAGAGAATACAGCAGAATATAGATAGATTGGAGAGTTGGGCAGAGAAATGGCAGATGGAGTTCAATCAGGGCAAATGCGAGGTGATGCATTTTGGAAGATCCAATTCAAGAGTGAACTATACAGTAAATGGAAAAGTCCTGGGGAAAATTGATGTCCAGAGAGATTTGGGTGTTCAGGTCCACTGTTCCCTGAAGGTGGCAACGCAGGTAAATAGAGTGGTCAAGAAGGCATACGGCATGCTTTCCTTCATCGGACGGGGCATTGAGTACAAGAGTTGGCAGGTCATGTTACAGTTGGAAAGGACTTTGGTTCGGCCACATTTGGAATACTGCGTACAGTTCTGGTCGCCACATTATCAAAAGGCTGTGGATGCTTTGGAGAGGGTGCAGAGGAGGTTCACCAGGATGTTGCCTGGTATGGAGGGCGCTAGCTATGAAGAGAGGTTGAGCAGATTAGGATTATTTTCATTAGAAAGACGGAGGTTGAGGGGGGACCTGATTGAGGTGTACAAAATCATGAGAGGTATAGACAGGGTGGATAGCAAGAGGCTTTTTCCCAGAGTGGGGGTTTCAATTACTAGAGGACACGAGTTCAAAGTGAAAGGGGAAAAGTTTAGGGGGGATATGCGTGGAAAGTTCTTTACGCAGAGGGTGGTGGGCACCTGGAACGCATTGCCAGCGGAGGTGGTAGATGCGGGCACGATGGAGTCTTTTAAGATGTATCTAGACAGATACATGAATGGGCAGGAAGAAAAGAGATACAGAACCTTAGAAAATAGGCGACATGTTTAGAGAGAGGATCTGGATCGGCGCAGGCTTGGAGGGCCGAAGGGCCTGTTCCTGTGCTGTAATTATCTTTGTTCTTTGTTCTTTGTTCTTATCTTAGTTTGTTCAGTTTGCTTACCCACTTTTTTTTCATGTTTGTACTTGCTGCTGCTCAATCTTCAGTCCGTTAACACCCTATCTGTGCTAATGCTTTGTCTTTCAACACACCATTAACATATTGTTTGCCTTTTCTCCATAACCTTCTGGTCAGCTATTCTGTGGCCTTGTCTAATCTACACCTTCTCCTTTGTTATCTCTTGCCCCACCCCCGCTTTACTTGTTTATAACCTTTGACGTTTCTAATATTTGCCAGTTCTGAAGAAGGGTCACTGACCCGAAGCGTTAACTCTGCTTCTCTCTCCACAGATGCTGCCAGATCTGCTGAGTATTTCCAGCATTTCTTGTTTTTATTTCTGATTTCCAGCATCTGCAGTATTTTGCTTTTATTAAAATGTTTCTAGCCCCTTTCCAATCCCCCCCCCCTCCAATGACCATATAGTTAATTCCTTGCCCACTCCCCACCTCCCCCCCCCCCCCACACAAAATACTTATCCGGTGTTCTTGACCTTTCTCTCCCGCCAAAGTTTATAAACTTTTAACTTCAACCCCTTCCCACCATTCCCTAGACCAATCAGAATAGTTTGGTCCCGCTCCCCCTGCACCTGCACTGAAATACTTACCTGCTCCCCGTCCCCACCAGTGTCCCACATTGGCTCTCCGGACGGAGATCTGAAGGCGTGGGAGTGCCAGCCATCAGCTCCAATATCCGACCGGGATGACCAGCGGGAGCAGGTAAGTGATTAATTCATTAATTTGCATTGTTTTTCATATTTAAATTCCGCTCCCGCCACTGAGCTGTGGGGGGAGCCAATGAATTCTCGCCACTGCCGGCAATATTGGACTGGGCCTTCCTGGCACCGAGGTCCGTGGTGGGCCTCTGCTGGAGGTATTTTCCTTCCCCCACACACTGCCACGACCGCTGACGTTGAGGGGCTATAAAATCCAGCCCAGTATGTCCACTATCTCTGTCGCTACCTCTTCTAAATTCCAAGGATGCAGGTCATCAGGTCCAGGGGATTTAATATCTCCAGTACTATATCTTTACTAATAGTAATTACTTTACTCACTGTCATTCGACCCTTGGTTCCCCCACTACTTATGGTATGTTTTTTGAGCCTTCTACTGTGAAGACGGTTTTTTTTTCCCTGAAGGGTGTATTATGTTCAGCATTCACCTTACCCTCATGAGTAACAGTGCATTTTCTAAGTTAAGGACAATGTGTCATTTCCAAACTCAACGCCCAACACATCAACATCCACCTGAAGCCATCGAGCAGAATTTACAATCCTACCACTCACAAAGATCTTAGTATCATCTGCAAACACGTAGATCATTCCCCACCGCACCCCTCCCCCACCCCCAACAACTACATTTAGATCATTAAGAAAAACAATAAAAAACAACAGTCCAAACACCGATCCCTGCAGGACGGCATTGATAGCCCATGTCCAAACAGATCCAAATCCAAATCCATCTCTAACTACTTTTTGCCTATGTCCTGCCAGCCAATTCTCAATCCAGCTCAATTTAGTAGCTCTACAGACAGGGGAAGCTAGGGCTGTTTTCCTTCGAGTAGAAAAAGTTAAGTGTAGATTCAATAGCATTCAAAATTACGAAGGGTTTTGATAGAGTGAGTAGGGAGAAACTGTTTCCAGTAGCAGGATGGTCAGTAGCCAGTGAATACGGGTTTAAGATAATAGGCCAAAAAATTTATAGGTGAGGTGAGGTGAGGAGAATTTTTTTTTTACACAGCAAGTCATTACGATCTGGAATGCGCTGCCTGAAAGGGTGGTAGAAACAGATACAATAATAACTTTCAAAAGGTAATTGGAAAGGGAAAAAAAACTGAAGGGCTATGGGGAAAGAACTGGAGGAATGGGACTAATTGGATAGCTCGTGCAAAGAATTGACAAAGGCATGATGGGCCAAATGGCCTGTTTCTGTGCTCTTTGATTCTATGGCTGAAACCGAACATGGCGGTAGTGGCATTTGCCCGTATGAAGTTTGCCTGTGTGCTGTTTCACTGAGGGCACTGACCCAAAACAAAATAGGCAAAGGGTATTCGGGCAAAACGTACTGACATTGTTCTGCAGATGTTTTAATAATGGCAGCATTGCCACATTTGATGCTCACATCACATTTTGTGGTTTCAACTTTTTCCAGTTATCGTTACTGAGCAATTTTTCCCTCTGCAGACTTCAATAAAAACTGCAGTTATTCCTGAAGCCACGAGATGGCTTCATAACCCTTACCATCACAAAGTACAAGATGGTTGCATACCTTTAAGGGATTTGCCTGATTTTTCCCCGATCGAAGAATATTCAGGCAAAACCTGACATCAGGTGATGAACTGGGTGATGTGGAGGGTGTTCCTGAGAAAACTGGTGGTTTAAGGCATCATCGCAGGTGTGGCATTAAACTACACGAGGTACAGGTTTGACTCCTGGTTTAGCTATCTTGTCTAGTCAACAGTTCAGGCATTACAGTGTACCTCAGTTCCCCTGGAATAAGGGCGGTGGAGGAGGGGGGGAATGGTGGGTGGAAATCAGCCAGGGTTCCCACTCTCGAATGCTATCCAGCGACCTCCAATGGAAAATGCATGGGTTCAAAGCACACAGCCATGAAACTCCCCACTCAGTAACCACTCACTGTGGAGGCTCACACATGAAGAATGAGTATTTGTACTGGGCTTCTGGAGAAAAAAAGGAAAGGCACAGTGCCGGCTAAAATAGTTTTGATTTATTGACTGTGTGTGAAATAGTTTGTGAATCCTTTTATTAATATGTTTAAAATAATGAAGCGGACTTGTAAAACAAAAACAAAAATCAAGATTTAATAATCATTCAAAGGTATAACTGCAAGTAACTGGACCTCCAGGTTGCAGGATTAAACAGTGTCTGTTTATTTCAGGCTGTTGGAGAACCTCCCCTATTCCTCGCAGCCTCCATATTCTTCGCCATCAAAGACGCCATTGTCGCCGCCAGGGCAGAATCTGGAGTAACGGGTCTCTTCCGCCTGGACAGCCCAGCAACACCAGACAGGATACGTATTGCCTGCATTGATAACCTGACAGAGATGGTATGTGAGTTTTCCTTTAGTGTCTAGGCTGAAGGGAACACCATGACCAGAAATGGTGAATTGGCTTCTTCTCGGAGTCTTCCTCATTCCTCAAGCCCAACACAGCCTGATGATAAGAGTTTCAGGGGCAGGGTGGGGCCATTAATCCCGACAGGCTGTTCCTTTCTAATAGATCTCAGCCCATCTACCGTTACACTATGGACGATCATCATGCCTTCAGCTGCCTAGGCTCTAAGCTCTGGAATTCCCTCCTTAAACCTCTTCATATCTCTACCTTTCTCCTTCACCCTTAGCATGCACCTTAAAACCTACCTCTTTGACCACGCTCTTGGTCGCCTGTCCTACTATCTCCTTGCCTGGCTTAGTGTCAAATGTTGTTTAATAATCACTCCTGTGACGTGCCTTGTGATGTTTGACATAAGAATATAAGAAATAGGAGCAGGAGTAGGCCATGCAATCCCTCAAGCTTGCTCTGCCATTCAATAAGATTATGACTAATTTTCTATTTCAACTCTAATCCCACATTCCTAGATTCCCATAGTGTCCAAAAATCTATCAATCTCAGTATTCTATGCTCAATGAATAAACCTTCATAGCCCTCTGGGGTAGAGAATTCCAAAGATTCAGCACCCTCTGAGTGAAGAAATTTCTCCTCAACTCAGTCCTAAATGACCAACCTCTTACCCCGAGACTGTGACCCGCCTAGTTCTGGACTCCTGAGCCAGTGTAAACAGCCACTCAGCATCTGCCCTGTCAAGCCCTCTAAGAATTTTATATGTTTCAATTAGTTCACCTCTCATTCTTCTAAACTCCAGAGAGTATAGGCCCATTCTGCTCAATCTCTCCTCATAGGACAACCTTTTCAGCTCAGGAATCAGTCGAGCGAACCTTTGTTGCACCTCCTGAAAGACAAGTATATCCTTTCTGAGGTAAGGAGACCAAAACTGTGCACAGTCCTCCAGGTGTGGTCTCACCAAAGCCCTGTACAGTTGCACTAAGACTTCCTTATTCTTATACTCTAACCCCCATCACCACCTCCCCCCCGCCCCCGCTTTAAGGGCTAACATATCATCCTGATTGCTGTATCTGCATGTTAACTTTCTGTGATTCATATACAAATCCCTTTGAATACCAACTAGTCTCTCACCTTTTAAAAAATATTCTGCTTTTCTAATCAATCTGAGCCTAACTACCTTCTCATTATGGACTATCCTGGTGCCTTCAGCTGCCTAGGCCCTAAGCTCTGGAATTCCCTCCTTAACATCTCGACTTCTCTCTCCTCCTTTCAGATGCCCCTTAAAACCTCCATCGTCAACTAAGCTCTTAGTCACCTGTCCTAATATCTTGCATGACTTGGTGTCAGGATTTGTTTGATAATGGTCCTGTGAAGCGTCTTGAGACTACATTAAAGGTGCTAGATAAATACAAGTTCATGTTGTTGATGCAATACTGCTAGCAAGAGGAAAAGCCCACGGGGAGTGTCATTTAGCCACTCAAGCCTGTTCCACATTTAATCAGATCATACCTGATCTGTACCTTAACTCCATTTACCCACCTTTGATCCTTAGTCTTCGATTCCTTTACCCAACAAAAACCTATTGATCTCAGTCTTGAAAGTTCCAATTGACCCCAGCATCCATAGCCTTTTGAGGAGAGAGAGAGAGAGAGAGTTCCAGATTTCCACCACCCTTACGCGTGAAAAATCAATTCCTGATTTTGCTTCTGAATGGCTGAACTCCAATTCTAAGATTGTGACAAAATAGTTTCTTCTCTAACTACCCGATCAAATCATTTTGTTATTTAAATCATCTCGATTTGATCAGCTCTTAACCTTCTACACTCAAGAAAATAGTTTATGGAAAAAGTCCTCATTATATAACTCTTTTAGCTCCCGTATCACTGTGATGAATCTGCACTGCACCCTCTCAAAGGCTAAAATGTCCTTCCTGAGGTGTGGTTTCCAGACCTGAAGACAATACTCTATATCGAGAGATTGTGAGGAGTGCCTCTCTCTGTCAGCAACATATTTAATCACCTCTCAAGACCATTTGTGTCAGCGTCCTTCCCAGGGATGTATTCCATGACATCCCACCCTTGGATGATCTGCCTGACCCCTTGAAACGGAGCTGATCACAGCCCTGGGCTCCATCAGGACAGTACTTGCATTACCAAGTCACCTCATCGCATCAACAAATGCCACACAATGGATTACTTTTGACGTGTAGTCACTGTTGTTCTGTCAGCAAATGCAGCAGCCATTTTACACACAGAAAGATCCCATAACAAGCAACGAAATGAAAGATCAGTTGATTTTTTTTCTGTGATGTTGATTGAGTGATAAATATTGGCCAGGGCGCCGGGAGAACTCCCCTACTCTTCTTTGAAATAGTACCACGGGGCCTTTACAACCATCTGAGAGGGTAGGCTGGTTCTCTGTTCAACACATCTCCAACTAACAACACCTCCAGCAGTGGAGCACTCCCTCAGTACAGTGCCAGCAAAGGTCAGCAGCTCGGGTCTCCGGAGTAGGGGCGTTAACCCATATCCGACTGAGCCAAATGGAGCAAACAGCGACCAATTGAGCCAGGTTAATGCACAGGCAACACTCTGCAATCCAGCATACAGCTGGAACTATTAACGATAGCAAGTGAGGCACTTAATGATTAATAAGCAACAATTGGTAATGTTGATCCACACAGCTGATAATCAGGCAACCATGTGTGGTGTGGATATTGGAGACATTGTGTATGTCTACCCCTGTGCTTTTCAAACTTTATACTGAAGAGAGCATCAGGGAATACTGACAAACTTCAGGGCCCGCCTGTAAATACTGACACACCCCCGGAGACCCCCTGTAAATAATGACACACTCCTGGAGTCCCCCTGTAAATACTGACACACTCCCGGGGATTCCCTGGAAATACTGACACACTCCTGGGGATTCCCTGTAAATCCTGACACTCCTGGGGATTCCCTGTAAATACTGACACAGTCCCAGCAATTCCCTGTAAATACTGACACACTCCCGGGGATTCCCTGTAAATGCTGACACACTCCCGGGGATTCCCTGTAAATACTGACACACTCCCGGGGATTCCCTGTAAATACTGGCACACCCGCCGGGGAACCCCTGTAAATGCTGACACACTCCCGGGGATTCCCTGTGAACGCTGACACACTCCTGGGGATTCCCTGTAAATACTGACACACTCCCGGGGACCCCTTGTAAATACTGACACACACCCGGGGATTCCCTGTTAATGCTGACACACTCCTGGGGATTCCCTGTAAATACTGACACACTCCCGGGGATTCTCTGTAAATACTGACACACTCCTGGGGATTCCCTGCAAATAGTGACACACTCCTGGGGATTCCCTGTAAATACTGACACACTCCTGGGGATTGTAAACCGGCGATGGAGGTTTGCATTTAAAACAAAAGGCCTGTGGATGGGAGACACCATGATTCAAACACCCCCATTTTTCTCTCTTTAATTGAAATGTAATTTCTTTTGTTCTCTAAAACCAAACAAAATGAACTTTGTTTTCTTTTCTCCAGTGTCCTCCTGCAGAACCAGGGACCTTTACGCCCTGGAATGTCGAAGTGTAACCTGAGCCGAGGAGACTTTTGTTTCTGATGAGTGGGTGTGGGAGTCTTTGATCATAATTGGTGAATTTGATTTTTATCAACCGCTAACTTCTGGGACACTGATCAATGGAACACAAACGTGTGGGATCTGGCACCACTCTCTTTAACCTGACCTCCTGTCCTTCTGATTAGGACACCATGAAAACCCAAGTCTGATCAGCTGGTGGAATTTAACAAGTAATTTTCCGGATCGCACAAAGGCGGCAGTTTATTCAATATTTAAACTCAGAGGATTGGTCTTAAAACTACTCTAGGTTAATTGCTTCCCAATAAAGGAATATGGTGACTTGCGTTGACAGATGATGGAAGGGGCCTTTCTATCTGCCAGAGAATCACCTATAATGGCTTCTCTTCCTGCTCCTGCCTCTTTTCCTCTGGTGTCCACCAAGAATCTATCCTTGGCTCCCTCCTATTTCTCATCTACATGCTGCCCCTCAGCACAATCATCCAAAAACACGTCAGGTTCCACGAGTACACTGACGTCATCAAGCTCTACCTCACCACCACCTCTCTTGACCCCTCCCACTGACACGAAACTGTCACAATACTTGTCCGACATCCGGTATTGAACGAGCAGAAATTTCCACCAACTAAATATTTGGAAGATTGAAGTCATCCTTGTCAGTCCTACCCATAAAACTACGTCCCCTCTCTAAACATCGTAAAATTTCTCAAGATGCTCCATAGAAGCATCAGCAGATAAAAATGGATAATAAGACAAATAAGGGGTCAGTTGATCAAGTGCTTGGTCAAAGAGGTAGGTTTTAAACCTCTAAATGGAGGAGTGAGAAGCGGAGAGATGAAGATATGTAGATGGAAATTTTCGCCTTACCACCTGGTATAAAATTGGCAGTGTTGTTTAACCACCCATTATGAAAATAATAATCGGACAGTTGCTATACTGGACGATCCGCCCCACTGCCTGTTTTATGCCCCAGTAGCAGGCCTGAAAAATCTATCCACCCTGTACAGTCTTTAAAAAAATCTATAAACTAACAAAAATTATCTCAAAAGTACTCAAAGTATATTATTAGGTCATTTCCAAACTTTGGTACATTAAAAAATTCAGTAAGCCGTAAAAATGAATCAGAATGGAAATGTTTTAACTGCATATTGAACCGAATTAAAGCCCATTCTCAATAAACACATTTTTTTGGCAAAGAAAGCAAGAATTGGATAAATGCTCAACAGGGAAATTATTAACAGGGCTATGGGAGAAAGAGCAGGGGGAGTGGGATTAATTGGATAGCTGTACTAAAGAACTGGCACAGGGATGATGGGCCGAATAGCCTTCTGTGCTGTATCATTGTATGATTCTGAGATAATTGTGGCGAATCACAGCTGCTGATAATCTGAGGTGCTGCCTAGAGAAGTTTGTACCAGAACAGTAAACACTTGCTTGAAATAAGAAATGAGAAATAAGAAATCAAGTCTTTTGGAAAAAGCAAAGAAACTCACAAATTTTCTCAAATTAATGGAATGTATAGTTTTATTCTCCAACTCCTGCCTGGAAATTCTGTACACTGCACACGCTCAGCAGGCATTGACTGGCTGTTAGCTCTCTCCTCGTGCTGAGGTAAACCCAGGCGGAGGCAATGAAGAAAAATTTTAATAATGCAGAAGACAATTCAATGAGCAAATTTAACCATGTTCATACGAAATATGTATTTTGTTGGCTTTTTGTTCAAACTTTATTTTGTAAATCAGAAATTTCAGTTACTGAACAAAATGGTAGATTTTTTTTTTCAAAAAGGACATTTTGAGTGATTCAATTGGTTCACCAAGAAACTGTGATGGTGGGAGTGGACATGTTGATATTGTTTTTTCTGATTCTAAATGTTGATCCATTGTTCTATTATATTTACATAGGTGGTTCATTGTTTATAGGACTGGAAATAAAATTTGTGGCCACAAAAGGCCAAGATCTTTATTAGAATTTAGGAGAACATTAACCGCGATAATCAGCCTATTATTTCATTAAAAATTGCTCCATAAATTACCAATCGGTAGGATTAACATAACAAGCTAATTTTTTGATCCTGTGATCATTTATCAGAATTTATATTGCAGCCTATCATTACAATTTAATATTAAAATATGAATATTAGTATCACAGTTTAACATTAAAATTCTTACAAAAATTTAATAAAACAGCCAGATATTACAAGCAACATTGCAATCTAACATTGCACATTAATATTACAGTCTAATGACAGTGATATCGGTATTCTGTTATTCGCTTCAGTTTCAAATCTCTGTACTGAGCATAGTCATGAAATTCAAAATAAAATATCATTTGCAGATTATTCTGATGTTGCAGCATTTTTTATTGTGATGTTACAGTCCCAATATCCAACCTTCTGTCAGCCCGATCTCTCATGGAACCCAGACTCTCGGGGCAGGATTTGGCCATGGGCTTCACGACCCTGACGTTGAGACCAAATGGGGGTCCCAATGTTGGCCCAATCACTGGACTGGCACCTTCTCAGAATGGAGGCACCCTCGGAGGCATAAATTTGAAATGACAATTCAGAGGGGCCAAAGCAGGCAGGAAGCCTCCAGCTCCCATGACCAACACCCAGCCCCCACCCCCACCTGCAACAGCGGCCGCCTCCATTGGGCTGGTGGCCTCCCCAGGCGGAGGAGTGCTGCTCCCCTGCCGGTGGTCGCTCTAAATCGCCCCAAAGTGGGGCATTAATTATTTAAATCGCAGATTTGCATCCCAGCCCACCTCCGGGAAAGCTCCCCAGCAACGGGAATGTGTCAGGGAGCTTTCCCGGAGGCGGGCTGGGATGCGAATCTGCGATTTCAGATTCTGTGATCAGCCCTTTGCCTACGAGTGAAAAATTAGTACTAGTTTTATTATTAGTCTTGCACTGTAAATCGACCCAATTAATTTCATGTTGAATTCTTACAGCTAGAACAGGTAGGACAAGTTCAATCCCATAAATCAGGCTGGGTGACTCCCTCCAATACATCTCGTCCGGCACAGGCACGATGGGCCGAATGGTCTCCTTCCATGCTGTACACTTCTATAATTCTATGATTGTATGAGAGAAGCTACCAAACCTACAAGTTGAAAGGTCTCCATTTGCTGAATGTTCTTCCCCCACTCAATTCACCCAGAACCAACAAGATTGAGCTACAACCAAAGGCTTAACTCTCTGTGGATCATGGCGATCGGACACCAAACTTTCATTCACTGTCGTCTGCTGACTAAGTATAATGATGACAATATTTGCATCTATATCGTACATTATCGCATTTTGTCTCAATTTTCCAGACACTTCAAACAGCGTGGGGGAGCGGGGAGCGGTGGTGAGGGGGGCGTTCACCCAACCTTCTGGGCAGAAAACAATCAGGCATCAAGTCGGACACCCATTTTAGAAGCCCACCCAATGTGACTCCATGACCTGAATCTGCCCATTTCCTGTTTGTCATAAGTTACCCTCAATGCATTACCAATCCAAGTCCATTGACTGTTGTCTAAGCAAAGGCACTTTCAGTCCCAACAATATCCCACAGACATGACTGTCCATGCAATTTGTATTTGCTTTTCTTTTTGGTGGTGCGGGTTGTGAGAGGAATGTTGGCCAAGACACTGGGAGAACTCTTAGCTCCTCTGTTGGTATCATACTGGTGTTTTCTTGGATGCTGACCGGAGTGAAGCAAGTTAGCGCTGGGGAATGGAACTGCACCACTTCAGCAGTGAGCACTTGCAGATCCTGTGTAGTGCAGCTAGATTAGAAATAAAACTGACCTCTGTTCCTTAAAGGAGTGGCCTCTGCTGCACCAATGTGACATGTTTTTGCATTTCCCACTCCAGTCACCCTGCAGTCTCTCTGAATGAAATTGCCAATCTGTGCCAGCAGGCCATGCCCACTACCAACTGGACTGAGGCTATCCAAACCCACTTCACGAGCATCCTTACACCTCATTAGCTGCATTTGAACCCCAGTCCCACAGATAAACGGCAAGCATCCATCTCACTGCACACCCAACTCCTACTGCTGGGTCTTTAAGCTGTGCCAGTCGATGTCTTTTTTTTTTGGAAGGGTTATTTAATTCAAGATTGAACCATTGGTGAAATTGAAGGCAGCGACGTCTCTGTGGTAAAACTGAAACAATTTGCCCATCAGCTGTGCTGAGAGCTGGCCAAAGTGCTGCTCCATCAGCACCTGGGACGTCAGACTCTCCTCCGAGTCCTGGAACTTGGGCAGCTCCACCTCCTCCGAGATGCCTATCCGATGCAAAAGATGTCTCATCTCTTGGTCGAGGAGCCCGTGTGCTACGACATAGTCGTATCGGACAAGACACGGGTGGCATAGCTCAACGAGGGGCTTCCAGCTGGCAGCCGGTTTCAACTCCTGCCCTAACACGCGTTGAACAAATGCTTCAAAGGGCTCCTCTGTGGCACCGTGGTGATGGTAAGTGGAGAGCAGGCGCCAGAGGGGGTCTCTGATGAAGATAATTTTGGTGTACGACGCCAGCAGGCTCTTGATGGTGGTCATGTCATACTGGCTCAGGTTCTCGTGAGGTGCCTGTAATGGTGCAGTCTCGTTCACTATCTTCTCCACTTGCCCAGGCAGGCTATTCAGGGTCTTTAACATCTGGTCCCAGTTCGCTGGGCCAACATCAGGCACACTGCAGTACACCAGCTCGTGATGCTCATTCACTCTTAGCCTGGAAACGTAGCTGGGCTGACGGAGCCTGTTGACCTTTGGCCCCTGATTGCAGAATGACCTCAGCAACTTTTTCCTCAGCTGCTGATTGTGAAGGAAGGAGTCAAAGGTCATGGGCCCGCTCACTACCGCTGAACCAGGACCTGCTGCAGCAAAAGAAATAAATGACACTGTGTAAGGATAACATTTAAAAATTTTCTACCATTTCGTCAGCTCTTCTCCTTCCATTCTTCACGGCTCAGGAACACACTCAAGCAGAGCTGATACCAATCAAGCCACTGGTAGAAGCTACTGCCCGTCACTACAGAAGGACCCTGTAGTGCCTCCAATAGAACATCATTCCAGGCCTAGTTTGCCTCCACTCACTTGCCCAGAAGTCGATTCCAAGCGATGATCACTTTGTGTGTGAAGCAATAAAACTACAATGCGGAAATACGCCTCTCTGCTCAACAGTCCATCTTATCGTTTTACCCACCCTGTGGGTAATTAGTTCCAGTCACCTTTAACCATTCCTGTTTCCATATTCCTCCAGGCTGCTTGTCCTTCATCCACCTATCCAACCCAGTCTTGGATATGGATGTAATTACAACCACTAAACCTGGAAGTGAATTCCACATCCTCACATCATGTGACAAAATTTCTCCTGCCCTCTTATTCTAAATCCCTTATATTTAATCTTGTTTCACTGGCCCCTCATTCTTGACCCCTCACTCTGCTTCCAACAACCCTACCCCACCTTTTCATAATTTCAAACACTTCAATTATTTGGCCCTACAATCTGCATTGCTGTCACAAAAACAAAGAGACAATTTTTCAAGTTGCTCAAATTTCTATATTGTCATATCAGGTAGATGAGTTTCTGATATCAGTCCCTAAATTCACTATTACAAAGTGGCATCGAAAATGATACCTTTGTCATGAAGAAAGGTTTGCAAGTTGTTTTCCTTCCTTTCCAGAAGGAAGTGCCATGACAGTGATGCTGCACTTCAATACAATTTGTGTCATGGGACTGTATGTCTACTCAACGAATGAAGGAACATAGTAACATAGGAAATAGGAGCAAGAGTAGGCCATTCAGCCCCTCGAGTCTGCTCTCCCATTCATCCAGATCATGGCTGATGTTCTACCTCAATGGTATTTTCCCACACTATCTCCATATCCTTTGATATCTTTAATATCTAGAAATCTATTGATCTCTATCTTGAACATGCTCAATGACTGAGCCTCCGCTGCCCTCTGGGGTAGAGAATTCCACAGATTCACTACCTCTGAGTGAAGAAATTCCTCCTCATCACAGTCCTAAATGGCCTAGCCCTTATTCTGAGACTGTGTCCCCTGGTTCTAGACACCCCCAGCCAGGGGAAACATCCCTCCTGCATCTCCTCTATCAAGCCCTGTAAGAATTTTGTATGCCTCAATGAAATCATTCTTCGACATTCTAGAGAGGAAATCCTCAATCTCTCCTCATGGGACAATCCCGGTATCCCAACGATCAGTCTGGTGAACCTTTGTTGCACACCCTCGATGGCAAGTATATCCTTCCTTAGGTAAGGAGACGAAAACTTTACACAATACCCCAGGTGTTGTCTCGCCAAAGCTGTATACAATTGCAGCAAGACCTCTTTACTCTTGTACTCAAATCCTCTTGCAGTAAAGACCATCATACAATTTGCCTTCCCAATTACTTGCTGCACCTGCATGTTAGCTTTCAGTGACTTATGAATAAGGCCACCCAGGTCCCTTTGGACATCAACACTTCCCAATCTCTCTCCATTTAAAAAACACTCTGTATTTCTGTTTTTCCTAGCAAAGTGGATAACTTCACATTTTCCACATTACATTCCATCTGCCATGTTCTTGCCCATCACTTAGCCTGTCTAAATCCCCTTGAAGTAGAGGCCTGCTACCCGACCCGAACCCAACGGGACCCGACGACATGTGTCGGGTTCAGGTCGGGGTCGGGGTCGGGCCCATCTTCCGGGGTCGGCTTTCGGGCTCGGCTCAGGTCAGGCCGAATCCAGATCGAGTCGGGTCAGGTCGGGCCGGACACACAAGGTAAGCGTTCTGCTGGTAAGCATTAAAAATAAAAAAACTTACCTGAGCTCAGAGTCTGGGATGAAACTAAGTCTGCGCAGCAAGCGAGTGACGTCATTATGACTTCTCGTGCATGTGCTGCAGCTTCTTGCAGGTTCGATGTCAGGAAGGTAAGTAAATTTATAGTTGGGTGGGGCTCAGGTTGGGCCTAGTAGTGGCGGGTTCAGGTTGGGTCAGGCTCAGTGCAAAATCGGAGGGACTCGGGCCGGCTCGGGCTCGTGTCCACTGTGGTTCGATAGGGTTTGGGTCGGGTTCTTTTTCCCGACCTAAAGCAGGCCTCTACCTTGAAGCCTCTTTGCATCCACCTCACAACTCACATTCCCACCTAGTTTTGTGTCATCAGCAAAATTGGAAATATTACATTTGGCCCCCACATCCAAATCATTGATATAGATTGTGAACAGCTGGGGCCCAATCACTGATCCTTGCGTTAGCCCACTGGTCACAGCCTGCCAACATGAGAATGACCGTTTATTCCTACTCTCTATTTTCTGTCCATTAACCAATTCTCAATCCATGCCAGTATATTACCCCAATACCAAGTGTTATACTAACCTGTGTGGGCCCTTATCAAAAGCTTTCTGAAAATCCAAATACACTACATCCACTGGTCCCCCCTTATCTATTCTACTAGTTACATTCTCAAAAACCTCTAACAAGTTTGTTAAATATGATTCCACTTTCATAAATCCATCTTGACTCTGCCCAATTATTCTCTAAGTGTGCAGTTATGACATCCTTTATAATAGATTCTAGTATTTTCCCTACTTCTGATGTAAGGCTAACAGGTCTGTAGTTTCCTGTTTTCTCTCCCGCCTTTCTTAAATAGTGGGGTAACATTTTCTATCTTCCAATCTGCAGGAACCGCTCCAGAATTTGGAAGATGATCACCAATGCATCCACTATCTCTACAGCCACTTCTTTCAACACTCTGGGATATAGATCATCAGGTCCAGGGGATTTATCAGCTTTCAGCCCCATTAATTTCTCCAGTACTACATTTTTACCAATGTTAATTTCTTTCAGTTCCTAATTCTCACTAATCCCTTGGTTCTTTAGTATTTCTGGGAGGCTTTTTGTATCTTCCTCCATGAAGGAATGTTTAATGTCTCTCTGAGATCCCTGTGCTCCTCCAATTCTGGCCTCTGGTGCATCCCTCACTCCCTTTGCCCAACCATTGGCGGCGGTGCCTTCGGCCATCTGAGCTCTGAACTTCCCTCTCCAAGCCTCTTTGCCTTTTCACCTTTAAGACCTTCCTGAAAAACTAGCACTTTGACCAGGCATTTGGTCACCCCTCCAAATATGTCCTTCTTTGGCTCAGTGTTAATGTTTGTCTGCGCTCCTGTGAAGTGCCTTGGGAAGTTTAAATATGTTAAAGGCACTATGTAAATTCAGATTGTTGTTGTTTGTCATGAAAAGCTGAGAGACAACGGTAACATTCACAATTACATGTTGATTCAGGATTCTGCCCAGCTCCTCAAATACTATTTCCCAGCAATACAGTGGAAGCTGTGCATAGCTCCTGGCTATGATTGTCAGGAACCCGCACGGATTATTAACTCTCAGCATACAGAAAAGGGGTTGCAAATCGTACCTTCTCCAGCAGCAGACGAAACGCCTGATCTCCACTCTTTACAAAAGAGCCAGCCTAGATAACCCAGCAGCAGTAACGTGGCTGAAAACCGTCCAGGGAAGTCCATTGTTTTTCTGCTTTTTTACTCTGACACTAGCCTGAGATCCTGCAGCACAAAATAGACCACCAGATCCTTATAGATTCAGCCTCAGGCTCGCATTTTACAAGCTGGCACATTACAAGTCATCGATTCCCAAAACCCAACCCCCATAGTTATGTGCTGTTTGTTTATATTATCTCTTATGATACTATTTATCTTAGGCTGAATCAACACAGCACAGCACAAGGACACTAGCTCCCTGAGCTATTACTTTCTATTTTATAGTCACTTTTGCAATCTCAACTTATCATAGAATCGTATAGCACCAGAAGGAGGCCATTTGTCCCATCTTGCCTGTGCTGGCTCTTCGAAAGAGCCTATCCAATTAGTCCCACTCCCCCTGCTCTTACCCCATGGACCTGGAAATGTTGTCTTTTTAAGTAGAGATCCAACTCTCCATTGAAAGTTGCTACTGAATCCGCCCTATTGGATAGTGCTTTCACATCATAACGACCGGCTGAGTGAAAAAAACAAACATTCTCCTCATCTCCTCTCTGGCTTTTTTGCCAATTATCTAAATGTTGTGTCCTCTGGTTACCAACCGCCTTGCCAGTGGAAACAGTTTAGCTCTATTAACTCAATCTAAACCCCTCATACAGTAATTTTGAACACCTCTATTAAATCTCCCCGTAACCTTCTCTGCTCTAAGGAGAATAAACCCAACTTCTCCAGTCTCTCCACATATCTGAACTCCCTTATCCCTGGTACCATTCTGATCAATCTCCTCTGCGCCCTTTCCAACTGCTTTTCCAGATTTCTCCTCCCCTCTCCTGACTATAGTTATTCTTACATTTCTATGGTGTCTCAGGATATCTCGAAGCACTTTACAGCCAGTCGATTATTGTGAAAGTATGGTCATTGTTGTTATGTAGGCAAACACAGCAACCAACTTGGCACACAGCAAGATCCCACAAGGAGTAAATGATTTAAAGAGCCAGTTAATTACTTTTGTTTGAGGGAGGGGTAAGACGTGACATAAGAAGTGTCATGGGATCTTTCACTTCTACATTACAGATAGGCTTGGATTTAGTGTTAATGTCTCACCCATAAGATGCAGCACTCCTTCAGTGCTACATCATGGAAGATTGTCTGGTGAAGTGGAGCAAACTGTCCCATGGGTTCTGCTGAACTCCTGACAAAGTAATACTGGGAGCTCGAAAGATTCCCCTATGGATATTCTAGGCCGGTGCGTCCTAGAGTCAGTCTTGAAGCCATAACCAACTCAACAGCACAAGTGCTACCAACTGTGCCATGTACAAACACAATAAACTATAGAGTATTAGTATATTACAGAACCAAAGCAGGCCATTTGGCCCATCAAGCCTGTGCTGGAGATTCCTTTCTTCCGCATGAGCCACATGGTATAATCTAATTTGTTTGCTCGTTCCTCAAATCCTCTAAAGTAATCTGGCTGTTGCTGTGTGATGAAGCATGGCAGCTATACCAGTGATACCCCATACACCACAGTAACAAGTTACTCTGCTTTAGTGGTGAATCAAGAAGGAATGTTAACCAGCAGATCGTCAACATCTACCACATTCCCAGGACAGCACCTCTGATAATAGAATAAAGCATTTCTATAGCATAGGACGTCACAAAACATTTTACGTCAATGAAGGACTTTTGAAGTGTAGTCACTGATGTAATGTAGGAAAAGTGGCAGCAAATATGGCACAGCAAGCTCCCATCAACAACAATATGATAATGATCGGATAACCTGTTTTCTTGATGTTGATTGAGGGATAAATATTAGCCCAGGACACCAGTGATAACTCCCCTGCTCTTCTTTGAAATAGTGTCATGGGATCTTTTACATTCACCCGAGAGGGCAGACAGGGCCTTGGTTTAACAGTTCACCTGATCAATGGCACAAATCTGACCGTGCAGCGCTCCCTCCTTACTGTACTGGAGTGTCAGGATGGATTTTTATGCTCAAGTCCTGGACTGTGACTTGAACACACAACCTTCTAAATCAGAGGTGAGAATGCTACCAACTGACACGTGCTCAAGACATTGATTCCTGCAGGTATAAGGGTAAACCTTGCTTGGCAATGCCACAAGGGGGAGCTAGTGCACATGAATACGGTCATGTACATGCTGTGCATACACAGGAATGCATGTGTTCATATGTACATGCACATTTATGCACATTAATGTGTATTTTGTGTATTTGCTTGTATGCTTTGGTGAGCATTTATACAAATCTGCATTTAAGTTCATCGTTGTCAGAGAGCTCTGCAATGCTTCCGAACTCCTTGTCAAGGTACCCTAACGCTGACAGAGGAGAAACTAAATTATCTGGAGAGTTATGTGCAGAGTAACTGCATGAAAATGAGCTTTGATTTAGTTGAAGCCTGACAGCCACATCTGATCCACACAGATAAAAGGATAAACCTTGTAACGGCTGGCTACCCGAACCAAACCCGACGGGACCCAACGAAATGTGTCGGATTCGGGTCGGGTCGGGTTGCACTTCCAGGTCCGGCATTCGGACTTGGGTCAGGCTGGGTCGGACACGTTCTATCACAGGTAAGTGGCTCCACTGTTAATTTAATTTTTGGACTAGAAAGGTGGTTTTGTTACAGTTATTTTAAGCTTGTGCAGATAAGCAAGAAGGTAAAAATGGAAGGTAAGTTAACTGATGGTCGGGTCGGGTTGGGTCGGGTTGGGCGTGGGGAAAAAATGGAAAGACTTGGGCCGGATGTGGTTCTGTCGAGCTCGGGTCGGGTTTTTTTTGCAGACCCGAGCAGGCCTTTAAAACATTGTACAACACTGCCACGAGAGGGAGCTAATGCATGCAACTGAGTTCTCTCTGAGTCAGAATGCTGGTTCAAACTCCACTCCAGAGATCTGAGTACAGAATCCAGGCTGACACTCCAGTGCAGTGCTGAGGGAGTGCTGTACTATCAGAGGTGCCGTCTTACAGATGAGATGTTAAACTGAGGCCCCAGCTGTCCTCTTATGTGGATCGTATTTTATTTCAAAACAAGAGAAGTCCTCCCCGATGTCCTGACCAGCATTTATCCCTCAATCAACATCACAAAAACAGATCATCCGGTCATTATCTCACTGCTGTTTGAAGGAGCTTACTGTGCACAATTTGGCTGCAGAGATTCCTATATTACAACATTGCCTACACTTCAATACTGACAGTGTCACTTGTGGGCAAGACCAAAACTAGAGGCCCGCAACATAAAATAATAATGATTTCAGAAGAAACTTCTTTCCCCAGAGAACAGTGAGAATGTGGATCTCCTTCCTACATGGAGTAGTTGAGGTGAAGAGTTTAGATGTATTTAAGGGGAATCTAGATAAGCATGAGGTAGAAAAGAGTAGAAGGTTATGCTGATCGAATTAAAAAGGACTTGCATTTATATGGCACCTTTCACGACCACTTGATGTCTCAAAGTGCTTTACAGCGAATGAAGTTAAATGAGGAAGGATGGAAGGAGACTCAAATGGACCATAAACCCCAACATGGACTGTTTGGGCCGAATGGCCTGTTTCTGTGCTGTAAATTCTAAGCAATTCTGAGTACTTCATTGGCTGTAAAACCCTTTGGAACATCCTGAGGTTGTGAAAGGTGCAGTAAAAATGAAATTGTTTTTCAGGGAATGCTAGCATAGCAGTTATGTTACTGGACTAATAATTGAGACAGCTGATCTGGAGACATGAGCAGGTCAGCTAGTGAATTTGAATTCAGTAATTAAATACATTTGGAATAAAATGTCAGTCTTAGTACTGGTGAGCATGAAACTTGTGGATTGTGGAAATCTACCATCCTTAACCTGGTCTGGCATACATTTTTTTGTTCATGGGATGTGGGCGTCGCTGGTTATGCCAGTATTTATCGCCCATCTCTAATTGCCTTTGAGAAGGTGGCAGTGAGCTGCCTCCTTGAACCGCTTGTCTGTGGATCTAGGTACACCTACAGTGCTGTTAGGAAGGGAGTTCCAGGATTTTGATCCAGCGACAGTGAAGGAACAGCGATATAGTTTCAAGGCAGGATGTTGTGTGGCTTCTTTTTTCTTTTTTTTTCTTTTTTTTTGCAGCGGCGACAGGGAGAGCGAGGTGGCAGCTGGGTAAGTGAGTTGACAACTTATATAAACTTACCTTGTTGTTTTGGCGGTTTCTTTTTGCAGCGGCGACAGGGAGAGCGAGGTGGCAGCTGGGTAAGTAAGTCCTATATATTTGGGCAGTGGCTGAACCCGAGACACTATACCTGTAGTGTCTCCCACCCGCCCTCCTCCTCTAACCAAAAAAAAAGGACTCGGTGGTGTGCAGAGAAGGTTAGGCTTTTTCTATTTTTTTTTTCCTGTGATTGGTGAAAACTTTTCGTTCCTTTTTCGTTTATCTAAGTTAAGACTAACTTAAGATTAAGATTGAAAATGGCAGGAGATCTCAGACCCGTGTTATGCTCCTCTTGCTCAATGTGGGAGCTCAGGGACACGGCTGATGTCCCTGACTCCTTCACGTGCTGGAAGTGTGTCCAGCTGCAGCTCTTGTTAGACCGCATGACGGCTCTGGGTGACCAAAAGGCAGAGAAAGAGCAGGAAGGCAGCGCAGGTGTCCCCTGCGGTCATCTCCCTCCTAAACAGGTATACCGTTTTGGATACTGTTGAGGGAGATGGCTCACCAGGGGAAGGCAGCAGTAGCCAGGTTCATGGCACCGTGGCTGGCTCTGCTGTTCGGAAGGGTGGGAAAAAGAATGGAAGGACTACAGTTATCGGGGATTCGATTGTAAGGGGAGTAGATAGGCGGTTCTGTGGTCGAAAACGAGACTCCCGAATGGTATGTTGCCTCCCAGGTGCACGGGTCAGGGATGTCTCAGATCGGCTGCAGAACATTCTGAAAGGGGAGGGTGAACAGCCAGTTGTCGTTGTGCACAAAGGCACCAATGATATAGGTAAAAAACGGGATGAGGTCCTACAAGCAGAATTTAGGGAGTTAGGAGTCAAGTTAAAAAGTAGGACCTCAGAGGTAGTAATCTCAGGATTGCTACCAGTGCCACGTGATAGTCAGAGTAGAAATGAAAGAATAGTCAGGATGAATGCGTGGCTTGAGAGATGGTGCAGGAGGGAGGGGTTCAGATTTTTGGGACATTGGGACCGGTTCTGGGGGAGGTGGGACTATTACAAATTGGACGGTCTACACCTTGGCCGGACTGGAACCAATGTCCTTGGGGGTGCTTTTGCTAACGCTGTTGGGGAGGGTTTAAACTAATGTGGCAGGGGGATGGGAACCAAATAAGGAGGTCAGTGGACAGTAAGGAGGTAGTAACTAATGCCTGTAAGGAACTAGATAATGAAGTCAGCGTGACTAAGGGGAAGAGTAGGCAGGGAGCAGATGATGAACGCAAAGGGAGTGGTGGTCTGAGGTGCATTTGTTTTAATGCAAGAAGTGTAGTAGGTAAGGCAGATGAACTTAGGGCCTGGATTAGTACCTGGGAGTATGATGTTATTGCTATTACTGAGACTTGGTTGAGGGAAGGGCATGATTGGCAACTAAATATCCCAGGATATCGATGCTTCAGGCGGGATAGAGAGGGAGGTAAAAGGGGTGGAGGAGTTGCAGTACTGGTCAAAGAGGATATCACAGCTGTGCTGAAGGAGGGCACTATGGAGGACTCGAGCAGTGAGGCAATATGGGCAGAACTCAGAAATAGGAAGGGTGCGGTAACAATGTTGGGGCTGTACTACAGGCCTCCCAACAGCGAGCGTGAGATAGAGGTACAAATATCTAAACAGATTATGGAAAGATGTAGGAGCAACAGGGTGGTGGTGAGAGGAGATTTTAATTTTCCCAACATTGACTGGGATTCACTTAGTGTTAGTGGTCCAGATGGAGCAGAATTTGTAAGGAGCATCCAGGAGGGTTTTCTAGAGCAGTATGTAAATAGTCCAACTCGGGAAGGGGCCATACTGGACCTGGTGTTGGGGAATGAGCCCGGCCAGGTGGTTGAATTTTCAGTAGGGGACTACTTTGGGAATAGTGATCACAATTCCGTAAGTTTTAGAATACTCATGGACAAAGACGAGAGTGGTCCAAAAGGAAGAGTGCTAAATTGGGGGAAGGCCAACTATACCAAAATTCGGCAGGAGCTGGGGAATGTAGATTGGGAGCAGCTGTTTGAAGGTAAATCCACATGTGATATGTGGGAGGCTTTTAAAGAGAGGTTGATTAGCGTGCAGGAGAGACATGTTCCTGTGAAAATGAGGGATAGAAATGGCAAGATTAGGGAACCATGGATGACAGGTGAAATTGTGAGACTAGCTAAGAGGAAAAAGGAAGCATACATAAGGTCTAGGAGGCTGAAGAAAGACGAAGCTTTGAAAGAATATCGGGAATGTAGGACCAATCTGAAACGAGGAATTAAGAGGGCTAAAAGGGGTCATGAAATATCTTTAGCAAACAGGGTTAAGGAAAATCCCAAAGCCTTTTATTCATATATAAGGAGCAAGAGGGTAACTAGAGAAAGGATTGGCCCACTCAAGGACAAAGGAGGAAAGTTATGCGTGGAGTCAGAGAAAATGGGTGAGATTCTAAACGAGTACTTTGCATCGGTATTCACCGAGGAGAGGGACATGACGGATGTTGAGGTTAGGAACAGATGTTTGATTACTCCAGGTCAAGTCGGCATAAGGAGGGAGGAAGTGTTGGGTATTCTAAAAGGCATTAAGGTGGACAAGTCCCCAGGTCCAGATGGGATCTATCCCAGGTTACTGAGGGAAGCGAGAGAGGAAATAGCTGGGGCCTTAACAGATATCTTTGCAGCATCCTTAAACACAGGTGAGGTCCCGGAGGACTGGAGAATTGCTAATGTTGTCCCCTTGTTTAAGAAGGGTAGCAGGGAAAATCCAGGTAATTATCGACCGGTGAGCCTGACGTCAGTGGTAGGGAAGCTGCTGGAGAAGATACTGAGGGATAGGATCTATTCCCATTTGGAAGAAAATGGGCTTATCAGTGATAGGCAACATGGTTTTGTGCAGGGAAGGTCATGTCTTACCAACTTAATAGAATTCTTTGAGGAAGTGACAAAGTTGATTGATGAGGGAAGGGCTGTCGATGTCATATACATGGACTTCAGTAAGGCGTTTGATAAGGTTCCCCATGGTAGGCTGATGGAGAAAGTGAAGTCGCATGGGGTCCAGGGAGTACTAGCTAGATGGATAAAGAACTGGCTGGGCAACAGGAGACAGAGAGTAGCAGTGGAAGGGAGTTTCTCAAAATGGAGTCGTGTGACCAGTGGTGTTCCAAAGGGATCCGTGCTGGGACCACTGTTGTTTGTGATATACATAAATGATTTGGAGGAAAGTATAGGTGGTCTGATTAGGAAGTTTGCTGACGACACTAAGATTGGTGGAGTAGCAGATAGTGAAGGGGACTGTCAGAGAATACAGCAGAATATAGATAGATTGGAGAGTTGGGCAGAGAAATGGCAGATGGAGTTCAATCAGGGTAAATGCGAGGTGATGCATTTTGGAAGATCCAATTCAAGAGTGAATTATACAGTAAATGGAAAAGTCCTGGGGAAAATTGATGTACAGAGAGACTTGGGTGTTCAGGTCCATTGTTCCCTGAAGGTGGCAACGCAGGTAAATAGAGTGGTCAAGAAGGCATACGGCATGCTTTCCTTCATCGGACGGAGTATTGAGTACAAAGGTTGGCAGGTCATGTTACAGTTGTATAAGACTTTGGTTCGGCCACATTTGGAATACTGCGTGCAGTTCTGGTCGCCACATTACCAAAAGGATGTAGATGCTTTGGAGAGGGTGCAGAGAAGGTTCACCAGGATGTTGCCTGGTATGGAGGGCGCTAGCTATGAAGAGAGGTTGAGCAGATTAGGATTATTTTCATTAGAAAGACGGAGGTTGAGGGGGGACCTGATTGAGGTATACAAAATCATGAGAGGTATAGACAGGGTGGATAGCAAGAAGCTTTTTCCCAGAGTGGGGGATTCAATTACTAGGGGTCACAAGTTCAAAGTGAGAGGGGAAAGGTTTAGGGGGGATATGCGTGGAAAGTTCTTTTTTCAGAGGGTGGTGGGTGCCTGGAACGCGTTGCCAGCGGAGGTGGTAGACGCGGGCACGATAGCGTCTTTTAAGATGTATCTAGACAGATACATGAATGGGCAGGAAGCAAAGAGATACAGACCCTAAGAAAATAGGCAACATGTTTAGAAAGAGGATCTGGATCGGCACAGGCTTGGAGGGCCGAAGGGCCTGTTCCTGTGCTGTAATTTTCTTTGTTCTTTGTTCTAAAAGGGGTGGGGGAATTGCATTACTGGTTAAGGAGAATATCACAGCTGCACTGCGGGAGGACACCTCAGAGAGGTCATGCAGCGAGGCAATACGGATGGAGCTCAGGAATAGGAAGGGTGCAGTCACGATGTTGGGGGTTTACTACAGGCCTCCCAACAGCCAGCGGGAGGTAGAGGAGCAGATATGTAGACAGATTTTGGAAAGATGTAAAGGTAACAGGGTTGTAGTGGTGGGTGATTTTAACTTCCCCTATATTGACTGGGGCTCACTTAGTGTTAGGGGCTTGGATAGGGCAGAATTTGTGAGGAGCATCCAGGAGGGCTTCTTGAAACAATATGTAGATAGTCCAACTCGGGATGGGGCCATTCTGGACCTGGTATTGGGGAATGAGCCTGGCCAGGTGGTCTAAGTTTCAGTCGGGGAGCATTTCGGGAGCAGTGACCATAATTCCATAGGTTTTAAGGTACTTGTGGATAAGGATAAGAGTATCCTCGGGTGAAGGTGCTAAATTGGGGGAAGGCTAATTATAACAATATGAGGCAGGAACTGAAGAATTTAGATTGGGGGCGGCTGTTTGAGGGTAAATCAACATCTGACATGTGGGAGTCTTTCAAACGTCAGCTGATTAGAATCCAGGACCAGCATGTTCCTGTGAGGAAGAAAGACAAGTTTGGCAAGTTTCGGGAAGCTTGGATAACACGGGATATTGTGAGCCTCGTCAAAAAGAAAAAGAAAGCATTTGTAAGGGCTGGAAGGCTAGGAACAGATGAAGCACTTGAGGAATATAAAGACAGTAGGAAGGAACTTAAGCAAGGAGTTTGGAGGGCTAAAAGGGGTCATGAAAAGTCATTGCAAACAGGATTAAGGAAAATCCCAAGGCTTTTTATACATATATAAAGAGCAAGAGGGTAACCAGGGAAAGGGTTGGCCCACTCAAGGACAGAGATGGGAATCTATGCGTGGAGCCAGAGGCGATGGGTGAGGTGCTAAATGAGTACTTTGCATCAGTATTCACCAAAGAGAAGGACTTGGTGGATGATGAGCCGAGGGAAGGGAGTGCAGATAGTCTCAGTCATCTCATTATCAAAAAGGAGGAGGTGTTGGGTGTCTTGCAAAGCATTAAGGTAGATAAGTCCCAATGGCCTGATGGGATCTACCCCAGGATACTGAGGGAGGCAAGAGAGGAAATTTCTGGGGCTGTAACAGAAATCTTTGTATCCTCATTGGCTACAGGTGAGGTCCCAGAGGACTGGAGAATAGCCAATGTTGTTCCTTTGTTTAAGAAGGGTAGCAAGGATAATCCAGGAAATTATAGGCGGGTGAGCCTTACGTCAGTGGTAGGGAAATTATTGGAGAGGATTCTTCGGGACAGGATTTACTCCCATTTGGAAACAAATGGACTTATTAGCGAGAGGCAGCATGGTTTTGTGAAGGGGAGGTCGTGTCTCACTAACTTGATCGAGTTTTTTGAGGAAGTGACGAAGATGATTGATGAAGGAAGGGCAGTGAATGTTGTCTACATGGACTTTAGTAAAGCCTTTGACAAGGTCCCGCATGGCAGACTGGTGCAAAAGGTGAAGTCACACAGGATCAGAGGTGAGCTGGCAAGATGGATACAGAACTGGCTCAGTCACAGAAGACAGAGGGTAACAGTGGATGGGTGTTTTTCTGAATGGAGGGATGTGACTAGTGGTGTTCCGCAGGGATCAGTGCTGGGACCTTTGCTGTTTGTTGTATATATAAATGATTTGGAGGAAAATGTAGCTGGTCTGATTCGTAAGTTTGCGGACGACACAAAGGTTGGTGGAGTTGTGGATAATGATGAGGATTGTCAGAGGACACAGCAGGACATAGATCGGTTGGAGACTTGGGCGGATGGAGTTTAATCCGGACAAACGTGAGGTAATGCATTTTGGAAGGTCTAATGCAGGTGGGAGGTATACAGTAAATGGCAGAACCCTTAGGAGTATTGACAGGCAGAGAGATCTGGGCGTACAGGTCCACAGGTCACTGAAAGTGGCAATGCAGGTGGATAAGGTAGTCAAGAAGGCATACGGCATGCTTGCCTTCATCGGTCGAGGCATAGAGCATAAAAATTGGCAAGTCATGTTGCAGCTGTACAGAACCTTAGTTAGGCCACACTTGGAATGTTGCGTGCAATTCTGGTCGCCACACTACCAGAAGGACGTGGAGGCTTTGGAGAGGGTACAGAGGAGGTTTACCAGGATGTTGCCTGGTCTGGAGGGCATTAGCTATGAGGAGAGGTTGGAAAAACTCGGATTGTTTTCACTGGAACGACGGAGGTGGAGGGACGACATGATAGAGATTTACAAAGTTATGAGCGGCATGGACACAGTGGATAGTCAGAAGCTTTTTCCCAGGGTGGAAGAGTCAGTTATTAGGGGACATAGGTTTAAGGTGAGAGGGGCAAAGTTTAGAGGGGATGTGCGAGGCAAGTTTTTTACACAGAGGGTGGTGAGTGCCTGGAACTTTCTGCCAGGGGAGGTGGTGGAAGCAGATACGATAGCGACGTTTAAGAGACGTCTTGACAAATATATGAATAGGAAGGGAATAGAGGGATATGGGCCCCGGAAGTGCAGAAGGTGTTAGTTGAGGCAGCATCAAGATCGGCGCAGGCTTGGAGGGCCGAATGGCCTGTTCCTGTGCTGTACTGTTCTTTGTTTGTTCTTCGTCGGCAGGTCTATGAGGCAGTCTCCATTTCCTCCTCAAAACCCCGTTTGCCATATAATAGCCTTCCCGAACTCCTTTCACCTCAGCGTCTGACAGAGACGTCTGTGCAATTTGGTATACCTCTGGATCAGCTTGCTGAGCTGCAATGATAGACAATCTGTTAAACATCTCAGTAGGATTATCTAAATCCCCAAATAGGGTTACAGATACCTGATTTATCTATTTGTGGTATCCCTTTTACCTCCGACAATGGATCCTGTTTAGTCATTGCTCGGGTAACTACACACGCAGGAGATATTCTCGGAACTTGGTCTTGTAATTGCTCCATTTCCTTAATTTCACTTGGTTCATCTGTAACTACAGGAGAACCTGATACTTTTGATCCAGCCAAATCATTTCCTAGGAGTAGATCAATTCCCTTTACTGGTAAACTGTAGACAACACCTACAGTTACTACCCCAGATATTAAGTCACTCTGTAGGAGTACTTTATACGAAGGTACAGGTATATACTCCCCGCCAATTCCATTAACTAAAACTTTAGCGTTCAAGGTGCTCTCTGGTGGAAACCTCATATCTTTCCCCAGCAAGAGTGTTTGGGTAGCTCCTGTATCCCTGAGTATAATGAAAGCTTTTCCTGCCTCATTTCCAGGATATGGAGTTACTCTCCCCTTTAACAAAAAATCATTATAAATCTCAGGTTTGCACTGGAGTGCTGACTTGGGTTGCAATCGGGTGCTACAGTGGAAGTTTGGTAAGTGAGGATAATTAAGGGTTAATTTTATCTTAAATCTAATCTGTCTTTTGTTCAGCAAATCAACTTAACAGTTGCTTTTCGGGTTGGGGAAGGTGAGTTTTCGACCAGCTTTAAACAGATTTCACTCAGGCTCTGCTGCACCTTGTTAATTAGAGAATTGGTTCAAACCAGTTTTCAGAGGGCTAGAGTGAGTCAGTATAAAAGTGAGCCATCTCAGAGTGCTGACTTTGTTTGTATTGGGGTGCTGACTTGGGTTGTAATAGAATGTGACAGTGGAGGTTTGGTAAGTGAGGAAGTTTGTAAGGAGGGATCGAGGAGCTTTTTTCCATTTCCTACCTGTCCTTGGAGTGTGGGGAGCTCAGAGCTTCCAAGGAGCACAGCTGACTGGGAGAAGACTCGGATGGCAGAGTTCCAGACTGGTAAGTATAAAAAAACTTACCTCTGGTAAGAAAAGCTGAAAGTGAAGTCACAGGAAAGCTGTGACCTGATTGTCTGTCTGGTAGGGAATTTTTTTTTACTGAATTTGAAAATAAAACATTGATAAAAATTGATTAAAACCCTAATTAACTAATTAATAAGTAGAGTAACTAAACCAGAGGGAGGCGATTACATTATTGAGTGAGCATTTAATATTTATAGTAGGAATCTAGCACTAGGGACCATATTATTAATTATAACAATTTAGTAAGGATTTAATAAGAATTTATTTATCTTAAATTAAGTTATTAATTAGTACTAGAAATGACAGTCAGAGGGGTGAAGTGCTTCACCTGTGAGATGTGGGAGGTCTGTGTTGCTTCCAGCGTTTTGGATGACATCTGCAGGAAGTGTACTCAGTTGTAACTCCTCACAGACTGCATGGATTGGTTGGAGTGGCAACTGGATGAACTTAGGAGCATGCAGGTGGCAGACAGCATCATAGACAGGAGTTTTAGAGAAGTGGTTACACCCAAGGTGCAGGCAGATAGATGGGTGACCGCTAGAAGGGGCAGGCAGTCAGTGCAGGAATCCCCTGTGGCTATCCCCCTCTCTAACAAGTATACTGTTTTGGATACTGTTGGGGGGGATGGCCTATCAGGGGAAAACAGCAGCAGCCAGAGCAGTGGCACCACGGCTGGCACTGTTCAGCAGGGAGGGACAAAGCACAGAAGAGCAATAGTTATAGGGGACTCTATAGTCAGGGGCACAGATAGGTGCTTCTGTGGACGTGAAAGACTCCAGGATGGTATGTTGCCTCCCTGGTGCCAGGGTCAAGGATGTCTCTGAACAGACAGGGGGCATTCTGAAGGGGGAGGGTGAACAGCCAGAGGTTGAGGTACACATTGGTACCAATGACATAGGAAGGAAGAGTGATGAGGTCCTGCAGGGGGAGTTTAGGGAGTTAGGTAGTAAGTTTAAAAAAAAAAAACACAACCTCTAGGGTTGGAATCTCTGGATTACTCCCTGCGCCACGTGCCAGTGAGGCTAGAAATAGGAAGTTAGTGCAGCTAAACACGTGGCTGAACAGCTGGTGTAGGAGGGAGGGTTTCAGATATCTGGTCCATTGGGATCTCTTCAGGGACAGATGGGACCTGTACAAGAAGGATGGGTTGCATCTAAACTGGAGGGGCACAAATATCCTGGCTGCAAGGTTTGCTAGCGTCACTCAGGAGGGTTTAAACTAGTGTGGCAGGGGTGTGGGAACCAGAGCAGTAGGACAGCAAGTGAAATAAATGAGGGGGAACTAGTAAATAAGGCTAAGAGGAAGAGCAGGCAGGGAGATGTTGCTGAGCACAGCGAGACTGGTGGTCTGAAGTGCATTTGTTTCAATGCAAGAAGTATAACAGGTAAGGCAGAGGAACTTCGAGCTTGGATTAGTACTTGGAACTATAATGTTGTTGCTATTACAGAGACTTCGTTGAGGGAAGTACAGGATTGGAAGCTAAATGTTCCAGGATTTAGAAGCTTCAGGCGGGATGGAAGGGGACGTAAAAGTGGTGGGGGTGTTGCATTACTGGTTAAGGAGAATATCACAGTTGTACTGCGGGAGGACACTTCAGAGGGGTTGTGCAGCGAGGCAATATAGGTGGAGCTCAGGAATAGGAAGGGTGCAGTCACTACTTTGGGGGTTTTCTACAGGCCTCCCAACAGCCAGCGGGAGGTAGAGGAGCAGATATGTAGACAGACTTTAGAAAGGTGTAAAGGTAACAGGGTTGTAGTGGTGGGTGAATTTAACTTCCCCTATATTGACTGGGACTCACTTAGGGCTAGGGGCTTAGATGGGGCAGAATTTGTAAGGAGCATCCAGGAGGGCTTCTTGAAACAATATGTAAATAGTCCAACTAGGGATGGGGCCGTACTGGACCTGGTATTGGGGAATGAGCCTGGCCAGGTGGTAGAAGTTTCAGTGGGGGAGCATTTCGGTAGCAGTGACCATAATTCCATTAGTTTTAAGGTACTTGTGGATAAGGATAAGAGTATCCTCGGGTGAAGGTGCTAAATTGGGGAAGGCTAATTATAACAATATTAGGCAGGAACTGAAGAGTTTAGATTGGGGGTGGCTGTTTGAGGTAAATGAACATCTGACATGTGGGAGTCTTTCAAATGTCAGCTGATTAGAATCCAGGACCAGCATCTTCCTGTGAGGAAGAAGGATGCGTTTGGCAAGTTTCGGGAACTTTGGATAACGCGGGATATTGTGAGCCTGGAGAAAAAGATAAAGGAAGCATTCATAAGGGCTGTATGGCGAGGAACAGACTAATCTCTTGAAGAATATAAAGACTTAAGCAAGGAGTCAGGAGGGGTCATGAAAAGTCATTGGCAAACAGGATTAAGGATAATCCCATGGCTTTTTATACACATATAAAGAGCAAGAGGGTAACTAGGGAAAGTGTTGGCCCGCTCAAGAACTGATGAGGGAATCTATGCGTGGAGCCACGGAAATGGGCGAGGTACTAAATGAGTACTTTGCATCCGTATTCACCAAGGAGAAGGACTTGGTGGATGATGAGCCTAGGGAAGGGAGTGCAGATAGTCTCAGTCATCTCATTATCAAAAAGGAGGAGGTGTTGGGTGCCTTGCAAAGCATTAAGCTAGATAAGTCCCCAGGGCCTGATGGGATCTACCCCAGAATACTGAGGGAGGCAAGGGAAGAAATTGTTGTGGCCTTGACAGAAATCTTTGTATCCTCATTGGCTACAGGTGAGGTCCCAGAGGACTGGAGAATAGCCAATGTTATTCCTTTGTTTAAGAAGGGTAGCAAGGATAATCCAGGAAATTATAGTCTGGTGAGCCTTACGGCAGTGGTAGGGAAATTATTAGAGGATTCTTCGGGACAGGATTTACTCCCATTTGGAAACAAACTAACTTATTAGCGAGAGGCAGCATGGTTTTGTGAAGGGGAGGTCGTGTCTCACTAATTTGATTGAGTTTTTTGAGGAAGTGACAAAGATGATTGCTTAAGGAAGGGCAGTGGATGTTGTCTACATGGACTTCAGTAAAGCCTTTGACAAGGTCCCTCATGGCAGACTGGTGCAAAAGGTGAAGTCACAGGGGATCAGAGGGGAGCTGGCAAGATGGATACAGAACTGGCTCAGTCATGGACCGAGGGTAGCAGTGAAAGGGTGCTTTTCTGAATGGAGGGCTGTGACTAGTGGTGTTCCGCAGGGATCAGTGTTGGGACCTTTGCTGTTTGTAGTATATATAAATGATTTGGAGGAAAATGTAGCTGGTCTGATTAGTAAGTTTGCGGACGACAAATGTTGGTGGAGTTGCGGATAATGATGAGGATTGTCAGAGGATGCAGCAGGATATAGATCGGTTGGAGACTTGGGCGGAGAAATGGCAGATGGAGTTTAATTCGGACAAATGTGAGGTAATGCATTTTGGAAGATCTATTGCAGGTGGGACGTGTACAGTAAATGGCAGAACCCTTAGGAGTATTGACAGGCAGAGAGATCTGGGCGTACAGGTCCACAGATCACAAAGTGGTAACGCAGGTGGATAAGGTAGTCAAGAAGGCATATGGCATGCTTGCCTTCATCAGTCGGGGCATAGAGTATAAAAATTGGCAAGTCATGTTGCAGCTGTACAGAACTTTAGTTAGGCCACACTTAGAATATTGCGTGCAATTCTGGTTGCCATACTCCCAGAAGGACGTGGAGGCTTTGGAGAGGGCTCAGAAGAGGTTTACAAGGATGTTGCCTGGTCTGGAGGGCATTAGCTATGAGGAGAGGTTGGATAAACTGAGGTGGAGGGGTGATATGATAGAGGTTTTCAAAGTTATGAGTGGCATGGATAGTCAGAAGCTTTTTCCCAGGGTGGAAGAGTCAGTTACTAGGGATCATCGGTTTAAGGTGAGAGGGGCAAAGTTTAGAGGGGATGTGCAAGGCAAGTTCTTTACACAGAGGGTGGTGAGTGCCTGGAACTTGCTGCTGGGGGTGGTGGTGGAAACAGGTACGATAGTAACGTTTAAGAGGCATCTTGACAAATACATGAATAGGATGGGAATAGAGGGATAAAGACCCCGGAAGTGCAGAAGGTTTTAGTTTCGGCAGGCATCCAGATTGGCGCAGGCTTGGAGGGCCAAATGGCCTGTTCCTGTGCTGTACTGTTCTTTGTTCTTTTGAGGGTTTCTTAAATTCCTGGAGGAAAGATGAGACTGATCCACTGGATATGCAGGGTTTCTTTGCAAGAGAGAGTTTCCTTGGCAGGCAAAAACCAACTGTCTTCTAAGCTGTTCACACCCCAACTGAGGGAAGGTGATGGTCCAGTGGTCATGTCACTGGACTAGTTCTGTACTGTTCTTTGTTCTTTATTCTTAACCTCTACACTCCTTAGTTTTAGTATCTGGTTTCACATTCACAGCTGTCGTTAAAGCTATAGCCTGGTCTGCCATACTCTCATTCAGAGACTTTGCCTCTGCACTAACTTTGCATACTGTAACAAGTCCTATGGTTTTACTTCGCAATTTCCAGCACTCTGAACGAAGGTGACCCATTTTGTTGCAATGTTTAACACTTTGGCTTGCGAACCTCACTTCTACCCTCAGTGCCTTCTTTTCTGACCTGAAGAGGTGATCCTGGGGCATTCCCAGCTGTTCCTCCTTGTCCCCGGCTACTTGCCTTCCTTTCATTCTCCCACTTTCTATCCTTTTCGGGTTTATGGGGGTGACGGACAATAGGTTGGCTTATTCACAAGCTCAAAATCATCAGCAATCTCGCTGCTTGCCTAGCTTTCAAAACTTTCAGGTTCTCACTACTGAAGGAATGGAGTTTTTAAACTCTTAAGACAATCAATTCTTGAAAGTTCTCATATGTGGTTTCTATCTTTAATGCCCGTATCCAATGGTCAAAATTCATTTGCTTCACCCTCAAATTCTAAATATGTCTGCCTAATCAATCTCCATAAGTTCCTAAACTTCTGACAGTAAGCTTCAGGGACTAACTCTAACACAGCAAGAATAGCCTTTTTTGCCATCTCATAATCTGCAGAAGCCTCTTCAGAAAGCATGGCATAAGCTTCATGAGCTCTGCTGACCAGCCTACCCTGCATGAGCAATGTCCAGCTTTCTTTCAGCCATTTCATCTGTTTGGCTATTTTTTCAAAAGGTATGAAAAATGCCTCTATGTCCCTTTCCTCGAACTTGGCAAGAGCCTGTATAAATTTAAACAACTTCTAGCTGGGTCCTGATCTAAATTCAGATTCTTCCTGACCCGAATTCTCTCTGGATTTAAGACTACCCCCTTGTCTTAGTTCCATCTCTTTTAGCCTAAATTCCCTCTCTTCTCTTTCACTCTCTCTGATGTTTGAGTTTTCTTATTTCTAACTGAATCCTAGCCAATACCACTGCATCTCTCTCAGACCTACTACCTGTATCTCTTTCATATTTGCTTTCTTCCTCGTATTGCTCTTCATCTGTATTACCATCATTATCTTCTACCAATTTCAGATGTTTGGCTATTATGTCAATTATCTCTGCTTTTTTAGCACCTGATTTCAATTCCAACCCCAATTTCTCTGCCAATTCTTTTAATTTGCTCTTAGTTAGTTATCAAGTCACTCAGGAAAACATTCTGCTTTCCCAAAAACTCTGCTACAACCACTAATGCTGCAACAATGGTATAGACTGTACCTTTATTATACAAGAGACCTGGTTCTTATTCCAAAAAAAAACTAAAGGACCATGACACCTCAGCCCCTAGCGGAATGAAACACTTCCTGAAATGTGTTTCATTACAATGGGTAAAAAAAATACAAATTGAAAAAATGCTAACTGTTTTTTCATCTTTCTTTCTTTGGCCTCCTTATCTCGAGAGACAATGGGTAAGTGCCTGGAGGTGGTCAGTGGTTTATGGAGCAGCGCCCGGAGTGGCTATAAAGGGCAATACTAGAGTGACAGACTCTTCCACAGGTGCTGCAGATAGAATTGGTTGTCAGGGCTGTTTCGCAGTTGGTTCTGCCCTTGCGCTTCTGTCTTTTTTCCTGCCAACTGCTACGTCTCTTCGACTCGCCACACTTTAGCCTACACACACAGGAGATATTCTCGGAACTTGCTCCTGGAATTGCTCCGTTTCCTTAATTTCACTTGGTTCCTTGGTAACTATAGGACAAACTGATACTTTTGATCCAGCCAAATCATTTCCTAGGAGTAGATCAATTCCCTTTACTGGTAAACTGTAGACAACACCTACAGTTACTACCCTAGATATTAAGTCACTCTGTAGGAGTACTTTATACTAAGGTACAGGTATATACTCCCCGCCAATTCCATTAACTAAAACTTTAGCGTTCAAGGTGCTCTCTGGTGGAAACCTCATATCTTTCCCCAGCAAGAGTGTTTGGGTTGCTCCTGTGTCCCTGAGTATAATGAAAGCTTTTCCTGCCTCACTTACAGGATATGGAGTTACTCTCCCCTTGAACAAAAAATCATTATAACTCAGGTATTTTATTCTTAACCTCTACACTCCTCATAGTTTTAGTATCTGGTTTCACATTCACAGCTGTCGTTAAAGCTACAGCCTGGTCTCTCATTCAGAGACTTTGCCTCTGCACTAACTTTGCATTCCCCAACAAGTCCTATGGGTTTACCTTGCAATTTCCAGCACTTTGAACGAATTGACCTATTTTGCTGCAATGATACCACTTTGGCTTGTGAACCTCACTTCTACCCTCAGTACCTTCCTTTCTGACCTGAGGAGGTGATCCTGGGGCATTCCCAGCTGTTCCTCCTTGTCCCCGGCTACTTGCCTTCCTTTCATTCTCCGGGGTAATGGACAAAATAGGTTGGCTTAAAGGCAAACTGCATATTCCGAAAAAAAAAACTACAGGGCCATAACAGTACCCGTGGCGGGCACCACGTGCTTTCTGTCCAAGGGCTACTGGGGCATGGACAAGACCACTGAAAATAAGAGGCAGGCAGCCAGACTGACAACACCCCACAATCGACCCAATGACCTCCCTTCCCTCTCCCTGAGCCTCGCTCTTAGATATTCAAGGGATGTGGACTCCTCAGTAATAGTGTGAGACAGGAGTCACATATAGGCCCCATAGGGTTGCCAAACCTCCAAGATTGCCCAGGAGTCTCCAGGACAAGGCATTAAAAATTTGTGTATTTAAAAAAAAAAAATATTCTTTGAGCTCTTGTTTGTTATAAAATATTAGAACAAGATCTCTCATTATCTAGCATCTTTCACGACCATCAGACATCTCAAAGTGCTTTACAATGAATGAAGTATTTTTGAAGTGCAGTCATGGTTGTTGTGTAGGAAACGTGGCAGCCAATTTGTGCACAGCAAGCTCCCACAAACAGCAATGTGCCCAGGACCAGATAACCTGTTTCTGTGATGTTGATTGAGGGATAAAGATTGTCTGAATGCCAGGGAGAACTCCCCTGGTCTTTTCAATAGCTCCATGGGATCTTTTATGTGCGCCTGAGAGGGCAGCCAAGTCATCAATTTAATAGCTTATCTGAAAAGTAGCAGCTCCGACAGTGCAGCACTCCCTCAGTACTACAATGGAGTGTCAGCCCAGGTTTTTGTGCTTAAGTTCTGGAGTGGGACTTCAAACCAAAACCTTCTGACTCAAAAGTAAGAGTTACCAACAGGAGACACCTAAGCTAGCAGCTCATAATAAAAGGCTGTTTGACAGCCAATTGTCCAAATTGTTTCCAATTGGTGTGGGAAAGCATTGCACTGTGAGCATACATATCTTGGACGAATAATGAATTTTGGGAGCAGGGCAGATGGAGGCAGGAAGTCATGTGATGGCAGCTCCTGAAATAGTTCTAGCCAGAATTGGTAACCCTCAGTCTCAGACCATGACAGGAGAGGAAGGTCCCCTTACCTGAAGGATATTAGGCAACCTGTTGTTTTTCTTTTCACAATCTGGCAGCTTTTGTGGTCCTGTTTCTGCCTTCAGGTTTCCAACTGCAACATTTTGTTGATCTTTTTTACTTTTGCTACATTGTCATTTCCATATACGGTCAATAGGTGGCAGTGCAAGTCAAACCATCCCATTCAGAACAGTCGGCAGCATCTGGATCCCCAGTGAGGAAACTGAGGAAAGGGCAACTGAATTCCTGGGAAAGAGCATCCGGTTTCTGCATTGATGCCTGCTGAACCAAGTTTAAAATATGGGCTTGGGAAATTTGCATTCTGTCAGAGGCACCTTTTGCATTTGCCAGGAAACTGGACTGCCTGCAACAGGAAAGTTTTTAAAATTTATGTTCATTCATCGGATGTGAGTTGCTGACTTGGCCAACATCTATCCTCCTTCCCTAATTGTCCTTGAGAAGGTGGTGGTGAGCCACCTTCCAGAACCACTGCAGTCCATGTGGGTTAGGTACACCCACAGTGCTGTTACTAAGGGAGTTCCAGGATTTTTACTCCGCGACAGTGAAGGAACGGCGATATAGTTCCAAGTCAGGATGGTATGTGCCTTGGAGGGGAACTTGCAGGTGATGTACCTGCTGCCTTGTCCTTCCAGGCTTTCCAAGAAGCGTCAACACACGCGATGGACGGAATTTCCTGGGCCCTTTTGGGGATGAGCTAGAAGGCAGGGTTGGGGGTTACTGCCTCATATTGGGAAGACGTCAGAGTGGAAATCAGATATTCTTAACTGCAGCCGACATGGTGGAAGACATCACGCATGAACGCAGCGGGAAGCTAATTAATTGGTCAATTTAGAGCAATTTTAGTGGTTTTTGAATTTTACAAAGGACACATGGGAACCATGGGGCTCCGGAGCCGTACTTGGTAAATGGGAGCTCAGTTGTGGATTCATTCGGCAGTCTTCGTGAGGGCCAGTGTGGTGTGCCAGGGAGGTGAAGCAGCACGGGTATTGGCAAATGAAGTCAGGTTGGGGGGGTGGTAAATGGTGCCAGCTCTGTGGGGACGTGCTGCCAGAGTTCCATCTGGCCAGTAATACTTGAGCATTGAAACAGGGCGGGGGCAGGAAGCTACACGTTTGCATAAGACAACTTGGAAACTGAGAGCAGCCACCTGCCATGGGCCTCATCAAATAGGCTTCGGGCCTCTGGTGAGGAGGAAGAGCAGCAGAGAGGGAGGGAGGGATGGCGGGAGGGCCGGCCACAGGCAGTGGGAGATCAGCAATCTCTGGGCCAACAGGAAGGCCAGCCCTGGGGTGGGGATGCTGGAGAAGGGGGCAGAGGGGCAGGTGATCAGACTCCTGGCTGCAGAAGAGGCTACCCACTAGTGAGGGTCGATCATGCGAGACCTTCAAATATCTGAGTGGCAGTGTGGCTGAAGACTGCACCTCTCCAGTGAGACCTTCACTGATCTGTGTACCGTGCTGGAGGACAAGCCGAGTCACAGGAGAGGTGGTGGCCATCCAATGTCAGTGGGGCTGAAGGTTACCATGGCACTGAACTTCTGCACCTCTGGATCTTTCCAGGGATCCACTGGACGTATGTCTGGGATCTCGCAGTCCACGCCGCGTTGATGAATCAATCGGTGACCGATTCCCTGTTCAAGAGATGCAGTGTTTCTGCACCAATCTGGACAGTCAAGCTGAGAGCCATTGGGTCGGGACCTTTGCTAGATTTCCCCCAGATGCAGGGTGTGATCGACATGTGGCCATTAAGACTCCCGCAGAGCAGCCAGCGGCCTTCATCAACAGGAAGGGTTTCCACTCTCTCAATGTACAGCAGATCCTTCAGGTGCGTGCACAGCTCCCAGGAAGCAGCCACGACATATCCATACTTTTAGCAGTCCCAGGTTCCACAACGTTTCAGGCCCCTCCACATGCCTTCAGGGATGGATACTCAGACGAGGGTTACCACTGAGGACATGACTCCTAACGCCTGTGGGAAACCCATGCATGGAAGCAGAGGAGAGGTACAACACCTCCCATGGGTCAGCCCGAGCGACCATCAAGCAGACCATAGACTTGTGCAGATGCGATTCAAGTGCCTTGATTGATCTAGTGGAGCCCTTCAGTAATCCCCAGCGAGAGTCTTGTGCATCGTGGTGGTCTGCTGTGCACAGCATAAGCTCACGCTGTGGAGGGGGGAGGCGCTGAACAATGAGGATCTCATGGATCGCGATGCCTCCTCTGACAATAAGGATGGGAAGGAGGCTGCTGACCAGGTGATGCAAGAAGATGGACCCAGGGAGCAAGGCAAGACAGTGAGATGCATGTAAGGGAGGCTCGGTATGTGCTAATACACTGATGTTTCATATGACCCTTCTGCCCTTTCAGAAACATTCTAATAAAGCCTTACCTTTCTGCAGCTTTTCTGTCACCTCCTTCATTTACTTTTCCATCGCCCTGCGCCCAGTTTCACATCGCACAGCAACAAGGGTGAAGCATTGACTGCAGGCAGCACAATCCTTGCTGAAGAGCCAGGGTATAGTTAAAGTCCTGTAGGGAATTAACGCCAAGGCATTAATCCTTTATTAAACACAAAAAGAAATGCGAGGCTTCACACTTTAATGTTCTCTTCACCCGTGAAACCCAGCCAGGTGGGCCTCTTACATCTCTTACACGTGCTCCTACTGCATTTGCAGCTAAGATGGAGGCAGGCTGCTGACCTTGCTGCCCCCGTGGCTTGGGATGACCTTAGTGGACATCCTCTGGCTGCCTGAGGCCTGGAGGGTTCTGGCATGTTGAGGGCCTCCTGCAGAGGTGTAGGACCCTTTTCTGCCATCGCGGTACTTGAGGCCCTGGTGTCACTGGCAGAGGGGTTGAGGAGCCTCTGTCCACACCAGGAGTGCCCGGCGAGGAGCTCCCAGATTCATCAGGCAGTCATTCCTCCTTCCTTGAAAGGCACCAGGTACCTCCCTGCTAACCGAAGAAGGACGAGGACCTGGTGGAGACTCCATGCGCCTTGTCCCCCTTTTTCCCAGCCATTGCTGCACGGAGCTCATGGACGAGGTGATAGCACGCAGGTCCACACGCGTCTCCAGCATCTACTCAGTGGCCTGCTGGATCTGGCTCTCCATTAGGGTCCCCAATCTCTCAATGGAAGGAGCCAAGTGCACACATGCCAGAGACATGACTGCACTGATGGTCTGGATGGACTCTAACACAGTCCACACATGAGTGTGCACAGCCTGTGGCAGCTACGCCAGACATTTCCTTACCTCACGCTGAAACTCAAACATCTGTTCTTTTGTTGATAACTCCAGAGGTATGACATCAGGCTGGGCTCAGCATTGACCTGGCCATCGACAGTCCTCCATCGATCAGCGACCTTGGCTGTCACAGCCTCCATCAGCTGCTCAGGCACGTACTTGCTGTGTTCACCAGGTTGTGTCCCCGAATTTAAGCGCCAACAGATACCCAGCAACATGAGAATATCTGCACTGGTGGAGGGTGTGGGGAAATTATGTGATGGTGCACCCTCTCAGATCCCCTCCTCGTCCTGCCCTCCGGTGACTGCAACTCTCTGTTCTTCAGCCTGACCTGCATGAGAGAAGAGATGGATTAAAGGGTTATGTGCTTCCCGTTGCATCCTTCCAACTACTCCTAGTGTGGAGCTCCCTGTGTCTAGTGGTTGACACATGAGGACTGTGCCTCGTGTGCTGCACTCAGCCACTCACACTCTTGTGTCTGCACTCCTGTCTCGCCATCAGCAATGGGGCGGCTGCCGTGCTGCCCTGCCAGTTCTGAAGTCTCCTCCTCCATGGGGGTTAGGATGGCCAGGAATGGGACCTGCTCCTTAAAGTTATGGCCTATTTTCACCTGTATGCAGAATGATGAACAGTGTTAGTAGCTCCACAAAAACAAGCACAACACCTAAGCTGGCAGCAGCCCAAGCTGTCCATGATGGGGGCACACGAATGCCTCCTCCTTCAAGGGACCTTTTGGGAGTCAGCAATCAGACGGGCGCCTCTCATTGAGATGCATCCATGCCTCTGACGGGATATGCTGCTGCCTGAACCCTTTGGTACTAATAGTGGTAAATCCCTCTCCATTCACTCATTCACATTGACACATACAAACCTCAAAGGAGAAAGAGGTATGAAGTGCACACCTTGGCAGAATGAATGCGGTTATTGATGCTCTTGCGGCACTGGATCCATGTTCTGGGGCTGATCCCACGTATGGTGACCTCCTCTGCGATCACCGTCCAGATTTGCTTGCTGAGTCGCGCTGGTCTCCTCCTCCTCCTATCCCTGGGGGAAGGGGACCTCCTGCCTTCCCTTGCAGTCTGGAGGAGAACCTGCAGGGAGCCATCGCTGAACCACGGGGCCACCCGGGGTCTTCCTTCTGCCGTTCTCGCTGCCACTTTCCTCCCTTTCTAAAGGTCTCCAGCCTGTCACCAGTACATTCAGTGTTGGCAGTCCTTGAAATATGGCACCAGCATCTGCCACAATTTGATCTCACTATGCCTCCACCACCTCTCTGCCCACCTCCACACTCTCATTGGTCGGCCCCCGCGCTTCCCAACTGTTAATTGACTGTCTGCCGGAAGATTGTGTGTGGCTGGACGATATCCTTGCATGTGGAAGCGGGACCTGCAGCCTAGCCGCAAAGTTCAGCCCAATTGGCTGAGTAAGCCCGCAATTTGTGTGCCAGCCCCTTCATCCCAGTGAGCTTCTCTTGGTGCCACTGTTTGATGCTTGCGCTCAGAATCCTAATCTTGTCATAGGTGCTGCACGAGTGTCAGAAGGTGTCTGGCTGCCATCTTCCAGCAGGACCTCCCTCCTTATCTCTGTACCCTCCTACAACCCTGAAATCCTCCAAGATCTGTGTTCCTCCAATCTGCCCTCTTGTACATCTTCCACTTCCTTAAGCATACAAATTGGAGGCCATGCCTTCCACTGCCTGGGACCAATGCTCTGAAGTTTCCCCCCCCCCCCCCCAAAGCCTTTCAGCCTCTCAACCTCACCTCATTTAAGACGCTTCTTAAAATGTATGTTTTTGACCAAGGTTTAGGTCTTTGGCTCAGTGTCAATTCCCACAGATTAACATTCCTGTGAAGCACTTTGCACTGTTTTACTATGCTAAAGGTTTTATAAAAATGCAAGTTCTTGCTGAATGGGGTGGATGCCAAGGCTCGAGGTGGTCCTGCTGTAGACTGCACCAGCTAGCACCTGGAGTAGTCCATTCAGCCCTTCGAACCTGTTCTGCCACTCACTCAGATCATGGCTGATTGGTTCCACAACTCCAATTACCCGTCTTTGTTCGATATCCTTACCTAACAATTATCTTGGGGACCTCAGCCTTACTGCTCTTTCTCTTACATGTACAGACTTTGGTAGTAAGCCGCAAAACATGGCCAGTCCTCATTTCTGCCGCACCACTGGTTCTGGGCAGTGACTCAGGAAAAAGACACAGATTTGAGGGGGTGGGAAGACCTAAGGATCATTAAGATTGGTGACACTGGCTCACTGTCCTCATCTGTTACCAGTTATCAAGGGTACAGGAGCTGAAAAGGCGACAGAGGCCAGTTCAGCACCCCCGGTGCCAGTGACTCTTAACCAGTCTGACAGCTGTTCCACCGCAGTATTACCGGGAGCCTGCAGGTGGAGCTCTTTAGCTGTCTCTGCAGCCTTACAGAGAGGGCAGAAAGTTCGATGAGGCTCAATATCGGCCGTAGAGATCATTATTATCCCGCGTCCAGTCTAGGTGAGGCAGGTAGCATGTAAACTTCATGCTGCCTGCTCATCCACGTGATTGTACTATGCAACCTAGTGCAAAACGTCCTGCTGACTGGCTATGCACTCCTCAAGGGACCCAGCACTGTGTAGCTGGCCTGTATTTCTTCAAGGCAGCCTGCCCTGGAGCCCTCAGGATACAGCAGCTGCTGGAACAGTGTCAGGTTTTGGTGGAAGGTAGATGACAGGCAATTGAGCAGCGAAGTAAAGAGAGGGCTCCCAGGATCTCAGATGCGGTGCTGGAGGCCATAGCGACGGAGGTCGGAAGGAGGAGAGAGGACATGTATGCACAGGAGGCCAGGGGTCCCTCAGGCACACCCTATGAAGAGAATGGGAGCAGGCGGCCAGGGAGGTCAACTCCCGGAGTCTGGCCCTGAGGATCCGGCTGCAGTGCTGGTAAAAGTTCTTTGACCTCACAAGTGTAGTCAAGCTCAGCGAATGCATCTTCAAATAATACCTCCTACCCACCACACCACCAGCCTGTCACATTGCTCAATGCACCACACCCCCATCACTCACCCAACAGCAGTCCGCACTAATGCCTAACTTTCAGATGCTCCAACTCCTCCTCACACACTTGCCAATGCTGCCTGCCTCACACCCACCTCTCACTGCTTTCCACATGCCTCAAGCGATTCAACTATAGCAGGTACATCTCTCAAACACATTGGAACACACTCACTGACATTCGTTCCTCTCTCTTGCAGGGCAAAGTTGCACATAATTGCAGAGAGCAGCAGAGAACTGGCAGGGTCAGGCCCGCCTGCACCTCCTGAGCCCTGTGGAGGAGACGGTGCCTCACATTATGAGGCCAGCTGTGACTGAGGCCACTGAAACCGGCATCACTGAGAATATTTGGGATGATGGTATGTTCCTGCCTTCTGCCTCCTCTCTAATCCCACTTCACCCTCATCCTGCTTTCTGGCGCGATGTGCAAGTGCCGATGGTGTGACCATGGACCTACTGCTTTCTACACCTCTCCGTTTCGCTCACCCTAATATTCAACTTCTGAATTTTTGCTTTCAGACCCCCATGAATTTGCCTCCTGGCTAGCCAGTGTATCCCCACTATGAAAATAAGTGACAGCCATTCGCTGGTTCATTCCTCAGGGCAATGCCTTGTCCAATCAGAGTCAAGCTGCTTGGTTTAAATTTCAGACAAAGCTTGGCAGTTAACTGCCAGTCACCATAAACTGGTGCATTCTCCATGGCAACGCCTCTACCAATCAGAGTCCACTTGCCAACCAATCATCACTCTCTTCTCATATCGTATAGATTTGTTGCTTCCTTTACATTGGTATTCTTGCAAATTGTCCTGTTGAGTACAAGACGAAATGCTTTGACAAAATGTTTGTTTTCAGCAATGCTCAATGTCTGTGTTGCAGTGGAAGCCCAGACAGAGGCCATGAGAACTATGCTTCTTGCCTTGTGAGCTCAGCTTGGTGCATGTAGGCTCAGATTGCCACTATCATGGCTGGGGATGCCAATCCTCAAAGTGGCTTGCAGGGTCTCAAAGCAGTCCAGCAATCTGTGCTCCTGCAGTTTACTAGGATAGCTGAGGTCTGGGGAGTTCCAGTGGCTCCGTGGAGCACCAACCTGCTGTCATCTCTCAGGATGACAGCATTCACACTCCCACCACTGACACTCCACCTGTGCCTTGCTGTTGCCTCTCAGCCAGCTAGCCCAGACTGCTGCCACCCATGCCGAGCGGTGCAGTCCGAAGCTGGGCCCTCAAACCCAGAGCTGCTGGAGGGCATCCTGCAAGGCCATCTGCAGTCTCTCCCACTGAAAGGCAGCAGCCTTCCACAAGCCATGCTGCTTCCACTGGGATAGCACGGCATAGGAGCACAAGGCCAGGCAAAGGCACAGGCACATGGAAGACAGGCACTAAGGCAATGCACAATGGTGAATATTTCAGTTTTATATGTATGATCAGAAGTGTCATTGAATAAAGTTGTTATGGAATGTTTTTTTTGGCGGTGGATTTTATTTGCAGGATTATGGCCCAGAGGATGCTGTCATGGTCCGTAGCAGATGAATTGACAATTGGGGAACTGTGGAGAAGTGGTGATGTGGGGATGACAGCTCAGGGGAACCGGAGTCTGAGTATCCAATCACAGACGGCCTGTCTGGATCAAAGGGGTCGTGGATGTCTTCCTTCCTTCTCCTCTTCCTCCTCCTCCCAAGGTGCCCTCTGATGTCCTGATGTCAAGGATTGCTCCCTCAGGAGAACAAGGTTGTGAAAGAGGCAGTAGATTACCACGACATGTTCTGGCAAGTACTGGAGGGTTCTCCCTGAGGATTTCAGCATGTCGATGGTTTGGGCCAGGGCGTTCCTGGTGGCAGTGTGTCTCTCATTGTACGTGCGCTGTCCACGGGTGGTCAGGTGGCAAAGGGGAGACAAGAGCCAGGCAGGGCCAGCTTCTAGTTCGTCGTGGTGGCTGGAATATAGCGGGTACGGCTTACTGCCGCATGATGATTGCATTGTGACGGCTGCCAGGATTGTGATGTTCTGTGCACGGTCACACACCAACTGCATGCTTATGAAGTGGTAGCCCCTTTGCAGGTGGTGTACATCTCCCCATTGATATTTGGGGCCCACAGAGCCACATGTGTGAGGTCAATGACTCCCTGCACCACTGGAAATCTCTAGCCTGGAAAAGCCACATGCCCACTCCTCCCTAAATGCACCAGTCCCTAATCTCCTCAAATCTGCTGTAGGATTTGACCCATGACCTTCTGACTCAGAGGCAAGAGTGCTGCCCAATGAGCCACTGCTGACATGAGAAGGCCATTTGGCCCGTCATGCCTGTACCAGCTGTCCAATTAGTTCCACTGCACCTGCTTTTACCAGGTAGTCCTGCAAATATTTCCTGCTCAACCGTATATCCAATTCCATATTGAGAGTTGTGATTGAATCAAACGCTCCCCACTGCGTGAATCATGTGACTGATGGGATGGATCATACTGACAGAAAGCATGAGTCGACAGCTTTGATTGACAGTGGCTTCAATTCAGAGATTCCATTTTAGAAGCTTCAAGGAGAATCAAAGAAACAGTAACTACGCAGATACGAAGTTGCTAAGTGACAGGAAACAGAGGAAGGTATGTAACGGGGTTCTCCAGGGGTCGGTACTGGGGCCACTGCTTTTCTTGATGTATATTAATGACCTAGATTTGGTTGTAAAGGGCACAATTTCAACATTTGCCGATGACACAAAACTTGGAAGGATTGTGAACCGTGAGGAGGATGGAATAGGCTTAAAAAGCAAATAGACAGGCCGGTGGAGTAGGTGGACAAGTAACGGATGAAATTTAATGCAGAGAATCATGAAGTGATTCATTTTGGAGGAATGGGGAGAGGCAATATTAAATAAAGGGTATAATTCTAAAGGGGGTGTCAGAGCAGTGGGACCTGGGGATATATGTGCACAAATCATTGAAGGTGGCAGGGAAGCTTGAGAAAGCAGTTAAAAAGGCAAATGGGATCCTGAGCTTTATAAATGGAGGCATAAAGTTCATAGAGAAGAGAAGGTTGAGAGGATATTTGATAGAGTTGTTCAAAATCATGAGGGGTCTGGACAGATTAGATAGGGAGAAACTATTCTGTTGGCGTGAGGGTCAAGGATCAGAGCATACTGATTTAAGACGATTGGTGAAAGAACCAACAGTGACATGAGGAAAAACATTTTACACAGCGAGTGATTATGATCTGGAATGCACTGCCTGAGAGTGTGGGGGAGGCAGATTCAATCACTTGGCATTCAAAAGGGAATTGGAGAAGCATGTGAAGAGAAAAACCTTGCAGGATTATGGGGAAAGGGCTAGGGAGTGGGACGAGCTGAGTTGCTCTTGCAAAGAGCCGGCACAAGCATGACTGGCTGAATGGACTCCTTCCGTGCTGTAATCATTCCATGAATCTATCATTCAACAATAACAAAAACAACTTTGACTCATTATTATTATTATATATATATATAATAGAGTCGTACAGCATAGAAACAGGCCCTTCGGCCCACCGCATCCATGCCGACCATAATGCCTATCTATACTAATCCCACCTGCCTGCATTAATTCCATATCCCTCTATGCCTTGCTCATTCACGTACCTGTCCAGATGCCTCTTAAATGTCGCTACTGTTCCTGCCTCCACCACCTCCTCTGGCAGCTCATTCCAGATACCCACTATTCTTTGTGTGAAAGATTTACCCCTTTGACCACCTTTAAACCTCCTCCCTCTCACCTTAAATCTATGCCCTCTAGTTTTAGTCACCCCTACCATGGGAAACAGACTCTGGCTATCCACCCAATCTACGCCTCTCATAATTTTATATACCTCTATCATGTCCCCTCTCAGCCTCCTTCACTCCAGGGAAAACAGACCCAGCCTATCCAATCTCTCTTTATAACTCAAGCCCTCCAAACCAGGCAACATCCTTGTGAATCTTTTCTGCAACCCCTCTAGCTTAATCACATATTTCCTATATTTATATATATTATTTATATTTATATATATATATATATATATACATACATACATATATATCTAGCACCTTTAACACAGAAACATTATAGAACAAAATGTGACACCGAGCCACAAAAGGAAATATTAGGTCAAATGACCAAAAGCTAAGTCAAAGCCATAGGTTTTAAGAAGTGTCTGAAAGAAGAAGGAGAGTTAGAGAGGCAGAGAGATGTAGGGAGAGAATTCCAGAGCTTAGGGCCTAGGCAACTGAAGGCATAGCCACCAATGGTAGAGCAATTAAAATCGGGGCTGCTCAACAGGCCAGAATTAAAGGAGTGCAGGCAAATATCTCGGAGGGTTTTGGGGCTGGAGGGGATTACAGAAATAGGGAGGGGCAGGGCCATGGAGGGATTTCAAAACAAGAATGAGAATCTTTAAATCAAGATATTGCTTAACGGGGAGCCAGTGTATGTCAGAGAGGACAGGGGTGATAGGTGAAATGAGGCTTGATGCGAATTCAGACACAAGCAGCAGAGTTTTGGATGACCTCAAGTTTACAGAGAGTGGAATGTGGGAGATCAGCCAGGAGTGCATTGGAATAGTCAAGTCTGGCTGTAATGAAGGCATGTAGTTTCAGCAGCAGATGAGCTGAGACAGGGCAAAGTTGGGCAATGTCATGGAGGTGGAAACAGGTGGTCTTAGTGATGGCGCGAATATGTGGTCATCTCAGGGTCAAATGTGACCCCAAGGCTATGAACAGATTGGTTTAATCTTAGACTGTTGCCAGGGAGAGGGGTGGAGTCTGTAGCTACGGATCAGAGTTTGGAACAGGGACCGAAAACGATGGTTTTCAGTCTTCCCAATGTTTAATTGGAGGAACTTTCTGCTCATCCAGTACTCTATGTTGAGTAAGCAGTCTGATAATTTAGCTACAGTGGAGGAGTCAAGAGAGGTAGTGGTGAGGTAGAGCTGGGTGTCATCAGCTTACATGTAAAAACTAACACTGTGCTTTCGGATGATACAGCCAAGGGGCAGCATGCAGATGAGAAACAGGAGGAGGCTACGGATAGATCCTTGGGGAGACGCATGCGATAAAGGAACATCTGTAATTATGCATGACTTTAATCTGCATATAGATTGGGCAAATCAAATTAGTCACAATACCGTAGAGGAGGAATTCTTGGAGTGTATACAGGATGATTTTCTGGACCAATATGTTGAGGAACCAACTAGAGAATGGGCCATCCTAGCCTGGGTATTGTGTAATGAGAGAGGAATAATTGTCAAAATAGTTGTGTGAGACCCCTTGGGGACGAACGACCAGAATATGATAGAATTCATCAAGATGGAGAATGATATAGTTGATTCTGAGACAAGGTTCCTGAATCTTAGTAAAGGAAACTTTAGTAAAGGAAACAAGGCGCGACTTGGCGATGACGGATTGGGAAACGTTACTTAAAGGGATGAAGGTGGATAGGCAATGGCAAACATTCAAAGAGCGCATGGATGAACTGCAACAACTATTTATCCCTGTCTGGTGCAAAAGTAAAACGGGGAAGGTAGCCAAACCATGGCTTACGAGGGAAATTGGAGATTGCATTAGATCCAAGGAAGAGGCATATGAATCTGCCAGAAAAAACAACAGACCTGAGGATTGGGAGCAGTTTAGAATTCAGCAAAGGAGGACCAAGGGATTTATTAAGAAGGGGAAAATAGAGTATGAGAGCAAGCTTGCTGGGAACATAAAAACTGACTGTAAATGTTTCTATAGGTATGTGAAGAGAAGAAGATTGGTGAAGACAAATGTAGGTATCTTACAGTCAGAAACAGGGAAATTTATTGTGGGGAACAAAGAAATGGCTGACCAACTAAATGCATACTTTGGTTTTGTCTTCACAAAGGAGGACACAAATATCATACCAGAAATGTTGGGGACCACAGGGCTTAGTGAGAGGGAGGAACTGAAGGAAATCAGTATTAGTAGAGAAATGGTGTTGGGGAAATTGACGGGATTGAAGGCCGATAAATCCTCAGGGCCTGATGGTATGCATCCCAGAGTACTTAAGGAAGTGGCCCTAGAAATAGTGGATGCATTGGTGGTCATCTTCCAAGATTCTATAGACTCTGGAACAGTTCCTACAGATTGGAGGGTAGATAATGTAACCCCACTATTTAAAAAGGGAGATAGAGAGAAAGCAGGGAATTACAGACCAGTCAGCCTGATGTCGGTAGTGGGGAAAATTATAGACTCCATTATCAAAGATTTTATAGCAGAGCACTTAGAGAACAGTGGTAGAATTGGGCAGAGTCAGCATGGATTTACAAAAGGGAAATTATGCTTGACAAATCTACTAGAATTCTTCGAGGATGTAACTCGTAGAGTTGATGAGGGGGAGCCAGTGGATGTGGTTTATTTGGACTTTCAGAAGGCTTTCGACAAAGTCCCACATAAGAGATTAGCATGTAAAATTAAAGCGCATGGGATTGGGGGTAGTGTATTGCGATGGATAGAAAATTGGTTGACAGACAGGAAACAAAGAGTAGGGATAAATGGGTCTTTTTCCAAATGGCAGGCAGTGACTAGTGGGGTACCGCAGGGATCGGTGCTAGGACCCCAGCTACTCACAATATATATTAATAATTTAGATGAGGTAATATCTCCAAATTTGCAGATGAGACAAAACTGGGTGGGAGGGTGAGTTGTGAGGAGGATGCAGAGAGGCTTCAGGGTGATTTGGACAATTTAAGTGAGTGGGCTAATGCATGGCAGATGCAGTATAATGTGGATAAATGTGAGGTTATCCACTTTGGGAGCAAAAACAGGAAGGCAGATTATTATCTGAACGGCTATAAACCGAGAGAGGGGAATATGCAGAAAGTCCTGGGTGTTCTCATACACCAGTTGCTGAAGGTAAGCATGCAGGTGCAACAGGCAATAAAAAAGGCAAATGGTATGTTGGCCTTCATAGCGAGAGGATTCGAGTACAGGAGCAGGGATGTCTTGCTGCAATTATACAGGGCCTTGGTGAGGCCACACCTAGAATATTATGTCAGTTTTGGTCTCCTTATCTGAGGAAGGATGTTCTTGCTATAGAGAGAGTGCAGCGAAGGTTTACCAGACTCATTCCTGGGATGGCAGGACTGACGTATGAGGAGAGATTGAGTCGGTTAGGATTATATTCACTGAAGTTCAGAAGAGTGAGGGGAGATCTCATAAAAACCTATAAAATTCCAAAAGGACTTGACCGGGTAGATGCAGGTAGGATGTTCCCGATGGTGGGGTTGTCCAGAACCAGGGGTCATAGTCTAAGGATATGGGGTAAACTTTTCAGGACTGAGATGAGGAGAAATTTCTTCACCCAGAGAGTGGTGAGCCTGTGGAATTCATTACCACAGAAAGCAGTTGAGGCCAAAACATTGTATGTTTTCAAGAAGGAGTTAGATATAGCTCTTGGGTCTAAAGGGATCAAAGGATATGGGGTGAAAGCAGGAACAGGTTACTGAGTTGGATGATCAGCCATGGTCATAATGAATGGCGGAGCAGGCTCAAAGGGCCAAAAGGCCTACTCCTGCTCCTAGTTTCTATGTTTCTATTTTTCTATGAATACCAGAGATAATGGTGTGGGAGCAGAAAGAGAAGCCATTGCAAGTGATACTCTGGATATAATTGGATAGATAACAATGGAACCTGACGAGGGTAGTCCCACCAAGCTAGACGACAGTGGAGAGGCATTGGAGGAGGATGGTGTGGTCAACCATATCAAGGCTACAGACAGGCTGGGAAGGATGAAGAGGGGACATTTACCTTTGTCACAGTCACAAAAGATGTCATTTGTGACTTTGGTAAGAGCAGTTTCAGTACTGTGGCAGGGGTGGAAACCTAATTGGAGGAAATCAAATGTGGAGTTCCAGGAAAGATGGGCAGTGAGTTGGGAGACAACAACACACTCAAAGACTTTGGGGAGAAAAGGGAAATTGGAGATGGGATGGTAGTTTTCAAGGATGGTGGGGTCAAGGGTGTTTATTTTGAGGAGGGGGTGATGATGGCAGATATAAAAGGAAAGAGGGACAACACCTGAAGACTAGAACCATTAACAATGTCAGTTAACATGGGGACTAGGAGGGGAAATTGGTAGTCAGCAGTTTATTGCAAAGAGGGTGGAGGGAACATGAGTGGGTCTCAGGGACAAGATGAGCTCAGAGAGCATGAGGGGAGATAGGAGAGAAACTAGAGAAAGATGTGAGTTCAGGGCTAGGCCGGAGGACCATTAGAGGAAATTTGGCACAGTGGGCTCGTGGAAGGGAGGGAAACAGCAGAGGAAGCTGATCGGATGGTCTTGATCTTTGTGGCAAAGAAGTCCATAAGATCCTCAGACTGATTGTTGGAGGTGAGGGTGGAGGAGATGGGGAGAGGGATTTAAGAAGGCGATTTGCAAAACAGAAAAGAAGCCGGGGGTTATCTTTGCTTTCCAGGCTGATCGTGGAATAGTGAGCAGTTTTTGCTGATGAAAGCAGGACTCAGTAGTGTTTTATGGTCCAAGCAGATTCAGTGTTGGATAGCCATTTATCTGCCATTTCCTTTCCAGTTTGTGTCCCTTGGACTTAAGGGAACGGAGATAAGGACCATACTAGGGGAATAGCCAGGGTTAGAGAAATGGTTTTATTGGGGACTAGGGTACCAAAGGTGGAGGTTAGGAGGCAGTTCAGCAAATCAGCAGTTGCAGGAAAGTTGTGGTGAAAGGAGGGCCGGAGGCCCAACTGGAACTTTGAAAGTGCATTTGTAAGTGAATTCTATGATAAATCTCTCTGCAGGGGCCAAGATGGCCTTGAAATCTGTGACTGCCTGGATAAATGCTGACTTTTTAAAGATAAAATATAACACGTTCTGAAATGGCACAGAAGGCAGATGTTAAGTTGGTAAGAAATAGAGCGTTTCAAACTGAGAATGGAAATAAACAGAGCAGTTACTGAGTCATGCCAAAGGATGAGGTGTTAAATAACTCCTTATGAGAATAGCCCAGATAAACAGGAAGTGCCAAATTCCAGGGGCAATACATTAAAGTCAACGCTCAATTCACTGAGTCTCTTACACTGACCCCTTTGCCCAGCAGAGGGCATATTTCAGCTGAAGTGAAGAACCCATGGAATTTAACAGGTGTAAGTATTGGGCACATCCTTTTCATTGGTGTGCAAGGCACAATGTGGCACCATTCAGGCTGTGGTGGCAAGACAGTTATGTTACCAGACTAATAATCCTGATTAGAATGTGAGTTCAATGCATGCCACAGCAGTTTGAGAATTTGAAGCTGTCATTTGTAAAAGTGACCGTGAAACCGTTGGATTGTCATTTAAAAACTCGACTGGTTCACTAGTACCCCTTTAGGGAAGGAAATTTTCTGTCCTTACCTGGTCTGGCCTATATGTGACTCCAGTCTGACACCAATGTGGTTGACTCCTAGCTGCCCTCTGATGTGGCCTAGCAAGCCAAACAGCTATCACCTTCTCAAGGAATGTGCAATAAATTGTCAGCAATACTAACATCCCCAGAACAAATTTTTTAAAAACACAATGAAACAGGCTATCTTGTGTTTGGCTGAATCCTCCTGAAAACAATCATGATATTTATTTGTTTTCCTGATATAAGCCAGACTGGCAGGCCCCAGAAGCAGCTGATCAGCCTTCTCCTTCAGTTTCTGCAGCCTTTGCGACGGTGATGCTCCTACAATTGTGTTCCGAGACCTTTACAGCACCGAAGGAGGCCATTCAGCCTGCCATGTCTGTGCCGCCTCTTTGACAGAGCTATCCAAATGTCTCTCACTTCCCATATCTTGGAAGCTATCTTTCCCAAGAAGTTGACATTGGTGACGAGGTACACTACTGAATTCAATGTGCTAGCTAAGCCTATGATAAATTACATTCTCGGGTTTCAAGAATCATGATATCAGACCCAACACTAAACTCAAATTCTATCAGGCAGTGGTTCTGAAGCTTGGACAACTTATAGATGCCATATCAAGGCCCGAGAACATGGAAACATAGGAGCAGGAGCAGGCCATTCGGCCCTTCCAGCCTGCTCCACCATTCATTATGATCATGGCTGATCATCCAACTCAATAACCTATTCCTGCTTTCTCCCCTTATCTTTTGATCCCTTTCACCCCAAGAGCTGTATTTAACTCCTTCTTGAAAGCATGCAATGTTTTAGCCTCAACTGCTTTCTGTGGTAGTGAATTCCACAGGCTCACCACTCTCTGCGTGAAGTAATTTCTCCTCATCTCAGTCCTGAAAGGTTTACCCCATATCCTTAGACTATGACCCCTGGTTCTGGACTCCCCCACCATCGGGAACATCCTACCTGCATCTACCCGGTCAAGTCCTTTTGGAATTTTATAGGTTTCTATGAGATCTCCCCTCACTCTTCTGAACTCCAGCGAATATAATCCTAACTGACTCAATCTCTCCTCGTACCTCAGTCCCACCATCCCAGGAATCAGTCTGGTAAACTTTCGCTGCACCCCCTCTATCGCAAGAACATCCTTCCTCAGATAAGGAGACCAAAACTGCACACACTATTCCAGGTGTGGCCTCACCAAGGCCCTTTATAATTGTGGCAAGACATCCCTGCTCCTGTACTCGAATCCTCTCGCTATGAAGGCCAACATACCATTTATCTTTTTTATCGCCTGTTGCACCTGCATGTTTACCTTCAGCAACTGGTGTACGAGAACACCCAGGTCTCATTGCATATTCTCCACTCCCAGTTTATAGCCGTTCAGTTAATAATCTGCCTTCCTGTTTTTGCTCCCAAAGTGGATAACCTCACATTTATCCACATTATACTGTATCTGCCATGCGTTAGCCCACTCACTCAACTTGTCCAAACCCTGAAGCCTCTCTGCATCCTCCTCACAACTAACCCTCCCACCCAGTTTAGTGTCATCTGCAAATTTGGAGATATTACATTTAGTTCCCTCATTTAAATCATTCATATATATTGTGAGTAGCTGGGGTCCTAGCACCGATCCCTGTGGTACCCCACTAGTCAGTGCCTGCCATTTGGAAAAAGACCCATTTATTCCTTCTCTTCGTTTCCTGTCTGCCAACCAATTTTCTATCTATCGCAATACACTACCCCCAATCCCATGTGCTTTAATTTTACATGCTAATCTCTTATGTGGGACTTTGTCGAAAGCCTTCTGAAAGTCCAAATAAACCACATCCACTGGCTCCCCCTCATCAACTCTACTAGTTACATCCTCGAAGAATTCTAGTAGATTTGCCAAGCATGGTTTCCCTTTCGTAAATCCATGCTGACTCTGCCCATTCTACCACTGTTCTCCAAGTGCTCTGCTATAAAATATTTGCTAATGGACTCTAGAAATTTCCCCACTACTGACGTCAGGCTGACTGGTCTATAATTCCCAGTTTTCTCTCTACCTCCCTTTTTAAATAGTGGGGTTACATTAGCTAGCCTCCAATCTGTAGGAACTGTTCCAGAGTCTATAGAATCTTGGAAGATGACCACCAATGCATCCACTATTTCTAGGGCCACTTCCTTAAGTACTCTGGGATGCATACCGTCAGGCCCTGGGGATTTATCGGCCTTCAATCCCATCAATTTCTCCAACACCATTTCTCTACTAATACTGATTTCCTTCAGTTCCTCTCTCTCACTAAGCCCTGTGTTCCCCAACATTTCTGGTATGATATTTGTGTCCTCCTTTGTGTAGACAAAACCAAAGTATGCATTTAGTTGGTCAGCCATTTCTTTGTTGCCCATAATAAATTCCCCTGTTTCTGACTGTAAGGGACCTACATTGATCTTCACCAATTTTATTCTCTTCACATACCTATAGAAACTTTTCACAGTCAGTTTTTATGTTTCCTGCAAGCTTGCTCTCGTACTCTATTTTCCGCTTCTTAATCAATCCCTTGGTTCTCCTTTGCTGAATTCTAAACTGCTCCCAATCCTCAAGTCTGTTGTTTTTTTCTGGCAAATTTGTATGCCTATTCCTTGGATCTAATGCTATCTCTAATTTCCCTTGTAAGCCATGGTTTGGCTACTTTTCCCATTTTACTTTTGCGCCAGACAGGAATAAACAATTATTGCAGTTCATCCATGCACGCTTTGAATGTTTGTCATTGTCTATCCACTGTCATCCCTTTAAGTAATGTTTCCCAATCCATCATCGCCAACTCGCGCCTCATACCTTTGTAGTTTCTTTTACTAAGATTCAGGACCCTAGTCTCAGAATCAACTCCATCACTCTTCATCTTGATGAAGAATTCTATCATATGATGGTCGCTCATCCCCAATGGGTCTCACACAACTATATTGTCAATAGTTCCTCTCTTATTACACAATACCCGGTCTAGGATGGCCTGTTCTCTGATTGGTTCCTCAATGTACTGGTCCAGAAAACCATCCTGTATACACTCCATGAATTCCTCCTCTACGGTATTGAGACTAATTTGATTTGCCCAATCTATGTGTAGATCAAATTCACCTAGAATTGCAGATGTTCCTTTATCGCATGTGTCTCTAATTTCCTGTTTAATGCCATTCCCAACATCACCACTACAGTTTTGTGGTCCATATACAACCCCAACTAACGTTTTTTGCCCCTTAGTGTTTCTCAGCTCTACCCAAACAGATTTCACATCGTCAGAGCTAATATCCTTCCTCACTATTGTGTTAATTTCCTCTTGAACCAGCAATGCAACTCCACCACCTTTTGCTTTTTTCCTGTCCTTCCTAAATACTGAATACCCCTGGATGTTAATTTCCCATCCCTAGTCACCCTGCAGCCATGTCTCCGTAATCCCAACTATATCATACCCATTTACATCTATTTGTGCGATTAATTCATCCACTTTATTATGAATGCTCTGCGCGTTAAGGCACAAAACCTTAAGGCTTCTCTTTTTAACATTACATGTCCCCTTTCCACTATTTTTCCCTGTGTCTCTGCTTGATTCTGGCCCTTGATTTCTCTGCCTATCACTTTTCTTATTCCCCTTACTGTCTTTTGTTCTTGTCTTTGATCCCCCCTCCTCTGACTCATTGCAAAGGTTCCCATCCCCTTGCCATTTTAGTTTAAACCTTCCCCAACCACTCTAGCAAATACTCCCCCAGGACATCAGTCCCGGTCCTGCCCAGGTGTAACCTGTCCAGTTTGTTCTGGTCCCACCTCCCCCAGAACCGGTCCCAATGCCTCAGGAATCTAAAACACTCCCCATCACACCATCTATTCAGCCATGTATTCATCTGATATATCTACTATTTCTACTCTGACTAGCACGTGGCACTGGAAGTAATCCTGAGATCACTACCTTTGAGGTCCTACTTTCCAACTTACTTCCTAACTCCCTATGTTCTGCTTTTAGGACCTCGTCCTTTTTTTTTTTAGCTACGTTGTTTGTACCAATGTGTACCACGACCACTGGCTGTTCACCCTCCCCTTCAGAATGTCCTGTAACCACTCTGAGTCATCCTTGACCCTAGCACCAGGGAGGCAACATACCATCCTGGACTCTCTTTTGCGGCCACAGAAATGCCTATCTGTTCCCCTTACAATTGAATCCCTTATTACTATTGCATTCCCACACTTTTTACTCCTCCCCTGTGCAGCAGAGCCAAACGTGGTGCAACGAATTGGGCTGTTGCTGCTGCTTTCCCCTGAGAGGCTATTCCCCCCAACAGTATCCAAAGCAATATACCTGTTTTGCAGGGGAATAGACACAGGAGATTCCTGCACCGCCTGCCTAGTCCTCTTGCTCTGCCTGGTGGTCACCCAATCCCTTCCTGCCTGTCGAGTCTGAGCCCGCGGTGTGACCACCTCTCTATACGTGCTATCCACGATACTCTCCACTTCGAGGATGTTCCACAGTGTCCCCAGCCGCAGCTCCAGCTCTGAAACCCAGGTTTCCAGGAGCTGCAGCTGGAGACACTTCCTGCACACATGCTGGTCCCAGGCACTGGAATTGTTCCCGGCTTCCCACTTAGAGCACGAGGAGCACACCACAGCTTTGAGCTCTCCTGCCATGACTTAACCCTTTAAATTAAACCTTTTGGAATATGCTTCATATCAAATAATATCAATTACTCTCGGGCCCTTCAACATTATCAATGCTGTCTTAGAATGATCTTATGAATCAAGTGAGACAAAAGAACAAACATGAGCAACCTCCAAGCTTCCAAGACACAGAGGCATGCCAAGTCATGATCATCTCACATCAGCTGAAATGGACAGGACATATCATCTGAATGCCCAGCTCAAATCTGCCCAAACAGGTACTCTACTTAAGAGCTATGCCAGGGAGCTCGTTCACACAGAAGCTAAACGTTTCAAAGACAATCTCAAAGCTTCCATGAAAGTCTGCTCTACTAACATTAACACATGGGAAATAGATCCTCAATCGTGATGAAAATGGTGATCCAACATCAAAATTTGTGTCAAGACCATCCAATCCATAAGAGCAGCCACTGAGAGAGAGAATGCCAAGAGAGAGATGCAAAGGGAGGGCAGCTGCTTGAATCAACAATCCACCACCACCGCTATAGGCCAACAACCGTTATCCTCACTGTGGGAGAGCCTGAAAGGCTAAAATAGGGATCATCAGCTATCTGCGAACCCACAGCTAACACTGACATTTCACTTCCAACCAGTCATCCGTAAGGAAGAATCATCCTTGACATGACTGATTGCCAATGATGATAATGATCCAATTAGGTAAGGTCACAGGACAGGGAATACTATGATGCCCAATCAGTGGAGCCCATTGGCACCTAGTCAGAAAAAGTAAACCTGTTACAATGCTTTCAGATGCCCCAGAACAACTGGGTGCAGAGTTAGAGTACAGAAGCAAGTTTAGGGCTAGGAGGCCGCCTAGTGTTAGGGAAATATAAATAGAGAGAAAGAATTGAAAAATGGGGTCTCTCTTTATTTGAACAATGCAGACTATGAGGTGATATAATGGAAGTGTTTAAAATTAGGAAATGTTGGGACAGGGCAGACTGTTTCCAGTATTTCAGGGCAAAGAACGAAGTGGGCCAGAGATACAAGAGTAAATGTAAGAGATTTAGAACAGAGAGCAGGAAAAACTTCTCCATACTGAGAGTTGTGAGGCTGTGGAATTCACTCCCAGGGTTAATGGTCGAGCCAGACGTTACGTCAACTTTCAAGGATTGGTATGCTGGATGGTTAAGATCAAATGAGCTGAACCCGTCTGGCAATCCTGTCATGTGTGTCCCTGCTGCCTCGCCTCCCTTCCAGAACAAGGAGAAGTTTGCCAAACACATGGGGAAGAAGTGAAGCCTCTTTCACCCTTTGTGTGAAGAAGTGCTTCTTGACTCAGAATCATAGAATCAAGAATGAAAGAGCACAGAAGAAGGCCATTCAGCCCATCCTGCCTGTGCTGCCTCTTTCAAAGAGCTGTCCAATTTAGTCCCACTTCCCTGCTCTTTCCCCATTGCCAGCAAATTTTCCCTTTCATGTATTTATCCGATTATCTTTTGAATGTTGTTATTGAATCTATTTCCACCTCCCCTTCAGGCAGTGCATTTCAGATCACAACAACTCGCTCTGTAAAACATTTCCCTCATCTCACCTGGTTCTTTTGCCAAGCACCTTGAATCTTTGTCCTTTAGTTACTGACCCTTCTGCCACTGGACTCAGTTTTTCCTTATTTACTCTATCAAAATCCTTCATGATTTTGAATGCCTCCATCAAATCTCCTTTTAAACTTTTCTGTTCTAAGGAGAACAACCCCAGCTTCTCCAGTCTCCATGTAACTGAAGTCTTTCACCCCTGGCACTACTGTAGTACTGAGAATATAGCTGAGAGTACCTGCTATACTCTCAGCAATCCATGAACTGCTTTGCCTGTGCTGGGATGAGGGAGCAGTACCACAGAACATGCGCGATGCCAATATCATCACCCTCTATAAGAACAAGGGTGACCGCGGTGACTGCAACAACTACTGTGGAATCTCCCTGCTCAGGATAGTGGGGAAAGTCTTCGCTCGAGTCGTTTTAAACAGACTCCAGAAGCTGGCTGAGCGTGTCTGCCCTGAGGCACAGTGCGGCTTTCGAACAGAGAGATCCACCATTGACATACTGTTCTCCCTTCGCCAGCTATAGGAGAAATGTCATGAACAACAGATGCCCCTGCTTTCATAGATCTCACCAAAGCCTTTGACCTCGTCAGCAGACGTGGTCTCTTCAGACTACTAGCAAAGATCAGATGTCCACCAAAGCTACTAAGTATCAGCACCTCATTCCATTACAATATGAAAGGCACAATTCAGCATAGCGGCGCCTCATCAGACCCCTTTCCTATCCTGAGTGGCGTGAAACAGGGCTGTGTTCTCGCACCCACACTGTTTGGGATCTTCTTCTCACTGCTGCTCTCACATGCGTTCAGGTCTTCAGAAGAAGGAATTTTCCTCCACACAAGATCAGATGGCAGGTTGTTCAACCTTGCCCATCTTAGAGCGAAGACCAAAGTACGGAAAGTCCTCATCAGGGAACTCCTCTTTGCTGATGATGATGCATTAACATCTCACACTGAAGAGTGTCTGCAGAGACTCATTGACAGGATTCCGGCTGCCTGCAATGAATTTGGCCTAACCATCGGCCTCAAGAAAACGAACATCATGGGACAGGACGTCAGAAATGCACCATCCATCAGTATTGGCGACCACGCTCTGGAAGTGGTTCAAGATTTCACCTACCTAGGCTCAACTATCACCAGTAACCTGTCTCTCAATGCAGAAATCAACAAGCGCATGGGAAAGGCATCCGCTGCTATGTCCAGACTGGCCAAGAGGGTGTGGGAAAATGGCGCACTGACATAGAACACAAATGTCCGAGTGTTTCAAGCCTGTGTCCTTCGCACCTTGCTCTACGGCAGTGGGGCTTGGACAATGTGGTATGTCAGCCAAGAGCGACGTTTCAACTTCGCTGCCTCTGGAGAATCCTTGGCATCAGGTGGCAGGACCGTATCTCCAACACAGAAGTCCTCGAGGCGGCCAACATCCCCAGCATACACACCCTACTGAGCCAGCGGCATTTGAGTGGCTTGGCCATGTGAGCCGCATGGAAGCTGGCAGGATCCCCAAGGATGCATTGTACAGCGAGCTCGTCACTGGTATTAGACCCACCAGCCATCCATGTCTCCGCTTTAAAGACGTCTGCAAACGCGACACGAAGTCCTGTGACATTGACCACAGTCGTGGGAGTCAGTTGCCAGTGATCGCCAGAGCTGGCGGACAGCTATAAGGGCAGGGCTAAAGAATGGCGAGTCGAAGAGACTTAGCAGTTGGCAGGAAAAAAGACAAAAGTGCAAGGAGAGAGTCAACTGTGTAACAGCCCCAATTTTATCTGCAGCGCTCGTGGAAGAGTCTGTCACTCTAGAATTGGCCTTTAGTGCTACTCCAGTCGCTGCTCCACAAACCACTGACCACCTCTAGAAGCTTACCCATTGTCTCTCGCGACAAGGAGGCCAAAGAAGAAGAACCAGTCTGGTAAATCTCTTCTGCACCCTCTAAGGCTTGACTTCCTTCCTAAAGTGTAGTGCCCAGAATTGGACACAATACTTCAGCTGAGAGCTAATGAGCGTTTTATAAATGTTCAGTATAAATTCTTTGCTTTTGCACCCTCTGCCCCTACAAATAAAACCAAGGATTCTGTATGCCTTTTTAATAGCCTTCTCAACTTGTCCTGCCACCTTCAAAGACTTGTGTACATCCATCCCGCAGATCTTTCTGTTCCTGCTGACCCTTTAAAATTGTACCTTTTATAATCATCTCCCTTCATTCTTCTTCTGAAAATTAATCATACCACACTTCTCTGCATTAAATTCAATCTAGCCACTTTGTCTGTCTATGTCCTGCTAAAGTCTGTTAGTACATTTCTATCATCACCCCTGAACAACCTGGCTCTAATTTCACGGTTACATCTCCTTGTTCTGGACTCCCCTATGGAGTAGTTGAACTGAATAGCATAGATACATTTAAGGAGAAGGCAGAGAAGGACATGAGGGGGAAAGGAATAGAAGGTTCTGCTGATAGGATTAAATGAAGCAGGGTTTGGGGGAGGCTTGTGTGGAGAATAAACACCAGCATAGACCAGTTAGGCTGAATGATCTGTTTCAGGGCTGTAAAATTCTATGTAATTCCATGTGTTATGAGAGTGCTTCTATTTTTTGTAAAATATGTTTGGAAGGACTTATAGTTGAATTATGGACATTGATTCATTTGGAAGCTTGAAGACATGAACTTTGTGTTTTTTAAGGGAGGTCACCAGAAGGTTTTTGTTCTGAGCTTGAAAACAAACAATTACTGAAAGGCACCTGTCTGCAGATAATTAACCAGCAGGGGCTGTTTTTGACTTGGGCAAAGGTGTTTGCAGAAAAGTGACAGGTCAAGATTTATAGCGGTCAGGAAGCTTATCCCTTCTGACATTGTTTACGGTTTCACTTTGGACAGTTGGTTGGTATATGGAAAATCGTTGTAAAAAAGGCAGATGGAGTTTTATTTTATTCTGTCATGGGATGCAGGTGTTACTGGCAAGGCCAGCATTTATTGCCCATCCCTAGGCTGTTTATAAGTCAACCACATTTGCTGTGGGTCTGGTGTCACATATAGGCCAGACCGGGTAAGGATAGCAGATTTCCTTCTGTAAAGGACATTAGTGAACCAGATGTCTTTTTACAACAATGGTTTCATAGTCACCACTAGACTAGCTTTTTTACTAATTCCAGATTTATTAACTGAAATCAAACTTCACCATCGGCTGTGGTGAGGTTCAAACCCATGACCCCAGAGCACTAGCCTGGGCCTCTAGACTGCTAGTCCAATGACATTACCACTACACCATCACCTTCCCTCAATTGGGGTGTAAACTGCTTAGAAGACAGTTGGTTTTTGCCTGCCAAGGAAACTCTTTCTCTCTTTTGTAAAGAAACCCTGCATATCCAGTGGATCAGTCTCCTCTTTCCTCCTGTAATTGAAGAAACCCTCTGTATTGAATGTGTGGGAACTGAAACTCCTGATGCCCCATTTCTGCTGTAAGACCTATCTGAAGCCCCTGTAGCTGCATTTCTTGGAAAGCCTACCCAAACAGATCTTCAACCGCCTAGAAAGGACTGTTCTAAGAAGAGTCCAGTGACAGCCCTGTATAAGCAATTGGGACACCAAACCAAAACAAAGGACAGCTTTCCATATCTTCTCTTTTTTTCTTCAAGAATGAGCAAGTATTCAGCCTAAGTGTTTTTTAGAGCTCTAAAACCAAAATCTGTTTCATTTTTCTGGTTAATCGATGAAGGCATGTGTGTGTGTGTGTGTGTGTGTGTGTGTGTGTGTGTGTGTGGTTGGGGGGGGGGGGGGTGCTAAGGTAAAAAGGGATCAGTTATACTTCAATCTGTGTATTTATGCTTTGCTTCATTACTGGATAAGACTTGTTTTCTAATAAACTGATAATTTTGTTGTTTATTCAAGGATCCAGCTGGTTGAAAGTCCTGCTGCTGATGGTGAGGTGGAGGGAGGAGATGGGTGGATGAACAAGAGGTTGACTTCGAAGAAACAGAAGACAGTTTGTTCCCAGCTGTAGAGACAACAGATCAGTTTCCAACCTGCGCACATCAGCAGTGTGCACACTCTGCCATCTGGTCCAAACATGTTTGGCCTCAGTCACTGAGCTCAGCTCTAATTTCTGTAATCGGGTGTGAAATAATCAGCTTCGGCCTGACTGCATGCATATGATACCGACTTCTGTGGGCTCTATCTCAATCTCTGACTTGCCAAAGACAAACAGGAGAAGGAAATTGAGTGTAGCTGATGTTAATTAATGACTGCTGTGCACTAGATCTCTCTCACTGGGTAAACATTGAAGTAGCCTTCACCTTGAATCATACAATTAAATATGTACTGGGTCTACATTAAGCCGTTACTTTCTCTCAGAGGATTAGCACCTTTCACTGCCCCTGCTACTTATCACTTCTGAATTGGCCTCCACCTCCCCTGCCATTTGCTGATAAACTGGGAACAATTAGCTGGGCTGCAGCATAAAACAACTGCACACAAAGGGAAAGCACAGCAACATGCAACAGGAACATTCTAGCACTCATCCTTGTTTTTCTTTCCCCTTCTTCTGCCATTTCATCTTTGCACTTGAATCCTTGCTTGTTATCGGGAAATTCTGTGTGTGTTCCACTTTCAGCATAGTTGAGGTCATCCAAAGCTTTGCTGCTGTATCCTAACTCACTCCCATTCACCCATCACCCCTGTGCTTGCTGACCTATAATGACTCCCGGTTAAGCATGACCTTAATTTTAAAGTTTTCATCCTTGCTTTCAAATTCCTCCATGGCTTCACCCCTTCCTATCTCGAATCTCCTCCATCCAGCAACCCTCCAAGATAGCTGTATTCCTCTAATTCTGGCCCCTTGGGCATCCCCAGTTTTAATCGCTCCTGCATTGGTGGCCCTGCCTTCAGCTGCCGAGGTCCTAAGCTCTGGAATTCCTTCACCTCGCCACCTCTCTCCTGATTTAAGGTGCACCTTAAAACCTATCACTTTGACTAAGCTTTTGGCCACCTTTCCTTATGTGGCTCAATGTCAAGTTTCATTTGATAGCACTCCTGTGACATTTTTATTTTTAGATACAGCACTGAAACAGGCCCTTCGGCCCACCGAATCTGTGCCGACCATTAACCACCCATTTATACTAAACCTACATTAATCCCATATTCCTACCACATCCCCACCTTCCCTCAATTCCCCTACCACCTACCTATACTAGGGGCAATTTATAATGGCCAATTTACCTATCAACCTGCAAGTATTTGACTGTGGGAGGAAACCGGCGAAAACCCACACAGTCACAGGGAGAACTTGCAAACTCCGCACAGGCGGTACCCAGAATTGAACCCAGGTCGCTGGAGCTGTGAGGCTGCGGTGCTAACCACTGCGCCACTGTGCTGCCATTAAAATGCAATATAAAGGCAAGTTGTTGTGTGTGAGCACATCCATATCAGTGCATGTGTGTATCCATCTGTGTGCATGTGTTAGCATGCGTGTGTGCATCTGTGTTTGTGACAGTGTGTGTGAGTGTGTGTGTATGTGGGTGCGAGTATATGTTCTGAGATGAGCCCACTGTGCAAAACAGCCCCGAGGGTGACACTAAATTAGCAATCTGAACTGAAGCGACTGCAGGACGGCTGGTGAAGGAAATGGAATTGTGACACCCCATTACGTTAAGGGTTACTCTTCTGAGATTGAGCCTGAGGCACATTGCTGATGCTAAGTCAACAGAGAGGGAGTTACATTCTGCATGTAGCCCAGGTTATACCAGAACGGGGGGGGCGGGGGCGGCTACTCGATGCTGCTGATACTGTTTGAAACGGGAACTGTTCCACTTCCTCCAGCACTAACATGGCTACCAACTGCTTGACAAGGTCTGCAAGACAGTAACAAAACTATCCCATTTTTGTTAGGTAAGGGTACCAAGGGATATGGTGAGGTACAGATCAACCACGATATAATACCATGGCAGAACAGGCTCAAGGGGATGAATGGCCTCCTCCTGTTCCCAATATTCTGATGTGCCACTCTCCTCAGCCATGTTTTTGAGAAGCCCCCAGTGGTTACTTTAAAGGCTGCTGAATAGGCTGCTCAATGTTTGGTACAAGTGGGCCGAGCATAGTCAGTGCATGGTCTGCCTATTTGGAGCTGAAAGCTTCAATTGAGATCCTACAACTGGCATAACACCCTCCACCTGCAACCCCACCCCCCGACCCCGATTTGCAGTGTCCCGCCTAAAACAGGCATGTCTGAAAATTGCAATCGGTGGACTTTGGACACCGTTGGGGGCCTCACTGGGCACAGGTGGCTTATCAGAAAATCATGGGTGATGCCCGATTTTCTCCTCCTTGTGTTCACTCTATACCTGCACTGGTGATAGAATAATCTACCAAGAGCCAAGTGTCTCTAAACAACAGATACTAAAGCAGTGTGTCAAAGGCCAGCTAGCCCTCATATAAATAGAACATTTTTCCAAGGGGTTCTTCTACTGTTTAAGTAGCCACTAAAGTAGTTTTTACACTTCTATATCTTTTCATTTATTTCAGTGTTTCTTTTGTAAGTTTTCAGTAACTGCCAATGAAGTGACTGACCAAGGAGTTGGTTCAGTAACTGCTCTTTGTCCACTGCGCCTCCTTTAAATGGCTCCCTGACAGTGAGGCCGCCCCTGTAAGAGGGTTTCCAACAGTAAGGTTGGCCTTTAAGAGCGTTTCTAACATTGAGACTGTTCCCTTAGAGTTTGTCTGTCCTTTTAAAAGGGCTCCTGACAGTGAGGCTGTCCCTTTAATAAAGTGCTTGACAGTGTCTATCTCTTTAAACCTGGTTCAAACATTGTGGCATCTGCATGAAGAGTCTCTTGATCATCAGGTTACCCCTTTAAAGGGGGGATCTGAGAGTCAGGAATTTAGCAGGGAGACACCAATTTTGGGAGCTGTTGAGGGTGAGGCTGCCATTCACTCAGGATCTCAGGTTCCCTTAGGTGGGTCAGTGAGCACTCTCTGCCTACTTCATTGTTCACCAGCACTACCACCTCCCCCATCTCTGCCTTCCACCCCACTCATGCACTCTTCACTTGCCTGGATGAGTGCAGCTCCAACAACAGTCAAGAAGCTCGGCACCATCCAGGATAAAATAGCCCACTTGATTGGCACCCCATTCAGCACATTCAACATTCACTCCCTCCACCACCGATGCACAGTGGCAGCAGTGTGTACCATCTAAAAGATACACTTGTAGCAACTTGCCAAGGCTTCTTCGGCAGCACCTTCCAAACCTGCGACCTCTACCAACTAGAAGGACAGGGGCACTAGATGTATGCGAATACCTGCAAGATCCCCTCCAAGCCACACACCATCCTGACTTGGAACTATATCACTGTTCCTTCACTGTCACTGGGTCAAAATCCTGGAACTCCCTTCCTAACAGCACTGTGGGTGTACCTAAATTGCATGCACTGTAGCGGTTGAAGACGGCAGCTCACCACCACCTTCTTCAGGGCAATTAGGGATGGAAAATAAATGCTGGCCTAGCTAACAAAGCCCACATCCCATGAATGAATGAAAAACAAGCCTTTTAATCAAAGCCCTGTCATTTGTAATAATTCTGGATTTGAGCAATAAAGTTTGGGCTTTGGGCCAGAAAAAACAGGCCCCATTCTCCGCATTTCTCCTTAGCACTTGTCTCGGATTGAGAACGCCTGCTTGAGGACTGCTTGTTTTAAGTTGCAAGGCTTAAAGATCCTGTTATCCTGCCAAATATTCTGTTACCAAGGTTACCAAATCCACTTGCTTTATGTAAAAACTCCAGTCAGGCCTGCAGTAGACTGCTCCCATTCAGCCTACCCCTACCTTGTCATTGTCTAAGAAATGTCTAGTGCTGCACACTCTCTATTTCTGTGGCATGTTCTGGAACATTGCACATTCGGGCCACATACTGTAGTTGGTGGAGAAATGACGTGCTTTTTCAAAAAAAAACAATCGGGCCAGGATTTTGATGCAATTGAACGCATGAGGAGGCAAATTGGCGCCACATGTGGTTGCTGATGGCAACCAAATGGCAGCCAAAAAATTCAATGATGAACTTCTCAGAACAAATTTATTTTGTTTGATAAAATAAATCATTATGTTGTCAGCAGGTAACAAAGGCAACCTATGGGAATATATTATGTACAAGTCATTAGAACCTCGGTGTTACTGTTAATTTTAATTCCCTGCACCCCAACTATTTTCTCTCTGCCTTTCTTGAAGGTTTCGATAGATAGCCAGACAACCAGACAGACACCGAAACACAAACAGACACACAGACAAACAGAAAGACACAGACAGACAGACACACACACATGCATACACACCCACAGACAGACACATAAACAGAAAGACACACAGACAGACACAGGTACACAGACAAATAGACAGACATACAGAAACACGGACAGACAAACAGAAGGACAGACAGACAAACAGAAATGCACACAGACAGACACACAGGTAGACAAACGGAAAGATATAAACAGATAGGAAGATTAGATTAGATTAGATTAGATTAGATTAGAGATACAGCACTGAAACAGGCCCTTCGGCCCACCGAGTCTGTGCCGAACATCAACCACCCATTTATACTAATCCTACACTAATCCCATATTCCTACCAAACATCCCCACCTGTCCCTATATTTCCCTACCACCTACCTATACTATTGACAATTTATAATGGCCAATTTACCTACCAACCTGCAAGTCTTTTGGCTTGTGGGAGGAAACCGGAGCACCCGGAGAAAACCCACGCAGACACAGGGAGAACTTGCAAACTCCACACAGGCAGTACCCGGAATCGAACCCGGGTCCCTGGAGCTGTGAGGCTGCGGTGCTAACCACTGCACCACTGTGCCGCCCAAATAGACAAATAGAAAGATAGAAAGACATACAGACCAACAGACAGAATGACACCCAGGCAGACATGCAGACAAGCAGAAAGACTTGCATTTATATAGTATCTCATCACAGCTTTCAGACATACATCTCAAAGTGCTTCACAGCTGATGGAATGCTTTGAAGTGCAATGGCTACATAAGTTTTAATATGTAAATATAGATTATACCATGTTAATATAGATCATGACATGTTACTATATGTTATAAAATGTTAATGTAGATTACATGTAAAGTTATAGGTATGGTGTAACCAGGGCTTTGGATCGCTGAAGTATGGATTTTTTTCTTGTATTCTCTTCCTCTCGGAATAAAAACAAGCATTCCATTAGCTGTTTTGATTATTTTCTGTAGTTGTTTGTGACATTTTAATGATCTATGTACATGAATCCCACCCCATCCACCACTGTCCTCCCCATCCCCCCAAAGTCTGTTCTATTCTTTTAGCTCCAAACTGGATAACCTCACATTTTCCTACATTGAAATGCATTTTCCACCGTTTTGATTATTTATTCTATCAACATCTCTTTGTAATTTTATGCTTCTAGCTACACTTCTTACAATGCTGTGTCATCAGCAAATTTGGATATGTACCTTTCTATTCCATCATCTAAGTCATTAATAAATAGAGTGAATAGTTGAGACCTCAACACAGATCCTTGCAGGATATCACTGGTCACATTGTGACAATTAGAGTACCTGTCCTTCATCCCAACTCTCTGCCTCTTGCCACTCAGCCAATTTCCTATCCAGGTTAACAATTCCATGAGCTTCACTTTAGCTTACAGTCGTTTGTGAGGGACTTTATTAAATGCCTTCTGAAAATCTTTATAAACACCATAGATAGTTCGCCTGTCCACTACTTTAGTTACCAATTCAAAAAATTCAATCAGGTTTGCCAGGCATGACCTAACATTTACAAATCCATACTGGCTCTCTCTGACCAGCTAAAAAATTTCAGTCATCTGATTCTTAATTATAGACTTCAGCAATTTTCCAAAACAGGTGTTAGACGAACTAGTCTATCATTCTCTCTTTTGGGGAGGCCAAGCGCAGACTGGGTGACCGTTTTGCGGAACACCTCCGCTCGGTTCGCAAGCAGGACCCTGAGCTTCCGGTTGCTTGCCATTTCAACACTCACCCCTGCTCTCATGCTCACATCTCTGTCCTGGGATTGCTGCAGTGTTCCAGTGAACATCAACGCAAGCTCGAGGAACAGCATCTCATCTACCGATTAGGCACACTACAGCCTGCCGGACTGAACATTGAGTTCAATAATTTCAGAGCATGACAGCCTGCCATTTTACTTTCATTTTTAGTTGTTTTTTCTTTTTTCTTCTTTTTTTCTTTTTTACATTTTTTACAACCTTTTTTTGCATTTATTTCATTTCATCTTAGTTTGTTCAGTTTGCTTACCCACTGTTTTTTTTCATGTTTGCACTTGCTGCTGTTCAATATTCAGTCCGTTAACACCTATTCTGTACTAATGTTTTGTCTTTCAACACACTATTAACATATTGTTTGCCTTTGCTCCATGACCTTTTGGTCAGCTACGTGGCCTTGTCCAATCTGCACCTTCTCCTTTGTTATCTCTTGCCCCACCCCCACCTCACTTGCTTATAACCTGTGACATTTTTAATATTTGTCAGTTCCGAAGAAGGGTCACTGACCCGAAACGTTAACTCTGCTTCTCTTTCCACATATGCTGCCAGACCTGCTGAGTGGTTCCAGCATTTCTTGTTTTTATTTCAGATTTCCAGCATCCGCAGTATTTTGCTTTTATTTTAGTGTTTAATTCACTGCCACTTCTCTTCCAGGAATGCCTACCTTGAAGAAGTTCTGCTCTTCTCTCCGACGGGATTTTCGTTTGTCTCTTTTACCTTGTTCACCTTCATTACTTTCTATTTCCCTCCTGGTGTTTGATAAAGTGTCTACCAAATCTCGTTTTCACAGCCACATCTCCTTCCTCAGTGACTGTCTCCGGCTCTGACTTATTCCATGTGGATTCCAACTGCAGTTTCACCCATCATGCTTTGAATCCACACAGGATTATAGGTATCTCCGAGAAATATAACGTTCCTCGGACTGCTACTCTCACCGCATCCTGAGATTCACACTCAGTGCTATGCGCCGCCACATGCACACACTGGACCTCTCTCTCCAGCAGCACTGCCTCACCTTATCTCAAAGCTGTTCTACTCCGCAGTTTCATTTCATCTTTCGTCTCATCTGACGCATTAACAAAAAACTTTTTTTCTTCCTTTCAGGTGTTAAGGAATGCAAGCTCCAGCAGCTGATGGGGACTAATGCCCCTCCAGATCCTCCTTCCGCTTCACTTCCCACTGACCCCACCCCTTCTGATCTGACCCCTTGCTGTGTATTCACTATACCCTCTGACCTCCCCCTATCTGATGCTGAACGTTCTGTACTCAGCAAAGGTCTCAGTTTTATTTCCTTACGCCCCCACCTCAATGAATTCTGCGCTCGGCATGACGTTGAGCTCTTCTTCCATCGCCTCCGGGCTCACTTCTTGGACCAGGAGTCCTCCTCCCGACCAGCAGACCCATTCACCCGCCTCCAGCATTCTCCCTCTACCTGGACCCCTCCCCCTGGCCACTTACCTGCTCTTGATCTCTTCATTGAAAACTGTCGGCGAGACATTGGTCGTCTCAATTTCTCTGCCCCCCTCACTCACTCTAACCTGTTCCCCTCTGAACCTGAGGCACTCCGTTCTCTCAGGTCTAACCCCGACATGGTCATCAAACCTGCAGACAAGAGTGGTGCTGTTGTTGTATGGCGTACCGACCTCTACCTTGCAGAAGCTCAACGCCAACTGACAGACACTTCTTCCTACCTCCCTCTGGACCATGACCCCACCATCGAACATCAAGCCACCATCCAAAGGACTGTCACTGACCTCATCTCCTCTGGAGATCTTCGCCCTACAGCTTCCAACCTCATAGTCCCACAACCCCGGACAGCCTGCTGTCCCAGCAGACCCATTGTGTCAGCCTGCTCCTGCCCCACTGAACTTATTTCTTCCTATCTAGACTCTATCTTTTCTCCGCTGGTCCAGTCTCTTCCCACCTACATCCGTGACTCTTCTGACGCCCTATGTCATTTTGACAATTTCCAGTTTCCTGGTCCCAACCGCCTCCTCTTCACTATGGACGTCCAATCGCTCTACACCTCCATTCCCCACCAGGACGGTTTGACGGCTCTCCACTTCTTCCTGGAACAGAGGCCCAACCAGTCCCCATCCACCACCACCCTCCTCTGCCTGGCTGAACTTGTTCTCACATTGAACAACTTCTCCTTCAACTCCACGCACTTCCTTCAAGTAAAAGGTGTCGTTATGGGTACCCACATGGGTCCTAGTTATGCCTGTCTTTTTATGGGATATGTCGAGCATTCTTTGTTCCAGTCCTACTCAGGCCCCCTCCCCCAACTCTTTTTCCGGTACATTGATGACTGTATCGGTGCCGTTTCCTGCTCCTGCCCTGAACTGGAAAACTTTATCAACTTTGCTTCCAATTTCCACCCTTCTCTCACCTTTACATGGTCCATCTCTGACACTTCCCTTCCCTTCCTCGACTTCTCTGTCTCCATCTCTGGGGATAGGTTGTCTACTAATATCCATTATAAGCCCACCGACTCCCACAGCTACCTCGACTACACCTCTTCACACCCTACCTCATGTAAGGACTCCATTCCATTCTTCCAGTTTCTCCGTCTTTGACGCATCTGCTCTGATGATGCTACCTTCCATGACGGTGCTTCTGGTATGACCTTCTTTTTCCTCAACCGAGGATTCCCCCCCACTGTGATTGACATGGCCCTCAACCGTGTGCGGACGATTTCCCGCACCTCTGCCCTCAACCCTTTTCCTCCCTCCCAGAACCACGACAGGGTTCCCCTTGTCCTCACTTTCCACCCCATCAGCCTCCATATGCAAAAGATCATCCTCCGCCATTTCCGCCACCTCCAGCGCGATGCCACTACCAAATGCATCTTCCCCTCCCTTCCCCTGTCAGCATTCCGAAGGGATCGTTCCCTCCGCGACACCCTGGTCCACTCCCCCATTACCCCCACCACCTCGTCCCCATCCCATGACACCTTCCCCTGCAATCGCAGGGGGTGTAATACCTGCCCATTTACCTCCTCTCTCCTCACTATCCCAGGCCCCAAGCACTCCTTTCAGGTGAAGCAGCGATTTACTTGTACCTCTTTCAATGTAGTATACTGTATTCGCTGCTCACAATGTGGTCTCCTCTACATTGGGGAGACCAAGCGCAGACTGGGTGACCGTTTTGCGGAACACCTCCGCTCGGTCCGCAAGCAGGACCCCGAGCTTCCAGTTGCTTGCCATTTCAACACTCCCCCCTGCTCTCATGCTCACATCTCTGTCCTGGGATTGCTGCAGTGTTCCAGTGAACATCAACGCAAGCTCGAGGAACAGCATCTCATCTACCGATATGGCACACTGCAGCCTGCCGGACTGAACATTGAGTTCAATAATTTCAGAGCATGACAGCCCCCCATTTTACTTTCATTTTTAGTTGTTTTTTCTTTTTTCTTCTTTTTTTCTATTTTACATTTTTTACAACCTTTTTTTTGCATTTATTTCATTTCATCTTAGTTTGTTCAGTTTGCTCACACACTGTTTTTTTTTTCATGTTTGCACTTGCTGCTGTTCAATATTCAGTCCGTTAACACCTATTCTGCACTAATGCTTTGTCTTTCAACACACCATTAACATATTGTTTGCCTTTGCTCCATGACCTTTTGGTCAGCTATGTGGCCTTGTCCAATCTGCACCTTCTCCTTTGTTATCATTTGCCCCACCCCCACCTCACTTGCTTATAACCTGTGACATTTTTAATATTTGTCAGTTCCGAAGAAGGGTCACTGACCCGAAACGTTAACTCTGCTTCTCTTTCCACAGATGCTGCCAGACCTGCTGAGTGGTTCCAGCATTTCTTGTTTTTATTTCAGATTTCCAGCATCCGCAGTATTTTGCTTTTATTCTCTCTCTCGCCTTTCTTAAAAAGCAGAGTGACGTGCATAATTTAACAATCGAAAGGAATGGTTCCCGAGTCAAGAGAACTTTGGAAGACTAGACTCACAATGTGATCTGCTCTACACTGGGGAGACTAAACACAGATTGGGTAACCACTTTGCAGGAAATCTCCAGTCAGTGAACAAAGATGACCCTGAGTTTCAGGTGGCCTGTCATTTTAATTCTCCACTTTGCACTCCCGCTGACTTCTCCATCCTCCACCTACTGCACTGTTCCAATGAAGATCAACACAAGCTCGAGGAACAGCATCACATCTTTTGATTAGGCACTTTACAGCCTTCTGGATTCAACACTGAGTTCAACAATTTCAGACTGTAATCTCTGCCACCATTTTGATTCCTTTTCTTTGCATGTTTCGGCCTTAATCTTGTTTTGGTCTGTTTTTAATCTTGTTTTTGCTTTCAGATGGCAGCTGTTCATTACTCTGCCATTCACACATCCTGTGGGCACGTCTTTTGTTTCTTTACTTGTTCCATACTGCTCCCTTTGGCTCTGCCCCGCCAATTCTTATGTCATTTAATGTTTCCTGCCTTCTGCCCTATCACAGACCTTTTCCTTTTGTTCTTTTTCCACCCTCTCCCATTTGACCTACTTAAAACCTATTACATTTCTATTTTACCAGTTCTAATGAAGGGTTATTGATCTGAAATGTTAACTCTGTTTCTCACTCCACAGATGCTGCCTGACCTGCTGAGTATTTCCAGCATTTTCTATTCTAATTTAGAAGTTTATAATTAGGGCATCTGCAATGTTTTCACCTACTTCCTTTAAAACATTGGAAACCATTTGGTCCTGGGGATTTGTCACTCTTTAATGCTATTATTTTCTTCATTACTAATATTTTGCTTGCTTTAATTTGGGTGAGTCCCTGACCCTGGTTCAGTATTAGTTTCCTTGGGATGTCTGGCATGTTGATCCCTTTAGTAAATACTGACACAAAGTAATTATTCTTTATGTCCACCGTTTCCTTATTTTCATTGACAAATCACCATTATCGGTTTACAAAGAGCCCACATTGCTCCTGACCACTGTCTTTTTCCTAATGTAATCATACATTTTTTTGTGTGGATTTTAGTATCTCTTGCAAGTTTTGTTTCATACTCCCTTTTTGCAATTGTTACTAACCGTTTTGTCACCCTTTCCTGCTCCTTGGATCTTTCCCAGACACCAGAACTGTGCTATCTTTGGTATTTTTGTTGCTTTTTCTTTTAATTTTGTGTTGTCTCTTACCTCTTTAGTTGCCAATGGCTGTCTTTTTTGGCAAGTAGAGCTCTTGCCCTTTAGCACTATAAGCTGCTCCTGTATTACATTAAATTCTTTTTTGAAGGCCTCCCGCTGATTTTCTGTTGTTTTCCCCATTAACAGATTTGCCCAGTTTACTGCGGACAGTCTCAGTCTCATCCCATTGATGTTAGCCCTACCTAAATCTAGAATCTTAGTAGCTGCTTCGCATTTCTCCCTTTGAAACATTACATCGAACTTGATCATATTATGACCAATATTAGATAAATGTTCACCCAGCGTTAGGCTGCTAACTAAATCTGGCTCAATACTTACCACTAAGTCTAATATTGAATGCACCTTGTTAGTTCTAGGGCACATTGCCTCAGAAAACTATCCCAGACACACTCAAAAAAATTACCTTTCTGACATATGTTTGTCTGCTTATCCCAATCTATACGAAAGTTAAACTTTCCCCATAAAAATTGCTCTGCCTTTGCAACATACTTGTCCAAACTCGACATTTATACAATTTACCACATCGCAGCTGCTACCAGTAGGCCTACACACAACTCCCACTACAGTCTTAAACCCTTTTCTATTTCTTAATTCTACCCATAAAGTCTCCACTGCCTGCTTACCTCACATTATATCTTCTCTTACCATTGAAATAACTTCATCCTGAAACAATAAGGCTACTGCTCCCCCTTTGCCATTTTCCCTAGCTTTCCTGATGTATATAAGAACCTGATGTATTTAGTTCCCAGTCCTGACTGTCTTGCAGCCATGTCTCAGTAATAGCTACCATATCATACCCTCCAAAGATACAAAAGATACAAAGAACAGTACAGCATAGGAACAGGCTATTCGGCCCTACAAGCCTGTGCCGATCTTGATGCCTGCCGAAACTAAAACCTTCTGCACTTCCGGGGACTGTATCCCTCTATTCCCATCCTATTCATGCATTTGTCAAGATGCCTCTTTAACGTCATTATCGTACCTGCTTCCACCATCTCCCCTGGCAGCAAGTTCCAGGCACTCACCACCCTCTGTGTAAAGAACTTGCCTCGCACATCTCCTCTAAACTTTGCCCCTCTCACCTTAAACCTATGGCCCCTAGTAACTGACTCCTCCACCCTGGGAAAAAGCTTCTGACTGTCCACTCTGTCCATGCAGCTCATAACATTGTAAACCTCTATCATGTCGGCCCTCCACCTCCGTCGTTCCAGTGAAAACAATCCAAGTTTATCCAACCCCTCCTCATAGCTAATGCCCTCCAGACCAGGCAACATCCTGGTAAACCTCTTCTGTACCCTCTCCAAAGCCTCCACGTCCTTCTGGTAGTATGGCGACCAGAATTGCACGCAATATTCTAAGTGTGGCCTAACTAAAGTTCTGTACAGCTGCAGCATGACTTGCCAATTTTTATACTCTATGCCCCGACCGATGAAGGCAAGCATGCCGTATGCCTTCTTGACTACCTTATCCACCTGCGTTGCCACTTTCAGTGACCTGTGGACCTGTACACCCAGATCTCTCTGCCTGTCAATACTCCTCAGGGTTCTGCCATTTACTGTATACTTCCCACCTGCATTAGATCTTCCAAAATGCATTACCTCACATTTGTCCGATTAAACTCCATCTGCCATTTCTCCGTCCAAGTCTCCAACCGATCTATATCCTGCTGTATCCTTTGACAATCCTCATCACTATCCGTAACTCCACCAACCTTTGTGTCGTCCGCAAACTTACTAATCAGACCAGCTACATTTTCCTCCAAATCATTTATATGTACTACAAAGAGCAAAGGTCCCAGCACTGATCCCTGCAGAACATCACTAGTCACATCCCTCCATTCATAAAAGCATCATTCCACTGCTACCCTCTGTCTTCTATGACCGAGCCAGTGCTGTATCCATTTTGCCAGCTCACCTCTGATCCCGTGTGACTTCACCTTTTGTACCAGTCTGCCATGAGAGACCTTGTCAAAGGCTTTACTGAAGTCCATGTAGACAACATCCACTGCCCTTCCTTCATCAATCATCTTTGTCACTTCCTCAAAAAACTCAATCATATTAGAGACACGACCTCTCCTTCACAAAACCATGCTGTCTCTCGCTAATAAGTTCTTTTGTTTGCAAATGGGAGTAAATCCTGTCCCGAAGAATCCTCTCTGAAAATTTCCCTACCACTGATGTAAGGCTCACTGGCCTATAATTTCCTGGATTATCCTTGCTACCCTTCTTAAACAAAAGAACAACATTGGATATTCTCCAATCCTCTGGGACCTCACCTGTAGCCAATGAGGATGCAAAGATTTCTGTCAAGGCCACAACAATTTCTTCCCTTGCCTCCCTCAGTATTCTAGGGTAGATCCCATCAGGCCCTGGGGACTTATCCACCTTAATGTTTTGCAAGACATCCAACACCTCCTCCTTTTTGATAATGAGATGACTGAGACTATCTACACTCCCTTCCCTAGGCTCATCATCCACCAAGTCCTTCTCTTTGGTGAATACTGATGCAAAGTACTCATTTAGTACCTCGCCCATTTCCTCTGGCTCCACACATAGATTCCCTTCTCTGTCCTTGAGCGGGCCAACCCTTTACCTAGTTACCCCCTTGCTCTTTATATATGTATAAAAAGCCTTGGGATTATCCTTAATCCTGTTTGCCAATGACTTTTCATGACCCCTTTTAGCCCTCCTGACTCCTTGCTTAAGTTCCTTTCTACTGTCTTTATATTCCTCAAGGGATTCGCCTTCCAGCCCTTACGAATGCTTCCTTTTTCTTTTTGACTAGGCTCACAATATCCCGCGTTATCCAAGGTTCCCGAAATTTGCCAAACTTATCCTTCTTCCTCACAGGAACATGCTGGTCCTGGATTCTAATCAACTGACATTTGAAAGACTCCCACATGTCAGATGTTGATTTACCCTCAAACAGCCGCCCCCAATCTAAATTCTTCAGTTCCTGCCTAATATTGTTATAATTAGCCTTCCCCAATTTAGCAGCTTCACCTGAGGACTACTCTTATCCTTATCCACAAGTACCTTAAAACTTATGGAATTATGGTCACTGTTTCAGAAATGCGCCCCTACTGAATCTTCGACCACCTGGCCGGGCTCATTCCCCAATACCAGGTCCAGTATGGCCCCATCCCTAGTTGGACTATCTACATATTGTTTCAAGAAGCCTTCCTGGATGCTCCTTACAAATTCTGCCCCATCTAAGCCCCTAGCACTAAGTGAGTCCCAGTCAATATAGGGGAGGTTAAAATCACCCACCACTACAACCCTGTTACCTTTACATCTTTCCAAAATCTGTCTACATATCTGCTCCTCTACCTCCCGCTGGCTGTTGGGAGGCCTGTAGAAAACCCCCAACATCATGACTGCACCCTTCCTATTCCTGAGCTCCACCCATATTGACTCGCTGCACGACCCTTCCAAGGTGTCCTCCCGCAGTACAGCTGTGATATTCTCCTTAACAAGTAATGCAACTCCCCCACCCCTTTTACATCCCCCTCTATCCCGCTTGAATTTGTTGAATTTGTGACTGCAATTCATTCAATTTGTCCTTTATTCTTCATGCATTTGGATAAAGATTGAACATTTGGGTCATATACTCTAACTGTCTTCTGCTCCAATGTTCTACTCACACATTTCTTATTTCTCTCTCTTGATTTAAATTACTTCATAATTTAGGTTTTACCTCTTGACCTGTATTGCCTTCAGCACAATTTTTGACTGTAATTCTACACACTTCCCTTTTGTTTGTTTTTGAATTATTATCTATTTACCTTTTCCACCTGAGCCCTCTCCTCCTTGTCACTGCCCTATTTATCCTTTCCACGAAGATCCTGGTTCCAGCCCAGTTCAGGTCAAACTTGCACCAATTGCATGGGCATTGGCATAATCAGTGGGGAGAAGGGGAAAGGTTGCCAGAGCTATGGGGGCATACTGCCAGAGTGCCATCTCAGAGCTGGCACTTGTGTGCTTAAAGCAGGCGTGGTAAGAGACCCAGGAGACTAAGTGAATCTCCATGCTGTGGGCCTCATTCATTCAGGTTTCAGTTCCTCCAGTGAGGAGGAGCATCAGGGAGGAAGAGAGCCACAGCCGCAGCCAGCAGGGCAGCAGCACGAGGAGAGTCAGCCTCAGTGGGGAGACAAAGGGCACAGAGGAGCAAGCACCCAGCCTCTTGTGCGAAGAAGAGATTACCTGCCACAGAGGGGCTACCATCCACGGCTCAACTACATTCAAATGTCAGAACAGCAGCGAAGACTCCATCTCTCTCGGGAGGCCATCACAGAGCTATGTGCCATAACTGAGGATGAACAGACTGCAATGGAAAGTGGTGGCTACCCAATGCCAGTGGCACTGATTGTCATCATGGTGCTGAAATTCTATGCTTCAGGATCACTCCAGGGATCCACTGGAGATTTGTGTGGGATCTCCCTGCCTGCGTCTCATCGTTGCATCAAGATAGTCACCAATGCCATCTTCAAGAGAGCCACTTTCGTACTGATGCCGACAATCATGCTGAGAGAATCCATTTTCCAGTGCGTTTTTACTGCTTGCATCGGGACCCCTGTGACCAGGGTTTGCTCACCTTCGGGACAGCATTAGTTCACAGGTTTTCAAGTTGGAAAACTTACTTTAACAGGAGGACCACGTGAAGGTTGCTGTCTCCATGCCTCAAATTGTAACCATGGCCATCCAAGTCAGACCATCGCTCACGTATTGAACTCATGCCCTGAGAGATCCATTACTGGTAGATCACAACCATTCACACTGCATCAGCTGAAGCTGTTGAATGGATTGTTAACCTTGACATCGAACTATAACTGCTTCCTTAGCTATTCAAATATGCCATGCTAAGCGGGCAAACCTGGATCTTGCCTCTGCCATTCTTTGGCAGGCCTACTTTCATAAATTTTCCGCTCAGGCTGCTTTATGGATGGATCGACTTAAAAGAGAGCTGGCAGCCCTTTAAATATGGTGCCAGCACTTCCAGCGGTGTGAGGTCACACTGCTACTGCCTCTTAGTGGATGCCTCCTCTGCTGGCTGGCAATTAATTGGAGAGCTGGCACAGATTATTGGACCCCAGCCCTCCTGCGCTACCCCCCACTCACCCCCTACCCAAGTGGAAGTGGCTCCCACGCGACTCCAGTCTTTGCCGAAAACTTCAGCCGTTCATCTCAGTCCAAAATGGCCGACCCCTTATTCTGAGACTAATGTGCCACAATGTGTTAATATAGGTCATAATGGGCTGGATTTTAAGACCTCACCGTTGCTCTTGGCCGCGAGCTCAAAAAATGGATGCCTTAGAGCCACTGCGATCTCACGTGTGGTGGCTCATTTAAAAGGCCAGGGGGGGCCCCTGCCCCACCCCCCCCCCCCCCTCCCAACCATGTGGAGGGAGCGGGCTGTCCGATGCCAGCAATGGTTCAGCTACTTGTGCGCAGGCGCTGGTGCCATTTTACAGGGCAGCCAGCCCTGCTGGCATATTTAGATTTTTAAAGATACACCCTCCCCAAAATCTATCAAATAAAATTCTAATGCCCCTTTCCCACCCCACCCCCCCAATTGCAATTACATTACCTATTTGCCGTTTCCCTCCAAAACCTTTACCTTTTAAATTTGACCTACCCTGCACCCCCCACAACTGCACAAAGTTTAAAGTTCACTCCTTCCCACCATCCCCTACACTGATGAGGCTTACTTGACCCCGTTCCCCACCCGCCGCACTGAAAATTTGAATTGCCCACCCTCCCCCAGTCCTCACCAGTGTTATGCCAGCTTTCCCCAGATGGGGAATTGAAGGTGCAGGTGTGCTGGCCGCTGCACTGAGGATGGTGGTGGGCCCAGAAGATTCAAGGTAAGTTCATTTAAATTTATTCATCTCATTAATTTAAATATTGAAGTTGAGGTACCATCGCCAGGCGGCAGGGGTGTGGTGGGGGTGGGGGGGTGGTGGGTGCCACACAGCCTCGCCACCACTGTGAGGACTGGGCCGGGCCCTCCCACGTCAAGCTTGGTGGTGGGCCTCTGCTGGAATGATCTTCCGGCCCCTCTCGCTACCACGGAGCCTGACGTCGTGGGCTTGGTAAAATCCAGCCCAATGTGTCAATGTAGGTTATTTCACTCAATCAGACTAGCGAGGGTGAAGGCTCATGAGCAGCCTGCGTTCCTTCCTCTCTCCATCAGGTATTGCACGGAATATCAGGATATTAAGGATGGGGGAGAGCAATCCAATCAATCCACCAAATGGGGTAAGTGTGAACAGCACAGACCAGGAAGATCCCAGGATTGATTCCACACCTGTGTTGTGACAACCAGGGGCCTCGTACCTCACTCGTCATAAGACGCAGCTACAAAATGTAGGATGTAGCTGAGTGCTCTGTCACTGATGAGGACTGGATGGTGTTCTGTTTCAAAAATCCGGCCAGTTCAGAACCCTGGAATCATATACTCAAGAATGATACAGCACAGAAGGAGGCCATTCAACCCATCGTGCCTGTGCCCCCAGAATTTAGTAGTGCTATCCAATTAATCCCACTCCTCCTGCTTTTTCCCCATAGCGATGTAAATCTTTTCCCTTCAAGTATTTATCCAATTCCTTTTTGAAAGTTACTATTGATTCCATCGCCCTTTCAGGTCGTGCATTCCAGATATCAACAATTCGCTGTGTAACAAAACATTGCCTCTTTGTTGTACTTGTTCTTGGGATGTGAGCACCACTGGTAAGGCCAGCATTTATTGCCCTCTGAACTGCGTGGCTTGCTACTGCATTTCAGAGGGAAGTTAAGAGTTAGCCACATTGCTGTGATTCTGGAGTCCTATATAGGCCAGACCAGGTAAGGACAGCAGACTTCCACCCCTGAAGGGCATTCGTGAACCAGATGACAACCTGGTAATTTCAAGATTATTATTAATGAGACTTGCATTTTACTCCAGATTTATTCATCAATTGGAGTTAAATTCCCACAGTGGCCATGGTGGGATTTAAACTTATGTCCTTGCAACATTAGTCCAGACCTCAAGATTGCTGGTCAAGTAATGTTATCACTGTGCTACTATCCCCAACTCTGACTTTTTTGTGAATCACCTTAAATCTGTGCTTTCTGGTTACTGAGCCCGACTGCCACTGGAACAGTGCCTTCCATATTGTGACCAAAAGCTTGGTCAAGAAGCAGAATTTAAGGAGCATCTTATGGGAGGGAAGAGAGATGCAGAGGTTTAAGGAGGGGATTCCAAAGCTTAGAAAGCAAGAATAACAAACCATCAAGTGGTGGGAATAGATAGATAATCCCCATCTGCCACATACTCTCTCTGCATGAATTATAATTGGGAAGTTCCCTGTCTGCAAGAAGAATTCTGGCACCACAAGGAGGTCTGAGGATCATTTCAATTAATTCTTTCTGCGAAGACGATTTGGCAAAATCTAAATGCAATTAAAGGGCAGATAATTTAATCAGACGAGAAAAGGACACTGCATCACAGCTACATATAAAGGGCAAAGACATTTGTTGATTTTGTTCCACGAGCTTTGTCCTCTTGGGATCCATGCTAGTGATTTTTCTCCCCTCAGTATTTAATCCTACATTTGGCATCCCAAATAAAAGAGATTGTCTTGCAAAACAAATCTCTCCACTCACCCCAGTTATACAAGATTCTCCCCTTTATCAAATTAATTAATCCCTGTCAAATGGTCTGAGGATGACAAAGAGCAATTGAGATAATCAGAATAATGTCAATGTTACTGCTGGGGGACAGCAATATCTCAAATAGTTTGCCAGTCTGTAATCACTCCCGAGTATCCATTATTCTATAGAGAAATCACCTGAACCCCTCGATTAGATTCCAGTCTGGGATCACTCCCAGGTATCCATTATTCCACATATATACCATCTGAACCCCTCGATTAGATTCCAGTCTGTAATCACTCCCGAGTATCCATTATTCTATAGAGAAATCACCTGAACCCCTCGATTAGATTCCAGTCTGGGATCACTCCCAGGTATCCATTATTCCACATATATACCATCTGAACCCCTCGATTAGATTCCAGTCTGTAATCACTCCCGGGTATCCATTATTCTATATATAAATCATCTGAACCCCTCAATTAGATTGCAGTCTGTAAACACTCCCGGGTATCCATTATTCTATATATAAACCATCTGAACCCCTCGATTAGATTCCAGTCTGTAATCACTCCCGGGTATCCATTATTCTATATATAAACCATCTGCACCCCTCGATTAGATTCCAGTCTGTAATCACTCCCGGGTATCCATTATTCTATATATAAACCATCTGAACCCCTCGATTAGATTCCAGTCTGTAATCACTCCCGGGTATCCATTATTCTACATATATACCATCTGAACCCCTCGATTAGATTCCAGTCTGTAATCACTCCCGGGTATCCATTATTCTATATATAAACCATCTGAACCCCTCGATTAGATTCCAGTCTGTAATCACTCCCGGGTATCCATTATTCTACATATATACCATCTGAACCCCTCGATTAGATTCCAGTCTGTAATCACTCCCGGGTATCCATTATTCTATTTATAAACCATCTGAACCCCTCGATTAGATTCCAGTCTGTAATCACTCCCGAGCATCCATTATTCTATATATAAACCATCTGAACCCCTCGATTAGATTCCCGTCTGTAATCACTCCTGAGCATCCATTATTCTATATATTAACCAAATGAACACCTCGATTAGATTCCCATCTGCAATCACTCCCGGGTATCCATTATTCAATTTATAAACCATCTGAACCACTCGATTAGATTCCAGTCTGTAATCATACCCGGGTATCCATTATTCTACATATAAACCATCTGAACCCCTCGATTAGATTCCAGTCTGTAATCACTCCCGGGTATCCATTATTCTATATATAAATCATCTGAACACCTCGATTAGATTCCAGTCTGTAATCACTCCCGGGTATCCATTATTCTATTTATAAACCATCTGAACCCCTCGATTAGATTCCCGTCTGTAATCACTCCCGAGCATCCATTATTCTATATATAAACCATCTGAACCCCTCGATTAGATTCCCGTCTGTAATCACTCCCGAGCATCCATTATTCTATATATAAACCATCTGAACCCCTCGATTAGATTCCAGTCTGTAATCACTCCCGGGTATCCATTATTCTACATATATACCATCTGAACCCCTCGATTAGATTCCAGTCTGTAATCACTCCCGGGTATCCATTATTCTATATATAAACCATCTGAACCCCTCGATTAGATTCCAGTCTGTAATCACTCCCGGGTATCCATTATTCTACATATATACCATCTGAACCCCTCGATTAGATTCCAGTCTGTAATCACTCCCGGGTATCCATTATTCTATTTATAAACCATCTGAACCCCTCGATTAGATTCCAGTCTGTAATCACTCCCGAGCATCCATTATTCTATATATAAACCATCTGAACCCCTCGATTAGATTCCCGTCTGTAATCACTCCTGAGCATCCATTATTCTATATATTAACCAAATGAACACCTCGATTAGATTCCAGTCTGTAATCACTCCCGGGTATCCATTATTCAATGTATAAACCATCTGAACCACTCGATTAGATTCCAGTCTGTAATCATACCCGGGTATCCATTATTCTACATATAAACCATCTGAACCCCTCGATTAGATTCCAGTCTGTAATCACTCCCGGGTATCCATTATTCTATATATAAATCATCTGAACACCTCGATTAGATTCCAGTCTGTAATCACTCCCGGGTATCCATTATTCTATTTATAAACCATCTGAACCCCTCGATTAGATTCCAGTCTGTAATCACTCCCGAGCATCCATTATTCTATATATAAACCATCTGAACCCCTCGATTAGATTCCCGTCTGTAATCACTCCTGAGCATCCATTATTCTATATATTAACCAAATGAACACCTCGATTAGATTCCCATCTGCAATCACTCCCGGGTATCCATTATTCAATTTATAAACCATCTGAACCACTCGATTAGATTCCAGTCTGTAATCATACCCGGGTATCCATTATTCTACATATAAACCATCTGAACCCCTCGATTAGATTCCAGTCTGTAATCACTCCCGGGTATCCAATATTCTACATATATACCACCTCAACCCCTCGATTAGATTCCCGTCTTTAATCACTCCCGAGCATCCATTATTCTATATATAAACCATCTGAACCCCTCGATTAGATTCCAGTCTGTAATCACTCCCGGGTATCCATTATTCTATATATAAACCATCTGAACCCCTCGATTAGATTCCAGTCTGGAATCACTCCCGAGCATCCATTATTCTATACATAAACCATCTGAACCCCTCGATTAGATTCCCGTCTGTAATCACTCCCGAGCATCCATTATTCTATATATAAACCATCTGAACACCTCGATTAGATTCCCGTCTGTAATCACTCCCAGGTATCCATTATTCAATTTACAAACCATCTGAACCCCTCGATTAGATTCCAGTCTGTAATCATACCCGGGTATCCATTATTCTACAAATAAACCATCAGAACCCCTCGATTCGATTCCAGTCTGTAATCACTCCCGGGTATCCATTATTCTATATATAAACCATCTGAACCCCTCGATTAGATTCCAGTCTGTAATCACTCACGGGTATCCATTATTCTATATATAAACCATCTGAACCCCTCGATTAGATTCCAGTCTGTAATCACTCCCGAGCATCCATTACTCTATATATAAACCATCTGACACCTCGATTAGATTCCAGTCTGTAATCACTCCCGGGTATCCATTATTCCACATATATACCATCTGAACCCCTCGATTAGATTCCAGTCTGTAATCACTCCCGAGCATCCATTATTCTATATATAAACCATCTGAACCCCTCGATTAGATTCCCGTCTGTAATCACTCCCGAGCATCCATTATTCCATATATAAACCATCTGAACCCCTCGATTAGATTCCAGTCTGCAATCACTCCCGGGTATCCATTATTCAATTTATAAACCATCTGAACCACTCGATTAGATTCCAGTCTGTAATCACTCCCAGGTATCCATTATTCTATATATAAACCATCTGAACCCCTCGATTAGATTCCAGTCTGTAATCACTCCCGGGTATCCATTATTCTATATATAAACCATCTGAACCCCTCGATTAGATTCCAGTCTGTAATCACTCCCGGGTATCCTTTATGCTATGTATAAACCATCTGAACCCCTCGATTAGATTCCAGTCTGTAATCACTCCCAGGTATCCATTTTTCTATGGATAAACCATCTGAACCCCTCGATTAGTTTCCAGTCTGTAATCACTCCCGAGCATCCATTACTCTATATATAAACCATCTGAACCCCTCGATTAGATTCCAGTCAGTAATCACTCCCGGGTATCCTTTTTCTATATATAAACCATCTGAACCCCTCGATTAGATTCCAGTCTGTAATCACTCCCGGGTATCCTTCTTCTATATATAAACCATCTGAACACCTCGAATAGATTCCAGTCTGCAATCACTCCTGGGTATCCATTATTCTACATATAAACCATCTGAACCCCTCGATTAGATTCCCGTATGTAATCACTCCCGGGTATCCATTATCCTATATATACACCATCTGAACCCCTCGATTAGTTTCCAGTCTGTAATCACTCCCAGGTATCCATTATTCTATATATATACCATCTGAACCCCTCGATTAGATTCCAGTCTGTAATCACTCCCGGGTATCCATTACTCTATATATAAACCATCTGAACACCTCAATTACATTCCAGTCTGTAATCATACCCGGGTATCCATTATTCTATATATAAACCATCTGAACCCCTCGATTAGATTCCAGTCTGTAATCACTCCCGGGTATCCATTATTCTATATATAAACCATCTGAACCCCTCGATTAGATTCCAGTCTGTAATCACTCCCGGGTATCCTATATGCTCTATATAAACCATCTGAACCCCTCGATTAGATTCCAGTCTGTAATCACTCCCAGGTATCCATTATTCTATACATAAACCATCTGAACCCCTCGATTAGTTTCCAGTCTATAATCACTCCCGAGCATCCATTACTCTATATATAAACCATCTGAACCCCTCGATTAGATTCCAGTCTGCAATCACTCCCGGGTATCCTTTATTCTATATATAAACCATCTGAACACCTCGATTAGATTCCAGTTTGGAATCATTCCCGGGTATCCATTATTCTACATATAAACCATCTGAACCCCCGATTAGATTCCAGTCTGTAATCACTCCCGGGTATCCAATATTCTATATATAAACCATCTGAACACCTCGATTAGATTCCAGTCTGTAATCACTCCCGGGCATCCTTTATTCTATATATAAACCATCTGAACACCTCGATTAGATTCCAGTCTGTAATCACTCCCGGGTATCCATTATTCTACATATAAACCATCTGAACCCCTCGATTAGATTCCAGTCTGTAATAACTCCCAGGTATCCAATGTTCTATATTTATACCATCTGAACCCCTCGATTAGTTTCCAGTCTGTAATCACTCCCGAGCATCCATTACTCTATATATAAACCATGTGAACCCACGATTAGATTCCAGTCTGTAATCATTCCGGTAATCCATTATTCTATATATAAACCATCTGAACCCCTCGATTAGATTCCAGTCTGTAATCACTCCCAGATTTCCATTATTCTATATATAAACCATCTGAACCCCTCGATTAGATTCCAGTCTGTAATCACTCCCGAGCATCCATTACTCTATATATAAACCATCTGACACCTCGATTAGATTCCAGTCTGTAATCACTCCCGGGTATCCATTATTCCACATATATACCATCTGAACCCCTCGATTAGATTCCAGTCTGTAATCACTCCCGAGCATCCATTATTCTATATATAAACCATCTGAACCCCTCGATTAGATTCCCGTCTGTAATCACACCCGAGCATCCATTATTCCATATATAAACCATCTGAACCCCTCGATTAGATTCCAGTCTGCAATCACTCCCGGGTATCCATTATTCAATTTATAAACCATCTGAACCACTCGATTAGATTCCAGTCTGTAATCACTCCCAGGTATCCATTATTCTATATATAAACCATCTGAACCCCTCGATTAGATTCCAGTCTGTAATCACTCCCGGGTATCCATTATTCTATATATAAACCATCTGAACCCCTCGATTAGATTCCAGTCTGTAATCACTCCCGGGTATCCTTTATGCTATATATAAACCATCTGAACCCCTCGATTAGATTCCAGTCTGTAATCACTCCCAGGTATCCATTTTTCTATAGATAAACCATCTGAACCCCTCGATTAGTTTCTAGTCTGTAATCACTCCCGAGCATCCATTACTCTATGTATAAACCATCTGAACCCCTCGATTAGATTCCAGTCAGTAATCACTCCCGGGTATCCTTTTTCTATATATAAACCATCTGAACACCTCGATTAGATTCCAGTCTGTAATCACTCCCGGGTATCCTTTTTCTATATATAAACCATCTGAACACCTCGAATAGATTCCAGTCTGCAATCACTCCTGGGTATCCATTATTCTACATATAAACCATCTGAACCCCTCGATTAGATTCCCGTATGTAATCACTCCCGGGTATCCATTATCCTATATATACACCATCTGAACCCCTCGATTAGTTTCCAGTCTGTAATCACTCCCAGGTATCCATTATTCTATATATATACCATCTGAACCCCTCGATTAGATTCCAGTCTGGAATCACTCCCGGGTATCCATTACTCTATATATAAACCATCTGAACACCTCAATTACATTCCAGTCTGTAATCATACCCGGGTATCCATTATTCTATATATAAACCATCTGAACCCCTCGATTAGATTCCAGTCTGTAATCTCTCCCGGGTATCCATTATTCTATATATAAACCATCTGAACCCCTCGATTAGATTCCAGTCTGTAATCACTCCCGGGTATCCTTTATGCTATATATAAACCATCTGAACCCCTCGATTAGATTCCAGTCTGTAATCACTCCCAGGTATCCATTTTTCTATAGATAAACCATCTGAACCCCTCGATTAGTTTCTAGTCTGTAATCACTCCCGAGCATCCATTACTCTATATATAAACCATCTGAACCCCTCGATTAGATTCCAGTCAGTAATCACTCCCGGGTATCCTTTTTCTATATATAAACCATCTGAACACCTCGATTAGATTCCAGTCTGTAATCACTCCCGGGTATCCTTTTTCTATATATAAACCATCTGAACACCTCGAATAGATTCCAGTCTGCAATCACTCCTGGGTATCCATTATTCTACATATAAACCATCTGAACCCCTCGATTAGATTCCCGTATGTAATCACTCCCGGGTATCCATTATCCTATATATACACCATCTGAACCCCTCGATTAGTTTCCAGTCTGTAATCACTCCCAGGTATCCATTATTCTATATATATACCATCTGAACCCCTCGATTAGATTCCAGTCTGTAATCACTCCCGGGTATCCATTACTCTATATATAAACCATCTGAACACCTCAATTACATTCCAGTCTGTAATCATACCCGGGTATCCATTATTCTATATATAAACCATCTGAACCCCTCGATTAGATTCCAGTCTGTAATCTCTCCCGGGTATCCATTATTCTATATATAAACCATCTGAACCCCTCGATTAGATTCCAGTCTGTAATCACTCCCGGGTATCCTTTATGCTATATATAAACCATCTGAACCCCTCGATTAGATTCCAGTCTGTAATCACTCCCAGGTATCCATTTTTCTATAGATAAACCATCTGAACCCCTCGATTAGTTTCTAGTCTGTAATCACTCCCGAGCATCCATTACTCTATATATAAACCATCTGAACCCCTCGATTAGATTCCAGTCAGTAATCACTCCCGGGTATCCTTTTTCTATATATAAACCATCTGAACACCTCGATTAGATTCCAGTCTGTAATCACTCCCGGGTATCCTTTTTCTATATATAAACCATCTGAACACCTCGAATAGATTCCAGTCTGCAATCACTCCTGGGTATCCATTATTCTACATATAAACCATCTGAACCCCTCGATTAGATTCCCGTATGTAATCACTCCCGGGTATCCATTATCCTATATATACACCATCTGAACCCCTCGATTAGTTTCCAGTCTGTAATCACTCCCAGGTATCCATTATTCTATATATATACCATCTGAACCCCTCGATTAGATTCCAGTCTGGAATCACTCCCGGGTATCCATTACTCTATATATAAACCATCTGAACACCTCAATTACATTCCAGTCTGTAATCATACCCGGGTATCCATTATTCTATATATAAACCATCTGAACCCCTCGATTAGATTCCAGTCTGTAATCACTCCCGGGTATCCATTATTCTATATATAAACCATCTGAACCCCTCGATTAGATTCCAGTCTGTAATCACTCCCGGGTATCCTTTATGCTCTATATAAACCATCTGAACCCCACGATTAGATTCCAGACTGTAATCACTCCCAGGTATCCATTATTCTATACATAAACCATCTGAACCCCTCGATTAGTTTCCAGTCTATAATCACTCCCGAGCATCCATTACTCTATATATAAACCATCTGAACCCCTCGATTAGATTCCAGTCTGTAATCACTCCCGGGTATCCTTTATTCTATATATAAACGATCTGAACACCTCGATTAGATTCCAGTCTGGAATCATTCCCGGGTATCCATTATTCTACATATAAACCATCTGAACCCCTCGATTAGATTCCAGTCTGTAATCACTCCCGGGTATCCAATATTCTATATATAAACCATCTGAACACCTCGATTAGATTCCAGTCTGTAATCACTCCCGGGCATCCTTTATTCTATATATAAACCATCTGAACACCTCGATTAGATTCCAGTCTGTAATCACTCCCGGGTATCCATTATTCTACATATAAACCATCTGAACCCCTCGATTAGATTCCAGTCTGTAATCACTCCCAGGTATCCAATGTTCTATATTTATACCATCTGAACCCCTCGATTAGTTTCCAGTCTGTAATCACTCCCGAGCATCCATTACTCTATATATAAACCATCTGAACCCACGATTAGATTCCAGTCTGTAATCACTCCCGGTAATCCATTATTCTATATATAAACCATCTGAACCCCTCGATTAGATTCCAGTCTGTAATCACTCCCAGGTTTCCATTATTCTATAAAAAACCATCTGAACCCCTCGATTAGTTTCCAGACTGTAATCACTCCCAGGTATCTATTACTCTGTATATAAACCATCTGAACCCCTCGATTAGATTCCAGTCTGTAATCACTCCCGGGTATCCTTTATTCTATAAAAAACCATCTGAACACCTCGATTAGATTCCAGTCTGTAATCACTCCCGGGTATCCATTATTCTATATATAAACCATCTGAACCCCTCGATTAGATTCCAGACTGTAATCATACCCGGGTATCCATTATTCTACATATAAATCACCTGAACCCCTCAATTAGATTCCAGTCTGTAATCACTCCCGGGTATCCATTATTCTATATATAAACCATCTGAACCCCTCGATTAGATTCCAGTCTGTAATCATACCCGGGTATCCATTATTCTTCATATAAATCACCTGAACCCCTCAATTAGATTCCAGTCTGTAATCACTCCCGGGTATCCATTATTCTATAGAGAAATCACCTGAACCCCTCGATTAGATTCCAGTCTGTAATCACTCCTAGGTATCCATTATTCCATAGAGAAATCACCTGAACCCCTCGATTAGATTCCAGTCTGTAATCACTCCCGGGTATCCATTATTCAATTTATAAACCATCTGTACCCCTCGATTAGATTCCAGTCTGTAATCACTCCCGGGTATCCATTATTCTATTTATAAACCATCTGAACCCTCGATTAGATTCCAGTCTGTAATCACTCCCGGGTATCCATTATTCTGCATATAAACCATCTGAACCCCTCGATTAGATTCCCATCTGTAATCACTCCCGAGCATCCATTATTCTATATATAAACCATCTGAACCCCTCGATTAGATTCCCGTCTGTAAACACTCCCGAGCATCCATTATTCTATATATAAACCATCTGAACCCCTCGATTAGATTCCCGTCTTTAATCACTCCCGGGTATCCATTATTCTATTTATAAACCATCTGAACCCCTCGATTAGATTCCAGTCTTTAATCACTCCCGAGCATCCATTATTCTATATATAAACCATCTGAACCCCTCGATTAGATTCCCGTCTGTAATCACTCCCGAGCATCCATTATTCTATATATAAACCATCTGAACACCTCGATTAGATTCCCGTCTGAAAACACTCCCGGGCATCCATTATTCTATATATAAACCATCTGAACCCCTCGATTAGATTCCAGTCTGTAATCACTCCCGGGTATCCATTATTCAATTTATAAACCATCTGAACCACTGGATTAGATTCCAGTCTGTAATCATACCCGGGTATCCATTATTTTACATAGAAACCATCTGAACCCCTCGATTAGATTCCAGTCTGTAATCACTCCCGGGTATCCATTATTCTATATATAAACCATCTGAACACCTCGATTAGATTCCAGTCTGTAATCACTCCCGAGCATCCATTATTCTATATATAAACCATCTGAACCCCTCGATTAGATTCCCGTCTGTAATCACACCCGAGCATCCATTATTCCATATATAAACCATCTGAACCCCTCGATTAGATTCCAGTCTGCAATCACTCCCGGGTATCCATTATTCAATTTATAAACCATCTGAACCACTCGATTAGATTCCAGTCTGTAATCACTCCCAGGTATCCATTATTCTATATATAAACCATCTGAACCCCTCGATTAGATTCCAGTCTGTAATCACTCCCGGGTATCCATTATTCTATATATAAACCATCTGAACCCCTCGATTAGATTCCAGTCTGTAATCACTCCCGGGTATCCTTTATGCTATATATAAACCATCTGAACCCCTCGATTAGATTCCAGTCTGTAATCACTCCCAGGTATCCATTTTTCTATAGATAAACCATCTGAACCCCTCGATTAGTTTCTAGTCTGTAATCACTCCCGAGCATCCATTACTCTATATATAAACCATCTGAACCCCTCGATTAGATTCCAGTCAGTAATCACTCCCGGGTATCCTTTTTCTATATATAAACCATCTGAACACCTCGATTAGATTCCAGTCTGTAATCACTCCCGGGTATCCTTTTTCTATATATAAACCATCTGAACACCTCGAATAGATTCCAGTCTGCAATCACTCCTGGGTATCCATTATTCTACATATAAACCATCTGAACCCCTCGATTAGATTCCCGTATGTAATCACTCCCGGGTATCCATTATCCTATATATACACCATCTGAACCCCTCGATTAGTTTCCAGTCTGTAATCACTCCCAGGTATCCATTATTCTATATATATACCATCTGAACCCCTCGATTAGATTCCAGTCTGTAATCACTCCCGGGTATCCATTACTCTATATATAAACCATCTGAACACCTCAATTACATTCCAGTCTGTAATCATACCCGGGTATCCATTATTCTATATATAAACCATCTGAACCCCTCGATTAGATTCCAGTCTGTAATCACTCCCGGGTATCCATTATTCTATATATAAACCATCTGAACCCCTCGATTAGATTCCAGTCTGTAATCACTCCCGGGTATCCTTTATGCTCTATATAAACCATCTGAACCCCTCGATTAGTTTCCAGACTGTAATCACTCCCAGGTATCCATTATTCTATACATAAACCATCTGATCCCCTCGATTAGTTTCCAGTCTATAATCACTCCCGAGCATCCATTACTCTATATATAAACCATCTGAACCCCTCGATTAGATTCCAGTCTGTAATCACTCCCGGGTATCCTTTATTCTATATATAAACGATCTGAACACCTCGATTAGATTCCAGTCTGGAATCATTCCCGGGTATCCATTATTCTACATATAAACCATCTGAACCCCTCGATTAGATTCCAGTCTGTAATCACTCCCGGGTATCTAATATTCTATATATAAACCATCTGAACACCTCGATTAGATTCCAGTCTGTAATCACTCCCGGGCATCCTTTATTCTATATATAAACCATCTGAACACCTCGATTAGATTCCAGTCTGTAATCACTCCCGGGTATCCATTATTCTACATATAAACCATCTGAACCCCTCGATTAGATTCCAGTCTGTAATCACTCCCAGGTATCCAATGTTCTATATTTATACCATCTGAACCCCTCGATTAGTTTCCAGTCTGTAATCACTCCCGAGCATCCATTACTCTATATATAAACCATCTGAACCCACGATTAGATTCCAGTCTGTAATCACTCCCGGTAATCCATTATTCTATATATAAACCATCTGAACCCCTCGATTAGATTCCAGTCTGTAATCACTCCCAGGTTTCCATTATTCTATAAAAAACCATCTGAACCCCTCGATTAGTTTCCAGACTGTAATCACTCCCAGGTATCTATTACTCTGTATATAAACCATCTGAACCCCTCGATTAGATTCCAGTCTGTAATCACTCCCGGGTATCCTTTATTCTATAAAAAACCATCTGAACACCTCGATTAGATTCCAGTCTGTAATCACTCCCGGGTATCCATTATTCTATATATAAACCATCTGAACCCCTCGATTAGATTCCAGACTGTAATCATACCCGGGTATCCATTATTCTACATATAAATCACCTGAACCCCTCAATTAGATTCCAGTCTGTAATCACTCCCGGGTATCCATTATTCTATATATAAACCATCTGAACCCCTCGATTAGATTCCAGTCTGTAAGCATACCCGGGTATCCATTATTCTTCATATAAATCACCTGAACCCCTCAATTAGATTCCAGTCTGTAATCACTCCTGGGTATCCATTATTCTATAGAGAAATCACCTGAACCCCTCGATTAGATTCCAGTCTGTAATCACTCCTAGGTATCCATTATTCCATAGAGAAATCACCTGAACCCCTCGATTAGATTCCAGTCTGTAATCACTCCCGGGTATCCATTATTCAATTTATAAACCATCTGTACCCCTCGATTAGATTCCAGTCTGTAATCACTCCCGGGTATCCATTATTCTATTTATAAACCATCTGAACCCTCGATTAGATTCCAGTCTGTAATCACTCCCGGGTATCCATTATTCTGCATATAAACCATCTGAACCCCTCGATTAGATTCCCATCTGTAATCACTCCCGAGCATCCATTATTCTATATATAAACCATCTGAACCCCTCGATTAGATTCCCGTCTGTAATCACTCCCGAGCATCCATTATTCTATATATAAACCATCTGAACACCTCGATTAGATTCCAGTCTGTAAACACTCCCGAGCATCCATTATTCTATATATAAACCATCTGAACCCCTCGATTAGATTCCCGTCTTTAATCACTCCCGGGTATCCATTATTCTATTTATAAACCATCTGAACCCCTCGATTAGATTCCAGTCTGTAATCACTCCCGAGCATCCATTATTCTATATATAAACCATCTGAACCCCTCGATTAGATTCCCGTCTGTAATCACTCCCGAGCATCCATTATTCTATATATAAACCATCTGAACACCTCGATTAGATTCCCGTCTGAAAACACTCCCGAGCATCCATTATTCTATATATAAACCATCTGAACCCCTCGATTAGATTCCAGTCTGTAATCACTCCCGGGTATCCATTATTCAATTTATAAACCATCTGAACCACTGGATTAGATTCCAGTCTGTAATCATACCCGGGTATCCATTATTTTACATAGAAACCATCTGAACCCCTCGATTAGATTCCAGTCTGTAATCACTCCCGGGTATCCATTATTCTATATATAAACCATCTGAACACCTCGATTAGATTCCAGTCTGTAATCACTCCCGGGTATCCATTATTCTATATATAAACCATCTGAACCCCTCGATTAGATTCCAGTCTGTAATCACTCCCGGGTATCCTTTATGCTATATATAAACCATCTGAACCCCTCGATTAGATTCCAGTCTGTAATCACTCCCAGGTATCCATTATTCTATATATAAACCATCTGAAGCCCTCGATTAGATTCCAGTCTGTAATCACTCCCAAGCATCCATTATTCTATATATAAACCATCTGAACACCTCGATTAGATTCCAGTCTGTAATCACTCCCAGGTATCCATTATTCTATATATAAACCATCTGAACCCCTCGATTAGATTCCAGTCTGTAATCACTCCCGGGTATCCTTTATGCTATATATAAACCATCTGAACCCCTCGATTAGATTCCAGTCTGTAATCACTCTCGGGTATCCATTATTCTATATATAAACCATCTGAACACCTCGATTAGATTCCAGTCTGTAATCACTCCCGGGTATCCTTTATGCTATATATAAACCATCTGAACCCCTCGATTAGATTCCAGTCTGTAATCACTCCCGGGTATCCATTATTCTATATATAAACCATCTGAACCCCTCGATTAGATTCCAGTCTGTAATCACTCCCGGGTATCCATTATTCTATATATAAACCATCTGAACCCCTCGATTAGATTCCAGTCTGTAATCACTCCCAGGTATCCATTATTCTATATATAAACCATCTGAACCCCTCGATTAGATTCCAGTCTGTAATCACTCCCGGGTATCCTTTATGCTATATATGAACCATCTGAACCCCTCGATTAGATTCCAGTCTGTAATCACTCCCGGGTATCCATTACTCTATATATAAACCATCTGAACCCCTCGATTAGATTCCAGTCTGTAATCACTCCCAGGTATCCATTATTCTATATATAAACCATCTGAACCCCTCGATTAGATTCCAGTCTGTAATCACTCCCGGGTATCCATTACTCTATATATAAACCATCTGAACCCCTCGATTAGATTCCAGTCTGTAATCACTCCCAGGTATCCATTATTCTATATATAAACCATCTGAACCCTCGATTAGATTCCCGTCTGTAAGCACTCCCGGGTATCCATTATTCTATATATAAACCATCTGAACCCCTCGATTAGATTCCAGTCTGTAATCACTCCCAGGTATCCTTTATTCTATATATAAACCATCTGAACCCCTCGATTAGATTCCCGTCTGTAAACACTCCCGAGCATCCATTATTCTATATATAAACCATCTGAACCCCTCGATTAGATTCCAGTCTGTAATCACTCCCGGGTATCCATTATTCTATATATAAACCATCTGAACCCCTCGATTAGATTCCAGTCTGTAATCACTCCCGGGTATCCTTTATGCTCTATATAAACCATCTGAACCCCTCGATTAGATTCCAGTCTGTAATCACTCCCGGGTATCCATTATTCTATATATAAACCATCTGAACCCCTCGATTAGATTCCAGTCTGTAATCACTCCCGGGTATCCATTATTCTATATATAAACCATCTGAACCCCTCGATTAGATTCCAGTCTGTAATCGCTCCCGGGTATCCATTATTCTATATATAAACCATCTGAACCCCTCGATCAGATTCCAGTCTGTAATCACTCCCGGGTATCCATTATTCTATATATAAACCATCTGAACCCCTCGATTAGATTCCAGTCTGTAATCACTCCCGGGTATCCATTATTCTATATATATACCATTTGAACACCTCGATTAGATTCCCGTCTGTAAACACTCCCGAGCATCCAATATTCTATATATAAACCATCTGAACCCCTCGATTAAATTCCAGTCTGTAATCATACCCGGGTATCCATTTTTCTACAGATAAACCATCTGAACCCCTCGATTAGATTCCAGTCTGTAATCACTCCCGGGTATCCATTATTCAATTTATAAACCATCTGAACCACTCGATTAGATTCCAGTCTGTAATCATACCCGGGTATCCATTATTCTACAGATAAACCATCTGAACCCCTCGATTAGATTCCAGTCTGTAATCACTCCCGGGTATCGATTATTCTATATATAAACCATCTGAACCCCTCGATTAGATTCCAGTCTGTAATCACTCCCAGGTATCCATTATTCTATATATAAACCATCTGAACCCCTCGATTAGTTTCCAGTCTATAATCACTCCCGAGCATCCATTACTCTATATATAAACCATCTGAACCCCTCGATTAGATTCCAGTCTGTAATCACTCCCGGGTATCCTTTATTCTATATATAAACCATCTGAACACCTCGATTAGATTCCAGTCTGTAATCATTCCCGGGTATCCTTTATTCTATATATAAACCATCTGAACACCTCGATTAGATTCCAGTCTGTAATCACTCCCGGGTATCCATTATTCTACATATAAACCATCTGAACCCCTCGATTAGATTCCAGTCTGTAATCACTCCCAGGTATCCAATATTCTATATTTATACCATCTGAACCCCTCGATTAGTTTCCAGTCTGTAATCACTCCCGAGCATCCATTACTCTATATATAAACCATCTGAACCCACGATCAGATTCCAGTCTGTAATCACTCCCGGGTATCCATTATTCTATATATGAACCAACTGAACACCTCGATTAGATTCCCGTCTGTAATCACTCCCGAGCATCCATTATTCTATATATAAACCATCTGAACCCCTCGATTAAATTCCAGTCTGTAATCACTCCCGGGTATCCATTATACAATTTATAAACCATCTGAACCCCTCGATTAGATTCCAGTCTCTAATCACTCCTAGGTATCTATTACTCTATATATAAACCATCTGAACCCCTCGAAAAGATTCCAGTCTGTAATCACTCCCGGGTATCCTTTATTCTATAAAAAACCATCTGAACACCTCGATTAGATTCCAGTCTGTAATCACTCCCGGGTATCCATTATTCAACATATAAACCATCCGAACCCCTCGATTAGATTCCCGTATATAATCACTCCTGAGCATCCATTATTCAATATATAAACCATCTGAACCCCTCGATTAGATTCCAGTCTGTAATCATACCCAGGTATCCATTATTCTACATATAAATCACCTGAACCCCTCGATTAGATTCCAGTCTGTAATCACTCCCAGGAATCCATTATTCCTTAGAGAAATCACCTGAACCCCTCGATTAGATTCCAGTCTGTAATCACTCCCGGGTATCCATTATTCTATTTATAAACCATCTGAACACCTCGATTAGATTCCAGTCTGTAATCACTCCCAGGTATCCATTATTCTATTTATAAACCATCTGAACACCTCGATTAGATTCCAGTCTGTAATCACTCCCAGGTATCCATTATTCTATTTATAAACCATCTGAACACCTCGATTAGATTCCAGTCTGTAATCACTCTCGGGTATCCATTATTCTATAGAGAAATCACCTGAACCCCTCGATTAGATTCCAGTCTGTAATCACTCCCAGGTATCCATTATTCTATATATAAACCATCTGAACCCCTCGATTAGATTCCAGTCTGTAATCACTCCCGGGTATCCATTATGCTATATATAAACCATCTGAACCCCTCGATTAGATTCCAGTCTGTAATCACTCCCAGGTATCCATTATTCTATGTGTAAACCATCTGAACCCCTCGATTAGTTTCCAGTCTGTAATCACTCCCGAGCATTCATTACTCTATATATAAACCATCTGAACCCCTCGATTAGATTCCAGTCTGTAATCACTCCCGGGTATCCTTTATTCTATATATAAACCATCTGAACACCTCGATTAGATTCCAGTCTGTAATCACTCCCGGGTATCCATTATTCTACATATAAAACATCTGAACCCCTTGATTAGATTCCCGTCTGTAATCACTCCTGCGCATCCATTATTCAATATATAAACCATCTGAACCCCTCAATTAGATTCCAGTCTGTAATCACTCCCGGGTATCCATTATTCAATTTATAAACCATCTTCACCACTCGATTAGATTCCAGTCTGTAATCATACCCGGGTATCCATTATTCTACATATAAACCATCTGAACCCCTCGATTAGATTCCAGTCTGTAATCACTCCCGGGTATCCATTATTCTATATATAAACCATCTGAACACCTCGATTAGATTCCAGTCTGTAATCACTCCCGGGTATCCATTATTCTATATATAAACCATCTGAACCCCTCGATTAGATTCCAGTCTGTAATCACTCCCGGTTATCCATTATTCTATATATAAACCATCTGAACCCCTCGATTAGATTCCAGTCTGTAATCACTCCCGGGTATCCTTTATTCTATATATAAACCATCTGAACACCTCGATTAGATTCCAGTCTGTAATCACTCCCGGGTATCCATTATTCTATATATAAACCATCTGAACCCCTCGATTAGATTCCAGTCTGTAATCATTCCCGGGTATCCTTTATTCCATATATAAACCATCTGAACCCCTCGATTAGATTCCCGTCTGTAAACACTCCCGAGCATCCATTATTCTATATATAAACCATCTGAACCCCTCGATTAGATTCCAGTCTGTAATCACTCCCGGGTATCCATTATTCTATATATAAACCATCTGAACACCTCGATTAGATTCCAGTCTGTAATCACTCCCGGGTATCCATTATTCTATATATAAACCATCAGAACCCCTCGAGTAGATTCCAGTCTGTAATCACTCCCGGGTATCCTTTATTCCATATATAAACCATCTGAACCCCTCGATTAGATTCCCGGCTGTAAACACTCCCGACCATCCATTATTCTATATATAAACCATCTGAACCCCTCGATTAGATTCCAGTCTGTAATCACTCCCGGGTATCCATTATTCAATTTATAAACCATCTGAACCACTCGATTAGATTCCAGTCTGTAATCACTCCCGGGTATCCATTATTCTATATATAAACCATCTGAACCCCTCGATTAGATTCCAGTCTGTAAACACTCCCGGGTATCCATTATTCTATATATAAACCATCTGAACCCCTCGATTAGATTCCAGTCTGTAATCACTCCCGGGTATCCTTTATGCTCTATATAAACCATCTGAACCCCTCGATTAGATTCCAGTCTGTAATCACTCCCAGGTATCCATTATTCTATATATAAACCATCTGAACCCCTCGATTAGATTCCAGTCTGTAATCACTCCCAGGTATCCATTATTCTATATATAAACCATCTGAACCCCTCGATTAGATTCCAGTCTGTAATCACTCCCGGGTATCCTTTATGCTATATATAAACCATCTGAACCCCTCGATTAGATTCCAGTCTGTAATCACTCCCGGGTATCCTTTATGCTCTATATAAACCATGTGAACCCCTCGATTAGATTCCAGTCTGTAATCACTCCCAGGTATCCATTATTCTATATATATACCATCTGAACACCTCGATTAGATTCCCGTCTGTAAACACTCCCGAGCTTCCATTATTCTATATATAAACCATCTGAACCCCTCGATTAGATTCCAGTCTGTAATCACTCCCGGGTATCCTTTATGCTCTATATAAACCATGTGAACCCCTCGATTAGATTCCAGTCTGTAATCACTCCCAGGTATCCATTATTCTATATCTATACCATCTGAACACCTCGATTAGATTCCAGTCTGTAATCACTCCCGGGTATCCATTATTCTACATATAAACCATCTGAACCCCTCGATTAGATTCCAGTCTGTAATCACTCCCAGGTATCCAATATTCTATATTTATACCATCTGAACCCCTCGATTAGTTTCCAGTCTGTAATCACTTCCGAGCATCCATTACTCTATATATAAACCATCTGAACCCACGATTAGGTTCCAGTCTGTAATCACTCCCGGGTATCCATTAGTCTGTCTATTTACCATCTGAACCCCTCGATTAGATTCCCGTCTGTAATCACTCCCAGGCATCCATTATTCTATATATAAACCATCTGAACCCCTCGATTAGATTCCCGTCTGTAATCACTCCCGAGCATCCATTATTCTATATATAAACCATCTGAACACCTCGATTAGATTCCCGTCTGAAAACACTCCCGAGCATCCATTATTCTATATATAAACCATCTGAACCCCTCGATTAGATTCCAGTCTGTAATCACTCCCGGGTATCCATTATTCAATTTATAAACCATCTGAACCACTGGATTAGATTCCAGTCTGTAATCATACCCGGGTATCCATTATTTTACATAGAAACCATCTGAACCCCTCGATTAGATTCCAGTCTGTAATCACTCCCGGGTATCCATTATTCTATATATAAACCATCTGAACACCTCGATTAGATTCCAGTCTGTAATCACTCCCGGGTATCCATTATTCTATATATAAACCATCTGAACCCCTCGATTAGATTCCAGTCTGTAATCACTCCCGGGTATCCTTTATGCTATATATAAACCATCTGAACCCCTCGATTAGATTCCAGTCTGTAATCACTCCCAGGTATCCATTATTCTATATATAAACCATCTGAAGCCCTCGATTAGATTCCAGTCTGTAATCACTCCCAAGCATCCATTATTCTATATATAAACCATCTGAACACCTCGATTAGATTCCAGTCTGTAATCACTCCCAGGTATCCATTATTCTATATATAAACCATCTGAACCCCTCGATTAGATTCCAGTCTGTAATCACTCCCGGGTATCCTTTATGCTATATATAAACCATCTGAACCCCTCGATTAGATTCCAGTCTGTAATCACTCTCGGGTATCCATTATTCTATATATAAACCATCTGAACACCTCGATTAGATTCCAGTCTGTAATCACTCCCGGGTATCCTTTATGCTATATATAAACCATCTGAACCCCTCGATTAGATTCCAGTCTGTAATCACTCCCGGGTATCCATTATTCTATATATAAACCATCTGAACCCCTCGATTAGATTCCAGTCTGTAATCACTCCCGGGTATCCATTATTCTATATATAAACCATCTGAACCCCTCGATTAGATTCCAGTCTGTAATCACTCCCAGGTATCCATTATTCTATATATAAACCATCTGAACCCCTCGATTAGATTCCAGTCTGTAATCACTCCCGGGTATCCTTTATGCTATATATGAACCATCTGAACCCCTCGATTAGATTCCAGTCTGTAATCACTCCCGGGTATCCATTACTCTATATATAAACCATCTGAACCCCTCGATTAGATTCCAGTCTGTAATCACTCCCAGGTATCCATTATTCTATATATAAACCATCTGAACCCCTCGATTAGATTCCAGTCTGTAATCACTCCCGGGTATCCATTACTCTATATATAAACCATCTGAACCCCTCGATTAGATTCCAGTCTGTAATCACTCCCAGGTATCCATTATTCTATATATAAACCATCTGAACCCTCGATTAGATTCCCGTCTGTAAGCACTCCCGGGTATCCATTATTCTATATATAAACCATCTGAACCCCTCGATTAGATTCCAGTCTGTAATCACTCCCAGGTATCCTTTATTCTATATATAAACCATCTGAACCCCTCGATTAGATTCCCGTCTGTAAACACTCCCGAGCATCCATTATTCTATATATAAACCATCTGAACCCCTCGATTAGATTCCAGTCTGTAATCACTCCCGGGTATCCATTATTCTATATATAAACCATCTGAACCCCTCGATTAGATTCCAGTCTGTAATCACTCCCGGGTATCCTTTATGCTCTATATAAACCATCTGAACCCCTCGATTAGATTCCAGTCTGTAATCACTCCCGGGTATCCATTATTCTATATATAAACCATCTGAACCCCTCGATTAGATTCCAGTCTGTAATCACTCCCGGGTATCCATTATTCTATATATAAACCATCTGAACCCCTCGATTAGATTCCAGTCTGTAATCGCTCCCGGGTATCCATTATTCTATATATAAACCATCTGAACCCCTCGATCAGATTCCAGTCTGTAATCACTCCCGGGTATCCATTATTCTATATATAAACCATCTGAACCCCTCGATTAGATTCCAGTCTGTAATCACTCCCGGGTATCCATTATTCTATATATATACCATTTGAACACCTCGATTAGATTCCCGTCTGTAAACACTCCCGAGCATCCAATATTCTATATATAAACCATCTGAACCCCTCGATTAAATTCCAGTCTGTAATCATACCCGGGTATCCATTATTCTACAGATAAACCATCTGAACCCCTCGATTAGATTCCAGTCTGTAATCACTCCCGGGTATCCATTATTCAATTTATAAACCATCTGAACCACTCGATTAGATTCCAGTCTGTAATCATACCCGGGTATCCATTATTCTACAGATAAACCATCTGAACCCCTCGATTAGATTCCAGTCTGTAATCACTCCCGGGTATCGATTATTCTATATATAAACCATCTGAACCCCTCGATTAGATTCCAGTCTGTAATCACTCCCAGGTATCCATTATTCTATATATAAACCATCTGAACCCCTCGATTAGTTTCCAGTCTATAATCACTCCCGAGCATCCATTACTCTATATATAAACCATCTGAACCCCTCGATTAGATTCCAGTCTGTAATCACTCCCGGGTATCCTTTATTCTATATATAAACCATCTGAACACCTCGATTAGATTCCAGTCTGTAATCATTCCCGGGTATCCTTTATTCTATATATAAACCATCTGAACACCTCGATTAGATTCCAGTCTGTAATCACTCCCGGGTATCCATTATTCTACATATAAACCATCTGAACCCCTCGATTAGATTCCAGTCTGTAATCACTCCCAGGTATCCAATATTCTATATTTATACCATCTGAACCCCTCGATTAGTTTCCAGTCTGTAATCACTCCCGAGCATCCATTACTCTATATATAAACCATCTGAACCCACGATCAGATTCCAGTCTGTAATCACTCCCGGGTATCCATTATTCTATATATGAACCAACTGAACACCTCGATTAGATTCCCGTCTGTAATCACTCCCGAGCATCCATTATTCTATATATAAACCATCTGAACCCCTCGATTAAATTCCAGTCTGTAATCACTCCCGGGTATCCATTATACAATTTATAAACCATCTGAACCCCTCGATTAGATTCCAGTCTCTAATCACTCCTAGGTATCTATTACTCTATATATAAACCATCTGAACCCCTCGAAAAGATTCCAGTCTGTAATCACTCCCGGGTATCCTTTATTCTATAAAAAACCATCTGAACACCTCGATTAGATTCCAGTCTGTAATCACTCCCGGGTATCCATTATTCAACATATAAACCATCTGAACCCCTCGATTAGATTCCCGTATATAATCACTCCTGAGCATCCATTATTCAATATATAAACCATCTGAACCCCTCGATTAGATTCCAGTCTGTAATCATACCCAGGTATCCATTATTCTACATATAAATCACCTGAACCCCTCGATTAGATTCCAGTCTGTAATCACTCCCAGGAATCCATTATTCCTTAGAGAAATCACCTGAACCCCTCGATTAGATTCCAGTCTGTAATCACTCCCGGGTATCCATTATTCTATTTATAAACCATCTGAACACCTCGATTAGATTCCAGTCTGTAATCACTCCCAGGTATCCATTATTCTATTTATAAACCATCTGAACACCTCGATTAGATTCCAGTCTGTAATCACTCCCAGGTATCCATTATTCTATTTATAAACCATCTGAACACCTCGATTAGATTCCAGTCTGTAATCACTCTCGGGTATCCATTATTCTATAGAGAAATCACCTGAACCCCTCGATTAGATTCCAGTCTGTAATCACTCCCAGGTATCCATTATTCTATATATAAACCATCTGAACCCCTCGATTAGATTCCAGTCTGTAATCACTCCCGGGTATCCATTATGCTATATATAAACCATCTGAACCCCTCGATTAGATTCCAGTCTGTAATCACTCCCAGGTATCCATTATTCTATGTGTAAACCATCTGAACCCCTCGATTAGTTTCCAGTCTGTAATCACTCCCGAGCATTCATTACTCTATATATAAACCATCTGAACCCCTCGATTAGATTCCAGTCTGTAATCACTCCCGGGTATCCTTTATTCTATATATAAACCATCTGAACACCTCGATTAGATTCCAGTCTGTAATCACTCCCGGGTATCCATTATTCTACATATAAAACATCTGAACCCCTTGATTAGATTCCCGTCTGTAATCACTCCTGCGCATCCATTATTCAATATATAAACCATCTGAACCCCTCAATTAGATTCCAGTCTGTAATCACTCCCGGGTATCCATTATTCAATTTATAAACCATCTTCACCACTCGATTAGATTCCAGTCTGTAATCATACCCGGGTATCCATTATTCTACATATAAACCATCTGAACCCCTCGATTAGATTCCAGTCTGTAATCACTCCCGGGTATCCATTATTCTATATATAAACCATCTGAACACCTCGATTAGATTCCAGTCTGTAATCACTCCCGGGTATCCATTATTCTATATATAAACCATCTGAACACCTCGATTAGATTCCAGTCTGCAATCACTCCCGGGTATCCATTATTCAATTTATAAACCATCTGAACCCCTCGATTAGATTCCAGTCTGTAATCACTCCCGGGTATCCATTATTCTATATATAAACCATCTGAACCCCTCGATTAGATTCCAGTCTGTAATCACTCCCGGTTATCCATTATTCTATATATAAACCATCTGAACCCCTCGATTAGATTCCAGTCTGTAATCACTCCCGGGTATCCTTTATTCTATATATAAACCATCTGAACACCTCGATTAGATTCCAGTCTGTAATCACTCCCGGGTATCCATTATTCTATATATAAACCATCTGAACCCCTCGATTAGATTCCAGTCTGTAATCATTCCCGGGTATCCTTTATTCCATATATAAACCATCTGAACCCCTCGATTAGATTCCCGTCTGTAAACACTCCCGAGCATCCATTATTCTATATATAAACCATCTGAACCCCTCGATTAGATTCCAGTCTGTAATCACTCCCGGGTATCCATTATTCTATATATAAACCATCTGAACACCTCGATTAGATTCCAGTCTGTAATCACTCCCGGGTATCCATTATTCTATATATAAACCATCAGAACCCCTCGAGTAGATTCCAGTCTGTAATCACTCCCGGGTATCCTTTATTCCATATATAAACCATCTGAACCCCTCGATTAGATTCCCGGCTGTAAACACTCCCGACCATCCATTATTCTATATATAAACCATCTGAACCCCTCGATTAGATTCCAGTCTGTAATCACTCCCGGGTATCCATTATTCAATTTATAAACCATCTGAACCACTCGATTAGATTCCAGTCTGTAATCACTCCCGGGTATCCATTATTCTATATATAAACCATCTGAACCCCTCGATTAGATTCCAGTCTGTAAACACTCCCGGGTATCCATTATTCTATATATAAACCATCTGAACCCCTCGATTAGATTCCAGTCTGTAATCACTCCCGGGTATCCTTTATGCTCTATATAAACCATCTGAACCCCTCGATTAGATTCCAGTCTGTAATCACTCCCAGGTATCCATTATTCTATATATAAACCATCTGAACCCCTCGATTAGATTCCAGTCTGTAATCACTCCCAGGTATCCATTATTCTATATATAAACCATCTGAACCCCTCGATTAGATTCCAGTCTGTAATCACTCCCGGGTATCCTTTATGCTATATATAAACCATCTGAACCCCTCGATTAGATTCCAGTCTGTAATCACTCCCGGGTATCCTTTATGCTCTATATAAACCATGTGAACCCCTCGATTAGATTCCAGTCTGTAATCACTCCCAGGTATCCATTATTCTATATATATACCATCTGAACACCTCGATTAGATTCCCGTCTGTAAACACTCCCGAGCTTCCATTATTCTATATATAAACCATCTGAACCCCTCGATTAGATTCCAGTCTGTAATCACTCCCGGGTATCCTTTATGCTCTATATAAACCATGTGAACCCCTCGATTAGATTCCAGTCTGTAATCACTCCCAGGTATCCATTATTCTATATCTATACCATCTGAACACCTCGATTAGATTCCAGTCTGTAATCACTCCCGGGTATCCATTATTCTACATATAAACCATCTGAACCCCTCGATTAGATTCCAGTCTGTAATCACTCCCAGGTATCCAATATTCTATATTTATACCATCTGAACCCCTCGATTAGTTTCCAGTCTGTAATCACTTCCGAGCATCCATTACTCTATATATAAACCATCTGAACCCACGATTAGGTTCCAGTCTGTAATCACTCCCGGGTATCCATTAGTCTGTCTATTTACCATCTGAACCCCTCGATTAGATTCCCGTCTGTAATCACTCCCAGGCATCCATTATTCTATATATAAACCATCTGAACCCCTCGATTAGATTCCAGTCTGTAATCACTCCCGGGTATCCTTTATGCTATATATAAACCATCTGAACCCCTCGATTAGATTCCAGTCTGTAATCACTCCCGGGTATCCTTTATGCTCTATATAAACCATGTGAACCCCTCGATTAGATTCCAGTCTGTAATCACTCCCAGGTATCCAATATTCTATATTTATACCATCTGAACCCCTCGATTAGTTTCCAGTCTGTAATCACTCCCGAGCATCCATTACTCTATATATAAACCATCTGAACCCACGATTAGATTCCAGTCTGTAATCACTCCCGGGTATCCATTAGTCTGTCTATAAACCATCTGAACCCCTCGATTAGATTCCCGTCTGTAATCGCTCCCGAGCATCCATTATTCTATATATGAACCATCTGAACCCCTCGATTAGATTCCCGTCTGTAATCACTCCCGAGCATCCATTATTCTATATATAAACCATCTGAACCCCTCGATTAGATTCCCGTCTGTAATCACTCCCGAGCATCCATTATTCTATATATAAACCATCAGAACCCCTCGATTAAATTCCAGTCTGTAATCACTCCCGGGTATCCATTATTCTATATATAAACCATCTGAACCCCTCGATTAGATTCCAGTCTGTAAACACTCCCGGGTATCCATTATTCTATATATAAACCATCTGAACCCCTCGATTAGATTCCAGTCTGTAATCACTCCCAGGTATCCATTATTCTATATATAAACCATCTGAACCCCTCGATTAGATTCCAGTCTGTAATCACTCCCAGGTATCCATTATTCTATATATAAACCATCTGAACCCCTCGATTAGATTCCAGTCTGTAATCACTCCCGGGTATCCATTATTCTATATATAAACCATCTGAACCCCTCGATTAGATTCCAGTCTGTAATCACTCCCGGGTATCCTTTATGCTCTATATAAACCATGTGAACCCCTCGATTAGATTCCAGTCTGTAATCACTCCCAGGTATCCATTATTCTATATATATACCATCTGAACACCTCGATTAGATTCCCGTCTGTAAACACTCCCGAGCTTCCATTATTCTATATATAAACCATCTGAACCCCTCGATTAGATTCCAGTCTGTAATCACTCCCGGGTATCCTTTATGCTCTATATAAACCATGTGAACCCCTCGATTAGATTCCAGTCTGTAATCACTCCCAGGTATCCATTATTCTATATATATACCATCTGAACACCTCGATTAGATTCCAGTCTGTAATCACTCCCGGGTTTCCATTATTCTATATATAAACCTTCTGAACACGTCGATTAGATTCCAGTCTGTAATCACACCCGGGTATCCATTATTCTACATATAAACCATCTGAACCCCTCGATTAGATTCCAGTCTGTAATCACTCCCAGGTATCCAATATTCTATATTTATACCATCTGAACCCCTCGATTAGTTTCCAGTCTGTAATCACTCCCGAGCATCCATTACTCTATATATAAACCATCTGAACCCACGATTAGATTCCAGTCTGTAATCACTCCCGGGTATCCATTAGTCTGTCTATAAACCATCTGAACCCCTCGATTAGATTCCCGTCTGTAATCACTCCCGAGCATCCATTATTCTATATATAAACCATCTGAACCCCTCGATTAGATTCCCGTCTGTAATCACTCCCGAGCATCCATTATTCTATATATAAACCATCAGAACCCCTCGATTAGATTCCAGTCTGTAATCACTCCCGGGTATCCATTATACAATTTATAAACCATCAGAACCCCTCGATTAGATTCCAGTCTGTAATCACTCCCGGGTATCCTTTATTCTATAAAAAACCATCTGAACACCTCGATTAGATTCCAGTCTATAATCACTCCCAGGTATCCATTATTCTATATATAAACCATCTGAACCCCTCGATTAGTTTCCAGTCTGTAATCGCTCCCAGGTATCTATTACTCTATATATAAACCATCTGAACCCCTCGAAAAGATTCCAGTCTGTAATCACTCCCGGGTATCCTTTATTCTATAAAAAACCATCTGAACACCTCGATTAGATTCCAGTCTGTAATCACTCCCGGGTATCCATTATTCTACATATAAACCATCTGAACCCCTCGATTAGATTCCCGTATATAATCACTCCTGAGCATCCATTATTCAATATATAAACCATCTGAACCCCTCGATTAGATTCCAGTCTGTAATCACTCCCAGGTATCCATTATTCCATAGAGAAATCACCTGAACCCCTCGATTAGATTCCAGTCTTAATCACTCCCGGGTATCCATTATTCGATAGAGAAATCACCTGAACCCCTCGATTAGATTCCAGTCTGTAATCACTCCTAGGTATCCATTATTTTATAGAGAAATCACCTGAACCCCTCGATTAGATTCCAGTCTGTAATCACTCCCAGGTATCCATTATTCTATTTATAAACCATCTGAACACCTCGTTTAGATTCCAGTCTGTAATCACTCCCAGGTATCCATTATTCTATTTATAAACCATCTGAACACCTCGTTTAGATTCCAGTCTGTAATCACTCCCAGGTATCCATTATTCTATATATAAACCATCTGAACCCCTCGATTAGTTTCCAGTCTGTAATCACTCCCGAGCATCCATTATTCTATATAGAAACCATCAGAACCCCTCGATTAAATTCCAGTCTGTAATCACTCCCAGGTATCCATTATTCTATATATAAACCATCTGAACCCCTCGATTAGTTTCCAGTCTGTAATCACTCCCGAGCATCCATTATTCTATATATAAACCATCTGAACCCCTCGATTAAATTCCAGTCTGTAATCACTCCCGGGTATCCATTATACAATTTATAAACCATCGGATCCCCTCGATTAGATTCCAGTCTGTAATCACTCCCGGGTATCCATTATTCTATATATAAACCATCTGAACCCCTCGAAAAGATTCCAGTCTGTAATCACTCCCGGGTATCCTTTATTCTATAAAAAACCATCTGAACACCTCGATTAGATTCCAGTCTGTAATCGCTCCCAGGTATCTATTACTCTATATATAAACCATCTGAACCCCTCGAAAAGATTCCAGTCTGTAATCACTCCCGGGTATCCTTTATTCTATAAAAAACCATCTGAACACCTCGATTAGATTCCAGTCTGTAATCGCTCCCAGGTATCTATTACTCTATATATAAACCATCTGAACCCCTCGATTAGTTTCCAGTCTGTAATCGCTCCCAGGTATCTATTACTCTATATATAAACCATCTGAACCCCTCGAAAAGATTCCAGTCTGTAATCACTCCCGGGTATCCTTTATTCTATAAAAAACCATCTGAACACCTCGATTAGATTCCAGTCTGTAATCACTCCCGGGTATCCATTATTCTACATATAAACCATCTGAACCCCTCGATTAGATTCCCGTATATAATCACTCCTGAGCATCCATTATTCAATATATAAACCATCTGAACCCCTCGATTAGATTCCAGTCTGTAATCACTCCCGGGTATCCATTATGCTATATATAAACCATCTGAACCCCTCGATTCGATTCCAGTCTGTAATCACTCCCGGGTATCCATTATGCTATATATAAACCATCTGAACCCCTCGATTAGATTCCAGTCTGTAATCACTCCCGGGTATCCATTATTCTATATATAAACCATCTCAACCCCTCGATTAGATTCCAGTCTGTAATCACTCCCGGGTATCCATTATGCTATATATAAACCATCTGAACCCCTCGATTAGATTCCAGTCTGTAATCACTCCCAGGTATCCATTATTCTATGTATAAACCATCTGAACCCCTCGATTAGATTCCAGTCCGTAATCACTCCCGGGTATCCTTTATTCTATATATAAACCATCTGAACACCTCGATTAGATTCCAGTCTGTAATCGCTCCCGGGTATCCATTATTCTACATATAAAACATCTGAACCCCTTGATTAGATTTCCATCTGTCATCACTCCCGGGTATCCATTATTCAATATATAAACCATCTGAACCCCTCGATTAGATTCCAGTCTGTAATCACTCCCAGGTATCCATTATTCTATAGAGAAATCACCTGAACCCCTCGATTAGATTCCAGTCTGTAATCACTCCCAGGTATCCATTATTCTATAGAGAAATCACCTGAACCCCTCGATTAGATTCCAGTCTGTAATCACTCCCATTTATCCATTATTCTATTTATAAACCATCTGAACCCCTCGATTAGATTCCAGTCTGTAATCATTCCCGGGTATCCATTATTCAATTTATAAACCATCTTAACCCCTCGATTAGATTCCAGTCTGTAATCACTCCCGGGTATCCATTATTCTATAGAGAAATCACCTGAACCCCTCGATTAGATTCCAGTCTTTAATCACTCCCAGGTATCCATTATTCTATTTATAAACCATCTGAACACCTCGATTAGATTCCGATCTGTAATCACTCCCGGGTATCCATTAATCTATAGAGAAATCACCTGAACCCCTCGATTTGATTCCAGTCTGTAATCACTCCCAGGTATCCATTATTCTATAGAGAAATCACCTGAACCCCTCGATTGGATTCCAGTCTGTAATCACTCCCAGGTATCCATTATTCTATTTATAAACCATCTGAACCCCTCTATTAGATTCCAGTCTGTAATCATTCCCGGGTATCCATTATTCTATATATTAACCATCTGAACCCCTCGATTAGATTCCAGTCTGTAATCACTCCCGGGTATCCATTATTCTATATATAAACCATCTGAACCCCTCGATTAGATTCCAGTCTGTAATCACTCCCGGGTATCCATTATTCTATATATAAACCATCTGAACCCCTCGATTAGATTCCAGTCTGTAATCACTCCCAGGTATCCATTATTCTATATATAAACCATCTGAACCCCTCGATTAGATTCCAGTCTGTAATCATTCCTGGGTATCCATTATTCTATATATAAACCATCTGAACCCCTCGATTAGATTCCAGTCTGTAATCACTCCCAGGTATCCATTATTCTATATCAACAATCTGAACCCCTCGATTAGATTCCAGTCTGTAATCATTCCCGGGTATCCATTATTCTATATATAAACCATCTGAACCCCTCGATTAGATTCCAGTCTGTAATCATTCCCGGGTATCCATTATTCTATATATAAACCATCTGAACCCCTCGATTAGATTCCAGTCTGTAATCACTCCCAGGTATCCATTATTCTATATAAACCATCTGAGCCCCTCGATTAGATTCCAGTCTGTAATCATTCCTGGGTATCCATTATTCTATATATAATCTATCTGAACCCCTCGATTAGATTCCAGGTGGATCAAATTGGCTTTGAGGAATGAGGATCTTAGGGATAAGAAGGGACATCTTCACTCAGTGGATTATGAAGTTGAGGGATGAGTGACCAGGGAAGGTCATTGTGTGGACAGTACAAATGACCCAGAAAGGCGATTAGACCTGTTTACCGAGAGCAATGGAATTGAAGGATATGACCAGGTGGTGTTTATCTGTGGGTGGGTAAGGTTTAATGGTCTTCCTCATGTTGCTAAAATTTCTCAAGTTTAGTGAGAGGAAAGGGGAGGGCTTTTATCACTCTGCTGTATTTAGACTTTGGACTGAAAGAGGGCAGCATAACCTTTCAGAACAGGTTCAACATCTCCCTCTTTATTCCAATTAAAAGGGCAATGCCCACTCGGTTACTTCAGTGAACTGCAGACACACCCTCACATGTAGACACACACAAGCAAACTCACACCTACTTACATTCTCACATATACGTACACACAGATTAACTCCACATCGACACACACAGGTACCCTGTCACATAGACAAACACAGATACGCTCTCACGTGCACATATACACACACTTTCTCTTATATATTTATAAATAGATACCCAAACAAATGTGCATCGATACACACATTTTCCTGCTGGACAATGATCGGGAGCTGGAACTCTGCTTGTTTTTTTTTCCCCAAGGGCAGCTAAGACCAATTATAGTGCCTACTCCTGTCCCAGCTAAGATCAATTGTTGTGACTTACCCCTGACCCTGATAAGACAAATTGTAATGATCTACTCCTCTCACAGATAAGACCAAGTAATTCACCACAAATTAAAGCTGGCCTGTGAACTATTTTCCTTCTTTGTGTTTGATGAGTGTTTTAGTGTGTGTTCTAGGTGGAATGTTTCAGTATCTTGTGTATTGTCAGAAACTGTGTGTTAATATAATTCTTTACCATTGCCATTGGTAGGAACTTCAGTGGCATCTGTGATTACAATAGAATCATTTGGATTTATATATGTTTGTACAATAGTTTCTGTCCTTTCATATGTGACACAAGAACATAAAGAAATAAGAAATATGAGCAGGAGTAAGCCATACAGCCCCTTGAACCTGCTCTGCCATTAAATGAGCTGGTTATGCATCTCCCACTGTTTTTATTTCCATTAAAGGCAATCGGGGGAAATATCCTCTTTTGGTTTTGCCGCGTTGTCTTCTTTTGTGGTGCCTTGCGACGTCAGTGGATATAAAAATGGCATGAGATGTTCGACGGGTTGCCAATTCACTTTCACACTATTGCAGGACGTCAACAATCCATCTCCACAGTGTTCTGGCCAATATCCATCTCTCAAACAACACCAGCATTGTGAACATTGAAGGGGTCATCGACAGTGCTGTCAAGCAGCACATGCTTAGCAATAACCTGCTCAGTGATGCTCAGTTTGGGTTCCGCCAGGGCCACTCAGCTACTGACCTCATTACAGCTTGGTTCAAACATGGACAAAAGAGCTGAACTCAAGAAGTGAGGTGAGAGTGACTGCCCTTGACATCAAGGCAGCATTTGATCGAGTACGGCATCAAGTGCCCTAGTAAAACTGGAGTCAATGGGAATCAGTGGGAAAACTCTCTGCTGGTTGGAGTCATACCTCACACAAAGGAAGATGGTTGTGGTTGTTGGAGGTCAATCATCTCAGTGCTACATAGCATGGATGCATTTAAGGGGAAGCTCATTGAGTACATTAAATAGAAACAACAGAGGTTATGCTGACAGGGTGAGAAGAAGCAAGGTGGGAGGAGGCTTGTGTGGAGCACAATCACTGGCATAGATCTGTTGGGCCGAATGACCCATTTCAGTACTATAAGTTCTGCATAATTAAAAGTATTATTGTCTCTCATCTTGTTACAGACACCAAGCTTTAAAAAAAGGTAAAGAGTACATATTGAGTGCATCAGTAAATGAACACAAGCGAGAGCCACAGTGATACTGGAAACATATGGAAAAGAGAGGAGGCTGACTCTGTTGCATAGACTAGACTCGTATTCCATTGAGTTGAGAAGATTAGAAGGTAATCTATTTGAGATGTTTAAGATGATTCAAAGAGTTGAAAGGGTCAATAGAAATTATGTACTCTGGTGGGGGAGTCCAAAAGAAGAGGGCATAATCTTAAAAGTAGAGCTCGGACATTCAGTGTTAATTCTACAAACACTTCTTATAGAGTAATAAAGTCATCAAGTCATTATGGCATAGAAAGAGGCCATTTAGCTGATCGGGTCCATGCTGGTTCTCAATAAAGCAATCCAATCAGTTCTCCTCGCCTGTTGTTTTCCCGTAACCCTGCAAGTTTATTTCCCTCAAGTGCCCATTCAATTTCCATTTGAAATCATTAATCATCTCCGCTTCCACCACCCTCATAGGCAATGAATTCTAGGTGTTATGATCAGGTGAGGAGGGGTCACAAGGCTCCCCTCTTGTCCTTCCTCTTATTTGAGCACAACAGGGTTTATCCCTTTTTTAAGCAGTGGATGTGCTTACCACTTCAGTGAGTGTTTTACCTTTTACCTTTGTTGTGATTGTAAAAGCACCAATTGGAAAGGTTTTCTTCAGTTTAAACAAGAAAGAGGTGAGTTTATTATATTTAAAAGTCTAAACCTGATCTAAATAAAAATAATAAAATTATGCTACACTTTCACGCACACGCGCACAGGAGAATCACACACACACAAATCCATTACAGGATGTTGAGGAATAGATTTGTGTTAGATTAGAGTCCAGAACAAATAAAAATATTATTAAGTCTGTCGTGATTTTAGTGGTCTTCTGGTTGAATTTGTGGTCCTGAAGTTCTGAGTTGGTAGTTGTTCTTGGAGACAGTTGAGCAGAGGGTTTCCTTCTCGGTGTCTTTGTCTTGGATCTAGCAGACAGCAGCTAGGCTTCGCATGCCCCACACCAGGTCTTCTGGAGAGAAAGAGAGAGAGTCCTTCTCGCTTCTGCATAGATTGAAGGAAACTCCCAGCTTTCACAGAGATGGACAGATGGTCACATGACTGTCTCAGTGTATTCGCTGGTACCTTCTAATGAGATACAAGTTTCTACAGCTATTTTGGCAGCATCCTCTTTCTTCGTAAACAACAATACAAAGTATTCATTAAGTGTCTAACCTTACCTCTAAACGTATATCACTCTCTTTGTCCCTAATAGGCCCCACCCCTCCTCTTACTATGTGCTTACTATTTACATGTCAATAGTAGATTTTCGGGTTTCCTTTATGTTATTTATTATTTTATTCTGATCTTCGCTTTGTCAGTCTTATTTTCCTCTTCATTTTTGGCCTGGTTCTCACTTGCAGAATTCACCTGACATGCACCATAGACCCTCTTTTTTTGTTTCATCAAATGCATGGGAACACCACCACCTGCAAGTTCCCTCTTCTTCAAATAGTGCTATGAAATCGTTTGCTTCCACCTGTGATGGTTCCCTCAGTTTAGCACCTCTTCCAAAAGACAGTACCTCTGGCAGTGCAGTGTTCCCTCAGTACCGCACGACAGTGTCAGCCTGGATTTTGTGCTGTGGTTGGAGTTGGACTGTGAACCCACAACTTCCACAGTGGGGAGGCAGTGACATAGTGGTAATGTCACTGGATTGGTAATCTAGAGCCCAGGCTAATGCTCTGAGGACATGGGTTTGAATCCCACCACAGCAGACAGTGAGATTTGAATTCAATTAATAAAAGTCTGGAATTAAAAAGCTACTCTAATGGTGGCCATGAAACCATTGTTGATTGTAGTAAAAATTCCTCTGGTTCATTAATGCCCTTTAGGGAAGGAAATCTGCTGTCCTTACCTGGCCCTGGCCTACATGTGACTCCAGACCCACAGCAAGGTTGTTGACTCTTCACTGCCCTCTGAAGAGGCCTAGATAGCCGCTCAATTCAAGGGCAATTAGGGATGGGTAATAAATGCTTGCCTAGCCAGGGATACCCACATCCCACAAACAAATAATACAAATACTGAGTCAAAGCTGACACCAATGTATGATAATAACACAAGTCAAGGACCAAAGGATAGGATCATGGACATTGGATAGTTTCAGCCAGTAATACTGTCTCCCCTGACTCATCAGGTTGTATGTTTAAGCTCAACACCTGGACTTGGTTACTTCTAATTGAATGTTGTGCATTATGGAAAGAGATTTGAAGCCTGGCAGTGCAATTTGTGTATGCATGTTTTTTTTTTCATTTTGCAGATATTTAATATGTAGACTTAGGCTATATTGTACAGGACTAATGGCACATTACAGGGTCCTATCTTAGAATTCCTCCCCTTCCCAACTCCTAAATCACACAACCCACTCTCAGCATTCACAAACTCCTCTCCAGTGCTTTCTAATCCCATAACTGAACCCAGTGTTCCCAGAACCTTTCCAAGGCCCTTGGGACCCAACATAGGAATATGGGATTAGTGTAGGATTAGTATAAATGGGTGGTTGATGGTTGGCACAGACTCGGTGGGCCGAAGGGCCTGTTTCAGTGCTGTATCTCTAAACTAAACTAAACTATCAATCCAACATTCCACATCCACCTCAGTGTCTCAACAATGCCATCCCTGGAGGTCTGGAAGGCCTTTCTCACTATCCCTGGACCCTGAGTGCCCACCTAAAGTACTGCTAGACTTCGCGCTTCCATCCCCATGCTGCCAGAGCCCAGGACCTGGTAATATTACTTTGCTTAGTTGCTCTGTTCTTATAAAATCTCTGATTCACAGAGAATAAGACCAGGGGAGATGAACTAGAATATATAAAATTAAAAAAACTGTACCCTGAAAGTCAATGTGATGTTTGACTATTGAAGTGGTTACACAAGGAAACGTATGGATAATATCACATGATGTCTTATAATTCTTATTGCAAAGTAAGCAATAAGCAGATTAGGAAATTCTTTTGCACAAAGGAAAAGCGAATGCAACCAATGCTTCTACCTTTAACATCCAGTTTAAATAACCCGATGTTAATTTTTGAAGTAATCTAAACCATCTGCGAAAGCCCTTTGATCACTAGGAACTGTACAATGAAGACATTGGACAATTTCTGACAAGCATTACCACCTGGCCCATTACCAAAAAACAGATTACTGTCCATTTGATGCTGCTTGAATGGAAATTAATGCCATTGTGCATATAGAAAATAGCTTCAAAACCAACCCCAGCAGTCTTAAATAGGCATCAGGGCACCTTTTGAAGAAACCATCTCATCATCAGAACCCCTTTTAAAGGTAGCCCCCTTTTGTGAGGAACTGTGGAGGAATCATCATCTATTTTAAAAGGGGCCAGTAGGATAGGCTTGTATTCCCTTGAGTGTAGAACATTAAGAGGTGATCTAACTGAAGTATTTATGATGATTAAAAGATTTGACAGAGGACGTAAAGGGAAACTACTGCCACTGGTAGGGATTCTAGAACAAGGGGACATAATTTGCCTCAGGGCAAATTCCCAAATTCACATCAAATGTTCATCTACAAGGATTCTGTTCTGGCCAATATTGAATGACAACATCCAAGGTGAATAAACAGTGTGGACTGGATCGAACGACATATTCCTGGATATGTGTGAAAAAAGAAAATGACTTGCATTTATATAGCAACTTTCACAACCTCAGGATGTTCCAAAGAGCTTTCCAGCTAAAGCAGTCCTTTTTGAAGTGTAGTCATTGTTGTAATGTAGGAAACACGGCAGCCAATCTGCACACAGCAAGCTCCCACAAACAACAATATGATAATGACCAGAATGTCTGTTTTTGTGATATTGATTGAGGAGTAAATATTGGTCAGGACACCGGGGCTAACCCCCCTGCTCTTCTTCAAAATAGTGACCTGGGATCATTTACATCCATCTGAAAGGGCAGTGGTTTAGTGTTTCATCAGAAAGTGCAGCACTCCCTTAGTGCTGAGACTGGACTATCAGCCTAGATGTTGTGCCTGCACCTGCAGTGGGAGTTAAACCTTCTGACTCAGAGCCACATCTGACAGATTATACACTATATCAAGCTGATGGCATGTCTTTCCTGGGTTTAGGCAGGTAGGGGGCTGTTCCGATTGGCATTTGGATCTGCCCAAGTTTCCGGCTTCCATTAAGGCTAATGAAGCTGCTCCAGAAGATGCAGGCAGAATGTGGTAATGTCATTGGACTAGTAATCCAGAGACCCAGGCTAATGCTCCAGGACACGGTTTCAAATCCTACCACAGCAGCTGGTGGAATTTAAATTCAATTAATTAATAAACAAATTGAAAGCTAGTCTCAGTAATGGTGTCATTAAACTACCAGCGATTGTGGTAAAAACTCACCTGGTGCACTAATGTCCCTCAGGGAAGGAAATCTGCCACCCTTACCTGGTCTGGCCTACATGTGACTCCAGACCCACAGCAATGTGGTTGACTCAACTGCCCTTTGAAATGGCCGAGCAAGCCACTCAGTTCAAAGGCAATTAGGAATGGGCAACAAATGCTGGCCTGCCAGCGATGCCCACATCCCATGAAAGAATGAAATGTAAAAATTTCCAGGAAGTGATTTCAGCACATCTTCCAGGGAGAGACAAAATGGTCAGTCTCTGGTGAAGAAATCTGCAATTACTTTAAAAACCATTAAGGAATAATTTTTACAAAAATATATATTGTTTCAAAGGGGGATAGGACGTGGGTGGGGAGGCGATGTCAAAAAAAACTTGACTCCCCATAGACTTCCCTTCTCTATAACTTTACTACCATCCTCCTCATCTATTATCAAACAATTCCAGAGGATGTTATCACAGATTACAGTGAAATATAAAGGGGCTTGGCAACAACTCTACTTACTAGATCACCAGTGGGAAGGTTTGGCATTAAGTCATCTTAAATTGCGATGGTGCTTATCAGTGAAATAACACTATAATCCACTCATCATTCGGTTCCCAAGAAGCTATTTTGCTTGGTTCAAGGGTTATTATTTTAGTGGACTGAAGATAAAATGGATCAGTGGATGATCTATGTACTGCAGCCCACTTGGTCTCTTATTCAGCTGCTCAATTTAAAAAAAAACAAAAGATGAAAATGTCTCGCGTCTCACCACTCCTATTTAAACCTTGGTGCACTGATTTTTTTTTAATGTATTTGTTCTTGGGATGTGTGTGACACCAGCAAAGCGTATATTTATTGTCCACCCCCTTGTTGCCCTAGAGCAAGCCAGATAGTGCGGAGAGACTGGAGTCACATCTTGGCAGACTGGGTAGGCGTGGCAGCTTCCATTACAATCACGGAATCTTACAGAACAGGGTGAGGTCATTCGGCCCATCGTACTTGTGCTGATTCTTTGAAAGAGGTATCCGATTGGTCCCACTCCCTGTTCTTAGAACCATAGAATCATAGAATGATGCAGCCCATCACACCTGTACCAGCTCCTTGGTAAAGCTATCCAATTAGTCTCACTCCTCTTGCCCTTTCCCCAAAGCCCTTAATTTTTCTCCTTCAGAAATTTATACAGGCAGTACATTCCAGATCACAACTTGCTGTGTAAAAAAGTGCTTCCTCGTGTCAACTCTTTTTTTTAACCAATCACTCTATCCCCACAGACCTGCAAATTTTTCCTTTTCAAGTATTTATCCAATTCCCTATTGAAAGTTATCACTGAATATGATTCCATCACCTTTTTAGGTAGTGCATTCCAGATCATGACAATTTACTGCGTAAAAGTATTATTCATCATTTCCACCGGATTTTCTTTTGATTATTTTAAATCTATGTCCTCTGGTTACTGACTTCTACCAGTGGAATGACCTTTGCCCTGTCTACTCTATCAAAATCCCTCATAATAAGTCTTTCCTTAACCTTGTCTACTCTAAGGAGAGCACGTCAAACTTCTCTAATATCTCCACAAAACTGAAATCCCTCATCCCTGGAAGCATTCTACAAACTCTCCATTGTATCTTCTCCAAGGCCTTGACATCCTTCATAAAGAGTAGTGTCCAGAATTGACAAAAGTACTCCAGCTGAGGCCCAACCAGTGAGATATACAAGTTTAGCATGACTTCTTTGTTTTTGTATTTTGTTTCTCTATTAATAAAGTCAGGATCCTGCATGTTTTTTAAGCAGCTTTAACAACATGTCCTGCCACCGCCAAAGATTTATCTATGTGAATCCCCATGTCTCTCTGCTCCTGCACCCCTTTAAAATGTGCCATTTAGCTTATATTGCCTCTCTTCATTCTTTCTTCCAAACTGCATCTCGACACAATTTGCTGTGTTAAAACGAAAAGGAGTTCTTTAAAACACGAATTTCACAACAACAAAAGGAGCAATAAGGCATCTGGAGGTCAGCAGCAGATTCCTCTAGCAGAAGGCAGGGGAAGGTAAATTTAATGGTAGGTTTTGGTTTTGATCCATCCTTAGTACAGTGCCTCATGATTGAGATTAAAGAGGGCATGCCAGGGAACTTCAGCAAGCATCTAACTACCACCCCCACCCCCGCCCCCCTCGCTCCCCACCCCACTTGCCCATGGTGGGTCTACCTTCTAATAACCAAGGACAACTGCTTCCCCCAGTGCTATGGGTGAGCAAGGAGAAGGTTGCTGAGCTTTGCCATCTGCTGCAAAGAGGTCTGCAGCCAACCTATTACATGGGCAAGGCATTGTCATTGGCAGTCAAGGCTTGGAATAAATTGGCTTGAATTCTTTTTCTGCCTCTTGTTTATTTCAGATGGGTACTTCTGCATCAGCTCAGTGTAAAGGTAAGCTGCGGAGAGGATGTAAAGAGTCTGCAAAGAGAAAGAGACAGGCTAAGTGAGTGGGCAACAAGATGGCAGATGGAGTATAATGTAGGGAAGTGTGAAGTTGTTCACTTTGGTCATAAAAATAGAAAAGCAGAATATTTTTTAAAAGATGTGAAACTGGTAAGTGTTGATGTTCAGAGAGATTTGGGGGTACTCGGACAAGGAACAGACACACAAACAAAGAACAAACAAAGAAAATTACAGCATAGGAACAGGCCCTTCGGCCCTCCAAGCCTGCGCCAATCCAGATCCTCTATCTAAACCTGTCGCCTATTTTCTAAGGGTCTGTATCTCCTTGCTTCCTGCCCATTCATGTATCTGTCTAGATACATCTTAAAAGACGCTATCGTGCCCGCGTCTACCACCTCCGCTGGCAACGCGTTCCAGGCACCCACCACCCTCTGCGTAAAGAACTTTCCACGCATATCCCCCCTAAACTTTTCCCCTCTCACTTTGAACTCGTGACCCCTAGTAATTGAATCCCCCACTCTGGGAAAATGATTCTTGCTATCCACCCTGTCTATACCTCTCATGATTTTGTATACCTCAATCAGGTCCCCCCTCAACCTCCGTCTTTCTAATGAAAATAATCCTAATCTGCTCAACCTCTCTTCATAGCTAGCGCCCTCCATACCAGGCAACATCCTGGTGAACCTCCTCTGCACCCTCTCCAAAGCATCTACATCCTTTTGGTAATGTGGCGACCAGAACTGCACGCAGTATTCCAAATGTGGCCGAACCAAAGTCTTATACAACTGTAACATGACCTGCCAACTCTTGTACTCAATACCCCGTCCGATGAAGGAAAGCATGCTGTATGCCTTCTTGACCACTCTATTGACCTGCGTTGCCACCTTCAGGGAACAATGGACCTGAACACCCAAATCTCTCTGTACATCAATTTTCCCCAGGACTTTTCCATTTATTGTATAGTTCACTCTTGAATTGAATCTTCCAAAATGCATCACCTCGCATTTGCCCCGATTGAACTCCATCTGCCATTTCTCTGCTCAACTCTCCAATCTATCTATATTCTGCTGTATTCTCTGACAGTCCCCTTCACTATCTGCTACTCCACCAATCTTAGTGTCGTCTGCAAACTTGCTAATCAGACCACCTATACTTTCCTCCAAATCATTTATGTATATCACAAACAACAGTGGTCCCAGCACGGATCCCTGTGGAACACCACTGGTCACACGTCTCCATTTTGAGAAACTCCCTTGCACTGCTACTCTCTGTCTCCTGTTGCCCAGCCAGTTCTTTATCCATCTAGCTAGTACACCCTGGACCCCATGCGACTTCACTTTCTCCATCAACCTACCATGGGGAACCTTATCAAACGCCTTATTGAAATCCATGTATATGACATCTACAGCCCTTCCCTCATCAATCAACTTTGTCACTTCCTCAAAGAATTCTATTAAGTTGGTAAGACATGACCTTCCCTGCACAAAACCATGTTCCCTATCACTGATAAGCCCATTTTCTTCCAAAGGGGAATAGATCCTATCCCTCAGTATCTTCTCCAGCAGCTTCCCTACCACTGACGTCAGGCTCACCGGTCTATAATTACCTGGATTATCCCTGCACCCTTCTCAAACAAGGGGACAGCATTAGCAATTCTCCAGCCCTCCGGGACCTCACCCGTGTTTAAGGATGCTGCAAAGATATCTGTTAAGGCCCCAGCTATTTCCTCTCTCGCTTCCCTCAGTAACCTGGGATAGATCCCATCCGGACCTCGGGACTTGTCCACCTTAATGCCTTTTAGAATACCCAACACTTCCTCCCTCCTTCTGCCGACTTGACCTAGAGTAATCAAACATCTGTCCCTAACCTCAACATCCGTCATGTCCCTCTCCTCGGTGAATACCGATGCAAAGTACTCGTTTAGAATCTCACCCATTTTCTCTGACTCCACGCATAACTTTCCTCCTTTGTCCTTGAGTGGGCCAATCCTTTCTCTAGTTACCCTCTTGCTCCTTATATAAGAATAAAAGGCTTTGGGATTTTCCTTAACCCTGTTTGCTAAAGATATTTCATGACCCCTTTTAGCCCTCTTAATTCCTCGTTTCAGATTGGTCCTACATTCCCGATATTCTTCCAAAGCTTCGTCTTTCTTCAGCCGCCTAGACCTTATGTATGCTTCCTTTTTCCTCTTAGCTAGTTTCACAATTTCACCTGTCATCCATGGTTCCCTAATCTTGCCATTTCTATCCCTCATTTTCACAGGAACATGTCTCTCCTGCACACTAATCAACCTCTCTTTAAAAGCCTCCCACATATCAAATGTGGATTTATCTTCAAACAGCTGTTCCCAATCTACATTCCCCAGCTCCTGCCGAATTTTGGTATAGTTGGCCTTCCCCCAATTTAGCACTCTTCCTTTAGGACCACTCTCGTCTTTGTCCATGAGTATTCTAAAACTTACGGAATTGTGATCACTGTTCCCAAAGTAGTCCCCTACTGAAACTTCAACCACCTGGCCGGGCTCATTCCCCAACACCAGGTCCAGTATGGCCCCTTCCCGAGTTGGACTATTTACATACTGCTCTAGAAAACCCTCCTGGATGCTCCTTACAAATTCTGCTCCATCTGGACCACTAACACTAAGTGAATCCCAGTCAATGTTGGGAAAATTAAAATCTCCTATCACCACCACCTTGTTGCTCCTACATCTTTCCATAATCTGTTTACATATTTGTACCTCTATCTCACGCTCGCTGTTGGGAGGCCTGTAGTACAGCCCCAACATTGTTACCGCACCCTTCCTATTTCTGAGTTCTGCCCATATTGCCTCACTGCTCGAGTCCTCCATAGTGCCCTCCTTCAGCACAGCTGTGATATCCTCTTTGACCAGCAATGCAACTCCTTCACCCCTTTTACCTCCCTCTCTATCCTGCCTGAAGCATCGATATCCTGGGATATTTAGTTGCCAATTGGGCCCTTCCCTCAATCAAGTCTCAGTAATAGCAATAACATCATCTACTCTGACTAGCACGTGGCACTGGTAGCAATCCTGAGATTACTACCTCTGAGGTCCTACTTTTTACTTGGCTCCTAACTCCCTAAATTCTGCTTGTTGGACCTCATCCTGTTTTTTTACCTATATCATTGGTGCATATGTGCACGACAATGGCTGTTCACCCTCCCCCTTCAGAATGTTCTGCAGCCAATCTGAGACATCCCTGACCCGTGCACCTGGGAGGCAACAAAGTTAACATGCAGGTGCAGCAGGCTATTAGGAAGGCAAATGACATTTGGCCTTTATTGCAAGGGGATTGGAGTACAGGAATAAAGAAGTCTTCCTAAAATTGTACAAGGCTTTGGTGAGACCGCACCTGGAATACTGTGTGCAGTTTTGTTCTCCACATTTCAGAAAATATATACTTGCACTGGAGGCAGTGCAGTGAAGATTTACAAAATTGGTCCCTGGGATGAGGGAGTTGTTTTATGATGAGAGGCTGAGTAAATTGGGCCTATATTCTCTGGAGTTTAGAAGAATGAGAGGCAATCTAATTGAGACATACAAAATTCTGAAAGGGCTTGATTGGGTACAAGCTGAGAGATTGTTCCTGTTGGCCGGGGAATCTGGAACACGCGGACACAGTCTCAGGATAAGGGGTCAATCATTCAGGACTAAGTTGAGAAGAAATTACTACACTCAAAGGGTTGTGAATCTTTGGAATTCTATACCCCAGAGGGTTGTAGATGCTCCATCATTGAATACATTTAAGGCTGGGACAGATAGATTTTTGGTCTCGCAGGGAATTAAGGGATATGGGGAGTGGGCAAGAAAGTGGAATTGAAGCTAAAGATCAGCTATGATCATATTGAATGGCGGAACAGGCTTGATGGGCCATAGGGTCCACTTCTGCTCCTATTTCTTGTGTTCTTAACTTGAGAACATCCAAAACTCTGCTAAGTCGTACCAATTTCCATTCATACATCACCTCTGTGCTCATTGCCCGGTTAAGCAACACCTTGATTTTAAAATTCTAATCCTTGTTTTCAAATCCCTCCATGGTCTTGCCCCTCCCTACCTCTGTAACTCCCCTCTAGCTCTACAACCTCCTGAGATATGTGCACTCCTTCAATTCTGGCCTCTTGCACATCCCCAATTTTAATCGCTCTTCAGCTGCCAAAACCCTCAGCTCTGGAATTCCCTACCTAAACCATCTCACTTTCCTTATTTAAGATTCCCTTTAAATCCTACTTCTTTGACCAACCTCAGTCAAACCTCCGAGCAGACTCGGAGGGTGGAGTTCCGGAGCGGTAGGTATAAAAAACGTACCTCGGGGATTCTCGGAGCAGACTTGGAGGGCAGAGTTCCAGACCGGTAAGTGTAAAAAACTTACCTCGGGGATTCTCAGATCAGACTCGGAGGGCGGAGTTCCGGAGCGGTAAGTTACCTCGGGTGGGGGAAAAAAACTGAAAAAGTGACGTCACAGGAAAGCTGTGCACATTGGGCCTATATTCTCTGGAGTTTAGAAGAATGAGAGGCGATCTAATTGAGACATACAAAATTCTGAAAGGGCTGGATAGGGTTGAAGCTGAGAGATTGTTCTCACTGGTCAGGGAATCTAGAACATGGGGGCACATTCTCAGGATAAGTGGCCAATCATTCAGGACTGAGATGAGGAGAAATTGCTTCACTCAAAGCATTGTGAATCTTTTGAGTTCTCTACTCCAGAAGGTTGTGGATGCTCCGTCATTGAATACATTTAAGGCTGGGATAGATAGACTTTTGGTCTCCCAGGGAAACAAGTGGAATTGAAGCCCAAGATCAGCCATGATTATATTGAATGGCGGAGCAGGTTCGATATGCCGTATGGTCTATTCTGCTCCTATTTCTTGTGTTCTTGTGTTTCTAATGCTACATCCCCCGCCAAATTAGATTAAACACTCCCCAACAGCACTCGCAAACCATCCCACATGGACATTGGTCCCGGCTCTGTTGAGGTGCATCCCATCCGGCCTGGATAGGTCCCACCTCCCTCAGAACTGCTCCCAATATCCGAGGAATCTAGAGCCCTCTCTCCTGTAGCATTTCTTCAGCAATGCATTTATCTGCTAGCTTGGCAGGGGGATGTGAACCTGAACATCAATTCAGAAGCAAGAGAAGCAGAACTGAAAATAGAAAGCAGATAATTAGTAAACAAGTATGGAAGGTTGAGGAAACAAAGGCTAGAAAACAGACAATAAAGGAGTTGTTCTGTGATTAGTGGGATACACATCAATGCAAAATTCTAGTGAATAAGGCAGATAAGTTATGGGCACAAATAGACACCAGGAAGTATATCACAGGTATTGCTGAAACCTGGCTGAAAGAAGGGCAGGAATGGCAGCTCAACATTCCTGGTTATAGGGTTTTCATATGAGATAGAGGGGGGATAAAAAAGGAAGGAAGATCACAATATTGGTTAAAGAAACAATCACAGTTGAGTGGATGAAATGAGGCCTCATCAAATGAGACTGTATAGATTGAACTTCGGAACAAAAGAGGGGCAGTTCCCCTGCTGGGAGTGTACTATAGTGCTGGGAGTGTACTATAATGCTGGGAGTATACTATAGACGTCCAAACAGGTATAATAGGCTTGAAAGAGTAGAATTTGGAAATAGTTAGTGTATTATGCCTTGAAAGTTAAAGATTGAATAAATTGTTAGTTTTCAGAGCTCACTGTAGTTCCCCTTTAAGATGGTAGAGTTAAACATTTCAAGGTCTCGGTTAGAATAGAATCTCTGTTACCAGGGACTTGGGAGATTAGCACACACATTGAAATATCCTGTGTGACCTCAGTAAGAGGGAACAATAAAACTTAATTGGTTTGTGGGGTTGTTGTTCAGAGAGGTCAGCTCCGGAGGTTGCTGTGGGTACCATGGAAAGGGTAATTAACAATAAATGGAATGTACTCACAGGAATAAGAGAGGTCGGGTAAACACAATTATGAACATTTTGACCAGATAAAAGCTCACAAATTTCAAATTCCAGTAAGACATTAAATTAAAGATAGAGTTTAAAAGGGAACACAGGAAGGTCACATCTAATGGAAAAGTCATATGACACCTTAGAAATAGTATAAAAATAGGTTATGAAACAAACACTTAGAAGCACAACAATGCTTCTCAACTACAGGGATTTAAGATACAAGTTTACTTTAAATTTTGATGGATATTCTAAGATAATTTTGCTGTAACATTAGCAAGGTTAAACTTTTGGATTCTATGTTAGAAATGAGAATATGTGTTACATCTCAATAATATATGATATCCCAGACCCTGGCACCAGGGAGGCAACACACCATCCTGGAGTCACGTTGACAGCCACAGTAGCGCCTATCTGTTCCCCTGACTATAGAATCCCCTATTACTATTGCTCTTCCTCTCTTTCTCCCTTCCTGTGCAGACAGGCTGCTTGTGGTGCCAGAAGCTTGGCTCTGTCCACACTCCCTGGAGGAACCAGCCTCATCAGCCTTCAAAATGGAATACCGATTTGCAAGCGGGACCCCAGGGGACTCCTGAACTACCTGCCTGTTTCTCTTGGACTACCTGGTGGTCACCCCTTCCTTGCCTTCCTCAAGTCCCTTCAGCTGCGGTGTGACCACCTCTCTATACGTGCTATCCACAATGCTCTCAGACTCACGGATGCTCCACAGTGTTTTCAGCCACTGTTCCAGCTCTGAAACCCGAGCTTCCAGGAGCTGCAGCTGGACACACTTCCTGCACACATGCTGGTCCCGGGGACTGGAAATGTTCCTGGATTGCCACATGCAGCAAGAGGATCAAACCACGGCTTTAAGCTCTCCTGTCATGACTAAACCCTTTAAATTTAAAACTTTAGAAAACCATTATAATTTTAAAAAACAACTAACTCTTGCTAAAACAATGACTTACGATTCAATCCCGTTTGAAAAATACCCACCAGGACTTACTCACCAATCAGCTGTGCTCTTTGGAAACTCTCGGCTCCCCTCACTGAAAACAGGGAGGAAATGAAAGGAGCTCCTCGCTCCCTCCTCACCGAACTTCCTCAGTCACCAAACTTCCACTTTAGCACTCGAATACAACCCAAGTCAGCACTCCAATGCAAACAAGATCAGCACTGTAAGATGGCCCACTTTTATACTGACTGACTCTAGCCCCTGAAAACTGGTTTAAGCCAATTCTCTAAACAACAAGGTGCAGCTGCAAGCAGAGCATGAGTGAACCCTGTTTAAAGCTGGTCTAAAACTGACCTTCTCCAACCCAAACAGCAACTGTTAAGTTAATCTGCAAAATAAAAGACAGACTAAACTTAAGATAAAATTAACCCTGAATTACCCTCAGTCACCAAACTTCCACTTTAGCACTCTAATGCAACCCAATTCAGCATTTCGGTGCTCCACTCCCAACTTGCTCTTTATATCGCTCCACTCCCGGCCTTGCTCTTTATACCTCTCCACTCCCGGACTTGCTCTTTATACCTCTCCACTCCCGGACTTGCTCTTTATACCTCTCCACTCCCGGACTTGCTCTTTATAATTCTCCACTCCCGGACTTGCTCATCATACCTCTCCACTCTCGGCCTTGCTCTTTATACCTTTCCACTATCGGCCTTGCTCTTGAGCCTCTCCACTCTCGGCCTTGCTCTTTAAACCTCGCCACTCCCGGCCTTACTCTTTATACCGCTCCACTCTCGGCCTTACTCTTGATACTTCTCCACTCTCGGCCTTGCTCTTCATACCTCTCCACGCTCGGCCTTACTCTTTATACCTCTCCACGCTCGGCCTTACTCTTTATACCTCTCCACTCTCGGCCTTGCTCTTGATACTTCTCCACTCTCGGCCTTGCTCTTTATATCTCTCCACTCCCGGCCTTACTCTTTATACCTCTCCACTCTCGGCCTTACTCTTTATACCTCTCCACTCTCGGCCTTACTCTTTATACCTCTCCACTCTCGGCCTTGCTCTTTATACCTCTCCACTCTTGGCCTTGCTCCTTATACCTCTCCATCCCAACTTGCTCTTCATACCTCTCCACTCTCGGCCTTGCTCTTCATACCGCTCCACTCTCAGCCTTGCTGTTTATAATGCTCCACTCCCAACTTGCTCTTTATACCTCTCCACTCTCGGCCTTACTCTTTATACCTCTCCACTCTCGGCCTTACTCTTTATACCTCTCCACTCTCGGCCTTACTCTTTATACCTCTCCACTTTCGGCCTTGCTCTTTATACCTCTCCACTATCGGCCTTGATCTTTATACCTCGCCACTCCCAGCCTTACTATTTATACCTCACCACTCCCGGCCTTACTCTTTATAACTCACCACTCTCGGCCTTACTCTTTATACCTCTCCACTCCCGGCCTTGCTCTTTATACCTCTCCACTCTCAACTTACTCTTTATACCTCTCCACTCCCGGCCTTACTATTTATACCTCACCACTCCCGGCCTTACTCTTTATAACTCACCACTCTCGGCCTTACTCTTTATAACTCACCACTCTCGGCCTTACTCTTTATACCTCTCCACTCCCAACTTGCTCTTTATTCCTCTCCACTCTCGGACTTACTCTTTATACCTCTCCACTCTCGGCCTTGATCTTTATACCTCGCCACTCCCGGCCTTACTCTTTATACCTCTCCACTCTCGGCCTTGATCTTTATACCTCTCCACTCTCGGCCTTGATCTTTATACTTCTCCACTCTCGGCCTTGATCTTTATACTTCTCCACTCTCGGCCTTGATCTTTATACTTCTCCACTCTCGGCCTTGCTCTTTATACCTCCCCACTCCCGGCCTTGCTCTTTATACTTCTCCACTCTCGGCCTTGCTCTTTATACTTCTCCACTCTCGGTCTTGCTCTTTATACCTCTCCACTCTCGGTCTTGCTCTTTATACCTCTCCACTCTCGGCCTTGATCTTTATACCTCGCCACTCCCGGCCTTACTCTTTATACCTCTCCACTCTCGGCCTTGATCTTTATACCTCTCCACTCTCGGCCTTGATCTTTATACCTCTCCACTCTCGGCCTTGATCTTTATACCTCTCCACTCTCGGCCTTACTCTTTTTACCTCTCCACTCTCGGCCTTACTCTTTATATATCTCCACTCTCGGCCTTACTCTTTATACCTCTCCACTCTCGGCCTTACTCTTTATACTTCTCCACTCTCGGTCTTTCTCTTTATACCTCTCCACTCTCGACCTTACTCTTTATACCTCTCCACTATCGGCCTTGATCTTTATACCTCGCCACTCCCGGCCTTACTATTTATACCTCTCCACTCTCGGCCTTACTCTTGAGCCTCTCCACTCTCGGCCTTACTCTTTCTACCTCTCCGCTCTCGGCCTTACTCTTTATACCTCTCCACTCTCGGCCTTACTCTTTATACCTCTCCACTCTCGGCCTTACTCTTTATACCTCTCCACTCTCGGCCTTACTCTTTATACTTCTCCACTCTCGGCCTTACTCTTTATACCTCTCCACTCTCGACCTTACTCTTTATACCTCTCCACTATCGGCCTTGATCTTTATACCTCGCCACTCCCAGCCTTACTATTTATACCTCACCACTCTCGGCCATAATCTTTAAACTTCTCCAGTCTCGGCCTTGCTCTTTATACCTCTCCACTCCCGGCCTTGCTCTTTATACCTCTCCACTCTCGGCCTTACTCTTGAGCCTCTCCACTCTCGGCCTTCATCTTTCTACCTCGCCACTCCCGGCCTTACTCTTTATATCTCTCCACTCTCGGCCTTGATCTTTATACCTCGCCACTCTCGGCCTTACTCTTTATACCTCTCCACTCTCGGCCTCACTCTTTATACCTCTCCACTCTCGGCCTCACTCTTTATACTTCTCCACTCCCGGCCTTGCTCTTTAGACCTCTCCACTCCCGGCCTTGCTCTTGAGCCTCTCCACTCTCGGCCTTACTCTTCATACCACTCCACTCTCGGCCTTGCTCTTTATACCTCTCCAATCCCAACTTGCTCTTCATACCTCTCCACTCTCGGAATTACACTTCATACCACTCCACTCTCGGCCTTACTCTTTAGACCTCTCCACTCTCGGACTTACTCTTGCTACCGCTCCACTTTTGGCCTTACTCTTTATACCTCTCCACTCTCGGCCTTACTCGTTATACCTCTCCACTCTCGGCCTTGCTCTTCATACTGCCCCACGCTCAGCCTTGCTCTTCATACTGCCCCACTCTCGACTTACTCTTTATAACTCTCCAATCTCGGCCTTGCTCTTTATACAAAGAGAACAAAGAACAAAGAAAATTACAGCACAGGAAGAGGCTCTTCGGCCCTCCAAGCCTGCGCCGATCCAGATCCTCTATCTAAACATGTCGCCTATTTTCTTAGGGTCTGTATCTCTTTGCTTCCTGCCCATTCATGTATCTGTCTAGATACATCTTAAAAGACGCTATCGTGCCCGCGTCTACCACCTCCGCTGGCAACGCGTTCCAGGCACCCACCACCCTCTGCGTAAAGAACTTTCCACGCATTTCCCCCCTAAACCTTTCCCCTCTCACTTTGAACTCGTGACCCCTAGTAATTGAATCCCCCACTCTGGGAAAAAGATTCTTGCTATCCACCCTGTCTATACCTCTCATGATTTTGTATACCTCAATCAGGTCCCCCCTCAACCTCTGTCTTTCTAATGAAAATAATCCTATTCTGCTCAACCTCTCTTCATAGTTAGCGCCCTCCATACCAGGCAACATCCTGGTGAACCTCCTCTGCACCCTCTCCAAAGCATCTACATCCTTTTGGTAATGTGGCGACCAGAACTGCACGCAGTATTCCAAATGTGGCCAAACCAAAGTCTTATACAACTGTAACATGACCTGCCAACCCTTGAACTCAATACCCCGTCCGATAAAGGAAAGCATGCCGTATACCTTCTTGACCACTCTATTGACCTGCGTTGCCACCTTCAGGGAACAATGGACCTGAACACCCAAGTCTCTCTGTACATCAATTTTCCCCAGGACCTTTCCATTTATTGTATAATTCACTCTTGAATTGGATCTTCCAAAATGCATCACCTCGCATTTGCCCAGATTGAACTCCATCTGCCATTTCTCTGCCCAACTCTCCAGTCTATCTATATTCTGCTGTATTCTCTGACAGTCCCCTTCACTATCTGCTACTCCACCAATCTTAGTGTCGTCTGCAAACTTGCTAATCAGACCACCTATACTTTCCTCCAAATCATTTATGTATATCACAAACAACAGTGGTTCCAGCACGGATCCCTGTGGAACACCACTGGTCACACGTCTCCATTTTGAGAAACTCCCTTCCACTACTACTCTCTGTCTCCTGTTGCCCAGCCAGTTCTTTATCCATCTAGCTAGTACAACCTGGACCCCATGCGACTTCACTTTCTCCATCGGCCTACCATGGGGAACCTTATCAAACGCCTTACTGAAATCCATGTATATGACATCTACAGCCCTTCCCTCATCAATCAACTTTGTCACTTCCTCAAAGAATTCTATTAAGTTGGTAAGACATGACCTTCCCTGCACAAAACCATGTTGCCTATCACTGATGAGCCCATTTTCTTCCAAATGGGAATAGATCCTATCCCTCAGTATCTTCTCAAGCAGCTTCCCGACCACTGATGTCAGGCTCACTGGTCGATAATTACCTGGATTTTCCCTGCTACCCTTCTTAAACAAGGGGACAACATTAGCAATTCTCCAGTCCTCCGGGACCTCACCCGTGTTTAAGGATGCTGCAAAGATATCTGTTAAGGCCCCAGCTATTTCCTCTCTCGCTTCCCTCAGTAACCTGGGATAGATCCCATCCGGACCTGGGGACTTGTCCACCTTAATGCCTTTTAGAATACCCAACACTTCCTCCCTCCTTATGCCGGCTTGACCTAGAGTAATCAAACATCTGTCCCTAACCGCAACATCTGTCATGTCCCTCTCCTCGGTGAATACCGTTGCAAAGTACTCGTTTAGAATCTCACCCATTTTCTCTGACTCCACGCATAACTTTCCTCCTTTGTCCTTGAGTGGGCCAATCCTTTCTCTAGTTACCCTCTTGCTCCTTATATATGAATAAAAGGCTTTGGGATTTTCCTTAACCCTGTTTGCTAAAGATATTTCATGACCCCTTTTAGCCCTCTTAATTCCTCGTTTCAGATTGGTCCTACATTCCCGATATTCTTTCAAAGCTTCGTCTTTCTTCAACCTCCTAGACCTTATGTATGCTTCCTTTTTCCTCTTAGCTAGTCGCACAATTTCACCTGTCATCCATGGTTCCCTAATCTTGCCATTTCTATCCCTCATTTTCACAGGAACATGTCTCTCCTGCATGCTAATCAACCTCACTTTAAAAGCCTCCTACATATCAAATGTGGATTTACCTTCAAACAGCTGCTCCCAATTTACATTCCCCAGCTCCTGCCGAATTTTGGTATAATTCTCCTCTCCCAACTTGCTCTTTATACCTCCCCACTCTCGGCCTTGCTCTTCATACCTCTCCACTCTCGGCCTTACTCTTTATACCTCTCCACTCTCGGCCTTACTCTTTATACCTCTCCACTCTCGGCCTTACTCTTTATACCTCTCCACTCTCGGCCTTGCTCGTTATACCTCTCCACTCTCGGCCTTGCTCTTTATACCTCTCCACTCTCGGCCTTGCTCTTTATACCTCTCCACTCTCGGCCTTGCTCTTTATACCTCTCCACTCTCAGCCTAGCTCTTTATACCTCTCCACTCTCAGCCTATCTCTTTATACCTCTCCACTCTCAGCCTAGCTCTTTATACCTCTCCACTCTCAGCCTTACTCTTTATACCTCTCCACTCTCAGCCTTACTCTTTATACCTCTCCACTCTCAGCCTTACTCTTTATACCTCTCCACTCTCGGCCTTACTCTTTATACCTCTCCACTATCGTCCTTGATCTTTATACCTCGCCACTCGCAGCCTTACTATTTATACCTCTCCACTCTCGGCCTTGCTCTTTATACCTCTCCACTCTCAACTTACTCTTTATACCTCTCCACTCTCAACTTACTCTTTATACCTCTCCACTCTCGGCCTTGCTCTTGAGCTTCTCCACTCTCGGCCTTGCTCTTTATATCTCTCCACTATCGGCCTTGATCTTTATGCTTCTCCACTCTCGGCCTTGCTCTTTATACCTCTCCACTATCGGCCTTGCTCTTTCTACCTTTCCACTCCCGGCCTTGCTCTTTATACCTCTCCACTCTCAACTGACTCTTTATACCTCTCCACTCTCGGCCTTGCTCTTTATACCTCCCCACTCACAGCCTTACTATTTATACCTCTCCACTCTCGGCCTTACTCTTTATACTTCTCCAGTCTCGGCCTTAATCTTTATACCTCTCCAGTCTCGGCCTGACTCTTTATATCTCTCCACTATCGGCCTTGATCTTTATACTTCTCCAGTCTCGGCCTTGCTCTTTATACCTCTCCACTCTCGTTCTTACTCTTTCTAACTCTCCACTCTCGTTCTTACTCTTTATAACTCTCCACTCTCGGCCTTGCTCTTGAGCCTCTCCACTCTCGGCCTTGCTCTTTATACCTCTCCACTCTCGTTCTTACTCTTTATAACTCTCCACTCTCGGCCTTGCTCTTGAGCTTCTCCACTCTCGGCCTTGCTCTTTATACCTCGCCACTCCCGGCCTTACTCTTTATACCACTCCACTCTCGGCCTTACACTTTATACCACTCCACTCTCGGCCTTACTCTTTATACCACTCCACTCTCGGCCTTACTCTTTATACCACTCCACTCCCGGCCTTACTCTTTATACCGCTGCACTCTCGGCCTTACTCTTGAGACTCTCCACTCTCGGCCTTGCTCTTTATACCTCTCCACTCTCAACTTACTCTTTATACCTCTCCACTATCGGCCTTGCTCTTTATACCTCTCCACTCCCGGCCTTGCTCTTTATACCTCTCCACTCTCAACTTACTCTTTATACCTGTCCACTCTCAACTGACTCTTTATACCTCTCCACTCTCAACTGACACTTTATACCTCCCCACTCACAGCCTTACTATTTATACCTCTCCACTCTCGGCCTTACTCTTTATACTTCTCCAGTCTCGGCCTTGCTCTTTATACCTCTCCACTCTCGTTCTTACTCTTTATATCTCTCCACTATCGGCCTTGATCTTTATACTTCTCCAGTCTCGGCCTTGCTCTTTATACCTCTCCACTCCCGGCCTTGCTCTTTATAACTCTCCACTCTCGGCCTTACTCTTTATAACTCTCCACTCTCGGCCTTGCTCTTTATACTTCCCCAGTCTCGGCCTTACTCTTTATACCTCTCCACTCCCGGCCTTGCTCTGGATCCCTCTCCACTCTCGGCCTTACTCTTGAGCTTCTCCACTCTCGGCCTTGCTCTTAATATCTCTCTACTATCGGCCTTGATCTTTATACTTCTCCAGTCTCGGCCTTGCTCTTTATACCTCGCCACTCCCGGCCTTACTCTTTATACCTCTCCACTCTCGGCCTTACTCTATATACTTCTCCACACTCGGCGTTGCTCTTTATACCACTCCACTCCCGGTCTTGCTCTTTATACCGCTGCACTCTCGGCCTTACTCTTGAGACTCTCCACTCTCGGCCTTGCTCTTTATACCTCTCCACTCCCGGCCTTGCTCTTTATACCTCTCCACTCTCAACTTACTCTTTATACCTCTCCACTCTCAACTTACTCTTTATACCTCTCCCTCTCGGCCTTGCTCTTGAGCTTCTCCACTCTCGGCCTTGCTCTTTATACCTCTCCACTCTCAACTGACTCTTTATACCTCTCCACTCTCAACTGACTCTTTATACCTCTCCACTCTCAACTGACTCTTTATACCTCTCCACTCTCGGCCTTGCTCTTTATACCTCCCCACTCACAGCCTTACTATTTATACCTCTCCACTCCCGGCCTTGCTCTGGATCCCTCTCCACTCTCGGCCTTGCTCTTAATATCTCTCTACTATCGGCCTTGATCTTTATACTTCTCCAGTCTCGGCCTTGCTCTTTATACCTCTCCACTCCCGGCCTTGCTCTTTATACCTCTCCACTCTCAACTTACTCTTTATACCTCTCCACTCTCAACTTACTCTTTATACCTCTCCACTCTCGGCCTTGCTCTTGAGCTTCTCCACTCTCGGCCTTGCTCTTTATACCTCTCCACTCTCAACTGACTCTTTATACCTCTCCACTCTCAACTGACTCTTTATACCTCTCCACTCTCAACTGACTCTTTATACCTCTCCACTCTCGGCCTTGCTCTTTATACCTCCCCACTCACAGCCTTACTATTTATACCTCTCCACTCTCGGCCTTGATCTTTATACTTCTCCAGTCTCGGCCTTGATCTTTATACCTCTCCACTCCCGGCCTTGCTCTTTATAACTCTCCACCCTCGGCCTTACTCTTGAGCCTCTCCACTCTCGGCCTTACTCTTTATACCTCGCCACTCCCAGCCATACTATTTATACCTCTCCACTCTCGGCCTTACTCTTTATACTTCCCCAGTCTCGGCCTTATTCTTTATACCTCTCCACTCCCGGCCTCGCTCTGGATCCCTCTCAACTCTCGGCCTTACTCTTGAGCTTCTCCACTCTCGGCCTTACTCTTAATATCTCTCTACTATCGGCCTTGATCTTTATACTTCTCCAGTCTCAGCCTTGCTCTTTATACCTCGCCACTCCCGGCCTTACTCTTTTTACCTCTCCACTCTCGGCCTTACTCTACATACTTCTCCACTCTCGGCCTTACTCTTTATACCTCTCCACTCTCAACTTACTCTTTATACCTCTCCACTCTCGGTCTTGCTCTTGAGCTTCTCCACTCTCGGCCTTGCTCTTTATATCTCTCCACTATCGGCCTTGATCTTTATGCTTCTCCACTCTCGGCCTTGCTCTTTACACCTCTCCACTATCGGCCTTGCTCTTTACACCTCTCCACTATCGGCCTTGCTCTTTACACCTCTCCACTATCGGCCTTGCTCTTTCTACCTTTCCACTCCCGGCCTTGCTCTTTATACCTCTCCACTCCCAACTTGCTCTTTATACCTCCCCACTCTCGGCCTTGCTCTTTATACCTCCCCACTCTCGGCCTTGCTCTTTATACCTCTCCACTCTCGGCCTTACTCTTTATACCTCTCCACTCTCGGTCTTACTCTTTATACTTCTCCACTCTCGGCCTTACTCTTTATACTTCTCCACTCTCGGTCTTTCTCTTTATACCTCTCCACTCTCGACCTTACTCTTTATACCTCTCCACTCTCGACCTTACTCTTTATACCTCGCCACTCCCAGCCTTACTCTTTATATCTCTCCACTCTCGGCCTTGATCTTTATACCTCGCCACTCTCGGCCTTACTCTTTATACCTCTCCACTCTCGGCCTCACTCTTTATACTTCTCCACTCTCGGCCTTGCTCTTTATACTTCTCCACTCCCGGCCTTGCTCTTTAGACCTCTCCACTCCCGGCCTTGCTCTTGAGCCTCTCCACTCTCGGCCTTGCTCTTTATACCGCTCCACTCTCGGCCTTACTCTTCATACCACTCCACTCTCGGCCTTGCTCTTTATACCTCTCCAATCCCAACTTGCTCTTCATACCTCTCCACTCTCGGCCTTACACTTCATACCACTCCACTCTCGGCCTTACTCTTTCTACCGCTCCACTTTTGGCCTTACTCTTTATACCTCTCCACTCTCAGCCTTGCTCTTCATACTGCCCCACGCTCAGCCTTGCTCTTCATACTGCCCCACTCTCGACTTACTCTTTATAACTCTCCAATCTCGGCCTTGCTCTTTATACAAAGAAAACAAAGAACAAAGAAAATTACAGCACAGGAAGAGGCTCTTCGGCCCTCCAAGCCTGCGCCGATCCAGATCCTCTATCTAAACATGTCGCCTATTTTCCTAAGGTCTGTATCTCTTTGCTTCCTGCCCATTCATGTATCTGTCTAGATACATCTTAAAAGACGCTGTCGTGCCCGCGTCTACCACCTCCGCTGGCAACGCGTTCCAGGCACCCACCACCCTCTGCGTAAAGAACTTTCCACGCATTTCCCCCCTAAACCTTTCCCCTCTCACTTTGAACTCGTGACCCCTAGTAATTGAATCCCCCACTCTGGGAAAAAGATTCTTGCTATCCACCCTGTCTATACCTCTCATGATTTTGTATACCTCAATCAGGTCCCCCCTCAACCTCTGTCTTTCTAATGAAAATAATCCTATTCTGCTCAACCTCTCTTCATAGTTAGCGCCTTCCATACCAGGCAACATCCTGGTGAACCTCCTCTGCACCCTCTCCAAAGCATCTACATCCTTTTGGTAATGTGGCGACCAGAACTGCACGCAGTATTCCAAATGTGGCCAAACCAAAGTCTTATACAACTGTAACATGACCTGCCAACCCTTGAACTCAATACCCCGTCCGATAAAGGAAAGCATGCCGTATACCTTCTTGACCACTCTATTGACCTGCGTTGCCACCTTCAGGGAACAATGGACCTGAACACCCAAGTCTCTCTGTACATCAATTTTCCCCAGGACCTTTCCATTTATTGTATAATTCACTCTTGAATTGGATCTTCCAAAATGCATCACCTCGCATTTGCCCAGATTGAACTCCATCTGCCATTTCTCTGCCCAACTCTCCAGTCTATCTATATTCTGCTGTATTCTCTGACAGTCCCCTTCACTATCTGCTACTCCACCAATCTTAGTGTCGTCTGCAAACTTGCTAATCAGACCACCTATACTTTCCTCCAAATCATTTATGTATATCACAAACAACAGTGGTCCCAGCACGGATCCCTGTGGAACACCACTGGTCACACGTCTCCATTTTGAGAAACTCCCTTCCATTACTACTCTCTGTCTCCTGTTGCCCAGCCAGTTCTTTATCCATCTAGCTAGTACAACCTGGACCCCATGCGACTTCACTTTCTCCATCGGCCTACCATGGGGAACCTTATCAAACGCCTTACTGAAATCCATGTATATGACATCTACAGCCCTTCCCTCATCAATCAACTTTGTCACTTCCTCAAAGAATTCTATTAAGTTGGTAAGACGTGACCTTCCCTGCACAAAACCATGTTGCCTATCACTGATGAGCCCATTTTCTTCCAAATGGGGATAGATCCTATCCCTCATTATCTTCTCAAGCAGCTTCCCGACCACTGACGTCAGGCTCACTGGTCGATAATTACCTGGATTTTCCCTGCTACCCTTCTTAAACAAGGGGACAACATTAGCAATTCTCCAGTCCTCCGGGACCTCACCCGTGTTTAAGGATGCTGCAAAGATATCTGTTAAGGCCCCAGCTATTTCCTCTCTCGCTTCCCTCAGTAACCTGGGATAGATCCCATCCGGACCTGGGGACTTGTCCACCTTAATGCCTTTTAGAATACCCAACACTTCCTCCCTCCTTATGCCGGCTTGACCTAGAGTAATCAAACGTCTGTCCCTAACCTCAACATCCGTCATGTCCCTCTCCTCGGTGAATACCGTTGCAAAGTACTCGTTTAGAATCTCACCCATTTTCTCTGACTCCACGCATAACTTTCCTCCTTTGTCCTTGAGTGGGCCAATCCTTTCTCTAGTTACCCTCTTGCTCCTTATATATGAATAAAAGGCTTTGGGATTTTCCTTAACCCTGTTTGCTAAAGATATTTCATGACCCCTTTTAGCCCTCTTAATTCCTCGTTTCAGATTGGTCCTACATTCCCGATATTCTTCCAAAGCTTCGTCTTTCTTCAGCCTCCTAGACCTTATGTATGCTTCCTTTTTCCTCTTAGCTAGTCGCACAATTTCACCTGTCATCCATGGTTCCCTAATCTTGCCATTTCTATCCCTCATTTTCACAGGAAAATGTCTCTCCTGCATGCTAATCAACCTCACTTTAAAAGCCTCCTGCATATCAAATGTGGATTTACCTTCAAACAGCTGCTCCCAATTTACATTCCCCAGCTCCTGCCGAGTTTTGGTATAATTCTCCACTCCCGGCCTTGCTATTTATACCTCTCCACTCTCGGCCTTGCTCTTGAGCTTCTCCACTCTCGGCCTTGCTCTTTATATCTCTCCACTATCGGCCTTGATCTTTATGCTTCTCCACTCTCGGCCTTGCTCTTTATACCTCTCCACTATCGGCCTTGCTCTTTATACCTCTCCACTATCGGCCTTGCTCTTTATACCTCGCCACTCTCGGCCTTGCTCTTTATACCTCTCCACTCTCGGCCTTGCTCTTTATCCCTCTCCACTCTCAACTTACTCTTTATACCTCTCCACTCTCGGCCTTACTCTTTATACCACTCCACTCTCGGCCTTACTCTTTATACCACCCCACTCTCGGCCTTACTCTTTATACCACCCCACTCTCGGCCTTGCTCTTTATACCTCTCCACTATCGGCCTTGCTCTTTCTACCTTTCCACTCCCGGCCTTGCTCTTTATACCTCTCCACTCTCAACTGACTCTTTATGCCTCTCCACTCTCGGCCTTGCTTTTTATACCTCTCCACTCTCGGCCTTGCTCTTTATACCTCCCCACTCACAGCCTTACTACTTATACCTCTCCACTCTCGGCCTTACTCTTTATACTTCTCCAGTCTCGGCCTTGCTCTTTATACCTCTCCACTCCCGGCCTTGCTCTTTATAACTCTCCACTCTCAACTGACTCTTTATGCCTCTCCACTCTCGGCCTTGCTTTTTATACCTCTCCACTCTCGGCCTTGCTCTTTATACCTCCCCACTCACAGCCTTACTACTTATACCTCTCCACTCTCGGCCTTACTCTTTATACTTCTCCAGTCTCGGCCTTGCTCTTTATACCTCTCCACTCCCGGCCTTGCTCTTTATAACTCTCCACTCTCAGCCTTACTCTTGAGCCTCTCCACTCTCGGCCTTACTCTTGAGACTCTCCACTCTCGGCCTTACTCTTGAGCCTCTCCACTCTCGGCCTTACTCTTTATACCTCTCCACTCACGGCCTTGCTCTTTATAACTCTCCATTCTCGGCCTTACTCTTGAGCCTCTCCACTCTCGGCCTTACTCTTGAGCCTCTCCACTATCGGCCTTACTCTTGAGCCTCTCCACTATCGGCCTTACTCTTGAGCCTCTCCACTATCGGCCTTACTCTTGAGCCTCTCCACTATCGGCCTTGATCTTTATACTTCTCCAGTCTCGGCCTTGCTCTTTATACCTCTCCACTCCCGGCCTTGCTCTTTATAACTCTCCACTCTCGGCCTTACTCTTGAGCCTCTCCACTCTCGGCCTTGCTCTTTATATCTCTCCACTATCGGCCTTGCTCTTTATACCTCTCCACTCCCGGCCCTGCTCTTTATACCTCTCCACTCCCGGCCTTGCTCTTGAGCTTCTCCACTCTCGGCCTTGCTCTTTATATCTCTCCACTATCGGCCTTGCTCTTTATACCTCTCCACTCCCGGCCTTGCTCTTTATACCTCTCCACTCCCGGCCTTGCTCTTGAGCTTCTCCACTCCCGGCCTTGCTCTTTATATCTCTCCACTATCGGCCTTGATCTTTATGCTTCTCCACTCTCGGCCTTGCTTTTTATACCTCTCCACTATCGGCCTTGCTCTTTATACCTCTCCACTCTCGGCCTTGCTTTTTATACCTCTCCACTCTCGGCCTTGCTCTTTGTACCTCGCCACTCCCAGCCATACTATTTATAACTCTCCACTCTCGGCTTTGATCTTTATACTTCTCCAGTCTCGGCCTTGCTCTTTATACCACGCCACTCCCGGCGTTACTCTTTATACCTCTCCACTCTCGGCCTTACTCTATATACTTCTCCACTCTCGGCGTTGCTCTTTATACCACTCCACTCCCGGTCTTGCTCTTTATACCGCTGCACTCTCGGCCTTACTCTTGAGACTCTCCACTCTCGGCATTGCTCTTTATACCTCTCCACTCCCGGCCTTGCTATTTATACCTCTCCACTCTCGGCCTTGCTCTTGAGCTTCTCCACTCTCGGCCTTGCTCTTTATATCTCTCCACTATCGGCCTTGATCTTTATGCTTCTCCACTCTCGGCCTTGCTCTTTATACCTCTCCACTATCGGCCTTGCTCTTTATACCTCTCCACTATCGGCCTTGCTCTTTATACCTCTCCACTCCCAACTTGCTCTTTGTACCTCTCCACTCTCGGCCTTGCTTTTTATACCTCTCCACTCTCGGCCTTGCTCTTTATACCTCCCCACTCTCGGCCTTGCTCTTTATACCTCTCCACTCTCAACTTATTCTTTATACATCTCCAATGTCGGCCTTGCTCTTTATACCACTCCACTCTCAACTTACTCTTTATACCTCTCCACTCTCAACTTACTCTTTATACCACTCCACTCTCGGCCTTACTCTTTATACCACTCCACTCTCGGCCTTACTCTTTATACCACTCCACTCTCGGCCTTACTCTTTATGCTTCTCCACTCTCGGCCTTACTCTTCATACCTCTCCACTATCGGCCTTGCTCTTTCTACCTTTCCACTCCCGGCCTTGCTCTTTCTACCTCTCCACTCTCAACTGACTCTTTATACCTCTCCACTCTCGGCCTTGCTTTTTATACCTCTCCACTCTCGGCCTTGCTCTTTATACCTCCCCACTCACAGCCTTACCATTTATACCTCTCCAATCTCGGCCTTACTCTTTATACTTCTCCAGTCTCGGCCTTGCTCTTTATACCTTCTCCACTCCCGGCCTTGCTCTTTATACCTCTCCACTCCCGGCCTTGCTCTTTATACCTCTCCACTCCCGGCCTTGCTCTTTATACCTCTCCACTCCCGGCCTTGCTCTTTCTACCTCTCCACTCCCGGCCTTGCTCTTTATACCTCTCCACTCCCGGCCTTGCTCTTTATACCTCTCCACTCCCAACCTGCTCTTTATACATCTCCACTCTCAGCCTTGCTCTTTATACATCTCCACTCTCAGCCTTGCTCTTTATACATCTCCACTCTCAACTTACTCTATTTACCTCTCCACTCTCGGCCTTGCTCTTTATACCTCTCCACTCTCGGCCTTTCTCTTTCTACCTCCCCACTCTCGGCCTTGCTCTTTATACCTCCCCACTCACAGCCTTACTTTTTATACCTCTCCACTCTCGGCCTTACTCTTTATACTTCTCCAGTCTCGGCCTTGCTCTTTATACCTCTCCACTCTCCGCCTTGCTCTTTATCCCTCTCCACTCCCGGCCTTGCTCTTTATACCTCTCCAATGTCAGCCTTGCTCTTTATACCACTCCACTCCGCTCTCGGCCTCGAACTTTATACCACTCCACTCCGCTCTCGGCCTCGAACTTTATACCACTCCACTCCGCTCTCGGCCTCGATCTTTATACCACTCCACTCTGCTCTCGGCCTCGATCCTTATACCACTCCACTCTCAACTTACTCTTTATACCTCTCCACTCTCGGCCTTGCTCTTGAGCTTCTCCACTCTCGGCCTTGCTCTTTATATCTCTCCACTATCGGCCTTGCTCTTTATACCTCTCCACTCCCGGCCTTGCTCTTTATACCTCTCCACTCTCGGCCTTGCTTTTTATACCTCTCCACTCTCGGCCTTGCTCTTTATACCTCCCCACTCTCGGCCTTGCTCTTTATACCTCTCCACTCTCAACTTATTCTTTATACATCTCCAATGTCGGCCTTGCTCTTTATACCACTCCACTCTCAACTTACTCTTTATACCTCTCCACTCTCAACTTACTCTTTATACCACTCCACTCTCGGCCTTACTCTTTATACCACTCCACTCTCGGCCTTACTCTTTATACCACTCCACTCTCGGCCTTACTCTTTATGCTTCTCCACTCTCGGCCTTACTCTTCATACCTCTCCACTATCGGCCTTGCTCTTTCTACCTTTCCACTCCCGGCCTTGCTCTTTCTACCTCTCCACTCTCAACTGACTCTTTATACCTCTCCACTCTCGGCCTTGCTTTTTATACCTCTCCACTCTCGGCCTTGCTCTTTATACCTCCCCACTCACAGCCTTACCATTTATACCTCTCCACTCTCGGCCTTACTCTTTATACTTCTCCAGTCTCGGCCTTGCTCTTTATACCTCTCCACTCCCGGCCTTGCTCTTTATACCTCTCCACTCCCGGCCTTGCTCTTTATACCTCTCCACTCCCGGCCTTGCTCTTTCTACCTCTCCACTCCCGGCCTTGCTCTTTCTACCTCTCCACTCCCGGCCTTGCTCTTTATACCTCTCCACTCCCGGCCTTGCTCTTTATACCTCTCCACTCCCAACCTGCTCTTTATACATCTCCACTCTCAGCCTTGCTCTTTATACATCTCCACTCTCAGCCTTGCTCTTTATACATCTCCACTCTCAACTTACTCTATTTACCTCTCCACTCTCGGCCTTGCTCTTTATACCTCTCCACTCTCGGCCTTTCTCTTTCTACCTCCCCACTCTCGGCCTTGCTCTTTATACCTCCCCACTCACAGCCTTACTTTTTATACCTCTCCACTCTCGGCCTTACTCTTTATACTTCTCCAGTCTCGGCCTTGCTCTTTATACCTCTCCACTCTCCGCCTTGCTCTTTATCCCTCTCCACTCCCGGCCTTGCTCTTTATACCTCTCCAATGTCAGCCTTGCTCTTTATACCTCTCCAATGTCAGCCTCGATCTTTATACCACTCCACTCCGCTCTCGGCCTCGAACTTTATACCACTCCACTCCGCTCTCGGCCTCGAACTTTATACCACTCCACTCCGCTCTCGGCCTCGATCTTTATACCACTCCACTCTGCTCTCGGCCTCGATCCTTATACCACTCCACTCTCAACTTACTCTTTATACCTCTCCACTCTCGGCCTTGCTCTTGAGCTTCTCCACTCTCGGCCTTGCTCTTTATATCTCTCCACTATCGGCCTTGCTCTTTATACCTCTCCACTCCCGGCCTTGCTCTTTATACCTCTCCACTCCCGGCCTTGCTCTTGAGCTTCTCCACTCCCGGCCTTGCTCTTTATACCTCTCCACTCTCAACTGACTCTTTATACCTCTCCACTCTCGGCCTTGCTTTTTATACCTCTCCACTCTCGGCCTTGCTTTTTATACCTCTCCACTCTCGGCCTTGCTCTTTATACCTCCCCACTCACAGCCTTACTATTTATACCTCTCCACTCTCGGCCTTACTCTTTATACTTCTCCAGTCTCGGCCTTGCTCTTTATACCTCTCCACTCCCGGCCTTGCTCTTTATACCTCTCCACTCCCGGCCTTTCTCTTTCTACCTCCCCACTCTCGGCCTTGCTCTTTCTACCTCTCCACTCCCGGCCTTACTCTTTATACCTCTCCACTCCCGGCCTTACTCTTTATACCTCTCCACTCCCAACATGCTCTTTATACATCTCCACTCTCAGCCTTGCTCTTTATACCTCTCCAATGTCGGCCTTGCTCTTTATACCACTCCACTCCCGGTCTTGCTCTTTATACCGCTGCACTCTCGGCCTTACTCTTGAGACTCTCCACTCTCGGCATTGCTCTTTATACCTCTCCACTCCCGGCCTTGCTATTTATACCTCTCCACTCTCGGCCTTGCTCTTGAGCTTCTCCACTCTCGGCCTTGCTCTTTATATCTCTCCACTATCGGCCTTGATCTTTATGCTTCTCCACTCTCGGCCTTGCTCTTTATACCTCTCCACTATCGGCCTTGCTCTTTATACCTCTCCACTATCGGCCTTGCTCTTTATACCTCGCCACTCTCGGCCTTGCTCTTTATACCTCTCCACTCTCGGCCTTGCTCTTTATACCTCTCCACTCTCGGCCTTGCTCTTTATCCCTCTCCACTCTCAACTTACTCTTTATACCTCTCCACTCTCGGCCTTACTCTTTACACCACTCCACTCTCGGCCTTACTCTTTATACCACCCCACTCTCGGCCTTGCTCTTTATACCTCTCCACTATCGGCCTTGCTCTTTCTACCTTTCCACTCCCGGCCTTGCTCTTTATACCTCTCCACTCTCAACTGACTCTTTATGCCTCTCCACTCTCGGCCTTGCTTTTTATACCTCTCCACTCTCGGCCTTGCTCTTTATAACTCCCCACTCACAGCCTTACTACTTATACCTCTCCACTCTCGGCCTTACTCTTTATACTTCTCCAGTCTCGGCCTTGCTCTTTATACCTCTCCACTCCCGGCCTTGCTCTTTATAACTCTCCACTCTCAACTGACTCTTTATGCCTCTCCACTCTCGGCCTTGCTTTTTATACCTCTCCACTCTCGGCCTTGCTCTTTATACCTCCCCACTCACAGCCTTACTACTTATACCTCTCCACTCTCGGCCTTACTCTTTATACTTCTCCAGTCTCGGCCTTGCTCTTTATACCTCTCCACTCCCGGCCTTGCTCTTTCTACCTCTCCACTCCCGGCCTTGCTCTTTCTACCTCTCCACTCCCGGCCTTGCTCTTTATACCTCTCCACTCCCGGCCTTGCTCTTTATACCTCTCCACTCCCAACCTGCTCTTTATACATCTCCACTCTCAGCCTTGCTCTTTATACATCTCCACTCTCAGCCTTGCTCTTTATACATCTCCACTCTCAACTTACTCTATTTACCTCTCCACTCTCGGCCTTGCTCTTTATACCTCTCCACTCTCGGCCTTTCTCTTTCTACCTCCCCACTCTCGGCCTTGCTCTTTATACCTCCCCACTCACAGCCTTACTTTTTATACCTCTCCACTCTCGGCCTTACTCTTTATACTTCTCCAGTCTCGGCCTTGCTCTTTATACCTCTCCACTCTCGGCCTTGCTCTTTATCCCTCTCCACTCCCGGCCTTGCTCTTTATACCTCTCCAATGTCAGCCTTGCTCTTTATACCTCTCCAATGTCAGCCTCGATCTTTATACCACTCCACTCCGCTCTCGGCCTCGAACTTTATACCACTCCACTCCGCTCTCGGCCTCGAACTTTATACCACTCCACTCCGCTCTCGGCCTCGATCTTTATACCACTCCACTCTGCTCTCGGCCTCGATCCTTATACCACTCCACTCTCAACTTACTCTTTATACCTCTCCACTCTCGGCCTTGCTCTTTATACCTCCCCACTCACAGCCTTACTATTTATACCTCTCCACTCTCGGCCTTACTCTTTATACTTCTCCAGTCTCGGCCTTGCTCTTTATACCTCTCCACTCCCGGCCTTGCTCTTTATACCTCTCCACTCCCGGCCTTTCTCTTTATACCTCTCCACTCCCGGCCTTTCTCTTTCTACCTCCCCACTCTCGGCCTTGCTCTTTCTACCTCTCCACTCCCGGCCTTACTCTTTATACCTCTCCACTCCCGGCCTTACTCTTTATACCTCTCCACTCCCAACATGCTCTTTATACATCTCCACTCTCAGCCTTGCTCTTTATACCTCTCCAATGTCGGCCTTGCTCTTTATACCACTCCACTCTCAACTAACTCTATTTACCTCTCCACTCTCGGCCTTGCTCTTTATACCTCCCCACTCACAGCCTTACTCTTTATACTTCTCCAGTCTCGGCCTTGCTCTTTATACCTCTCCACTCTCGGCCTTACTCTTTATACCTCTCCACTCCCGGCCTTACTCTTTATACCTCTCCAATGTCAGCCTTGCTCTTTATACCTCTCCAATGTCAGCCTTGCTCTTTATACCTCTCCAATGTCAGCCTCGATCTTTATACCTCTCCAATGTCAGCCTCGATCTTTATACCACTCCACTCCGCTCTCGGCCTCGAACTTTATACCACTCCACTCCGCTCTCGGCTTCGATCTTTATACCATTCCACTCCGCTCTCGGCCTCGATCTTTATACCACTCCACTCCGCTCTCGGCCTCGATCTTTGTACCACTCCACTCCGCTCTCGGCCTCGATCTTTATACCACTCCACTCTGCTCTCGGCCTCGATCCTTATACCACTCCACTCTCAACTTACTCTTTATACCTCTCCACTCTCGGCCTTACTCTTTATACCTCTCCACTCCCGGCCTTACTCTTTATACCTCTCCAATGTCAGCCTTGCTCTTTATACCTCTCCAATGTCAGCCTCGATCTTTATACCACTCCACTCCGCTCTTGGCCTCGAACTTTATACCACTCCACTCCGCTCTCGGCTTCGATCTTTATACCATTCCACTCCGCTCTCGGCCTCGATCTTTATACCACTCCACTCCGCTCTCGGCCTCGATCCTTATACCACTCCACTCTCAACTTACTCTTTATACCTCTCCACTCTCGGCCTTGCTCTTGAGCTTCTCCACTCTCGGCCTTGCTCTTTATATCTCTCCACTATCGGCCTTGCTCTTTATACCTCTCCACTCCCGGCCTTGCTCTTTATACTTCTCCAGTCTCGGCCTAGATCTTTATACCTCGCCACTCCCGGCCTTACTCTTTATACCTCTCCACTCTCGGCCTTACTCTATATACTTCTTCACTCTTGGCGTTGCTCTTTATACCACTCCACTCCCGGTCTTGCTCTTTATACCACTGCACTCTCGGCCTTACTCTTGAGACTCTCCACTCTCGGCATTGCTCTTTATACCTCTCCACTCCCGGCCTTGCTCTTTATACCTCTCCACTCTCAACTGACTCTTTATACCTCTCCACTCTCGGCCTTGCTTTTTATACCTCTCCACTCTCGGCCTTGCTTTTTATACCTCTCCACTCTCGGCCTTGCTCTTTATACCTCCCCACTCACAGCCTTACTACTTATACCTCTCCACTCTCGGCCTTACTCTTTATACTTCTCCAGTCTCGGCCTTGCTCTTTATACCTCTCCACTCCCGGCCTTGCTCTTTATAACTCTCCACTCTCGGCCTTACTCTTGATCCTCTCCACTCTCGGCCTTACTCTTGAGCCTCTCCAGTTTCGGCCTTACTCTTGAGCCTCTCCACTCTCGGCCTTACTCTTGAGCCTCTCCACTATCGGCCCTACTCTTGAGCCTCTCCACTATCGGCCTTACTCTTGAGCCTCTCCACTCCCGGCCTTGCTCTTTATAACTCTCCACTCCCGGCCTTGCTCTTTATAACTCTCCACTCTCGGCCTTACTCTTGAGCCTCTCCACTCTCGGCCTTACTCTTGAGCCTCTCCACTATCGGCCTTACTCTTGAGCCTCTCCACTATCGGCCTTGATCTTTATACTTCTCCAGTCTCGGCCTTGCTCTTTATACTTCTCCACTCCCGGCCTTGCTCTTTATACCTCTCCACTCCCGGCCTTGCTCTTTATAACTCTCCACTCTCGGCCTTACTCTTGAGCCTCTCCACTCTCGGCCTTACTCTTTATACCTCGCCACTCACAGCCATACTATTTATACCTCTCCACTCTCGGCCTTGATCTTTATACTTCTCCAGTCTCGGCCTTGCTCTTTATACCTCGCCACTCCCGGCCTTACTCTTTATACCTCTCCACTCTCGGCCTTACTCTATATACTTCTCCACTCTCGGCGTTGCTCTTTATACCACTCCACTCCCGGTCTTGCTCTTTATACCGCTGCACTCTCGGCCTTACTCTTGAGACTCTCCACTCTCGGCATTGCTCTTTATACCTCTCCACTCCCCGCCTTGCTCTTTATACCTCTCCACTCTCAACTTACTCTTTATACCTCTCCACTCTCGGCCTTGCTCTTGAGCTTCTCCACTCTCGGCCTTGCTCTTTATATCTCTCCACTATCGGCCTTGATCTTTATGCTTCTCCACTCTCGGCCTTGCTCTTTATACCTCTCCACTATCGGCCTTGCTCTTTATACCTCTCCACTATCGGCCTTGCTCTTTATACCTCTCCACTCCCAACTTGCTATTTGTACCTCTCCACTCTCGGCCTTGCTTTTTATACCTCTCCACTCTCGGCCTTGCTCTTTATACCTCCCCACTCTCGGCCTTGCTCTTTATACCTCTCCACTCTCAACTTACTCTTTATACATCTCCAATGTCGGCCTTGCTCTTTATACCACTCCACTCTCAACTTACTCTTTATCCCTCTCCACTCTCAACTTACTCTTTATACCACTCCACTCTCGGCCTTACTCTTTATACCACTCCACTCTCGGCCTTACTCTTTATACCACTCCACTCTCGGCCTTACTCTTTATGCTTCTCCACTCTCGGCCTTACTCTTTATACCTCTCCACTATCGGCCTTGCTCTTTCTACCTTTCCACTCCCGGCCTTGCTCTTTCTACCTCTCCACTCTCAACTGACTCTTTATACCTCTCCACTCTCGGCCTTGCTTTTTATCCCTCTCCACTCTCGGCCTTGCTCTTTATACCTCCCCACTCACAGCCTTACCATTTATACTTCTCCAGTCTCGGCCTTACCATTTATACTTCTCCAGTCTCGGCCTTGCTCTTTATACCTCTCCACACCCGGCCTTGCTCTTTATACCTCTCCACTCCCGGCCTTGCTCTTTATAACTCTCCACTCCCGGCCTTGCTCTTTATACCTCTCCACTCCCGGCCTTGCTCTTTATACCTCTCCACTCCCGGCCTTGCTCTTTCTACCTCTCCACTCCCGGCCTTGCTCTTTCTACCTCTCCACTCCCGGCCTTGCTCTTTCTACCTCTCCACTCCCGGCCTTGCTCTTTATACCTCTCCACTCCCGGCCTTGCTCTTTATACCTCTCCACTCCCGGCCTTGCTCTTTATACCTCTCCACTCCCAACCTGCTCTTTATACATCTCCACTCTCAGCCTTGCTCTTTATACATCTCCACTCTCAGCCTTGCTCTTTATACATCTCCACTCTCAACTTACTCTATTTACCTCTCCACTCTCGGCCTTGCTCTTTATACCTCTCCACTCTCGGCCTTTCTCTTTCTACCTCCCCACTCTCGGCCTTGCTCTTTATACCTCCCCACTCACAGCCTTACTTTTTATACCTCTCCACTCTCGGCCTTACTCTTGAGACTTCTCCAGTCTCGGCCTTGCTCTTTATACCTCTCCACTCTCGGCCTTGCTCTTTATCCCTCTCCACTCCCGGCCTTGCTCTTTATACCTCTCCAATGTCAGCCTTGCTCTTTATACCTCTCCAATGTCAGCCTCGATCTTTATACCACTCCACTCCGCTCTCGGCCTCGAACTTTATACCACTCCACTCCGCTCTCGGCCTCGAACTTTATACCACTCCACTCCGCTCTCGGCCTCGATCTTTATACCACTCCACTCTGCTCTCGGCCTCGATCCTTATACCACTCCACTCTCAACTTACTCTTTATACCTCTCCACTCTCGGCCTTGCTCTTGAGCTTCTCCACTCTCGGCCTTGCTCTTTATATCTCTCCACTATCGGCCTTGCTCTTTATACCTCTCCACTCCCGGCCTTGCTCTTTATACCTCTCCACTCCCGGCCTTGATCTTGAGCTTCTCCACTCCCGGCCTTGCTCTTTATACCTCTCCACTCTCAACTGACTCTTTATACCTCTCCACTCTCGGCCTTGCTTTTTATACCTCTCCACTCTCGGCCTTGCTTTTTATACCTCTCCACTCTCGGCCTTGCTCTTTATACCTCCCCACTCACAGCCTTACTATTTATACCTCTCCACTCTCGGCCTTACTCTTCATACTTCTCCAGTCTCGGCCTTGCTCTTTATACCTCTCCACTCCCGGCCTTGCTCTTTATACCTCTCCACTCCCGGCCTTTCTCTTTCTACCTCCCCACTCTCGGCCTTGCTCTTTCTACCTCTCCACTCCCGGCCTTACTCTTTATACCTCTCCACTCCCGGCCTTACTCTTTATACCTCTCCACTCCCAACCTGCTCTTTATACATCTCCACTCTCAGCCTTGCTCTTTATACCTCTCCAATGTCGGCCTTGCTCTTTATACCACTCCACTCTCAACTTACTCTATTTACCTCTCCACTCTCGGCCTTGCTCTTTATACCTCCCCACTCACAGCCTTACTCTTTATACTTCTCCAGTCTCGGCCTTGCTCTTTATACCTCTCCACTCTCGGCCTTACTCTTTATACCTCTCCACTCCCGGCCTTACTCTTTATACCTCTCCAATGTCAGCCTTGCTCTTTATACCTCTCCAATGTCAGCCTTGCTCTTTATACCTCTCCAATGTCAGCCTCGATCTTTATACCTCTCCAATGTCAGCCTCGATCTTTATACCACTCCACTCCGCTCTCGGCCTCGAACTTTATACCACTCCACTCCGCTCTCGGCTTCGATCTTTATACCATTCCACTCCGCTCTCGGCCTCGATCTTTATACCACTCCACTCCGCTCTCGGCCTCGATCTTTGTACCACTCCACTCCGCTCTCGGCCTCGATCTTTATACCACTCCACTCTGCTCTCGGCCTCGATCCTTATACCACTCCACTCTCAACTTACTCTTTATACCTCTCCACTCTCGGCCTTACTCTTTATACCTCTCCACTCCCGGCCTTACTCTTTATACCTCTCCAATGTCAGCCTTGCTCTTTATACCTCTCCAATGTCAGCCTCGATCTTTATACCACTCCACTCCGCTCTCGGCCTCGAACTTTATACCACTCCAGTCCGCTCTCGGCTTCGATCTTTATACCATTCCACTCCGCTCTTGGCCTCGATCTTTATACCACTCCACTCCGCTCTCGGCCTCGATCTTTATACCACTCCACTCTGCTCTCGGCCTCGATCCTTATACCACTCCACTCTCAACTTACTCTTTATACCTCTCCACTCTCGGCCTTGCTCTTGAGCTTCTCCACTCTCGGCCTTGCTCTTTATATCTCTCCACTATCGGCCTTGCTCTTTATACCTCTCCACTCCCGGCCTTGCTCTTTATACTTCTCCAGTCTCGGCCTTGATCTTTATACCTCGCCACTCCCGGCCTTACTCTTTATACCTCTCCACTCTCGGCCTTACTCTATATACTTCTTCACTCTCGGCGTTGCTCTTTATACCACTCCACTCCCGGTCTTGCTCTTTATACCACTGCACTCTCGGCCTTACTCTTGAGACTCTCCACTCTCGGCATTGCTCTTTATACCTCTCCACTCCCGGCCTTGCTCTTTATACCTCTCCACTCTCAACTGACTCTTTATACCTCTCCACTCTCGGCCTTGCTTTTTATACCTCTCCACTCTCGGCCTTGCTTTTTATACCTCTCCACTCTCGGCCTTGCTCTTTATACCTCCCCACTCACAGCCTTACTACTTATACCTCTCCACTCCCGGCCTTGCTCTTTATAACTCTCCACTCTCGGCCTTACTCTTGAGCCTCTCCACTCTCGGCCTTACTCTTGAGCCTCTCCAGTTTCGGCCTTACTCTTGAGCCTCTCCACTCTCGGCCTTACTCTTGAGCCTCTCCACTATCGGCCCTACTCTTGAGCCTCTCCACTATCGGCCTTACTCTTGAGCCTCTCCACTCCCGGCCTTGCTCTTTATAACTCTCCACTCCCGGCCTTGCTCTTTATAACTCTCCACTCTCGGCCTTACTCTTGAGCCTCTCCACTCTCGGCCTTACTCTTGAGCCTCTCCACTATCGGCCTTACTCTTGAGCCTCTCCACTATCGGCCTTGATCTTTATACTTCTCCAGTCTCGGCCTTGCTCTTTATACCTCTCCACTCCCGGCCTTGCTCTTTATAACTCTACACTCTCGGCCTTACTCTTGAGCCTCTCCACTCTCGGCCTTACTCTTTATACCTCGCCACTCACAGCCATACTATTTATACCTCTCCACTCTCGGCCTTGATCTTTATACTTCTCCAGTCTCGGCCTTGCTCTTTATACCTCGCCACTCCCGGCCTTACTCTTTATACCTCTCCACTCTCGGCCTTACTCTATATACTTCTCCACTCTCGGCGTTGCTCTTTATACCACTCCACTCCCGGTCTTGCTCTTTATACCGCTGCACTCTCGGCCTTACTCTTGAGACTCTCCACTCTCGTCATTGCTCTTTATACCTCTCCACTCCCCACCTTGCTCTTTATACCTCTCCACTCTCAACTTACTCTTTATACCTCTCCACTCTCGGCCTTGCACTTGAGCTTCTCCACTCTCGGCCTTGCTCTTTATATCTCTCCACTATCGGCCTTGATCTTTATGCTTCTCCACTCTCGGCCTTGCTCTTTATACCTCTCCACTCCCGGCCTTACTCTTTCTACCTCTCCACTCCCGGCCTTACTCTTTATACCTCTCCACTCCCGGCCTTACTCTTTATACCTCTCCACTCTCAACTTACTCTTTATACCTCTCCACTCTCGGCCTTGCTCTTGAGCTTCTCCACTCTCGGCCTTACTCTTTATACCTCTCCACGCCCGGCCTTGCTCTTTATACCTCTCCACTCCCGGCCTTGCTCTTTATACCTCTCCACTCCCGGCCTTGCTCTTTATACCTCTCCAATGTCAGCCTCGATATTTATACCACTCCACTCCGCTCTCGGCCTCGAACTTTATACCACTCCACTCCGCTCTCGGCTTCGATCTTTATACCATTCCACTCCACTCTCGGCCTTACTCTTGAGCCTCTCCACTCTCGGCCTTACTCTTGAGCCTCTCCAGTCTCGGCCTTACTCTTGAGCCTCTCCACTCTCGGCCTTACTCTTGAGCCTCTCCACTATCGGCCTTACTCTTGAGCCTCTCCACTATCGGCCTTACTCTTGAGCCTCTCCACTCCCGGCCTTGCTCTTTATAACTCTCCACTCCCGGCATTGCTCTTTATAACTCTCCACTCTCGGCCTTACTCTTGAGCCTCTCCACTCTCGGCCTTACTCTTGAGCCTCTCCACTATCGGCCTTACTCTTGAGCCTCTCCACTATCGGCCTTGATCTTTATACTTCTCCAGTCTCGGCCTTGCTCTTTATACCTCTCCACTCCCGGCCTTGCTCTTTATACCTCTCCACTCCCGGCCTTGCTCTTTATACCTCTCCACTCTCGGCCTTACTCTTGAGCCTCTCCACTCTCGGCCTTACTCTTTATACCTCGCCACTCCCAGCCATACTATTTATACCTCTCCACTCTCGGCCTTGATCTTTATACTTCTCCAGTCTCGGCCTTGCTCTTTATACCTCGCCACTCCCGGCCTTACTCTTTATACCTCTCCACTCTCGGCCTTACTCTATATACTTCTCCACTCTCGGCGTTGCTCTTTATACCACTCCACTCCCGGTCTTGCTCTTTATACCGCTGCACTCTCGGCCTTACTCTTGAGACTCTCCACCCTCGGCATTGCTCTTTATACCTCTCCACTCTCAACTTACTCTTTATACCTCTCCACTCTCGGCCTTGCTCTTGAGCTTCTCCACTCTCGGCCTTGCTCTTTATATCTCTCCACTATCGGCCTTGATCTTTATGCTTCTCCACTCTCGGCCTTGCTCTTTATACCTCTCCACTCCCGGCCTTACTCTTTATACCTCTCCACTCCCGGCCTTACACTTTATTCCTCTCCACTCCCGGCCTTGCTCTTTATACCTCTCCACTCTCAACTTACTCTTTATACCTCTCCACTCTCGGCCTTGCTCTTGAGCTTCTCCACTCTCGGCCTTACTCTTTATACCTCTCCACGCCAGGCCTTGCTCTTGATACCTCTCCACTCCCGGCCTTGCTCTTTATACCTCTCCACTCCCGGCCTTGCTCTTTATACCTCTCCACTCCCGGCCTTGCTCTTTATACCTCTCCAATGTCAGCCTCGATCTTTATACCACTCCACTCCGCTCTCGGCCTCGCACTTTATACCACTCCACTCCGCTCTCGGCTTCGATCTTTATACCATTCCACTCCGCTCTCGGCCTCGATCTTTATACCACTCCACTCCGCTCTCGGCCTCGATCTTTATACCACTCCACTATCAACTTACTCTTTATACCTGTCCACTCTCGGCCTTGCTCTTGACCTTCTCCACTCTCGGCGTTGCTCTTTATACCACTCCACTCCCGGTCTTGCTCTTTATACCGCTGCACTCTCGGCCTTACTCTTGAGACTCTCCACTCTCGGCATTGCTCTTTATACCTCTCCACTCCCGGCCTTGCTCTTTATACCTCTCCACTCCCGGCCTTACTCTTTATACCTCTCCACTCTCGGCCTTACTCTATATACTTCTCCACTCTCGGCGTTGCTCTTTATACCACTCCACTCCCGGTCTTGCTCTTTATACCGCTGCACTCTCGGCCTTACTCTTGAGACTCTCCACTCTCGGCATTGCTCTTTATACCTCTCCACTCCCCGCCTTGCTCTTTATACCTCTCCACTCTCAACTTACTCTTTATACCTCTCCACTCTCGGCCTTGCTCTTGAGCTTCTCCACTCTCGGCCTTGCTCTTTATATCTCTCCACTATGGGCCTTGATCTTTATGCTTCTCCACTCTCGGCCTTGCTCTTTATACCTCTCCACTATCGGCCTTGCTCTTTATACCTCTCCACTATCGGCCTTGCTCTTTATACCTCTCCACTCCCAACTTGCTCTTTGTACCTCTCCACTCTCGGCCTTGCTTTTTATACCTCTCCACTCTCGGCCTTGCTCTTTATACCTCCCCACTCTCGGCCTTGCTCTTTATACCTCCCCACTCTCGGCCTTGCTCTTTATACCTCTCCACTCTCAACTTACTCTTTATACATCTCCAATGTCGGCCTTGCTCTTTATACCACTCCACTCTCAACTTACTCTTTATACCACTCCACTCTCGGCCTTACTCTTTATACCACTCCACTCTCGGCCTTACTCTTTATACCACTCCACTCTCGGCCTTACTCTTTATGCTTCTCCACTCTCGGCCTTACTCTTTATACCTCTCCACTATCGGCCTTGCTCTTTCTACCTTTCCACCCCCGGCCTTGCTCTTTCTACCTCTCCACTCTCAACTGACTCTTTATACCTCTCCACTCTCGGCCTTGCTTTTTATCCCTCTCCACTCTCGGCCTTGCTCTTTATACCTCCCCACTCACAGCCTTACCATTTATACCTCTCCACTCTCGGCCTTACTCTTTATACTTCTCCAGTCTCGGCCTTGCTCTTTATACCTCTCCACTCCCGGCCTTGCTCTTTATACCTCTCCACTCCCGGCCTTGCTCTTTATAACTCTCCACTCCCGGCCTTGCTCTTTATTCCTCTCCACTCCCGGCCTTGCTCTTTATACCTCTCCACTCCCGGCCTTGCTCTTTCTACCTCTCCACTCCCGGCCTTGCTCTTTCTACCTCTCCACTCCCGGCCTTGCTCTTTATACCTCTCCACTCCCGGCCTTGCTCTTTCTACCTCTCCACTCCCGGCCTTGCTCTTTCTACCTCTCCACTCCCGGCCTTGCTCTTTATACCTCTCCACTCCCGGCCTTGCTCTTTATACCTCTCCACTCCCGGCCTTGCTCTTTATACCTCTCCACTCCCAACCTGCTCTTTATACATCTCCACTCTCAGCCTTGCTCTTTATACATCTCCACTCTCAGCCTTGCTCTTTATACATCTCCACTCTCAACTTACTCTATTTACCTCTCCACTCTCGGCCTTGCTCTTTATACCTCTCCACTCTCGGCCTTTCTCTTTCTACCTCCCCACTCTCGGCCTTTCTCTTTCTACCTCCCCACTCACAGCCTTACTTTTTATACCTCTCCACTCTCGGCCTTACTCTTTATACTTCTCCAGTCTCGGCCTTGCTCTTTATACCTCTCCACTCTCGGCCTTGCTCTTTATCCCTCTCCACTCCCGGCCTTGCTCTTTATACCTCTCCAATGTCAGCCTTGCTCTCTATACCTCTCCAATGTCAGCCTCGATCTTTATACCACTCCACTCCGCTCTCGGCCTCGAACTTTATACCACTCCACTCCGCTCTCGGCCTCGAACTTTATACCACTCCACTCCGCTCTCGGCCTCGATCTTTATACCACTCCACTCTGCTCTCGGCCTCGATCCTTATACCACTCCACTCTCAACTTACTCTTTATACCTCTCCACTCTCGGCCTTGCTCTTGAGCTTCTCCACTCTCGGCCTTGCTCTTTATATCTCTCCACTATCGGCCTTGCTCTTTGTACCTCTCCACTCCCGGCCTTGCTCTTTATACCTCTCCACTCCCGGCCTTGATCTTGAGCTTCTCCACTCCCGGCCTTGCTCTTTATACCTCTCCACTCTCAACTGACTCTTTATACCTCTCCACTCTCGGCCTTGCTTTTTATACCTCTCCACTCTCGGCCTTGCTTTTTATACCTCTCCACTCTCGGCCTTGCTCTTTATACCTCCCCACTCACAGCCTTACTATTTATACCTCTCCACTCTCGGCCTTACTCTTCATACTTCTCCAGTCTCGGCCTTGCTCTTTATACCTCTCCACTCCCGGCCTTGCTCTTTATACCTCTCCACTCCCGGCCTTCCTCTTTCTACCTCCCCACTCTCGGCCTTGCTCTTTCTACCTCTCCACTCCCGGCCTTACTCTTTATACCTCTCCACTCCCGGCCTTACTCTTTATACCTCTCCACTCCCAACCTGCTCTTTATACATCTCCACTCTCAGCCTTGCTCTTTATACCTCTCCAATGTCGGCCTTGCTCTTTATACCACTCCACTCTCAACTTACTCTATTTACCTCTCCACTCTCGGCCTTGCTCTTTATACCTCCCCACTCACAGCCTTACTCTTTATACTTCTCCAGTCTCGGCCTTGCTCTTTATACCACTCCACTCTCGGCCTTACTCTTTATACCACTCCACTCTCGGCCTTACTCTTTATGCTTCTCCACTCTCGGCCTTACTCTTTATACCTCTCCACTATCGGCCTTGCTCTTTCTACCTTTCCACTCCCGGCCTTGCTCTTTCTACCTCTCCACTCTCAACTGACTCTTTATACCTCTCCACTCTCGGCCTTGCTTTTTATCCCTCTCCACTCTCGGCCTTGCTCTTTATACCTCCCCACTCACAGCCTTACCATTTATACCTCTCCACTCTCGGCCTTACTCTTTATACTTCTCCAGTCTCGGCCTTGCTCTTTATACCTCTCCACTCCCGGTCTTTCTCTTTATACCTCTCCACTCCCGGCCTTGCTCTTTATAACTCTCCACTCCCGGCCTTGCTCTTTATACCTCTCCACTCCCGGCCTTGCTCTTTATACCTCTCCACTCCCGGCCTTGCTCTTTCTACCTCTCCACTCCCGGCCTTGCTCTTTCTACCTCTCCACTCCCGGCCTTGCTCTTTATACCTCTCCACTCCCGGCCTTGCTCTTTCTACCTCTCCACTCCCGGCCTTGCTCTTTCTACCTCTCCACTCCCGGCCTTGCTCTTTCTACCTCTCCACTCCCGGCCTTGCTCTTTATACCTCTCCACTCCCGGCCTTGCTCTTTATACCTCTCCACTCCCAACCTGCTCTTTATACATCTCCACTCTCAGCCTTGCTCTTTATACATCTCCACTCTCAGCCTTGCTCTTTATACATCTCCACTCTCAACTTACTCTATTTACCTCTCCACTCTCGGCCTTGCTCTTTATACCTCTCCACTCTCGGCCTTTCTCTTTCTACCTCCCCACTCTCGGCCTTGCTCTTTATACCTCCCCACTCACAGCCTTACTTTTTATACCTCTCCACTCTCGGCCTTACTCTTTATACTTCTCCAGTCTCGGCCTTGCTCTTTATACCTCTCCACTCTCGGCCTTGCTCTTTATCCCTCTCCACTCCCGGCCTTGCTCTTTATACCTCTCCAATGTCAGCCTTGCTCTTTATACCTCTCCAATGTCAGCCTCGATCTTTATACCACTCCACTCCGCTCTCGGCCTCGAACTTTATACCACTCCACTCCGCTCTCGGCCTCGAACTTTATACCACTCCACTCCGCTCTCGGCCTCGATCTTTATACCACTCCACTCTGCTCTCGGCCTCGATCCTTATACCACTCCACTCTCAACTTACTCTTTATACCTCTCCACTCTCGGCCTTGCTCTTGAGCTTCTCCACTCTCGGCCTTGCTCTTTATATCTCTCCACTATCGGCCTTGCTCTTTATACCTCTCCACTCCCGGCCTTGCTCTTTATACCTCTCCACTCCCGGCCTTGATCTTGAGCTTCTCCACTCCCGGCCTTGCTCTTTATACCTCTCCACTCTCAACTGACTCTTTATACCTCTCCACTCTCGGCCTTGCTTTTTATACCTCTCCACTCTCGGCCTTGCTTTTTATACCTCTCCACTCTCGGCCTTGCTCTTTATACCTCCCCGCTCACAGCCTTACTATTTATACCTCTCCACTCTCGGCCTTACTCTTCATACTTCTCCAGTCTCGGCCTTGCTCTTTATACCTCTCCACTCCCGGCCTTGCTCTTTATACCTCTCCACTCCCGGCCTTTCTCTTTCTACCTCCCCACTCTCGGCCTTGCTCTTCCTACCTCTCCACTCCCGGCCTTACTCTTTATACCTCTCCACTCCCGGCCTTACTCTTTATACCTCTCCACTCCCGGCCTTACTCTTTATACCTCTCCACTCCCAATCTGCTCTTTATACATCTCCACTCTCAGCCTTGCTCTTTATACCTCTCCAATGTCGGCCTTGCTCTTTATACCACTCCACTCTCAACTTACTCTATTTACCTCTCCACTCTCGGCCTTGCTCTTTATACCTCCCCACTCACAGCCTTACTCTTTATACTTCTCCAGTCTCGGCCTTGCTCTTTATACCTCTCCACTCTCGGCCTTACTCTTTATACCTCTCCACTCCCGGCCTTACTCTTTATACCTCTCCAATGTCAGCCTTGCTCTTTATACCTCTCCAATGTCAGCCTTGCTCTTTATACCTCTCCAATGTCAGCCTCGATCTTTATACCTCTCCAATGTCAGCCTCGATCTTTATACCTCTCCAATGTCAGCCTCGATCTTTATACCACTCCACTCCGCTCTCGGCCTCGAACTTTATACCACTCCACTCCGCTCTCGGCTTCGATCTTTATACCATTCCACTCCGCTCTCGGCCTCGATCTTTATACCACTCCACTCCGCTCTCGGCCTCGATCTTTGTACCACTCCACTCCGCTCTCGGCCTCGATCTTTATACCACTCCACTCTGCTCTCGGCCTCGATCCTTATACCACTCCACTCTCAACTTACTCTTTATACCTCTCCACTCTCGGCCTTACTCTTTATACCTCTCCACTCCCGGCCTTACTCTTTATACCTCTCCAATGTCAGCCTTGCTCTTTATACCTCTCCAATGTCAGCCTCGATCTTTACACCACTCCACTCCGCTCTCGGCCTCGAACTTTATACCACTCCAGTCCGCTCTCGGCTTCGATCTTTATACCATTCCACTCCGCTCTCGGCCTCGATCTTAATACCACTCCACTCCGCTCTCGGCCTCGATCTTTATACCACTCCACTCTGCTCTCGGCCTCGATCCTTATACCACTCCACTCTCAACTTACTCTTTATACCTCTCCACTCTCGGCCTTGCTCTTGAGCTTCTCCACTCTCGGCCTTGCTCTTTATATCTCTCCACTATCGGCCTTGCTCTTTATACCTCTCCACTCCCGGCCTTGCTCTTTATACTTCTCCAGTCTCGGCCTTGATCTTTATACCTCGCCACTCCCGGCCTTACTCTTTATACCTCTCCACTCTCGGCCTTACTCTATATACTTCTTCACTCTCGGCGTTGCTCTTTATACCACTCCACTCCCGGTCTTGCTCTTTATACCACTGCACTCTCGGCCTTACTCTTGAGACTCTCCACTCTCGGCATTGCTCTTTATACCTCTCCACTCCCGGCCTTCCTCTTTATACCTCTCCACTCTCAACTGACTCTTTATACCTCTCCACTCTCGGCCTTGCTTTTTATACCTCTCCACTCTCGGCCTTGCTTTTTATACCTCTCCACTCTCGGCCTTGCTCTTTATACCTCCCCACTCACAGCCTTACTACTTATACCTCTCCACTCTCGGCCTTACTCTTTATACTTTTCCAGTCTCGGCCTTGCTCTTTATACCTCTCCACTCCCGGCCATGCTCTTTATAACTCTCCACTCTCGGCCTTACTCTTGAGCCTCTCCACTCTCGGCCTTACTCTTGAGCCTCTCCAGTTTCGGCCTTACTCTTTATACCTCGCCACTCACAGCCATACTATTTATACCTCTCCACTCTCGGCCTTGATCGTTATACTTCTCCAGTCTCGGCCTTGCTCTTTATACCTCGCCACTCCCGGCCTTACTCTTTATACCTCTCCACTCTCGGCCTTACTCTATATACTTCTCCACTCACGGCGTTGCTCTTTATACCACTCCACTCCCGGTCTTGCTCTTTATACCGCTGCACTCTCGGCCTTACTCTTGAGACTCTCCACTCTCGGCATTGCTCTTTATACCTCTCCACTCCCCACCTTGCTCTTTATACCTCTCCACTCTCAACTTACTCTTTATACCTCTCCACTCTCGGCCTTGCTCTTGAGCTTCTCCACTCACGGCCTTGCTCTTTATATCTCTCCACTATCGGACTTGATCTTTATGCTTCTCCACTCTCGGCCTTGCTCTTTATACCTCTCCACTCCCGGCCTTACTCTTTCTACCTCTCCACTCCCGGCCTTACTCTTTATACCTCTCCACTCCCGGCCTTGCTCTTGATACCTCTCCACTCTCAACTTACTCTTTATACCTCTCCACTCTCGGCCTTGCTCTTGAGCTTCTCCACTCTCGGCCTTACTCTTTATACCTCTCCACGCCCGGCCTTGCTCTTTATACCTCTCCACTCCCGGCCTTGCTCTTTATACCTCTCCACTCCCGGCCTTGCTCTTTATACCTCTCCAATGTCAGCCTCGATCTTTATACCACTCCACTCCGCTCTCGGCCTCGAACTTTATACCACTCCACTCCGCTCTCGGCTTCGATCTTTATACCATTCCACTCCACTCTCGGCCTTACTCTTGAGCCTCTCCACTCTCGGCCTTACTCTTGAGCCTCTCCAGTCTCGGCCTTACTCTTGAGCCTCTCCAGTCTCGGCCTTACTCTTGAGCCTCTCCACTATCGGCCTTACTCTTGAGCCTCTCCACTATCGGCCTTACTCTTGAGCCTCTCCACTATCGGCCTTGCTCTTTATAACTCTCCACTCCCGGCATTGCTCTTTATAACTCTCCACTCTCGGCCTTACTCTTGAGCCTCTCCACTCTCGGCCTTACTCTTGAGCCTCTCCACTATCGGCCTTACTCTTGAGCCTCTCCACTATCGGCCTTGATCTTTATACTTCTCCAGTCTCGGCCTTGCTCTTTATACCTCTCCACTCCCGGCCTTGCTCTTTATACCTCTCCACTCCCGGCCTTGCTCTTTATAACTCTCCACTCTCGGCCTTACTCTTGAGCCTCTCCACTCTCGGCCTTACTCTTTATACCTCGCCACTCCCAGCCATACTATTTATACCTCTCCACTCTCGGCCTTGATCTTTATACTTCTCCAGTCTCGGCCTTGCTCTTTATACCTCGCCACTCCCGGCCTTACTCTTTATACCTCTCCACTCTCGGCCTTACTCTATATACTTCTCCACTCTCGGCGTTGCTCTTTATACCACTCCACTCCCGGTCTTGCTCTTTATACCGCTGCACTCTCGGCCTTACTCTTGATACCTCTCCACTCTCGGCCTTGCTCTTGAGCTTCTCCACTCTCGGCCTTGCTCTTTATATCTCTCCACTATCGGCCTTGATCTTTATGCTTCTCCACTCTCGGCCTTGCTGTTTATACCTCTCCACTCCCGGCCTTACTCTTTATACCTCTCCACTCCCGGCCTTACTCTTTATACCTCTCCACTCCCGGCCTTGCTCTTTATACCTCTCCACTCTCAACTTACTCTTTATACCTCTCCACTCTCGGCCTTGCTCTTGAGCTTCTCCACTCTCGGCCTTACTCTTTATACCTCTCCACGCCCGGCCTTGCTCTTTATACCTCTCCACTCCCGGCCTTGCTCTTTATACCTCTCCACTCCCGGCCTTGCTCTTTATACCTCTCCACTCCCGGCCTTGCTCTTTATACCTCTCCACTCCCGGCCTTGCTCTTTATACCTCTCCAATGTCAGCCTCGATCTTTATACCTCTCCACTCCGCTCTCGGCCTCGAACTTTATACCACTCCACTCCGCTCTCGGCTTCGATCTTTATACCATTCCACTCCACTCCCGGCCTTGCTCTTTATACCTCTCCACTCCCAACTTGCTCTTTATACCTCTCCACTCTCGGCCTTACTCTTTATACCTCTCCACTCCCGGCCTTACTCTTTATACCTCTCCAATGTCAGCCTTGCTCTTTATACCTCTCCAATGTCAGCCTCGATCTTTATACCACTCCACTCCGCTCTCGGCCTCGAACTTTATACCACACCACTCCGCTCTCGGCTTCGATCTTTATACCATTCCACTCCGCTCTCGGCCTCGATCTTTATACCACTCCACTCCGCTCTCGGACTCGATCTTTATACCACTCCACTCCGCTCTCGGCCTTGCTCTTGAGCTTCTCCACTCTCGGCCTTGCTCTTTATATCTCTCCACTATCGGCCTTGATCTTTATGCTTCTCCACTCTCGGCCTTGATCTTTATACCTCTCCACTCCCGGCCTTACTCTTTATACCTCTCCACTCCCAACCTGCTCTTTATACATCTCCACTCTCAGCCTTGCTCTATTTACCTCTCCACTCTCGGCCTTGCTCTTTATACCTCCCCACTCACAGCCTTACTTTTTATACCTCTCCACTCTCGGCCTTACTCTTTATACTTCTCCAGTCTCGGCCTTACTCTTTATACCTCTCCACTATCGGCCTTACTCTTGATACCTCTCCACTCCCGGCCTTACTCTTTATACCTCTCCACTCCCGGCCTTGCTCTTTATACCTCTCCACTCCCGGCCTTGCTCTTTATACCTCTCCACTCCCGGCCTTGCTCTTTATATCTCTCCACTATCGGCCTTGATCTTTATGCTTCTCCACTCTCGGCCTTGCTCTTTATACCTCTCCACTATCGGCCTTGCTCTTTATACCTTTCCACTCCCGGCCTTGCTCTTTATACCTCTCCACTCGCGGCCTTACTCTATATACTTCTCCACTCTCGGCGTTGCTCTTTATACCACTCCACTCCCGGTCTTGCTCTTTATACCTCTCCACTCTCGGCCTTGCTTTTTATACCTCTCCACTCTCGGCCTTGCTCTTAGTACCACTCCACACTCGACCTTGCTCTTTGTACCACTCCACACTCGACCTTGATCTTTATACTTCTCCAGTCTCGGCCTTGCTCTTTATACCTCTCCACTCCCGGCCTTGCTCTTTATAACTCTCCACTCTCGGCCTTGCTCTTTAGCCTCTCCACTCTCGGCCTTACTCTTTATACCTCGCCACTCCCAGCCATACTACTTATACCTCTCCACTCTCGGCCTTGATCTTTATACTTCTCCAGTCTCGGCCTTACTCTTTATACCTCGCCACTCCCAGCCATACTATTTATACCTCTCCACTCTCGGCCTTGATCTTTATACCGCTGCACTCTCGGCCTTACTCTTTATACCTCTCCACTCTCGGCCTTGCTCTTGAGCTTCTCCACTCTCGGCCTTGCTCTTTATATCTCTCCACTATCAGCCTTGATCTTTATGCTTCTCCACTCTCGGCCTTGCTCTTTATACCTCTCCACTATCGGCCTTGCTCTTTATACCTCTCCACTATCGGCCTTGCTCTTTATACCTCTCCACTATCGGCCTTGCTCTTTATACCTCTCCACTATCGGCCTTGCTCTTTATACCTCTCCACTATCGGCCTTGCTTTTTATACCTCTCCACTCTCTGCCTTGCTCTTTATACCTCCCCAGTCTCGGCCTTACTCTTTATACCTCGCCACTCCCAGCCATACTATTTATACCTCTCCACTCTCGGCTTTGCTCTTTATACCGCTGCACTCTCGGCCTTACTCTTTATACCTCTCCACTCTCGGCCTTGCTCTTGAGCTTCTCCACTCTCGGCCTTGCTCTTTATACCTCTCCACTATCGGCCTTGCTCTTTATACCTCTCCACTATCGGCCTTGCTCTTTATACCTCTCCACTATCGGCCTTGCTCTTTATACCTCTCCACTATCGGCCTTGCTCTTTATACCTCTCCACTATCGGCCTTGCTTTTTATACCTCTCTACTCTCTGCCTTGCTCTTTATACCTCCCCACTCTCGGCCTTGCTCTTTATACCTCTCCACTCTCGGCCTTGCTCTTTATACCTCTCCACTCTCGGCCTTGCTCTTTATACCTCCCCACTCTCGGCCTTGCTCTTTATACCTCTCCACTCTCAACTTACTCTTTATACATCTCCAATGTCGGCCTTGCTCTTTATACCACTCCACTCTCAACTTACTCTTTATACCTCTCCACTCTCAACTTACTCTTTATACCTCTCCACTCTCGGCCTTACTCTTTATACTTCTCCAGTCTCGGCCTTACTCTTTATACCTCTCCACTCTCGGCCTTACTCTTTATACCTCTCCACTCCCGGCCTTACTCTTTATACCTCTCCAATGTCAGCCTTGCTCTTTGTACCTCTCCAATGTCAGCCTCGATCTTTATACCACTCCACTCCGCTCTCGGCCTCGAACTTTATACCACTCCACTCCGCTCTCGGCCTCGATCTTTGTACCACTCCACTCCGCTCTCGGCCTCGATCTTTATACCACTCCACTCTGCTCTCGGCCTCGATCCTTATACCACTCCACTCTCAACTTACTCTTTATACCTCTCCACTCTCGGCCTTGCTCTTGAGCTTCTCCACTCTCGGCCTTGCTCTTGAGCTTCTCCACTCTCGGCCTTGCTCTTTATATCTCTCCACTATCGGCCTTGCTCTTTATACCTCTCCACTCCCGGCCTTGCTCTTTATACCTCTCCACTCCCGGCCTTGCTCTTGAGCTTCTCCACTCCCGGCCTTGCTCTTTATATCTCTCCACTCTCGGCCTTACTATTTATACCTCTCCACTCTTGGCCTTACTCTTTATACTTCTCCAGTCTCGGCCTTGCTCTTTATACCTCTCCACTCCCGGCCTTGCTCTTTATAACTCTCCACTCTCGGCCTTACTCTTGAGCCTCTCCTCTCTCGGCCTTACTCTTGAGCCTCTCCACTCTCGGCCTTGCTCTTTATACCTCTCCACTCCCGGCCTTGCTCTTTATACCTCTCCACTCCCGGCCTTGCTCTTTATACCTCTCCACTCCCGGCCTTGCTCTTTTTACCTCTCAACTCCCGGCCTTGCTCTTTTTACCTCTCCACTCCCGGCCTTGCTCTTTTTACCTCTCCACTCCCGGCCTTGCTCTTTATACCTCTCCACTCCCGGCCTTGCTCTTTATACCTCTCCACTCCCAACCTGCTCTTTATACCTCTCCACTCTCGGCCTTGCTTTTTATACCTCTCCACTCTCGGCCTTGCTCTTTCTACCTCCCCACTCTCGGCCTTTCTCTTACTACCTCTCCACTCCCGGCCTTGCTCTTTATACCTCTCCACTCCCGGCCTTGCTCTTTATACCTCTCCACTCCCAACCTGCTCTTTATACATCTCCACTCTCAGCCTTGCTCTTTATACCTCTCCACTCACAGCCTTACTTTTTATACCTCTCCACTCTCGGCCTTACTCTTTATACTTCTCCAGTCTCGGCCTTGCTCTTTATACCTCTCCACTCTCGGCCTTACTCTTTATACCTCTCCACTCCCGGCCAAACTCTTTATACCTCTCCAATGTCAGCCTTGCTCTTTATACCACTCCACTCCGCTCTCGGCCTCGAACTTTATACCACTCCACTCCGCTCTCGGCTTCGATCTTTATACCATTCCACTCCGCTCTCGGCCTCGATCTTTATACCACTCCACTCCGCTCTCGGCCTCGATCTTTGTACCACTCCACTCCGCTCTCGGCCTCGATCTTTATACCACTCCACTCTGCTCTCGGCCTTGATCCTTATACCACTTCACTCTCAACTTACTCTTTATCCCTCTCCACTCTCGGCCTTGCTCTTGAGCTTCTCCACTCTCGGCCTTGCATTTTATATCTCTCCACTATCGGCCTTGCTCTTTATACCTCTCCACTCCCGGCCTTGCTCTTTATACCTCTCCACTCCCGGCCTTGCTCTTGAGCTTCTCCACTCCCGGCCTTGCTCTTTATATCTCTCCACTATCGGCCTTGATCTTTATGCTTCTCCACTCCCAACTTGCTCTTTATACCTCTCCACACTCGGCCTTGCTTTTTATACCTCTCCACTCTCGGCCTTGCTCTTTGTACCACCCCACACTCGACCTTGCTCTTTGTACCACTCCACTATCGGCCTTGATCTTTATACTTCTCCAGTCTCGGCCTTGCTCTTTGTACCTCTCCACTCCCGGCCTTGCTCTTTATACCTCTCCACTCCCGGCCTTGCTCTTTATACCTCTCCACTCCCGGCCTTGCTCTTTATACCTCTCCTCTCCCGGCCTTGCTCTTTATACCTCTCCACTCCCGGCCTTGCTCTTTATACCTCTCCACTCCCGGCCTTGCTCTTTACACCTCTCCACTCCCGGCCTTGCTCTTTACACCTCTCCACTCCCGGCCTTGCTCTTTATACCTCTCCACTCCCGGCCTTGCTCTTTATACCTCTCCACTCCCAACCTGCTCTTTATACCTCTCCACTCTCGACCTTGCTTTTTATACCTCTCCACTCTCGGCCTTTCTCTTTCTACCTCCCCACTCTCGGCCTTGCTCTTTCTACCTCTCCACTCTCAACTTACTCTTTATACATCTCCACTCTCAGCCTTGCTCTTTCTACCTCTCCACTCTCAGCCTTGCTCTTTATACCTCCCCACTCACAGCCTTACTTTTTATACCTCTCCACTCTCGGCCTTACTCTTCATACCTCTCCAGTCTCGGCCTTGCTCTTTATACCTCTCCACTCTCGTTCTTACTCTTTATATCTCTCCACTATCGGCCTTGATCTTTATACTTCTCCAGTCTCGGCCTTGCTCTTAATATCTCTCTACTATCGGCCTTGATCTTTATACTTCTCCACTCCCGGCCTTGCTCTTTATACCTCTCCACTCCCGGCCTTGCTCTTTATACCTCTCCACTCCCGGCCTTGCTCTTTATACCACTCCACTCCGCTCTCGGCCTCGAACTTTATACCACTCCACTCCGCTCTCGGCTTCGATCTTTATACCATTCCACTCCGCTCTCGGCCTCGATCTTTATACCACTCCACTCCGCTCTCGGCCTCGATCTTTGTACCACTCCACTCCGCTCTCGGCCTCGATCTTTATACCACTCCACTCTGCTCTCGGCCTTGATCCTTATACCACTCCACTCTCAACTTACTCTTTATCCCTCTCCACTCTCGGCCTTGCTCTTGAGCTTCTCCACTCTCGGCCTTGCATTTTATATCTCTCCACTATCGGCCTTGCTCTTTATACCTCTCCACTCCCGGCCTTGCTCTTTATACCTCTCCACTCCCGGCCTTGCTCTTGAGCTTCTCCACTCCCGGCCTTGCTCTTTATATCTCTCCACTATCGGCCTTGATCTTTATGCTTCTCCACTCCCAACTTGCTCTTTATACCTCTCCACACTCGGCCTTGCTTTTTATACCTCTCCACTCTCGGCCTTGCTCTTTGTACCACCCCACACTCGACCTTGCTCTTTGTACCACTCCACTATCGGCCTTGATCTTTATACTTCTCCAGTCTCGGCCTTGCTCTTTGTACCTCTCCACTCCCGGCCTTGCTCTTTATACCTCTCCACTCCCGGCCTTGCTCTTTATACCTCTCCACTCCCGGCCTTGCTCTTTATACCTCTCCACTCCCGGCCTTGCTCTTTATACCTCTCCACTCCCGGCCTTGCTCTTTACACCTCTCCACTCCCGGCCTTGCTCTTTACACCTCTCCACTCCCGGCCTTGCTCTTTACACCTCTCCACTCCCGGCCTTGCTCTTTATACCTCTCCACTCCCGGCCTTGCTCTTTATACCTCTCCACTCCCAACCTGCTCTTTATACCTCTCCACTCTCGACCTTGCTTTTTATACCTCTCCACTCTCGGCCTTTCTCTTTCTACCTCCCCACTCTCGGCCTTGCTCTTTCTACCTCTCCACTCTCAACTTACTCTTTATACATCTCCACTCTCAGCCTTGCTCTTTCTACCTCTCCACTCTCAGCCTTGCTCTTTATACCTCCCCACTCACAGCCTTACTTTTTATACCTCTCCACTCTCGGCCTTACTCTTCATACCTCTCCAGTCTCGGCCTTGCTCTTTATACCTCTCCACTCTCGTTCTTACTCTTTATATCTCTCCACTATCGGCCTTGATCTTTATACTTCTCCAGTCTCGGCCTTGCTCTTAATATCTCTCTACTATCGGCCTTGATCTTTATACTTCTCCACTCCCGGCCTTGCTCTTTATACCTCTCCACTCCCGGCCTTGCTCTTTATACCTCTCCACTCCCGGCCTTGCTCTTTATATCTCTCCACTATCGGCCTTGATCTTTATGCTTCTCCACTCTCGGCCTTGCTCTTTATACCTCTCTACTATCGGCCTTGCTCTTTATACCTTTCCACTCCCGGCCTTGCTCTTTATACCTCTCCACTCGCGGCCTTACTCTATATATTTCTCCACTCTAGGCGTTGCTCTTTATACCACTCCACTCCCGGTCTTGCTCTTTATACCTCTCCACTCTCGGCCTTGCTTTTTATACCTCTCCACTCTCGGCCTTGCTCTTGGTACCACTCCACACTCGACCTTGCTCTTTGTACCACTCCACACTCGACCTTGATCTTTATACCTCTCCAGTCTCGGCCTTGCTCTTTATACCTCTCCACTCCCGGCCTTGCTCTTTATAACTCTCCACTCTCGGCCTTGCTCTTTAGCCTCTCCACTCTCGGCCTTACTCTTTATACCTCGCCACTCCCAGCCATACTATTTATACCTCGCCACTCCCGTCCTTGCTCTTTATACCTCTCCACTCTCGGCCTTACTCTATATACTTCTCCACTCTCGGCGTTGCTCTTTATACCACTCCACTCCCGGTCTTGCTCTTTATACCGCTGCACTCTCGGCCTTACTCTTTATACCTCTCCACTCTCGGCCTTGCTCTTGAGCTTCTCCACTCTCGGCCTTGCTCTTTATATCTCTCCACTATCAGCCTTGATCTTTATGCTTCTCCACTCTCGGCCTTGCTCTTTATACCTCTCCACTATCGGCCTTGCTCTTTATACCTCTCCACTATCGGCCTTGCTCTTTATACCTCTCCACTATCGGCCTTGCTCTTTATACCTCTCCACTATCGGCCTTGCTCTTTGTACCTCTCCACTCTCGGCCTTGCTTTTTATACCTCTCCACTCTCGGCCTTGCTCTTTATACCTCCCCACTCTCGGCCTTGCTCTTTATACCTCTCCACTCTCGGCCTTGCTCTTTATACCTCTCCACTCTCGGCCTTGCTCTTTATACCTCCCCACTCTCGGCCTTGCTCTTTATACCTCTCCACTCTCAACTTACTCTTTATACATCTCCAATGTCGGCCTTGCTCTTTATACCACTCCACTCTCAACTTACTCTTTATACCTCTCCACTCTCAACTTACTCTTTATACCTCTCCACTCTCGGCCTTACTCTTTATACCACTCCACTCTCGGCCTTACTCTTTATACCACTCCACTCTCGGCCTTACTCTTTATGCTTCTCAACTCTCGGCCTTGCTCTTTATACCTCCCCACTCTCGGCCTTGCTTTTTATACCTCTCCACTCTCGGCCTTGCTCTTTATACCTCCCCACTCTCGGCCTTGCTCTTTATACCTCCCCACTCACAGCCTTACTATTTATACCTCTCCACTCTCGGCCTTACTCTTTATACTTCTCCAGTCTCGGCCTTGCTCTTTATACCTCTCCACTCCCGGCCTTGCTCTTTATACCTCTCCACTCTCGGCCTTACTCTTGAGCCTCTCCACTCTCGGCCTTACTCTTGAGCCTCTCCACTATCGGCCTTGCTGTTTATACCTCTCCACTCCCGGCCTTGCTCTTTATACCTCTCCACTCCCGGCCTTGCTCTTTATACCTCTCCACTCCCGGCCTTGCTCTTTATACCTCTCCACTCCCGGCCTTGCTCTTTATACCTCTCCACTCCCGGCCTTGCTCTTTATACCTCTCCACTCCCGGCCTTGCTCTTTATACCTCTCCACTCCCAACCTGCTCTTTTTACCTCTCCACTCTCAGCCTTGCTTTTTATACCTCTCCACTCTCGGCCTTTCTCTTTCTACCTCCCCACTCTCGGCCTTGCTCTTTCTACCTCTCCACTCCCGGCCTTACTCTTTATACCTCTCCACTCCCGGCCTTGCTCTTTATACATCTCCACTCTCAGCCTTGCTCTTTATACCTCTCCAATGTGGGCCTTGCTCTTTATACCACTCCACTCTCAACTTACTCTATTTACCTCTCCACTCTCGGCCTTGCTCTTTATACCTCCCCACTCACAGCCTTACTTTTTATACCTCTCCACTCTCGGCCTTACTCTTTATCCTTCTCCAGTCTCGGCCTTACTCTTTATACCTCTCCACTCTCGGCCTTACTCTTTATACCTCTCCACTCCCGGCCTTACTCTTTATACCTCTCCAATGTCAGCCTTGCTCTTTATACCTCTCCAATGTCAGCCTCGATCTTTATACCACTCCACTCCGCTCTCGGCCTCGAACTTTATACCACTCCACTCCGCTCTCGGCCTCGATCTTTATACCACTCCACTCTGCTCTCGGCCTCGATCCTTATACCACTCCACTCTCAACTTACTCTTTATACCTCTCCACTCTCGGCCTTGCTCTTGAGCTTCTCCACTCTCGGCCTTGCTCTTTATATCTCTCCACTATCGGCCTTGCTCTTTATACCTCTCCACTCCCGGCCTTGCTCTTTATACCTCTCCACTCCCGGCCTTGCTCTTCAGCTTCTCCACTCCCGGCCTTGCTCTTTATATCTCTCCACTCACGGCCTTACTATTTATACCTCTCCACTCTTGGCCTTACTCTTTATACTTCTCCAGTCTCGGCCTTGCTCTTTATACCTCTCCACTCCCGGCCTTGCACTTTATAACTCTCCACTCTCGGCCTTACTCTTGAGCCTCTCCACTCTCGGCTTTACTCTTGAGCGTCTCCACTCTCGGCCTTGCTCTTTATACCTCTCCACTCCCGGCCTTGCTCTTTATACCTCTCCACTCCCGGCCTTGCTCTTTATACCTCTCCACTCCCGGCCTTGCTCTTTATACCTTTCCACTCCCGGCCTTGCTCTTTTTACCTCTCCACTCCCGGCCTTGCTCTTTTTACCTCCCCACTCCCGGCCTTGCTCTTTTTACCTCTCCACTCCCGGCCTTGCTCTTTATACCTCTCCACTCCCGGCCTTGCTCTTTATACCTCTCCACTCCCAACCTGCTCTTTATACATCTCCACTCTCAGCCTTGCTCTTTATACCTCTCCACTCACAGCCTTACTTTTTATACCTCTCCACTCTCGGCCTTACTCTTTATACTTCTCCAGTCTCGGCCTTGCTCTTTATACCTCTCCACTCTCGGCCTTACTCTTTATACCTCTCCACTCCCGGCCTTACTCTTTATACCTCTCCAATGTCAGCCTTGCTCTTTATACCACTCCACTCCGCTCTCGGCCTCGAACTTTATACCACTCCACTCCGCTCTCGGCTTCGATCTTTATACCATTCCACTCCGCTCTCGGCCTCGATCTTTATACCACTCCACTCCGCTCTCGGCCTCGATCTTTGTACCACTCCACTCCGCTCTCGGCCTCGATCTTTATACCTCTCCACTCCCGGCCTTGCTCTTTATACCTCTCCACTCCCGGCCTTGCTCTTTATACCTCTCCACTCCCGGCCTTGCTCTTTATACCTCTCCACTCCCAACCTGCTCTTTATACATCTCCACTCTCAGCCTTGCTCTTTATACCTCTCCACTCACAGCCTTACTTTTTATACCTCTCCACTCTCGGCCTTACTCTTTATACTTCTCCAGTCTCGGCCTTGCTCTTTATACCTCTCCACTCTCGGCCTTACTCTTTATACCTCTCCACTCCCGGCCTTACTCTTTATACCTCTCCAATGTCAGCCTTGCTCTTTATACCACTCCACTCCGCTCTCGGCCTCGAACTTTATACCACTCCACTCCGCTCTCGGCTTCGATCTTTATACCATTCCACTCCGCTCTCGGCCTCGATCTTTATACCACTCCACTCCGCTCTCGGCCTCGATCTTTATACCTCTCCACTCCCGGCCTTGCTCTTTATACCTCTCCACTCCCGGCCTTGCTCTTTATACCTCTCCACTCCCGGCCTTGCTCTTTATACCTCTCCACTCCCAACCTGCTCTTTATACATCTCCACTCTCAGCCTTGCTCTTTATACCTCTCCACTCACAGCCTTACTTTTTATACCTCTCCACTCTCGGCCTTGCTCTTTATACTTCTCCAGTCTCGGCCTTGCTCTTTATACCTCTCCACTCTCGGCCTTACTCTTTATACCTCTCCACTCCCGGCCTTACTCTTTATACCTCTCCAATGTCAGCCTTGCTCTTTATACCACTCCACTCCGCTCTCGGCCTCGAACTTTATACCACTCCACTCCGCTCTCGGCTTCGATCTTTATACCATTCCACTCCGCTCTCGGCCTCGATCTTTATAGCACTCCACTCCGCTCTCGGCCTCGATCTTTGTACCACTCCACTCCGCTCTCGGCCTCGATCTTTATACCACTCCACTCTGCTCTCGGCCTCGATCCTTATACCACTCCACTCTCAACTTACTCTTTATACCTCTCCACTCTCGGCCTTACTCTATATACTTCTCCACTCTCGGCGTTGCTCTTTATACCACTCCACTCCCGGTCTTGCTCTTTATACCGCTGCACTCTCGGCCTTACTCTTTATACCTCTCCACTCTCGGCCTTGCTCTTGAGCTTCTCCACTCTCGGCCTTGCTCTTTATATCTCTCCACTATCAGCCTTGATCTTTATGCTTCTCCACTCTCGGCCTTGCTCTTTATACCTCTCCACTATCGGCCTTGCTCTTTATACCTCTCCACTATCGGCCTTGCTCTTTATACCTCTCCACTATCGGCCTTGCTCTTTATACCTCTCCACTATCGGCCTTGCTCTTTATACCTCTCCACTATCGGCCTTGCTCTTTATACCTCTCCACTATCGGCCTTGCTCTTTGTACCTCTCCACTCTCGGCCTTGCTTTTTATACCTCCCCACTCTCGGCCTTGCTCTTTATACCTCCCCACTCTCGGCCTTGCTCTTTATACCTCTCCACTCTCGGCCTTGCTCTTTATACCTCTCCACTCTCGGCCTTGCTCTTTATACCTCCCCACTCTCGGCCTTGCTCTTTATACCTCTCCACTCTCAACTTACTCTTTATACATCTCCAATGTCGGCCTTGCTCTTTATACCACTCCACTCTCAACTTATTCTTTATACCTCTCCACTCTCAACTTACTCTTTATACCTCTCCACTCTCGGCCTTACTCTTTATACCACTCCACTCTCGGCCTTACTCTTTATACCACTCCACTCTCGGCCTTACTCTTTATACCACTCTACTCTCGGCCTTACTCTTTATGCTTCTCAACTCTCGGCCTTGCTCTTTATACATCCCCAATCTCGGCCTTGCTTTTTATACCTCTCCACTCTCGGCCTTGCTCTTTATACCTCCCCACTCTCGGCCTTGCTCTTTATACCTCCCCACTCACAGCCTTACTATTTATACCTCTCCACTCTCGGCCTTAGTCTTTATACTTCTCCAGTCTCGGCCTTGCTCTTTATACCTCTCCACTCCCGGCCTTGCTCTTTATACCTCTCCACTCTCGGCCTTACTCTTGAGCCTCTCCACTCTCGGCCTTACTCTTGAGCCTCTCCACTATCGGCCTTGCTCTTTATACCTCTCCACTCCCGGCCTTGCTCTTTATACCTCTCCACTCCCGGCCTTGCTCTTCATACCTCTCCACTCCCGGCCTTGCTCTTTATACCTCTCCACTCCCGGCCTTGCTCTTTTTACCTCTCCACTCCCAACCTGCTCTTTTTACCTCTCCACTCTCGGCCTTGCTTTTTATACCTCTGCACTCTCGGCCTTTCTCTTTCTACCTCCCCACTCTCGGCCTTGCTCTTTCTACCTCTCCACTCCCGGCCTTACTCTTTATACCTCTCCACTCCCGGCCTTGCTCTTTATACTTCTCCACTCCCGGCCTTACTCTTTATACCTCTCCACTCCCGGCCTTACTCTTTATACCTCTCCACTCTCAGCCTTGCTCTTTATACCTCTCCAATGTGGGCCTTGCTCTTTATACCACTCCACTCTCAACTTACTCTATTTACCTCTCCACTCTCGGCCTTGCTCTTTATACCTCCCCACTCACAGCCTTACTTTTTATACCTCTCCACTCTCGGCCTTACTCTTTATACTTCTCCAGTCTCGGCCTTACTCTTTATACCTCTCCACTCTCGGCCTTACTCTTTATACCTCTCCACTCCCGGCCTTACTCTTTATACCTCTCCAATGTCAGCCTTGCTCTTTATACCTCTCCAATGTCAGCCTCGATCTTTATTCCACTCCACTCCGCTCTCGGCCTCGAACTTTATACGACTCCACTCCGCTCTCGGCTTCGATCTTTATACCATTCCACTCCGCTCTCGGCCTCGATCTTTATACCACTCCACTCCGCTCTCGGCCTCGATCTTTGTACCACTCCACTCCGCTCTCGGCCTCGATCTTTATACCACTCCACTCTGCTCTCGGCCTCGATCCTTATACCACTCCACTCTCAACTTACTCTTTATACCTCTCCACTCTCGGCCTTGCTCTTGAGCTTCTCCACTCTCGGCCTTGCTCTTTATATCTCTCCACTATCGGCCTTGCTCTTTATACCTCTCCACTCCCGGCCTTGCTCTTTATACCTCTCCACTCCCGGCCTTGCTCTTGAGCTTCTCCACTCCCGGCCTTGCTCTTTATATCTCTCCACTCACGGCCTTACTATTTATACCTCTCCACTCTTGGCCTTACTCTTTATACTTCTCCAGTCTCGGCCTTGCTCTTGATACCTCTCCACTCCCGGCCTTGCTCTTTATAACTCTCCACTCTCGGCCTTACTCTTGAGCCTCTCCACTCTCGGCCTTACTCTTGAGCCTCTCCACTCTCGGCCTTGCTCTTTATACCTCTCCACTCCCGGCCTTGCTCTTTTTACCTCTCCACTCCCGGCCTTGCTCTTTATACCTCTCCACTCCCGGCCTTGCTCTTTATACCTCTCCACTCCCGGCCTTGCTCTTTATACCTCTCCAGTCCCGGCCTTGCTCTTTTTACCTCTCCACTCCCGGCCTTGCTCTTTATACCTCTCCACTCCCGGCCTTGCTCTTTATACCTCTCCACTCCCGGCCTTGCTCTTTATACCTCTCCACTCCCGGCCTTGCTCTTTATACCTCTCCACTCCCGGCCTTGCTCTTTTTACCTCCCCACTCCCGGCCTTGCTCGTTTTACCTCTCCACTCCCGGCCTTGCTCTTTATACCTCTCCACTCCCGGCCTTGCTCTTTATACCTCTCCACTCCCAACCTGCTCTTTATACATCTCCACTCTCAGCCTTGCTCTTTATACCTCTCCACTCACAGCCTTACTTTTTATACCTCTCCACTCTCGGCCTTACTCTTTATACTTCTCCAGTCTCGGCCTTGCTCTTTATACCTCTCCACTCTCGGCCTTACTCTTTATACCTCTCCACTCCCGGCCTTACTCTTTATACCTCTCCAATGTCAGCCTTGCTCTTTATACCACTCCACTCCGCTCTCGGCCTCGAACTTTATACCACTCCACTCCGCTCTCGGCTACGATCTTTATACCATTCCACTCCGCTCTCGGCCTCGATCTTTATACCACTCCACTCCGCTCTCGGCCTCGATCTTTGTACCACTCCACTCCGCTCTCGGCCTCGATCTTTATACCACTCCACTCTGCTCTCGGCCTTGATCCTTATACCACTCCACTCTCAACTTTCTCTTTATACCTCTCCACTCTCGGCCTTGCTCTTGAGCTTCTCCACTCTCGGCCTTGCTCTTTATATCTCTCCACTATCGGCCTTGCTCTTTATACCTCTCCACTCCCGGCCTTGCTCTTTATACCTCTCCACTCCCGGCCTTGCTCTTGAGCTTCTGCACTCCCGGCCTTGCTCTTTATATCTCTCCACTATCGGCCTTGATCTTTATGCTTCTCCACTCCCTACTTGCTCTTTATACCTCTCCACTCTCGGCCTTGCTTTTTATACCTCTCCACTCTCGGCCTTGCTCTTTGTACCACTCCACACTCGACCTTGCTCTTTGTACCACTCCACTATCGGCCTTGATCTTTATACTTCTCCAGTCTCGGCCTTGATCTTTATACCTCTCCACTCCCGGCCTTGCTCTTTATACCTCTCCACTCCCGGCCTTGCTCTTTATACCTCTCCACTCCCGGCCTTGCTCTTTATACCTCTCCACTCCCGGCCTTGCTCTTTATACCTCTCCACTCCCGGCCTTGCTCTTTACACCTCTCCACTCCCGGCCTTGCTCTTTACACCTCTCCACTCCCGGCCTTGCTCTTTACACCTCTCCACTCCCGGCCTTGCTCTTTATACCTCTCCACTCCCAACCTGCTCTTTATACCTCTCCACTCTCGACCTTGCTTTTTATACCTCTCCACTCTCGGCCTTTCTCTTTCTACCTCCCCACTCTCGGCCTTGCTCTTTCTACCTCTCCACTCTCAACTTACTCTTTATACATCTCCACTCTCAGCCTTGCTCTTTCTACCTCTCCACTCTCAGCCTTGCTCTTTATACCTCCCCACTCACAGCCTTACTTTTTATACCTCTCCACTCTCGGCCTTACTCTTTATACTTCTCCAGTCTCGGCCTTGCTCTTTATACCTCTCCACTCTCGTTCTTACTCTTTATATCTCTCCACTATCGGCCTTGATCTTTATACTTCTCCAGTCTCGGCCTTGCTCTTAATATCTCTCTACTATCGGCCTTGATCTTTATACTTCTCCAGTCTCGGCCTTGCTCTTTATACCTCTCCACTCTCGGCCTTACTCTATATACTTCTCCACTCTCGGCGTTGCTCTTTATACCACTCCACTCCCGGTCTTGCTCTTTATACCGCTGCACTCTCGGCCTTACTCTTGAGACTCTCCACTCTCGGCCTTGCTCTTTATACCGCTGCACTCTCGGCCTTCTTCTTTATACCTCTCCACTCTCGGCCTTGCTCTTGAGCTTCTCCACTCTCGGCCTTGCTCTTTATATCTCTCCACTATCAGCCTTGATCTTTATGCTTCTCCACTCTCGGCCTTGCTCTTTATACCTCTCCACTATCGGCCTTGCTCTTTATACCTCTCCACTATCGGCCTTGTTCTTTATACCTCTCCACTATCGGCCTTGCTCTTTATACCTCTCCATTATCGGCCTTGCTCTTTGTACCTCTCCACTCTCGGCCTTGCTTTTTATACCTCTCCACTCTCGGCCTTGCTCTTTATACCTCCCCACTTTCGGCCTTGCTCTTTATACCTCTCCACTCTCGGCCTTGCTCTTTATACCTCTCCACTCTCGGCCTTGCTCTTTATACCTCCCCACTCTCGGCCTTGCTCTTTATACCTCCCCACTCTCAACTTACTCTTTATACATCTCCAATGTCGGCCTTGCTCTTTATACCACTCCACTCTCAACTTACTCTTTATACCTCTCCACTCTCAACTTACTCTTTATACCTCTCCACTCTCGGCCTTACTCTTTATACCACTCCACTCTCGGCCTTACTATTTATACCACTCCACTCTCGGCCTTACTCTTTATACCACTCCACTCTCGGCCTTACTCTTTATGCTTCTCAACTCTCGGCCTTGCTCTTTATACCTCCCCACTCTCGGCCTTGCTTTTTATACCTCTCCACTCTCGGCCTTGCTCTTTATACCTCCCAACTCTCGGCCTTGCTCTTTATACCTCCCCACTCACAGCCTTACTATTTATACCTCTCCACTCTCGGCCTTACTCTTTATACTTCTCCAGTCTCGGCCTTGCTCTTTATACCTCTCCACTCCCGGCCTTGCTCTTTATACCTCTCCACTCTCGGCCTTACTCTTGAGCCTCTCCACTCTCGGCCTTACTCTTGAGCCTCTCCACTATCGGCCTTGCTCTTTATACCTCTCCACTCCCGGCCTTGCTCTTTATACCTCTCCACTCCCGGCCTTGCTCTTTATACCTCTCCACTCCCGGCCTTGCTCTTTATGCCTCTCCACTCCCAACCTGCTCTTTTTACCTCTCCACTCTCGGCCTTGCTTTTTATACCTCTCCACTCTCGGCCTTTCTCTTTCTACCTCCCCACTCTCGGCCTTGCTCTTTCTACCTCTCCACTCCCGGCCTTACTCTTTATACCTCTCCACTCCCGGCCTTGCTCTTTATACTTCTCCACTCCCGGCCTTACTCTTTATACCTCTCCACTCCCGGCCTTGCTCTTTATACATCTCCACTCTCAGCCTTGCTCTTTATACCTCTCCAATGTCGGCCTTGCTCTTTATACCACTCCACTCTCAACTTACTCTATTTACCTCTCCACTCTCGGCCTTGCTCTTTATACCTCCCCACTCACAGCCTTACTTTTTATACCTCTCCACTCTCGGCCTTACTCTTTATACTTCTCCAGTCTCGGCCTTACTCTTTATACCTCTCCACTCTCGGCCTTACTCTTTATACCTCTCCACTCCCGGCCTTACTCTTTATACCTCTCCAATGTCAGCCTTGCTCTTTATACCTCTCCAATGTCAGCCTCGATCTTTATACCACTCCACTCCGCTCTCGGCCTCGAACTTTATACCACTCCACTCCGCTCTCGGCTTCGATCTTTATACCATTCCACTCCGCTCTCGGCCTTACTCTTTATACCACTCCACTCCGCTCTCGGCCTCGATCTTTGTACCACTCCACTCCGCTCTCGGCCTCGATCTTTATACCACTCCACTCTGCTCTCGGCCTCGATCCTTATACCACTCCACTCTCAACTTACTCTTTATACCTCTCCACTCTCGGCCTTGCTCTTGAGCTTCTCCACTCTCGGCCTTGCTCTTTATATCTCTCCACTATCGGCCTTGCTCTTTATACCTCTCCACTCCCGGCCTTGCTCTTTATACCTCTCCACTACCGGCCTTGCTCTTGAGCTTCTCCACTCCCGGCCTTGATCTTTATATCTCTCCACTCACGGCCTTACTATTTATACCTCTCCACTCTTGGCCTTACTCTTTATACTTCTCCAGTCTCGGCCTTGCTCTTTATACCTCTCCACTCCCGGCCTTGCTCTTTATAACTCTCCACTCTCGGCCTTACTCTTGAGCCTCTCCACTCTCGGCCTTACTCTTGAGCCTCTCCACTCTCGGCCTTACTCTTGAGCCTCTCCACTCTCGGCCTTGCTCTTTATACCTCTCCACTCCCGGCCTTGCTCTTTATACCTCTCCACTCCCGGCCTTGCTCTTTATACCTCTCCACTCCCGGCCTTGCTCTTTATACCTCTCCACTCCCGGCCTTGCTCTTTTTACCTCTCCACTCCCGGCCTTGCTCTTTTTACCTCCCCACTCCCGGCCTTGCTCTTTTTACCTCCCCACTCCCGGCCTTGCTCTTTATACCTCTCCACTCCCGGCCTTGCTCTTTATACCTCTCCACTCCCAACCTGCTCTTTATACATCTCCACTCTCAGCCTTGCTCTTTATACCTCTCCACTCACAGCCTTACTTTTTATTCCTCTCCACTCTCGGCCTTACTCTTTATACTTCTCCAGTCTCGGCCTTGCTCTTTATACCTCTCCACTCTCGGCCTTACTCTTTATACCTCTCCACTCCCGGCCTTACTCTTTATACCTCTCCAATGTCTGCCTTGCTCTTTATACCACTCCACTCCGCTCTCGGCCTCGAACTTTATACCACTCCACTCCGCTCTCGGCTTCGATCTTTATACCATTCCACTCCGCTCTCGGCCTCGATCTTTATACCACTCCACTCTGCTCTCGGCCTCGATCTTTGTACCACTCCACTCCGCTCTCGGCCTCGATCTTTATACCACTCCACTCTGCTCTCGGCCTTGATCCTTATACCACTCCACTCTCAACTTACTCTTTATACCTCTCCACTCTCGGCCTTGCTCTTGAGCTTCTCCACTCTCGGCCTTGCTCTTTATATCTCTCCACTATCGGCCTTGCTCTTTATACCTCTCCACTCCCGGCCTTGCTCTTTATACCTCTCCACTCCCCGCCTTGCTCTTGAGCTTCTCCACTCCCGGCCTTGCTCTTTATATCTCTCCACTATCGGCCTTGATCTTTATGCTTCTCCACTCCCAACTTGCTCTTTATACCTCTCCACTCTCGGCCTTGCTTTTTATACCTCTCCACTCTCGGCCTTGCTCTTTGTAGCACTCCACACTCGACCTTGCTCTTTGTACCACTCCACTATCGGCCTTGATCTTTATACTTCTCCAGTCTCGGCCTTGCTCTTTATACCTCTCCACTCCCGGCCTTGCTCTTTATACCTCTCCATTCCCGGCCTTGCTCTTTTTACCTCTCCACTCCCGGCCTTGCTCTTTTTACCTCCCCACTCCCGGCCTTGCTCTTTTTACCTCTCCACTCCCGGCCTTGCTCTTTATACCTCTCCACTCCCGGCCTTGCTCTTTATACCTCTCCACTCCGAACCTGCTCTTTATACATCTCCACTCTCAGCCTTGCTCTTTATACCTCTCCACTCACAGCCTTACTTTTTATACCTCTCCACTCTCGGCCTTACTCTTTAGACTTCTCCAGTCTCGGCCTTGCTCTTTATACCTCTCCACTCTCGGCCTTACTCTTTATACCTCTCCAATGTCAGCCTTGCTCTTTATACCTCTCCAATGTCAGCCTCGATCTTTATACCACTCCACTCCGCTCTCGGCCTCGAACTTTATACCACTCCACTCCGCTCTCGGCTTCGATCTTTATACCATTCCACTCCGCTCTCGGCCTTACTCTTTATACCACTCCACTCCGCTCTCGGCCTCGATCTTTGTACCACTCCACTCCGCTCTCGGCCTCGATCTTTATACCACTCCACTCTGCTCTCGGCCTCGATCCTTATACCACTCCACTCTCAACTTACTCTTTATACCTCTCCACTCTCGGCCTTGCTCTTGAGCTTCTCCACTCTCGGCCTTGCTCTTTATATCTCTCCACTATCGGCCTTGCTCTTTATACCTCTCCACTCCCGGCCTTGCTCTTTATACCTCTCCACTACCGGCCTTGCTCTTGAGCTTCTCCACTCCCGGCCTTGATCTTTATATCTCTCCACTCACGGCCTTACTATTTATACCTCTCCACTCTTGGCCTTACTCTTTATACTTCTCCAGTCTCGGCCTTGCTCTTTATACCTCTCCACTCCCGGCCTTGCTCTTTATAACTCTCCACTCTCGGCCTTACTCTTGAGCCTCTCCACTCTCGGCCTTACTCTTGAGCCTCTCCACTCTCGGCCTTACTCTTGAGCCTCTCCACTCTCGGCCTTGCTCTTTATACCTCTCCACTCCCGGCCTTGCTCTTTATACCTCTCCACTCCCGGCCTTGCTCTTTATACCTCTCCACTCCCGGCCTTGCTCTTTTTACCTCTCCACTCCCGGCCTTGCTCTTTTTACCTCCCCACTCCCGGCCTTGCTCTTTTTACCTCCCCACTCCCGGCCTTGCTCTTTATACCTCTCCACTCCCGGCCTTGCTCTTTATACCTCTCCACTCCCAACCTGCTCTTTATACATCTCCACTCTCAGCCTTGCTCTTTATACCTCTCCACTCACAGCCTTACTTTTTATTCCTCTCCACTCTCGGCCTTACTCTTTATACTTCTCCAGTCTCGGCCTTGCTCTTTATACCTCTCCACTCTCGGCCTTACTCTTTATACCTCTCCACTCCCGGCCTTACTCTTTATACCTCTCCAATGTCTGCCTTGCTCTTTATACCACTCCACTCCGCTCTCGGCCTCGAACTTTATACCACTCCACTCCGCTCTCGGCTTCGATCTTTATACCATTCCACTCCGCTCTCGGCCTCGATCTTTATACCACTCCACTCTGCTCTCGGCCTCGATCTTTGTACCACTCCACTCCGCTCTCGGCCTCGATCTTTATACCACTCCACTCTGCTCTCGGCCTTGATCCTTATACCACTCCACTCTCAACTTACTCTTTATACCTCTCCACTCTCGGCCTTGCTCTTGAGCTTCTCCACTCTCGGCCTTACTCTTTATACCTCTCCACTCCCGGCCTTACTCTTTATACCTCTCCAATGTCAGCCTCGCTCTTTATACCACTCCTCTCCACTCCCGGCCTTGCTCTTTATACCTCTCCACTCCCGGCCTTGCTCTTTATACCTCTCCACTCCCGGCCTTGCTCTTTACACCTCTCCACTCCCGGCCTTGCTCTTTACACCTCTCCACTCCCGGCCTTGCTCTTTACACCTCTCCACTCCCGGCCTTGCTCTTTATACCTCTCCACTCCCGGCCTTGCTCTTTATACCTCTCCACTCCCAACCTGCTCTTTATACCTCTCCACTCTCGACCTTGCTTTTTATACCTCTCCACTCTCGGCCTTTCTCTTTCTACCTCCCCACTCTCGGCCTTGCTCTTTCTACCTCTCCACTCTCAACTTACTCTTTATACATCTCCACTCTCAGCCTTGCTCTTTCTACCTCTCCACTCTCAGCCTTGCTCTTTATACCTCCCCACTCACAGCCTTACTTTTTATACCTCTCCACTATCGGCCTTGATCTTTATACTTCTCCAGTCTCGGCCTTGCTCTTAATATCTCTCTACTATCGGCCTTGATCTTTATACTTCTCCAGTCTCGGCCTTGCTCTTTATACCTCTCCACTCTCGGCCTTACTCTATATACTTCTCCACTCTCGGCGTTGCTCTTTATACCACTCCACTCCCGGTCTTGCTCTTTATACCGCTGCACTCTCGGCCTTACTCTTGAGACTCTCCACTCTCGGCCTTGCTCTTTATACCTCTCCACTCCCGGCCTTGCTCTTTATACCTCTCCACTCTCGGCCTTGCTCTTGAGCTTCTCCACTCTCGGCCTTGCTCTTTATATCTCTCCACTATCGGCCTTGATCTTTATGCTTCTCCACTCTCGGCCTTGCTCTTTATACCTCTCCACTATCGGCCTTGATCTTTATGCTTCTCCACTCTCGGCCTTGCTCTTTCTACCTTTCCACTCCCGGCCTTGCTCTTTCTACCTCTCCACTCCCAACTTGCTCTTTCTACCTCTCCACTCTCGGCCTTGCTTTTTATACCTCTCCACTCTCGGCCTTGCTCTTTATACCTCCCCACTCTCGGCCTTGCTCTTCATACCTCCCCACTCTCGGCCTTGCTCTTCATACCTCCCCACTCCCGGCCTTGCTCTTTATAACTCTCCACTCTCGCCCTTACTCTTGAGCCTCTCCACTCTCGGCCTTGCTCTTTATACCTCGCCACTCCCAGCCATACTATTTATACCTCTCCACTCTCGGCCTTACTCTTTATACTTCCCCAGTCTCGGCCTTACTCTTTATACCTCTCCACTCCCGGCCTTACTCTGGATCCCTCTCCACTCTCGTCCTTGCTCTGGATCCCTCTCCACTCTCGGCCTTACTCTTGAGCTTCTCCACTCTCGGCCTTGCTCTTAATATCTCTCTACTATCGGCCTTGATCTTTATACTTCTCCAGTCTCAGCCTTGCTCTTTATACCTCGCCACTCCCGGCCTTACTCTTTATACCTCTCCACTCTCGGCCTTCCTCTATATACTTCTCCACTCTCGGCGTTGCTCTTTATACCACTCCACTCCCGGTCTTGCTCTTTATAACTCTCCACTCTCGGCCTTACTCTTTATACCTCTCCACTATCGGCCTTACTCTTTATACCTCTCCACTATCGGTCTTACTCTTTATACCTCTCCACTCCCGGCCTTGCTCTTTATACCTCTCCACTCCCAACCTGCTCTTTATACCTCTCCACTCTCGGCCTTGCTTTTTATACCTCTCCACTCTCGGCCTTGCTCTTTCTACCTCCCCACTCTCGGCCTTGCTCTTTCTACCTCCCCACTCTCAACTTACTCTTTATACATCTCCACTTTCAGCCTTGCTCTTTATACCTCTCCAATGTCGGCCTCGCTCTTTCTTCCACTCCACTCTCGGCCTTCCTCCTTATACTTCTCCAGTCTCGGCCTTACTCTTTATACCTCTCCACTCTCGTTCTTACTCTTTATATCTCTCCACTATCGGCCTTGATCTTTATACTTCTCCAGTCTCGGCCTTGCTCTTTATACCTCTCCACTCCCGGCCTTGCTCTTTATAACTCTCCACTCTCGGCCTCACTCTTGAGCCTCTCCACTCTCGGCCTTGCTCTTTATACCTCGCCACTCCCAGCCATACTATTTATACCTCTCCACTCTCGGCCTTACTCTTTATACTTCCCCAGTCTCGGCCTTACTCTTTATACCTCTCCACTCCCGGCCTTGCTCTGGATCCCTCTCCACTCTCGGCCTTACTCTTGAGCTTCTCCACTCTCGGCCTTGCTCTTAATATCTCTCTACTATCGGCCTTGATCTTTATACTTCTCCAGTCTCGGCCTTGCTCTTGATACCTCGCCACTCCCGGCCTTACTCTTTATACCTCTCCATTCTCGGCCTTACTCTATATACTTCTCCACTCTCGGCGTTGCTCTTTATACCACTCCACTCCCGGTCTTGCTCTTTATACCGCTGCACTCTCGGCCTTACTCTTGAGACTCTCCACTCTCGGCCTTGCTCTTTATACCTCTCCACTCCCAACTTGCTCTTTATACCTCTCCACTCTCGGATTTGCTTTTTATACCTCTCCACTCTCGGCCTTGCTCTTTATACCTCTCCACTCTCGGCCTTGCTCTTTGTACCTCTCCACTCTCGGCCTTACACTTCATACCACTCCACTCTCAGCCTTGCTCTTTATACCTCTCCATTCCCAACTTGCTCTTTATACCTCTCCACTATCGGCCTTGATCTTTATACTTCTCCAGTCTCGGCCTTGCTCTTTATACCTCTCCACTCCCGGCCTTGCTCTTTATAACTCTCCACTCTCGCCCTTACTCTTGAGCCTCTCAACTCTCGGCCTTGCTCTTTATACCTCGCCACTCCCAGCCATACTATTTATACCTCTCCACTCTCGGCCTTACTCTTTATACTTCCCCAGTCTCGGCCTTACTCTTTATACCTCTCCACTCCCGGCCTTGCTCTGGATGCCTCTCCACTCTCGGCCTTACTCTTGAGCCTCTCCACTCTCGGCCTTGCTCTTCATATCTCTCTACTATCGGCCTTGATCTTTATACTTCTCCAGTCTCGGCCTTGCTCTTTATACCTCGCTACTATCGGCCTTGATCTTTATACTTCTCCAGTCTCGGCCTTGCTCTTTATACCTCTCCACTCTCGGCCTTACTCTATATACTTCTCCACTCTCGGCGTTGCTCTTTATACCACTCCACTCCCGGTCTTGCACTTTATACCGCTGCACTCTCGGCCTTACTCTTGAGACTCTCCACTCTCGGCCTTGCTCTTTATACCTCTCCACTCCCGGCCTTGCTCTTTATACCTCTCCACTCTCGGCCTTGCTCTTGAGCTTCTCCACTCTCGGCCTTGCTCTTTATATCTCTCCACTATCGGCCTTGATCTTTATGCTTCTCCACTCTCGGCCTTGCTCTTTATACCTCTCCACTATCGGCCTTGATCTTTATGCTTCTCCACTCTCGGCCTTGCTCTTTCTACCTTTCCACTCCCGGCCTTGCTCTTTCTACCTCTCCACTCCCAACTTGCTCTTTCTACCTCTCCACTCTCGGCCTTGCTCTTTATACCTCTCCACTCTCGGCCTTGCTCTTTATACCTCCCCACTCTCGGCCTTGCTCTTTATACCTCCCCACTCTCGCCCTTGCTCTTTATACCTCCCCACTCTCAACTTACTCTTTATACATCTCCACTCTCAGCCTTGCTCTTTGTACCTCTCCAATCTCGGCCTTGCTCTTTGTACCTCTCCACTCTCGGCCTTACACTTCATACCACTCCACTCTCAGCCTTGCTCTTTATACCTCTCCACTCCCAACTTGCTCTTTATACCTCTCCACTATCGGCCTTGATCTTTATACTTCTCCAGTCTCGGCCTTGCTCTTTATACCTCTCCACTCCCGGCCTTGCTCTTTATACCTCTCCACTCTCGCCCTTACTCTTGAGCCTCTCCACTCTCGGCCTTGCTTTTTATACCTCTCCAATGTCAGCCTTGCTCTTCATACCTCTCCACTATCAACTTACTCTTTATATCTCTCCACTCTCGGCCTTGCTCTTCATACCCCTCCACTCTCAGCCTTACACTTCATACCACTCCACTCTCAGCCTTGCTCTTTATACCTCTCCACTCCCAACTTGCTCTTTATACCTCTCCACTATCGGCCTTGATCTTTATACTTCTCCAGTCTCGGCCTTGCTCTTTATACCTCTCCACTCCCGGCCTTGCTCTTTATAACTCTCCACTCTCGCCCTTACTCTTGAGCCTCTCCACTCTCGGCCTTGCTCTTTATACCTCGCCACTCCCAGCCATACTATTTATACCTCTCCACTCTCGGCCTTGCTCTTTGTACCTCTCCACTCTCGGCCTTACACTTCATACCACTCCACTCTCAGCCTTGCTCTTTATACCTCTCCATTCCCAACTTGCTCTTTATACCTCTCCACTATCGGCCTTGATCTTTATACTTCTCCAGTCTCGGCCTTGCTCTTTATACCTCTCCACTCCCGGCCTTGCTCTTTATAACTCTCCACTCTCGCCCTTACTCTTGAGCCTCTCAACTCTCGGCCTTGCTCTTTATACCTCGCCACTCCCAGCCATACTATTTATACCTCTCCACTCTCGGCCTTACTCTTTATACTTCCCCAGTCTCGGCCTTACTCTTTATACCTCTCCACTCCCGGCCTTGCTCTGGATGCCTCTCCACTCTCGGCCTTACTCTTGAGCCTCTCCACTCTCGGCCTTGCTCTTCATATCTCTCTACTATCGGCCTTGATCTTTATACTTCTCCAGTCTCGGCCTTGCTCTTTATACCTCGCTACTATCGGCCTTGATCTTTATACTTCTCCAGTCTCGGCCTTGCTCTTTATACCTCTCCACTCTCGGCCTTACTCTATATACTTCTCCACTCTCGGCGTTGCTCTTTATACCACTCCACTCCCGGTCTTGCACTTTATACCGCTGCACTCTCGGCCTTACTCTTGAGACTCTCCACTCTCGGCCTTGCTCTTTATACCTCTCCACTCTCGGCCTTGCTCTTGAGCTTCTCCACTCTCGGCCTTGCTCTTTATATCTCTCCACTATCGGCCTTGATCTTTATGCTTCTCCACTCTCGGCCTTGCTCTTTATACCTCTCCACTATCGGCCTTGATCTTTATGCTTCTCCACTCTCGGCCTTGCTCTTTCTACCTTTCCACTCCCGGCCTTGCTCTTTCTACCTCTCCACTCCCAACTTGCTCTTTCTACCTCTCCACTCTCGGCCTTGCTTTTTATACCTCTCCACTCTCGGCCTTGCTCTTTATACCTCCCCACTCTCGGCCTTGCTCTTTATACCTCCCCACTCTCGCCCTTGCTCTTTATACCTCCCCACTCTCAACTTACTCTTTATACATCTCCACTCTCAGCCTTGCTCTTTGTACCTCTCCAATCTCGGCCTTGCTCTTTGTACCTCTCCACTCTCGGCCTTACACTTCATACCACTCCACTCTCAGCCTTGCTCTTTATACCTCTCCACTCCCAACTTGCTCTTTATACCTCTCCACTATCGGCCTTGATCTTTATACTTCTCCAGTCTCGGCCTTGATCTTTATACCTCTCCACTCCCGGCCTTGCTCTTTATACCTCTCCACTCTCGCCCTTACTCTTGAGCCTCTCCACTCTCGGCCTTGCTTTTTATACCTCTCCAATGTCAGCCTTGCTCTTCATACCTCTCCACTATCAACTTACTCTTTATATCTCTCCACTCTCGGCCTTGCTCTTCATACCCCTCCACTCTCAGCCTTACACTTCATACCACTCCACTCTCAGCCTTACACTTCATACCTCTCCACTCCCAACTTGCTCTTTATACCTCTCCACTATCGGCCTTGATCTTTATACTTCTCCAGTCTCGGCCTTGCTCTTTATACCTCTCCACTCCCGGCCTTGCTCTTTATAACTCTCCACTCTCGCCCTTACTCTTGAGCCTCTCCACTCTCGGCCTTGCTCTTTATACCTCGCCACTCCCAGCCATACTATTTATACCTCTCCACTCTCGGCCTTACTCTTTATACTTCCCCAGTCTCGGCCTTACTCTTTATACCTCTCCACTCCCGGCCTTACTCTGGATCCCTCTCCACTCTCGGCCTTGCTCTGGATCCCTCTCCACTCTCGGCCTTACTCTTGAGCTTCTCCACTCTCGGCCTTGCTCTTCATATCTCTCTACTATCGGCCTTGATCTTTATACTTCTCCAGTCTCGGCCTTGCTCTTTATACCTCGCCACTCCCGGCCTTACTCTTTATACCTCTCCACTCTCGGCCTTACTCTATATACTTCTCCACTGTCGGCGTTGCTCTTTATACCACTCCACTCCCGGTCTTGCTCTTTATAACTCTCCACTCTCGGCCTTACTCTTGAGCCTCTCCACTCTCGGCCTTACTCTTTATACCTCTCCACTATCGGCCTTACTCTTTATACCTCTCCACTATCGGCCTTACTCTTTATACCTCTCCACTCCCGGCCTTGCTCTTTATACCTCTCCACTCCCAACCTGCTCTTTATACCTCTCCACTCTCGGCCTTGCTTTTTATACCTCTCCACTCTCGGCCTTGCTCTTTCTACCTCCCCACTCTCGGCCTTGCTCTTTCTACCTCCCCACTCTCAACTTACTCTTTATACATCTCCACTTTCAGCCTTGCTCTTTATACCTCTCCAATGTCGGCCTCGCTCTTTCTTCCACTCCACTCTCGGCCTTCCTCCTTATACTTCTCCAGTCTCGGCCTTACTCTTTATACCTCTCCACTCTCGTTCTTACTCTTTATATCTCTCCACTATCGGCCTTGATCTTTATACTTCTCCAGTCTCGGCCTTGCTCTTTATACCTCTCCACTCCCGGCCTTGCTCTTTATAACTCTCCACTCTCGGCCTCACTCTTGAGCCTCTCCACTCTCGGCCTTGCTCTTTATACCTCGCCACTCCCAGCCATACTATTTATACCTCTCCACTCTCGGCCTTACTCTTTATACTTCCCCAGTCTCGGCCTTACTCTTTATACCTCTCCACTCCCGGCCTTGCTCTGGATCCCTCTCCACTCTCGGCCTTGCTCTGGATCCCTCTCCACTCTCGGCCTTGCTCTTAATATCTCTCTACTATCGGCCTTGATCTTTATACTTCTCCAGTCTCGGCCTTGCTCTTGATACCTCGCCACTCCCGGCCTTACTCTTTATACCTCTCCACTCTCGGCCTTACTCTATATACTTCTCCACTCTCGGCGTTGCTTTTTATACCACTCCACTCCCGGTCTTGCTCTTTATACCGCTGCACTCTCGGCCTTACTCTTGAGACTCTCCACTCTCGGCCTTGCTCTTTATACCTCTCCACTCCCAACTTGCTCTTTATACCTCTCCACTCTCGGATTTGCTTTTTATACCTCTCCACTCTCGGCCTTGCTCTTTATACCTCTCCACTCTCGGCCTTGCTCTTTGTACCTCTCCACTCTCGGCCTTACACTTCATACCACTCCACTCTCAGCCTTGCTCTTTATACCTCTCCATTCCCAACTTGCTCTTTATACCTCTCCACTATCGGCCTTGATCTTTATACTTCTCCAGTCTCGGCCTTGCTCTTTATACCTCTCCACTCCCGGCCTTGCTCTTTATAACTCTCCACTCTCGCCCTTACTCTTGAGCCTCTCCACTCTCGGCCTTGCTCTTTATACCTCGCCACTCCCAGCCATACTATTTATACCTCTCCACTCTCGGCCTTACTCTTTATACTTCCCCAGTCTCGGCCTTACTCTTTATACCTCTCCACTCCCGGCCTTGCTCTGGATCCCTCTCCACTCTCGGCCTTTCTCTTGAGCCTCTCCACTCTCGGCCTTGCTCTTCATATCTCTCTACTATCGGCCTTGATCTTTATACTTCTCCAGTCTCGGCCTTGCTCTTTATACCTCGCCACTCCCGGCCTTACTCTTTATACCTCTCCACTCTCGGCCTTACTCTATATACTTCTCCACTCTCGGCGTTGCTCTTTATACCACTCCACTCCCAGTCTTGCTCTTTATAACTCTCCACTCTCGGCCTTACTCTTGAGCCTCTCCACTCCCGGCCTTACTCTTTATACCTCTCCACTCTCGGCTTTACTCTTTATACCTCTCCACTATCGGCCTTACTCTTTATATCTCTCCACTCCCGGCATTACTCTTTATACCTCTCCACTCCCGGCCTTACTCTTTATACCTCTCCACTCTCGGCCTTGCTTTTTATACCTCTCCACTCTCGGCCTTGCTCTTTCTACCTCCCCACTCTCAACTTACTCTTTATACATCTCCACTTTCAGCCTTGCTCTTTATACCACTCCACTCTCGGCCTTACTCTTTATACCACTCCACTCTCGGCCTTGCTCTTTCTACCTCCCCACTCTCAACTTACTCTTTATACATCTCCACTTTCAGCCTTACTCTTTCTACCACTCCACTCTCGGCCTTACTCTTTCTACCACTCCACTCTCGGCCTATATCTTTATGCTTCTCCACTCTCGGCCTTGCTCTTTCTACCTTTCCACTCCCGGCCTTGCTCTTTATACCTCTCCACTCTCGGCCTTGCTCTTTCTACCTCCCCACTCTCAACTTACTCTTTATACATCTCCACTTTCAGCCTTGCTCTTTATACCTCTCCAATGTCGGCCTTACTCTTTCTACCACTCCACTCTCGGCCTTACTCTTTATACCTCCCCACTCTCGGCCTTACTCTTTATACCTCCCCACTCTCGGCCTTACTCTTGAGCCTCTCCACTCTCGGCCTCGATCTTTATACCACTCCACTCCGCTCTCGGCCTCGATCTTTATACCACTCCACTCCGCTCTCGGCCTCGATCTTTATACCACTCCACTCCGCTCTCGGCCTCGATCTTTATACCACTCCACTCCGCTCTCGGCCTCGATCTTTATACCACTCCACTCCGCTCTCGGCCTCGATCTTTATACCACTCCACTCCGCTCTCGGCCTCGATCTTTATACCACTCCACTCCGCTCTCGGCCTCGATCTTTATACCACTCCACTCCGCACTCGGCCTCGATCTTTATACCACTCCACTCCGCTCTCGGCCTCGATCTTTATACCACTCCACTCCGCTCTCGGCCACGATCTTTATACCACTCCACTCCGCTCTCGGCCTCGCTCTTTATCCCACTCCACTCCGCTCTCGGCCTCGATCTTTATACCGCTGGACTTTGCTCCCGGTCTTGGTCTTTATACCACTCCACCCTGCTCTCACTCTTGCTCTTTGTATCACTTTGGGGCTTTCTGAAGTGGTGAAAAGCGCGATTTAAATACAAGTTTTGATGTTCCTTTCAGTCTCTTAATTCCCCTAACTAACCTGACTCACCAGATGGGAACAGATGACTTTATACCCTGCCTCCTTGTAGTTAATGGGGAGTGAAATTGGTCGAGTGAAATCAGGGAGGGTGTACAACAGATGCCCAACTTCAACCCTCTTCCATCCCATCAAGTGGTTAAGTTTCAGTTAAATAATTCCTTAGGCTCCAGTTTTCAGCACACACAGTGTTGTTGTTAGCTTGATGAAATAGTGCCAACAAAACACAAAGATTTTGTGTGAATAATAGATCACAGGCAGTAATGGAGTATTTACAACAACAATAGCTTGTATTTATATAGCACCTTTATCATAGTAAAATGTCCCAAGGTGCTTCACAGGACCATTAGCAAACAAAATTTGACACCGAACCACATGAAAGGATACCAAGGCAGAGACCAAAAACTTGGTTAAAGAGATAGATTTAAGGAGAATCTGAAACGAGGAGAGTGAGGTAGTGAAACAGAGAGCTTTGGGGGAAATTCCAGAGCATAGGGCTTAGGTACCGAAAGACAAGGCCACCAATGGTGGAGCACTTAAAATCAGGGATGTTCAAGAGGCCAGAATTGGAACAGTGCAGATACATGTCCATCACACAACTACAGGTACGTGTGGACATATCATGCCCATGTTGACAGGCAAGGACAGGCTGCCCACTGCAACTGGAAGAAGTTCCTCCACTTTACAATAGCAGCTAAACAACAGGTATAGACCAAAGTGATCAATATTGATTGACTGAGATTGAGATAATCAAATTCTCCCATGGAACGCTGGGGAAAGGGGAGGGAGATTAAGCGTGGAGTGTTCAATGACAGCCCAGTGGCTGGCGAACAGAGGTGTGATGCCAGACTTTTGCTTGAGCATTGGGGAGTAGTTACACAGAACTTTACATCAGGGGACTATATAGTTGTGATATATAGTGTGAGAGGCTTTAACCGTACATGAAAGGGGTAGGTTTTTTTTATATGTATACATAGTCATTCTTGGGATGTGGGTATCACTGGCAAGGCTGGCATTTAATGCCCATCCATAATTGCTCTTGAAAAGCTTATGGGGAGCCTTCTTCTTGACCTTTGTTGGAACAGAGTGGCTTGCTAGGCCCTATCAGAGGGAAGAGTCATAGAGTAATTTACAGCATACAAGGTGGCCATTCAGCCAATTGTGTCTATGTCGACTCTCCATGGAACAATCCAGTCAGTCCCACTCCCTCGCTCAATCCCCATAGCCCTGCAAGTTTATTTCCTTCAAGCACCCATCCAATTTCCTTTTGAAATCATTGATTGTTTCCGCTTCCACCACCCTCGTGGGCAGCGAGTTCCAGATCATTACCACTTGCTGTGTAAAAAGTTCTTCCTCACATCCCCGTGCACCTCTTGCCCAAAACCTTTAATCTGTGTCCCCTAGTGCTTTGATCATCAGCTAATGGGAACAGTTTTTCCTTGTCTAACTTATCTAAGCCTGTGATAATCTTGTACTTGTCTATTAAATCTCCCCTCATTCTCCTTTGCTCTAAACTTTTCCAACCTAACCTTGGAACTAAAATCCCTGGAACCATTCTGTTACCTCTGCATTCTCTCCAGGACCCTCACATCCTTCCTGAAGTGTAGGGACCAGAACTGGACGCAATACTCTAGTTAGGGCCCAACCAGAGCTTGATAAAGGTTCAACATAACTTCCCTGCTTTTCTACTCAATGCCTCTGTTTATGAAGCCCAAGATCCCTTATGCTTCACTAATGTTACGACCAGGTGAGAAAGGGGTCTAGGAGTTCCCTCTCAGCCTTTTCCTGGTTTGGCCATAACAGGGTTGACTTTTCAAAACAACGTGTTTTAGCTTCCCTCTCAGTGAGTCCTTGTTCACTGCTTTCTAATTGTAATGGCAAAGAAATCAACCAGACAGGATTTCTCAGCTTTAAACAAGAAAGGTGTTAGTTTATCAACTTTAAAACTCTAACTCAGTTAAAACTACTAAGAGTACATGCCAGCATGCATACGCAATAAACACACATGCGAATAGAGACAGAGGAGGATACAGAAAGGGACAGATTTGAAGTAATAGCTGGAGTTCAGTTACTGGCTTTGGGTTTAATGTAAAGTCTTTGATTGAAGTTAAATCTTGCAGTTCTCATTGGGGCCCAGTGCACACTTGCAAACTTGTTTCGCTGGTCTTATATTTTGAGGCTTAAGTTACTTCCATGGGTCCCTGAAACTTTGCTTGAGAGAGGGAGAGACAGGGAGATTCCTTCTCTTTGGTCTTCAAATTGCAGTCTCTTCTCAAAACTGTTCTGTGAGCACAATTCAAACAGCTCCAACTTGGCTAGCAGGTTAGTCATGTGACTAATAAGTTCCTTATTTGGAACAACATCTCTGGTGAGGTTTGTGGATTTCCCCCAAGCTTAGCAGACACTATAAGTTAGGGGTGGTGGTGGTGGTGGAATGCTGACTCTTACACATTCAATGTCTATTGATCAAAAATCCATCTGATTAATTGAATCAGGGAGGCACTCCCATTGTCCTCTTCAGGCAACTGTCTTTTAGAATGCAAATGTGCAGCCATGTTTTCAGTCACTGTTGTGGTCTTTTTTAAACAAGTTGTTTCTAGTCCAGTACTTGATTGAGTTTTTTGAGGAAATGACGAAGATGATTGATGAAGGAAGGGCAGTGGATGTTGTCTACATGGACTTCAGTAAAGCCTTTGACAAGGTCCCTCATGGCAGACTGGTACAAAAGGTGAAGTCACACGGGATCAGAGGTGAGCTGGCAAGATGGATACAGAACTGGCTCGGTCATAGAAGACAGAGGGTAGCAGTGGAAGGGTGCTTTTCTGAATGGAGGGCTGTGACTAGTGGTGTTCCGCAGGGATCAGTGCTGGGGCCTTTGCTGTTTGTAGTATATATAAATGATTTGGAGGAAAATGTAGCTGGTCTGATTAGTAAGTTTGCGGACGACACAAAGGTTGGTGGAGTTGCGGACAGTGATGAGGATTGTAAGAGGATACAGCAGGATATAGATCGGTTGGAGACTTGGGTGGAGAAATGGCAGATGGAGTTTAATCCGGACAAATGTGAGGTAATACATTTTGGAAGATCTAATGCAGGTGGGAAGTATACCGTAAATGGCAGAACCCTGAGGAGTATTGACAGGCAGAGAGATCTGGGCGTACAGGTCCACAGGTCACTGAAAGTGGCAACGCAGGTGGATAAGGTAGTCGAGAAGGCATATGGCATGCTTGCCTTCATCGGTCGGGGGAAAGACTATAAAAATTGGCAAGTCATGCTGCAGCTGTACAGAACTTTAGTTAGGCCACACTTAGAATATTGCGTGCAATTCTGGTCGCCACACTACCAGAAGGACGTGGAGGCTTTGGAGGGTACAGAAGAGGTTTACCAGGATGTTGCCTGGTCTGGAGGGCATTTGCTACGAGGGGAGGTTGGATAAACTCGGATTGTTTTCACTGGAACGACAGAGGTTGGGGGGTGACATGATAGAGGTTTACAAAGTTATGAGCTGCATGGACAGAGTGGATAGTCAGAAGCTTTTTCCCAGAGTGGAAGAGTCAGTTACTAGAGGACATAGGTTTAAGGTGCGAGGGGCAAAGTTTAGAGGGGATGTGCGAGGCAAGTTCTTTACACAGAGGGTGGTGAGTGCCTGGAACTTGCTGTCGGGGGAGGTGGTGGAAGCAGGTACGATAGCGACGTTTAAGAGGCATCTTGACAAATACATGAATAGGATGGGAATAGAGGGATACGGTCCCCGGAAGTGCAGAAGGTTTTAGTGTAGGCAGGCATCAAGATCGGCGCAGGCTTGGAGGGCCGAATGGCCTGTTCCTGTGCTGTACTGTTCTTAGTTCTTTGTTCAGTAACAGGTCAAAAATAATGTTCCATATGACGAAATTAATATGTCTCTTTTTGGCAGGTGTGGTTTTCGTCACACTAACCACTCTCTCAATATGTTCTACCACCTTCAACAATCAATGCACATGCACCCCCAGGTCCCTCTGATCCTGTGCCATTAAGTCTGCATTATCTCACTCTATCCCTTCTGACAAAATGCATCACCTCATTGCCACATCACCTCATTATCTCACACATGTTGGTGTGGAATTAGAGTCATGCAGTGGACTAGATAAGGACAACTATAACAACAACTTGTATTTATATAGTGCCTTTAATATAATAAAACATCCCAAAGCACTTAACAGGAGCGTTATCAAATGAAACTTGACACCGAGCCACATAAAGAGATATTTGGGCAGATGACCAAAAGTTTGGTCAAAGAGTTGAGTTTTAAGGAGCATCTTAAAGGAGGAAAGAGAGATAAACAGGCTGAGAAGGAGGGAATTCCAGAGCTTAGGGCCTAGGCAGTTAAAGGCACAGCCACCAATGGTGGAGCAACTCTAATCAGGGATGCTCAAGGGTCCAGAATTAGAGGAGCACAGAGATCTCAGAGAGTTGGGGGACTGGAGATGATTCAAGGCAGAAGAAGCTTCACCATCGCCCTAGGTGAGGTCAGGCAGGCCAGAATACTTACTGTTTGCAACAAACCACTGTGTCTGTCCCAGATGCTATTTCTGTTCGAGCAATTAGCAATTCAGCAGTGAAAAGATAGCATCCTAAAGTGCTCTGGTTGTTTGTACATCTGATACGAGTTTCACAAATGCATTAAACTTTCCACTTGCGTGGTGCAAATTATTGTCAGATCGATATTGGACATGACAAAGCACCTTTTCAAAAAGAAAACATGCCCCACACACACACACAAATCTATATGTATGTATATATACATATGAAAAAGCACAGATTATCACACCGCAAAAACGTGTTTTTATTTCTTTACAAAATCTGCTTTGCCATCACAAGTCATGCTTATCATCTGAATATGCTCTGTAATTATGATTTCACAACAGTTTCGACATCTGTCCCTGCCCTTTTTTGTTTTGTCTTGGTTTCCAATAATTTATCGCACCTGGCTTATTTAGAAAAGCTTATTCAAGGTAAGGTGCTGAGGCTGGGTTGGGGGAGGCTGAGAACCCCTAGCAAACAACACCTCTCCCTCCTGCTTCCTGTTCAATGTCTGATAAGGACATGTCGCAATCAGGAGCTAATCGAGTGACAGCCTCCTCTGCCCTTGCCTGAACACACACACCTTTCTGCAAATAGCAACCGTAAATGCCATTCCAGCTGCACTTTCCATCCTGCCAGCTTCGCAGTGGTACAGTGTTAATCAGCTGTTTTAAACGGCTGGTTAACATTGTAACTTCAGGTAAATAAGCATGTTTACCTAATTCCCCATGTCAGTCTGTATTACTATCTCTGGGACTTAAACACCATATCTCTCCACCTTGTTTGGTTTCTGTCACAGGAAAGGCGTGTAAATAGTTTGGAGGGTGAACACGTGAATATTTTCTCAGGCTCTTACCCCCGCTGCCCAGTGGAGCAGTTGGCAACGGGAGCAGCTCTCGTGGTGACGCCAAGCCACACAGGCCGTGAGGGTACCAGGATGGATCACTGGTCTGTGCTGGGTGAGCCAGTCTCCTCTCATCACTCCAGCGCAGTACCGAAGGAGCGCTGCACACTCAGAGGTGCCATCTTTTGAATGAAACATTACACCGAAGGCTCCATCTGCTCTCTCAGGTGGACGCAAAAGATCCCACGGCACTCTTTCATAGGTGAGCCAAGGAGTTCTCCTGGGTGTCCCAGGCCGTTATTTATCCCTCAACCAACATCACTTAAAAAACATTATCTGGTCATTATCACATTACTGTGGGCCGGATTTTACTCTGGCCTTGGGGTCCCGTTGGCAGGCCAGAAAATGATGAGATGAACCTGCCTTGGCTCTCCGTTGGACCCCTGTTGCAATTTAATGGCGGGCAGACAATTAACTGCCCCCTGTCAGGGACAGCTTCCCTTTAAGGCACGAGCTCCCGCCTCCAGAGCTGCCAGCCAATCAGAAGGCCAGTGACTCTGCAGTAACGGCAGCGCCACAGGGAGCGGTGGCCACCGCCAGTATTGCAGGAGACCTTCAGAAGAGAAGAGTTCGGAGACCCATGAGTGGTGAGTGGGGTCAAGGTCGCCAGAGCAAGTCAGGCTGGAGAGGGGAGCAGTGATTAGTGAGGATTGGGGAGTGTGGGGGTCTTGCGGGGTGGATCAGCCATTGCCGCCAGGAGGGGTGTGGGGGTTGGTGGGGGCACCAGGGCCCATATATTGCCCCCAAAGGAGGGAAGACATGGAGGCCACTAGGAGGCCTTTAGATCTCACCTGGCAGCGTCTCCAAATGGCAACAGGCCCCTCTGTCCTCCACAAAATTGGACTGGGGCTGGAGGGCCATCCTCGGCCTTCTCTGCCCCTGACAAAATTGCAGGAGGCCAGGACAACATCAGGAACAGCACCCCTTTCAATTTTGTTTGCCCCCACACCTCCGTGCCCATCTCCAAGGGCAGCATAAAATCCTGCCCCATATGTGGGATCTTGCTGAGTGCAAATTGGCTATGATGCGCTTTACGTCGAAGCAGTGACTATTGGCTGAGAAGCACTTTGGAGTGTCCTAAAGTCATGAATGGTGCTATATGAATGCAAGTTCTTCCTTTTCTTCCTTCATCTGGGGCCCATGGTGGGGATGGCTTCACTAAATGTAGCATATTGGGTTTGCGATAGGAAATAAAGAATCTGTTAAGTTACTGCTTCTATCATTTATCCCACAGCTTCTCCTGGAATGTGCAAGTATGCAATGATTCAATGGATCGGACCCAGCTATCATGGTGTCCAAAGCCACTACTCACTGTCCAGGCTTCTTATAGGGCGAAAGGCCTTGGGGCGGCTATGGGCAGGGGTTCCTGGAAACAAAAGAAAGACTTGCAAATATAGAGGGCCTTCCAGGACCTCCCAAAGCACTTCACAGCCAACGGATTGGGTTTGGAAGTGTAGTCACTATTGTAATGTAAGAATTAGCAGCCCACAAGAGGTAAATAAAGAACAAAGAACAAAGATAATTACAGCACATGAACAGGCCCTTCGGCCCTCCAAGCCTGCGCCGATCCAGATCCTCTCTCTAAACATGTCGCCTATTTTCTAAGGTTCTGTATCTCTTTTCTTCCTGCCCATTCATGTATCTGTCTAGATACATCTTAAAAGACGCCATCGTGCCCGCATCTACCACCTCCGCTGGCAACGCGTTCCAGGCACCCACCACCCTCTGCGTAAAGAACTTTCCACGCATATCCCCCCTAAACTTTTCCCCTTTCACTTTGAACTCGTGTCCTCCAGTAATTGAATCCCCCACTCTGGGAAAAAGCCTCTTGCTATCCACCCTGTCTATACCTCTCATGATTTTGTACACCTCAATCAGGTCCCCCCTCAACCTCCGTCTTTCTAATGAAAATAATCCTAATCTACTCAACCTCTCTTCATAGCTAGCGCCCTCCATACCAGGCAACATCCTGGTGAACCTCCTCTGCACCCTCTCCAAAGCATCCACATCCTTTTGGTAATGTGGCGACCAGAACTGTACGCAGTATTCCAAATGTGGCCGAACCAAAGTCCTATACAACTGTAACATGACGTGCCAACTCTTGTACTCAATACCCCGTCCAATGAAGGAAAGCATGCTGTATGCCTTCTTGACCACTCTATTTACCTGCGTTGCCACCTTTAGGGAACAGTGGACCTGAACACCCAAATCTCTCTGGACATCAATTTTCCCCAGGACTTTTCCATTTACTGTATAGTTCACTCTTGAATTGGATCTTCCAAAATGCATCACCTCGCATTTGCCCTGATTGAACTCCATCTGCCATTTCTCTGCCCAACTCTCCAATCTATCTATATTCTGCTGTATTCTCTGACAGTCCCCTTCACTATCTGCTACTCCACCAATCTTAGTGTCGTCTGCAAACTTGCTAATCAGTCCACCTATACTTTCCTCCAAATCATTAATGTATATCACAAACAACAGTGGTCCCAGCACGGATCCCTGTGGAACACCACTGGTCACACGTCTCCATTTTGAGAAACTCCCTTCTACTGCGACTCTCTGTCTCCTGTTGCCCAGCCAGTTCTTTATCCATCTAGCTAGTACACTTTGGACCCCATGAGCCTTCACTTTCTCCATCAGCCTGCCATGGGGAACCTTATCAAACGCCTTACTGAAGTCCATGTATATGACATCGACAGCCCTTCCCTCATCAATCAACTTTGTCACTTCCTCAAAGAATTCTATTAAGTTGGTAAGACATGACCTTCCCTGCACAAAGCCATGTTGCCTATCACTGATAAGCCCATTTTCTTCCAAATGGGAATAGATCCTATCCCTCAGTATCTTCTCCAGCAGCTTCCCTACCACTGACGTCAGGCTCACCGGTCTATAATTACCTGGATTATCCCTGCTACCCTTCTTAAACAAGGGGACAACATTAGCAATTCTCCAGTCCTCCGGGACCTCACCCGTGTTTAAGGATGCTGCAAAGATATCTGTTAAGGCCCCAGCTATTTCCTCTCTCGCTTCCCTCAGTAACCTGGGATAGATCCCATCCGGACCTGGGGACTTGTCCACCTTAATGCCCTTTAGAATACCCAATACTTCCTCCCTCCTTATGCCGACTTGACCTAGTGTAATCAAACATCTGTTCCTAACCTCAACATCCGTCATGTCCCTCTCCTCGGTGAATACCGATGCAAAGTACTCGTTTAGAATCTCACCCATTTTCTCTGAGTCCAAGCATAACATTCCTCCTTTGTCCTTGAGTGGGCCAATCCTTTCTCTAGTTACCCTCTTTCTCCTTATATATGAATAAAAGGCTTTGGGATTTTCTTTAACCCTGTTTGCTAAAGATATTTCATGACACCTTTTAGCCCTCTTAATTCCTCGTTTCAGATTGGTCCTACATTCCCGATATTCTTTCAAAGCTTCGTCTTTCATCAGCCGCCTAGACCTTATGTATGCTTCCTTTTTCCTCTTAGCTAGTCTCACAATTTCACCTGTCATCCATGGTTCCCTAATCTTGCCATTTCTATCCTTCATTTTCACAGGAACATGTCTCTCCTGCACGCTAATCAACCTCTCTTTAAAAGCCTCCCACATATCACATGTGGATTTACCTTCAAACAGCTGCTCCCAATCTACATTCCCCAGCTCCTGCCGAATTTTGGTATAGTTGGCCTTCCCCCAATTTAGCACTCTTCCTTCAGGACCACTCTCGTCTTTGCCATGAGTATTTTAAAGCTTACGGAATTGTGATCACTATTCCCAAAGTAGTCCCCTACTGAAACTTCAACCACCTGGCCGGGCTCATTCCCCAACACCAGGTCCAGTATGGCCCCTTCCCGAGTTGGACTATTTACATACTGCTCTAGAAAACCCTCCTGGATGCTCCTTACAAATTCTGCTCCATCTAGACCTCGAACACTAAGTGAAACCCAGTCAATGTTGGGAAAATTAAAATCTCCTATCACCACCACCCTGTTGCTCCTACATCTTTCCATAATCTGTTTACATATTTGTACCTCTATCTCACGCTTGCTGTTGGGAGGCCTGTAGTACAGCCCCAACATTGTTACCGCACCCTTCCTATTTCTGAGTTCTGTCCATATTGCCTCACTGCTCGAGTCCTCCATAGTGCCCTCCTTCAGCACAGCTGTGATATCCTCTTTGACCAGTAATGCAACTCCTCCACCCCTTTTACCTCCCTCTCTATCCCGCCTGAAGCATCGATATCCTGGGATATTTAGTTGCCAATCATGCCCTTCCCTCAACCAAGTCTCAGTAATAGCAATAACATCATACTCCCAGGTACTAATCCAAGCCCTAAGTTTATCTGCCTTACCTACTACACTTCTTGCATTAAAACAAATGCACCTCAGACCACCAGTCCCTTTATATTCATCATCTGCTCCCTGCCTGCTCTTCCCCTTAGTCACACTGACTTCATTATCTAGTTCCTTACAGGCTTTTGTTACTACCTCCTTACTGTCAACTGACCTCAATTGGTTCCCATCCCCCTGCCACATTAGTTTAAACCCTCCCCAACAGCGTTAGCAAAAGCACCCCCAAGGACATTGGTTCCAGTCCGGCCCAGGTGTAGACCGTCCAATTTGTAATAGTCCCACCTCCCCCAGAACCGGTCCCAATGTCCCAAAAATCTGAACCCCTCCTTCCTGCACCATCTCTCAAGCCACGCATTCATCCTGACTATTCTTTCATTTTTACTCTGACTATCACGTGGCACTGGTAGCAATCCTGAGATTACTACCTCTGAGGTCCTGCTTTTTAACTTGGCTCCTAACTCCCTAAATTCTGCTTGTAGGACCTCATCCCGTTTTTTACCTATATCATTGGTGCCTATGTGCACAATGGCAACTGGCTGTTCACCCTCCCCCTTTAGAATGTTCTGCAGCTGATCTGAGACATCCCTGACCCGTGCACCTGGGAGGCAACATACCATTCGGGAGCCTCGTTTTCGACCACAGAACCGCCTATCTACTCCCCTTACAATCGAATCCCCGATAACTATAGCCCTTCCACTCTTTTTCCCGCCCTTCTGAACAGCAGAGCCAGCCACGGTGCCATGGACCTGGCTACTGCTGCCTTCCCCTGGTGAGCCATCTCCCTCAACAGTATCCAAAACGGTATACTTGTTTTGGAGGGAGATGACCGCAGGGGACTCTTGCGCTGCCTTCCTGCTCTTTCTCTGCCTTTTGGTCACCCATTCCCTTTCTCCCTCAGCAATCCTAATCTGCGGTGTGACCAATTCACTAAATGTGCTATCCACGACCTCCTCAGCATCGCGGATGCTCCAAAGTGAGTCCATCCGCAGCTGGAGATCCGTCATGCGGTCTAACAAGAGCTGCAGTTGGACACACTTCCTGCACGTGAAGGAGTCAGGGACATCAGCCGTGTCCCTGAGCTCCCACATTGAGCAAGAGGAGCATGACACAGGTCTGAGATCTCCTGCCATTTTTAATCTTAAGCTTAACTTAGTTAACTGAAAAAGGAACGAAAAGTTTTTACCAATCACGATAAAACCAGAGAAATAGAAATGAGGTAACTGCCCAGTTTAATCTGTTTTGAGTGGGGGGTGGTTGTTGTTTGAGGGAAAAATTCCAGTCAGGAGAACTCCCAGCTCCTCTTCAAAGAGTATCATGGCACCTTTGACATCCACCAAATAGGACCTCTCATCCAAAGAACGGCACCTGTGGCAATGCAGCACTTCCTCAGTATTGGACAGACAGCCAAAATTAGGTGCTCAAAGCTCTGGGGTGGGGCTTCAACCCAAAAGCATTTGATTCATAGAGTCTTAGAGTCATAGAGTCATACAGCATAGAAACAGGCCCTTAGGCCCACCGCGTCCATTGCGACCATAATGCCTATCTATACTAATCCCACCTGCCTGCATTAATTCCATATCCCTCTATGCCTTGCTCATTCAAGTACCTGTCCAGATGCCTCTTAAAATTTGCTACTGTTCCTATCTCCACCACCTCCTCTGGCAGCTCATTCCAGATACCCACTATTCTTTGTGTGAAAAATTTACCCCTTTGATCCCCTTTAAACCTCCTCCCTCTCACCTTAAATCTATGCCCTCTAGTTTTAGTCACCCCTACCATGGGAAACAGACTCTGGCTATCTACCCTATCTATGCCTCTCATAATTTTATATACCTCTATCATGTCCCCTCTCAGCCTCCTTCGCTCCAGGGAAAACAGACCCAGCCTATCCAATCTCTCTTTATAACTCAAGCCCTCCAAACCAGGCAACATCCTTGTGAATCTTTTCTGCACCCTCTCTAGCTTAATCACATCCTTCCTGTAGTGCAGTGACCAGAACTGCACACAATACTCCAAATGCGGCCTAACCAACGTTATGTACAACTGTAACATGACGTTCCAACTCTTGTACTCAATGCCTCGGCCGATGAAGGCAAGCATGCCATATGCTTTCTTCACCACCCTGTCTACCTGTGTTGCCATTTTCAGGGATCTATGTACTTGCACCCCAAGGTTTCTCAGCTCAAGAACGCTCCCCAGGGCCCTGCCATTCACTGTATATGTCCTGCCCTGGTTTAACTTCCCAAAATGCATCACTTTGCACTTGTATGCATTAAATTCCATTTGCCAATCCCTTGCCCACTTTCCCAGTTTATCTATATCCTGTTGTAACCTTAGAAAACTTCTTCACTGTCCACTATACCACCAATTTTGGTGTCATCTATAAACTTACTAATCATGCCCCCTATATTCACAGGTCATCAAAATATATGACAAACAACAGAGGTCCCAACACCGATCCCTACGGCACACCACTGGTCACCGGCCTCCAATCGGAAAAACAACCTTCCACTACCACCCTCTGCCTCCTATCCCCAAACCAATTTTGTATCCAATTTGCTAGCTCACCCTGGATCCCATGTGTTCGAAACTTCTGGACCAGCCTATCATGCGGGACCTTGTCAAAGGCCTTGCTGTAGACAACGTTCATCTCCCTGCCCTTGTCAATCCTCTTGGTCACCTCCTCGAAAAGCTCAATCAAACTCATGAGACATGATTTCCCACGCACAAAGCCATGCTGACTATCCCTAATCAGACCATGCCTTTCCAAATGCATATAAATCCTGTCTCTCAGAATCCCTTCCAATAACTTTCCCACCGCTGATGTAAGGCTCACCAGCCTGTAGTTCCCTGGCTTATTCCTGCTGCCCTTCTTAAATAAAGGCACAACATTGGCTATCCTCCAGTCTTCCGGTACCTCACCCGTGGCTAACGATGATACAAAAATCTCTGCCAGGGCCCCAGCAATCTCCTCCTTTGCTTCCCATAGCATCCTAGGATACACCTGGTCAGGCCCTGGGGATTTATCCACCTTAATGCACTTCAAAACCTCCAACACCTCCTCCTTTGTAATGTTGATATGCTCCAGGATATCGCTGTTCCCTCCCTTAAGCTCACTAGCTTCCATGACCTTCTCCACGGTAAATACGGACGAGAAATATTCATTTAAGACCTCGCCCATTTCTCGTGGCTCCACACATAGATTGCCACACAGATTCTTATGGGGACCCACTCTCTCCCTAACTACCCTTTTACTCTTAATATACTTAGAGAATCTTTTAGGATTCTCCTTTATCTTATCTGCCAGGGAAATCTCATGGCCCATTTTCGCCCACCTAATTTCCTTCTTAAGTGTAGTCCTACATCCCCTATACTCCTCAAGGGACTCGCTTGATCTCAGCTGCCTATACCTAACATATGCCTCCTTCTTTGTCCTAACCAGACCCTCAATATCCCTCGTCAACCAAGGTTCCCTGAACTTGCCAGCCTTGCCCTTCAATCTGACAGGAACATGCCGGTCCTGAACTCTTCCTATCTCACTTTTAAAAGCCTCCCACTTGCCAGACATCCCTTTACCTGTAAACAGCCTCTCCCATTCAACTTTTGAGAGTTCCGGCTGATGCCATCGAAATTAGCCTTCCCCCAATTTAGGACTTCAGCCTGAGGACCAGTCCTATCCTTTTCCATAACTATCTTGAAGCTAATAGAGTTATGGTCACTGGTCCCAAAGTGCTGCCCCACTGACACATCAACCACCTGCCCATCCTCATTTCCTAAGAGGAGGTCGAGTGTATCCCCTTCTGTCGTAGGGCAATCCACATACTGCTTCAGAAAATTATCCTGGACACACTTAACAGATTCTTCCCCATCTGATCCCTTAGCACTAAGGCAGTCCCAGTCAATATTAGGGAAGTTAAAATCACCTACTATTACAGTCCTATAATTCCTACACCTATCTGTGATTTCCTTACATCTATGCTCCTCCACTTCCCTCTGACTATTGGGGGGCCTATAGTATAATCTCATCAAAGTGATCACACCTTTCTTATTTCTAAGTTCTACCTGTATGGCCTCGCTGGACATTTCCCCCGGGATATCCTCTGTAAGTAATGTCCTCCCTAATCAATAGTGCAACTCCCCCTCCTCTCTTACCTCCACCTCTTCATAGGTAATATTGCTACCACTAAGCTTTAAACCAGCACAGGGAGAGAGCTGAGTAAACTGTGGCCAGGAATGGAGGCTAATATTTCATTTGCTCTACTGGTCATGATACTGCTCTTGTCAAAATGTCCTGAAAAGCAAGGGAATTGACAGGAAATGCTAGCACAGTGCCTGAAGGTATGCTTCCAAACCCAGATCCACTCAATCACCAAGACTACCGATTTCCCTTTCTGTGATAGCGCCTGTCTCCGCCCCGCCTCGGCTCATCTACTACTGAAACCCTCATCCACACATTTGTTATCTTCAGACTCGACTACTCCAACTCTATCCTGACTGCCCTCCCATTTTTCACCCTCCATAGATTTAAGCAAATCTAAAACTCTGCTGCCCATTATTCTAACTCACACCAAGTTCCATTCACCCATCACCCCTATCCTCAAGCTACATTGGCTCCTGTACCACAAACACCTCTCTATCTCTCTTGCTTTAAGAACCTATATCTTTGACCAAACTTTGGTCACTTATCCTAATATCGTCTCCTGTGGCTCAGTGTCAATTATTGTCTGATGTGAAGCTCCTTGGGATGTTTTACTACATTGAGGTCACTTTATAAATGCAATTGTTGATGAAAGGACATGGAGTTGGTGATTGGTCTCAATCTCGGCATAAGGCTTCTGTTGAAGGAGAAAGAGTTGGCAGGCCAGCCTGTTGAAGTGTTCGTGGGGCGTAGGTGAAACAAATTGAGGTGCAAAGAGCCATCTCTGGGTTGCCCGATAGTTGGGTTAGTGAATGCACGGACCAGCGTGGAGCTGAGAGGCCCCCACCACTTGATTAGATTAGATTAGAGATACAGCACTGAAACAGGCCCTTCGGCCTACCGAGTCTGTGCCGAACATCAACCACCCATTTATACTAATCCTACACTAATCCCATATTCCTACCAAACATCCCCACCTGTCCCTATATTTCCCTACCACCTACCTATACTAGTGACAATTTATAATGGCCAATTTACCTATCAACCTGCAAGTCTTTTGGCTTGTGGGAGGAAACCGGAGCACCCGGAGAAAACCCACGCAGACACAGGGAGAACTTGCAAACTCCACGCAGGCAGTACCCGGAATCGAACCCGGGTCACTGGAGCTGTGAGGCTGCGGTGCTAACCACTGCGCCACTGTGCCGCCCTAATTGATTCATACTTGATTCATAGTTGCTGATGAATCAACTGATCTTGACATGTCAGTAATATGTAAACTGCAGTTAGCTGTGGTGTTGTGAAGACAAAGATAAACCTCACAAAAGTCTGAGCTTAGCTTGAACCAACTGACGTATACAATGACGTGGGAGGGGGAAGAAGGGATTCTCATCCTTAGACATATCATGTGATGGAGATGAATGAACTGCGTAACCCCCAAAAATGCTGCCACTTGCCAAACCATAAGGTATTTACATAACAATTAAGCTGACAGCTATGAAAAAGTATGGAAAAGTAATTATTTACTGAGAAGGTTTCACAATGTGCTGAAGGCTGATGACTAAAGGGAACTCGTTTTTCTCTCTCTCTCCATCTGTGCCAGGTCTCTGGATTACAAAGAGACCCGACTGCTAATAGCTTATTAATTATATTTCAACATTTGCCAAACGTGGACCTTTTCTCGCAATTTACAAAGCGCATTCCTGAGATTATGCATGAATTCCTTTCCCTGAATGCGGTCTTCCCTTTCATCATGGAGTGTGTATTGGCGAATGTAATTAGCAGCTTATTCAGCGACTTCAACCCTTAAATGTTGGCACTGTGCACAGTGCTGCTTTTCTCCTGTTAAAGACCCTGAGTCTTTCCTGACACTGAGAGACTCAGTGAGTTACAGTTCTGGGCTTTTCTTCTATTCCAGGGAGAATTCATTTCACAATCATCAATCCCCTCTCTCTGATACCTATTGGCTTGGCTCAGCCAGTAGTATTCTCATCTGAGTCACATGTTATAGGCTTAGGGCTTGAGCCTAAAATCAGGGATGCTCAAGAGGCCAGAATTGGAGGATACAAAGATCTTGGAGGGTTGTGGGGCTGGAGGAGGTTACAGAGATAGGGAGGAGTGAGGCCATGAAAGGATTTGGAAATATGGATGAGAATTTTAAAAATCGAGGTTTGCCAGACTGGGAACTGTTGTGATACCACTTTAACAGTCTTCTCACATCATCACAGCAAGTGATCTCAACCAACATTTGATAACTCCGTTGGAGTCACCTAGTCACAAGTGTATTAGAGAGCTCTCTTGTAAACCTGTTACACAATAATAAAGAACCCACTCTTTATTCACCACTCAACTCAAGATTGTTTGGTACCTTATTGCTGGAGAAGGCAATAACACAATATGGTGGCAGCTTGTGCTTTTTGAAGCTTTTCGAGTTCTGAACACACCAGCCACATCTGGTAGCACCAGGTGTAGTTGAAGACCACAGCGTGGAGGTTGCAGAACGCATTGAAGTAGGAGTACAGCAGAGAGGCTCAGCGGCGGCGTTCACCGGGGACAGCAATTTCTCCCTTGAAGTCCTCCAGAGGTAGCGGCAACAGCACGACACTGTCAGGTTTGACAGTGCTCAAGAGTGAGTGAGGACATGAAAGGGGGTTGTTATTTCAATGGTGGTCAGTGCGAAAAAGATGGAATGAGGCTTGGGAAAGGCGAACAGAGTCAGTTCATATCAAGGCAGCACCGCCATTGCGCACTGTGTGTTTCCCGCCATAATCACTTTGTGGGCGGAGTCTCCTGATCGCAGGTTGAAAGCCCATGCTGCAGTTACTGAACACAAGGCTGTGCACACAGGAGACCTGCAATTATTTTTTCCCTTCAGGGAAACCTCAGAAGAAAAAGAGGGAGTCATTTAAAAGATGAAAGCCGTGCATGACAAATATGCAGGCGTGGAACCTCCACCATGACAGAAGGTTTGAGTGATCAATCCGCAGAATGGAACCTGGTTTCCTGCAGAGCTGTCCGAAATCTACATTGACCCAACATTGTATGAAGTTACCACACCTAATGGAGCAGTACTAAGGAGAAACCAATGTCAGCTTAGGGAACTAGTTAACACCATCGTTCCTGACAACACTATCACTTTGAGAACACGTTCACATTCCAACCCACAGAACGTAGTGAAAAAAGTGACACATATAATGTCCTAGTATAGAATGACTGTCAGAACACACAGGCAGAGAAAAAAGTTGACAAGTCTAGTTCTCAACCAAGCTAAACAGTGACAAGATCAGGTCGAGTCAGTAGACCACCTGTACATTATAGAGACTGAAGGACATGAGAATTAGTGCATATGTAAATATTTTGTGTATTTCTATTTTAGGAAAGGGGGATGTTATGACATCACTCTAACAGTCTGCATAATTCACACATTAGGCTGGATTTTAAGCGCCTACTACCGGGAGAGGTGGCGAGCAAAAAAAAATGGCAGCCCACATGCCCTCATGCCGCTGCAATTTTAGTTTAGTTTAGTTTAGTTTAGTTTAGAGATACAGCACTGAAACAGGCCCTTCGGCCCACCGAGTCTGTGCCGACCATCAACCACCCATTTATACTAATCCTACACTAATCCCATATTCCTACCACATCCCCACCTGTCCCTATATTTTCCCTACCACCTTCCTATACTAGGGGCAATTTATAATGGCCAATTTACCTACCAACCTGCAAGTCTTTTGGCTTGTGGGAGGAAACCGGAGCACCCGGAGGAAACCCACGCAGACACAGGGAGAACTTGCAAACTCCACACAGGCAGTACCAGGAATTGAACCCGGGTCGCTGGAGCTGTGAGGCTGCGGTGCTAACCACTGCGCCACTGTGCCGTGGCCTCGCGGTGGCCCGTGTTAATAAGCCGGTCAGGCTGCTCCCCTCCAATCACATGGAGGGGGAGGGCTCGCTCCAACACCGGCAATGGCATCAGCTGCCTATCTGCAGGCGGTGACTCCATTTTTAAAGGGCAGCCGGCTAATTTAATTTTTGTAAGTTATAGCCCCCCTCCACTTTACTGATCATAAATCTGCCACCCCTTTCCACCCCACAATAACAATAAAGTTAAGCATTTGCCCTCTCCCCCCACCCCCCCGCAAAGCACTTACCTTTCAAACATGACCATCCACCCCCACACCACCCCCCAGCAAACTGAACAAAGTGTACAAGTCGCCCCTTCCCACTATCCCTACACTAATAATGTCATTTTGGTACAAATTTTAAAAACTCAGCTGGTTTGACCATGTCCGTTGGTGTATTTGGCCATCTTAGCAGTCAACCTGGAAGGCGAGCTCCCCCACCTTCAATGTCTGGTGATCAAAAGTTCATTGTGTGTCAGGGAATGTGTCAGGGAATGGCTGCTTTGTCCTTCCAAACACTGTCTTTTAATATTCAAATGTCTTTTCCAGCCATGGCTGATCTGTTTAACAAGTCCTTTCTTCACTCCAGTAACAGGTTAAAATCAATGTTCATGACAAAATTAATATGCCTCATTCGTGGCAGGTGGGGGCCGAGCATGACACCTCCACACGCGGTGGAATTAAATGAGGGGCATTGATAGGGTAGATAGGAAGAAACTTTTTCCCTTAGCGGAAGGGTCAATAACCAGGGGGCATAGATTTAAGGTAAGGGGCAGGAGGTTTAGAGGGGATTCAAGGAAAATATTTTTCACCCAGAGGGTGGTCGGAATCTGGAATGCAATGCCTGAATAGGTGGTTGAGGCAGGAATCCTCACAAAATTTAGAAAGTATTCAGATGAGCACTTGAAATGCCATAGCATACAAGGCTACGGGCCAAGTGCTGGAAAATGGATTGTAAAACTCTATGACTCTAAATGCAATTTGAGAAAAGTGCATTTCAATAAAACATTTGAGAGAAAAATGTAAAATACAGAAAAAAACATGCATTTCTCTCAATTATTCCCATTCATTCATAAATCCTAAAACCTATCATCTGTCGTCTCTTGGTGCCGGTGATGCTTTAATTGCCCCCTTTTTGGCATCCGAATAAACATTTTGGGAAGTTTCTCTTCCGTTTGCCCATTTCCATGGCTGCTCAGGGTCTTTGTTCCTGTTGAGGTACGAAAAGGGGGATGGATGGTTTCTCTTTGGTTCTGACTGTGGGGTGAATTCTTTGCTAATCTCCCCTTTGTCCCAGAGGACACTCCTGCCTGCAGGTATTTGTGCATACTCTACTGCACTCCACTGTGACACTTTGACGAGGTGAGGATTATCACCCTCACGGTTTCTCTGCCCCCTAGAGGTCTTTCTTTGTCTCTGCCAGTTTGTTTAAATGTTGTTAGCAACTCTGGTGGGGTGCTTCTATTGTCTGCATTTACATAGGAAGATGTGGGGTCTAACTTTTCACATTTTTCGGGACTGGCTGACCGGACAGTAGTGATTTTCATCTGGAATTCATCCCAGACTTTCTTTAACCTGCCCTCTTGGTCACTTTTTCCCTTCCCTGTCTAACCTTTTGCTAGTCTTGTGCCTGCCTGTCCCCTTTTGTTCTCAGTGGGGGTCCCTTACAGTTCACCAACCCTCTGCTGGAGGGTCCTCCTAACACTGGTACAGGACTTAAGGGTGCAGGTTTCACTGTAGGTTGGATTTCCCCTCAACCTGGCACATGTGGCAACTCCTGCAGTACTCCACCACATCTTTGTGGAATTTTGGCCAACTGCTGTCTTATGTGGGCTTTGGCCTTTCATATGCCGGCATGTACGCACATTGTATTCTCATGGGCCCTTCTTAATATTTCTCTCCGGTACTTCTGCGGCAGCACTAACTGGTGAACTACTGTCCACTCCTTGCTCTCAGGTCTGTGAAGTGAACTCCACTTCCTCATCAGTACCTCATTCTCTAAACAGCAGCAATCAGGGACTCCCTCTACTTCACTTTCAGACTGGGCGGTTTGATCATGGCCTGATCCACTCCACATTCAGGGTGTCTGCAGGGGACCATCTCCTGCCACTGCCCTGTCTCTCTGACCTTCTGGGGACTTTTACTGCCAGACCATTACCAAGGAACAGGTCAACCCCGTCCACAGGCAAACTAGGGACAATCCCTACAGTCACCGATCTCAAAACTAGGTCATAGAGTCATAGAGTTATACGGCACAGAAACAGGTCTTTCGGCCCATCGTGTCCATGCCGGCCATCAAGTACCTATCTATTCTAATCCCATTTTCCAGCACTTGGCCTGTAGCCTTGTATACTATAGCATTTGAAGTGCTCATCTAAATACTTCTTAAATGTTGTGAGGGTTCCTGCCTCTACCACCCCTTCAGGCAGTGTGTTCCAGATTCCAACCCCCTCTGGGTGAAAAAAATCTTTCCTCAAATCCCTTCAAAGCTCCTGCCCCTTACCTTAAATCTATGCCCCCTGGTTATTGACACCTCTGCTAAGGGAAAAAGTTTATTTCTATCTACCCTATCTATGCCCCTCATAATTTTGTATACGCACTCTAAGTACACCCGGTGTAGAGGTACAGGCATGCACTGCCCTCCAATATCATTCACCACCATTCTGGTGTTCACTGGGGGAAAGGTCAGGCCGTTTCCCAGTGAAAGGGATCTAGTGGCCCCTGTGTCCCTGAGAATTACTATGGGCTTTCTTGCCCCACTCGAGGGATATGGGGTTACTTTCCCTTCAGACACAAAACCCTGATAACCCTCAGGAATCCTAAAAAATTTTCCTGCACTTGCACTGGTAAGCTTCCTGGGTTGCACTCTTACTGCAGTTAAAGCCACAACTTTCCATCACGGTCCCTTCTTCACTGAGTGGGTGTGCCCTGATTAACCCTACAGGTTTTCCCTTTAGTTTCCAGCAGTCAGCTTTTAAATGCCCTGCTTTATTACAATGGAAGCACACAGGTCTCTGGGTCTCACTCTTGCTCACAGCACCTTCCTTTTTGGCCAGAGGAGGGCCCCCTGTGTCTCCTGCTTTCCTTTCTCTCCCAGGACTGTTTGGGCTCCTGTCACCTTCCCACCCTTTGTCCTTTTCGGATTTGTGGGGGTGATTAGGAAAGGTTCTCCCTTGGGAAACCGGCTTATAAATTAAAGCAAATTCATCAGCTAGAACAGCCGCTTGTCGGGCTCTCTTAACCCACTGCTCCTCTACATATGTCTTTATGGAGAGTGGGAGAGAGTGTTTAAATTCCTCTAACAGAATTACTTCTCTGAGATTCTCATAGCTGAGCTGTACTTTAAGAGCCCTCAGCCACTGGTCAAAAGCCAGCTGCTTCCTTCCTTCAAACTCCAGATAAGTTTGATTAGCTTGCTTCTTGGGGGTTCTAAACTTTTGGCGATAGGCTTTGGGTACTAATTCATATTCCCCAAGGATAGCACTTTTTGTCAGTTCATAATTTGATGAACTCTCATCTGGCAACAGGAATAAAGTTCATGGGCTTTTCCAGTTAGCTTGCTTTGATGTAAAAGAGGCCAGGTCTCGGCTGGCCATTGGAGCTGCCTTACCAGTTTCTCAAAGACACAAAAAAAAATTCTACACCCTCCTCATTGAATCTTGGAATTAGTTGAGCTAGTTTTAACAATTCTGTACCCAGCCCTGAATTATGCTCCTCCATATTGGCCACGCTTTCACTGGGGTTACTCTGTTACCCATTAGTTAACTCAAGCCACTTCAGCTCTCTTTCTTCACATTCCATCCAGAATAGTCTTTCTCCCTCCCTCTGCCGCCTTTCATTTTCTTCACGTTCCTTCTGGAAGACTCTCTCTTTCTCCTTCCTCTTTCTTTCTCTTTCTCTTTCCCTGTTTTCTAATTCAAGTTTCCTTTATTCCAATTGCGTCTTTGTTAACAATACCCTGTTGGAGTCTGCTTCTAACCTGTTTCTGCTTCTTCAGATTCAAGGGAAAAATGATTGACCACTAGTCTTGGGAGTTCAGACTTCCTAGCCTTGCCATGTACAGTGATCCCACACTGCTCAGCCATTTTCCTCAACTCCTCCATAGACAGTGCTTTTAACTTATCCCAAGTTATTTCACCCTGGCACCCTATCTGTACTAATGCTTTGTCTTTCAGCACACCATTGACATATTGTTTGCCTTTGCTCCATGACCTTCTGGTCAGTTATCCTCTGTGACCTTGTCCTATCAATACCTTCTCTTTTGTTATCTCTTGCCTCACCCCCGCTTTACTTGCTTAAAATATTTTCCATTTCTTATATCTGCCAGTTCTGAAGAAGGGTCACTGACCTGAAACGTTAACTCTGCTCCTCTCTCCACAGATGCTGCCAGACCTGCTGAGTTTTTCCAGAACTTTTCTGTTTTTATACCAGTTTAAAGTTTCCTGCTAATGTTACTTGAGGGAGAACTGTTGGGCGGAAGAACTCCCTGCTGTCTCTCAAATCATACCATAGGATCTATTACAATCTGAATTTAATTTTAATGTCTCACCTAAAGTATGGCATGTTCGACACCAGAACACTCCCTCATTATTGTGCTGGACTGTCAGCCTAGTTCAATACTGAGAGAGTGCTATATTGTTGGAGGTGCTGTCTTGTGGATGAGATGTTAAACTGAAACCCTGTCTGCCCTCCAGTTGGAAGTAAAAGATGCCATGGCACTTTTTCAGAGAAGAGCAAGGGAGTTCTCCCCAGTGTCCCGGCTAATACTTGTCCCTCAATCAACATTACTAAAACAGATTATATAATCACTCTCTCATTGCTGTTTTTGGGAGCTTACTTTGTGCATTTCCTACAACTGTGACTACACTTCAGAAGTACTTAATTGGCTGTGAATTGTTTTGCAATGTCCTGAGGTTGTGAAAGGGGCCAAAGAAATGCAGGTTCCTCCTTTTAGTGGCTATTTTCCAGGTGTGAGCCCAGACTGTGATCATTGGCAGGTTATTCCAGTGTCATGGATCAACATGGCCCAGCTGAGATCAGCTGCCTCAGCAGGCAGCTGAGGAGTTGAACCCTGGACTCTCTGTTCCCTTCGGTGCTCAGTACTGCAGTAGGCAGTACGCTGACCGCTTAAAGCGTCATGGGAGCCAAGGCTACAGAGTCCCCTGTTGTTTGTGAAGTTGTTCAGTTGCGAGCAGGTGTTTTTGCTGAGATATGTGCAGAGAAAGGAGATGGGTGTGACGTTACAAATTGTATTATCTTACTCACGATCCCAAATTTGTGACAAAAGTGCCACCGAAACCCGATCTCTGGCCCTTTGAGGAGTTTCACTCACATGCAACTTGGATTGTGTTTCAGTATCCTCCATTTAGCCTTTTCAAAATAGAATAAACCGGAATAATTTCACATCTTAATCTCGCGCCAAACCATTTACCTCTCAGGTGCAGTTAAAGAACCCATGACAAACCGCAGACAGCTGAGCCCATTCTAATCATTAACCTCTATTGTGTGAGATAGGGGTTGCACTCTAGAAGATCTTCCAAAGGGTATAATTGCACTTAACCAAAATACACTTTGATTAGTCCATTGCAACATCACCATTCTGCTGCACATTACTACATAATCCATCACCTAACTGGTTATTATTGATAGGAACTAGCAACCTAGGAACATAGGAACAAGAATAGGCCATTCAGTCCCTCAAGCCTGTTTTGCCATTCAATTAGTTCGGGGATAATTTGTATCTCAACCCCCCTTTATCCCCCTTGGTCTATAACCCTTAATACCCTTGCCTAACAAAGAACTGTCAGTTTTGAAATTTCCAATTGACACCAGCCCCCCCACAAGCTACAACAGCTTTTTGGAGCTGTCTGTGGGACCTTAATGTATGCAAATTGGCTGTCACACATCCTACATTATAACAATGCTTACACTTCATTCAAAAGCATTTAATTGGTGATGAAGAACTTTGGGATGTCCTGAGGTTGCGGAAGACATGATCTAAATGTAAACCTTTTTTATTTTGTTCTTTTCCATGTATATAGTTAGCTCAATAATTTCCATTTTCGCTGTCTGCGGCGCATTATCATCATCTCCTGGCAGGACAAAATTACAAATGCGGCAGTCCTCTCAAAGGCAGAGCTCCCAGGTGTGTTGGCACTAATCAAACAGAGGTGGCTTCGGTGGATCAGACACATCCGCAGGATGGAAGACGGCCGCATATCCAAGGACCCTCTGTGTGGTGAGGTAGCCGGGGCCAGACGACCAGCGAGGCACCCAAAGCTCTGCTGCAAGGATGCTTGCAAGCGTGACATGAAGACCCTAATTGTCGAATATCACACCTTGGAGTCACTAGCTGGCGATTGAGGGTGATGGCAACACATCCTGTGGACTGGTGTGCACTACCATCATGACCAATTGCTGCAGCAGCTTGGCAACAGGTGCCAATGACAAAAACAACAACTCACAGCGTCACTTGGCAGCCTCATGTGCAGCACTTGCGGCAGAATCTGCCTCTCAAGGATTGGCCTTCACAGCCATCAGCAAAGGTGGACCAAGAGAAGACACCCCACTTAAATGCAACGTTTGCTGTGTGTCCATCAGCTTTCATAGATGGAAGGATGCCAACTAGTTAGCTGCATACTTGATGGCCCCTTGATGGGAGGTAGGTACATTGTTCTCATTTATTAACTGTTTGACTGGGAGATTCTAGAGCAGGGTTCAGCAACCTTTTATACCCAAAAATAAAAACTATTGGGAGTCGCAAGACAAAATTTCAGTATTTCTAAAGCAAATACATGGCAAATTGTTAAGTGCCTCTAGCAAAATGCATAATTTGCATATATAAGTGAAATACATGTATTGAATTTATGGATCAATAGAAAAACAGCACTGTCTGTAAGGAGTTCCAGGATTTTGACCCAGCAACAATGAAGAAATGGTTATATATGTTTAAATCAGAATGTTGTATGTCTTGGATGGGAACTTGGAAGTGGTAGTATTCCTATCCATCTGCTAGCTTCATGTTCCTTGTAGCACAGATGTTTTTGATAGCTAAAAGGTTTGATTTCTTGGCAATAAATTGTCTTTCCCCTTTCTCAATAATCTAATTGGGTTGAGGGTGATATTGTGTTGGGAATTTGCTGTCTCTTAAAAAAAATTGTTTTTGGGATGTGAGTATTGCTAGCAAGATCACATTTATTATCCATCTCAAGTGACCCTGAAAAGGGAGTGATGGACCTCCTCAAGACTGTTTTTATTTTGGATTGACTTGATAGGTCACTTCAGACAGCATTAAGAGTCAACCAAATAGCATAGGAATGGAGTCACATCCAGACAGTTTGTGGGGTCAGATTATTTCTTCTGAAGGGCAATAGTGAGCCAGTTGGGTTCCATCAAACTTTCATGCAGTTTTTTATTCCTGGTGCAAGCCACTCAAATAGAAAACGAAAGGTACAATAAAAAGAGATCCAATGCCTTTTGGTTGTGCACTTAACAGAAGACGCTGCATTCAGTCAATCTCCATACTTTTCCTACATTACTTTCGGGATTACACTTCAAAGTACTTAATTGGCTGCAAAGTGCTTTGGGGTATCCTGAGACCATAAAAGGCACTATAGAAATGCAAGTCTATCTTTCCTTGGCAATATAAGTCCTCAATGCAAATAACATTTGGGCCACACAAGAGCCAGGCAATGACCATCTCAAGCAAGAAAGAATCTAACCATCTCCCCTTGACATTCAATGGCATTACGATCGCTGAATCCCCCACTATCAACATCCTGGGCGTTACCATTGACTAGAAACTGAACTGGAGTAGCCATATAAATACCGTGGCTACAAGAGCAGGTCAGAGGCTAAGAATCCTGCGGCGAGTAACTCACCTCCTGACACCCCAAATCCTATCTACCATCTACAAGGCACAAGTCAGGAGTGTGATGGAATACTTGCCTGAATGGGTGCAGCTCCAACAACAGTCAAGAAATTCGACAGCATCCAGGACAAAGCAGCCCATCCCTTGACTGGCTCCCCATTCACAAACATTCACTCCGTCCACCACTGATGCACAGCGGCAGAGGTACCTTCGACAAGATGCACTGCAGCAATACACCAAGGCTCCTTAGACAGCAAGTTAACGTTTCAGGTCTGTGATCTTTCATCAGGTCCGATGAAAGGTCACAGACCTGAAATGTTAACTTTGCTTCTCGCTCCACAGATGCTGCCAGACCTGCTGTGTATTTCCAGCACTTTTTGTTTTTGTTTCAGATTTCCAGCATCTGCAGTATTTTGCTTTTATCTCCTGAGACAGCACCTTCCAAACCCACGACCTAGAAGGACAAGGGCAGCAGATGCACGGGAACACCACCAACTGCAAGTTCCCCTCCAAGCCACACACCATCCTGACTTGAAACTATATCACCGTTTCTTCACTGTCGCTGGGTCAAAATCCTGGCACTCCCTTCCTAACAGCACTGTGGGTGTCCCTACCCCACATGGACTGCAGCGGTTCAAGAAGGCAGCTCACCACCACCTTCTCAAGAGCAATTAGGAATGGGCAATAACTGCTGGCCTAGTCAGCGACGTCAAATCTCATGAATGAATAAAACAAAATGGCCTTTTTTAATGGCTATATCTATCTGTGTTCATGCTTTTGGGGAATTCTGTATTTGAACTCCTAGATTGCTCGGTTCATCTGCACAGCTCAGAGTCTTTCCATGCCTTGGCTTTCCTCGTGAAATATGTTAATTCACAATTATTGACATTAAATTGCATCTGCCATCTGTCTGCTTAATCTACTACATCGTCTTGCAGTCTTTTATAATCCTCCTGACTGTGTGCCAAACCCCCAATGGTGTGTTGTCAGCAAATTTTGAAATTGTGCTCCTACGTACAAGTCTGAATCATCTGAAGATCATGAGAACACAATTGAACCCAGCACTGACCCCTGGGGTACAATATTTCCAAACCTTCTCCAGTCCAAGGAACATTCATCTCCAGTAATTCTTTCTTTCCTAACCTTCAAGCAACTTTCTGTCTATACTGTGGTACCACATCTGGAGTACTGTGTACAGTACTGGTCTCCTTATTTAAGGGAGGGTATAAATGCTTTGGAGGCAGTACAGAGAAGGTTTACTAGACTAATACCTGGAATGGGCAGGCTGTTTTACGAGGAAAGATTGGACAGGCTAGGCTTGTATCCGCTGGAATCCGTTGAAACATATAAGATCCTGAGGGGTCTTGACAGGGTGGATGTGGAAAGGATGTTTCCCCTTATGGGAGAATCTAGAACTAGGGGTCACTGTTTAAAAATAAGGGGTTGCCCATTTAAGACAGAGTTGAGGAGAAACTGCTTCTCTCAGAGGGTTGTGAGTCTTTGGAATTCCCTTCCTCAAAAGGCAGTGGAAGCAGAGTCTTTGAATATTTTTAAGGCAAAGGTAGATAGATTCTTGATAAGCAAAGGGGTGAAAGGTTATTGGGGGTAGGCGGAAATGTGGAGTAATCAGTTCAGCCATGAATTTATTGAACGGTGGAGCAGGCTGGAGGGGCCGAGTGGCCTACTCCTGCTCCTAATTTGTATGTTCGTATGTACTGCCACATATCCTCTTATACCATACATCTCAAATTTTCTAACAAGTACCCTGTGTGAGTTAACAACAACTTGCATTTATATAGCATCTTTAACATAGGAAAACATCCCAAGGCCCTTCTCACAGGTGTTATCAAACAAAAATTGACACCAAGCCACATAAGGAGAAATTAGTGAGGCGGCTAAAAGCTTGGTCAAAAGAGGTCGGTTTGAAGGAGTGTCTTGAAGGAGGAGAGCGAGGTAAAGAGACGGAGAGATTTAGGGAGGGAATTTCAGAGCTTAGGGTCCAGGCAACTGAAGGCAAGGCTGCCAATGGTGGAGTGATTAAATTCACAGATGCACAAAAGGCTGTCGAATGCCTCCGAAGAGCGATAGGTCCATCATCTACTGCATTTTCTTTATCTTCAATATCTTCAGTAAAGCGCCATTAAATTTGTCAAAAACTATTTGCCTCTCACAGATCCGTTCAGGTTTTCTTTCGTAAGCCCATGCATTATAAAATGCTCAAGTGATAGATTCTAAGAGTTTGTCCATGATCATAATTATCAAACTATACCACATTGAATAGAAAAAAATAGAAGAACTGCTTCCTCTGATGACGGGAGTCCAGAAGAAAGAGCATAACCTTAAATAAGAGATAGGCCATTCAGGGTATGTCAGGAAGCACTTTTTCACACAAAGGGTAGTGGAAATTTGACACATTCTCTCCCTAAAAGTTGTTGAGGCTTTGGTGGGGGGGGGGGAGGGACATCGAAAATTTCAACACTAAGATTTTGTTAGGCAAGGGCTTAAAGGTTATAGAACCAAGGTGGTAAATGGAGTAAAGATACAGATTAGCCTTGATCTAATTGAATGGTGGGACAGTTTTGACGGGCTAAATGGCCTACTCCTGTTGCTATCTTCACCAGACATTCCTGCTGGCTGTCCGCACTGTTGATCAGCTCTGCATCCTACATAATCTTAGCCAGCTGTATATTCTTAGTACTCGCTTGGCCGGCTCTGCCTGCTGTTTGCTAAGCCCAAGGTTCTTCTCTTTAAAACTAGTTCTTAGGACATGGTCATCATAGACAAAGCTGTATTTATTGCTCATTCTTAGTTGCCCAGAGAATGTTCTGGAGGACTGTCTCCTTGAACCACTGCAAAAAAGTTGGTATCAGTAGGAGTGACCATGAAGTTGTTAGATTGTCATAAAAACCTAACTGGTTCACTAATGTCCTTCAGAGAAGGATATTTACTATCCTTATTGGTCTGGCCCACACCAATGTGCAGACTCTTAACTGTCCTGTGAGGTGGCCTAGGGAGCCATTCAGTTGTATCAAATCAACAAGAATGTCCAGCATCAACAACCTCTCAGGGGCAACGAGGGATGGGCAATAAATGCCAACCCTGCCAGCTATGCATGCATCCTGAGAATGAATAAAGTTAGTGCACAGCCTCACTCCTGACATGACGATAGAGGGAAGGAGATTGTTGCTGAAGGTGGTTGGCCCAGGATGTTTTTCCTGAGCAATATCTACAGTGATGTCTCACGCCTGTGAAAATATGCCTCCGACAATGACAACAATCTCCTTTTGCTTCAGTTATGACTCCAGCCATTAAAGGGCTTTCCCTTTGACGCCCTCTGCATGTCCATTGACTGCAGCTTTGTCGGGTATCCACTCCATGCCACATTCAGTCCAATGCTACCTTAATATCAAAGGCAGCTATTCTCCCCTCTTCTCTAAGTCCTCTTGCCTCCATACGTGGATCAAGGTTTTGATGATATCTGGAGCCCAGTGGTTCTGGCAGAATCCAAACTGAGGAGCAGCAAGCAGTGGTGAGTGGGTGCCATTCACCAGTGGATTGTACTATTAATGGAACCCAGTGACTCTCTGCACTCTTAATCAATTCGATGTTTAATCCAAACTTTTGGCCAACTCACTATTTTGTTAAAGGTAAGAATTCAGTCAAAAGGGCAACTGTTCCGAAGAAGGGTCACTGACCCGAAACGTTAACTCTGCTTCTCTTTCCACAGATGCTGCCAGACCTGCTGAGTGAATCCAGCATTTCTTGTTTTTGTTTCAGATTTCCAGCATCCGCAGTATTTTGCTTTTATGTTATCTAAGATCTATGAATTGATCAGCAACCATTCAGCCATTTCTGATGTTTATACATTGTAGCAGATCGAATGACGATGAAAGAGAGTTTATTTTAATGCAAGAGTTTGTCTTTCATAAAACAATATCTTTGAGAAGGTCCTGACTTCTTCATTGTACTCTAATCACCTCCTTAGTGCCACTAAGGAATCAGAAAGCGATAAAGCGAAAACACGCAATCTTTATGTATTTCATTTCATTTCAATTTTACCGTCTAACTCCTGAAAAGACTAGTGTATTGCGGACCTGATAATGGCAGCATACAAAAGCTGCAGAAATCACACATTGATTGCATCGTCTATCATTGAGCCGATGACGCCGATCTTTGCTACTTTATTGTCCGTTGTCAGAAGACATCAGTAAAAGCCGCCAATGAAGATTGTAATCTCCTTGTTATCTGTGTTAAATGGAGCGATGCTAGTGATATCTGAACTTTAATTGCTTCATGTCATGTCTCACATACCTTTCACCCATTAGTGTGTAATTCTTCGGGAAAGTTTGTTTAAGTTGTGTCCCAAGATGGCACTGTTACTTAGTTCTTTTTTTTGCTGATGGCTTCAATCCTAATAATATGTCTGTTCCTCTTAATAATTCTGAAAGTCTTCGCACTGCTCCATTGCTGCACCTGCCTCAACTTCCAGTGTTTTCTCAAAACCCACCTCTTCACCCATGATCCATGCCTTTGGTCACTTCGCCAAAAGTTTCTCCCAACTCCTTCTTGCCTGATTCATCTGGTCCTGGTCCTTACTCTGGATTTCCTACCTAATGGACCTTGGCCGTTTTACTTGAATTTTTAAAAAGCCTCAAAAAAAAACTTTGCATGGAGTATCACATTTTGTCAAAGCATTTCTTGCGCTGTGGCATTTACACTGGGCATCTTTATGGTATTAACTCTGTCAAGTGACTGTGTTTTCCTGCCATGTTCGCATGTGATACAGCTAGCGTCATAGAATAGTACAGCACAGAAGGAAATCCATAGAGTCATAGGGTCATGGAGTCGTTTACAGCACAGAAAAGGCCATTTGGCCCATTGAGTGCATGCCCACTCCCCACAGAGCTACTCTGTCAGTCCCACTCCCCCACTTGATCCCCGTAGCCCTGAAAGTTTATTTCCTTCAAGTGGCCACCACTTTGTGGTTCTATCACAAGAACATCCTTCCTCAGATAAGGAGGTCAAAACGGACACAATATTCCAGGTGTGGCCTCACCAAGGCCCTGTATATTTGCAGCAAGACATCCTTGCTTCTGTACTCGAATCCTCTCGCTATGAAGGCCAACATACCATTTGCCTTTTTTACCACCTGTTGCACCTGCATGCTTACCTTCAGCGACTGGTGTATGAGAACACCAAGGTCTCGTTGATATTCCCCTCTCTCAGTTTAGAGCCATTCAGATAATAATCTGCCTTCTTATTTTTGCTACCAAAGTGAATAACCTCACATTTATCCACATTATACTGCATCTGCCATGCATTAGCCCACTCACTCAACTTGTCCAAATCACCCTGAAGCCTCTCTGCATCCTTCTCACAACTCATCCGCCCACTCAGTTTTGTGTCATCTGCAAATTTGGAGATATTACATTTAGTTCCCTCATCTAAATATTAATGTATATTGTGAATAGATGGGGTCCTAGCACCGATCCCTGCGGTACCCCACGAGTCACTGCCTGCCATTCAGAAAAAGACCCATTTATCCCTACTCTTTGTTTCCTGTCCGCCAAACAATTTTTTATCCATCGCAATACACTACCCCCAATCCCATGCGCTTTAATTTTACATGCTAATCTCTTATGTGGGACTTTGTCGAAAGCTTTCTGCAAGTCCAAATAAACCACATCCACTGGCTCCCCCTCATCAACTCTACTAGTTACATCCTCGTAGAATTCTAGTTGATTTGTCAAGCATGATTTCCCTTTCGTAAATCCATGCTGACTCTGCCTGATTCTACCACTGTTCTCTAAGTGCTCTGCTATAAAATCTTTGATCATGGACTCTAGAATTTTCCCCACTTCCGACATCAGGCTGACTGGTCTATAATTCCCTGCTTTCTCTCTACCTCCCTTTTTAAATAGTGGGGTTACATTAGCTACCCTCCAATCTGTTGGAACTGTTCCAGAGTTTATAGAATCTTGGAAGATGACCACTAATGCATCCACTATTCCTAGGGCCACTTCCTTAAGTACTCTGGGATGCATACCATCAGGCCCTGGGGATTTATCGGCCTTCAATCCCATCAATTTCCCCAACACCATTTCTCTATTAATACTGATTTCTTTCAATTCCTTTCTCTCACTAAGCCCTATGTTCCCCAACATTTCTGGTATGATATTTGTGTCCTCCTTTGTGAAGACAGAACCAAAGTATGCATTTAGTTGGTCAGCCATTTCTTTATTCCCCATAATAAATTCCCCTGTTTCTGACTGTAAGGGACCTACAGTTGTCTTCACCAATCTTTTTCTTTACACATACCTATAGAAACTTTTACAGTCATTTTTTTATCTTCCCTGCAAGCCTGCTCTCGTATTCTATTTTCCCCTTCTTAATCAATCATTTGGTCCTCCTTTGCTGAATTCTAAACTGTTCCCAATCCTCAGGTCTGTTGTTTATCCTGGCAGATTTATATACCTCTTCCTTGGATCTAATGCTATCTCTAATTTCCCTTGTTAGCCATGGTTTGGCTGCCTTTCCCGTTTTACTTTTGCGCCAGACAGGGATAAACAATTGTTGCAGTTCATCCATGCGCTCTTTAAATGTTTGCCATTGCCTATCCACCGTCATTCCTTTAAATAACATTTCCTAATCCGACATGGCCAACCCGCGCCTCATACCTTCGTAGTTTACTTTACTAAGATTCAGGACTCTTGTCTCAGAATCAACTCCATCACTCTTCATCTTGATGAAGAATTCTATCATATTATGGTCGCTCGTCCCCAAGAGCTCTCACACCACTAGATTGTCATTAATTCCTCTCTCATTACACAATACCCAGTCTAGGATGGCCTGTTCTGTCGTTGGTTCCTCAACATATTGGTCCAGAAAATCATCCCATTTACACTCCAAGAATTCCTCCTCTATGGTATTGTGACTAATTTGATTTGCCCAATCTATATGCAGATTAATGTCACCCATTATTACAGATGTTCCTTTATTGCATGCGTCTCAAATTTCCTGTTTAATGCCATTCCCAACATCACCACTACAGTTTGGGGGTCTATATACAACCCCCACTAACATTTTTTGCCCCTTAGTGTTTCTCAGCTCTACCCAGACAAATTCCACATCATCAGACCTAATATCTTTCCTCACTGTTACATTAATTTCCTCTTTAACCAGCAATAATAACCACAGCCTTTTGCTTTTAGTCTGTCCTTCCGAAATACTGAATATCCCTGGATATTCATTTCCCATCCCTGATCACCTTGCAGCCATGTGTCCATAATCCCGACTATATCATACCCATTTACATCTATTTGCGCGATTAATTCATCCACTTTATTGCGAATGCTCCGCGCGTTAAGGCACAAAGCTTTAAGACTTGTCTTTTTAACATTACTTGTCCTCTTCCCACTACTTTTCACTGTGGCCCTGTTTGATTCTGGCCGTTGATTTCTCTGCCTATCACTTTTCTTATTCCCCTTACTGTCTTTTGTTCTTGTCTTTGATCCCCCCTCCTCTGACTCCTTGCAAAGGTTCCCATCCCCTGCCATTTTAGTTTAAACCCTCCCCAACCACTCTAGCAAATACTTCCCCTAGGACATCAGTCCCGGTCCTGCCCAGGTGTAACTCGTCCAGTTTGTTCTGGTTCCACCTCCCCCAGAACCAGTCCCAATGTCCCAGGAATCTAAAACCCTCCCCCTCACACCATCTCTTCAGCCATGTATTCATCTGATATATCCTGCTATTTCTACTCTGACTAGCACCTAGCACTGGTAGTAATCCTGAGATAACTACCTTTGAGGTCCTACTTTTCAACTTACTTCCTAGCTCCCTATATTCTGCTTTTAGGACCTAATCCTTTTTTTTACCTACGTTGTTTGTACCAATATGTACCACGACCACTGGCTGTTCACCCTCCCCCTTCAGAATGTCCTGTAACCGCTCTGAGACATCCTTGACCCTAGCACGAGGGAGGCAACATACCATCCTGGAGTCTCTTTTGCAGCCACAGAAATGCCTATCTATTCCACTTACAATTGAATCCATTATAACTATTGCATTCCCACACTTTTTACTCCTCCCCTGTGCAGCAGAGCCAACCATGGTGCAACGAATTGGGCTGTTGCTCTTTCCCCTGAGAGGCCAATCCCCCAAACAGCATCCAAAGCAGTGGTGTAGCCACAGGAGATTCCTGAACTGCCTGCCTAGTCCTCTTGTTCTGCCTGGTGGTCACCCATTCCCTTTCTGCCTGTGGAGTCTGAGCCTGCGGTGTGACCACCTCTCTATACGTGCTATCCACGATACTCTCCGCCACGTGGATGCTCCACAGTGTCCCCAGCTGCCGCTCCTACTCCAAAACCTAGGCTTCCAGGAGCTGCAGCTGGACACACTTTCTGCACACATGCTGGTCCCGGGCACAGGAAATGTTCCCGGCCTCCGACATGGAGCACGAGGAGCACACCATGGCTTTGAGCTCTCTTGCCATGACTTAACCCTTTAAATTAAATTAAACCTTCTGGAAGATCTTAACGTCCAATAATATCAGTTACTCTGGGGCCCTTCTTCCCTGGTCCTCGTTACCACAGAACTCCCTAAAAAAAAACACTACTTACTATATTTGAAATAAACTTTAAACTTTTAAACTTTTCTTACCTGAGATACTTACCGAGCTATTTAGAGCTATTCCCTAACAGCAGTGACTCACCAACCAATCACCTTGCAGCTCTCCTGTGACATCACTGTTAGCTTTTTTTTTCAAAGCTCCGTCACACTGGAAGAGGTCCGACTGCTCTCCGCTCCGCTCCTGAAGGTAAGAGCATTCGCGCCACACAAGTGTCAGGCAATGACCATCTCCAACAAGAGAGAATCTAACCATCTCCCCTTGACATTACGATTGCTGAATTCCCCCACTAACAATATCCTGCTTACCAGTGACCAGAAACTGAACTGCAGTAGCCAGATAGACACCATGGCTACAAGAGCAGGTCAGAGGCTAGCAATCCTGCGGTGAGTAACTTACCTTCTGACTCCCCAAAGCCTGTTCACCATCTACAAGGTACTTGACAGGAGTGTGATGGAATACTCACCACTTGCCTGGATGGGTGCAGCTCCAACAACACTCAAGAAGCTCAACACCATCCAGGACAAAGCAGCCTGCTTGACTGGCATCCCATCCACCACCTTCAACATTCACTCCCTCCACCACCGACGCACAGTGGCAGCAGTGTGTACCATCTACAAGATGAATTGCAGCAACACACCAAAGCTCCTTAGACAGCACCTTCCAAACCCGCGATCTCTACCACCGAGAAGTACAAGGGCAGCAAATGAATGGAAACACCACCACCTGCAAGTTCCCCTCCAAACCACACACCATCCTGACTTGGAACTATATCGCCATTCCTTCAGTGTCGCTGGGTCAAAATCCCAGAACTCCCTTCCAACAGCACTGTGGGAGTACCTGCCCCGCATGCACTGCAGAGGTTCAAGAAGGTAGCTCACCATCACCTTCTCAAAGGGCAATTAGGGATGAACAATAAATGCTGGCCTAGCCAGCGACGCCCATATCCCATGAACGAATAAAAAAAAACTCTACTTCTTACTACCTCCTCACTAGTTACAGGCTGATAGAAGATTTTTGGGTTCCCTTTTATGTTGCCTGCCATTCTATTCTCATATTCTCTCTTTGCCAGTTTAATTTTCCTCTTCAACTCCCCTCTCAACTCATTGTATATGGCCTGTTTTTCACGTGAAGAATTCACCAAGCATGCATCATACATAGAATCATCGAAAGTTTAAGGCAAAGAGGCCACTTGGCCCATCGCGTCTGTGTCGGCCGAAAAACAATCCACCGATTCTAATCCCGCCTTCCAGCATTTGGTGCGTAGCCCTGCAGATTACGGCACTTGAGGTGCATATCCAGACTCCTTTTGAATAAGTTGAAGTTTTCTGCCTCAACTACCCTTTCAGGCAGTGAGTTCCAGAACCCCACCACCCTCTGGGTGAAAAAGCTTTTCCTAACCTCCCCTCTAATTTTTCTATCAATCACTTTAAATCTTTGCCCCCTCGTCACTGACCTCTCTGCTAAGGTGAATGAATCTTTCACCTCCACTCTATCCAGGCCCCTTGTCCATTTCAATCAGATCTCCCCTCAGCCTTCTCTGTTCCAAGGAGAACAACCCCAGCCTATCCAATCTTTCCTCATAGCTGCATTTTTCCATTCCTGGCAACATCCTCGTTAATCTCATCTGCACCCTCTCTAGTACAATTACATTCTTTCCGTAATGTGATGAACAGAACTGCACACAATACTCAAGTTGTGGCCTAACGGATGGGTTATACAGTTCCAGTATAACCTCCCTGCTCCTATAGTCTATACCTCAGCTAATAAAGGAAAGGATTCCATATGCAAGGATCTGTGGACACTCCCTCCCTCACATCCACTACACTTCTTAGTATTTTCCCATTTATTGTGTATTCCTTTGCCTTGTTTGACCTCCCCAAATGCATCGGCTCACTCTTCTCCAGGTTGAATTCCATTGCCACTTTTAACCCATCTGAACAGACCATCAATATCTTCCTGCAGCCTACAGCTATCGTCCTCGCTATCTGCCATATGTCTGTGTCATCTGCAAACTTCTTGATCATGCCCCCTACGTTTACGTCCAAATCGTTAATATATACCACAAAAAGCAGGGGACCCAGTACTTGTGGAATGCCACTGGAAACAGCCCTCCAGTCGCTAAAACCTCCCCTCAACAATTACCCTTTGTTTCCTGCCACTGAGCCAATTTTGCATCCACTTTGCTGAATTTCCCTGGATCCCATGGGATTTTATTTTTTTAACCAGTCTGCTATGTGGGACCCTGTCAAAAGCCTTGCTAAAATCCATGTAGACTACATCAACTGCACTACCCTCATCTATCTTCCTTGATCTTCTTCAAAAAAATTCGATCAAGTTGGTCAAACAAGGTCTTCCTTTAACAAATCCATGCTGACTATCCTTTCGATGTGATAGTTTATCCTGTCTCTCAGAATAGGTTCCAATAATTTGCCCACTACTGAGGTTAGACTGACTGGTCTGTAATTATTCAGTCTATCCTTCACTCCCTTTTTAAACAGAGGTACAACGTTAGCAGTTCTCTAATCCTCCGGCACCACACCTTATGTAGTGAAGACTGGAAACTGATGGTCAGACCCTCTGCTATTTTTTCTCTTGCTCCTTTTAACAGCCTAGGATACATTTCATCTAGCCCTGGTGATTTATCAACTTCAAGGATGCTAATCCCATTAATACTTCTTCTCTCCCTATGTTTATCACATCCAATACTTCACACTCCTTCTCCTTAACTACAATATTACATTGTCCCCTTCTTTTGTGAAGACAGATGCAAAGTATTCATTAAGAACCACATCAACATCTTACGCCCCGACACATCCATTACCTTTTTGTCTTTGATGGGCCCTATTTTCTCCTTAGTTATCCCTTTATTCTTAATGTATTGATAAAACATTTTTGGGTTCAGCTTGATTTTGCTTGCCAATATTCTTTCATGCCCTCTCTTTGCTTTCCTAATTTCCTTCGTGATTTCATTCCTCCACTTTCTATACTCTTCTCGGCTTTCTGTAGTATTGAGTTCTCGGTGTCAGACATAAGCTTTCTTTTTCTGCCTTAGCTTACCCTGTAGGCTCCTTGACATCCATGGGGCTCTAGATTTGGCTGTCTCACCCTTTTTCTTTGTGGGAACATATTTACTCTAAACCTCTTGAATCTTCCCTTTGAATGCCTCCCACTGCTCTGACATTGATTTCCCTTCAAGTAACTGTTTCCAGTCCACTTTCACTAAATCGCTCCTCAGTTTAGTAAAATTGACCTTGCCCCAATTGAGAACTCTCACTCCTGTTCTATCTCTGTCCTTTTCCATAATTATGTTGAAACTGACTGAATTATGATCACTACCACCAAATTGCTCTTCCACCTGCCATCTTCATTTGCTAAAACTAAGTCTAAAACTGTGCCCACTCTTGTTGGATTTGCTACATACTGGGCAAAAAAGTTCCCCTGAATGCACCTCAAGAATTCTGCTCCCTCAATTCCTTTCACACTAAAACTATCCCAGTTAATATTGGGGTAGTTAAAATCTACTACTATTACTGCCCTATTGTTCTTGCACTTCTCAGAGATTTGCCTACATATCTGCTCGTCTATCTCCCTCTGACAGTTTGGTTGTCTATAGTACACTCCCAGCAGTGTGATTTCCCCTTTTTGTTCCTTATGGTCTCATTTGATGAACCTTCCAAAATATCATCCCTCCTCACAGCTGTTAGTTTCCTTGACCAAAATTGCTACTCTGCTCTTTTCTTATCCCCCTCCCTATCGCGTCTGAAAACCCTGTAACCAGGAATGTTGAGCTGTCATTCCTGGCCCTCCTTAAGTCATGTTTCTGGAATAGCTATGATATCATACTGCCACTTGTCTTTCTGTGCCCTCAGCTCATCTGCTTTATTTCCTATACTCCTTGCATTGAAATAGATACCCTTGAGCACTGTCAAACTCTTTGTTTTATTTCCTAACCTTTGTTTCTTCGACACCTCCATTAATTTTCTGCCTTCCATTTTCATTTCAGATTTTGTCCCAACTGAGTCTACCTTCAGATCCCCATCCCACTGCCAAACTAGTTTAAACCCTCCCCAATAGCACTAGCAAAATGTCCCACAAGGAACTCAGTCCCAGCTCTGTTCAGGTGCAACCCATCCGGCCTGTACAGGTCCCATCTCCCCCACAGCCGGTCCCAATGGCCCTGGAATCTAAAGCCCTCCCTCCTGCACCATCTTTCCAGCCATGCATTCATCTGCCTTATCCTTCTATTTCTATACTCACTTGCATGTGGCACTGGGAATAATCCAGAGATTACAACTTTTGAGGTCCTGCTTGCTAATTTCTTACCTAGCTCCCTAAATTCTGACTGCAGGACCACATTGCTCTTTCTACCTATCTCGTTGGTTCCGATGTAGACCACGACTGCTGGCTGTTCACCCTCTCCCTTCAGGGTGCTGCGCTCAGTGACATCCTTGACCCTAGCAACAGGGAGGCAACACACCATCCTGGATTCATGTCTGCAGCCACAGAAACACCTGTCTGTTCCCTTGACTATTGAATCACCTATCACTGTGGCTCTTCCAGTCTTCCATGTACCCCCTGTGCAGCTGAGCCACCCGTGGTGCCATGGACTTGGCTCTGCCTGCACTCCCCAGTATTCAGATCTGAAAACCTGTTGGAGAGTGAGATGCACTCAGGGGTCTCCTGCACTATCTACCTGATTCTTTTTGACTTCCTGGTGGTCACCCATTCCCTCGCTCCCTGCTTACTCTTAAGCTGTGGTATGACCACATCTATAAATGTGCTATCCAAGTAGCTCTCATCTTCATGAATGCACCGCAGTGTCACCAGCTGCCGCTCAAGTTCCAAAACCCGGAGCTCAGGCTGCTGCAATTGACAACACTTCCTGCACAAATGGTTCTCCAGGATACGGGAAGTATCCTGGAGCTCCCACATAGCACAGGAGATGCACTCTTGAGGTTGAAGCACCATTCCTTTTATTTTATTTTATTTTATTTTATTTTATTTTTGTTTAGAGATACAGCACTGAAACAGGCCCTTCGGCCCACCGAGTCTATGCCGACCAACAACCACCCATCTATACTAACCCCACAGTAATCCCATATGCCCTACCACCGACCTACACTAGGGGCAATTTATAACAGCCAATTTACCTATCAGCTGCAAGTCTTTGGCGGTGGGAGGAAACCGGAGCACCCGGAGGAAACCCACGCGGTCACAGGGAGAACTTGCAAACTCCACACAGACAGTACCCAGAATTGAACCCGGGTCCCTGGAGCTGTGAGGCTGCGGTGCTAACCACTGCGTCACTGTGCCGCCCTTATTTATTAGTTGACCCTTTGTTACTGCAAAAAAACCTTACCAATACCACAACACATTAGAATTATTAATAAAACCTTACTAGTACTGATAAATCCTACTAAAAATCAATACAGTTCACGAGCTAAAATAAACCTTACTCAAAAAAATACTCACCAGCTACTCACTTGTTCCTTATTATTAATACTTAATCTTTTGCTCGTTTTTAGTCTGCCAGTTGCTGAGACGCTATAACCCAGCTATTTACACACGCACCCTAAAGTAATGTACGAACTCAACTATTTACTGATACTCCCTAACAGCAGTTAGTTACCAACCAATCACCTTACACCTTTCCTGTGATGTCATTGCTCACTTTGTTTTCAAACTCAGGCACGCCTGGACTCCTCTCCGCTGCTCTCCTGGAAGGTAAGTGCTGTTTAGATTAGCTCCGCACTGTTTTTTTTGTTTCATCATAATCTCTCTCTCCCTCGGCATCCAAGGAGCCCTGTTTTTGGTTCCCTTACCTTTTGCCCTCGTTGGAATGCACCTAGTTTATACCTGAAGTATCTCTTCCTAAAAGATAACCCATTGTTCTGATACAGCTCTTCCTGTCAATCTTGGGTTCCATTCTACCCTGGCTATCTCACTTTTCTTCATGCCAAAGTTAGCCCTCTTCCAATCTAGACATTCTACCTTATATCGTTCCTTGCTTTTCTGTATTATGAGTCTAAACCTTATGATACGATGATCACTCTTACCCAAGTGCTCCCCAACAGACACTCGGTCCCCTTGGTCACCTCATTTCCAAACACCAGATCCAGCAATGCCTCTTTTCTAGTTAGGCTGAGAACATACAGATCAAGGAAGTTCTCCTGAACACACTTCAGAAATTCCTCCCCCTTCTTACCCTTTACTCTAGAATTATTCCAATCGATATTTGGGTCATTAAAGTTCCCCAATATCACCACTCTATAGTTCTTGCACATCTCTGTGATTTCCCTGCAGTTTTGCCCCGATAGAATACCCTCAGTAATGTGATCATACCCTTTTGCTTCTCAACTCTAACCAAATGGATTCTGTCTTTGCCCCTTCAAGGACATCCCGTCTTTCCAACATTACAATGTCTTCCCTAATCAGTACTGCCACCTCACCTCCCTTTTTGCCTTCTCTACCTTTTCTGAGAATTTTATATTCTCGTATATTCAGCGCCCAGTCCTCGCCTTTTTTAAGCCATGTTTCCATTATTGCTACGACAGCATATTCCCATACTATTTGTGCTTGTAGCTCGCCAACCTGATTCACCACACTTTGTGTGTTTTCACACATACATTGTAATCTTGTTGCATTCCTTGTAGTCCTTCTCAGTCTGCTCCTATCAAATATGGAACTACTCCCTTCTCTAGCACTGTCGAACACTCTCACCTTTTGCACCTTATTCCTCTTTTCTACTTCTATATGCTGGTGCCCATCCCCCTGCCAATTTAGTTTAAACCTTCCCCAAGCACACTAGTGAATCTCCCTGTGGGGACATTGGTCCCAGATCTGTTGAGGTGCAACCCGTCTCTTTAGAATAGGTGCCTCCTACCCAGAACTGGTCCCAATGTCCGAAGAAATGAAGCCCTCCCTCCTGCACCAGGCTTCAAGCTATGGATTGATCCTTTCTATCATGCTAGTTCTACTCTCGCTAGCACATGGGACTGGCAGTAATCCAACGATTACTACTTTCGAAGTCCTACTCTTTAACTTCCTCCCTAGCTCCTGAAAATGTTACCGTAGGACCTCAATACCTGCTCTTGCTATGTCATTGGTACCAACGTGTACCATAACTTCTGGTTCACTCCCTTCCCCCTGCAGAATATCCTGCACCCACTCCATGATGTCCTTTACCCTGGCCCCAGGGAGGCAACAAACCATGCAAGACTCAGTATTATGGTTACAGAAATGCCTGTCTGTCCCCCTGACTATGGAATCTCCTATATCAACTGTATTTCTGCACTTTGCTACTCCCTCCTCTACAGTCCCTTGCCTATAGGTGACATGGTCTGTACTGCACTCCTTCAAGGTGTCATCACTCCCAGCAGTCTCCAATGCTGAATATCAGTTTGAGAGTGGCACACACCCTGAAGGTCTGGTCGGCTAAACTGCATTTACTTTAATGCAAGAAGACTTACAGGTAAGGCAGATGAACTCAGAACATGGATCGGTACATGGAATTGTGATATTATAGCTATTACGGAAACGTGGTTGAGGGATGGGCAGGACTGGCAGCTCAATGTTCCAGGTGTGACAGAGGTGGAGGTACGAGAGGTGGGGGAGTTGCACTATTGATTAGGGAGGACATCACGGCAGTACTTAGAGAGGATATCCCGGGGGGAACATCCAGGGAGGTCATATGGGTAGAACTTAGAAATAAGAAAGGGGTGATCACTTTGATGGGATTATACTATAGGCCCCCCAATAGTCAGAGAGAATTGGAGGAGCATATATGTAGAGAAATCACAGATAGGTGTAGGAATTATAGGATTGTAATAGTAGGTGATTTTAACTTCCCTAATAGTGACTGGGACTGCCTTAGTGCTAAGGGATCAGATGGGGAAGAATTTGTTAATTGTGTCCAGGATAGTTTTCTGAAGCAGTATGTGGATGGCTGTACTAGAGAAGGGGCTACACTTGACCTCCTCTTAGGAAAAGAGGCTGGGCAGGTGGTTGATGTGTCAGTGGGGGAGCACTTTGGGACCAGTGACCATAATGGGCGGCACAGTGGCGCAGTGGTTAGCACCGCAGCCTCACAGCTCCAGGGACCCGGGTTCGATTCTGGGTACTACCTGTGCGGAGTTTGCAAGTTCTTCCTGTGACCGCGTGGGTTTTCGCCAGGTGCTCCGGTTTCCTCCCATCGCCAAAGACTTGCAGGTGATAGGTAAATTGGCTGTTGTAAATTGCCCCTAGTGTAGGTAGGTGGTAGGGAATATGGGATTACTGTAGGGTTAGTATAAATGGGTGGTTGTTAGTCGGCACAGACTCGGTGGGCCGAAGGGCCTGTTTCAGTGCTGTATCTCTAAATAAAAATAAAATAAAAACTCTATTAGCTTCAAGATAGTTATGGAAAAGAATAGGACTGGTCCTCAAGTTGAAGTCCTAAATTGGGGAAGGCTAATTTTGATGTATTCAGACAGGAACTCTCAAAAGTTGAATGGGAGAGGCTGGTTACAGGTAAAGGGACGTCTGGCAAGTGGGAGGCTTTTAAAAGTGAGATTGGAAGAGTTCAGGGACGGCATGTTCCTGTTAGATTGAAGGGCAAGGCTGGCAAGTTTAGGGAACCTTGGTTGACGAGGGATATTGAGGGTCTGGTCAGGACAAAGAAGGAGGCATATGTCAGGTATAGGCAGCTGGGATCAAGTGATTCCCTCGAGGAGTATAGGGGATGTAGGAGTACACTTAAAAAGAAAATTAGGAGGGTGAAAAGGGAACATGAGATTTCCCTGGCAGATAAGATAAAGGAGAATCCTAAAAGATTCTATAAGTATATTAAGAGTAAAAGGGTAGCTAGGGGGAGAGTAGGTCCACTTAAGGATCAGTGTGGTAATCTATGTGTGGAGCCACGGGAAATGGGCGAGGTCTGAAATGAATTATTCTCCTCTGTATTTACCGTGGAGAAGGTCATGGAAGCTAGTGAGTTCAAAGGAGGGAACAGTGATATCCTGGAGCATATCAACATTACAAAGGAGGAGGTGTTGGAGGTTTTGAAGCACATTAAGGTGGATAAATCCCCAGGGCCTGACCAGGTGTATCCTAGGATGCTCTGGGAAGCAAGGGAGGAGATTGCTGAGGCCCTAGCAGAAATTTTTGTATCATCGTTAGCCACGTGTGACGTACCGGAAGACTGGAGCATAGCTAATGTGCCTTTAATTAAGAAGGGCAGCAGGGATAAGCCAGGGAACTACAGGCTGGTGAGCCTTACATCAGTGGTGGGAAAGTTATTGGAAGGGATTCTGAGAGACAGGATTTATACGCATTTGGAAAGGCATGGTCTGATTAGGGATAGTCAGCATGGCTTTGTGCGTGGGAAATCATGTCTCACGAATTTGATTGAGTTTTTTGAGGAGGTGACCAAGAGGATTGACGAGGGCAGGGCGGTGGACGTTGTCTACATGGACTTTAGCAAGGCCTTTGACAAGGTCCCACATGGTAGTCTGGTCCGGAAGGTTTGAACACATGGGGTCCAGGGTGAGCTAGCCAATTGGATACAAAATTGGCTTGGAGATAGGAGGCAGAGGGTGGTAGTGGAGGGCTATTTTTCAGGTTGGAGGCCGGTGACCAGTGGTGTGCCACAGGGATTGGTGCTGGGCCCTCTGTTGTTTGTCATATATATTAATGAAATGGATGTGAATGTAGGGGCATGATTAGTAAGTTTGCAGATGACACCAAAATTTTGGAGTTTAAACTAATTTGGCAGGGGGAGGGGACGCAGACTCCTAGCAGAATAGGGACACAGCTAAACACAGGAAAGCAAACAAATCAGAGGGAATACAGCAGAAATAAGTTTCAAAGGAGTAAGACCAGGATGGATGGCCTCTACTTTAATGTTAGGAGTATTACAGGTAAAACGGATAAGTTAAGGGCAAGGATTGACACGTGGAATTGTGATATAGTAGCCATCATGGAGACATGGTTGAGGGAGAGACAGGATTGGCAGCTCAATATCCCGGGATACAGAATCAGGTGAGATAGAGGAGGGGGTAAAAGAGGAGGGGACATTGCAATATTAGTTAAGGAGTCAGTTACTGCAGTAAGGAGCAATGATATCTTGGAGGGGGTATCAAATGAAGCTTTTTGGGTAGAGTTTAGGGATAAAAAAGGGACAGCCACATTGCTAGGTGTTTATTATAGACCCCCAGATAGTCAGCGGGAAATTGAGGAGCAAATATGTGCGCAATTCACAGAGGTGTGTAAAAATAATAATAGGGTAATTATATTCGGTGATTCAAACTTTCCCAACATTAATTAGGATAGTCATCGTGTTAAGGGCTTAGATGGAGTGGGAGTTCTTAAAATGTATACAGGAGAACGTTTTAGCTTAATATGTAGAGGAGCCAACAAGGGAGGGTGCAGTGCTGGACCTAATTCTGGGGAATGAAGCCAGACAGGTGGTTGATGTGTTGGTGGGGACCATTTTGGTGATCGCGACCACAAGATGGTACAATTTATGCTTATTATGGAGAAAGAAATAGACAAGTTGCAAAAAATGGTTTTGGATTGGGGGAGAGGCCAAGGTAGACTGGAAAGAGTTACTTGTCGGGAAATCTACAGAAGTGCATGGGGGGGCATTCAAAAAGGAAATGGGGAGGGTACAGGTCCAACATGTTCCCTCTAGGGTAATAGGTAGGAGCAACAAGCCCAGAGAACCATGGATGACCAGAAACATTCAGGGTACGATGAGAAGGAAAAGAGAGGCTTTTAGCAAATACAAGGAGAGCAAATCAACGGAAGCATTAGTGGAGTGAAGAAAGTGCAGGATGGAGCTGAAGAAAGCAATTAGGAGAACAAAGAGGGGATATGAGAAAGCTCTGGCTGGTAAAAGTAGGGAAAATCCCAAGATATTCTATAATTCCTTTTTGAACAAGCATTCACCCATGATGTAACCCACTTGTACCAAATTCTACAAGGATAACCGGGAAAGAGTAGGACCCATTCGGGACCAAGGGGGAAATATGTGGGTGGAGCCAAAGGACATTGGTAGGGTGTTGAACGAATACTTCACATCTGTCTTCACCCACGAGAATGAGGATGTAGATATGGAACTGAGAGAGAGACTGTAAGGTTCTTGAGCAAAGTGTCATAGGGAGTGACAAGGCATTGGAGGTTTTGGCAGGCTTAAAAGTAGACAAATCCCCAGGTCCGGACGATTTGTGGCCCAGGTTGCTGTGGGAGGTGAGGGTGGAGATTGCAGGGGCTCTGACCCAAATTTTTAATTCTTCTCTGGCCACGGGGGAGGTGCCAGAGGACTGGAGAACAGCTAATGTTGTCCCACTATTTAAGAACAGTTGTAGAGATAAGCCAGGAAACTACAGACCAGTGAGTCTCACGTCAGTGGTAGGGAAACTATTGGAGAAAATTCTGAAGGAGAGAATCTATCTCCACTTGGAGAGGCAAAATTTGATTAGGAATAGTCAGCATGGCTTTGTCAGAGGGAGGTCCTTTCCAACAAATTTGATTGAATTTTTTGAGCATGTGACCAGGTGTGTAGATGAGGGTAGTGCAGTTGATGTAGTTTGCATGGATTTCAGCAAAGCCTTTGACAAGGTCCCACATGGGAGCCTTATCAAGAATGCAAATGCACATGGGATACAGGGTAACTTGATAAGGTGGATTCAAAATTGGCTTAGCTGTAGGAGACAGAGAGTGATGACAGATGGCTGTTTTAGTGACTGGAAGCCAGTGTCCAGTGGCGTCCAACAGGGATCTGTGCTGGGTTCCCTATTGTTTGTCATTTATAAAAACGACATAGATGACTATGTGGGGGGTAGGATCAGTAAGTTCGCGGATGACACAAAGATTGGCCGAGTGGTTAACAGTGAGGTTGAGTGTCTTGGGTTACAGGAAGATATAAACGGGATGGTCAAATGGGCAGAAAAGTGGCAGATGGAATTTAACCCTGAAAAGTGTGAGGTGATACACTTTGGAAGGAGTAATGTGACATGGAAGTATTCAATGAATGGCCTGACACTGGGAAGTTCCGAGCAACAAAGGGACCTTGGCGTGTTTGTCCATAGATCTCTGAAGGCAGAAGGGCAGGTTAATAGGGTGGTGAAAAAGGCATACGGGACACTTGCCTTTATCAATCGAGGCATAGATTACAAAAGCAGGGAGGTCATGTTGGAGTTGTATAGAACTTTGGTCAGGCCACAGCTGGAGTACTGTGTGCAATTCTGGTCGCCACATTATAGGAAGGATGTGATTGCATTGGAGGGGGTGCAGAGGCGATTCACCAGGATGTTGCCTGGGATGGAACATTTAAGCTATGACGAGAAGTTGGATAGCCTTGGGTTGTTTTCGCTGGAGCAGAGAAGACTGAGGGGTGACATGATCGAGGTGTACAAGATTATGAGGGGCATGGACAGGGTGGATAGGGAGCAGCTGTTCCCCCTAGTTGAAGGGTCAGTTACGAGGGGACACAAGTTTAAGGTGAGGGTCAGGAGGTTTAAGGGGGATTTGAGGAAGAACTTTTTTACCCAGAGGGTGGTGACGGTCTGGAATGCACTGCCTGGGAGGGTGGTAGAGGCGGGTTGTCTCACATCCTTTAAAAAGTACCTGGATGAACACTTGGCATGTCATAACATTCAAGGCTATGCGCCAAGTGCTGGCAAATGGGATTAGGTAGACAGGTCAGGTGTCTTTAATGCATCAGTGCAGACTCGATGGGCCGAAGGGCCTCTTCTGCACTGTATTATTCTGTGATTCTGATTCTGTGATTCTGTGAAAATTGGTGGAATGGTGGACAGTGAAGAAGGTTACAACAGGATATAGGTCAACTGGGAAAGTGGGCAAGAGTTTGGCAAATGTAATTTAACACAGACAAGTGCGAAGTGATGCATTTTGGGAAGTTAAACCAGGGCAGGACATATACAGTGAATGGCAGGGCCCTGGGGAGTGTTGTTGAGCAGAGAGACCTTGGGGTGCAAGTACATAGCTCCCTGAAAGTGGCAACACAGGTAGACAGGGTGGTGATGAAGGCATATGGCATGCTTGCGTTCATCGGCCGAGGCATTGAGTACAAGAGTTGGGACGTCATGCTACAGTTGTACATAACGTTGGTTAGGCCGCATTTGGAGTACTGTGTGCAGTTCTGGTCACCGCACTACAGGAAAGATGTGATTAAGCTAGAGAGGGTGCAGAAAAGATTTACAAGGATGTTGCCTGGTTTGGAGGGCTTGAGTTATAAAGAGAGATTGGATAGGCTGGGTCTGTTTTCCCTGGAGCGAAGGAGACTGAGAGGGGACATGATAGAGGTATATAAAATTATGAGAGGCATAGATAGGGTAGATAGCCAGAGTCTGTTTCCCATGATAGGGGTGACTAAAACTAGAGGACATAGATTTAAGTTGCGAGGGAGGAGGTTTAAAGGGGATCAAAGGGGTAAATTTTTCACACAAAGAATAGTGGGTATCTGGAATGAGCTGCCAGAGGAGGTGGTGGAGGCAGGAACAGTAGTGACATTTAAGAGGCATCTGGACAGGTACTTGAATGAGCATTGAGGGATATGGAATTAATGTCGGCAGGTGGGAGTCGTATAGATAGGCTTTATGGTCGGCATTGACGCGGTGGGCCGAAGGGCCTATTTCTATGCTGTACGACTGTATGACTCTATGAAGACTCCTGCACTTCCTGCCTCTTCCTAGTCTTCTGGATAGCCACCCACCTACTATTCTGAACTCTTGCTGCCTCTGGGGTGACCACCACCTGGAATGTATGATCCAGGAAACTCTCCTGCACTCTGATGCTCTGCAGTGATTCCAGCTGCCCCTTGAACTCGGAAATCCTGGGCTCAAGCTGGAGCAGGTGGAGACACTTCCTACACAATTGGTTGCCCAGAACACATAGGGCTGGATTTTGTGTAGGAAGTGGTGCTCCCGGCACTGGACCAAAAAGGCGGTTGGGGGGTGGGGGGGGGGGAGCGCCACCTCTGCATTTTCACAGCTCCCCTCCCACAACTCCCCCGGAGCGATCCTCCAGCATTTCATGAGCTGGGATCTCCGTCCCTTTAAAGACGTGGATCCTGCCTCAATGAGCTGCCGGCCAATCAGAGGGCCGCCAGCTCAGCAGTATCGCAGTGCCACCGGGAGCAGTGGTCACTGCCAGTACTGCAGAGGGCTCGGATCCAGTGCCAGCGGTGAAACCCTGGAACAGTGGTAAGTGAGGCGGGGTCACCAGGGCTAGTCAGAAGGCCCTGGTGAGGGGGCATGGGGGGGGTGCTCGTGAAGTCCAGGGGCAGGGGGCTCCGGGGGGTAGTAAAGTTGTTTCCGATAGTGGTCCTCCGTGGGCCACAAATTGCCCATGGAGGAGGCCCCCCCACTCCCACAAGCAAGTGTCCTGAAGTTCCCATTTGGCCAATTGAGTCTGTGCCAGATCTTTCAAATAGCAATCCAGTTAATCCCACTCTGCAGCTTTATCCCCATATCCCTGCAATTTTTCACCTTCAAGTATTTACCAATTCTCTTTGGATGGCTACTATTGAAACTGTTTTCAACACCCTGTCAGCCAGTGTATTCCAAATAATAACCATCCATTGTGTAAAAAAGTTGTGTAAAAGTCATTTCGCCTCCACTTCTTTTGCCAGTTGCAATAAATCTGGGCCCTCTAGTTATCGTCCCTTCAGCCATTTGAAACAGTTTCTCTGAATTTACTCGATTTAAACCCTTCATGATTTTGAACACTTTTATCGAATCTCCTGTTAACCTTCTCTGCTCCAAGGAGAGCTATCCCAGCTTCTCCTGTCTCTCCATTCTCCCAGTAAAAGGGTGAGAGCCTCCCAGGACTGGACCTCCCTTCTGACCCTCCTGTACCTGGCCTCCATCACTACAAAATGGCTCAGATGAAGAAGCCACAATGGGAATAATTCTGTCAGGAGAATTTTTTTTAACTGAGTGGTTTGTTACACTCTGGAATGCACTGCTAGAAAGGGTGACGGAGGCAGATTTAATCATAACTTTCAAAAGGGAGTTGGATAAATACTAAAAGGAGAAACATTTTCAGGGCTAAGGGGAAAGAGCAGGGGAGTGAGACTAATTGGACAGCTCTTCCAAACAACCGGCACAGGCACAATGGGCCAAATGGCCTCCTTCTGTGCTGTGTTTTTCTATGATCCTATGAATCTTTCCCATCCTAAGTCCGATGCCTGCTAGATCGGCCAGAACAGAGATCAACCCTTGGACTTTTGTGCTCTGATTCACTCACTCATTCAGGATTGAACTCGCTAAGTTATTTGGGGAGCCATTTTCTTTTAAGAGACAGAATTTATTATTACTGTCGCCCCAAAGATCTGTTAAGACTTCATGGCATGCCGGCATATTTTCTCCTGGGTCAGGAGTCTGGTATGTTATTATTATTTTTTTTTAAATATCAATTTGTTTTTCTAGAAATATATTTAGAGTGAGCTCAGCTGCTCAAGTACAAAAAGTGCAGGCCGCAGCCTGACCCGGTTTCCAAGCAACCCGCAGTATTATGATAGACACAAAGGCCTCTCCATTCAGAGTGTGGCTCTAACTGATCTGAAGGCTGGTGGGACCAATGACTCTCTGCAACTGGCTCTCAGATTGTTTGTTATAAGAATAAAATTGTTTTTTAAGTTTGATCCCTTGGTCTCTGCCATGTTAGCTGTGTGGCAGGATGGGGTACAGTTGGCCTCAGTGTCACTGGGGTAGGGAGCAAAAAGTTAACCAAGGTTCGCACTGTGGATCAGTGATTCTTGCTGGGAAGTGCATGTCTGTATGTGTATGTCAAACGAAGATAAGATTGGCTGCCTTGCAATTCCTGCAAAACAGAATAGCCTTCGAATGCTAATTGTTCAGAAGCATTATCTGAAAACCACAGGGTGAGATAACAGGAAGACATTGATAAACCTATAGAGCGGGCGTGCAGATGGCAAATGAACTTCAATATAGGTAAGTGTGAATAATGCATTTTGGTTGGAAGAATCCTTGGAATATAAGTGTCGAAGCAAAGCAGAGGAACAGAGGAATCTGGTGGTACAGATGCACAGATCACCAAAAGTAGTAATACATGTTAACAAGGCCATAATAAAAGCAAACTAAATGCTGGGGGTCATTTCTAGAGGGCTAGAATTGAAAGGCAGAGAAGTTATGTTAAACTTGTATCGAACCTTGGATAGACCACAGTAATCCTTACAAGCACACCACCTCCCCAGCCCTTACCCTCCCACCACACTGTCACTCAAACTAAGGTCAGCTGGCACAACAAGGACCAATAATTTGTTCATGGGACTGTATAAAATGAAATGCCTTGCATTTCTGAAGCGCCTTTCACTTTCAAAGCCCTTTACAACCAATGAAGTACTTTTTTGAAGCATAGGCACTGTTATAATGTAGGAAACCAGCAGCCAAATTGCACACAACCAACTCTTACATGCAGCAAAGTAATAATGAAGAGATAATCTGTTTAAAAACAAGAAATGCTGGAAATACTCAGCAGGTCTGGCAGCATCTGTGGAGAGAGAAGCAGAGTTAACATTTCAGGTCGGTGACCCTTCTTCAGAACTGGCAAATATTAGAAATGTCAAAGGTTATAAGCAAGTAAAGCAGGGGTGGGCCAAGAGATAACAAAGGAGAAGGTGGAGATAGGACAAGGTCACAGAATAGCTGACCAGAAGGTCGTGGAGCAAAGGCAAACAATATGTTAATGGTGTGTTGAAAGACAAAGCATTAGTACAGATAGGGTGTTAACGGACTGAAAATTGAACAGCAGTAAGTACAAACATGAAAAAAGTGAGTAAGCAAACTGAACAAACTAAAATAAAATAAAATAAACACAAAAAAATATATATATAAAAAGAAAAATGAAAAAAATAACTAAAAATAAAAGAAAAATGGGGGGCCCGTCATGCTCTGAAATGATTGAACTCAATGTTCAGTCCGGCAGGCTGTAGTGTGCCTAATCGGTAGATGAGATGCTGTTCCTCGAGCTTCCGTTGATGTTCAGTGGAACACTGCAGCAAACCCAGGACAGAGATGTGAGCATGAGAGCAGGGGAGAGTGTTGAAATGGCAAGCAACCGGAAGCTCAGGGTCCTGCTTGCGGACTGAGCGGAGGTGTTCTGCAAAGTGATCACCCAGTCTGTGTTTGGCCTCCCCCCAATGTAGAGGAGCCCACATTGTGAGCAGCGAATACAGTATACTACATTGAAAGGAGTACAAGTAAATCGCTGCTTCACCTGAAAGGAGTGTTTGAGGCCTGGGATAGTGAGGAGAGAGGAGGTAAATGGACAGGTATTACACCTCCTGCGATTGCAGGGGAAGGTGCCATGGGATGGGGACAAGGTGGTGGGGGTAATGGAGGAGTGGACCAGGGTGTCGCGGAGGGAACGATCCCTTCGGAATGCTGACAGGGGAAGGGAGGGAAAGATGCGTTTGGTAGTGGCATCATGCTGGAGGTGGCAGAAATAGCGTAGGATGATGCTTTGGATATGGAGGCTGATGGGGTGGAAAGTGAGGACAAGGGGAACCCTGTCGTGGTTCTGGGAGGGAGGGGAAGGGGTGAGGGTAGAGGTGCGGGAAATGGACCGGACACGGTTGAGGGCCCTGTCGACAACAGTGGGGGGAAATCCTCGGTTGAAGAAAAAGGAAGACATATCAGAAGCGTTATCGTGGAAGGTAGCATCATCAGAGCAGATGCATTGGAGATAATCTGTTTGTATTGATTAATGATAAGTATCGGCCCAGGATACCAGGAATGACTCCCGTGCTCTTTTCCAAAATAGTGTCACAGGATTTTTCACATCAACCTGATATTTAACATTGTTTCCACAACTCAGCATCTAAAGTAATGCAGCACACCCCTAGCCAGTCAGCTTAGATCTTGTGCTCAAGGTTTTAATTTTAGGGTTTGAACCCATCAACTGCCTGCCTTAGAGACAGCAGGCTATCCATTGAGCCAAAGCTGGCACTCTGGGAAAGAAGTGACCAACAAGGGAGCCTCCTGATAGAAACAGAAAATGCTGGGAATACTCAGCAGGTCAGGCAGCATCTGTGGAGAGAGAGAGAGACAGAGTTAACATTTCAGGTCAATGACCTTTCATCAGGTCATCAATATGAAAAGTTAACTCTGTTTCTCTCTCTCCACTTTCCCGCCAGCTCCCCATATCCCTTGATTCCATGGGAGATCAAAAATCTATATATCTCAGCCTTGAAAATAACTCAATGAGGGAGAATCCACAAGTCTCTGGGTCGAGAATTTCAAAGATTCACAACCCTTTGAGTAAAGAAATTTCTCCTCATCTCAGTCCTAACTAATCAGCCCCTTATCCTGAGACTGTGCCCCCATGTTCTAGATTTCTCAGCCAGGGAAAACAACCTCTCAGTGTCTACCCTGGCAAGTCTCTTCAGAATCTTGTATGTTTCAATAAGATCACCTCTTACTCTTCTAAACTCCAGAGAATATAGACCCAATTTACTCAGCCTCTCATCATTGGACACCCTCTCGTCCCAGAAACCAATCTAGTGAACCTTCACTGTGCCCACCTCCAAGGCAAGTATATCCTTCCTTAAATATGGAGACCAAAATTGTATACAGTATTCCAGGTGTGTTCTCACCAAAGCCCTACACAATTGTAGAACCACTTCCTTATTCTTGTAGTCCAATCCCCTTGCAATAAAGGACATTGTGCCATTTGCATTTTGCTTGCTGTACCTGCATGCTAACTTTCTGTGTTCCATGTATGAGTAAACCCAAGTCCTCTGAACACCAACATTTGAAAGTTCTATAACTTTTTTTAAATATGCTGCTTTTTTGTTCTTACTATCAAAGTGAATGACCTCACACTTGTCCACATTAAACTCCATCTGCCATCTGGTTGCCCACTCACTTAACCTGTCTATATCGCTTTGCAGCTTCTTTGTGTCCTCCCCACAGCTTACATTTCCACCTAACTTTGTATCGTCATTTCTCCCCTTCCAGACAGAGGATGAGCACCGCCCATGTTGATCACTTGCTCTTGTTCTGGGAGAAGTTAACATGATTCTCACAACCTCTTGAGGCTCCTCTATGGCCTTCAGTTCACCACTGGGCCATATCAGGGGAAGTTCGGCTGAAGGCCTCGTCCACAACAGTTCCATCGTTATCCACACAGAGTCAGCAGTACCTGAATTCCAATGGAGAAGTGTCTATAAATGCACTGGATCTTGGTTGGAAAAATAAAAGCATGGTAATGAGGCACACCATAATTAACATACAAATCAGCCAGCAAGTTCAGGGGATTAAGAGATATGTGGTGAGTGGCAAATCTCCAGAACTTGTTGGTTGAATTATGCCACTCCCCCACTGGCCTCCCAAAAACAGCCTGTGCCCTATGCCTCCATTATTTTAAGAACTTGCTGAATTTGCACATCAATTTGGGTTCCGCCAGGGCCACTCAGCTCCTGACCTCATTACAGTCTTGGTTCAAAAGAGCTGAACTCCAGAGGTGAGGTGAGAGTGACTGCCCTTGACATCAAGGCAGCATTTGACCGTATATGGCATCAAGGAGCCCTAGCAAAACTGGAGTGATTGGGAATCAGGAGGAAATCTCTCCACTGGTCGGAGTCATACCAAGCTCAAGGGAATGTAGTTGTGGTTGTTGGAGGTCAATCATCTCAGTCCCAGGACATCACTGCAGGAGTTCCTTAGGGTAGTCCTACGCTCAACCATCTTCAGCCGTTTCATCAATGACCCTCCCTACATCATAAGGTCAGAAGTGGAGATGTTTGCACAATGTGCAGCACCATTCACGACTCCTCAGAAACTGAAGCAGCCCATGTCCAAATGCAGCAAGACCGGGACAATGTCCAGGCTTGGGCTGATAAGTGGCAATTAACATTCGCGCCATACAAGTGCCAGGCAATGACTATCTCAAACAAGAGAGAATCTAACCATCTCCCCTTGATGTTCAATGGCATTACTATTGCTGAATCCCCCACTATCAATATCCTGGGGTTACTATTGACCAGAATCTGAACTGGACCAGCCACATAAATGCTGTGGCTACAAGAGCAGGTCAGAGACTGGGAGCGAGTAACTCACCTCCTGACTCCTCAAAGCCTATCCACCATCTACAAGGCGCAAGTCAGGAATGTGATGGAATACTCTCCTCTTGCCTGGATGGGTGCAGCTCCAAGAACACTCAAGAAGCTCAATACTATCCAGGACAAAGCAGCTCGCTTGATTGGCCACCACCTTCAACATTCACTCCCTCCACCACCGATGCACAGTGGCAGCAGTGTGTATCATTTACAAGTTGCACTGCAGCAACTTGCCAAGGTTCCTTAAATAGCACCTTCCAAATCCGCGACCTCTACCACCTAGAAGGACAAGAGCAGCAGATGCATGGGAACACCATGCAAGTTCTCCTTCACAGGCCATCCTGACTTGGAACTATATCACCGTTCCTTCACTGTCGCTGGGTCAAAATCCTGGAACTCCCTTCCTGATGGTGTACCTACACCCCAAAGACTGCAGCGGTTCAAGAAGGCAGCTCACCACCACCCTCTCAGGGGCAATTAGGGATGAGCAATTTATGCTGGACTAGCCAGCGACGCCCACATCCCAGAAACAAATTTTAAAAAACATGCTCATTAAACTTGCTGCTGAAAGTTAAGTCTTGTAATTAACAGTGCAAGTACCTTTTTAATGATGTGGGAATTGTTAATGGAATGCTAATCACCCTCAAGAGGCCGGACTGAGGGAGGTGGTGGTATAGTGGTAATATCACTGGATTAGCTAAACTGGTACCTTACACTAGTGTTCTGGGGCTGTGGGTTCAAATCTCCTGCTAGTAGGTGGTGAAATTTAAGCTCAATTAAACAAATCTAGAATTAAAAAGGTAGTCTACTGGTGACTGTGGAATAATTGTTGTAAAAACCCATCTGGTTCACTAATGTCCTTTCGGGAAAGAAATCTGCTGCTCTTACCTGGTCTGGCCTCCATATGAATCCAGACCCGAAGCCACATGGTTGACTTTGAAATGGTGTAGAATGCTACTCAGTTTCTCAAGGGCAAATTGGAATAGGTAATAAACGCTGGCCTAGCCAGCAACATCCATATCTCATGCGTGAATCAAAAAAGAAAAATCTGAACTGCAGAGTCTCATTCCTGCATGCAATAAATTGCAATCAGAGCTTTTACACCATGGTATCAGATGCCCTCTTGCCCTCGTCATGCTGTTATCGGCTGTATTTCCAGCGAGTTACACCACAGAAATTTTTCAGCTGTAGGGAGTAGGAACTAGTAACGTGACCGCTGCAAGGTTCAGCCCTTTGTTTATTTCCCTCCAAGCAGCTGAGCAACTTTTTAATAGTTCCCAACAAGGGGAAAGAGAGGCAGGGAAACACATTCATCATTACTTATAGAATCATAAAGCACAGAAGGAGGCTAGTCATCCTATTGTGTATGTGCCAGGTCTTTGAAGGAGTGATCTAATTATGTCCACACCCCTGCCAATACCCCAAAGTTCTTTTTCAAGTATTTATCCAATTCCCTTTTGAAAGCTATTATTGAAACTGCTTCTGCCACCCCGTCAGGCAATGCAATCCAGATCATAAACACTCACCACATTAAATAATATTCTCCTCTTCTCCCCCTCTGGTACTTTTGCCAATTATCTTAAATCTGTGTCTTCTGGTCACTGACCCTCCTTCCAGTGGAAACAGTTTCTCTTTATTTACTCTATCAAACTCCCTTTCCAACTATTCCCTATTAAATCTTCCCTTATCCCTCCCACCTCTCAAGAGAGCAATCCGAGTTTCTCCAGTCTCTCCACAGTCCCTCATCCCATTTTGTAAATCTATTCTGCACCAAATCAAGGCCTAAACATCCTTCCTAAAGTGTGGTGCCCAGAACTGGAGAAACTGAGTAAGTACCTGAAATAAATTATATAATTGTGATAAAAGGCAAATAAATAAGAGCTATTTAAAGTTCTGCCCTGAGGGAAAAAAAATTAAGGTCTGAGTGGGCGAGGTCTAATCATTTGACCCTTAGTTCCTTTGCCAAACAGCGTCTATCAAGATTTTCCCATGGATGAGAAAAACAGCTGGGAAACATATGAAGACATGTCATTTTGCCTGCAGTAAATATGTGCCAAGTTGGCTGGTACCATCCAATGTGAATCAAAATGCCCAAGTCTTTAACAAGAGTGAAGTTGGCAGGAGAGTGGCACAGAGGAAAATGTCCGGACGAGATCCCTGTAAACAGCTGTGCACAGATCACGGAGGCCAAGAAATAATTGCTGTGAGAGGTTTGTTTTATTAACTAATTGCAACTCGGCCCCAGCATTCCTGCTGTCAGTCTTGGCTTGGTGGGCAGCACAGTCAGCTCTATGTTACAAGGTTGTGGCTTCAAATTCGACTGCAGAGGCTTAAGCACATAGGCAAGGCTGACACTCTAGTGCTGTACTGAGGGAGTGTTATACTGTCATAGATGCTGTTTTTCAGTTCCGACGTGAAACTAAGGCTCTGTCTGCCCTCTCAGGCAAATGTGAAAGATCCCATGGCACTTGAACAAAGAAGAGCAGGGGTGTTCTAGGGATGTCCTGGGCCCATCTTTATCCATCAACTAACATCACACAAAAAAAAATTAATTCATTGTCACATTGCTGATTGTGTACAAATCAGCTGCCATGTTTCCGACATTACACAGTGACTTCAAGAGTACTTCATTGGCTGTAAACTGCTTTGGAACATCCTGAAGTCACGAAAGATGGTGTAGAAATGCAAATTTTTCATTCTCTTTCTGCCTTTCTTTCTTTGGTCATAGCACCATCTTTTTTATTAAACTGAGAACCCAAGGTGAAAACCAAGACCCAATGGCACAGGAGAGCTGAAAAACATTTTTGTTAAAAAAACACCCAATCCTAGCAGGGGGAACTGGTTCTTACGGGGGTGATCAGATAGTTAAGGGCTGAGTGGGGGAAGTGACATGGAGATGTGAGCAAAGCTGGTGAGTGAGTTAAGGTTGGGAAAGGATATGAGACCTGAAGGCAGTCCACGACTGCACATAAATAAACTAGGAAAGTGCTGCCAATAAACCACAGGGCTACCAACGTCAGGGGAGAGAAATAGGCAGGTTAATGTTTCGGATGTAGCTGCGGGACAGCTAGAGCATGACTGGCCTGGTTGATCACAGAACTCAATGATGCCTCTCCTTTTCCCTCACCCACATCCTCCCACAGCTGCAGGATTATCATGGAACATCATGACAGCTCCCCCTTTACAATGACGAGTGACCTCCTCCAACCCTCACTTCCTCTACTCCCTCCATCCCGAATACCAGCACTGGTCCAAGTAAACACCACCAACCTCCTTACAAGCCTCCCTTCATCCACCAGGGCTTACAGGCAGTTGAGGAGGGTCACTATCTGGGCACCGGAAAACATTGCCTCCAGCGGATAGAAGAACATTGCAGGTGAGGGATATTCAGAACATTACAGCTTTCTGCCACCTGGAGAGGACGATGCGCTGCCCAGAAGGGAGGAGGAGCAAGTGGAAGTAACAGCCAAGGTGTAGGAGGTACTTGGTGCAGGCTCCGGGCGCAAGCTCTGAGCGCAGGCATTTCTCTCCTGCTTGGGCCCAGCCTTAAGGAGAGGCCTTTCACACTGAACTAAACTGTCAACGTTCATGTTTGACAGAGGACCTAAAGCTGTGCACTCCGCCCCCACAGCAGCAAATGCACGTGATACCATGCCAACCACCCCCCACTTGAGGGTCAGGGGGAAAAGGCAGTGAGTGGGTCTCAGGCTCTGATTTATGGGAGCAGTTCAGGGCCAAATTTAGCTTGGGGACTGGGGGGGTGGTGGGTGGGGGTGTGGTGCAGGGATGTGGATCGCCAGAGCCTCAAGTCAAATAATAAGAGGCGGGCAGGAGCTGGGTCAACAGTTAAATAGCGGGTTGTTGAACATCTGGTGATCTTGTAAACTGAGGTTTACACGAGGTGTGAATTAGGGTCGGGAGCAATGCAATGGGCTGGATTTTACCAGCCCACCCACATTGGGGGTCGTGGCGCGGGGACCCGGGAAGTACCTCCGGGAGAGGCCCGCCAGTGGCCTCAACGCCAGGAAGGCCCTGCCCTATATTACCAGCGGTGGTGAGGCCTCGTGGTGGCACCCCCCACCCACCACCCCCCCCCCCACCACTTGGCGATGGAAACTTAATATAAATATTTAAATACATGTTAATTAATGAATAATTACTTACCTCGTCGTGACGGCTGTCCTCCTCCGATATTCCGGCCGGTTGCTGGAACTCCCGGTCCTCATTCAGAAATCCGAGGTGGAACACTGGTGGGGAAGGGAGAGGAGTGAAGTTTTCAGGGTGGTGGGGGGGGAGGGCGAAATGGCAAAAACTAGCACGATTGGTGGAGAGGATGATGGGAAGGAGTTGAAGGTTCTCAACTTTGAGGGGGAGGGGAAGGCCGGCATTGCGAGATTAGTTTTTTGGAGTGAGAGGGCAATTAGTTGATTAGTCATGGGGTGGGCGGGAGAGAGGATTGAAACTGCTAATAAAGGTTTAAGTTTAATTTTTAAAGACCTGTACCTTTAAAAATGTAAATGGAACTTAAGGACTGGAAGCCCTTTAAAAATGGTGCCGGGAGCCATTGCCAGGGATGGAGCGCCTGTCCCCTCTACATCATCAGGGGCGGGCATTCCATCCTCTTCATGTAAATGAGCCGCCGTGCTAAATCCACGCATGCGGCCTGTCACTTTTGAAGCTGTCTCGGCGGCAAGCTGTAAAAATTCTAGGCAATGTTTATTGAACAATGCTGCATGTTGGTGAGGTGGCGGGAGGAAGTGGGTGGGAAAAACAATGAAGCATTTATTCAGATAAGGCTTTTATTAAGACAGTAAAAACCCCACAAATACTGGAAGTCTATAGTGACAACAGCCTAGACTGTAAGGCCTCACGTTGCCAACTCTGTGTTTAAAGGGGGGCTGAAATCCAATCACAGGGATGCACGTCCGCTAGGAAAATCCGGGGCACATGGCCTGCCATTTACCCATTGGTACTGGCGGCATGGGGGCCTCACAAAATTCACTTCATAATTAGCTTCAGAATGCCTGTCATAAGAGGTGTCTTGGCTTGGTGGTAACACTCTCACCTCTCAGACAGTCATGAGCTCAAGCTGCATTCCAGCTACTTAAGCAGAATATCGAGGCTGACACTCCCATTGCAGTACTAAAGGAGTTCTGCACTGTCAGAGGTGCTGTCTTTCAGATAAGAGTTTAAACCTATTTACCCTCACAGGTGAAAGTATATGATCTCACAGCACTCTGCGAAGTAGAGCAGTGGCGTTCTCCCCAGTGTCCTGGCCAACATTTATCCCTCAACCAACATCATCAAAATAGGTAATGTGGCCACTTAGCTCAATGCCTTTTGTGGGCCTTGAACAAATTGGTTACCACATTTCCCACATTACAACAGTGACTACACTTTAAAAAGCACTTCTTTGGCAGTAAATAGCACCAACAACTTGCATTAATATAACATCATTAACACATCAAAACATCTAAGGCATTTTACAGGAGTGTTATCAAACCAAAGTTGCCATTGAGCCACATCAGGACATTTTGGGATAGGTGACCAGAATGATCAAAGGATTGGTTTTGAGGAGCATCTTAAAGGAGGAGAGAGGTAGAGAGGCAGAGAGGTTTAGGGAGGGAATTCCAGAGCTTAAGGCCATTGCAGTTGAAGGCGTGGCCACCAATAGTGGAGTGAAGAAACCTGGGGATGTCTAAGAGCTTAAAATTGGAGGGGCGAAAATACCTTGGAGGACTGAAAAGATGGAGAAGATTATAGAGATAGGGAGGGGCGAGGCCATGGAAGGATATGACAGCAAGGATGAGAATTTTTAAATGGAGGTATTGCTGGACCGGGAACCAATGTAGCAAGCACAGGGGTGATGGGTGAACGGGACATGTTGCGAGTCAGAATACAGGCACAGGCACCAAATTGAAATGCACGCACACTGCTTGGCGTTATTTGAGTCCATGACGTTGTCATGCAGACAACCTGCCACGAATGAGGCACAGTAATTTTGTCATACGAACATTGATTTTTTTTTTAACTGCTGCTGGAGCGAGAAAATTACTTGTTAAACAGATCAGCTGTGGCTGGAAAAAACATTTACATACTAACAGATGGTGCTGTTCAGACAAAAGAACATTCCCTGACACACTCAACCCACAATGGACTTTGATCACCAGACAATGTGAGGAAGCTCACATTCCGGGATGATTGCTAGGGTGGCCGAATCCACAAACAGACGTGGTCAAATCAGCTAGTCACATGACTAACCTGCTGGGCAACCTGAGTTTTTTGAATTGTACAGACAGTTTGAGAATGAAAAAGACTGTTTGCGCCTGGACTGAGAAGACCTCTCCTGTCTGTTCCCATCTCCTTCTCACAAGCCTCCGAACCCACGGAAGACACATGAACCTCTAGAGAGAAAAATCTACGACATCGAACAAGGTTTAAGAAGAATACTGGGCCCCAACAAAAAGCAAGACCCTACATACAATCAAGGACTGTAAAGCGAGCTTAAAGAACAGTAACCAAAACCATCTTCAGATATCATCTCAAAATTTTCCACTTTATTTCTTCTGCTTTTTTCTGTCTCTATCTGCATGTGTGCATCACGGATGCATGCTAGCGAGGGCACGTTGCATATCTGCAGGCGTTAACCGAATTAGAGTTTTAAGTTTAATAAAGTTCAACCTTTCTTTTTTCAACCAAAGAAAACCTGTTTGGCTGGTTTCTTTGCCTTATAATTGGAAAGCAGTGAACAAGAATTCACCAAGGGGGAACTAAAACACAGTGTGTTAAAAATTAAACCCTATTACGGTAAGACCAGCTGAAGGCTGAGAGGGAACCCTAGACACCTTTCTCACCGGGTCGTAACAGCGTGGAGGAGGCCTCAGACATTGGCATTATTATAACACAGGACCACAGAGGCTGAGGCGCTGCAGTTGCCGACAAGTTTGGAGCTTCACTGCCACTGTGCTACCGTTGAGACACGGCCGACACGGAATTAGCAGCGCAGCAACACAAATACAGATACAGATACACGATAGAGATCGCATTCCAACCCAAATATGTAATCAAAACAGTTTCAGTGGCATTTCTAGGCGCAGCCAAGAAACCACACTGCTTCTATGGCATCCTTCGCTAACTCACACCAGCTTTCAAGTCAACTGGATGGTGACAAGTCAACCAAGGGAGGGGGCAACGTGGAGAGGAAGAGTTTAGGTTTCCATTGATCTCATGCCTTGACTCCAGGGAAAGGCCAACTGGTCGAGGCTGTAAGGTGAATCGTGAAATCCTTTGAGGATTTGAGACAGACATGAAAGGAACATGTGCAGTAGTCAAGTGCACTGCCCAATCCCCTGACAGCACAGCTGTAGAGCATTCCAAGCTGACAGATATTGAACAGGATCTCATATGTGTGTAACCTCAATGTGCCTGGATGGAGATTCATGTTCAAGGAACATCACACCTGGTCTCCATTTATTTTAACAAACCTCTATGAACATTTCATAAAAATATGCCCCATTTCCAAATCCAAGAACTGTCAATTTTCATGTGTTGCCTCATTCATTTCAATTGAAAAAGCAAAGGGTATATTTTTACACAATGTCGTTTGTGGTGGATGAGATTCCCGGTACAACAACTGGCCCATGGTCTCCTTTCAAGGGTCACAGGACTAGTGTCATGGATAATATCGCTCCTTTATTTTGCCAAATTTGATTCTGCTGAATTCCATTTGCATGAAACCATTTGGATTCTAAACAACTGCCATTATGTAATCTGAGGATGAGAGTCTTCAGTTACGTGGATAGATTGGAGAACCTGTGGCTGTTCTATTTAAAGAAGAGAAGTTTGAGACGAGATTTGATAGGGGTGTTCAAAATCATGGGGCTCTGGACAAAGTAGATAGAGAGAAACTGTTCCTTGGTGGAAGGGTCGAGAACCAGAGGGCACCAATTTAAGGTGATTGGCAAAAGAAGCAGCAGCGACATGAGGAAAAATGTTTTTGCACAGCGAGTGGTTAGGATCTGGAATGCACGGTCTGAGAGTGTAGTGGAGGCAGATTCAATCGTGGCTTTCAAAAGGGAATTGGGTAATTATCTGAAGAGAAAAAGTTTGCAGGGCTACAGGGAAAGGGTGGGGGAATAGAACTAGCTGAGTTCTCCTTACAGAGAGTTGGAGCAGACACAATGAGCTGAATGGCCTTTTTCTATACTGTAATCATTCTATGATTCTATTCTATGAAGGAGACTGGTCCACTGTTGTCTGTGGTTTAAAGAGGGGTCACTGTTACCAGAGACCCCTTCCACCATCAAAGAGGTAGCATTGCCATGGGGACCCCTTCCCAAAGGCTGGTTATGTTGTCCAGGATTGGCCTGGAGTCTTTGGGGATTGAAGATTAATCTCCAGAACACTGCTACGAGCAACTCATAATGCCCATAAAAAAAATTGTACGTTTTCTTTTATTGTCTTTGAACACTTCTGTTTATTGGTTATAAAGATATTGGAGAAGGGTAGAAAAATCAGCTGTTTGACTCAGAGTCAAAAGCCATCCAATCAGGTAACAAAGTCTTTTCACTTTCCAATTGGCTGTGGGAAGGCAGTGCATTGCGTCAGTGGCCAATGGTGAGTGTGGGGTAGGGTGGTTGGTGGCAGGAATTCATGTGATGAACCGTCCAGGAATGTATTCAACCAGAGCTGGCAACGCACTTGTCCTCCCTGAATTTTCAACCTGTTCTAAACGGACAGTCAACAGGTCTTTGCAAAGAGGTAGTCTTGCCTTCAGGGTCCTTTTAAAAGTGGAAGGCTTGCCAAGAGTGCCCCTTTGAAAGAGCGAGCCTCGCTAGCAGGTGTCTTCCGTGGCTCTGGTGGTAACACTCTCGCCTCTGAGTCAGACGGTTGTGTGTTCAAATTCCAGAAATGTGAGCACAAATTCTAGGCTGACACAGCTAGGCATGGTATGGCCTAGCCCTCTGTGGTGTCAAAACATTGAGGTCAAGTACAGTGGCTTCAGTGTTTGCTTGGCTGAGACCAGATGGAGAGGGGTTGGTGCTGGAGGGATCCAAACTGGTTTTCTGCGTTGCATGTCACAGAGCACATGTTTACTTTGAGGTGTCAGTAGAACCCCTTTAATCCCATCCATATCGAGATAATCTTCCTTCAGTGCAAGATCAACACACAGCTAAAGCAATACACTTCCAAAGGCAGTAATTCTGAGCATTAACACTACTAACAATATCCTAAGAACAGATTATCTGGTCATTTATCTCATTGCTGTTTGTGGGACCTTGCTGTGCACAAAATGGCTGCTACATTTCCTACATTATAACAATGACTAAACTTCAGAATGTACGTCATGCCTATATGTAGTTGTGAAAGGTAGAATTTATTAATCTTTTCTTCTCCTTCTCTATCTTGTTTGTTTGGTTACGTAACCAATCTGGTCGAGTCTTGGCCTGATGGCTCCTGCCCGCTGTGTGTTAACCTATCATTCCATCTTTAAATAATAAATAAACATTCAGGCTTTTTCCTTTTACAAAAGGTCGGGTCCTGAAGTTGCCTCCTACGCCAGGAGTTAGATATGTACTTTCCCACAATGTGGTCACTCTAGTCTACGGAGCCAGTGAGTAAACTCTTCATCCTTGGCCAAGACTTCAGATAAGACTGTGGATTTGACTGAGGCATTCTCAATATTGCTTGAGGGTTGACAAGCAAGATAGACAAAAACAAATCTCTGAAATGTACGGCCAGATCAAGTAACAAAAAAAGGTCCAATTCCGGAAATCTGAAATTAAAAGAGGAACAACACAGCCGTCCATCAGCATCTGGAAAGAGAATATTTAACGCTGAATCCTTCTCTGCCGAAATGTCAAGTTGCCTTTGTTCTCTGTCAGGTGACAGAGCTGAGGTACATATCAGCCATGAATTGATATAGAATAGTGAGGCAAGCCTGAGGGGCTGAATGGCAAACTCCTCTTCCTAATATTCCCCTTCAGATTGGTCAACTGGCTATTTAGATGCTTTCAAAATCGAAAATTAGCTTTTTTATAGGCTGGAGGACTTTCCTTTTGTTAATACTAACAGATTGCACAAAACGTTCAGAAGCAAAATTATGCTTCACGGAATTGTACAGCCAGAAGGAGGCCATTCGGCCTGACAGGCTTGTGCCAGCACTTTGAAAGAGTTATCCAGCGGCTGGGATTTTGTGTGGCCCCATGCAGTGGGATCGGAGGCGGGGGGAGCACAGAGTGACGGGTGGCAAGGGGCTGGGGGCGGAGGGCCTATTGCCTCCTTGTCACCCGGCGACCTTCCCGGGGGCTGGATAAGCCAACAACGGCCTTCCCACCAGAGGCCATTCGAGGCCATTAAGTGGCCTATTACGGCCAATTAAAGGCCTCTTCCTAATGCTGCTGGAATCTTACCAGTGGAGGATAGGGCCTCCACCACGCGAGGAGGACGCCTTGTAAAATGAGGGTCTATCCTTCTGGGCTTGGGAGGGCGGGGATCCCTCCTCTGTGGGCAATTTTTGACCCACAGAGGACCCCCACCAGGAACAACCTTACCCCCCAGGAACCCTCCCCCTCGACTGCACGACCACCCCCCAACCCCCCCACCCCACTTCACCAGTGCCTTCCGGACTGGCCCCGGCGACCCCGCTTCGCCTACCTCTTCTCCAGAGTTCCAGCGCTGGGCATGGGTCTGAGGCGCTGCCGATACTGCTGAGCTGCCAGCCCGCTGATTGGCCAGCACCTCTTGGAGGCGGGAAAAGAGATGGGATCTTGTCTCCTGAATTTTTGATTTAAAAAGACCAAAGGATCACTATGAGAGGGGGCATGAAATAGCAGAGGTGGGTTTCTTCTCACCTTTCCAGCCCAGCACTGGGAGTCTCACCTCCAGCACAAACTTCAGCCCAGTTAGTCCCACTCACCTCTGTTCTTTCCCCATATCCCTGCAGCTTTTTTTTTTCCTTTTCAAGTATTTATCCAATTTCTTGTTGTAAGCTATCATTGAATTTCCTTCCACTATCCTTCAAGGCAGCGCGTTCCAGATCACAACAACTCGATAGGTAAATTGGCCATTGTAAATTGCCCCTAGTGTAGGTGGTAGGAGAATGGTGGGGATGTGGTAGAGACTATGGGGTTAATGTAGGATTAGTATAAATGGGTGGTTGTTGGTTGGCACAGACTTGGTGGGCCGAAGGGCCTGTTTCAATGCTGTATCTCTATAAAAAAAACTTGCTGTGTAAAAAAAGTTGTTTCCTCATCTTCTCCCATTTCTTTTGGCTGTTATTTTAAATTGTGTCCTTTGGTTACTGACCCTCCTGGCAGTAGACACAGTTTCTCTCTATCTATCCTGTCAAAGCCCCTCATAATTTTGAATACGTCTGTTAAATTTCCCCTTAATCTTCTCTGCTCAAAGGAAAAACACCTCGGCGTCTCTCACATCTCTTAATTTGGGTTCATTATTTCAATAATATAAGAGCAATTAATCTTTTATTGATGATAAGAGATGCATATGCACCCTAATGATATAATTAATAGCAACAATTAAGACATGCCTACTGTACCATAAATAAAAGGATTGCTTCATGAAAAAATAAGGGAGGAGAGGATAATTTATACTACAGTATTGATTTTAAAATTCTTACTCTTCTGTTCAAATTCCTACTTGGCCTCACCCCTCCCTATCTCTGCAACCTCCTCCAACCCTCCATCCCTCTGAAAACTCTTTGTTCCTCCAGATCTGGCCTCTTGAGCACCCCTGACATCCTTCACTCCACCATGAGCAGCTGTGCTGTCAGTTATCTAGGCCGTAAGCTCTGGAATTCGCTCCCGAAACCTCTCCGCCTCTCTACCTCTCTGTCCTGCTTTAAGACGCAGCTTAAAACCTACCTCTTTGGCCAAGCATTTGGTCATCTGCCCTAACATCTCTTGTGGTCAGGTATCAAATTTTGTTTGATTTACGCACTTCTGAAATACCTTGGGGCATGTTTGCTATGTTAAGTGCACTATACAAATGCAAGCTATTGTTGTTATCACTGTCAACAATGGCTTTCACCTTTAAGTGCAACAAGGAGCTCAATAGATTTGGCCCAGTAGTAGCAGTCTCGCATCTGAATCAGAAAGTTGAGTCCAGAGACATGAGCAATATAATCCAGGCTGTCTCCATGTGACTCCAGACCCACAGCAATGTGGTTGACTCTTCCATGCCCTCTGAAATAGCCGAGCAAACCACTCAGTTGTATCTAACTGCCACAAAGTCAATAAAAAGGAATGAAACTGGACGGACCACTCGGCATCCACCTAGGCACCGGAAACGACAACGGCAAACCCAGCATTGTTGACCCTGCAAAGTCCTCCTTACTAACATCTGGGGACTTGTGCCAAAATTGGGAGAGTTGTCCCACAGACTAGTCAAGCAACAGCCTGACATAGTCATACTCACGGAATCATACCTGACAGACAATGTCCCAGACACTGCCATCACCATCCCTGGGTACGTCCTGTCCCACCGGCAGGACAGACCCACCAGAGGTGGTGGCACAGTGGTATACAGTAGGGAGGGAGTTTCCCTGGGAGTCCTCAACATCGACTCCGGACCCCATGATGTCTCGTGGCATCAGGTCAAACATGGACAAGGAAACCTCCTGCTGATTACCACCTACCGCCCTCCCTCAGCTGATGACTCAGTACTCCACCATGTTGAACAGCACTTCGAGGAAGCACTGAGGGTGGTAAGGGCACAGAATGTACTCTGGGTGGGGGACTTCAATGTCCATCACCAAGAGTGGCTCGGTAGCACCACTACTGACCGAGCTGGCCGAGTCCTAAAGGACATAGCTGCTAGACTGGATAGGTGGCAGGTGGTGAGGGGACCAGCAAGAGGGAAAAACTACTTGACCTCGTCCTCACCAATCTGCCTGCTGCAGCTGCATCTGTCCATTACAGTGTTGGTAGGAGTGACCACCGCACAGTCCTTGTGGAGACGAAGTCCCGCCTTCACATTGAGGATACCCTCCATCATGTTGTGTGGCACTATCACTGTGCTAAATGGGACCGATTTTGAACAGATCTAGCAATGCAAAACTGGGCATCCATGAGGCGCTGTGGGCCATCAGCAGCAGCAGAACTGTATACAACCACAATCTGTAACCTCATGGCCCGGCATATTCCCCACTCTACCATTACCACCAAGCCAGGAGAACAACCCTGGTTCAATGAAGAGTGCAGGAGGGCATGCCAGAAGCAGCACCAGGCATACCTCAAAATGAGGTGTCAACCTGGTGAAGCTACAACACAGGACTATCTGCGTGCCAAACTGCGTAAGCAGCATGTGATAGACAGAGCTAAGCGATCCCATAACCAACAGATCAGATCTAAGCTCTGCAGTCCTGCCACATCCAGCCGTGAATGGTGGTGGACAATTAAACAACTAACTGGAGGAGGTGGCTCCACAAATATCCCCATCCTCAATGATGGGGGAGCCCAGCACATCAGTGCGAAAGAAAAGGCTGAAGCAACAATCTTCAGCCAGAAATGCCGAGTTGATGATCCATCTCAGCCTCCTCCTGAAGTCCCCAGCATCACAGATGCCAGACTTCAGCCAATTCGATTCACTCCGCGTGATATCAAGAAACGACTGAAGGCACTGGATTCTGCAAAGGCTATGGGCCCTGACAATATTCTGGCAATAGTACTGAAGACCTGTGCTCCAGAACTTGCCGCGCCCCTAGCCAAGCTGTTCCAGTAGAACTACAACACTGGCATCTCCCTTGCAATGTGGAAAATTGCCCAGGTATGTCCTGTACACAAAAAGCAGGACAAGTCCAACCCGACCAATTACCACCCCATCAGCCTACTCTCAATCATCAGTAAAGTGATGAAAGGTGTCATCAACAGTGCCATCAAGCGGCACTTGCTGATCAATAACCTGCTCAGTGAAGCTCAGTTTGGGTTCCGTCAGGGCCACTCAGCTCCTGACCTCATTACAGCCTTGGTTCAAACATGGACAAAAGAGCTGAATGCAAGAGGTGAGGTGAGAGTGACTGCCCTTGACATCAAGGCAGCATTTGACCGAGTATGGCATCAAGGAGCCTTGATCATCAGCAAAACTGATGTCAATAGGAATCAGGGGGAATGCTCTCCGCTGGTTGGAGTCATACCTAGCGCAAAGGAAGATGGTTTTGGTTGTTGGAGGTCAATCATCTGAGCTCCAGGACATCACTGCAGGAGTTCCTCAGGGTAGTGTCCTAGGCCCAACCATCTTCAGCTGCTTCATCAATGACCTTTCTTCAATCATAAGGTCAGAAATGGGGATGTTCGCTGATGATTGCACAATGTTCAGCATTGGAGAGGATTCTGAGAGACAGGATTTATGATTATTTGGAAAAGCATGGTTTGATTAGAGACAGTCAGCATGGATTTGTGAGGGGCAGGTCATGCCTCACAAGCCTTACTGAATTCTTTGAAGATGTGACAAAACACATTGATGAAGGAAGAGCAGTGGATGTGGTGTATATTGATTTTAGCAAGGCGTTTGATAAGGTTCCCCATGGTAGGCTCATTCAGAAAGTAAGGAGGCATGGAATACAGGGAAATTTGGCTGTCTGGATACAAAATTGGCTGGCCCATAGAAGTCAGAGGGTGGTAGTAGATGGAAAGTATTCAGCATGGAGCTCGGTGACCAGTGGTGTTCCACAAGGATCTGTTCTGGGACCTCTGCTCTTTGTTATTTTTATAAATAACTTGGATGAGGAAGTAGAAGACTGGGTTAGCAAGTTTGCCGATGACACGAAGGTTGCTGGAGTTGTGGATAGTGTGGAAGGCTGTTGTAGGTTGCAACGGGACATTGACAGGATGCAGAGCTGGGCTGAGAAGTGGCAGATGGAGTTCAACCTGGAAAAGTGTGAAGTGATTCATTTTGGAAGGTCGAATTTGAATGCAGAATACAGGCTTAAAGACAGGATTCTTGGTAGTGTGGAGGAACAGAGGGATCTTGGGGTCCATGTCCATAGATCGCTCAAAGTTGCCACCCAAGTTGATAGGGTTGTTAAGAAGGCGTACGGTGTGTTGGCTTTCATTAACAGGGGGATTGAGTTTAAGAGCCGCGAGGTTATGCTGCAGCTCTATAAGGCCCTGGTTCAACCACACTTGGAATATTGTGTTCAGTTCTGGTCGCCTCATTATAGGAAGGATGTGGAAGCTTTAGAGAGGGTGCAGAGGAGATTTACCAGGATGCTGCCTGGACTGGAGGGCATGTCCTACGAAGAAAGATTGAGGGAGCTAGGGCTTTTCTCATTGGAGCGAAGAAGGATGAGAGGTGACTTGATAGAGGGGTACAAGATGATGAGAGGCATAGATAGAGTGGATAGCCAGAGACTTTTTCCCAGGGTGGAAAGGGCTATCACCAGGGGGCATAATTTTAAGGTGATTGGAGGAAGGTTTCGGGGAGATGTCAGAGGTAGGTTCTTTACACAGAGAGTGGTGGGTGCGTGGAATGCACTGCCAGCGGTGGTAGTAGAAGCAGATACATTAGGGACATTTAAGCGACTCTTGGATAGGTACATGGATGATAGTAGAATGAAGGGTAGGTAGTTAGTTTGATCTTAGAGTAGGTTAAAGGTTCGGCACAACATCGTGGGCCGAAGGGCCTGTACTGTGCTGTGCTGTTCTATGTTCTATGTTCTATGTTCATTCGTGACTCCTCAGATACTGAAGCAGTCCATGTAGAAATGCAGCAAGACCTAGACAATATCCAGGCTTGGGCTGTTAAGTGGCAAGTAACATTTGCGCTACACAAGTCCCAGGCAATGACCATCTCCAACAAGAGAGAATCTAACCATCTCCCCTTGACATTCAACGGCATTACCATTGCTGAATCCCCCACTATCAACATCCTAAGGGCTACCATTGACCAGAAACTGAACTGGAGTAGCCATATAAATACCGTGTCTACAAGAGATGGTCAGAGGCTAGGAATCCTGAGGCGAGTAACTCACCTCCTGACTCCCCAAAGCCTGTCCACCATCGACAAGGCACAAGTCCTAGGTAGGTGGCAGGGAATATGGGATTACTGTAGGGTTAGTATAAATGGGCGGTTCTTGGTCGGCACAGACTTGGTGGGCCGAAGGGCCTGTTTCAGTGCTGTATCTCTAATTTAAAAAAAAGTCAGGAATGTGATGGAATACTCTCCACTTTCCTGGATGGGTACGGCTCCAACAACACTCAAGAAGCTCGACACCATCCAGGACAAAACAGCCCGCTTGATTGGCACCCCATCTACAAACATTCACTCCCTCCACCACCGACGTACAGTGGCAGCAGTGTGTACCATCTACAAGATGCACTGCAGCAATGCACCAAGTCTCCTTAGACAGCACCTTCCAAACCTGCGACCTCGACCAACTGGAAGGACAAGGGCAGCAAATGCATGGGAACACCACCACCTGCAAGTTCCTCTCCAAGTCACACACTAACCTGACTTGGAACTATATCACCGTCACTGTCGCTGGGTCAAAATCCTGGAACTCCCTTCCTAACTGCACAATGGGTATACCTACCCCACTTGGACTGCAGCGGTTCAAGTAGGCAGCTCACCACCACCTTATCAAGGGGAATTAGGGATGGGCAATAAATGCTGGCCTGGCCAGCGACACCCAAATCCCGTGAATGAATTTTTAAAAAACACTGTTGTGCTCACTCTTGGTCAGGGTACGCGATATGAATGTGATGGGCTTCTCTTGACCATCATCCAGCATGACTCCATAGTTTGAAGTGTCACATGCTAGTTTCGGGTTATGATTTGTGTTGTAATGACTGAGTAATGCATCACTGGTCAAGCTTCTCTTACATGCATCATTAGTTTTAGATCATTCCCATTTCACATCTTTTTTCAATTACTCATGTAGTAGAGCTGGCACCATTGCAAACTCAGGCAGAAATCGCGAGTAGTATTGAACCAAAAAATCTAAGCTCAGACACATCTTTTGGCTTTGGGACATTGACTATTGCCTCTAGCTTCTCTTTCACTGGCTGTAGTCCTTTTTCATTGATTTTCAAGTCATGGTACACTACCTCAGATTGCACGAAGGCACACTTGCCCTTTTCCAGCTTTACATTGTGATCACTGAACCTTTTTAACAGCTTTATTCAACACTTGAAAATTCTCTTCCTCTGTTACAGTTGCAATCAACACATCATCCTGATTACACAAGCAATATGACATTCCTTACAAAATTATATCCATTGTAACTAGGAAATTTTTTGGAGAAGACTTCAGAGCATTGAACAGCTTCATGTAGGAGTCTAACCCTATGTGTGTGTTTATCGTGAGATACTGCTGACTTTCTTGATCCATATTGAGCTGTGCATAAGCATGGGACAAATACAACCTCATGAATCGCTTGGATCCCGCTAACTCTGCATACAAATCTTGGGAGGTTGGTAGTTGATACTACTCATCATCCACTGCCTGGTTGATTGTGACTTTGTCGTCCCCGCACAGTCTTAAGGTTTTGTCTGACTTAGGCACTACTACAATTGGGATTGCCCAATCACTATGATCAGATTTCATGAGCACACTGTTCCTCTGTAGCTTCTTAAGCTCCTCTTCACCCTGGGTTTGGAGAGCATAAGGAACCATCCTAGCCTTGCAATATACTGGTTTTGTATCAGACCTGATTTGGACATGCACTTTCAGACCGATTATACCTTCATAGCTGTCCTGAAAAATGTTGCTGTAACTATTCAATAGCTGATCGAGCTTCTTGGTCGTCTCAACTTGGAAAATATGCTTCCAGTCTAACTTAAGTTTGTGAAGCCAGTCTTGGCCCATTAACATTGATTTGTTGACATATACCACCACAACAATGGGTAACTTGAAGGACTTGTCCTTACATCTGATATTGTACTCCATTTGTCTGCATGTTTCTAGTACCTCAGCAGAGTAGGTTCTCGACTGAACTGTGCTCTCAGTTAGAGGTACATCACTGAATTTGCTCTTGTATGTGTCTCTTCTCATAATGGAGCAATCTGCAGCTGTACTGGTGCATGTGCTAATGTACTTTGAATTACCAACACCTTTGTATAAAAGTCTCTGTCATTTGAGAGATTGCTAGTAGTACAAATATACATCCCGAGCTCCACTTCGCTTAGGCACTTTGGATTTACTTCAAGATTGTGAACTCCACCCTTGTGTCGTCGCTGCTTTCCATTACCACTGGAATGAGTTTCCTTTCCTGCTTTAGCCTTCGCTCAGTAAGCAGCTGCAATATGGCCTTTCTTTTCGCAATTAAAGCACCTGGCATTTCTGTACTGACATGCCTTTGCTGTGATTGCCCTTACAGTGATAACGAGACACTGAACCACTTTAGGCTTGGCAGAAGCTGTATGAGTCACTTGCTTAGGATGAAATTGATGAGCTTTCTTTGATGCCATCTCAAAGGGAAGAGCAATCTTACACACTAGCTCAAATGTAAGATTTTGTGTGTTCAGTAACTTCAATTAGATTATTTTGTCCACCAATCGACACACAAATCTGCCTCGTAATGCATGGTCTAAGAACGTGCCAATGTTGTAATGTAGTGATAAGTTCTTCAGTGTCACAATGTACTCACCAACCATTTCACTACTTTTCTGATTTCTGGATTCAAATTTGTGGCTTTCCACTATCCCGAGTAACTTAGGGCTGAAATGCTTCCCCAACTTGGTAATGATTTTTTTGAATGGAACATCTTTTGCCTTGTTGGGAGCAGGACCGTTTATTAGTGTGCCATACATTCTCGGCCAATTTCCATTAACAAAATTGCCTTATTCGGAGTCTTAACCTCTTCCCTTTCAGCTTCAAGTTCCAAAATGTTACTGGCTCTGAAAAACATGTCCATTCTTTCAATAAACAAAATGAATGATTCTCGAGCTCTCTCATATGTTCCCAACCTTCTCATTTATCCTGTGAGCGCAGCCATATTGTCCCATTTCCAAATTCAATAGTGACAGCTTAAACACTTCACTGAGGTCGTCCATGGCAGTGATACAGATTCTCACGCAGGCACGTTGTTGGTGCGAGGCAGACGAGATTCAACACGAGTGTTCACAATAAAGCATCTCAATAAGTCAGTTTAGGTGGACCAAACGCATCCAAAATCAGTCCAGTCGAAGGTTGAAAATGCCCTCTTAATCAGATGTGAGATTTTAATTAGATGCACATTAGGACTCTGCGGCAGCCCCTTTGACTGAGGAGACAGTTCCACTGTCTGGCACAATCTGTGAAAATCCTAGTTCTCCCTCTCCTTTTCTGGGATTGGAGTCTTCTTCTTGGAAGCCAGTTCCAAGAGACTAGTGACAGGGCCTAGGCTACTCTAAACAACATTGCAGAACTATGACTGCACAATAGCAGGAAGGGTGAGACTCTGCACAATCTGCTGAAATCTCTGTCATCCAAATGGGCAGATCTCTGGGAGCTGCCGGGTCCTGTTCACTGCGGTCTATGCTGCCGTTCTCTGCCAATATTTATGGACCTTGACCTCATCCTCATTGCCAAAATTTGTTATATATCGGATGGCACTAACAGAGAAGACAGAATCCAAATGTGGCCAGTTCAAATGCTGTTAGAATGTCATTGCATCATTGTGTACTACACATGCTCTGACATCATATCACATAAACATTCCCAGAGCCAGCAATCAGCAAAATCAATTGATCTGCTGAGAACTTCATTGCTGATTAACCAGTCTGGCCCCGAGGAGATATTTGACTAGGGGAAGGAGGTGCTCTTTGGCCTCTTTCTTTTCTGTTCTGCCTTTTCAGCCTCCACGGTACAGGGGAAGAAGCTGATTGGCAAATAACTGGTAAGTTATTCAACTTATTATATCAGCAATAATGTTTTTGTAAAGCTAAGGTATGGTGGGGCAGCTCAACCGAGTGGAATGTGCCTCCTGTGGTATGTGAGAAGTCGTGTCCTTGACAAACACATCTGCAGGAAGTGTCATCTGCTGCAGAAGCTTGAGCTCCGGGTTTCAGAACTTGAGTGACGACTGGAGTCACTGTTGCGCAGCCACGAGGCAGAGAACTACATGGATAGCACTTTTCAGGAGGAAGTCACCCTGGAGCTTAAGAGAGCACAGACAGAGAGGGACTGGGCGGCTGCCAGACAGACAAGATGGTCAAGGCAGGTAGTGCAGGAGTCCCCGAAGGGCATCCCATTTTCTAACCAGTATTCAGTTCTGAGTACTGATGGGAGAGAGGGTTCCTCTGGAGAGTGCAGTGAGAGTCATGACCAGAGCACCATGGGTGGCTCAGCTATGCAGGGAGGAAGGAGAAAAGACAAGAGAGCAATAGTGGTATGGAATTCTATAATTTGGGGAACAGACTGGCGTTCCTATGGTCGCAGATGTGATTCCAGGATGGTATTTTGCCTCCCTGGTGCAAGGGTCATGGATATCACTAAGTGGCTACAGAGCATTTTGGAGGGCGAGGGTGAACAGCCGGAGGTCGTGGTCCACATTGGTGCCAACGATATAGGAAGAAAGAGGGATGAGGTCCTGCACGCTGAGTTTAGGGAGTTAGAAACAAGATTAGCAAGCAGGACCTCAAAGGTAGTAATCTCCAGATTACTCCCAAGGCCTCGTGCTACTGAGTATAGAAATAGGAAAATACACCAGATGAATGCTAGAGAGTGGTGCAGGAGGGAGGGCTTCAAAGTTCTGGGGCATTGGGACTGGTTCTGCGTAAGGTGGGACCTATACAAGCCGGACGGTCTACACCTGAATAGGACTGGGATAAATATCCTTGCAGGAAAGTTTGCTAGTGCTGTTGGGGATGGTTTCAACTAGTTTGGCAGGGGGATGGGAACCTGAGGGCAGTTTCAGATCGGACAATTTCAGGGTAGGGAACGGGAGGCAGAAAATTAGCGTGTGACTCTGAAAGACGGAAGAAGCAAAGGTTAATGAGTATGCAGCATAGGAATTTGGCAGTGTTAAAGGGTATTTATTTATTTAAATGCAAGGAATATAGTAAATAAAGCTGAGGGCACAGAGAGACACATGGCCACATGATATCATTGCTATAACGAAACTTGGCTTAAAGAGAGGCAAGATTGGCAGCTCAACATCTCTGGATGTAGAGTTTTCAGGCAGGATGGAGAGGGGGATTAAAAAGGAGGGGGGGGTGGCATTATTAGTAAAGGAATCAATAACAGCTTTGAGGAGGGAGGATATGCTAAATGAATCATCAAACAAGGCCATATGGGTTAAGCTCAGAAATAAAAATGAGCAGCCACACTACTAGGAGTGTACTATAAGCCCCAAATAGTGAGAGGGGGACAGAAGAACAAATATGTCGGCAAATTTCTGCGCGCAAAATCGATAGGGCCATAATAGTTGGGAATTTCAACTACCCTCATATCAACTGGGTTACAAACAGTGTGAAGGGCACAGGGGGCACAAAATTCTTGAACTACGTTCAAGGGAACTTTTTAGCCAGCACATAACAAGCCCGACAAGAGGGGGCGCAGTTCTAGATTTAGTCTTCGGTAATGAGGCTGGGAAAGTGGACGAAGTAACAGTGGGTGACCATTTTGGACATAGTGACCATAATACAGTAAATTTTAGCATAATCCTGGAAAAGGACAAAGATAAAACAGCAGTAAAAGTTCTAAATTGGGGGAATGCAAATTTGACGAAACTGAGAGGTAACCTGGCAAAAGTGGACTGGATACAGCTACTTGAAGGAAAATCAGTGGCAAACCAGTGGGAGGCATTCAAAAGCAAGATACTACAGGCACAGTGTAGGCATGTCCCCACAAAGATAAAGGCTGGTATGGCCAAATCTAGAGCCCCCTGGTTATCTAGAAGCTTACAGGGGAAGTTGAAGCAGAAAAAGAAAGTTTATGACGATCACAAAAAACTTAATATTTTAAAAAGCCTAGTGGAGTATAGAAAGTACGGGGGTGAAGTAAAAAGGGAAATTAGAAAAGCCAAGAGAGGACATGAAAAATTATTGGCAGGTAAAATGAAGGAAAACCCGAAGATGTTTTATCAGTACATTAAGAGCAAGAGGATAACTAAGGAAAGGGTAGGGCCTATCAGAGATGTACAAGTGAACTTATATGTGGATGCAGAAGATGTGGTCAGGGTTCTTAATGAGTTTTTTGTCTCTGTATACACAAAGGAGAGGGTTGATGTAGACATTGTAGTAAAAGAGGAGGAGTGTGAAATATTGGATACAATAGGCATAATGAGAGAGGAAGCACTAGAGGGTCTGACATCCTTGAAAGTGGATAAATCACCTGGGCTGGAAGGATTGCATCCCAGGTTGTTAGAGGAAGCCAGGGAGGAAATAACGGATGCGCTGAGGATCATCTTCAAATCCTCACTAGATTTGGGAGAGGTGCCAGACACTTGGAGATCTGCGAACGTTGTACCATTGTTTAAAAAGGGTGCGAGAGATAGGCCAAATAATTATAGGCCGGTCAGTCTGACCTCGGTGCTGGGTAAATTATTAGAATTAATTCTGAGGGACAGGATAAACTGCCTCTTAGAAAGGCACGGATTAATCAGGGATAGTCAGCATGGATTTGTTAAAAGAAGGTCATGTCTTACTGACTTGATTGAGTATTTTGAGGAGGTGACAAGGAGGATTGATGAGGGTAGTGCAGTGGATGTGGTCTACATGGATTTTAGTAAGGCATTTGACAAGGTCCCACATGGCAGACTGGTCAGTAAAATTAAAGCCTATGGGATACAGGGGAATGTGGCAGGTTGGATCCAGAATTGGCTCAGTGACAGGAAACAAAGGGTAGTAGTGGACGGATGGTTTTGCGAATGGAAAGCTGTTTCCAGTGGCGTTCCAAAGGTCTCAGTGTTGGGTCCCTTGCTGTTTGTAGTATATATTGATGATTTGGACTTAAATGCGGGAGGCATAATTGGGAAATTTGCTGATGACACAAAAATTGGCTGTGTAGATGATAGTGAAGAGGATAGCTGTAGACTCCAGAATGAAATCAATGGTTTGGTTGAGAGGGTGGAAAAGTGGCAAATGAAATTCAATCTAGAGAAGTGTGAGGTAATGCATTTGGGGAAGGCAAACAAAGTGAGGGAATGCATAATAAATGGGAGGATATTGAGATGGGTGGAAGAAGTGAGAGACCTTGGAGTGCATGTCCACAGGTTCCTGAAGGTGGCAGGACAGGTAGATAGAGTAGTGAAGAAGGCATATGGAATGCTTTCCTTTATTGGCTGAGGTATGGAATACAAAAGCAGGGATGTAATGCTGGAACTGTATAAAATGCTGGTTAGGCCACAGCTGGAGTATTGCACACAGTTCTGGTCACCACATTACAGGAAGGAGATAATTGCTCTGGAGAGAGTACAGAGGAGATTTACAAGAATGTTGCCAGGGCTGGAAAGTTGCAGCTATGAGGAAAGATTGGATAGGCTAGGCTTGTTTTCCTTAGAACAGAGTAGGCTGAGGGGTGACTTAATAGAGATGTACAAAATTATGAGGGGCCTAGATAGAGTAGACAGGAAGGACCTGTTTCCCCTAGCGGAGAGGTCAATCAGCAGGGGGCACAGATTCAAGTTGATAGATAGAAGAATTAGAGGGGACATGCGGAAAAACTTTTTCACCCAGAGGGCAGTGGGTGTCTGGAATTCACTGCCAGGAGTGGTGGTGGAGGCAGAAACCCTCAACTCATTTAAAAGGTACCTGGACATGCACCTGAAATGCTGTAACCTGCAAGGCTATGGAACAAATGCTGGAAGGTGGGATTAGATTGGGTGGCTAGTTTTTTCAGCCAGCATGGACACGATGGGCTGAATGGCCTTCTGTGCCATAACTTTTCTATGGTTCTATAGAATGCTGTTAAATTTCTCCATTATTATTAATTATTAGATTTTTTAAAAGAATTTTTAAAGATTTTTAATAAAATTTTGTGGTATTTCAGCTTCTACCTTGACACCATGTTTATGTCCCAATCGTCATTTGGCTCTCTGCAAAAAAATTTTAAGTAATTTAATTATTAATGCTTTTCATTTCCTGGTTGGTTGTCTGTGAGAATTCTTTAATGTGATTGGCTGTTTGTACAGCTTGAGGCCATCACTGCAGCATGGCACTAGGAATCCCCATTTAAGAACGCTACAATCAATTGCACATTGAGAGATTTAAAGCTCTTGCCACAGAGATCACTCAGTCTCTCAGTGAAGCCTTCTGCAGGGTTACTGACGAGTGTCCTAGCTTCATTGCTGACCACAAACTCCGGGCCATTATATAGAGAGAAGCCAGAACTGCTCATCAGAGTGTGGTGAGTTGCAGTGCCTCACTGTTGACAAGAGAGGGCGACATTATCCATGTTTTTTTTCGTCCTCATTGCAAAACCCTGAGGCCTTGTCTGACCTCCACAAGTACACCATGTTCCTTACCTGGATTAAATTAGCTGCAGTAAATAAGCATTAATGACAAAACATCAAACTAAAAGTTCTTTTGAGGAAAGAATTTGCATTTATATAGAACCTTTCATCACCTCAGGACACCCAAAGCACTTCACAGCCAATGAAGTGTAGCCACTGTGGTAATGTAGGAAATGCACCAGCTAATCTGAATACAGCAAAATCCCATAAACAGGAATGTGATAATTGGCCATATTATCTGTTCGAGTTATGTTGTTTGAGGGATACATATTGACCAGGAAACATGGGAGTGCTCCACTGCTCTTCTTCAAAATATTGCCATGTGATCTTATACATCTATTTGGGAGAACAGATGGGGTCTCAGTGCAGCTTCTTCTTCTTGGCCTCCTTGTCTCGAGAGACAATGGGTCAGCGCCTGGAGATGGTCAGTGGTTTGTGGAGCAGCGCCTGGAGTGGCTATAAAGGCCAATTCTAGAGTGACACACTCTTCCACAGGCATTGCAGATAAAATTCATTGTCGGGGCTGTTACACAGATGGCTCTCTCCTTGCACTTCTGTCTTTTTTCTTGCCAACTGCACCACTCTTTAGCCCTGCCTTTATGGCTGCCCGCCAGCTCTGGCGATCACTGGCAACTGACTCCCACGACTTGTGATCAATGTCACAGGACTTCATGTTGCATTTGCAGACGTCTTTAAAGCGGAGACATGGACGGCCGGTGGGTCTGATACCAGTGGCGAGCTCGCTGTACAATGCGTCCTTGGGGATCCTGCCATCTTCCATGCGGCTCACATGGCCAAGCCACCTCAATCGCCGCTGACTCAGTAGTGTGTATATGCTGGGGATGTTGGCTGCCTCAAGGACTTCTGTGTTGGAGATACGGTCCTACCACCTGATGCCAAGGATTCTCCGGAGGCAGCGAACATGGAATGAGTTGAGACGTCACTCTTGGCTGACATACGTTGTCCAGGCCTTGCTGCTGTAGAGCAGGGTACTGAGGACACAGGCTTGATACACTCGGACTTTTGTGTTCCGTGTCAGTGCACCATTTTCCCACACTCTCTTGGCCAGTCTGGACATAGCAGCGGACGCCTTTCCCATGCGTTTGTTGATTTCTGCATCACCAGGTTACTGGTGATAGTTGAGCCTAGGTAGGTGAACTCTTGAACCACTTCCAGAGCGTGGTCGCCGATATTGATGGATGGAGCATTTTTGACAACCTGTCCCATGATGTTCGTTTTCTTGAGGCTGATGGTTAGGCCAAATTCGTTGCAGGCAGCTGCAATCCTGTCGATGAGTCTCTGCAGACACTCTTCAGTGTGAGATGTTAATGCAGCATCGTCAGCAAAGAGGAGTTCCCTGATGAGGACTTTCCGTACTTTGGACTTCGCTCTTAGACGGGCAAGGTTGAACAACCTGCCCCCTGATCTTGTGTGGAGGAAAATTCCTTCTTCTGAAGACTTGAACGCATGTGAGAGCAGCAGGGAGAAGAAGATCCCAAACAGTGTAGGTGTGAGAACACAGCCCTGTTTCACGCCACTCAGGATTGGAAAGGGGTCTGATGAGGCACCACTATGCTGAATTGTGCCTTTCATATTGTCATGGAATGAGGTGATGATACTTAGTAGCGTTGGTGGGCATCCGATCTTTTCTGGTAGTCTGAAGAGACCACGTCTGCTGACGAGGTCAAAGGCTTTGGTGAGATCTATGAAAGCAACGTAGAGGGGCATTTGTTATTCGCGGCATTTCTCCTGTAGCTGGTGAAGGGAGAATAGCATGTCAATGGTGGATCTCTCTGCTCGAAAGCCGCGCTGTGCCTCAGGTTAGACACACTCAGCCAGCTTCTGGAGTCTGTTTAAAATGACTCGAGTGAAGACTTTCCCCACTATGCTGAGCAGGGAGATTCCACGGTAGTTGTTGTAGTCACCGCGGTCACCCTTGTTCTTATAGAGGGTGATGATATTGGCATCGCGTATATCCTGTGGTACTGCTCCCTCGTCCCAGCACAGGGAAAGCAGTTCGTAGAGTGCTGAAAGTATAGCAGGCTTGGCACTCTTGATTATTTCAGGGGTAATGCCGTCCTTCCCAGGGGCTTTTCCACGGGCTAGAGAATCAACAGCCCATCTTTCTCGGCATCACCTCTGACAGTGCAGCACTTCTTTAGTACTGCACTGAGTGTATCAACCTGGATTTTGTGCTGAAGTCTGGAGTGGGGCTTGAATCCATGTTCGTCTGACTCAGAAGTGAGAGTGCTACCACTGCTGGCACTTTATGCTTGAATTATATCCCTCTCCTTCTACAGCAGAACCATTTTAAGTGTTTTAGTTCCCTCCTCCATCAACTACCAGAATCCCACACAACAGCAATAATGATAACTCTCACAATGTTCCGTGTGGGAGGGGGGAGGGGAGTCCAAGTCAGAACCTTGAAGTAATGTCGATTCTGGGCTGAGAGCTACATTGCACCAATGCGCTGAGACACTGTGTGTATTCTCAATCTGTAGCTGCGTGCACAGAACCGTAACAATAGTCTGTACATATACAGCACCATTAACATAGTTAATTATCCCGAGGTGCTTGGCAGGAGCATTATCAAACAAAACCTGACACCAAACCACATGAGGAGATATTAGGTCAGATGACCAAAGGCATCTAAGAGGTAGGTTTTAATCAGTGTCTTCAAGGAGGAAAGAGAGGTAGAGAGGCAGAGAGTGTACGGAGGGAATTCCAGAGCTTCGAAACATGAATAACAACTTGCATTTATTTCGCTCCATCTACACAGTAAAACATCCCAAGGCGATTCACAGGAGCAAAAATCCAACAACAATTGTCAGTGAACTACACCAGGAAATATTGGGCACAGAAGCAGCTTACTAAAATCTCCAAGTGTTTACCTAATTCTCTCTTAAATGCCTTGAATGCCTTGTCTTCAATTACCACTTGTGGCACTGTGGTCCCTACTCTAACAGCATACTCCCTTTTGTGTTTAAAGTCTATGGCCTCTTGTTAGCAATTCACTCTTTTTGAACATGTCTGTTAGATGTCCCTGACCCTCTCTGCTATAGTGAATGCAACCCAATCTTTTTTTTTTGAAAGTCTCTCTTCATAGCTTCATCCTCTCATCCTTGGTATAATCCCGGTGAGTGTACATTGTACCTTTTCCACAGTTCTAATGTCCTTGCTATAATGGATGTCAGGATACTCTAACTAATACCTTCCACTGATTCATTATCACCTCCTTGTATTTTGATGTAATGTGCAAAGTCCCAGATTCCGATTCACAATTTTTATGTTTTTTCCCACCTGCAAGCCTGCTTTTAAACATCTCTGTCCCTAGATGGCTCTGCTTCTCCATTGAAAACTTTACTGGGCAGGGACCATTTCTGTTCCCTGTATTTTTCACCAAAAATCTGCTCCTTCACAGTCACCTACTTTGAATTGCATTGGTCACATAACTGCCCAATCCCTCAATCGCTGTTATGTTATATTTAATTTCTTCCGTGGCCTCACCCCTTCCTATCTCTGTAGCCTCCTCCAATCTTAAAACCCTTCAAAGATCTCTGCACTCTTCTGGCCACTTGCACACTCCCCACTTCTTTCACTCCGCCATTGACAGCCATGCCTTCGGCTGCCTAGGCCCTAAGCTCTGCAATTCCCTCCCTAAACCTCTCGCCTCTCTACCTTTAAGTTTCTACTTAAACCCCCCCTGTTTGAGCGAGTGTTGGTCGCTGGTCCTAATATCACCTCCTTTGGCTCAATGTCAATTTGTGCCTGATTTATGTTTCTGTGGCGTACCTACGTTGAAGGCACTATATGAATACAAGTTGTTGGTGTTGTTGTTGTTGGCGATGCCGTTTAAGTTGATCTCATCGGGAGATTGTTGTATTTTTCACTCTATCACTCTATACACACGTCCAAAAACACTGATATCATGGAGGTTCCAATACAGATGCCCTGTGCACAGTGCCGGCTAAAGCTTAAAAATGAAACAAAATATTGCAGATGCTGGAAACCTGAGGTTAAAAACAGAAAATGCCAGAAGCACTCAGCAGGTCAGGCAGCCGGGTTACTGTTTCAGATCAGTGACCCTTTCGTCAGAACTAGAAGATGTTAAAGGTTTAACAGTCTTTCAGCAAGTAGCAAGGCAGGGAAATGGGGGGGGGGGGGGGGGGGAAGGGGAGAAAGAACAAAGGGGAAGGGCTGTGATAGATAGGGTAGAAGGCAGGAGAGATTAAGTAACCACAAGGATGAGGATGCGAGGCAAAAGTGGGTGGCAATGAGGCAATTAAAGGAATAAAAGTTGGGTCTAGAGGGAAGTGTAGATTGTTACAGCAGAATAGCAGAGGGGCAGGGATGCCTGGAAAACCTGGGAAAGTGGAGAAGCCTCCTGTAGCATGGGAATGAGGAGGAGGAAGGCAAGACCCAGCAACTCGCCCGACTTGGGAATGAGACGAATTAGTCCTGTTAACGAGCTCGTTCAGGATCAGTTTGGGATTATGGCCGGGCCGGGCGGGTTCGGAGCTGGATCAGGGACAGACAGGGTGCATGGAGGCAATAACACAGTGGGAAGCCAGTCATGGACGCACCATTAACTGAGGTGGGCCCATAACAAGGAGCACGGCTGAGAGAGGCACTCAGCCATTAACACACAGGTGCCATCGGGTCTGTAGAGGTCAGGGGGAGGGCTATCTGTATGCGCTTGGGCAGTTCAGGGGTCATGACCCACTTGGCATCACAGGGACATAAGAAGGGGGTTAGGGTTCCAGACATTATTGTGAATCCAGCTGAGCACAACTCAAGCAACAGCTGGTGTTGGCAGCACAATTCTCAGATTTTGGGTCCAATGGCGATGAGGATCAGCATCCTGAGCAGCAGAGGCAGAACCCCGGGCATGAGGAGGGCAGAGGAGAGGGACAAGGGAGCGGAGGCCATACCCTCAGCATAGGGCGTACTGCTGAAGATGGAGCAACCTGAACATGTCGAAGAACCAGTGTCTCAGGATTCAGTACCTATCCAGGTCGATAGTCACTATTGCAGAAGACTTCACACATCATAGCACTGCTGGCCATGCCCTTCCTATAGCCGTCAAAGCCACTGTGGCCTTGAACCTCTTCACTTTTGGCTCCTTCCACTGCTCTGCCCAATGTGGTGCCCTCCACTCTCGGCCTCTTCTACTCAGTTCTCACCCTTGTGGCCTCAGCTGAGGTGCAGGCAGCCTGCTCACATGTCTCTGCTTGTGGCTGAAATGCCCATGGCAGCCATCCTCGTCGTAGAGCAGCCAGTGGGGGTACCTGCAGAGACTGCTGCGCCAGCGACAATGCTGGGACAGCCTCTGTCACAGGGCCCTATTGCATGGGTGGTTCCTCAGCCAGAGGGGCCGAGGAGGCCGCTGATGATGATGGCACCCCATGAGGGGTGGCTGCCTCGTCCTCCTTGGTGTCTGCATCAGCCCTTGACTAATTCTCTGGATAGCTGGAAGGGAGAATTGGCTGGGGAGCAACTGGCATCCACTCCAAATATCTTTGCGCCACCAGTGCCAATAACCGTGTATTCTACAGAGTGTTACATGCAATCTGTGCATGTCAGTGCACTGCTCCTACTTCCAGTCCAAGTGCTGCCACATATGGTTTTCCATGAGATTGGCCACTCTCTCAAAGGAGGAGCTCATGTGTTCAAAGCCCTGAGGCAGGGTCGTGATCATGAGCTGGATGGTCTCCTCCATTCTCAGCCCATGACCCCGCACTGCCTCAGGGAACTTGAACATGTGGGTACACATCTGTTGCTGCTGATCGAATAGAGCCTCCATTCTTGTGACTCCTGAGGCCCCGCATCTGGACCCAGCTGACCATGGCTATGCCTTAACATCCTCTGAGGGGGACTGCCCACAGCTGCCTCCACCTCTCTCACCACCTCCTGCACAGTAATGCTGTGCTCTTCACCCAGTGCCACCCCATTTAAGAGCATGCAAGCAGCCACCAATGTGACTCCATCTGTGCTGGTGTAGGGAGCGCCTGTAAGATGTGACGGTGCTGTCTCTGCTGTCTCACTTTCTTCCAATAGCCCCGGTGCCGTGAAGGGACTCAGGAGTTCCTGACCAATGCCAGCGGCTCATCGTCATAAGAAGCTGTAGTGCTGGGCATTGCTGAGTGGTCAGTAGGTACCCTGGCACACATTCCTCCCATGTTCAGGAGCAGCATGCACCCTCAGGCTTCTCAGCTGCTGTGTCCCAGGAGCCTGTCATCAGGAAGTGTCATTGCCAGAGTGAAGAAGGTCGTTGAACTTGGATGGTACTGGATCCAGTTCTTCCAAACCACAATTCGGCTGCTTCTGCTGTTTCTGCGGCTTCATGCCAGCTTTGTTAGGCTGGGTGACCTCCTCCTTCCACCCTCCGGAAAGAGGACCTCCCTCCTGTCCCTCACAGCTTCCAGGAGGACCTCAAGACTTGCATCTGGAAAGCGAAGGGGCAACTCTGCCTCGGTGCCACGTCTCAGCCTCTCCTCCTGACTCCCTGTTTCCTGCATCTACTCTATCAAACCGCAGCCGCAGTAATGGTTGCCATGATGCACTTGCAAAGTCCCACCCCCCTCCCGCACCTGCTGCCACTTATTGGCCGCGCAATCCGCCCTCCAGCCAATCAGCAACTCACTTCCATGAAAATCACAAGTTGTGACTACTTCCCCGCACCCCGGGGTGGGTCGGGACCCAGGAACAGTCCGACGTTGGTTTCCCAACCTCGGAGGAGAAATCCTGCCCTCTGTCCCTGTCCTTTATCCATGGCACAACTTAATCTGACATATTAAGTGGAATCATCTTTGCAAGTGTCTTGCATGCCACATTATCAAATGACTTTTGAAAGTCTAACATCTGCTGCAGTCCCATTGTCCAGATGCACGATAATTTGATTAAATTAGTCCAGCATAACCCGTACTTTAACAATCCATGCAGACTGTCCCTTATCTGCTCAGACTTTTCCAAATGGTCACTGATAACACAAAACTTGGAAGTATTGTGAACTGTGAGAAGGATACTGATAAACCTCAAGAGGACCCAGACAGGCTGGTATCTTAGGCGGACAAGCGGCAGATGAAATTTAATGCAGAAAAGTGTGAAGTGGTTCAGTTTGGTTGGAAGAAGGAGGAGATGCAAAAGAAAATAAAGGGTACAATTCCAAAGCGGGTGCTGGAGCAAAGGGCCCTAGGTGTATATGTGCACAAAATCATTGCAGGGTAGGTTGAGAAATCGATTAATAAAGCATATGGAACCCTGGGTTTCAGAAAAACAAGCCAGTTATGATAAACCTGTATAAAACACTGGTCCGTCCGCAATTGGAGAATTGTGTCCAGTTCTGGGGGCACCACACTTTCGGAAGGATGTTAAGGCATTGGAGGGAATGCAGAAAAGATTCATGAGAATGGTTCCAGGAATGAGGAACTTCAGTTATGTGGATAGGTTGGAGAAGCTGGGTCTGTTCCCCTTGGAGAAGAGAAGATCACGAGGAGATTTTATAGGGGTGTTCAAAATCACGAGGGACCTGGACAGAGTAGCTAGGGAGGAACTGTTCCCATTGGCTGAAGGATCCAGAAGCAGAGGATTTAAGGTAATTGGCAAAAGAAGCAACTGCGATATGAGGAAAAACTTGTTACGTGAGTGGTTAGGATCTGGAATGCACTGAGAGTGTGGTGGAGGCAGATTCTTCTGAAGAGAAAAGAATTTGCAGGGCTACAGGGAAAGTTCAGGGAGCGGGACTATGTGTATTGCTCTTGCAGAGAGCTGACATGGACATGATGGGCTGAACGGCCTCATTCTGTGCATTAACCATTCTATGAATCTATGATTCTATAATCTCCATAATCTATAATTCAGTCACCCTCTTGGCTACAGGGTCACATGATCCAAGTAGAAGGGCTATAAGATGGACAATCCTCAGAGAATGTGGACGTTTAATGAAAATTGAAATGACTCTTCTACTGCTGTCACCAGGCTTGTGGGCCATACCTATCTCTCCATCGTTGATGCCCAATGGCTGTGCCACCCTGCCAATCTCCAAGGCATCCTCATCCAATGTGGTCAGGGTGGCTTTGGATGCAGGTCCACTCCCCCACCACCCCCCCCAACCACCGGTTCTCTGCCTCTCCCTGGAGTGGTGTGCTCTCTTCTGCTATGAGAGAAAGCAGAGAGTTTTGTGTGTGAGAAGTGGAATGTGTGGAGAGGATGGAATGAGAACAATTGTGGAGGATGACTGTGAGGGATTGGTGCGAGATGAGGGTGAGTGTGAATGTTGGCTGTTCAGGTGGAGATTTGAGGAGGTGCTTGGAAAGAAAGGAATGTGTGGAACTGCAAGCTCTGTCAGTCAGGGGAGTGATGTGCAGGAGGATGCTAGGGATGTCAGGGGAGTGTTGTGCAGGTCGGTGCTAGGGATGTGTGGGGAGTGTTGTGCAGGAGTATGCTAGGGATGTCAGGGGAGTGTTGTGCAGGTCGATGCTAGGGATGTCAGGGGAGTGTTGTGCAGGTCGATGCTAGGGATGTCAGGGAAGTGTTGTGCAGGTCGATGCTAGGGATGTCAGGGGAATGATGTGCAGGTCGATGCTAGGGATGTCAGGGGAATGATGTGCAGGTCGATGCTAGGGATGTCAGGGGAGTGTTGTGCAGTTCAGTGCTAGGGATGTCAGGGGAGTGTTGTGCAGGTCGATGCTAGGGATGTCAGGGGAATGTTGTGCAGGTCGGTGCTGGGGATGTCAGGGGAGTGTTGTGCAGGGGGATGCTAGGGATGTCAGGGGAGTGTTGTGCAGTTCGGTGCTAGGGATGTCAGGAGAATGTTGTGCAGGGGGATGCTAGGGATGTCAGGGGAGTGTTGTGCAGTTCGGTGCTAGGGATGTCAGGGGAATGATGTGCAGGTCGGTGCTAGGGATGTCAGGAGAATGTTGTGCAGGTCGGTGCTAGGGATGTCAGGGGAGTGTTGTGCAGTTCGGTGCTAGGGATGTCAAGGGAATGTTGTGCAGGTCGGTGCTAGGGATGTCAGGGGAGTGTTGTGCAGGTCGATGCTAGGGATGTCAGGGGAGTGTTGTGCAGGTCGATGCTAGGGATGTCAGGGGAGTGTTGTGCAGTTCGGTGCTAGGGATGTCAAGGGAATGTTGTGCAGGTCGGTGCTAGGGATGTCAGGGGAGTGTTGTGCAGGTCGATGCTAGGGATGTCAGGGGAGTGTTGTGCAGGTCGGTGCTAGGGATGTCAGGGGAGTATTGTGAAGGTCGATGCGAGGGATGGCAGGGAAGTGTTGTGCAGGTCGATGCTGGGGGATGTCAGGGGAGTGTTGTGCAGGTCGATGCGAGGGATGTCAGGGGAGTGTTGTGCAGGTCGATGCTAGGGATGTCAGGGGAGTGTTGTGCAGGTCGATGCTAGGGATATCAGGGGAGTGTTGTGCAGGTCGATGCTAGGGATGTCAGGGGAGTGTTGTGCAGGTCGATGCTAGGGATGTCAGGGGAGTGTTGTGCAGGTCGATGCTAGGGATGTCAGGGGAGTGTTGTGCAGCTCGATGCTAGGGATGTCGGGAGTGTTGTGCAGGGGGATGCTAGGGATGGCAGGGGAGTGTTGTGCAGCTCGATGCTAGGGATGGCAGGGGAGTGTTGTGCAGGTCGATGCTAGGGATGTCAGGGGAGTGTTGTGCAGGTCGATGCTAGGGATGTCAGGGGAGTGTTGTGCAGCTCGATGCTAGGGATGTCGGGAGTGTTGTGCAGGGGGATGCTAGGGATGGCAGGGAAGTGTTGTGCAGGTCGATGCTAGGGATGTCATGGGAATGTTGTGCAGGTCGGTGCTAGGGATGTCAAGGGAATGTTGTGCAGGTCGGTGCTAGGGATGTCAGGGGAGTATTGTGCAGGTTGATGCTAGGGATGTCAGGGGAGTGTTGTGCAGGTCGATGCTAGGGATGTCAGGGGAGTGTTGTGCAGGTCGATGCTAGGGATGTCAGGGGAGTGTTGTGCAGGTCGATGCTAGGGATGTCAGGGGAGTGTTGTGCAGGTCGATGCTAGGGATGTCAGGGGAGTGTTGTGCAGGTCGATGCGAGGGATGTCGGGAGTGTTGTGCAGGAGGATGCTAGGGATGTCAGGGGAGTATTGTGAAGGTCGATGCTAGGGATGTCAGGGGAGTGTTGTGCAGGTCGATGCTAGGGATGTCAGGGGAGTGTTGTGCAGGTCGATGCGAGGGATGTCGGGAGTGTTGTGCAGGAGGATGCTAGGGATGTCGGGAGTGTTGTGCAGGGGGATGCTAGGGATGTCGGGAGTGTTGTGCAGGTCGATGCTAGGGATGTCGGGAGTGTTGTGCAGGGGGATGCTAGGGATGTCAGGGGAGTGTTGTGCAGGTCGATGCGAGGGATGTTGGGAGTGTTGTGCAGCTCGATGCTAGGGATGTCAGGGGAGTGTTGTGCAGGTCGATGCGAGGGATGTTGGGAGTGTTGTGCAGCTCGATGCTAGGGATGTCGGGAGTGTTGTGCAGGGGGATGCTAGGGATGGCAGGGAAGTGTTGTGCAGGTCGATGCTAGGGATGTCAGGGGAGTGTTGTGCAGGTCGATGCTAGGGATGTCAGGGGAGTGTTGTGCAGGTCGATGCGAGGGATGTTGGGAGTGTTGTGCAGCTCGATGCTAGGGATGTCGGGAGTGTTGTGCAGGGGGATGCTAGGGATGTCAGGGGAGTGTTGTGCAGGTCGATGCTAGGGATGTCAGGGGAGTGTTGTGCAGGTCGATGCTAGGGATGTCAGGGGAGTGTTGTGCAGGTCGATGCTAGGGATGTCAGGGGAGTGTTGTGCAGGGGGATGCGAGGGATGTCAGGGGAGTGTTGTGCAGGTCGATGCAAGGGATGTCAGGGGAGTGTTGTGCAGGGTGATGCTAGGGATGTCAGGGGAGTGTTGTGCAGGAGGATGCTAGGGATGTCAGGGGAGTGTTGTGCAGGTCGATGCTAGGGATGTCAGGGGAGTGTTGTGCAGGAGGATGCTAGGGATGTCAGAGAAGTGTTGTGCAGGAGGATGCTAGGGATGTCAGGGGAGTGTTGTGCAGGAGGATGCTAGGGATGTCAGGGGAGTGTTGTGCAGGTCGATGCCAGGGATGTCAGGGGAGTGTTGTGCAGGTCGATGCTTGGGATGTCAGGGGAGTGTTGTGCAGGAGGATGCTAGGGATGTCAGGGGAGTGTTGTGCAGGTCGATGCCAGGGATGTCAGGGGAGTGTTGTGCAGGAGGATGCTTGGGATGTCAGGGGAGTGTTGTGCAGGAGGATGCTAGGGATGTCAGGGGAGTGTTGTGCAGGAGGATGCTAGGGATGTCAGGGGAGTGTTGTGCAGGTCGATGCTGGGGATGTCAGGGGAGTGTTGTGCAGGGGGATGCTAGGGATGTCAGGGGAGTGTTGTGCAGGTCGATGCTAGGGATGTCGGGAGTGTTGTGCAGGGGGATGCTAGGGATGTCAGGGAAGTGCTGTGCAGGAGGATGCTAGGGATGTCAGGGGAGTGTTGTGTAGGAGGATGCTAGGGATGTCGGGAGTGTTGTGCAGGGGGATGCTAGGGATGTCAGGGAAGTGCTGTGCAGGAGGATGCTAGGGATGTCGGGAGTGTTGTGCAGGAGGATGCTAGGGATGTCAGGGAGTGTTGTGCAGGAGGATGCTAGGGATGTCAGGAGTGTTGTGCAGGAGGATGCTAGGGATGTCAGGGGAGTGTTGTGCAGGAGGATGCTAGGGATGTCGGGAGTGTTGTGCAGGAGGATGCTAGGGATGTCAGGGAGTGTTGTGCAGGAGGATGCTAGGGATGTCAGGGGAGTGTTGTGCTGTTCGATGCTAGGGATATCAAGGAAGTGTGCAGGTCGATGCTAGGGATGTCAGGGAAGTGTTGTGCAGGTCGATGCTAGGGATGTCAGGGGAGTGTTGTGCAGGTCGATGCTAGGGATGTCAGGGAAGTGTTGTGCAGGTTGATGCTAGGGATGTCAGGGGAGTTTTGTGCAGGAGGATGCTAGGGATGTCAGGGGAGTGTTGTGCAGGAGGATGGTCGGGATGTCAGGGGAGTGTTGTGCAGGTCGATGCTAGGGATGTCAGGGGAGTGTTGTGCAGGTCGATGCTAGGGATGTCAGGGGAGTGTTGTGCAGGTCGATGCTAGGGATGTCAGGGAAGTGTTGTGCAGGTCGATGCTAGGGATGTCAGGGAAGTGTTGTGCAGGTCGATGCTAGGGATGTCAGGGGAGTGTTGTGCAGGTCGATGCTAGGGATGTCAGGGAAGTGTTGTGCAGGTCGATGCTAGGGATGTCAGGGGAGTTTTGTGCAGGAGGATGCTAGGGATGTCAGGGGAGTGTTGTGCAGGAGGATGGTCGGGATGTCAGGGGAGTGTTGTGCAGGTCGATGCTAGGGATGTCAGGGGAGTGTTGTGCAGGTCGATGCTAGGGATGTCAGGGGAGTGTTGTGCAGGAGGATGGTTGGGATGTCAGGGAAGTGTTGTGCAGGTCGATGCTCGGGATGTCAGGGGAGTGTTGTGCAGGTCGATGCTAGGGATGTCAGGGGAGTGTTGTGCAGGTCGATGCTAGGGATGTCAGGGGAGTGTTGTGCAGGTCGATGCTAGGGATGTCAGGGGAGTGTTGTGCAGGTCGATGCTAGGGATGTCAGGGAAGTGCTGTGCAGGAGGATGCTAGGGATGTCAGGGGAGTGTTGTGTAGGAGGATGCTAGGGATGTCGGGAGTGTTGTGCAGGGGGATGCTAGGGATGTCAGGGAAGTGCTGTGCAGGAGGATGCTAGGGATGTCGGGAGTGTTGTGCAGGAGGATGCTAGGGATGTCAGGGAGTGTTGTGCAGGAGGATGCTAGGGATGTCAGGAGTGTTGTGCAGGAGGATGCTAGGGATGTCAGGGGAGTGTTGTGCAGGAGGATGCTAGGGATGTCGGGAGTGTTGTGCAGGAGGATGCTAGGGATGTCAGGGAGTGTTGTGCAGGAGGATGCTAGGGATGTCAGGGGAGTGTTGTGCTGTTCGATGCTAGGGATATCAAGGAAGTGTGCAGGTCGATGCTAGGGATGTCAGGGGAGTGTTGTGCAGGTCGATGCTAGGGATGTCAGGGGAGTGTTGTGCAGGTCGATGCTAGGGATGTCAGGGAAGTGTTGTGCAGGTTGATGCTAGGGATGTCAGGGGAGTTTTGTGCAGGAGGATGCTAGGGATGTCAGGGGAGTGTTGTGCAGGAGGATGGTCGGGATGTCAGGGGAGTGTTGTGCAGGTCGATGCTAGGGATGTCAGGGGAGTGTTGTGCAGGTCGATGCTAGGGATGTCAGGGGAGTGTTGTGCAGGTCGATGCTAGGGATGTCAGGGAAGTGTTGTGCAGGTCGATGCTAGGGATGTCAGGGAAGTGTTGTGCAGGTCGATGCTAGGGATGTCAGGGGAGTGTTGTGCAGGTCGATGCTAGGGATGTCAGGGAAGTGTTGTGCAGGTCGATGCTAGGGATGTCAGGGGAGTTTTGTGCAGGAGGATGCTAGGGATGTCAGGGGAGTGTTGTGCAGGAGGATGGTCGGGATGTCAGGGGAGTGTTGTGCAGGTCGATGCTAGGGATGTCAGGGGAGTGTTGTGCAGGTCGATGCTAGGGATGTCAGGGGAGTGTTGTGCAGGAGGATGGTTGGGATGTCAGGGAAGTGTTGTGCAGGTCGATGCTCGGGATGTCAGGGGAGTGTTGTGCAGGTCGATGCTAGGGATGTCAGGGGAGTGTTGTGCAGGTCGATGCTAGGGATGTCAGGGGAGTGTTGTGCAGGTCGATGCTAGGGATGTCAGGGGAGTGTTGTGCAGGTCGATGCTAGGGATGTCAGGGGAGTGCTGAACTAATGAGGTCATTAAACCTCATCCGACACTGAATCCAGGTTCTGGGCACCACATTCCAGCTGCTCATACCTCCACTATTTCCAGCCACTCCTGTTTAGTTTGGGTGGCTGGTCCCATCCTCTTGTCCACAGGAAAGAGCATGTCTTTTCTGGCCCTCACCGTTCAGTTAAAGAGCCACAGCAAAGCCCATTGACACAATAAACGGGTTGCCGATCTGCTACCCGCCTCCCGCTGTGAGTTCACTTAAGATTCCACCCATAGTCTCCACTCTTCAACTATTTCATGTCAACCCCCTCCCTCTCCTACTACATGGTGGTGGCAAAGCCTTCAGCCATCACATCCCTGCACTCCTCCTGAAAACCTTCTCCTTGTCACATCTCTCCCTACCATGAAAGGGCCCCTCAAATCTTAACTCTGACCGTGTCTTCAGCTCATCTCCCAACTCCTACCTGGTGTCCGACCCTCCTTGGTAAGTTGAGACGTTTGGCAACATTGAAGGAAGAATACACGGGTCAGTTTCTGTCACACCCTAACTCCTGCTCTTCTTCAAAATTTAGTTTGGACCGGCATCAAAATCGGCGCAGGCTTAGAGGGCCGAATGGCCTGTTCCTGTGCTGTACTGTTCTTTGTTCTTTGTAAATAATGCCATGGGATCTTTTGTGTCCATCTGAGAGGATAGACTGGGCCTTGGTTTCTCATCCGAGAGATAAAGTAACAGATTAGGACTAGGACAGCCTTCTTGGTTCACTGAAGTTCTTCCCACTAGTGCGCTGCATAGTCACAACCTGGGACAAGCCTGACGAGACTTCCTGGCACTCAGCACAGACTGCCGATCAAATCTCCGATCCACATGCTTTCCATGACTCAGTGGCATATCAGACGATACCTTCACACACTAAAAGCCACTGGGTAGCGATGTTTTTATTTATAATCCTTCAATATTAGCTCTAATGTGGTGACTGTTTAAACATGCTCTTAGTCTGTAGGGCAAAATAGATGGGAGAGGACACAATAGGGAATTTTATATGTACATGCCACTTTACTTTAATCCCTTATTGCATTTGCTGACTGGAAAGACACTATTGTTACAGACTATATCATCAGTGATGAGTCAGATACGTGAGAGACTGTTGCTGAAAGCGTATAAAGTATTTTAACTGAGCATGGAATCGCACAGCACAGCATTCGGCCCATCATTCCCATGCTCGCTCTTTGCAATAACCCCTGCTGTTGCTCCATAACCCTGTAAATCTTTCTCCTTCGTATTTATCACAGAATCACAGAATCGTTACAGTGCAGAAGGAGACCATTTGACCCATCATGTCCACACTGGCTCTCCAAAAGAGCAATTCCCTCAGTTCCATTCCCCTGCCTTCTCCCCGTAACCCTGCACATTCTTCCTTTTCATAGAACTGTCTAATTCCCTTTTGATTGCTTTAACTGAACCTGCCTCCACCACACTCTCAGGCAGTGCGTCCCAAACATTAACCACTCACTGTATGGAAAAGTTTTTCCTCATGTCACTTTTGCTGTACCTTTATCTAACTGCTCTTTAAAATTACTATTGAATCTGCTTGCACCACGCTTTCAGGCAGTGCTTTTCATAACAACCCGCTGCCAGGCAATGACCATCTCCAACAAGAGAGAATCTAACCATCTCCCCTTGACATTATGATCGCTGAATCCCCCACGATCAATATCCTGGGGGTTACCATTGACCAGAAAATAAACTGGAGTAGGCATATCAATACCATGGCTACAAGAGCAGGTCAGAGGCTAGAAATCCTGCAGTGAGTAACTCACCTCCTGACTCCCCAAAGCCTGTCCACCATCTACAAGACACAAGTCAGGAGTGTGATGGAATACTCTCCACTTGCCTGGATGGGTGCAGCTCCAACAACACTCAAGAAGCTCAACACCATCCAAGGACAAAGCAGCCCACTTGAGTTGCACCCCATCCACAACATTCACTCCCTCTACCACCGATGCACAGTGGCAGCAGTGTGCACCATCTAAAGGCCTGCTGCCCGGCCCGAACCCGACAGGACCTGACAACATGTGTCAGGTTTGGGTCGGGTCAGGTCGCTCTTCCGGGTCTAGCTTTCGGGCTCGGGTCGAGTCAGGCCTGGTCCGGATCGGACCCGCACAAGTCTTGCATTTTGCTCTACTGCTAAGTGTGAAAAGTTCAAAACCTACCTGAGCTGGAATTCCGGGATATCAAAGAGGGAAACTCTGAGTCTGCACAGTGAGCAAGTGAGCGTCTCCATGATGTCATCACGCTCATGCTGCAGCTTCCCGCAGATTCGGAGTCGCAAGGTTGGTAAAGGGAACATTCCGGTGGTCGGGTCGGGCTCGGGTCGGGTCAGGTCGGGCTCGGGCTCGGGCTTGGGTTGGGTCGGGCACAGGAAAGATTGGAGGGACTCGAGCTGGGTCGGGCTCGTGTCCGATGTGGTCCTGTCGGGTTCGGGTCGAGTTTTTTTCCCTGACCTGAGCTGGCCTTCAGTACCATCTACAAGATGCACTGCAGTAACGCACCAAGGCTCCTTCAACAGCACCTTCCAAACCCATGACCTCTACCACCTTGAAGGACAAGGGCAGCAAATGCATGGGAACACCACCAACTGCAAGTTCTCCTCCAAGCCATACACCATCCTGACTTGGAACTATATCGCCGTTCCTTCACTGTCACTGGGTCAAAATCCTGGAACTCCCTTCCTAACAACACTGTCGGTGTACCTACGTCACATGGGCTGCAGCAGTTCAAGAAGGCAGCTCACCGCCACCTTCTCAAGGGCAATTAGGGATGGGCAAAAAATGGTGGCCTCGCCAGCGATGCCCACATCCCAGGAACGAATAAAAAACAATTTCTCCTCATCTTCCCTCTGGTTCATTTTGACATGGATCTTAAATCTATGTCCTCTGCTTATAGACCCTCCTGCCAGTGGAAACAGTTTCTCCAAAATCCCTCATAACTTTGAAGATTTCTATTAAATCACCCTCTAACCTTCTCTGCTCTAGGGAGAACAACCCCAGCATCTCCAGCTTCTTCACATAACTGTGTGACCATTCTGGTAAATCTTCTCTTCACCCTCTCCAAGACCTGCAACAGCCCACTTAGCTTGAGCGCAAAAAAAACTAAGTCGACACTCCGTTGCAGCATTGAGGGAGTGCAGCACTGTTGCACATGTTTTCGTTTGGATGAGACGTTAAACTGAAGCCCCATCTTCCCGTTCGTGGCTCAGTTGATAGCACCCTTGCCTCTGAATTACAAGGCTACAGGGTCAAGTCCCACTCAGGGCTTGAGTGCAAAAATCTAGGCTGACACTCCAGTGCATTACTGAGGGAGTGCTGCATTGTTGGAGGTGCTACCTTTCAGATGAGATGTTGAATGGAAGCTCCATCTGCCTGCTTGAGTGGATGGAAAAGATCCTATGACGCAATTTTGAAGAAGTGCAGGGCAGTTATCCCTGGTGTCCTGGCCAATATTTATCTCTCAACCAACATTGGTCAAAAGCAGATTATCTGATCATTATCAGCTTGCTGTTATTGGGAGCTTGCTGTGCACAAATTGTCTGCTGCATTTCCTACATTACAACAGTGACCACACTTCAAAAGTACTTATTTGGCTGCAGAGCACCTTAAGATGTCCGATGTTCATGAAAAGTGTGATATAAATGCAAGTCTTTCTTTCTCTCACGTAAATGTAAAAGATCCCATGGCACTATTTTGAAGAAGAGCAGGGGAGTTCTCTTTGGTCCGGCAGCATCCTTAGAGAGGGGAACAGAGTTAATGTTTTAGATCTGTGACCTTTCATCAGGTGTTCTGACAGACCTGAGACATTAACTCTGTTTCTGTCTGCACAGATGCAGCCAGACCTGCGGAGTATTTCCAGCATTGTTATTTTTGTTTCAGGTTTCCAGCATCCACAGTATTTTGCTTTTGAGTTCTCCCTGGTGTGCTGACCAATATTTATCCCTCAATCAACAACAATATAAAAAAAATCTGGTTATTGTCTTACTGCTGTTCTTGGGAGTTTGCAGTGTCCAAATAGCCATATCATGGGCAAGGTGCTGGAGGTGACAGGAGCTTGCGAGAACTCTGTATGAGTAAGCTTCCTTAGGAGAGGTACTTGTTTTAGAGGGTTCACTAGATTGATTCCTGGGATGAATGGGTTGTCTTATGAGGAGAGATTCAGTAGAATGGTCCGAGACTGGAAGAATGAAAGGTGGTCACACTGAAATATATAAAATTCTTGGAGGGCTTAACAGCTGTGTTTCCTTTGACTGGGGAGCCTCGAACTATGGGTCATGGTTTTGGGATAAGGGGGTGACCGTTTAGGACTGAGACGCGGAGTATTTTCTTCAGAGAATTGTGAATCTTTTTGACTTCTGTACCCGAGAGTGTCTGTGGATGCTTAGTTGATGAGTATATTCAAGACTGAGATCATAGATTTTTGGATGGTAAGGGAATGAAGGGATGTGGGTATAGAGTGAGAAACTGGAATTGGGGTCTTACTGTTCTTACTGAACGGCGGAGAAGGCTTGAAATGCCATATGGCTATTCCTGCTCCTCTTTGTTCTTATGTGACTTACAAGTGGAGGAGATTGGAGTATTATGGCTCCCCAAGTCTCTCTATCAGATTGAATCACTGACAACTGGAACTATCTGGTACTACTTCTAACCCTGAGCTTCAGCCAAGAAGGCACTGGGTCTACCAAACCATCTTGTCCCAGCCTTCCCAAGTGCATATTTTATGTTTTTTCACCCTGGTGGTGACATTGTACTGACAGTAACAAAGTTACTGTGTAATACTGCTCTTTCCACATACCTGACTAGCGCCAACATGCTTGGATTGACACTGATTTCCTTTGATTATAATAAAACACCAGCTTGCAGGTAGCCTGGGGTCTAGACTGTGATTGTGCTGTTTAACTGCGAACCTGACCTGTCCCTTTGAGGCCACCGGTTAAGCATTCTCTGTCGGATCCATGTCATTGTAGCTGTTGGTCAACTACAGGTCAGTTAATTCCTTGCCCTTTCAGTTCTGGGTTAGAACAACTCAGGATGACAGTAATAGCTTTCTTACTCCTTCCATAAGATTGATTTGCATTTGTGTAACAAATGTGACACGTAAGGTCTGACATCTGACATCTGCAGTGTGATATTTTAAATGTGACACCGGGAATCACTGACCCCTGTGCTCGCTGACCTACATTGGCTCCTGGTTGTGCAACACTTAGATTTTAAAATTCTTATCCTTGTTTTCAAATGCATCCATGGCCTAGCCCTTCCCTATCTCTGTAATCTCTTCCAGCCCTAGTACCCTCTGAGAGTTTAGTGAGCTAGGTAAGAAATTAGCAAGCAGGACCTCAAAAGTATAATCTCTGGATTCCTCCCAGTACCACATACTAGTGAGTATAGAAATAGGAGGATAGTGCAGATGAATGTGTGACTGGAAAGATAGTGCAAGAAGGGGGGCTTTAGATTCCTGGGATACTGGGACCAGTTCTGGAGAATGTGGGGCCCATACAGGCTGGATGAGTTGCACCTGAACAGAAGCTGGGACAAATTTCCTTGTGGGGCGATTTGATAGTGCTAACTTGGCAGGGGTATGGGAACCAGGAGGAAATGTCAGAGAGGAATACCAAGGTGCACAGAATACTGAGAGAGATAGCTAGCACTAGAGTAGGGAATAGTAAGTTCTGAGGTGGGGTCAGAGTAAGGGAGAAAGTTATAACGTCGAAATCAGGGTTATTGTGCATGTATGTGAATGCATGGTGTGTTGTTAATAAGATTGGTGAGTTACAGGCACAGATTGACATGTGGAAATATGATGTTGTGACTACTACTGAGACCAGGCTGAAAAAAAGGGCAAGACTTGGTGTTAAATATTCCTGGCTACAAGACATTCAGGAAAGATTGAAAAGGAAGGAAAGGGGAAGGGTGGTGGTATTGATTAAGGAGAGCATTGCAGTGCTGGAGAGAGAGGATATCCCAAAGGGGTCAAGGATGAAATCTATTTGGCTAGAGCTAAGGAACAAATAAGGTGCAATTACATTGCCAGGCGTCGTCTGCAGGCCACCAACTAGGTGAAGGTGAACAAATTTGCAAGGAAATTACAGAGATGCAAGAATTATAGAGTAGTTATAACGGGGGACTTTAATTATCCAAATATAGACTGGGATAGTAGTAGTGCAAAGGGCTGGGGAGGGGCAAGAGTTCCTAGAGTGTGTTCAGGAAACTTTTCTACAGCATTATGTTTCCAGTCCAATGAGAGGGGAGGCATTGATGGCCCTGGTTCTTGGGAATGAGGTGGGCCAAGTGGATTAAGTATCAGTCGGAGAGCATTTAGGGGACAGTGATCATTGTATCATAAGGTTTGGGTTGGTTATGGAAAAGGACAAAGAACAATCTAGAGTAAGAATAATTAACTGGGCGAAAGCCAACTTCAATGGGTAAGGGTGTAGCAGGGTCAAATAAATTGGAGTCTAAGGTTGGCAGGAAAAACAGTAGCTGAACAATGCGCTACTTTCATATAAGAGAGTGTTCGGTCACAGTTAAGGTGTATTCCCTCGAAGGGGAAAAGTAGGGGAAATAAATCCAGAGCTCCCTGGATGACAAAAGAGATAGAGATGAAGATGAAGAAGAAAAAGTGTGCTTATGACAAATGTCAGGTAGATCATACAGTGGAGATTCAGGCTGAATATAGAAGTTCAGAGGGGAAGTGAAAAAGCAAAAAAGAGAAGTAAAGAGAGAGTATGAACAGAGACTGGCAGCTAACATAAAAGGGAATCCCAAAGTCTTCTATAGGTATATAAATAGTAAAAGGATGGTAAAATGTGGAGTAGGGCCGATTAGGGACTAAAACGGGGACTTAGCATTGGAGGCAGGGAGAATAACTGAGGTTATTAAATGAATACTTTGTATCTGTCTTTACCAAGGAAGAAGATGCTAACCATGCCACAGTGAAAGTGGAGTTTATTAATTGACTGGAAGGATTGAAAATTGATAAGGAGGAGATATTAGATAGTCTGTCTATACCTAAAGTTGATAAAGCACCAAAGCCTGTTGAGATACATCCAAGGATACTGAGGGAAGTGAGAGTAGAAATTGTAGAGGCATTGGCCATAATTTTCCAGTCTTCCTTAGACTCAGGGGTGGGACCAGAGGACTGGAGAATTGCAAATGTTATACCCATGTTCAAAAAAGGACGTAATGACAAGCCCAGCAACTATAGGCCCATCAGTTTAACTTCGGCGGTGGGGAAACTTCTAGAAACAATAATTTGGGACCAAATTAATAGTCACATGGACAGAAGTGGGCTTATTAAGGAAAGCCGGCACAGATTTGTTAAGGAAAAATCATGTTTAACTAACTTGCTGGAGTTTTTTGAAGAGGTAACAGAGAGGGTTGATGAGGGCAATGCTGTTGATGTTGTGTACATGGACTTCCAAAAGGCATTTGATACAATACTGCACAACAGGAGCTGAATCCCCCACTATCAACATCCTGGGGGTTACCATTGACCAGAAACTGAACTGGACCAGCCATATAAATGCTGTGGCTACAACAGCAGTTGAGAGGCTGGGAATTCTGTGGCAAGTAACTCACCTCCTGTGTTCCCAATATCTACCATCTACAAGGCACAAGTCAGGAGTGTGATGGAATACTCTCCACTTGCCTGGATGGGTGCAGCTCCAATAACACTCAAGAAGCTCGACACCATCCAGAACAAAGCAGTCTGCGTGATCAGCACCAGATCTACCACCTTCAACATTCACTCCCTCCATCACCGACACACAGAGGCAGCAGTGTATACGGTATACAAAAAGAACCACAGCGAGCCTCCTTAAACAGAACCTTCCAAACCCGCAACCTCTACCACCTAGAAGGACAAGGGCAGCAGATGCATGAGAACACTACCACCTGCAAGTTCCCCTCCAAGTCACACACCATCCTGACTTGGAACTATATCACCATTCCATCACTGTTGCTGGGTCAAAATCTTGGAACTTCCTTGCTAACAGCACTGTTGGTGTATCTACACCACAAGGACTGCAGCAGGTCAAGAAGTCAGCTCACCACCGCCTTCTCAAGGACAATTAGCGATGGGCAATAAATGCTGGCATAGCCAGCAACGTCCAATTCCCACAAACAAATAACAAAAAACAGACTTGTGAGCAAATTTATAGCTCATGGAATAAAAGGGACAGTAGCAAGATGGGTACGAAATTGACAGAGTGACAGGAAACAAAGAGTAATGGTTAATTAATGTTTTTCTGGCTGGAGGAAAGTTTGTAGTGGAGTTCCCCAGGTGTCAGTATTGGCAACCTTGCTGTTCCTGATATATATTAATGACCTAGACCTTGGTGTACCGGGCACAATTTCAAAATTTGCAGATGATACGAAACCTGGAACAATTGTGAACTGTATTATGTAGAACTTCAAAAGGACATAGACAAGTTGATTGAATCATTAACATATTGTTTGCCTTTGCTCCGTGACCTTTTGGTCAGCTATGTGGCCTGGTCCAATCTGCACCTTCTCCTTTGTTATCTCTTGCCCAACCCCCACCTCACTTGTTTATAATCTGTGACTTTTCTAATATTTGTCAGTTCCGAAGAAGGGTCACGGACCCGAAACGTTAACTCTGCTTCTCTTTCCACAGATGCTGCCAGACCTGCTGAGTGAATCCAGCATTTCTTGTTTTTGTTTCAGATTTCCAGCATCCGCAGTATTTTGCTTTTATTTAAGTTGATTGAATGGTTGGACAAGTGACAGATGAAGCTCCATGCGGAGGAATTTGAAGTGATTCACTTTGGTAGGAAGAACATGGAGAGACAATATAGCAACTCTATAGGGAGTGCAGGAGTAGAGGGACCTGGGGGTTTCGCATAAGTACTTGAATGTGGCAGGACAGGTTGAGAGAGCGGTTAATAAAACAGGAAAGGATCGAGAACGAGAGGGCACAGATATTAAGTGATTGGCAAAAGAATCAAAAGCAACATGGGGAAAAAGTTTTTCATGCAGCAACTGGTTAGGATCTGGAATGCACTATCTGAGAGTGTGGTCCAGGCAGGTTCAATTAAGGCTTTCAAAAGGGAATTAGACTTATCTGAAAAGGAAGAATGTGCAGAGTTATGTGAAGAAGACAAATGGCTCATTTGGAGAGTTTTACTGCATTGACGGCACTATACAAATATAAGTTGTTGTTCTTCGCATCTGGAGTGTGTAATCTTAAGTGTGACGCTGTGAATGTAGCAACTGGTGTGTGATATATAGAGGGTGATGTGTTGCACTTGGTGCATTGGTGTCCTCTGGTACCTAAAAGATCTATTCTTCATGTGTGAGCCTAGATTGATTGTCGGCAGGCTATTCAACTGTGGAGCTATATCACAGTCAAGATTAAACTCATCTTACACACACAGACACACACTGCACCAGGGGTTACTGAGCAGGCTGATTGTCCCCTCTTTAGTGCATGGTGCTGAGGAGACCAATTGCTGTACCTTCCACTGCTGCTCTGGTTGCATTTACACAGCACCTTTCAAGTCCTCAGGATGTCTGCAAAGCTTTAACAATCAATGAAATACTTTTGAAGTGTAGTCACTGTAATTATGTAGGTAAGAAACACAGCAGCCTATTTGCATTTAGCAAGTATCCCTCAAAGAGTAAAGTGATAAAGGACCAGTTAAACACCATTGTTTTTGGATGAGGGAGAAATACTGGTCAGGATACCTGCCCCACTCTTCTTCAAACAGTGCCATGAGATCTTTTACATCTACCTGAGAGGGCAGACAGAGTCTTGCTTTAATGTCTCATCCAAAAGATGGCACCTAGATTATGTGCTCAAGTGTTGGGGTGGGACTTGAATCCACAACCCCCTGTCTCAGAGGCAAGTGTGCTACTACAAGACTGACACTTGTCTGACCACAGAAATATATTAAACTAATATCACCTCAGCAATTTCTACACTGTTGCCTCTTTTTCAAGTATGATGATAATGATTTTATTTTTAGGTTGGTGATTGTATGCTATTGCACCTCACTCACTGTTCAGACTGGCTTAGAACATGTTCAAACGTTAACCCCTGCAGAAATACTCTGGAGATTATGAGTTTAATCGAATTTAATGGAATGTCTTCACCCCGTCAAAATCCCCCAAACAGCAGTAGCACTCTCCACAAATGAACTGTCTCGAAGGAAAGGTTGCAGTCTAAATAAATGTTGCTCATTCAGCTGGCTTGTTGCAAAGTCAGGGAGGAGCTTGTAGGGGAGGCCTCGTAGGTATAAGCTCATGGATTACATTAAGAACTGTCTGCAACAAGAAATCTAGAAATACCACAAGGATTTTCATACCATTTAGAGGGTCATTTAATTCTCCTGTGGATGACCCTGTGCATGTCTTTCTATTGGGAGAAGAAAAGATTTAAACCTTTGGTAATGAAAACTTCTATTACATGCTGTGCATTTCACAAAGTCAGGTCAGTTTAGAAGCATTCCAGAGGAGGAGGGCACTCTTTGTGTGTGACTGTGTATGTCTGTCTGTGTGTGTAACTCTGTATGTGTGTAGCTGTGCGGGTGTGTATGTGTGTGTGTCTGTATGTATTTTTATTTCCCTTTGAGGGTGAAGCTCCTTTGTTTTCTTCACATCTTCCATCTTGCTCCCGTCGTCCTAATGTTTCACAGCGTCAAAAGGACCAGCCACTGTCCAATACTGCACCTAAGTAGTCATCCTTTACCCGTGAGGCTCGACAGAAAGAGAGCAGAGTCAGCATGTCACTATAGCCAGCCTGTCCTGATCCTGCTTTCCCCTGACATCTGCACATTTTCCAGCAGAAATCAATTGACAGGGATCGGCAGCCCTGTTGTATTTCTTTCTGCTCCTTGATGCAGGGCAGCACTGACGCAAATTGTCCTGCCGCCTTGTTGTTATGAACTGAGTATGGATCACGGATTGAACTTATTTCTGTATGGTCGTATAGTACAGTGACCAGAGCCATTGCCAACTGAATGTTTATAGGAACTTAGGGCTGTTCAGCCCTTGGGTCTGTACCACCATTCAATCAGATTATTGCTGTGCTGTACTTACCTTATTCCATATGCCTTGATACCCTTACCAAGCAAAAACCTATATCTCAGTCTTGAAAGCTTTTCTTTATTCATTCATGGGATGTGAACATAGCTGGCCAGTCCAGCATTTATTGCTCATCCCTAATTTCCCTTCAGAAAGTGGTGGTGAGCTGCCCGCCTGAACCACTGCAACAAGTGTAGCAGTTTGCGACAACCAAGTGGCTTGCTACCTTATTTCAGAGGGCAGTTAAGAGTCAACCACATTGCTGCAGGTCCAGAGTCATACATAAACCAGATCGGATAAGGATAGCAGATTTTCTTCCCTGCAATACATCTGTGAACTAGATGGGGTTTTACGACAATGCCTCAGGTAGAACAGGATTCCCTCTGGTACAATGGGATTCCCTCAGGCAAACGGGATTCCCTCAGGTACAATGAGATTCTCTCAGGTAGAAAAAGATTCCCTGAGGTAGAACGTAATTTCCTCAGATAGAACATTATTCTCTTGGATAGAACAGATTTCTGTTAGGTAGAACAAGATTCCATCAGGTGCAATGGCATTGCCTAAGGTCGAAGGAGATTCCCTCAGGTATAAGGGATTCCCTCAGGAAGAATGGGATTCCCTCTGGTAGAACAGGATTCCATCAGATACAATGAGATTTATTCAGGTACAGGAGATTGACTCAGGAATAATGGGATTTTTTTTTATTCCTTCATGGGATGTGGATGTTGCTGGCAGGACCAGCAGTTATTGCCCATCCCTAATTTCTTTTATTATTATTTGTTCCTGGGATGTGAGCATCGCTGGCCAGGCCAGCATTTATTGCCCATCCCTAATTGCCCTTGAGAAGGTGGTGGTGAGCTGCCTTCCTGAATCGCTGCAGTCCATGTGGGGTAGGTACACCCACAGTGCTGTTAGGAAGGGAGTGCCAGGATTTTGACCCAATGACAGTGAAGGAACGACGGTACAGTTCCAAGTCAGGATGGTGTGTGGCTTGGAGGAGAACTTGCAGTTGGTGGTATTCCCATGCATTTGCTGTCCTTGTCCTTCTAGTTGGGAGAGGTCGTGGGTTTGGAAGTGGCTGTCTATGGAGCCTTGCTGCGGTTCTGTTGTACATCGTATACACTGCTACCCCTGTGCGTTGGTGGTGGAGGGAGTGAATATTGAAGGCGATACATCGGGTGCTGATCATGCGGACTGCTTTGTTCTGGATGGTGTCGAGCTTCTTCAGTGTTGTTGAAGCTGCACTCATCCAGGCAAGTGAAGAGTATTCCATCACACTCCTGACTTGTGCCTTGTAAATGGTGGACAGGCTTTGGGGAGTCAGGAAGTGAGTTACTCGCCACAGAATTCCCAGTCTCTGACCTGCTCTTGTAGCCACAGTATTTATATGACTACTCCAGTTCAGTTTCTGGTCAATGGTAACCTGCAGGTTGTTGAAAATGAGGGATTCAACGATGGTAATGCCATTAGATGTCAAGGAGAGATAGGAACAGGAGTAGGCCATTTAGCCCATTGCACCTGCCCCGTCATTCAATATGATCATGGCTGATCATCCACAACAATGCCATTTTCCCACACTATCCTCATATCCCCTTATATCAATGGTATTTAGAAATCTGTCAATCTCTGCTTTAAGCATACTCAATGACTGAGCTTCCACAGACCTCGAGGGTAGAGAATTCCAAAGATTCACAATACTTGATAAAGACATTTCTCCTCATCTCTGTCCTAAGTGGCTTCCCCCTTATTTTGAAATTGTGTCCCCTGGTTCTAGACTCCACAACCAGGGGAAACATCTTAGCTGCTGTCTATCCCTTTCAGTATTTTGTAGGTTTCAATGCGATCACCTCTCATTCTTTGAAATTCTAGAGAATACAGGCCCAGTTTCCCCAATCTCTCTTCATAGACAGTCCCACCATCCCGGGAACAAGTCTGGTGAACCTTCTTTGCACTCCCTCTATGGCAATAATATCCTTCCTAAGGTAGGGGGACCAAAACTGTACACAGTTCTCAAGGTGCGGTCTAACCAAGGTTCTATACAATTGAAGCAAGATTTTACTACTCCTCTACTCAAATTATCTGGCAATAAAGGCGAGCATACCATTAGCCTTCTTAATTGCTTGCTGCACCTGCATGTCAGCTTTCAGTGACTCAGTGATGGTTAGATTCTCTTTTGTTGGAGATGGTCATTGTTTGGCACTTGTGTGGTGTGAATGTTATTTGCCACTTATCAGCCCAAGCCTGAAAATTGTCCAGGTCTCACTGCATATGGACATGGACTGCTTCAGTAACTGAGGAGTTGTGAATAGTACTGAACATTGTGCAATCATCAGCGAACATCCCCACTTCTGACCTTATGATGGAGAGAATGTCATTGATGAAGCAGCTGAAGATGATTGGGCCCAGGACACTACCCTGAGGAACTCCTGCAGCAATGTCCTGGGACTGAGATAATTGGCCTCCAACAACCACAACCATCTTCCTTTGTGCTCGGTATGACTCCAACCAGTGAAGAGATTTTCTCCCGATTCCCATTGACTCCAGTTTTGCCAGGAGTCCTTGATGGCATACTCAGTCAAATGCTGCCTTGACGTCAAGGGCAACGGACAGAAAAATAAACGGGTCATTCTCAGGATGGCAAGCTGCTACTAGTGGGGTACCGCATGGATCAGTGCTTGGGCTACAGCTATTCACAATCTATAAAATTGATTTGGATGTGGCACCAAATGTAATATTTCCAAATTTGCTGATGGCACAAAACTAGGTGGGAATGTCAGTTGTGAGGAGGTTGCAAGGGGCTTTAAGGGGATTTGGAGAGGCTAAGTGAATGGGCAAGAACACGGCAGACAGAATATAATGCAAATAAGTGTGAAGTGGTCCACTTTGGTAGAAAAAACAAAAAGGCAGAGTATTTCTTAAATGGTGAGAGGTAGGATAGTGTTGATGTCCAAAGGCAGCTGGGTGTCCTTTTTCATAAGTCACTAAAAGCTAGTATGCAGGTGCAGCAAGCAATTAGGAAGGCAAATGGTATGTTGGCCTTCATTGCAAGGGGATTTGAGTACAGGAGTAAAGACGTATTGCTGCAATTGTATAAAGTCTTGGTGAGACCGCTTCCGGAGTATTGTGTACAGTTTTGGTCTCCTTATTTAAGGAATGATATACTTGCCATAGAGGGAGTGCAACGGAGGTTCACCAGACTAATTCCTGGTATGGCGGGATTGTCTTATGAGGAGAGATTGCTGAAACTGGGCCTGTATTCTCCAAAGTTTCGAAGAATGAGAGGTGATCTCATTGAAACTTACAAAATGAAAGGGTGGATGTAGATAGAATGTTTCCACTGGCTGGTGAGTCTAGAACAAGGGGACACAGTCTCAGAATAAGGGGCAGGCCATTCAAGACTGAGATGAGGAGGAATTTCTTTATTTAGACGGTGGTGAATCTGTGGAATTCTCTAACCCAGAGGGCTGTGGAAGCTCAATCATTGAACATGTTCAAGACAGAAATCGATAGATTTCTGATTACTAATGACATCAAGGGATAGGAGGATAGTGGGGCAAAAATTGTGTAAGAGATAAATGATCAGTCATGATATGTTTGAATGGCAAAGCAGGCTCAACAGGCCGAATGGCCTACTTCTGCTCCTATTTCCTATGATCCAATGATCCTATGACCTCCCCTCTTGAGTTCAGCTGTTTTGTTCATGTTTGGACCAATGTAATGAGGTCAGGAGCCAAGCGGAACCCAAACTGAGCATCAGTGAGCAGGTTATTGTTACGTAAGTGGCGCTTGATAGCACTGTCAACTACATCTTCCATCACTTTGCTGATGATCGAGAGAAGGTTTATGGGGCGGTAATTGGCTGGATTGGATTTGTCCTGCTTCTTGTGGACAGGACATACCTGGGCAATTTTCCACATTGCTGGGTAGATGCCACTGTTGTAGTTGTACTGGAACAGCTTGACTAGGGGCATGGCTAGTTCTGGAGCACAAGTCTTCAGTACTATTGCCGGAATGTTGTCAGGGCCTTTGCTGTATCCAGTGCCTTCAGTCGTCTGTTGATATCACATGGAGTGAATCAAATTGGCTGAAGACTGGCATCTGTGATACTGAGTGCCTCAGGAGCAGGCCGAGATGGATCATCCACTCGGCACTTCTGGCTGGAATTCTGTTATACTTGAAGGAATCCCATTGCAATTGAGGGAACCCTGTTCTAACTGAGGGAATCCGATTGTACCAGAGGGAATCCTGTTCTAACTGAGGGAATCCCTTTCTAAATGAGGATCCCATTGTACCAGAGGGAATCCCAATGTACCAGAGGGAATCCCATTCTAAATGAGGGAATCCTGTTCTACCTGAGGGAATCTTTTTCCAGCTGAGGGAATCCCATTGTATCAGAGGCAAATTCCTCAGCCTTGTCTTTTGCACTGATGTGTTGGGCTCCCCTATCATTGAGGATGGGGATATTTGTGACGCCTTCACCTCTGCTTATTTGTTTAATTGTCCACCACCTTTCACGACTGGATGTGGCAGGTCTGCAGAGCTTTGACCTAATCCATTGGTTGTGTGATTGTTTAGCACTGTCTATTGCATGCTGCTTCCGCAGTAGTCCCTCAGTTAAAATGGGATTTTCTCAGGTGAAACAGGATTCCACATGGTACAATGGAATTCCCTCGGGTAGAACAGGTTTCCCTCTGGTGCAATGGGATTCCCTCAGTTGGAATGGTATTCCCTCTGGTCGAACAGGGTTCCCTCTGGTACAACGGTATCCCCTCAGGTAGAACTAGATTCCCTCAGATAGAACAGGATTCCCTCTGGAACTTTTGACAGTTTTCTTACTGCATTTTATAGAAACATATATAGGTCATATGTAGCTTATATAGGAAGTCTAGACTATATACAGGTCAGGTATCCTTAAAATTCTTCTTTTCTGTAAGTTACTATAAAATGATCCCTCATTTAGAATGGGATTCTTTTGGGTACAATGGGATTCCCTCAGTTCGAACAGAATTCCCTCTGGTGCAATGGGATTCCCTCAAGTATAACAGAATCCCACATGGTACAATGGGATTTCCTCAGGTAAACAGGATTCCCTCAGGTAGAATGGGATCTCTAATACAATGGATTCCCTCAGGTATACATGATTCTCTCAGGTACAATGGGATTCTCTCAGGTACAATGGGATCCCTCGGGTACAATGGGATTCCCTCAGTTAGAACAGAATTCCCTTAGGTACAATGGAATTCCCTCTGTTAGAGTGGGATTCTCTCATTTACAATGGGATTTCTCCAGTTACAATCCTTCAGATGTCATGGCAGTTATGATAGTGGCACACTCCCAGCAAGAATTGTTTTCCATGCACACACATGTTGTCACTGAATTTTCTGCATCATCTCCACTGACTTACTCTACAAAAGCTTCCAAAATGCTTTTTTGGTTGAGATTTTGCACCGGTGTCTTTTTTTTAAATGTATTCATTCTCAGGATGTGGGTGTAATATTACTGCTTTCTTTGATATGTGAACTATTGTAAGACTCACAGGATTCCAAGTAATATCCAAAGAAAATGTGGGTTTTATTATAACTTAACTAGAACATATGTAATTATATATATATATATATATATATATATATATATATATATATACACACTCAAACAGTTACTGCACGAGCACATCTAAACACATCTTACTCTATCAGGCTACACCCACAACTCCCTGGTCATGTGTGACATGACATCACTTCCTCTGGTATCCTTCACTTACAATTCTTAAGGTCGTCCCACAACACCCCACTTTGTTCCAAAGATAAATACATATGTAAATATACAATGATGTTGCGGTTCGGACTAGCTATACATGATTAAAACAAAATATTATTGACAAGCAAGTAGGTTGAGCACTCTCTAAAACATAGAGGAGGTTTGCTTATTCATCCCCATCATGTTAAAGTGAACCTTTTCCCAGAGCTGAGCTCGTTTTGATGACTCTACTGAGACTCAGAACTCTGGCCAGCATGTTCTTCCACTGTGCTGGTAGCCTCTGACTTTCATCTTCAGACTTTGTCTTTGAACATGTCCATGCTGCCACAGGATCGTGTTGCTGTACAGTTCCCTGAGTTGACTTCAGCTCTGTCTGAGAATCGCACCATTGGGTGTCTGGACCTCGTACAATCTGGGATAGTTGCATATCCTCGCAATCTGTGCAGAATACCAAGTTCCTAATGCACGATTGATGACTCTGACCTTCTATCCTACTCGCAGTGGAGCTAATTTTGGTCCCGCTTGCCTGTCATACGATGCCTTCATCTTCCCTTGTTTACAAAGCTTATAAAAATTATGACTGGCAACATCACCAATCACCAGCAATCCCTCTGGTCTTTGTGTACTTGCTGCAATGAACTGAAGTCCGAGGAGACACTCTTGGTCATATCGCCACTTCATGTCAATACTTCCAAACTTTGTGTTGTCCTTTGCATGGACTGACCCGATACACTTGACCTGGGAATTTCCTACCGTCTTCCGTGCGTTACTGAAATTATGTACTGAGGCAATTCATAAATCTCAGCATACTGAAAGTCCTGCAACAGCTGGTACAGTTGTGTGTCTACATAAAACATTTGTGGTAACCATTCAGAGCTCCCATAGCTGCACTGCAAGTTTAGCGTTCCAAAACACTTGATTGGAGAACCATTGTAGGCTGTCAGCCTAACTGTGCTGCGTCGTACCATAGGTTCCTATTCTTTACACACAAGTCCTTCAGTATATGGATGGGTAGAAATGTTTTCATTTAGTTTAGTGAGACAGCACTGAAACAGGCCCTTCGGCCCACCGAGTCTGTGCCGACCATCAACCACCCATTTATACTAATTCTACACTAATCCCATATTCCTACCACATCCCCACCTGTCCCTATATTTCCCTACCACCTACCTATGCTAGGGGCAATTTATAATGGCCAATTTACCTACCAACCTGCAAGTCTTTTGGCTTGTGGGAGGAAACCGGAGCACCCGGAGGAAACCCACGCAGACACAGGGAGAACTTGCAAACTCCACACAGGCAGTACCCAGAATTGAACCCGGGTCGCTGGAGCTGTGAGGCTGCAGTGCTAACCACTGGTCCTTGTACACTTGACAACTGTGAATTGCGTGAGTCAGACCACATTTGCCACAAGGCTTAGCAGACCTTTGAGCCTTGGTTACCATACCAATTGCCGTAGCTGCCCCAACGCTTCTAACTGTTGGTGCCCAGGCATGATGGTTTCAAATTCTTTCCACCATTAGGTCATCATTGATGCTGGGCCCTTTCATCTTTTCTAGCAGGTCTTTTTGAAAGGCCTTTAGTGGGGTAGATGTAATTACTAGTCTATAATACGTTCTGACAATTCAATATTACAAAGTCACAAAGTTGAGCTTTGTCTCAGCACCTTCCACCAAAATGGTTAATGGACTCAACTTGCCTTTGCTGGTGCGTCAAGCCTATGTACTCAGAAATTTACCTTCACCTTTAGTTGCTGCTCTAGGAATGTCCACAGCTTGTTAGGGTCCTTCTGATCCTCAGCTGACGATCCTGATGTATTGATCCATTGAAGACCCTTGTTGCCCAGTGCGATCTTAATCTTGATAGTTTGCTTCTCTGGTCTACTCACCTTGATCTAGGAAACACATTTCCATTTGCTGTCACGCAGTTTAAATTCAGACGCTATGTCCGAAGCCTTCCAATCTACAACTGGATCTGTGAAAGTCATTGTCGTAGTGATCCTGTCTTTTTATAAACGCAGGACTTTTCACAGGTTTTCTTTTTCACAGGCACACTTTTCTTTTAAACAGATTTGCTTTCTGAACGCCTGCTTTTAGTTTCACAGCTCTTATTTAAATTGTGAACTTTTGTCTAAGCTGACAATTTCTATTAGAGGGCGGCACAGTGGTTAGCACCGCAGCCTCACAGCTCCAGCGACCCGGGTTCAATTCTGGGTACTGCCTGTGTGGAGTTTGCAAGTTCTCCCTGTGTCTGCATGGGTTTTCTCCGGGTGGGCCGGTTTCCTCCCACAAGCCAAAAGACTTGCAGGTTGGTAGGTAAATTGGCCATTACAAATTGTCCCTAGTATAGGTAGGTGGTAGGGAAATATAGGGACAGATGGGGATGTGGTAGGAATATGGGATTAATGTAGGATTAGTATAAATGGGTGGTTGATGGTCAGCACAGACTCGGTGGGCCGAAGGGCCTGTTTCAGTGCTGTATCTCTAAACTAAACTAAACTAAACATAAACTGCTGTTGCAGTACCAGCAGCTGCCACAACCAGCCTTTCTGACTCTGCTGTGGACCTCCAGTGGTGCTGTTGAGTTATTCCCTCTCTTTTCAGCTTAGGCCTCGGGCACAGAGCAGAAAAAAAAGGAAAACTATAACAGTAATGGCTTCAGCTACCACTTTTCAAATTTTTTGACCCACTGCCAAACCAGTTGAAAGTTCTGATCCCCTGACAAATTGCTGACTGTGCTCAGAGTTTCAATACCTCCCGGGGTCCTGTCCATGATCCTAGCTCTCTGCACTGTTGTGGGATCTCCTTCCAGCTACTGTCCAGGATCTTCAGCTACTCCAGGTAGGCAACTGGCTGTTCTTTGTTCACTCTGTTGGTGTGTAATAGAACAAAGAACAAAGAACAGTACAGCACAGGAACAGGCCATTTGGCCCTCCAAGCCTGCGCCGATCTTGATGCCTGCCTAAACTAAAACCTTCTGTACTTCCAGGGACCGTATCCCTCTATTCTCATCCTATTCATGTATTTGGCAAGATGCCTCTTAAAAGTCATTATCGTACCTGCTTCCACAACCTCCCCTGGCAGCATGTTCCAGGCACTCACCACCCTCTGTGTAAAGAACTTGCCTCGCACATCCCCTCTAAACTTTGCTCCTCTCACCTTAAACCTATGTCCCCTAGTAACTGACTCTTCCACCCTGGGAAAAAGCTTCTGACTATCCACTCTGTCCATGCCGCTCATAACTTTGTAAACCTCTATCATGTCACCCCGCCACCTCCGTCGTTCCAGTGAAAACAATCCGAGTCTATCCAACCTCTCCTCATAGCTAATGCCCTCCAGACCAGGCAACATCCTGGTAAACCTCTTCTGTACCCTCTCCAAAGCCTCCACGTCCTTCTGGTAGTGTGGCGACCAGAATTGCACGCAATATTCTGAGCGTGGCCTAACTAAAGTTCTGTACAGCTGCAGCATGACTTGCCAATTTTTATACTTTATGCCCCGACCGATGAAGGCAAGCATGCCGTATGCCTTCTTGACTACCTTATCCACCTGCGTTGCCACTTTCAGTGACCTGTGGACTGATACGCCCAGATCTCTCTGCCTATCAATTCTCCTAAGGGTTCTGCCATTTACTGTATGCCTCCCACCTGCATTAGACCTTCTAAAATGCATTACCTCACATTTGTTCGGATTAAACTCCATCTGCCATTTCTCTGCCTAAGTCTCCAACCGATCTATATCCTGCTGTATCCTCTGACAATCCTCCACCAAACTTTGTGTTGTCCACAAACTTACTAATCAGACCAGCTACATTTTCCTCCAAATTATTTATATATACTACAAAAAGCAAAGGCCCCAGCACTGATCCCTGCGGAACACCACTAGTTACATCCCTCCATTCAGAAAAGCACCCTTCCACTGCTACCCTCTGTCTTCTATGACAGAGCCAGTTCTGTATCCATCTTGCCAGCTCACCTCTGATCCCGTGTGACTTCACCTTTTGTACCAGTCTGCCATGAGGGACCTTGTCAAAGGCTTTACTGAAGTCCATATAGATAACATCCACTGCCCTTCTTTCATCAATCATCTTTGTCACTTCCTCAAAAAACTCAATCAAATTAGTGAATCACGACCTCCCCTTCACAAAACCATGCTGCCTCTCGCTAATAGGTTTGTTTGTTTCCAAATGGGAGTAAATCCTGTCCCGAAGAATCCTCTCTAATAATTTCCCTACCACTGATGTAAGGCTCACCGGTCTATAATTTCCTGGATTATCCTTGCTCCCCTTCTTAAACAAATTAATGTAATATTTGGTGGTCTTCAGAAAAAAAATATCCCAAACATTGAGGTGGTAGAGGCAGGAACCCTCACAACATTTAAGTATTTAGATGAGCACTTGAAATGCCATAGCATACAAGGCTATGGGCCAAGTGCTGGAAAATGGGATGAGAATAGTTAGGTGCTTGATGGCCAGCACAGACACGATGGGCCGAAGGGCCTGTTTCAGTGCTGCATAACTCTATGGCTCTATGACCATGTAATATTTAGTGGTCTTCAGAGAAAATATATCTCACTGCTGCCACCATATAATATTACTTGTTTCTTTGATATGTAAACTATTGTAAGACTCACAGGACTCCAAGTAATATCCAAAGAAAATGTGGGTGTTATTATAATTTAACGGGAATATTATATATATATATACACACATACTCCCTGGTAATGTGTGATGCGACATCACTTCCTCCGGTGACCTTCACGTACAGCTTCTTAACGTGGTCCGCTCTTAAAATCATCCCACATCAGTGGGCATTACTGGTAAGACCAGCATTTATTGCCTGTTCTTAATTGCCTTTGAGAAGGTGATGGTGAGCCACCTTCTTGAACCACTCCACTATATTGCATTGCGGGGCTGGGGGGTTGTTTATGACACAACTGAATGGCTTGCTAGGCCATTTCAGAGAGCAGTTAAAAGTCAACCACATTGCTGTAATTGAATGTAGGCCAGACCAGGTAAGAGTAATAGATTTCCTAAAGGACATTATTAGTAAACCAATTGTGCTTTTGCAAAAAATTAGTAGCTAATGATTATTATTACTAGCTTTTTAAAAACAACAGCTTTATTCTTTTTACTGAACTTAAATTCCCCAACTATTATGGTGGAATTTGAACACATCACTGTGGATTATTAGGCCACTAACATAACCACTATACTACCATATATATACAGGTACAACCCAAGACTAGTAACACAGATGTTGTGAGTTCAAATCTCATTATGGCCAGTTGTGAATTCATTAAATCTAGTAATTTGCGAGCTAGCAACAGAAACAATGACCATGAAAGTTGCTGTATTGTCATAAAAACCCAACTGGTTCGATCAAGAGAAGGAAACCTGCTACTCTTTCCTGTTCTGGCCTCTACAATTCCAGTCCCACAAGATGGTTTTGTTTATTTGTTCATGGGATGTGAGCATTGCTGGCAAGGACAGAATTTGTTGCCTATTCGTAAATGGTCTTGAGTGGTGGTGAGCCACCTTCTTGAGTTGCTGCAGTATGTGTGGTGTAGATAGACCCACAGTGCTGTATGCAGCTGATTCTTGATATCTCTGAAGTGGCCTTGCAGTATTCATGTCTTGGATATACTTGGCTTTCATAGTAACAGCACCAAAACAGGTGATTGGGCCCATCAAGCCCATGCTGCTCTTTGAGCTATTGAGGGTTAGAGAAACACGTGACATGGGAGGGCAAACTGAGATTCTTGGAGGCAGCTTCAGAAATAAAGGAGGAAACTTGCTGGGTACGTGCCACATGTTATCTACACAAGTGCACCATATGGATTCCTCTCACCATCAGAGACCACAATAATAACAAATTTAAATGGAGTCTTTAGTAGTTAATAAGTTCAAGAAAAGAACCTCTCAATGGTTACAAACTGGATATCTTAATAGGCCACAGATAAACCTGCTGAAAAATAGTCATAAACTCACATTTCCCTTTAACTAAACAGCTGGAGTCCAGTATTCCAGCACACTAAATTGCATGGAGTTAGCTGTTGTGAAACAAGACACCCGGTCCTGTTGGAGTGGCTGAATCAGATCTTAAAGTATACACGCAAACCTCACCATCTGAAAACATGTGGTTTAGTCGCAGATATAAACTCGCTTGATGCAACAAAAAGATAGTTGAGACTGTTTTATTTTTTTGCATGACACCGTTGAAAGGCTCTTTTTTTTTTGGAGACTTTTTGAACACAAATTAAGTGGGTCCAAGAGGTGATAGCAATCAAAATACCAGAGGAACCTACTGGTAGTCGGCTTGTTGACAGGCGGCAGAGGCAGGGGTATTCACAACCATCCAGATCAGGGGATAGATATGGTAAGAAGAGAGAAATAGTTCTGAAGGAAAGGAGGAGCTGACTGCTCTCTGTTTGAAGTGGTAATTGTAGAGCAGATGTTATTAATTTGAACAAGAAAGTAAATGAGGCCTTCTGATGGCAGGGGCATGATGCGGGTAAGTGATGGGCATCAAGATGGTAGGTGTTGATTTGGTGCATTGACCATCCATAAAAGGATCAAAGATGGGGATTACGGAGCTCAGACATCTGATCCACTGAGAAAGCAACATGTGGAATTAGGAATCCAGAGATATAGGGGAAGTACTTTTTTTCTAATAAAAAGAGAAAACAACATGCAGGTTCCACAAACACAGACATCGTGACGAGTTTATAACAAGATTAGAATAGAGTGAGGTGAAGGATGGTTCAGCATTTAAATTACAGTCTGAGTGGGGGAGGGGGGGAGAGGGGTGGTTGGAAACAATGAGGAACAGAATGAATAGGACTTGTGGTGCAGCAGTCCGAGCTTTCTTACAATGAACTTGGGACAATGTTCCTCATTGCCTTACAGCAGAAATGATTGCCGGGGAACACTTCTTGGAGCAAGATCAGGTGGGCTCCGATACTAGGGTGGGATACTTCCCCGCCCAATATTCCTCTGCACACTGCACTCAGTCAATTCCTTACACAGAAGCTCTACATCTTGCCCCAGATCATTGAAGCAAGAAACGTTTCACTGACATTACAAAGACCTGAAAAGTATTAACTACTGAATATAAAAGAGGCAAGTTAACAGGAAGGAAGATAATAGGACATAATCCAACCAACAGTGTTCAGATGGTTTATATATAGAATAATGGAGACCCGGGAGTGATAACAGACTGGAATCTAATCGATGGGTTCAGATGGTTTATATATAGAATAATGGAGACCCGGGAGTGATAACAGACTGGAATCTAATCGAGGGGTTCAGATGGTTTATATATGGAATAATGGATACCCGGGAGGGATTATAGACTGGAATCTAATCGAGGGGTTCAGATGGTTTATATATAGAATAATGGATAGCCGGGATTGATTACAGACTGGAATCTAAATGAGGGGTTCAGATGGTTTATATATAGAATAATGGATAGCCGGGATTGATTACAGACTGGAATCTAAATGAGGGGTTCAGATGGTTTATCTATAGAATAATGGAGACCCAGGAATGATTACAGACTGGAATCTAATCGAGGGGTTCAGATAGTTTATATAGCGAATAATAGATACCTGGGAGTGATTACAGACTGGATTCAAATCGAGAGGTTCAGATGGTTTATATATAGAATAATGGATACCCGGGAGTGATTACAGACTGGAATCTAAACAAGTGGTTCAGATGGTTTATATATAGAATAATGGATAGCCGGGATTGATTACAGACTGGAATCTAATCGACGGGTTCAGATGGTTTATATATAGAATAATAGATACCCGGGCGTGATTACAGACTGGAATCGAATCGAGAGGTTCAGATGGTTTATATATAGAATAATGGATACCCGGGAGTGATTACAGACTGGAATCTAATCTAGAGTTTCAGATGGTTTATTTGTCTAATAATGGATAATTGGGATCCAATCGCAAAACCAATCTGCATGTCTTTCTACTTTTTTTTATATAGCTCCTTGCCTTCCTGTCAGTTTTGGGTTTTTTGCCAATTTTACCCTCAGTGTCTGAGTCATGTATCAATGATTTTGGAAGCACGTTTTGAGCAAATGCTAAAAGGTCTTAGTTTCTTGCGATGAACAGTTTTGCTTTGCAAAGAACTCAAGCAATGGCTAAATAATTAGCAATATCTGAATGAAACTAAAGAAAGACTTCCATTTTATGTGTCACCTTTCATGACATCCCAAAGTGCTTTACAGCCAGTGAAGTACTTCTGAAGTGCAGTCACTGTTGTAGGAAAAATGGCAGCCAATATGCACACAGCAAGCTCCCACAGGCAACAATGAAATAAATGACTGGGTAATTGTTTTGTGATGACTGCTGAATGATCAATATTGGCCACAACACTCAACAGAAACTTTTTTCGCTCATCTTCAAAAATTGTGCTCTGGGATCTTTACATCCACCTAAGTGCACTTTCAGTGCCTCGGTTTGGCATCTCAACTGAAAGATGGCACCTACCAACAATGCTGCAGTCCCCTCAGCACTGCACTGGAGCCTCAGCCTAGATTTTGTGCCCGGGTCTCTGGAGCAGGGCTCGATCGCAGGACCTTTTGCCCCAGAGGTGAGAGTTTTATTATAATAAAAACAAGAAATGCTGGAAATACTCAGCAGGTCTGGCAGCATCTGTGGAGAGAGAAGATGAGTTAATATTTCGGATCAGTGACCCTTCTTCAGAACTGAGTTCTGAAGAAGGGTCACTGACCCAAAACGTTAACTATGCTTCTCTCTCCACAGATGCTGCCACACCTGCTGAGTATTTCCAGCACAGTGGCGCAGTGGTTAGCACCGCAGCCTCACAGCTCCAGCGACCCGGGTTCAATTCTGAGTACTGCCTGTGTGGAGTTTGCAAGTTCTCCCTGTGTCTGCGTGGGTTTTCTCCGGGTGCTCCAGTTTCCTCCCACAAGCCAAAAGACTTGCAGGTTGGTAGGTAAATTGACCATTATAAATTGTCACTAGTATAGGTAGGTGGTAGGGAAGTATAGGGACAGGTGGGGATGTTTGGTAGGAATATGGGATTAGTGTAGGATAAGTATAAATGGGTGGTTGATGGTCGGCACAGACTCGGTGGGCCGAAGGGCTTGTTTCAGTGCTGTATCTCTAATCTAAAAAAAAAAATTTCTTGTTTTTATTTCAGATTTCCAGCATCCGCAGTATTTTGCTTTTATTTATGTGAGAGTTTTATTTCTTCTTTAACAGGATTGATTCAACATTAGGCACATTCACAACATCGTGATCATTCCTTTGTACTCTTGTACAATCAGTCCTTTGTCAGTTTTTTTTAGCCACAGAGATTCAGCCAATTGCGCCATGGCTAACACTTGGCATTCAGGATGGCCATCCAGCACCTTGTCTTGGCAGTAAGTTTCAGCTTCCCGACAATGCAACATTTATAACAGAATATAATATATATATGGTATATATTGTACCATTTGCAATGCTTTCAGCTGGAAGAGAGTGAGTGAGTGTCAGGTGTTGCTGAGGAGGTAAGGGGGGAGGGCAGGGGCTGCTTTTTGACCTCTCACCTCGCGTCGCCTAGCAACAGTAACTAGGGAAGCGACGCTGAGAGGGAGGGGAGGGTTGGCGTTCCCCTGGTAACCGGCAGCCAGGCGAAGGTGCCGACACACACACACACACACACACACACACAGTCATACTCAGAGGCCGGAGCCAGGAGCCTGGAGCCATGCAGGCCGACTGCCTGCATCTGTACCTGGATCAGGTGGCCAGTAACGGCCTGGTGCTGAGCCCCGAGCAGAAGACCACGCTGCAGATCTCGATGGAGATCGTCAAGAAGAACTACAAGTTCAGCCGGGTCTACTTCTGGGGCAAGATCATGGGGCTGACTGCCGACTACTTCATCGTGCAGGGCGTGGAAACGGACGAGCTGAGGGGCAGGAAAAGCCTGTACAGGTAAACGCGCTGGGGGAGCAGAGTAAATTGCAGGAGAAGTCAATTGAGTTTCTAACCCTAGTCATAAACCCTAAACACTAATTCTAAATCCTAATCATAAACCCTAAACACAAACTCTAAACCCATAAACCCTAAACACTAACTCTAAATCCTAATCATAAACCCTAAACACTAATTCTAAATCCTAATCATAAACCCTAAACACAAACTCTAAACCCATAAACCCTAAACACTAACTCTAAATCCTAATCATAAACCCTAAACACTAACTCTAAATCCTAATCATAAACCCTAAACACAAACTCTAAATCCTAATCATAAACCCTAAACACAAACTCTAAATCCTAATCATAAACCCTAAACACAAACTCTAAACCCATAAACCCTAAACACAAATTCTAAATCCTAATCATAAACCCTAAACACAAACTCTAAATCCTAATCATAAACCCTAAACACAAACTCTAAATCCTAATCATAAACCCTAAACACAAACTCTAAATCCGAGTCATAAACCCTGAACACTAATTCTAAATCCTAATCATAAACCCTAAACACAAACTCTAAACCCATAAACCCTAAACACTAACTCTAAATCCTAATCATAAACCCTAAACACAAACTCTAAACCCATAAATGCTAAACACTAACTCTAAATTCTAACCATGAACCTGAAACACTAACTCTAAACCCTAAACACTAACTATAAATCTTAATCAGAAACCCTAAACACTAACTTTAAATTTTAATTATAAACCCTAAACACTAACTCTAAATCTTAATCAGAAACCCTAAACATTGACTCTAAATTCTAATCCTAAAACCTAATCACTATCTCTAAACCCATAAATGCTAAACCCTAACTCTAAAGCCTAATCATAAACCCTAAGCACTAGTCACTAACCCTAAATCATAATCATAAATGCTAAACACTAACTCTAAAACCTAATCAGAAACACTAAACAATAGGAATAAAACCAGACTGACCACCTGACTTAGGCACTGGAAACAATAACAACACACCCAGCTCTGTCGACCCTGCAAATTCCTCCTTACTAACATCAGGGAGCTTGTGCCAAAATTGGGAGAACTGTCTGACAGACTAGTCAAGCAACAGTCTTACGTAGTCATACCCACAGAAACATACTTTACAGCCAATGTCCCAGATACGACCATCACCATCCCTGGGTATGTCCATTCTTACTGGCAGGACAGTGCCAGCAGAGGTGGCATGGCACAGTGCTATACAGTCAAGAGGGAGTTGCCCTGGGAGTCTTCATCATTGGCTTTGGACCCCATGAAGTCCCATGGCATCAGGTCAAACATGGGCAAGAAAACCGACTCATTACACCTACCGCCCTCCCTCAGCTGATGAATCAGTGCTTCTCCATGTTGAACACCACTTGGAGGAAGCACTGAGGGTAGCAAGGGCACAGAATGTACTCTAGGTCAGGGAACTTCAATGTCCATCACCAAGAGTTGCTCGGTAGCACCACTACTGACTGAGCTGGCCAAGTACTAAAGGACATATCTGCCCATCTGGGCCTGCAGCTGGCGGTGAGGGATCCAACGAGAGGGAAAAACCAACTAGACCTTGTCCTCACCAATCTGCCTGTCGCAGATGCAATTGTCCAAGACAGTATTGGTAGGAGTGACCACCGCACAGTCCTTGTGAAGACGAAGTCCTGTCTTCACACTGAGCATACACTGCATTGTGTTGTGTGGCACTAGCACATGCGAAATGGGATAGATTCAGAACAAATCTAGCAGCTCAAAACTGAACAGCCAAGAGGTGCTGTGGGCCATCAGCAGCAGCGGAATTGTATTCCATAATCCGGAATGTCATGGCCCAGCATTTCCCTCACTCTACCATTCCCAACAAGCCAAGGAATTAACCCTAGTTCAAAGAAGAGTGCAGGAGGGAATGCCAGAAGCAGCACCAGGCATACCTAAAGATGAGGCGTCAACTGGGTGAAGCTACAACACAGGACTATATGCATGCCAAACAGCAGAAGCAGCATGCAAAAGACAGGGCTCAGTGATTCTACAACCAAGGATCAGATCTAAGCTCTGCAGTCTTGCCACATCCAGCCATGAATGGTGGTGAACAATTAAACAACTGACAGGAGGACGAGGCTCCACAAATATCCCCATTGTCAATGATGGTGGGGGGGGCAGCACATTAGTGCAAAAGACAAGGCTGAAGCATTTGTAACCATCATTTGGCCGAGTGTGACATCAAGCAGCCCTAGTCAAATTTATGTCAATTGGAATCGGGGGGAAAACTCTCCACTGACTGGAGTCATACCTATCACAAAGGAAGATGGTTGTTGTTGTTGGAGGTCAATCATCTCAGCTCCAGGACATCACTGCAGGAGTTCCTCAGGGTAGTGTCCTGGGCCCAACCATCTTCAGCTGCTTCATCAATGACTTTTCCTCCATCATAACGTCACAAGTGGGGATGTTCGCTGATGATTGTACTATGTTCAGTACCATTCACTACTCCTCAGATAGTGAAGCAGACCATGTCCATATGCAGCAAAACCTGGACAACATTCAGGCTTGGGCTGATAAGTGACAAGTAACATTCGCATCACACAAGTGCAAGGCAACGACTATCTCCAACAAGAGAGAATCTAACCATCTCCCCTTGACATTCAATGGAATTACAATCACTGAATCCCCCACTATCAACATCCTGGTGGTTACCATTGACCAGAAACTGAACTGGAGCAACCACATAAATACTGTGGTACAACAGCAGGTCAGAGACCGGAAAGGTTACAGTGAGTAACACACCTTCTGACTCTCTGCGACCTCTTCCACCTAGAAGGACAAGGGCAGCAGACATGTGGGAACACCACCATCTGCAAGTTCCCCTCCAAGCCGTACACCATCCTGACTTTGGAAATATATTGCTGTTCCTTCACTGTCACTGGATCAAAATCCTGGAACTCCCTCCCTAACAGCACTGTGGGTAAGAAGTATTTAGATGAGCACTTGAAATGCCATAGCATACAAGGCTACAGGCCAGATGGTGGAAAATGGAATTAGAATAGATAGGTGCTTGATGGCAGGCACAAACTCGGTGGGCCGAAGGGCCTGTTTCTGTGCTGTATAACTCTCTGACTCTATGACCTGCACCAGATTGACTGCAGCAGTTCAAGAAGGCAGCTCACCAACACTTTCTCAAGGGCATTTATAGTTGGGCAATAAATGCTGGCCTTGCCATCAATGCCCACATAGAGTCATAGAGTTATACAGCACAGAAACAGGCCCTTCGGCCCATCGTGTCTGTGCCGGCCATACAGCACCCAACTATTCTAATCCCATATTCCTGCACTTGGCCCGTAACCCTGTATGCTGTGGCGTTTCAAATGCTCATCTAAATACTTCTTAAATGTAGTGAGGGTTCCTGCCTCCACCACCCCTTCAGGCAGTGCGTTCCAGATTCCAACCACCCTCTGGGTGAAAAAATGCTTCCAAATCTCCCCTAAACCCCCTGCACCTTACCCTAAATCTATGCCCCCTGGTTCTTGACCCCTCCACAAAGGGAAAAAGTTTCTCCCTATCTAACCTATCAATGCCCCTCATAATTTTGTATACCTCAATCATATCTCCCCTCAGCCTTCTCTGCTCTAAGGAAAACAACCCGAGCCTTTTCAGTCTCTCTTCATAGCTGAAATGCTCCAGCCCAGGCAACATCCTGATGAATCTCCTCTGCACCCTCTCTAGTGCAATCACATCCTTCCTGTAGTGTGGTGCCCAGAACTGTACACAGTACTCCAGCTATGGCCTAGCTAGCGTTTTATATAGCTCCATCAAAACCTCCCTGCTCTTATATTCTGTGCCTCGGCTAATAAAGGCAAATATCCCATATGCCTTTCTAACCACCTTATCTACCTGTGCTGCTGCCTTCAGTGATCTATAGACATCCCATGAAACAAATAAAAAAAATCTTCAGACAGAAGTGCTGAGTTGATGATCCATCTTGGCCTCCTTCTGAGGTCCCCAGCATCACAGATGCTAGTCTTCAGCCAATTCGATTCACTCCACATTATATCAAGAAATAGCTGAAGGCACTGGATACTGCAAAGGCTATGGACCTTGACAACATCTTGGCTGTAGTACTGAAGACTTGTGCTCCAGAACTAGCCAAACTGTTCCAGTTCAGCTAAGAAAACTGGCATCTACCTGATAATGTGGAAAATTGCCCAGGTATGACCTGTACACAGGAAGCAGGACAAATCCAATCCGGCCAATTACTCGCCTTCTCTCGATAATCAGCAAAGTCATGGAAGGTGTCATCAACAGTGCTATCAAGCACCACTTAAACAGCAAGAACCTGCTCACTGATACTCAGTTTGGGGTCCACCAGGACCATTCTGCTCCGGACATCATTACAACCTTGGTCTAAACATGGACAGAAGGGCTGAACTCCAGAGGTGAGGTGAGAGTGACTGCCCTTGACATCAAGGCAGTGTTTGACTGAGTATGGCATCCAGGAGCCCGAGCAAAACTGGAGTAAATGGGAATCAGGGGGAAAACACTCCGCTGGTTGGAGTCATATCTAGCGCAAAGGAGGATGGTTGTGGTTGTTGGAGGTCAATTATCTCAGTCCCAGGACATCACTGCAGGAGTTCCTCCGGGTAGTGTCCTAGGCCCAATCATCTTCAGCTGCTTCATCAATGACCTCTCCATCAAAAGGTCAGAAGTAGGATGTTCCTTGATGATTGCACTGCGTTCAGTACCATTCGCGACTCCTCAGATACTGAAACAGTTCGTGTCCATATGCAGCAAGACCTGTACAACATTCAGGCTTGGGCTGATAAGTGACAAGTACATTAGTGCTGCACAAGTGCCAGGCAATGACCATCTCAAATGAAACAGAATCTAACCATCTCCCCTTGACAATCAGTGACATTACCATTACCAGCTCAATTGCCCACTATCAACATCCTGGGGGTTACTATTAATCAGAAGCTTGATTGGACCAGCCACATAAATACAGTCATTCCAAGCCCAGGCCAGACACTGGGAATTCTGACTCCTCAAGGCCTGTCCACCATCTACAAGGCACAAGTCAGGAGTTTGGTGGAATACTCTGCACTTGCCTGTGGCTCCAACAACACTCAAGAAACTCAACACCATCCAGGACAAAGCAGCCTGGTTGATCGCCACCAACTTAAACATCATTCCCTCCACCACCGACGCACAGAGGCAGCAGTGTGTGTCATATACAAGATGCACTGCAACAACTCACCAAGGCTCCTTCAACAGCACCTTCCAAACCTGCGACTTCTACCATCTAGAAGGGGAGATGGTGGCGTAGTGGTATTGTCACTGGACGAATAACCCAGAGACCCAGGGTATTGCTCTGGGGAAATGGGTTCAAATCCCACCACAGCAGAAGGGGGAATTTGAATTCAATTAATAAATCTGGAATTAAAAGCTAGTCTAATGATGGCCATGAAACCATTGTCGATTGTTGTAAAAACCCATCTGGTTCACGAATGCCCTTTAGGGAAGGAAATCTGCTGTCCTTACCTGGTCTGACCTACATGTGACTCCAGACCCACAGCAATGTGGTTGACTCTTACATGCCCTCTGAAATGGCCTCGCAAGCCACTCAGTTGTATCTAACCGCTACAAAGTCAATAAAAAGAAATGAAACCGGACGGACCACCTGGCATCGACCTCGGCACCAGAAATGACAACGGCAAACCCAGCCCTGTCGAGCCTGCAAAGTCCTCCTTACTAACATCTGGGGGCTTGTGCCAAAGTTAGGAGAGCTGTCCCACAGACTAGTCAAGCAACAGCCTGACATAGTCATACTTATGGAATCATACCTTACAGACAATGTCCCAGAAACTGCCATCACCATTCCCGGGTATGTCCTGTCCCATCAGCAGGACAGACTCACCAGAGGTGGGGGCACAGAGGTATACAGTAGGGAGGGAGTTGCCCTGGGAGTCCTCAACATTGACTCTGGACCCCATGAAGTCTCGTGGCATCAGGTCAAACATGGGCAAGGAAACCTCCTGCTGATTACCACCGACAGCCCTCCCTCAGCTGATGAGTCAGTACTGCTCCATGTTGAACAGCACTTGGAGGAAGCACTGAAGGAGGCGAGGGCACAAAATGTACTCTGGATGGGGGACTTAAATGCCCATCACCAAAAGTGGCTCGGTAGCACCAAGCTGGCCGAGTACTAAAGGACATATCTGCTAGACTGGGTATGTGGCAGGGGGTGAGGGAACCAACAAGAGGGGAAAACATACTTGACCTCGTCCTCACCAATCTGCCTGCCACAGATCCATCTGTCCATGATAGTATTGGTAGGAGTGACCACCGCACAATCCTTGTGGAGATGAAGTCCCACCTTCACTTCATTTCCGGTGCCTAGGTCGATGCCAGGTGGTCTGTCCGGTTTCATTCCTTTTTATTGACTTTGTAGCGGTTAGATACAACTGAGTGGCTTGCGAGGATACCCTCCATCGTGTTACGTAGCACTACCACTGTGCTAAATGGGATCGACTTTGAACAGATCTAGCAATGCAAAACTGGGCATCCATGAGGCGCTGTGGGCCATCAGCAGCAGCAGGATTGTACTCAACCACAATCTGTAACCTCATGGCCCGGCATATCCCCCACTCTACCATTACCATCAAGCCAGCAGAGCAACCCAATGAAGATTGCAGGAGGGCATGCCAGGAGCAGCACCAGGCATACCTCAAAATGAGGTGTCGACCTGGTGAAGCTACAACACAGGACTATCTGCGTGCCAAACTGTGTAAGTAGCATGCGATAGACAGAGCTAAGCGATCCCATAATCAACGGATCAGATCTATGCTCAGCAGTCCTGCCACATCCATCCGTGAATGGTGGTGGACAATTAAACAACTAACGGAGGAGTTGGCTCCACAAATATCCCCATCCTCAATGATTGGGGAGCTCAGCATATCAGTGCGAAAGATAAGGCTGAAGCATTTGCAACAATCTTCAGCCAGAAGTGCCGAGTTGATGATCCATCTCGGCCTCCTCCTGAAGTCCCCAGCATTACAGATGCCAGTCTTCAGCCAATTCGATTCACTCCGCATGATATCAAGAAACGACTGAAGGCACTGGATACTGCAAAAGCTATGGGTCCTGACAATATTCTGGCAATAGTACTGAAGACCTGTGCTTCAGAACTTGCCGCGCCCCTAGCCAAGCTGTTCCAGTATAGCTACAACACTGGCATCTACCCTGCAATGTGGAAAATTGCCCAGGTATGTCCTGTACACAAAAAGCAGGACAAGTCCAACCCGGCCAATTACCGCCCCATCAGCCGACTCTCAATCATCAGTAAAGTGATGGAAGGTGTCATCAACAGTGCCATCAAGTGGCACTTACTTAGCAATAACCTGCTCAGTGATGCTCAGTTTGGGTTCTGCCAGGGCAACTCAGCTCCTGACCTCATTACAGCCTTGGTTCAAACATGGACAAAAGAGCTGAACTCAAGAGCTGAGGTGAGAGTGACTGCCCTTGACATCAAGGCAGCATTTGACCGAGTATGGCAGCAAGGAGCCCTAGCAAAACTGAGGTCAATGGGAATCAGGGGGAAAACCCTCCGCTGGCTGGAGTCATACCTAGCGCAAAGGAAGATGGTTGTGGTTGTTGGAGGTCAATCATCTGAGCTCCAGGACATCACTGCAGGAGTTCCTCAGGGTAGTGTCCTAGGCCCAACCATCTTCAGCTGCTTCATCAATGACCTTCCTTCAATCATAAAGTCAGAAGTGGGGATGTTCGCTGATGATTGCACAATGTTCAGCACCATTCGTGAATCATCAGATACTGAAACAGTCCGTGTAGAAATGCAGCAAGACCTGGACAATATCCAGGCTTGGGCTGATAAGTGGCAAATAACATTTGCACCACACAAGTGCCAGGCAATGACCATCTCCAACAAGAGAGAACCTAACCATCTCCCCTTGACATTCAATGGCATTACCATCGCTGAATCCCCCACTATCAACATCCTAAGGGCTACCATTGACCAGAAACTGAACTGGAGTAGCCATATAAATACTGTGGCTACAAGAGCAGGTCAGAGGCTTGGAATCCTGAGGCAAGTAACTCACCTCCTGACTCCCCAAAGCCTATCCACCATCTACAAGGCACAAGTCAGGAGTGTGATGGAATACTCTCCACTTGCCTGTATGGGTGCAGCTCCAACAACACTCAAGAAGCTCGACACCATCCAGGACAAAGCAGCCCACTTGATTGGCACCCCATCTACAAACATTCACTCCCTCCACCATCGACGCACAGTGGCAGCAATGTGTACCATCTATAAGATGCACAGCAGCAATGTACCAAGGCTCCTTCGACAGCACCTTCCAAATCCACGACCTCTACCAACTAAAAGGACAAGGGCAGCAAATGTATGGGAACACCACCACCTGCAAGTTCCCCTCCAAGTCACACAACATCCTGACTTGGAACTATATCGCCATTTCTTCACTGTCATTGGGTCAAAATCCTGGAACTCCCTCCTTAACAGCACTGTGGTGTACCTACACCCCAAGGACTGCAGCAGTTCAAGAAGGCAGCTCACCACCACCTTCTCAAGGGAAATTAGGGATGGGCAACAAATGTTGGCCTTGCCAGCATTGCCAACATCCCATAAAAGAATTAAAAATCCCTCTAAATCCATAAACCCTTAACACTAACTCTAAACACTAATCGCTAACTCTAAATTCTAATCATAAACCCGAAACATCAACTCTTAAATCCATAAACCATAAACATGAAACACTAACTCTAAATCCTAATCATAAACCCTAACCACTAATTCTAAACACATAACCTAACCCTGGACACTAGCCCAAACCGCTAATAACTCCGAACCTCCATGCCCTAACCCTAACCATTATCCCACACCCATAAATTGAGCACTTTCAATAGTCACTCTGTATATAATAATTTAGAAAATGTGGAGGTGGACCAAATATGGGGTGGGAAAACCTTTTACAGGTACGTGACAGACTTGTAATAGAAAATGGGCAGGAATAATGATATAAATGGTAATATATAAATATATATTTAGAAAATATGTCAACAGTATATAAATATTTCAAATATAATATCGAAATCTAATATAAATCTAATTTCAGACAATTTCCAGTTTCCTGGTCCCAACCGCCTCCTCTTTACTATACACGTCCAATCGCTCTACACCTCCAGCCCCCACCAGGATGGTTTAAGAGCTCTCCGCTTCTTCCTTGAACAGAGGCCCAACCAGTCCCCATCCACCACCACCCTCCTCCGCCTGGCTGAACCTGTTCTCACATTGAACAACTTCTCCTTCAACTCCGCTCACTTCCTTCAAGTAAAAGGTGTTGCTATGGGTACCTGCATGGGTCCTAGTTATGCCTGACTTTTTGTGGGATATGTCGAGCATTCTTTGTTCCAGTCCTACTGAGGCCCCCTCCCCCAACTCTTTTTCCGATACATTGATGAATGTATCAGTGCCGTTTCCTGCTCCCGCCCTGAACTGGAAAACTTTACGTGGTCCATCTCTGGCACTTCCCTTCCCTTCCTTGACCTCTCTGTCTCCATCTCTGGGGATAGGTTGTCTACTAGTATCCATTATAAGCCCACCGACTCCCACAGCTACCTGGACTACACTTCTTCACACCCTACCTCCTGTAAGGACTCCATTCCATTCTCCCAGTTTCTCCGTCTCCGACGCATCTGCTCTGATGATGGCACCTTCCATGACGGTGCTTCTGATATGACCTCCTTTTTCCTCAACCGAGGATTCCCCCCCCCCCACTGTTGTCGACAGGGCCCTCAACCGTGTCTGGCCCATTTCCCGCACCTCTACCCTCACCCCTTCCCCACCCTCCCAGAACCGTGACAGGGTTCCCCTTGTCCTCACTTTCCACCCCATCAGCCTCCATATCCAAAGGATCATCCTCCGCCATTTCTGCCACCTCCAGCATGATGCCACTACCAAACACATCTTCCCCTCCCTTCCCCTGTCAGCATTCCAAAGGGATCATTCCCTCCACGACACCCTGGTCCACTCCTCCATTACCCCCCCCACCACCTCGTCCCCATCCCATGACACCTTACCCTGCAATCGCAGGAGGTGTAATACCTGCCCATTTACCTCCTCTCTCCTCACTATCCCAGGTCCCAAACACTCCTTTCAGGTGAAGCAGCGATTTACTTGTACTTCTTTCAATGTAGTATACTGTATTCGCTGCTCACAATGTGGTCTCCTCTACATTGGGGAGACCAAACGCAGACTGGGTGACCGCTTTGCGGAACACCTCCGCTCAGTCCGCAAGCAGGACCTTGAGCTTCCGGTTGCTTGCCATTTCAATACTCCTCCCTGCTCTCATGCTCACATCTCTATCCTGGGTTTGCTGCAGTGTTCCACTGAACATCAACGCAAGCTCGAGGAACAGCATCTCATTTTCCGATTAGGCATACTACAGCCTGTCGGACTGAACATTGAGTTCAATAATTTCAAAGCATGACGGGCCCCCCATTTTACTTTTATTTTTGTTATTTTTCTTTTTTCTTTTTTACATTTTTTACAATTTTTTACATTTTTTTCTTTTGTTTATTTTATTTCATTGTAGTTTGTTCAGTTTGCTTACCCACTGTTTTTTTCATGTTTTTACTTGCTGCTGTTCAATCTTCAGTTCGTTAACACCCTATCTGTACTAATGCTTTGTCTTTCAACACACCATTAACACATTGTTTGCCTTCGCTCCATGACCTCTTGGTCAGCTATGTGGCCTTGTCCAATCTACACCTTCTCCTTTGTTATCTCTAGCCCCACCCCCGGCTCACTTGCTTATAACCTTTGACATTTCTAATATTTGCTAGTTCCGAAGAAGGGTCACTGACCCGAAACGTTAACTCTGCTTCTCTTTCCACAGATGCTGCCAGACCTGCTGAGTGGTTCCAGCATTTCTTGTTTTTATTTTAGATTTCCAGCATCCGCAGTATTTTGCTTTTATATAAAGCTATGTTACATTACAATGAAATTATTTTGTTCCAATAATATAAAACATGGAATAATGTGATAATATACAATAATAACCTGCTGAGTTGGCCTGTTATTCTGAGGTTCATAGAATCATAAAATAATACAGCACAGAAGTTTGCCATTTGCTCCGTTGTGCCTGCGCCAACTGTTTGGTAGAACAATCCAGTAAATCCCACTCCCCTGCTTTTCCCCCGTAGCCCTGCAATTTTTTTCCCCTTCAGGATTTATCCAATTCTCTTTTGAATGCTACTTTTGAATCTGATTCCAACTCCCTTTCAAGCAGTGCATTCAAGATGACGACAACTCACTGTATAAAAAAAGTTTCTTCATCTTGCCTCTAGTTCTTTTGTCAATCATCTTAAATCTGTGTCCTTTGGTTACCAACCGTTCTGCCAGTGGAAAGCACTGTTAGTGGTACAGTAGCATCGTGGTAATGATAGTGGACTAGTTAATCCAGGGTCCTGGACTAATGCTCTGGAGACGAGAGTTCAAATCCACCCATAGCAGCTGGAGGAATTTAAATTCAATTAAATCTGGACTAAAATGCTGGTCTCATTAATAATGATCGTGAAACTACCGGATTGTGGTAAAAATGCATCTGATTCACTAATATCCTTCAGGGAGGGAAATCTGCTGTCCTTACCTGGTCTGGGTTACATGTGACTCCAGACCCACAGCAATGTGGTTGACTTTTAACTGTCTCTGAAATGGCCTTGTTAGCCACTTAGTTGTAGATGGCTCACCAACACCTGCTCAAGGGCAATTAGGGATGGGCAATAAATGTTGGCCTAGCCAGCAACGCTCACATCCCAAGAATGAATTAAAAAATTACCCCGTCGAAACAATTTATGATTTTGATTACCTCTATCCAATCTCCTCTTAACCTTCTTTTCTCTAAGAAGAACAACCGAAGCTTCTCCAATTTCTCCACATAATGAAAGTCCCTCATCCCTTCTACCACTCTAATAGGAACAGGAGTAGGATATTTAGACCGCCGCCCCCCTCCCCCCCGCCGACTCTGAGCCATTCAATGAGATCATCGCTGATCTGCAACCTTAATCAATAGACCATCCTTTGCTCCATGTCCCTTAATACTTTCGGTTAATAAAAATCTATCAATCTCAGATTTAAAATTTAAATTTAATGCATCAACAGCCATTTGGAGAAGAGATTTCCAAACTTTTACTACCCTTGGCATGTAGATGTCTTTCCTAACTTCACTCCTGAAAGGGCTGCCTCCAATTTTTAGACCATGTCCTCTAATACCAGATTTCCCCAACCAGCGGAAATACTTCCTGTCTATCTACGGTATCAGTTCCCCTTAATAGCTTGAAAATTTTGATCAAATGACCCCTTAATCTTCTAAATTCCAGCAAATACAACAGTAAATATCTTTTGAACCCTCTCCATAGACTTACATACTTCCTAAAGTGTGGTGCCCAAAATTGAACACAATACTCCAACTGAGGCCTAACTAATGTTTTATAAAGGTTTAGCATAACTTCCTTACTTTTGTACTCCATTCCTCTATTAATTAAGCCAGGGATCCGATATGCTTTTTTAAACAGCTTACCCAACTTGTCCTACCACCTTCAAGGATTTGTATACATACAACCCAGGTCTCTCTATGGCTGCATCCTCAATAAAATTGTACCATTTAGTTCATATTGCCTCTCTTCATTCTTCTCTGTGTTAACATTCATCTGCCATGTGTCTGCCCATTTCATCAGTCTGTCTGTCCTCCTGAAGTTTGTGACTATTCTCATTTTTTACTACATTTCTAAGTTTCATATTATCTGCAAACTATGAAATTTTTTCCCTGTATACCCAAGTCCAGGTCATTAATATGTATCAAAAATAGCAGTGGGCCCAATACTGACCCCTGAGGAGCACCACTATATATTCATCCAGTCTGAAAGCCACTGTTCATCACTACTCTCTGCTTTGTGTTCCTTAGCCAATTTTGTATCCATGCTCCCTCTGTCCCTTTAATCCTATAGACTTTAATTTTGTTAACATGTGTGAGTTTTTAACCCTGAATATTCAAGGAGACAGACCCAGCTTCTCCAATTTAACCACATAACTCATCCCTCATCCATGGAACCATTCTCACAAATCTTTTGTGAACCTTCCGTAATGGCTTAACATCCTTCCAAAAGTATGGTGCCCAGAACTGGACATAATACTGCAGTTGAGGCCGAACCAATGTTTTATACAGATTTATCATAATGTCCTTCTTTTTGTACTCTGTGCCCCTATTTATAAAGCCCATGATTTCATATGCTTTATTAACCGCTTTCTCAACCTACCCTGCAACCTTCATATGAACATATGGATTAGGAGCAGAAGTGGGCCATTCGGCCCCTCGAACTTGTTCTGCCATTCAATAAGATCATGGCTGATCGGTTTGTGTTTCAAATTCCACACTCCCATCTACCCCTTTGCCTAACAAGAATCTATCTACCTCAGCCTTAAAAATATTCAAAGACCCTGCCTCCACCACCTTCTGAGGCAGAGAGTATTTGCTACTTTCCAGGCTGATGGAACATAGAACAGTACAGCACAGTACAGGCCCTTCGGCCCACGATGTTGTGCTGACCCTTTAACCTACTCTAAGATCAAACTACCTACATACCCTTCATTCTACTATCATCCATGTACCTATCCAAGAGTCGCTTAAGTGTCCCTAATGTATCTGCTTCTACTACCACCGCTGGCAGCGCATTCCACGCACCCACCACTCTGTGTAAAGAACTTACCTCTGACATCTCCCCGAAACCTTCCTCCAATCACCTTAAAATTATGCCCCCTGGTGATAGCCCTTTCCACCCTGGGAAAAAGTCTCTGGCTATCCACTCTATTTATGCCTCTCATCATCTTGTACACCTCTATCAAGTCACCTCTCATCCTTCTTCGCTCCAATGAGAACCTTACCAGAATCTAGCGAATTTTGAAAAATTAACACCAACGCATCTACTACCTCATTAGCCACCTCTTTTAAGACCCTAGGATGAAGTCCATCAGGACCCGGGGTCTTGTCAGCCCGCAGCTCCATCAGTTTGGTCAGTACTGCTTCCCTGGTGATTGTAATTTCACCAAGTTCCTTTCTTCCTTCCACCTCCTGATTTACAGCTATTGCCAGAATGATTTTTGTATCCTCTATAGTGAAGACAGAAGCCAAATATTTGTTCATTGCATCCACCATTTCCTTATTATCTACTATTATATCCCCATTCTCACTCTCTGGAGGACCGTTTACTTACTCTTTTCCTTTTTAAGTACCTGTATAAACTCTTGCTATCCGTTTTTACATTTCTAGCTAGCTTCAATGATCTGCGCACATACACCCCCAGGTCCCTCTGCTCCTGCACCCCCTTTAGAATAGTACCCTTTAATTTATTGCCTCTCCCTGTTCTTCCGACGAAAATGAATCACTTCACATTTTTCTGTATTAAAGTTCATCTGTCACTTGTCCACCTATTCCACCAACCTATGTCCTCTTGAAGTTTATCACTATCCTCCTCACAATTCACAATACTTCCAAGTTTGTGTCATCCTCAAAGTTTGAAATTGTGCCCTGTACACCCAAGTCTAGGTCATTAGTACATATCAAGAAAAGCAGGGGTCCCCACTATATACCTTCCTCCAGTCTGAAAAACAATCGTTCAAAATTATTCTCTGTTTCCTGTCCCTCAGCCAATTTCATATCCGTGCTGCTACTGGCCAATTTATTTCCATGGGCTCTAACCTTGCTGACAAGCCTGTTATGTGGCACTGTATAAAATGCCTTTTGGAAGTCCATATATACCACATAAATCGCATTACTCTCTTTTACCTTATCAAAAAACTCAAGCAAGTTAGTTAAACATGATTTGCCTTTAACAAATCCATGCTGGCTTTCCTTAATTAATCCACATTTGTCTAAGTGACTGTTAATTTGACCTGAATTATCGTTTCTAAATGCTTTCCCACTACTGAGGTCAAACTGACTGATCTCTAGCTGCAGGGCTTGTTCTTACACCCTTTTTTGAACAAGGGTGTAACATTTACCATACAAATTAGGAGCAGAAGTAGGTCATTCAGCCTGCTTCGCTATTTAATAAGATCATGGCTGATCTGTTTCTATCTCGAATTCCACAGTCCCATCTACCCCCGATAATCTTAACTTCCCTTGCCTAACAAAAATCTACCTCTGCCTTAAAAATATTCGATGACTCCACCTCCACCACCTTCTGAGGTACAGAATTCCAAAGTCGCACAATCCTCCGAGAGAAAAAAAATTTCTCCTCGTCTCTAAAAGGGCATCCCCTAATTTTCAAACAGTGCCCCCTAGTTCTGGACTCACCCACAAGAGGAAACATCCTTTCCACATTCACCTTGTCAAGATCGTTCAGGATCTTATATACTTCAATCAAGCCTCCCCTCACTCTTCTAAACTCCAGTGAAAACAAGTCTAGTCTGTCTAACCTTTCCTCATAAGACAACCTGTTCATTCCAGGTATCAATCTAGAAAATCTCCTCTGAACCGCCTCCAACGCATTCACATCCTTCCTTAAATAAGGAGACCAAAACTGCACACAGTATTTGAGTTGTGATCTCACTAATGCCCTGTATAACTGAAGCATAACATCCTCACTTTTATTTTCAATTCCTCTCGTAATGAAGGATAGCATTCCATTAGCCTTCTTTATTACTTGCTGTACCTGCATACTAACCTTTTGTGACTCATGCACTAGAACACCTAGTTCCCTGTGTACCTCGGAATTCTGCAGTCGTTCCCCACTTAAGAAATACTCTTTTTTATTCTTCCTGCCAAAGTGACATTTTCCCACATTATACTCCATCTGCCAGATTTTTGCCCACTCACTCAATCTATCTATATCGGTCTGCAAGTTCCTTATGTCCTCTTCACAACATACCTTCCTACCTATCTTTGTGTCATCTGCAAACTTAGCTACCATGCCAGCACTCCCCTCATCTAATTCATTGATATAAATTGTAAAAGTTGAGGCTCCAGCACAGACCGCTGCGGGACTCCACTCGTCACATCCTGCCAATTAGAAAAGGACCCATTTATTTTTCTGCTAGACAGCCAATCTTCTGTCCATGCTAATATGTTACCTCCTACACCATGAGCTCCTACTTTGTTAAATAACCTTTTATGTGGCACCTTGTCAAATGCCCTCTGGAAATCCAAGTACAGTACGTCCACAGCACATGCCACTCCTTCAAAGAACTCCAATAAATTGGTTAAACATGATTTCCCTTTCACAAAACCATGCTGACTATTCCCGATTACCTTTGAGTTTTTCTAAGTGCCCAGCTATAGGCTCCTTAATGATCGATTCTAACACCTTCCTCATGACAGATGTCAAGCTAACTGGCCTATAGTTACCTGTTTTCTGCCTTCCCCCCTTCTTGAATAGAGGGGTTATATTTGCTACTTTCCAGTCTGATGGAATGTGCATTCTCCAGTCCTCTGGCACCACACTTGTATCTAAGGAGGATTGGAAGATTATGGCCCGCGCCACTCTTACTTCCCTAAGTATCCTTGGATGCATCTCATTTGGTCCTGGTGACTTATCGACTTTAAATACAGCCAGCCTATCTAATAACTACTGTATCAATTTTTAGCCCATCCAGTGACTCATCTACCTCTCTTTCACTATGACTTTAGCAGCATCTTCTGCTTGGTAAAGAGAGATGCAAAGGACTCATTTAGTACCTCAGCCATGCCCTCTGCCTCCATGCGTAAATTCCCTTATAGGTCTCTAATCGCCCTCACTCCTCCTTTCACCACCCTTTTACTATTCATGTGCCTGTAGAATACTTTTAGATTCCCTTTTATGTTATTCACAAGTCTCTTTTCATACTCTCTTTGATACTCTTATTTGTTTTTTCACTTCCCCTCTGAACCTTCTATATTCAGCCTGGTTCTCAAGTGTATTATCCATCTGATGTCTGTCATATGCACCCTTTTTCTGCTTCATCTTACGCTCTATCTCTTTTGTTATTGAGGGAGCTTTGCATCAGTTTTCCCTACCTTTCTCTTTGTGGGAATGTACCTTGACTATGGCCAAACTTTCTCCTCTTTAAAAGCAGCCCATTGTTCAGTTACAGTTTTGTCTTCCAATCTTAGATTCTGATTTACTTGGGCCAGATCCACTCTGACTCCATTGAAGTCAGCCCTCCCCCAGTTAATTATCCTTACTCTGGATTCCTCCTCCTGTTTGATAGCTAATCTAAACCTTATTACGGGAAGCGAGGGAAGAGATTGCCGTGCCTTTGGCGATGATCTTTGCGTCCTCACTGTCCACTGGAGTAGTACCAGATGATTGGAGGGTGGCAAATATTATTCCCTATTATTAGGGAATAGGGATAACCCTGGGAATTACAGACCAGTCAGTCTTACGTTGGTGGTGGGCAAACTATTGGAGAGGACTCTGAGAGACAGGATTTAAGATTATTTGGAAAAGCATAGCTTGATTAGAGATAGTCAGCATGGCTTTGTGAGGGGCAGGTCATGCCTCACAAGCCTTATTGAATTCTTTGAGGATGTGACAAAACACATTGATGAAGGAAGAGCAGTGGATGTGGTGTATATGGATTTTAGCAAGGCGTTTGATAAGTTTCCCCATGGTAGGCTCATTCAGAAAGTAAGGAGGCATGGGATACAGGGAAATTTGGCCATCTGGATACAGAATCGGCTGGCCCATAGAAGACAGAGGGTGGTAGTAGATGGAAAGTATTCAGCCTGGAGCTCGGTGACCAGTGGTGTTCCGCAGGGATCTGTTCTGGGACCTCTGCTCTTTGTGATTTTTATAAATGACTTGGATGAGGAGGTGGAAGGCTGGGTTAGTAAGTTTGCCGATGACACAAAGGTTGCTGGAGTTGTGGATAGTGTGGAGGGCTGTTGTAGGTTGCAACGGGGCATTGACAGGATGCAGAGCTGGGCTGAGAAGTGGCAGATGGAGTTCAACCTGGAAAAGTGTGAAGTGATTCATTTTGGAAGGTCGAATTTGAATGCAGAATACAGGCTTAAAGACAGGATTCTTGGCAGTGTGGAGGAACAGAGGGATCTTGGGGTCCACGTCCATAGATCCCTCAAAGTTGCCACCCAAGTTGATAGGGTTGTTAAGAAGGCGTATGGGGTGTTGGCTTTCATTAACAGGGGGATTGAGTTTAAGAGCCGCGAGGTTATGCTGCAGCTCTATAAAGCCCTGGTTAGACCACACTTGGAATATTATGTTCAGTTCTGGGCGCCTCATTATAGGAAGGATGTGGAAGCTTTAGAGAGGGTGCAGAGGAGATTTACCAGGATGCTGCCTGGACTGGAGGGCATGTCTTAAGGAGAAAGGTTGAGGGAGCTAGGGCTTTTCGCATTGGAGAGAAGAAGGATGAGAGGTGACTTGATAGAGGTGTACAAGGTGATGAGAGGCATAGATAGAGTGGATAGCCAGAGACTTTTTCCCAGGGCAGAAAGGGCTATCACCAGGGGGCATAATTTTAAGGTGATTGGAGGAAGGTTTAGGGGAGATGTCAGAGGTAGGTTCTTTACACAGAGAGTGGTGGGTGCGTGGAATGCACTGCCAGCGGTGGTATTAGAAGCAGATACATTAGGGACATTTAAGCGACTCTTGGATAGGTACATGGATGATAGTAGAATGAAGGGTATGTAGGTAGTTTGATCTTAGAGTAGGTTAAAGGTTCGGCACAACATCGTGGGCCGAAGGGCCTGTACTGTGCTGTACTGTTCTATGTTCTATGTTCTTATGATGCTATGGTCACTATCCTCTAAATGTTACACTATTGTCACTTGATTCACTTGACTCACCTCATTCTTCAGGACCAGATCCAGCAATGCCTCCTTCCTCATTAGACTGGAAACATACTGATGTAGAAAATTCTCCTGAACACACTCTAGAAAATCTTTCCCCTCTCTGCCTTTTACACTATTAGTATCCCAGTCTATATCAGGATAATTGAAGTCCTCCATTATAACTGCTCTATAATTCTTGCACCTCTCTGTAATTTCATTGCAAATTTGTTCCTCTATATCCTTCCCACTAGTTGGTGGCCTATAGAATACCCGCAACAATGTAATGGTACCTTTATTGTTTTTTAGCTCGAACCAAATAGATTCTGTCCTTGACCCTCTAGGACATTGTCTCCAGCACTGTAATGTGCTCCTTAATCAATATAGATATCCCTCCTCCTTTCCTTCATTCCTTATCTAAACATCTTGTACCCAGGAATATTTAGTACCCAGTCCTGCCGCTTTTTGAGCAGGTCTCCGTTATTGCCACGACATCATACTTTTACGTGGCTATCTGCACCTGTAGCTCACCAACCTTAATTACCACACTCTGTGCATTCATATAATGCACAGTAAAACTAATTTAGACCTTATTACATTCCTTCTTACTGAATGCCTTACTGTTTCCTACCCTAGTGCTATCTGTCTCTCCCAATTCTTTATGCACCTTAATTTTCTTGCCTGATATTGTTGGTTCCCACACCCCTGCCAAGTTAGTTTATACCCTCTTCAATAGCACTAGCAAATTGCCCTGCAGACTTTGGTCCCGGCTCTGTTCAGGTGCAACCTGCCCAGCTTGTACAGGTCCCATCTCTCCCAGAACCGATTTCAGTGTCCCAGGAATCTAAAGCCCTTCCTCCTGCACCATCCCTTCAGCCACACATTCATCTGCTCTATTCGTCTGTTCTGTACTCACTAGCTGGTGGTACTGGGAGTAATCTGGAGATACTACCTTTGAGGTCCTGCTTGCTAGTTTCTTTCCTAGCTCCCTAAATTCTACCTGCAGGACCTTATCCCTCTTTCTACCTATGCCATTGGTTGCAGTATGGACCACAATGGCTGGCTGTTCACCCTCCCCCCTCAGAGTGTTGTACAGCTGCTACATGACACCCTTGACTCTGGCAATGTAACGTCCTGGATTCAAGTCTGTGGCCACAGGAACGCCTGTCTGTTCCCCTAACTACAGAATACCCTATCACTATTGCTTTTCCAATCTTCCTGCTGCCCCCTTGTACAGCTGACCCAGCCGTGGTGTTGTGGCTGCACACTTCAGAGGAACCATCACTCTCATCAGTATTCAGAACAGAACACTGATTGTTGAGTGAGATGCATCAGGGGACTCCTGCACTACCTGCCTGGTCCTTCTTGACTGCCTGGCAGTCCCATTCCTCTCTGTCTGCATACTGTCATGAACGTGCTATGCCGAATGATGATTTTTAATCCATCAGTTGGAAACCTAAATTAAACTTCTTAAAAGAAAGCAACTAAAATGGCCACCACAATTTGCATTGAAATACCTCACATACCAAGGTATCGAGGTGGAGACGAATGTCTGGATTAATCTCCCACCAGAACAATGGCTTGCAAATTTTTGAATGCGCTATCTGCCTAACATAAGAACTAGGAGCAGGAGTAGGCAATTCAGCCCCTTGAGCCTGCTCCGCCATTTAATACGATCGTGGCTGATCTCATCTCGGCCTCAACTCCACTTTCCTGCCCGTTCTCCATAACCCTTCAACCCTTTACTAATTAAAAATCTGTCTATCTCCTCCTTAAATTTATTCAATGTCTTGGCATCCACCGCATTCTGGGGTAGTGAATTCCACAGACTCACAACCCTTTGAGAGAAGTAATTTCTCCTTATCTCTGTTTTAAATCTGCTACCTCTTATCCTAAAACTATGACCTCGTGACCAAGATTGCCCCACAAGAGGAAACATCCTCCCGACGTCTACTTTGTCAATCCCCTTAATCATCTGATATACCTCAATTGGATCTCCTCTCATTCTTCTAAACTCTAGAGAGTAAAGGCCGAAACTGCTCAATCTCTCTTCATAAGACAAACCCCTCATCTCTGGAATCAATCTAGTGAACCTCCTCTGAACCTCACATCCATTAACAAGACGTTCAAAGCCATCTTGGAGCATTAACACTGGGGGAGACGAACTTCAAAAGGTAAACACTGAAACAATGGGTCATGGTATGTTAGCCTTTACCACAAGAGGATTTGCATACAGGAGTAGTGAAGTCTTGTTTCAATTGTATAGAACCTTGGTTAGACCGCACTTGGAGTACTGTGTGCAGTTTTGGTCCCCTTACCTCAGGAAGGATATTATTGCTATAGAGGAAGTGCAACAAAGATTCACCAGACTTGTTCCTGGGATGCCGGGACTGTCCGATGAAGAGAGATTGGGGAAACTGGGCCTGTATTCTCTGGAGTTTCGAAGAATGAGAGGTGATCTCATTGAAACCTACAAAATACTTAAAGCGATAGACAGGGTAGATGCAGCTAAGATGTTTCCCCTGGTTGGGGAGTCTAGAACTAGGGGACACAATTTCAAAATAAGGAGGAAGCCACTTAGGACAGAGGTGAGGAGATATTTCTTTACTCAAGTGTTGTGAATCTTTGGAATTCTGTACCCCAGAGGGCTGTGGAAGCTCAGTCATTGAGTATGTTTAAAGCAGAGATCCACAGATTTCTAAATACCAATGACATAAGGGGATATGGGGATAGTGTGGGAAAAAGGCATTGAAATGGATGAACAGCCATGATCATATTGAATGGTGGGACAGGCTCGATGGGCTGATGGCCTGCTCCTATGTTCCTATGTTCCTATGGGACCCTGAGAGATTGGAATTTAGACATGATTGGAATTCTTAGGACTTGAACTAATTAATATGCAGAAGAAAGAAGGCACAGGACAATCATGTGACAGTCTCTATTTCGCTGTCTCTAGGCAACGCTGTAAGTTTGAACCCTGCCTGCGGGCTGCAAAACATCCAAGTCTATCATTGTTGCAGGCAGAAACCCCGGGGAGAAAGCCATCTACATCACTGCCTCCAAGAAAACCCTGAACCAGGTGGTCACCCCTACCAACCAGAAACCTTAGGATCATAAGTTCAGCCGGAAGACAACTGAATTACCAGACTCCACAAACTGTATACTCTTTTATTTGTACTGGACTCTAATCCAACCAATCTATTCTTCATCACTCTGTAACCTATTTGTGTGTGTGTGTGCGTGTATGTGAAAGTTGGAGCATAGTTTATCATTTTACTTAGATCGTGTTTTGGTTTTAAGTACATTAAACATTTTAAGTATAATAAACTAACCTCTTTCTTGTTTAAACTCAGGAAAACATGTCCGATTGGTTCTTTTATAATCATAGCATATAAAAGGGTTAAACACTCACTGAATTGGTAAACATATCCACTGTTTAAAAGGAATAAACCCTGTTGCGGTCAGACAAGGAGAGGGACAAGAGAGGAGCCTTTCAACCCCTCCTCACCTGATTGTAACAATACCTTTAAGTTGCAGGGTGACCACATCTATAAACATGCTATCCACAAAACTCTCAGCCTTGCAGAGGCACCACACTGACACCTGTCACTGTTCAAGCTCTGAAACCTGGGAGCGATCAGAAAAAAAATTGACAGTAATTTTAGGATTCTCCTTGTAATTTCAAAACAGACTCTGGTGCCAAACCTTCAATATAAAATTGATAATTGAAACACAGTTGCTCACTTCCTACCTTTTCAAAGCCTTAAGCTCTAGAATTCCCTCCCGAAACCTCTCCGCCTCTTTCTCCTCCTTAAAACTTAACTCTCTGACCAAGCTTTTGATAATCTTTTCTAATGCCTCCTTATGTGGCTCATTGTCAAACTTGGTTTGATAATGCTCCTGTGAAGCACCTAAGCATATTTAACTACATTAAAAGCGATATATAAATAAGAGTTGTTGCAGCAGGACACTATCGCAAGCCTCGGATTAACTCAGTAACTCGGTTGACTTTAGAATGATAGGTGCCTGGGAGAAAGTCAACTTCAAATTTCGACGTTTAAAATCCTTTGAAGATATATCAGGAAATTCCCAGGTTGTCAAGGAGCTAGAATGTTTATCTGCACCATGTTGAATGTTCTGCAATCGTCCAGCCATCTCTCAGTAATACTACAGACCAGGCTGATGCCAATGACTCTGTACTCAGCAGACATTAGTATATTAAACTTTCCTTTTGGTCCAGCATGGAACAAGTCATAGAAATCCATTACTATCTTCAGTACATCAATGTACAGCTAACAGTATCCGATTTAAAGGAGCACTAAACAGAAATTTGTTACAATATATCTGTATCCCCAAACCCCTTTCTCGAAAGATATAAATCTTCAGGGAACCATAGCCTTTTACTTAGCTTAAATCCTGAGCAGTGTAGTTTTTATTTTTAAAATGTGTAAGCCTTTGCACATGAGGTATCAGGATCAAGTGTAGTCTTCAGGTGATGTGGTAGAAGGCAGGGGATAATTAGGGAGAATGTTACCATGTTAAAATCATAGAGGGCAATTTTTGTGTCCCAATGGCCCATTTGTGTCTATAGAAGAGGCATTAGCATGACCCTTAGTGCTTGGGATACTGAAGCGTCAATTTAACACTGATTTCCCACCTATCATGGTGGAATTTTCTCTCCCCAAACACTAAGCAAAATTTGACTGCAGTTGCTACTCTTCTGCTGAGCAGGTTTCCAGCCTCCTTCCCACAATTTTCTCATTGAGGCTATTTTTCGACCTTATTCGCACAGTCTTCTCAATGAGGATGCTTTCAGCCTAATCCTACAGTCTTTCAAAGAGGAAGTCTTGCAGTCTTCTTCCCACAGTCTTTGCGATCAGGAAGGTTTTGACCCTCTATCCACTACCCCCGCAGCATCTGTCTCTCCATGGAGAGTAAGTCTCCAGTCCGATCTCAGTGCACAAGGTTGCTTGCCCCCAACCTGCACACAAAAAGAGCAAGAAATGGCATCAGAATTTCACGGAAGAAAATGATGGGTTCAAGCCTGCACCGATAACGTTGGACCTTGAAACCTGAAGAAGCAGTGGAATTGCCAGTATTTGATTGAAACAAGCAACAAAGCAATCTCTACAACTCCTTTCTGAACCGGACCTCCCATCACCAAGACTCGCACTGAAAGAATTGTCTAAAGGTGCAGTCCTCTGAAGAGCATCCTTGTCCTCACCACTTCTCTCCCATCTCCCTCTCATTTCCACTCTCCTCGGGCTGAATTTAGTGAGGCCGTTTGGAGCAGGAATGGAGGCATGGTGGGGGGAGGTCCAGAGCATAGCATTGGACACATCCGCCCGGAAATCTGACGTCATGACGTCGGTTCCGGTTTTAGTCAGTGGCGGGAATGCATGTTAATGCCAACACAACTTAACTTGCTCAACAGATAGTTATAATGCATTTGCATTCAATTGAAAGCGATTCAATGGGGCACTTGGAATTAAGTGGACGACAGGCGGCCCTCAAGTGCCTTCAGATCCCCGGCAATTGAAAGATAGCGGAACTGAGGTGAGACATCAGTACCACAATGGGTAGGCAGCCATGACCAGCACTGGATAGAGGAAGAGTGGGGACCGAAGGCCATTGTCAGCCTGCAGTGCTGTTGCACATGGTTGAGTTTGGTCTCAGGTGGCAGTACCAGGTGGGCATGGTCTCGGGGGAAATACCGGGTGGGCGTGGTCTCAGATGGCAGTGCCATGGCAGTACCAGGTGGGCTTGGTGCTGGATGGCAGCATCGGTTGGGCGAGGTCTCAGGTGCTCCACACAGCTCGCCATACCACTGGGTGATCTGCACAGGTGGCCATACTATCAGGTGAGATGGTTGGGTGACCATACTATTGGGTGAGAGGGTTGATTTTCAGCAAGAGTGGGCACTGAAGGCCATTAGTGCTTAAGCTGAGAGGAGTAGCAAAGGTAAAGGTTGCCAAAGCAACTTTGTCTCTGCAAGGACAGCGCTCTAAAGGCTACTATGGGTCTGATACACCCTGCCTTTTTGGACCCCCATGGCGTGGTGCAGCGCCTCTGACAGAGGGAGGGCCAGGAGGCAGCTGTGCCTATTCATGAAGCTCCATGACGAGAGCATCAGAGGCTGGCCATGCCAAGAAGGACCCAGCTGCATCAGATGGTGTACTGGACTTGACTTAGCTACCTCCAAATGTCTAGGTGACAGTGTCACCGAAGACTGCGGCTTTTCAGGGAGGCCATCACTGACTTATGCACCCTGCTACAGGACGTGTTGCAACCTATGGGATTTAGTGGTCACCCTATGCCGGTGGAACTTAACTTTTATTCGGCTGGATCTTTCCAGGGATTCGCCGGGGACCTGTGTGGGGTCTGCCAGCCTGCAGCCCACCGCTGCATCAGGGAAGTGGCCAATGCCTTGTTCAAAAGGACCGGCGACTATGTGCACTACCGGACTGACCCTGACAGGCAGAGAGGGCCATCAGATTCGGGGATTTTGCTGGATTCCCTCAGGTGCAAAGTTTGACAGACTGTCACAGACCCAGCCAGCTGCTGGGGGACAAATGTGGTGCTGTAAGCAGCTTCTGACCCTGATTCTAAGACTAAATGCATACCCACCAATGTGAATGTATCAACGCTGATGGGAGGCGCAGGAGAGTGATGTGACAGTGCCTCCTCTGACTGCTCCTTCTCAGAGGTTGACTGCTGTCCCTTTGCTGTTGGAGCCTCCTGCTGACCTGCATGAGAGAACACAAACATATGTGAGTTAGGCATTGCAAATCTCGTCACGTCATCCATGCGTGATGTGGATCTTTAGAAGTGTGTTGGATGTTGAATGAAGACAATCCTCATTCTCTTGTCCGGAGACTCCAGTCTCACCATCCACCATTGACAGCCGCCTGGGTCCCTGATAACTCCAGTGCCTCCTCCTCAGCTGTCGAGAGAGGCTGTATATCTGGAATTTCTCTGCCAGTCCTTCAGTTATGGAGCCACTTGTCCTGCAAGTGGAACATAAGAACATAAGATAAAAACAAAATACTGCGGATGCTGGAAATCTGAAATAAAAACAAGAAATGCTGGAACCACTCAGCAGGTCTGGCAGCATCTGTGGAAAGAGAAGCAGAGTTAACGTTTCGGGTCAGTGACCCTTCTTCGGAACATAAGACATATGAGCAGGGAGATAGTCATACTTTGCAGGAAGAGCGAGAGAACAGTTCTGCTAGTGGCAGCCCCTCATCCCCTGCTGGGCTTTCCTACGTGGCTCATCTCCAAGTCCGCTCTTGGTGTTAATGGCGGGTAATCTGTGAAAGAAGGTGGCCTTTGGCCAAAATGCAGCCATGCATCTGGCAGGATGTGGTGATACCTAAACCCTTTTGCCACTGTCTTTGTGGTGCCTCCCTCCACATATCGCACTGCCTCCTGTGCAGCCACATGCAAGTCCCAAAGAGGAGAGAGGTGTAAAGCAATCACCTTGGCAGAAAGGAGGTTGTTGACTCCCTTCTTGTACTGCACACATGTTCGGCGGGTGACCCCCATGGCTGCTTAGCTCTTCTGCGATCTCCATCAAGGCTTGCTTGGTCAGGTGAGAGGACCTCTTTTTGCCGGGAAGCAGCCCGCACGGTTTTTCATGCCATGCTTCCCGTGTGGCAACAGGGCCACCCGCGGCACAGGTAATTGCGGCTGTGGGGGGGGGAAAGAGGCCCTTAATTAGGGGTTAATTATCCAGTTAAGGGCCTCAATTAGCGGAAGGTCGGGAAGGCCATTCACAGGCCTTCCCTCCTCAGGCTAACTTTCGGCAGAGAAGGGATGGTAGCTGGGTCCCCATGCCACCATCCCGCCCGATTTTATGCTCTCTCCGCCTCCAAACCCAATGTTTAAGGTGGTGGATGGTGTGCCAATCAAGCGAGCTGCTTTGTCCTGGATGGTGTCAAGCTTCTTGAGTGTTGTTGGAGCTGCACTCATCCAGTCAAGTGAAGAGTATTCCATCACACTCCTGACTTTTGCCTTGTAGATGGTGGACTGGCATTGGGGAGACAGGAGGTGAGTTACTTGCCGCAGAATTTCCAGCTCTTGGAGCCACAGTATTTATGTGGACCGCTGGGTGGAACACTACCTAGAACTGTACTCCAGGGAGAATGTTGTCACTGAGACCGCCCTCAATGCAGCCCTGTCTATGCCAGTCATGGATGAGCTGGACGTACAGCCAACAAAATCGGAACTCAGTGATGCCGTTGATTCTCTAGCCAGCGGAAAAGCCCCTGGGAAGGACGGCATTACCCCTGAAATCATCAAGAGTGCCAAGCCTGCTATACTTTCAGCACTGCACAAACTGTTTTGCCTGTGCTGGGACGAGGGTGCAGTACCACAGGACATGCGCAATGCCAATATCATCACCCTCGATAAGAACAAGGGTGACCGCGGTGACTACAACAACTACCGTGGAATCTCCCTGCTCAGCATAGTGGGGAAAGTCTTCGCTCATGTCGCCTTAAACAGGCTCCAGAAGCTGGCTGAGCGTGTCTATCCTGAGGCACAGTGTGGCTTTCGAGCAAAGAGATCCACCATTGACATGCTGTTCTCCCTTCGCCATGAACAACAGATGCCTCTCTACGTTGCTTTCATTGATCTCACCAAAGCCTTTGACCTCGTCAGCAGACGTGGTCTCTTCAGACTACTAGAAAAGATTGGATGCCCACCAACGCTACTAAGTATCATCATCTCATTCCATGACAATATGAAAGGCACAATTCAGCATAGCGGTGCCCTTTCCAATCCTGAGTGGCGTGAAACAGGGCTGTGTTCTCGCACCTACATTGTTTGGGATCTTCTTCTTCCTGCTGCTCTCACATACGTTCAAGTCTTCAGAAGAAGGAATTTTCCTCCACACAAGATCAGGTGGCAGGTTGTTCAACCTTGCCCGTCTAAAAGCGAAGACCAAAGTACGGAAAGTCCTCATCAGGGAACTCCTCTTTGCTGATGATGCTGCATTAACATCTCACACTGAAGAGTGTCTGCAGAGACTCATCGACAGGTTTGCGGCTGCCTGCAATGAATTTGGCCTAACCATCAGCCTCAAGAAAACGAACATCATGGGACAGGACGTCAGAAATGCCCCATTCATCAATATCGGTGACCACGCTCTGGAAGTGGTTCAAGAGTTCACCTGCCTAGGCTCAACTATCACCAGTAACCTTTCTCTCGATGCAGAATTAAACAAGCGCAGGGGAAAGGCTTCCTCTGCTATGTCCAGACTGGCCAAGAGAGTGTGGGTAAATGGTTCAAGCCTGTGTCCTCAGTACCTTGCTCTAAGGCAGCGAGGCCTGGACAATGTACTTCAGTAAGAGCGACGTCTCAATTCATTCCATCTTCGCTGCCTCCGGAGAATCCTTGGCATCAGGTGGCAGGACCGTATCTCCAACACTGAAGTCCTCGAGGTGGCCAATATCCCCAGCATATACACCCTACTAAGCCAGCGGCGCCTGAGATGTCTTGGCCATGTGAGCCGCATGGAAGATGGCAGGATCCCCAAGGACACATTGTACAGCGAGCTCGTCACTGGTACCAGACCCACAGGCCGTCCATTTCTCCGCTTTAAAGACATCTGCAAACGCGACATGAAGTCCTCTGACATTGATCACAAGTCGTGGGAGTCAGTTGCCAGTGATCGCCAGAGCTGTCGGGCAACCATAAAGGCAGGGCTAAAGCGTGGCGAGTCGAAGAGACTTAGCAGTTGGCAGGAAAAAAGACAGAAGCGCAAGGAGAGAGCCAACTGTATAACAGCCCCGACAACCAGTTTTATCTGCTGCACCTGTGGAAGAGTCTGTCACTCTAGAATTGGCCTTTATAGCCACTCCAGGCGCTGCTTCACAAACCACTGACCACCTCCAGGCGCTTACCCATTGTCTCTCGAGACAAGGAGGCCAAAGAAGAAGAAGAAGAAGGTCCAGTTAACCTTCTGGTCAATAGTGACCCCCATGATGTTGATAGTGGGAGATTCAGCGATGGTAATGCTGTTGAACATCAAGCGGGTATGGTTAGATTCTCTCTTGTTGGAGATGGTCATTGTCTGGCACTTGTGTGGTGCGAATGTTCCCTGCCACTTATCATCCCAAGCCTGAATGTTGTCCAGGTTTTGCTGCATGCAGGCACGTACTGCTTCATTATCTGAGGAGACGTGAGTGATGCTGAAAATTGTACAAAAATCAGGGAACATTCCCAGTTTGGACTTTATGATAGAGGGAAGGTCATTGATGAAGGAGCTAAAGATGGTTGGGCCTCGGACACTACCCTAATACCCAATGCTTTCAGTAATATAATGCCAAAATAATACATACTGCCCCTTCTCAGACAGTCCTGCTTAAAATGCCATTTTTAATTGTAGCCTCAAACACAATCACTTGTGTTTATTTGATTACATTTCCTGTTTTGGAACTATTTAGAACCATTATATATGGTGATTATTTGCATTGTACCAGTCAACTTAAAACAATGTAATAAAGCTGAGCCTGTCTCAGCTCATGATATCACCCACAGAATACAGACGACATGGCTCACTGATTCTGGCAGTTTGCCACAATCTACAATAATTTTGGGTTCAGTGCACATTTGTCAGAAACTATCAAGAGGAAGAAACTTTTAATCAGCAGTATTGTGCTGCCTAGGGCAAACTTTCAAAATGGATAGTGGGGAGGGAAGGTGAAGGGTAGGTAGTTATGCAGGGATATGCAGTGGTACAGTACTTTGGCAAACCAACAACACACGGTGCTGCAGAATAATGGGATACAATTACCGGCTATCAGGAATTTTTATATATAAGGAATAGTTAAGGCAGTTAGGCTTGTTTTCCGAGAAACGAACAGGAGATTTTGAGGTGCTTATGTTGACGTTTTTGAGATTATGAAAGGAATTGATAAATATGGTCCAGGTAAATTGTTCACTTATGGCAAAGGTTCGATCACCTGAGGGAGGCATTGATTACCAGGGAAAACTTCCAACTCCCTAAGGAGTGAAGCTCCAGGATAAAATTTCAGTCTCGCAACCAAAATAGGTACAGCTCATACCAGTGGCATCTCCCCGAACTACTCACTAACTCTCTCGATCACTTCATAACTCGATACTGTACCTCAGCTATTCACCCTCTTCTAAATCCTCATTTTCTTCCTCTGCCAACTTGCTATATATGCAAACTACTCCTTCCCTTCCCCAGTGCCTTAAACTCCTCCCAAAGCTTTTCAAACCAATACCCTGTTCCTTGCACCATGCCACCAACACCACACCATTTCTACTTCCTTTATAAAGCACCATTTGCTCTAACTTCCTGCTATCAATAGGCCTGGAGGATCCACTGGTAACAGTAGTACAAGTCAGTATGTTATTATCACACTTCAAATGTCAAAACTATATAGAAAAGACATAGGAAGCCAGTGATATGCTCGTCTTTTCTGAACTTGTTAATGGGGACTGTTCCCAAAGGAAGGGAATTTCAATTAGCTACCAATCTACAGAACCGTGGTGTGGTTGGTTATGTTACACAAGAACACAAGAAATAGGAGCAGGAGTAGACCATTTGGCCCATCAAGCCTGCTCCACTATTCAATACGATCATGGCTGACCTTAGTCTTCAACTCCATTTTCCCGCCTGCTCGCCATATCCCTTGATTCCCTGAGAGACCAAAAATCTGTCTATCCCAGCCTTAAATGTATTCAACGACGGAGCATCCACAACCTTCTGGAGTAGAGAATTCCAAAGATTCACAATGCTTTGAGTGAAGCAATTTCTCCTCATCTCAGTCCGAAATGATCAGCCCCTTATCCTGAGATTGTGCCCTATGTTTTTGATTCCTCGATGAGTGGAAACAATCTCTCAGTGTCTACCTTATCCAGTCCTTTCAGAATCTTGTATGTTTCAATAAGATCGCCTCTCATTCTTCTAAACTCCAGAGAATATAGACCCAATTTACTCAGCCTCTCATCATAGGACAACCCTCTCATCCCAGGGACCAATTTAGTGAATCTTTGCTGTACCACCTCCAATGCAAGTATATCCTTTTGCAAATGTGGAGGTCAAAACTGCACACAGTACTCCAGATGTGGTCTCACCAAAACCCTGTGCAATTGTAGCAAGACTTTGCTATTCCTGTACTCCAATCTCCTTGCAATAAAGACCAACATGCCATTTGCTTTCCTAATTGCTTGCTGTACCTGCATGCTAACTTTTTGCGTTCCTTATAAGAGCACACACAAGTCTCTTTGAACATCAACACTTACAAGCTTCACACCTTTTAAAAAATATTCTGCTTTTCTATTCTTATGACCAACGTGAATAACTTCACACTTCCCTACATTATACTCCATTTGCCATCTTATTGCCCACTCAAACTTTCTATATCTCTTTGCAGCCTCTCTACGTCCTCCCCGCAGCTTACTTTTCCACCGAGCTTTGTATAATCAGCAAACTTAGATACATTATTCTCTGTCTCTTCATCTAAGTCATTAATATAAATTGTAAATAGCTGAGGCCCCAGCACTGATCATTGCGGCACCTCACTATTCACTGCCTGGTGACTTGAAAATGCCCTGTTTATGCCCACACTTTGCTTCCTGTCGGTTAACCAATCCTCTATCCATGCTAATATATTACCCCAACACCATGAGCCCTTATCTTGCCTGTTAACCTTTTGCGTGGCTCCTTATCTTTTGAAAATCCAGGTATTCTACATCTGGTTCCCCTTTACGCTACTAGTTACACCCACAAAAAACGTTAATAAATTTATGAAACAGGTTATTTTCTCAGTAAAACCATGTTGATTTGTTCTAATCATATTGTGCTTTTCTAAGTGCATTGTTAAGACTTCCTTAACAATAGATTCCAGCATTTTTCCAACTACTGATGTTAGGCTAACTGGCTTGTAGTTCATTATTTTCTCTCTCCCTCCTTTCTTGAAAAGTGATGTAACATTTGTCAACTTCCAATCTGATGGGATTGTTATGTTACTAGTAATCCAGAGCATGTGACTTCACATCCCACCATGGCAGTTTTAAGGATTTTAATTCAGTTTAAATTAATCTGGAAACTGACCATGAAATTGTTAGATTGTCACAAAACCCAACTGGTTCACAAATACCCTTTACAGCAACAACAATTTGCATTTATACAGTGCCTTTAACCTAGTAAAACATCCGAAGGCATTTCACAGGAGCGTAATCAAATAAAATTCAGGTATAAAAACCTACTGTCCTTATCTGGTCTGGTCTATAGGGGACTCCAGTCCCGTAGTTGACTCTTAGCTCATCTTTGAATTGGCCATGGCTTGCTAGCAAGTTACTCAGACATACAAGGGCAACTTGGGATGGGTATTAATTGCTGACCTTGCCAGCAATGCCCACATCTGAAGAATGAATTTTTAAAAATGTCCCTCAACAATTGATTTTTAATTGAGTTCAGGGTATATCTATTTAGATCACTTCTCCATAGGGAGTTTCTGAAAAGTGGTCTAAAAGGGACAGGTAAGATTAAGCATTGTTTCATTTTAACATCTAAAACAACACAGCTGTAAGCAATTTACCTGTGAGCAGTGCCATAAGCAATCCTCTTTTGCACAAAACAAGAATTCATAGAATCATAGAAAGTTTAAGGCACAGAAAGAGGCTATTTGGCCCATCGTGTCTGTGCCGGCCAATAAATGATCCACCTATTCTAATTCCACGTTCCAGCATTTGGTCTGTAGCCCTGCAGATTACAGCACTTGAGGTGCATACCCAGACTCCTTTTGAATGAGTTGAAGGTTTCTGCCTCAACTACCCTTTCAGGCAGTGAGTTCCAGACCCCTATCCCCTCTAGGTGAAAACGTTTTTCTTCATCTCCCCTCTAATTTTTCTAATTTTTCACTTTAAATCTATGCCCCCTTGTCACTGACCTTTCTGCTAATGTGAATAGACCCTTCACCTCCACTCCATCCAGACCCCTCAACATTTTGTACATTTCAATCAGATTTCCCCTCAGCCTTCTGTGTTTCAGGGAGAACAACCCCAGCCTATCCAATCTTTCCTCATAGCTGCACTTTTCCAGTCCTGGCAACATCCTTGTAAATCTCCTCTGTACTCTCTCTAGTGCAATTACATCCTTTCTGTATTGAGGTGACCAGAACTGCACACAGTACTCAAGTTGTGGCCTAACCAATGAGTTTTACAGTTCCAGCATAACCTCCCTGCTCTTGTATTCTATTCCTCGGCTAATAAAGGAAAGGATTCCATATGCCTTCTTAACCACCTTATCGACCTGTCCTGCTACCTTCAGGGATCTGTGGACATTCACTCCAAGGTCCCTCACTTCCTCTAAACTTCTCAGTATTTTCCCATTAATCGTGTATTTCTTTGCCTTGTTTGACCTTCCCAAATGCATCACCTAACACTTCTCCAGGTTGAATTCCATTTGCCACTTTTCTGCCCATCTGACCAGACCATCAAAATCTTCCTGCAGCCTACAGCTGTCCTTCTCGCTATCAGCCACAAGGCCAATCTTTGTGTCGTCTGCAAACGGCTTGATCATGCCCCCTACATTTACGTCCAAATCGTTAATATGTACCACAAAAAGCAGGGGATCCAGTACCGAGCCCTGTGAAAAGCCACTGGAAACAGCCCTCCTATTGCTAAAACACCCATCAACAATTACCCTTTGTTTCCTGCCGCTGAGCCAATTTTGTATCCACCTTACTGTATTTCCCTGGATCCCATGGGATTTTATTTTTTAACCAGTCTGCCATGTAGGACCTTGTCAAAAACGTTGCTAAAATCCATGTAGACCACATCAACTGCACTATCCTCATGTATCTTCCTTGTTACCTCTTCAAAAAATTCGATCAAGTTGGTCAAACAAGATCTTCCTTAACAAATCCATGCTGACTATCCTTGATTAACGTGTGTCTTTCTAAGTGACAGTTTATCCTGTCTCTCAGAATAGATTCCAATAATTTGCCCACTACTGATGTTGGACTGACTGGCCTGTAATTATTTGGTCGATCCCTTGCTCCCTTTTTAAACACGTACAACGTTAGCAGTTCTCCAATCCTCCACCACCACACCTGTATCGAGTGAGGACTGGAAAATGATGGTCAGACCGTCTGCTATGCTCTCTCTTGCTTCTTTTAACAGCCTAGGGTACATTTCATCCGGCCCTGGTGATTTATCAACTTTCAAGGATGCTAATCCCATTAATACTTCCTCTCTCCCTATGTTTATCACATCTAATACTTCACACTCCTCCTCAACTACAAGATTACATCGTCCCCCTCTTTTGTGAAGGCTGACGCAAAGTATTCATTAAGAACCATACCACATCTTCCATCCCTACACATATGAAATACATGACAGGTCTGTCATCACCTAAAGTGAGAAAAGGTTCATAATGTCTCGAATAGAGTTCCTTTGTGAGACCTACCAGTCCAACAATGGTCAGAGTGACATTCCTTTTAATTATATTAACCCCACCCAAAAAAATAAAAATGGCATCTGTTGAATGTTTTTCTTTTTACACAGTTTGAACTGCATGGATTGGATGTTGCTTCCCCCAGCAACAGACGAGATGATAGACAGGTCCTTTCTGGTTAAAGGTCGCTTCATGGGTGACCCTTCTCATGAATACGAGAGCATAACAGTTAAAACGACTGATGAAGAGACGACTGATTTGGAGGTTAGTATTAGAATTTAGACTGGAAACAGCAACATTTATAAACATTGGAAATTGATGTAAATAAGTCTGAAAGGGCTACAAGGATGGCAATGGTAGAAGGTGGGGGATGCCTCAGAATGCTACACAAATTTTCTCACTTCTTGTAAATAACCCAAACCTCTTGGAATTCCAAGCTATTTATGTGAAGCAATAGGGCGATTGCATATAGCGTTAGCAAAGCCGGGGTGCTCATCAGGCACTGGGGGTCCCACAAATAGTGGGATCATGCTGATGTCGAAACAAACACCGGGAGTTCTGGCAGGCACAAGGCTTGCCCATCTCCTTTGCCTGCGGATAGCCCCCATTATTACTGGGGATGACCGCAGGATTACTGAAGGTTGGAGAGCCAGTGTGATGAGGTCTTAACTGAATTTTGCCGATGCTCGCTCTCAGATGCCCTGAAGTCATTGTGTTTTGTTGGGGACACATTCTGTGACATCTTGTTTATAAGTATAAGGAGAACTTGAGAGGGTGGGAGGGGCGGTAAGAGATTGGAAGTAAAACCTAAAATCAGCTTTCCAATCTGATTTCTACTCCTGATAGAAACTGCTCCAATGTGGATGTTGGTCGAAATCTCAATCTACCTTAGCTGTGATGTCAGTTTTCTGGCTCACCCATGAACAAAGTCCACTTGGCCCATGCATTTGAGGGCAGCCATCAATCATTGAACTGTTGTACATAGGGAAAGATGGGAAGAAAAATTGGAGGATTATAAAGAGGAAACTTTCACTTATACAGCATCTGTCACACAGCAAAATGTCCTCAGGTGCTTAACAAAAGAGAGGTGGGACACAGGTGCCAAGTAAGAGTTAGGGGATATGACCAAAAGGGTGGTCAGAGAGCTGGTTTCTGCAGCCATTTTTGAAGATGTAGGAGGAGGTAGCACAGCAAAGAGGTTTAGGAAGACAGTGTCTGCCACTAATAGTGAAACAGGAGAGAGAAGGAGCGAAGGAGTAGTGGTGGTGGGGGGGGGTGGGTGCGTGATGATTGGGTGGCTTGTGAACACATGGCAGTCTGGAGTCAGACGAATGGCAGGCTCTAAGCTGGGACATGGGGCTTCAGAGGTAGGGTTGGGGGTGACCATGGAGAGATTGGTAAATGAGGACAATGAATGTGCCAGGAGGCAGGAGGCCAGCAAGGACAGAAGTGATAGCAAAAGTTACAATTGATGATGATCAGGGGTTTTTGAAAATATACATGTATTTTTGTTTAAGTTGAAGGTAAAGGAGGAAGAACGCCTGACAGCTACGATTGAACAAATAAATAGAGAAGCTGCAATAATTCCCAGGGGCGCTTTTATCAAAACACCTCATGAACAGATCCACAAGAACAGGAGCTTTGAAGGTAACAGTACTTAAAGTTCAGATTTCACTTGAAGTCAAGCATCTGCAGATTATTACTTAACATTTCCATACTTGACCCCTAAATCACAGAAAATTGGAGCATAGAAGGAGGCCACTTGGTTCATCGTGCCTGTGACAGTTAATAATAGCGACAGTCGTCGATAGGAACTATAATCCCATTTCCCTGCCTTCTCCCATATCCTTTTATAGTTCTCCCTTTCAAATACTTACCGATTTTCTTTTCAAATTAGTCTGGGAATTTTCTCAGAGCTGAGTCCAGTCTTTTTTTTAATTCATTCATGGGATGTGGGCATCGCTGGCTATGCCAGCATTTATTGCCCATTCCTAATTACCCTTGAGAAGGTGGTGGTGAGCCACCTTCTTGAACCAGTGATTAGCACCGCAGCCTCACAGCTCCAGCGACCCGGGTTCAATTCTGGGTACTGCCTGTGTGGAGTTTTCTCCGGGTGCTCCGGTTTCCTCCCACAAGCCAAAAGACTTGCAGGTTTGGTAGGTAAATTGGCCATTATAAATTGTCCCTAGTATAGGTAGGTGGTAGGGAAATATAGGGACAGGTGGGGATGTGGTAGGAATGTGGGATTAGTGTAGGATTAGTATAAATGGGTGGTTGATGGTCGGCACAGACTCGGTGGGCCGAAGGGCCTGTTTCAGTGCTGTATCTCTAAAACTAAAAACTAAAAAAACACTGCTGTCCAGGGCGGTACACCCACAGTGCTGTTAGGAAGTGAGTTCCAGGATTTCAACTCAGTGACAGCGATATAGTTCCAAGTCAGGATGGTGTGTGACTTGGAGGGGAACTTACAGGTGGTGGTGTTTCCATGCATTTGCTGCCCTTGTCCTTCTAGGTGGTAGAGGTTGCGGGTTTGGAAGTTGCTGTCTTAGGAGCCTTGGTGTATTGCTGCCGTGCATCTTGTAGATGGTGCACACTGCTGCCACTGTGCATTGGTGGTGAAGGGAGTGAATGTTTGTCGATGGGGTGACAATCGAGCAGGCTGCTTTGACCTGGTGTCGAGCTTCTTGAGTGTTGTTGAAGCTGCACCCATCCAGGCAAGTGGAGAGAAAATACTCCATCACACTCCACTCCTGACTTGTGCCTTGGAAGTAGTGGATAGGCTTTGGGGAGTCAGGAGGTGAGTTACTCGCCGCAGGAGTCCTAGCCTCTGACCTGTTCTTGTAGCCATGGTATTTATATGGCTACTCCAGTTCAGTTTCTGGTCAATGGTCACTCCCAGGATGTTGATAATGGGGCATTCAGCGATTGTAATGCCATTGAATGTCAAAGGAAGATGGTTAGATTCTGAGATGTTCTGATGACCTGAAACATTAACTCTGCTTCTCTCTCTCCAGATGCTGCCAGACCTGCTGAGTATTTCTAGCACTTCTTGTTTTTATTATGGTTAGATTTTCTCTTGTTTGAGATAGTAATTGTCTGGCACTTGTGTGGCACGAATGTTACTTGCCACAAATCAGCCCAAGCCTGGATATTGTCCAGGTCTTGTTGCATTTCTACACGGACTGCTTCAGTATCTAAGGAGTCGTGAATGGTGCTGAACATTGTGCAATCATCAGCGAACATCCCCACTTCTGACCTTGTGATTGAAGGAAGGTCATCGATGAAGCAGTTGAAGATGGTTGGGTCTAGGACACTACCCTAAGGAACTCCTGCAGTGATGTCCTGGAGGTGAGATGATTGCCCTCCAACAACCACAACCATCTTCCATTGCGCTAGGTATGACTCCAACCAATGGAGTGTTTTCTCCCGATTCCCATTGACTCCAGTTTTGTTAGGGCTCCTTGATGCCATACTTGGTCAAATGCTGCCTTGATGTCAAGGGCAGTCACTCTCATCTCACCTCTTGAATTCAGCTCTTTTGTCCATGTTTGAACCAAGGCTGTAATGAGGTCAGGAGCTTCAGTACTATTGCCGGAATGTTGTCAGGGCCCATAGCCTTTGCAGTATCCAGTGCCTTCAGTCGTTTCTTGAAGTCATGTGGAATGAATCGAATTGGCTGAAATCTGGCATCTGTGATGCTGGGGACTTCAGGAGGAGGCCGAGATGGATCATCAACTCGGCACTTCTGGCTGAAGATTGTTGCAAATGCTTCAGCCTTATTTTTAGCACTGATGTGCCGGGCTCCCCCATCATTGAGGATGGGGATATCTGTGTATCTGTTGTCGTTTCCAGTGCCTAGATCGATGCCGGGTGGTCCGTCAAGTTTCATTCCTTATTGACTTTATAGCGGTTTGATACGAGTGCCTCTCAGAGGGCTATTAAGAGTCAGCCACATTGCTGTGGGTCTGGTGTCACATGTAGGCCAGAACAGGTAAGGACGGCAGATTTCCTTCCCTAAAGGACATTAGTAAACCAGGTGGGTTTTTACAATAACCAACAATGGTTTCATGGCCATCATTAGACGAGCTTTTTTAATTCCAGATTTATTCATTGAATTCAAACTCCACCACCTTCTACCATGTTGGGAATCGAACCCATGTCCCCAGAGCAATACCCTGGGTCTCTGGGTTACTAGTCCTCTGCCACCACCACTTCACTGAAATTCTGATAATGCATGTAAAATTCTCAAACCAGAGACACTTCCTGAATAGGCACCTGTGATAAAGTGTTCCAATAGTGGCAAGAAATTCCTTCCAACCTCCCCCTTCATTCTTCTCAAGCTAATTGTCGGCCTGCACCCCTTTGTTAACTGTTTACCAATGAAAAAAAACAATCTTTTAGCATTCACCTCTTAAAACCTATCCTAATTCTGAAAACTTGCTGTTCATCTCTCTTTAATCTTCTCTGTTCCAGCAAAAAATGGCTTTTTCAAGGCTGTCTTCAAAACTGTAATCTCCCATTCTTGGTGTCATTGCAGTGAATCTTTACCGAATTAGGGTACGTTCTCTGATTGGTGAATTCTCACCTATAAATGTTTAACATTATATTAGCATTATATTTTTTGGTCAATCAGTTAACACATGGAGGAATGTTGTGTGAGTGCATTAAGCACTTGCACATGAACTTCATCGATCAGAAAATTTATCCCCCCGTCTCTGGTAGAACTCTTCCTTCCAAGTCAGAAAGTTTTTAGTTCAAGGCTCACTCAAGATTTAAGCACAGAACCTAAGCTGATAATACAGTGCCATATTGAAGAAGTGCTGCATTGCTGGAGGTGTTATCCCTTGCTCAGATTTCTGAACATTTTCCTGGTGATCTGGCACTATTTATAAAAGAGCATGGAGTGTCCTGGTCAACTCCCTTATTCAAAACCACCAAAACCAAGATTTTAGTCAAAGAACAAAGAACAGTACAGCACAGGAACAGGCCATTCAGCCCTCCAAGCCTGCGTCGATCTTGATGCCTGTCTAAACTAAAACCTTCTGCATTTCCGGGGTCCGTATCCGTCTATTCCCATCCTATTCATGTATTTGTCAAGATGCCTCTTAAACGTCGCTATCGTACCTGCTTCCACCACATCCCCCGGCAGCAAGTTCCAGGCACTCACCACCCTCTGTGTAAAAAACTTGCCTCGCACATCCCCTCTAAACTTTGCCCCTGGTACCTTAAACCTATGTCCCCTAGTAACTGACTCTTCCACCCTGGGAAAAAACTTCTGACTATCCACTCTGTCCATGCCATTCATAACTTTGTAAACCTCTATCAGGTCACCCCTCCACCTCTGTCGTTCCAGTGAAAACAATCTGAGTTTATTTATTTAGAGATACAGCACTGAAACAGACCCTTCGGCCCACCGAGTCTGTGCCAACCAACAACCACCCATTTATACTAATCCTACATTAATCCCATATTCCCTACCACATCCCTACCATTCTCCTACCACCTACCTACACTAGGGGCAATTTACAATGGCTAATTTACCTATCAACCTGCAAGTCTTTGGCTGTGGGAGGAAACTGGAGCGCCTGGCGGAAACCCACGCAGTCACAGGGAGAACTTGCAAACTCCGCATAGGCAGTACGCAGAACTGAACCCGGGTCACTGGAGCTGTGGTGCGAACCACTGCGCCACTGTGCTGCCCAGTTTATCCAACCTCTCCTCATAACTAATACCCTCCAGACCAGGCAACATCCTGGTAAACCTCTTCTGTACCCTCTCCAAAGCCTCCACATCCTTCTGGTATTCTGGCGACCAGATTTGTATGCAATATTCCAAGTTTGGCCTAACTAAGGTTCTGTGCAGCTGCAGCATGACTTGCCAATTTTTATATTCAATGCCCCGACCGTTGAAGACAAGCATGCCTTATGCCTTCTTGACTACCTTATCCACCTGCTTTGCCACTTTCAGTGATCTGTGGACTTATACGCCCAGATCTCTCTGCCTGTCAATACTCCTAAGGGTTCTTCCATTTACTGTATACTTCCCACCTTATTAGACCTTCCAAAATGGGTTTCCTCCGGGTGCTCCGGTTTCCTCCCACCGCCAAAAGACTTGCAGGTGATAGGTAAATTGGCTGTTACAAATTGCCCCTAGTGTAGGTAGGTGGTAGGGCATATGGGATTGACTGTAGGCTTAGTATAAATGGGTGGTTGTTGGTCGGCACAGACGCGGTGGGCCGAAGGGCCTGTTTCAGTGCCGTATCTCTAAATAAAAATAAATAAATGCATTACCTCACATTTGTCCAGATTAAACTCCATCTGCCATTTCTCCGCCCATGTCTCCAACCAATCTATATCCTGCTGTATCCTTTGACAATCCTCATCACTATCCGCAACTCCACCAACCTCCAAATCATTTATATATACTACAAAGAGCAAAGGTCCCAGCACTGATCCCTGCGGAACACTACCATTCACAGTCCTCCATTCAGAAAAGCACCCTTCCACTGCTACCCTCTGTCTTCTATGACCGAGCCAGTTCTGTATCCATCTTGCCAGCTCATCTCTGATCCCGTGTGACTGCACCTTTTGTATCAGTCTACCATGAGGGACCTTGTCAAAGGCTTTACTGAAGTCCATGTTGACAACATCCACTGCCCTTCCTTCCTCAATCATCTTCGTCACTTCCTCAAAAACCTCGATCAATTTAGTGAGACATGACGTCCCCTTCACAAAACCATGCTGCCTCTCGCTAATCCTGTCCCGAAGAATCCTCTCCAATAATTTCCCTACCACTGACGTAATTTCCTGGAATATCCTTGCTACCCTTCTTAAACAAAGGAACAACATTGGCTATTCTCCAGTCCTCTGGGACCTCACCTGTAGCCAATGAGGATACAAAGATTTCTGTCAAGGCCCCAGCAATTTCCACCCTTGCCTCCCTCAATATTTTGGGAGAGATCCCATCTGGCCCTGGGGACTTATCTACCTTAATGTTTTCCAAGATGCCCAACACCTCCTCCTTTTTGATATCGACATCTCCCAGACTATCTACACTCCCTTCCCTAGACTCATCATCCACCAAGTCCTTCTCTTGGGTGAATACTGATGCAAAGTACTCATTTAGTAGCTCGCCCATTTCCTCTGGCTCCACGCATAGATTTCCTCCTCTGTCCTTGAGTGAGCCAACCCTTTCCCTGGCTACCCTCTTGCTCTTTATATACGTATAAAAAGCCTTGGGATTCTCCTTAATCCTGTTTGCCAATGACTTTTCATGACCCCTCTTAGCCCTCCTGACTCCTTGCTTAAGTTCCTTCTTACTTTCTTTAGATTCCTTAAGGGCTTCGTCTGTTCCCAGCCTTCTGGCCCTTACGAATGCTTCCTTTTTTTTTTGACTAGGCTCACAATATCCCTCGTTATCCAAGGTTCCCGAAACTTGCCAATCTTATCCTTCATCCTCACAGGAACATGCCGATCCTGGATTCTAATCAACAGACGTTTGAAAGACTCCCAGATGTCAGATGTTGATTTACCCTCAAACAGCCGCCCCCAATCTAAATTCTTCAGTTCCTGCCTAATATTGTTATAATTAGCCTTCCCCCAATTTAGCACCTTCACCTGAGGCCTACTCTTATCCTTATCCACAAGTACCTTAAAACTTATGGAATTATGGTCACTGTTCCCGAAATGCTCCCCTACTGAAACTTCGACCACCTGGCCGGGCTCATTCCCCAATACCAGGTCCAGTACGGCCCCTTCCCCAGTTGAACTATGTACATATTGTTTCAAGAAGCCCTCCTGGATGCTCCTTACAAATTCTGCCCCATCCAAGCCCCTCGCATTAAGTGAGTCCCAGTCAATATCGGGGAAGTTAAAATCACCCACCACAACAACCCTGTTGCTTTTACATCTTTCCAAAATCTGTCTACATATCTGCTCCTCTACCTCCCACTGGCTGTTGGGAGGCCTGTAGTAAACCCCCAACATTGTGACTGCACCCTTCCTATTCCTGAGCTCTACCCATATTGCCTCGCTGCATGATCCCTCCGAGGTGTCCTCCCGCAGTACAGCTGTGATATTCTCGTTAACCAGTAATGCAACTCCCCCACCCCTTTTACATCCCCCTCTATCCCGCCTGAAGCATCTCAATCCTGGAACATTTAACTGCCAATCCTGTCCTTTCCTCAACCAAGTCTCTGTAATAGCAACAACATCATAGTTCCGAGTACTAATCCAAGCTCTAAGTCCAAGCCTTACCTGTTATACTTCTCGCATTGAAACAAATGCACTTCAGACCACCAGTCCCGCTGTGCTCAGCCACATCTCCCTGCCTGCTCTTCCTCTCAGTCTTACTGGCCTTATTCACTAGTTCCCCCTCAGTTATTTCACCTGCTGACCTACTGCTCTGGTTCTCACCCCCCTATCACACTTGTTTAAACCCTCCCAAGTGACGCTCGCAAACCTCGCAGCCAGGATATTTGTGCCCCTCCAGTTTAGATGCAACCCGTCCTTCTTGTACAGGTCCCACCTGTCCCGGAAGAGATCCCAATGATCCGGAGATCTGAAACCCTCCCTCCTACACCAGCTGTTTAGCCACATGTTTAGCTGCACTATCTTCCTATTTCTAGCCTCACTGGCACGTGGCAAAGGGAGTAATCCCGAAATTATAACCCGAGAGGTCCTGTCTTTTAACTTTCTACCTAACTCCCTGAACTCCCCCTGCAGAACCTCGTCACTCTTCCTGCCTATGTCGTTTGTACCAATGTGTACCACAACCTCTGGCTGTTCACCCTCCCCCTTCAGAATGCCCCCTGCCCGTTCAGGGACATCCTTGACTCTGGCACCAGGGAGGCAACATACCATCCTGGAGTCTCTTTCATGTCCACAGAAGCGCCTATCTGTGCCCCTGACTCTGGAGTCCCCTATAGCTATTGCTCTTCTGTGCTTTGTCCCTCCCTGCTGAACAACAGAGCCAGCCGTGGTGCCACTGCTCTGGCTGCCGCTGTTGTTTTCCCCTGATAGGCCATCCCACCAACAGTATCCAAAACGGTATACATGTTAGAGAGGGGGATAGCCACAGGGGATTCCTGCACTGACTGCCTGTCCCTTCTAGCAGTCACCCATCTATTTGCCTGCACCTTGGGTGTAACCACGTCTCTAAAACTCCTGTCTATGACACTTTCTGCCACCTGCATGTTCCTAAGTGCATCCAATTGCTGTTCCAACCAATCCATGCGGTCTGTGAGGAGCTGCAATTGGGTACACTTCCTGCAGATGTAGTTGTCTGGCACGCTGGAAGCGTCATGGACCTCCCACATCTCACAGGTGAAGCACTTTACCCCTCTAACTGACATTGCTAGCACTAATTAATACATTAATTTAAAATAAATACATATTAAATCCTTACTAAATTAAGTTACAATTAACTATATGGTCCCTCGCGCTAGATTTCTGCTATAAATATTAAATGCTAAATGCAGTAATCTCCTCCCTCCGGTTTAGTTACTCCTCAACTTATTAATTAATTCGTTAATTAGGGTTAATTAGTTTATCAATGTTTTATTTTTAAATTCAGTGCCGATTCCCTACCAGCCAATCAGGTCACAGCTTTCCCGTGACGTCACTTTTTCAGTTTTTTGTTCTCTCTTTTTTCCACCCGAGGTAACTTCCTCTGTATACTTACCGCTCCGGAACTCCGGCCTCTGAGTCTTCTCCCACCAATCACCTTGCAGCTCCCCTCTGACGTCACTGTTGCCTTTTTTTTTCAAAACTCTGGCGTGCTGGAAGAGCTCCTCTCCGCTCCCAGAAGGTAAGAGACTGGGCCTCGATCCTCGGGCTCGATTTATAGGTTCTGCTCCCAGCGTTCTCCCCACAGGTCCGCTCCGCTCCTCTCTGCTCTGCTTCCGGAAGGTAAGAGACTGGGTCTCGATCCTCGGGGTTGATTTATAGGCTCTGCTCCTGGCGTTCTCCCCACAGGTCCGCTCCGCTCCGCTCCCGGAAAGTAAGAGGTAAGAGGAGTCCCTTATCTCAGTTTGTGTGAAAAAAAGCAAGAGAACATGCTCGCCAACCCCAAAGATCAGCTGTGATGAGAGGAGAGGAACAAGAAGAAAACCGTATGAAAGAAAAAAAAAGGCTGTGAGAGAAACATTACCCTGTCCTGATACCCATGTGAGAAACACAATGCCACTTTTAACTATTACAGTGTTTTAGCCTAAAGCAGTGCCTTGGACGGCTCAAAATGTCATGCCGAGGATTAGGCTGATGCTGACAACTGTACTGAGATCAGGTAGAGAAGCTGCCAGTGAATGGATTAAAGGAATCCTACAGATTGGGAACTAGGCCCAGATTTGATGCCGATCTGCAGATTCCTGTGCAGCCTCTTGTTTATACTCCTAAGCTCCACATCACTGGAGCAGTTCCCTCCAAGAAAGAAAACTCTGGACCACTGGCAACTACAAAAACGATAAGAAGGACAAAATGTACAAATACCTGCTATTTTCAGTAAATCTTTTCTATTGGCCTTCTCCTCTTTTACCTGTTCAAGTTCTCCAGGCTGCATCCTATCCAACTCCAAGCCTGCTTGCTTCCTGCTCATTGACCTCCAGATGCATTGACCTTTAAATCTTCAGCTTCATTTACACATCCCTCCATGGCCTGGCCCTATCTTACCTCTGCACTATTCTGTAGCTCTGTGTGCTAGCCCATAACCTTTGCTACTCAACTCTGGCCTCCTTCCATCCTCTCCACATCCTCTCTCTTTCTCTCTCTCTCTCTATCTTTGGTGGCAGATATTCCAGCTCACATTTTGGATCTGTATCCTTAAACACTTCTCTGGATTGCTACCTTTCTCCCCATCTTCAAGAGCCTCCCCAAAACATAATTCCTCAGTTGTGCCATCGGTCACCTACCCTAATTCTTCTACTACTGCTGTTCTCAGCTCTGAAAATTATTTATTTTAATTTTTTTTGTATTTATCCACTTACGGGTTGTGGATGTTGCTGGCATGGCTGGCATTTATTGCCCATCCCTAGTTTCCCCTGAGATGGTGGTGGTGAGCTGCCTTCTTGAATCGCTACAGTCCATGTGGGGTATGAACACCCAAAGTGCTGGTAGGCAGGGAGTTCCAGGATTTTGACCTGGCGACGATGAAGGAACGGCAATATTTTATTTTAATGCTTTTATGGGATGTGGGGGTCATTGGCAAGGCCTGCATTTGTTGCCCATCCCTAATTGCCCTTGACAACTGAGTGGCTTGTTAGGCCATTTCAGAGGGCAGTGAAGAGTCAGCCACATTACTGTGGGTCTGGAGTCACATGTAGGCCAGGGCCAGGTAAGGACAGCAGATTTCCTTCCCTAAAGGACATTAGTGAACCAGATGCATTTTTACGGCAATCAATGATAGTTTCATGATACTATTGCTGAGACTAGCTTTTAATTCCAGATTTTTTAAATTAACTAATTGAATTTAAACTCCAGAAGCCATGGTGGGATTTGAACCCATGATCCCAGGGCATTCAAAGTCAAGAGGATGTGGGACTTAAGGGGAACTTGGAGGTGGTGGCATTCCCATGCGCCCGTTGCCCTTGTCCTTGTAGGTGGTAGAGGTCAAGGTTTGGGAGGTGCTGATGAAGAAGCTTTGGAAATGATGGGAGATGTTTTACCATAAAAAATGTTTATAATGATTCAAAATATCATATACTCAGGTAGAAGGCAGAAAGTATTTATATTTACATTTGCTTGTCCTTTAACCTTGCTTCCTAGTACAAATTAGACCCTTAGGAATTCCACCCAACTTATTTCATCTCGTGAGAAAAGGGTCAAAACTGAAAGTAGAGAAACGGCCATTTTTTGTCCATCAAACCTATTCCATCCACACACCATATCTGATTATTCTATCATGGATTCTCCCCTCTCCTACCACCTGTTCAGTTCCCAAGTTTAAGGGACACTGGGGGAGAAATTTATTTGCGTAGCGCTGCTTCTAGCGACATTATGCAGACTACATCGATTCCTGCGGCTAGGCTTCTCGTCCAGCTGGAATATGCATGGCCCAAGTGGGTTTCTTCAATGATATCAATGGAGAATTCCACAGGGCCACGTAGGTAGTAGCCAGCGGTGCTGCCTGCCTTAAGGGAATCAACGTAAGTCTGTGTAGCGCCGCTAGAAACTTTTCCCTCACTAAGTTCCTTCCCACACCAACCTGCAAAATTTTCTTAAGTTTTTATTTATTTCCCTTAAAGACGCATCAAACATACCTCCAGAGAACCTACATTTCTACACTGCACCTCCTTGATCAAGACTGTGCAGTTCAAGGTTTCCACTCCCTGGGCCACATGTTCCCCAACGCCTGCATGAAATAGTTTTACCTAAACTGCCTGTGCTACTGTCCCTCTTTTAAGCTTGAATCTGTGCTCCCTCTTTTTGGAGTTTGTGACAATCAAACATATTATCTGCGTTCAATCCATTTGTTCCGTTAAGGATTTTGGATACTTGAATGATCACTAACTGCTGCCTCCTCTTCAAAACGTCCCACACTCTCTAACCTCTCTTCATAGTTCCAATGTCTTAAGCTAGATATCAACTTAGTTGCTGTTCCCTGCAGTGCACAGCATCTTTTGTACTACAGCAGCCAGAATTGTAAACATACTCTGTGTGGCTGTGATAGTATCTAGCACTGACTGCTTATCACCTCCTGAGATTTGTGCATCCTGAGATCAAACAAATTAAAATTACTTGTGTAGAATCCTAGGTAGTTTGATTTGGTGATTCCTAAGTATGGATTTTTTGTGCGAGTCAAACACAGGGCTGACACAAAAATAAATGCACTTCCAGTCCAAAGGAGGTATTCATCCATTTTGGCAACAATCCAGTGCAACTTGACTTCTGAGCCAGTGGTATAAATATTAACATGATAGCTGTTACTCAGTATTAGGACTCTTGCCTCTGAGTTAGGAGGTCATGGGTTTAAGTCCCACTCCAGACATTGTAGCACATAATCTAGGCTGACACTGCAGTGCAGTACTGAGGGAGTGCTGCATCATCAGAGGTGCTGTCATTTGGATGAGATTTTAAAGCGAGTCCCCATTTGCCCTCTCAGGTGGATGTAAAAGATCCCATGGTACTAGTTTAATGAAGAGGAGAGGAGTTCTCCCTGCTCTCCTAGCCAAAATAATCCCTCAGCCAATAGCAAAAACAATCTGCTCCTTTATTACATTGCTGTTTGTGGGAGCTTGCTGTGAATAAATTGGCTGCAGTGTGTCCTACATCACAACAGTGACTACACTTCAAAAAGTACTTCATTGGCTGTAAAGCACTTTGGGATGTCTAGTGGTTTTGAAAGGCGCTATAGAACTGCAAGTTCTTTTTTTAACAATACCTATTGTTTGGTGAGTTATTCAGTGATTACATCTGCCATGATCCTTTAGACAATCGAGCACTTCATGGCAGCACTTTTGGATTGATGACATCTTTCACCCTGCATTTGATCTCAGGTTTGTCAGTGACCGAGGCTGGGAAGTTGCGGTTCTACCTTCACTTCACCACACCATTCGTGCTGAAGAAGAAGTCGCTGCTGATGCAAGCCAATGTTGATGAATCCATTGATTTTCTTAATTCCCTTGACGACGACGAGTTGAAAGGTAAGTCACTGAAACTTTTTCCAGAGCTAAAAGGGTGAAATTATGGAATAGGTTGCATAGACTAGGCTTGTATTCCGTTGAATATAGAAGATCAAGGGGTGGTCTAACAGAGGTGTTTAAAATGATTAAAGGATTTGATAGGGTAGATAAAGAGAAACTAATTCCTCTGGTTGGGCAGTCAAGAACAAAGGGGCATATTAAACTAGGCATTTCAAATGTAGAGTTAGGAAGCATTTCTTCACACAAACAGTATTGGAAATCTGGAACTTCCCTGGAAAGCTGTGAGGCTTTTGAATCAATTGAAAATTTCAAAAGTGAGATTGATAGATTTTTTTATTAGGCAAGTATATTAAGGGTTCCAGAGCTAAGGCGGGTAGATGGAGTTAAAATAAAAATCAGCCATAATCTAATTGAATGGCGAATATGCTTGATGGGTTGAACGACCTTCTTCTGTTTCCATGTTATTTAGAAAAACAGCAGAGCTAGAGGCGAGCACTGGAGCAGCAGTGACTGGAGCCGAGTGAGGAGATGTGGGCATATCTCTTATACTGTTGAAATATAGACCTCAGCCTCCACAGTGCTGAGCAAAGACAAGCTGGTCTTCCGCACAAAGCAAGGCAAGGGAATCCAGAATGAGAGGCACTCCAGCTCTCCCAGCAAGTAATTTTGAACCAGCATTAGTTCGTGGCCATTGGCAGTTTGCATAGTACAGGCTAGGATTGTCCCAGGTTTGATGCCTTGTGCTGCGTTATCTCACCTCAGTGGTTGGACTAGGAAGGGAAAGAAACAGACACGGTTTCCATTTCTGACCAAATTTTAATTGGCTCCATTTGGTGTGATCCTCCAGTAAGGATAAAATCATGTTCACCCCATCACCCCATGCCCAAATAGACTGCTGGCCATCACTGCCCAGGCTCGCTTGGCTGACATCTCAGAGGGTGATCGATCACCCCAAACTTCCCCCAACCCTTCATGCCCCGTGGAATCACATTCCAAAAAGCCAGCACATTCAGGATCTTTTGGGCCTCCTTATCTCGAGAGACAATGGATACGCGCCTGGAGGTGGTCAGTGGTTTGTGAAGCAGCGCCTGGAGTGGCTATAAAGGCCAATTCTGGAGTGACAGGCTCTTCCACAGGTGCTGCAGAGAAATTTGTTTGTTGGGGCTGTTGCACAGTTGGCTCTCCCCTTGCGCCTCTGTCTTTTTTCCTGCCAACTACTAAGTCTCTTCGACTCGCCACAATTTAGCCCTGTCTTTATGGCTGCCCGCCAGCTCTGGCGAATGCTGGCAACTGACTCCCACGACTTGTGATCAATGTCACACGATTTCATGTCGCGTTTGCAGACGTCTTTATAACGGAGACATGGACGGCCGGTGGGTCTGATACCAGTGGCGAGCTCGCTGTACAATGTGTCTTTGGGGATCCTGCCATCTTCCATGCGGCTCACATGGCCAAGACATTCAGGATCACAGTGCTGGAAATTGGTGTGAAAAGAAAATTAAGTGGAATATTTTAGTGAGGTACATTCTACTACAGGAATCTATAAAACTAGGATGGTTCCTGGGTTTTGCTACCAAGAAATGTCATTTATCCTTTGCTAAAACTTTCGCTTCAGCCCTGCAACAACATCCGATGACATTGTTTGGTTTAATACACAATTCGAAAGAATATTAGAATGTCATAGTGCCAGTGCAGGAAATATTGGCCATGCAGTGGGTCGTTAATAGAACTGTAGCCACTTCAGCATAGAAGGTGGCTGTATCAGCCACTCTACCTGTGCTGGTGCTGGCTGTACACTGGAACTAGTCAATCTATTTTCCCTGCCGTATCCCTGCACCCTTTCTTTTTATCTTATTTTTCTTCCCCATGTGTTTTTCTGACCCGATTTGTAAATATTGCCATCAGCTTGTCTTCAATAAGCATGTGTGGTAAAAGCATCCCATATCCTAATAAACTGATAAAATTCCTCTAATCTCAGCTATTTATGCCTCTGGTAATACTCTGAAATTTATGCCCCCTTGTTACTGATAGGCTGACCAGTGGAAATAATCTATTTATCCTTCCAAACTGTTTCATCTGCCTAGAAGTTCCTTGTAGGGAACACCTCTGAGGAAACTCTGGGCCATAATTTCAAATGATTCTTCTATATCTTCCCCTTGCCCCTGGCTGCTCCAGTAAATACAGCTCCGATCTTTTTCCAACTCCCTCACCATTTCTAAGCATTGGGTGAAGCGTCATAGCTTTCCTTCATAAATGATCCAATTTAATCCACAAACAGTGAAAGCACTGGGCTGACAAGAAGCCAGCTATTAAAAGTAATGGGCTAAAGCAGGCACTGTGACAGAACAGGTCTCCTGAGATAGCAAGGCAAACTCCAAATGCTGCAAATCAGCAATCAAAACAGAAAATGTCCCATAGATCAGCCACCATTTGAAGGACAGTGGACAGCTTATTGCTTCAAGCAGGATACTATTCAGAATAGATCCGAAGAAGGGCCCCACTTGGAACCTGCCTTTTCAGCTGCTGATAGATTTTGCTGTATGTTTTCAACATTTTACAGTTACAGTTTTCCAAACAGAACATAATGCCTGGCAGTGCCTCCGACTTAGTAGCACAGCACAGAAAAACACCAATCGGCCCATTGAGAATATGCCAGCTCTTTGGTGGAGCTATCCAATTAACCCCATTTCTCTGCTCTTTCCCCATAGCCCTGTATGTAAATTTGTGCCTTTCAATTATTTATCCAATGCCGCTCTCCTTCACAGCTTCTTCTAACCATGATTTGAGCTTCTTTGTGTGGCCAGTTTAAGTCACTGAGACACATGGTGGAGGGGGATTTTTTTCAGCTTCTACCTCAAACTGGCATCAAGAGGCCCAAAGTACTTTCAGGTTTAAATGCAACTGCTGAGCAGTGGGTGTAAAATGAGCACAAGCAGGTCATGGCAGGGCTGTCAAATCCAGTCTGCTCCTAGGCTGTGCTGGCCGTAAGGTTGGACCTGAGGGGGCAGAGCTGGTGGCGTCAGAAGGAGCACTCCTGAAGAGGCCCTTATGAAGAGTGGCCACCAATGGTCCCTTTAAGGAGCACTGGTTAGGCCATTGCCTGCTTGGTTAAAAATGAGCTCTGCCTATCTGTATTTTGAAATTATAATCAGAGTCTTAAAACAGTGTAAGATTCTGTTTTACATACTTAGACAGCTTTTCACCCTAAAACAGGCGGAGGTGCTGTGCGCCCGTTTACAGGCCCACCTGAAAACCGTATCAGGTGGGCATTCTACACTCAACCCCCACCTCCAATTTTACTCCTTGTGCTGTATTTAATGTAATCCCTCATATGTCGGCTGACAGGTTCATCAGTAGTCTTTGTTTGTCCATCAGTGCCTGATGCAGCAACCACTGGTTGTCTTACACTGGTCATAGTGCAGGGAGCTGGGGCTGATACCTCGTCCGCTAAAGCAGAATCTCTTTTCCTAAACAACTTCATCCCATTCCCTCGCTACAAAAACGTTCTTTGCCCCATCGATTGAGAACTATGGTCCCCTTTCCTTGAACTTTCCTGCTTCCTCTTGATACCCTGGCCTCCTCCTTGTAAAGTCGCCCTGGGACATTCTTCATAGTTGTTACAGTCGGTCTGCAGCTTTTGCAGCCTCCTGGCTTTCTGCTCAATTCACACAGGAGTTTCATGTGAAGCACCCTGGAAAGTTTTCTACATTATATGTGCTATATAAATGCAACTTGTTGAAGTAAGAGATACCAGCATAATGGGAGAGTGCAGAATTGTGATTAATTCATTGTCATGTGCTCCCATTTCCCAGCAGGGGACACAAAATTATTTGTACTACCCACTTTCCAGTAATGCTAACATTTAACAGAGCCTAAGATGAAAATTAACAGTTCTACAATTTCCGGTTACCATTGCACAATTTCATTTCTTTCCTCCTTAAAATACTGAACCATCTCCTGGGATGTGTACGAGGGATGGATAGTGACAGGTTAAAGGATTTAACATAATTCAGTGATAGAGCCTATGTGAATTGTCAGTTTAAATTGCAAGCATTCATTAATCACTGAATACTGTTTTGCTTCAATCTCAGTTTTATTTTGAGGGGGAGGGGGTAGCAACTCAATCACAGGGGAACTGTTTACAGGAAAGTGTCAGGAGAGCAGCACATTGAACCTTGCTATCACTTTATGTACTCTGTCTCCCAGCCCCTCTCTCAGGGACCACAAACTGGCTTGCATTTGAAGATTGTTAACATCAGTCAGAAGATGGACAGTTTAAACAGGGCATTGCCAATAATGCTTAATGATGATACTGATTAAAGTTACAAGCCCCGAAATTCCTTTGGGTTACTGCTTTAATTGGGTGGGGGTGGTGGTTGTGGGAGGTAAGATCAATAGCAAGAGGCCCATCAGGTTTGTTTTTGTTGGTGTTGGGTTCAGAGAGGAATATTTGCCAGATATTCTGGAGAACTCCCTATTCTTCAAATTCTGCCGTAGGATCTTCATGATCCACCTGAACCATGGGAGCAGACAGATAGGTTTTCTCCAAGGGCAGCATCTCTAACAATGCAGTTCCCACAGTCCTGCTGCAAAGTGTCATCTTAGATTGTGTGCTCAAGCCCCAAATGATGCTTGAACCCATGCCCTGCTGACTCAGAGACAAAAATGCTGTCAGCTGAGCCAAGCTGATACATGATATTGCACCCTTCTGTTCCCTATTTCATCAGAGACATTAGCCCATTTAATATAATGGTTAATGCTTGCATAACACTTGCAGACAGGACTTTCCTACAAGCACATTAAGCGTCATTCACAAATTCTATCCACAGTAATTTCTAAGCTGTAATTGAACTTTGAACCCACTTGTCTGCTTCAGTGACCTTCCCTGATTATTTATGCTATAGTTCTATTAATCTGTCGGTGAAAAGGTTCGGCCTCACTACCTTTCGTACTCCTAACCTCCTCATTCTTAATTTGCAGTCACTGGTATTGAGTCTTTCCCCATAACGAACAACTTCCCTGCATTAACTTTGTTTTCTTTTTATAATCTTGAAATTTTAATTATATCACCTCAAAGTCTCTTTTCCAAAGAAAATCCAAGTTCCTTAAAGGGAATGGGAAATTTATTCAATGTACTCCTCCATTTCATAAAAGATTTAACAGCCTCAGAAGAAAGCGGATTTCAGGCTTCCCAACTCTAGGCTGTTTCTGAGGTGGTTCCCACTGTTTCCTAGTCTTTCGTTTTTCAGCCTCTCCTTATAACAAGTTCCTGATGCTCAGGATTATCGTCATTGCTCACCTTTGCTAACCTTTTTCTTAAATTGAGAAACCCAGGTGAAAGGCCAAAGGCCACAGTCCAAGACACCATCCAGGTTCAGAAAGGTAATGGTAACATAGTGGTTATTTTAGTAATCCAGAGGCCTAGGCTTATGATCTGGAGACATGAGCTAAAATCCCACCATGGCAACTGGGGAATTTAAATCCAGTTTATTAAATAAATCTGGAATTAAAAAGCCAGTATCAGTAATGGTGATCATGAGGTAACTATTGGATTGTTGTAAAAACCCATTTGGTTCACTACTGTCCTTCATGGCAGGTAATCTGTCATCCTTACCTGGTCTGGTCTATAAGTGACTCCAAAACCACAGCAATGTAACTACCTGGAACACCATAACAGGTGTTGATCACCTTGTGCAAAGACATAGTTTAAGTTATCAGCACTGAACTGCTATGTGCCCTTGCCTGCACTCTTGCTTTAACAACGCAGTGATGCACAATCTATTTCTCTCAATATCTTATAAACATCTCAAACATCTTTGCTTATTTACCTCTTCTCGAGGGTGAAAAGCCAGAGTTTTTCTCACCTTTTGTTGTAGCTCAAGCCTTTGTTGATAAAGATTATCTTCAAGGTCCTTCTGCATACTGCTTCCAGTTCTTAGATGCTCAGGTAATCAGAAATGAACTCAGTACTTAAGGTGCAGCTTTGTTAAAGGAAAGGTGATTTGACTAATTTAATGGAGTTTTCTGAAGAGGTGAGTGATTGGATAAAGGGAATGCAGTAGATGTAGTTTATATTAATTTTCAGAAGACACACAATAAGGTGTATAACAAAAATGTTGGCTCTGATATAAGAGGAAATGTAGTAGCTGAAATTCAAAGTTGGTTGGCAGACGCAGTTGGGGTGGCACAGTGGCGCAGTGGTTAGCACCACAGCCTCACAGCTCCGGGGACCCGGGTTCAATTCTGGGTACTGCCTGTGCGGAGTTTGCAACTTCTCCCTGTGACCGTGTAGGTTTTTGCCAGGTGCTCTGGTTTCCTCCCACCGCCAAAGACTTGCAGGTGATAGGTAAATTGGCCATTGTAAATTGCCCCTAGTGTAGGTAAGGAAAATGGGATTACTGTAGAGTTAGTATAAATGGGTGGTTGTTGGACGGCACTGACTCGGTGGGCCGAAGGGCCTGTTTCAGTGCTGTATCTCTAAATAAAAATAAATAAATAAAAATAAAAAGTATGATTTACATTGGAGAAGGGTTGGAAGCGGTGGAATTAAGTATCTGTTCATCCACACCCTTCAGTATCTTACCATTAACTGCACATTCCTATTCCTGGTGTTTTCTCCCAAAATATATTTATTCACTCACACTTAGTCACGTTAAATTGCATTTACCTCTTGTCTGCTAACCTGTCTTCCACTTCCTGGTCCCTCGTGTATTGTCCACTCTACCTGACTGAGAGCAAGCAGAGAGACAGACTTACTTCTGTCAGACCCTCTCTGTAATCAGTCTGCCTCAGGTAGACAAGAGCCTCTTCTCCTTTCCAGCTTTCACTTGCGCCCCTCCCCCCACCACCTAAATGAGAGTAATTTGACACAGTTTTTCCAATTTTTATATCTCTAGTTTATCTGATACCATTGCTAATGAAGCATAAATCTTAATTGTTGATTAAAAAAACCCTCAAAGGGTTGGGAATATTGGATCATATCCAGTTTCAGAAAAGCAGTAACAGGAAAGCCCAGGGAGTATTTTATATGCAAAGTATTTCCTCACCAACAATCCCCCCACCACTCTTCTCCACAACACCTCCACACCCCGCCCCACCCCCCCCTCCACCCCACCACCTCTATTTGCACTGTAAGTATATGGGCGGCCAATAGCTAGCTATCTCCCTCCAAGTGGGTAGCTCCTAAATGGCCCTCAGCCTTGTTCAAAGTCAAGTCCTCCTACTGTGTTTTGTGAAGCCACCTTGAGACACATCCCTCCAATGATTCCAGAGGAAAGCCGAATGACAAGGTGCCCAGCCTGTGGTCACCTGCAAAAGTTTACCAGCATAAGACACGCCAGCCTGAGGTAAAATTATTCTTGCTAATAATGTTTTCAATAGTCGAAATAAAAAGTTGTATTTTACTAAAATCAGTGACAGGAGAAATTTTGGCCCCAAGATTGTCATTTCATGACTTCATGAATTTCTTAACATGAACAACATGATTTGGTTTTCACAAACAAAATGACTCTTCGGCTGATCAAGGTACATTTTAGATTTTACTAGTCCTGTTTTACCCTTTATTTTGTTTTTAATCAGTCCTATCACAGATTTAAGGTAACTGACAAAAGAACCAGAGGTGAGATGAAGAGAATTTATTTTTACACAAGTCGTTTGAAAGGGCGGTGGAAGCAGATTCAATAATGATTTTCAAAAGGGAATTGGATGAATATTTGAAGGGAAAAATAAAGAGCAGGGAAGTGAGACTAACTGGACTGCTCCTTTCAAGAGCTGGCATAGGTATGATGGGCTGAATAGGCTTCTGTGTCATTCTATAATTCTATAACAGTCAGAGCAGTGCAAAAAAAAAACACTCAATTCATTTCAGTGATAAGGTGCTCTTTAAACACCAGCATTATATAGACATTTTTAAAATTAATCTTTTGGGGGAATGGAGGAACAGAATGTTTTTAAGGGAGTGTGTTTCTTTTTCCAAACAGAGGACGTAGCTCTGTTAATATTCAGCTTTTTATAATTTCCTGAATTGGATAAAAATATTGGGTTAAGTCAACTGTGGGCAAATCTGGGCTCTTTTCCAAAATGGAAGAGTCTGTTTATCATCAGAAAACTCTGATTGGATCCTTCAAAGCAAGTCTTTGTGACTCTAAAAGGAGCTGCTGTACACCATTCACTGCACTCTTAGTGCCTCCTCCCTTACTGACATGACACATGTAACTGAGGTGTGCCCTTTATTGCTGCTGCCTGTTGCCAACTCTGCCTGGGTGTATTCCTGGAGACTTCATCATATGACCTCCTGCTGTGCCCCTATCCTTACATCATTGGTTGGTCTCCTGCGCACTGCCTTCCCTTGGCCAATTGGGAAGGGAACAGACTCTTTGGGGGGAATTTTATGCTAGTGGCGGGGGTCTCGATGTCAGGGGAAACCGAAGCCAGATCCCTGCGTTGCCTCTTGCATTGAATGCCTGCCAGATTTTGTGCCAATCAGGCACTTAACTGGATTGTGGCAGGTCTTCCGGATTTAGGTGTCTGTCACCGAAAGTCACAGCCTTGCAGAGCTGTTGGTCAATCAGAGGCCGGCAGCTACAGCAATCAGACACCGAGAAGCGGTGCAGGAACCAGGCTTGAGATAGGTCAGGGCAGGAAGGGTCTCGTGGGGTGGGGTTTGCGGAGGAGGCAAAAAAGGGCAGGGGGTGTCCCTCAGCAGGCCCACCCCCATTCCTGATGCTAGGTCCCTTGTTCAGGCACTTAAGTGCCTTTGAACGAGGGAGACCCCAGGAGCCAGGAGCAGTTCGCATGGTTTCTGGTGCCGTGCTTCCCAGGGGTCAGTATTGGGACCCTTGCTTTTCCTGATATATATTAATGACCTAGACCTTGGTGTACAGGACACAATTTTAAAGTTTGCAGCTGATACAAAACTTGGAAGCATTGTGAACTGTGAGGAAGATAGTGTAGAACTGCAAAAGGACATAGACAAGTTGGTGGAATGGGCAGACAGGTGACAGATGAAGTTCAATGCAGAGAAATGTGAAGTGATTCATTTTGGTAGGAAGAACTTGGAGAAACAATATAAAATAAAGGGTATAATTCTAAACGGGGTGCAGGAACAGAGGGACCTGGGTGTATATGTGTATTAGTCATTGAAGGTGGCAGGACAGTTTGAAAGAATGGTGAATAAAGCATACAGTATCCTGGGCTTTATTAATAGGGCATAGAGTATAACAGCAATGAGGTTATGTTAAACTTGTATAAGACACTCATTCGGCCTCAGCTGGAGTATTGTGTCCAGTTCTGGGTGCTGCTTTTTCGAAGGATGTGAAGGCATTAAAGAGGGTGCAGAAAAGATTCATAAGAATGATTCCAGGGATTAGGAACTTCAGTTATGAAGATAGATTGGAGAAGTTAGGACTGTTTTTCTTGGAGAAGAGAAGGTTGAGGAGATTTGATTGAGGTATTCAAAATCATGAGGAGTCTGGACAGAGTAGATAGAGAGTAACTGTTCCCACTCGTGAAAGAATCGAGAATAAGAGGGCACAGATTGAAAGTAATTGTTGAAAGAAGCAAAAACAAATGAGGAAAAACTTTTTCACGCGGCGAGCGGTTAAGGTCTGGAAAGCACTGCCTGAGAGTGTGGTGGAGCCAGGTTCAATTGAAGCATTCAAAAGGGAATTAGACTTTTATATGTAAAGGAGGAATGTACAAGGTTACGGGGAGAAGGTGGGGGAGTGGCACGAATTGAATTGCTCATTTGAAGAGCCGTTGCGGACACAATGGACCGAATGGCCTCCTTCTGCGCTGTAACAATTCTGTGATTCTGTGAATTACCCAGTTAAGGACCTTAATTGGCAGCCGTGCAGAAAGGCCATTCAACAGATCTTCCTGCCACGGACTAAATTCCTGCTCCCACCATCATCCCACCCAATTTTATGCTCTTCTCGCCTCCTAACCCACTGCGGAAGACAGCATAAAATTCCACACTTTGTTATCTGACTGAATTCACCTTCACTGTCAATCAGTCTTTCCCCCATCCCCCTCACCACATCTCCAGTATTTTTACAAGTAATAAATGAAAGTGATCATAGAAAAAACAAAAAGTATGATTTTCTTTTTAATGGCCCTGTGACTTTTCTCCTGGGTTGCTTACAGCAGTGTCCTGGAGAATAAACTTTAACTCTAGAGACTCCAGTAAATTCTGAAGGTTTGGCAACCCTACCTTTGCCTCGAGGTGAAGATAATTATGGTCCCTTGAACCAAATGGGGAAGAAGGCTGTGTGTTTTTCAGCACAATCGCAGCATATGACCTTTCTAGGTTTTACTGGTCTTAACCCTCATCTTGGAATTCATCTCTCAGGGAAGGGTGGGGAGGTGGTAATGGGGGCTGGGAATTATCTGTGTAACCCTCAAATCAGAGGTCCTGACAGCTGGGAGTACTTTGAGCAATAATGACTCCCTTTGAACTTTTCTTCTTTCCTTAACTACGACCCTTTGAACTTTCTTTACCTCCTTGTTTTTATTTATATAGTAATATGCGAATTGGACTGTGGTGACCCTTCCATGGTTAATCATAATTACCTCAGCCCCTGGTCTCAAGACTTTGTTATCTTTAATTGTCTCTCTCAGTGTTGATGCTGGCAATAACAGCATTCAGGGAGTGATTTTTCTGCAGTAAGTCCTGCGTGTAATGTTTCAACACAGAAATGCTCTGGACTTGCTTTGACCCTCACTGTTCCTCCATGTTTTTAGTGTTGTTGATTTTTATGACTGTGGGTCATGGGTGCCCTACAGAACAAAGGGATAGGACAATGGGGCAGGGGAGGTATCTGAGCCCAGCGTTTTCCAACACTGCTGTTAACATTTGGTGGAATGCACTCTGTTTTGAAATGGAACAAACCATAGATAATGCTGGGAATGCACAGAGGGTCAGGCAGCATGGTGAAAGAGGAAGGCAAGTTAATGTTACTGACTTGTGGCAATGGTCCTGTTCTCCCCTGTAGTTTTCTTCTGTCCTTTTAAACATTTTCTCATTTTACTCCTCAGTCGGTTTTACCCATTGTCTCTCGAGACAAGGAGGCCAAAGAGAGAGAGACTCCTCACTCGGGTAACCAACTGTGTTGGATATGTTCCTAAAGGTTTCAATTCATAACATCCCCCACTACCAATAGCTGTTACCACATTTCTGCCATTGGTCACCTGACGCATCCATCCTCATGACACACCGTCTTCCCACAACAATTGAAAAGTGATCAGACTGTTCATGACTCAGTTGGATGATTCTTGACCATCAAACAGCTCCTTTTCCTCCAACTCCTATATTTTTCTAACTGAAAAAAAGTGTTCAAAGAAAATGAAAAAGAAATGCACCATGTTCTTAAATGCTCCTACGATTTTTCTTCTGGGTTGATCGCAGCATTGTCCTGGAGATGAACCTTCAATTCCTGGAGACTCGATGACAATCCTGAAGGATTGGAAATGCTACTCCTGTCTCCTGAGCCTTCTGGGCAGAGTCCAAATTAATACCAGTCACTGTCCTGTACCTCACCCAAGAGGTCATTTTTCCCTGAGTGCTGGCAGGCCACTCAGAGGTATCACATTGAATGTTCACACATGGACACTGACCAGCAGAAGTCACTGGAAAGGGATCGAGGCAGGAATTTAACTTGATTATTTCCACCTCTCCACCTGCACCCCTCTGTGCTGAGTTGGCTCATGTTAGCTAGGATGGCATTTGAGATAAGAGTACCTCTCACCTGGAGGGACTGGGGCTGTTCAGATTGGAAAGTGGAGGTTGTCTGAGGGGTGATCTTATTGGCTTGTATAAGATAATTATGGGAATGGAAATGGTAGGAATGGAAGAGAAGGGAGGAGAGGAGAAAGAGCAAGAAAACAAAATATACCTTTCATGACCTCAAAACATGCCAAAGTGCTTCACGGCCAACGAAGTACTTTTCAAGTCCCGTCTCTGTTGAAATGCAGGGAAACTACATGGTGAGAGAAAGCCATGAGGACACATTTTAAACTAGTAAAAGATAAAATTAGGTCTGAAATTCTTTACACAAAGTGTGATCAGCGTATGGAATACATTTGCAGAGTAGTGGAAGCAAACTCTGAAATCTTGTAAGAAACTGTTGGGTGCCATAATGGGGCAATTTCAGGACCTCTCTGGATTAATGAATTCAGATAGGCCTTTATTCACCATTAATTGCCCTTGTTATCAAAAAATGTACTTTGTTATCTTATTGTGGGATACTGAAAGGCATTAATCTTTTTGGACTGGATTTTGAAGGCTGTAACTGACTGGAACTAGAGTCTTACAGTGCGGGAACCCTTTCTTTGACGGGACACAGGCTATTTTTCATTTTGAGATGGTTTGTTTTGAGCAGCAGAACATTAGAATTCTCTAAGCAAAACGCCTTGATTATTTTTGGGCAGCACAACACATGCTGACTTGCCAGGAAAAATGTAAGCCTAAAATTGCAGGAATTTCTGGATATATGACTAATTTCAGCTTCTGAAGAAACTGGTTCCATTCATCAATGAAAGCAGCGAGTTCAGGGCAGGCCATCATGGAAGATAAGTGAGCCGAAAGAAAGGAATTCTTTAAAGGGGCGCTGTAAAATTGGGATGTTTACAGCAGGCTTATGTGCCTGTTACTGCATACTTCACATTTGAAATGACGCAGTGCAATATTAGTTACCAATGTATTAAAAGCATTTAATGTAAAAATGCTTTCTACTATTTGAGTGGAAGTGTTAACAGTTTAAAGTAAATGCCATTGGCATTTCATAGAATTATAGAACCCTACAGAGACTTAGTAGTTGGCAGGAAAAAAGACAGAGGCGCAAGGGGAGAGCCAACTGTGTAACAGCCCTGACAAACAAATTTCTCTGCAGCACCTGTGGAAGAGCCTGTCACTCTAGAATTGGCCTTTATAGCCACTCCAGGCGCTGCTTCACAAACCACTGACCACCTCCAGGCGCTTATCCATTGTCTCTCGAGATAAGGAGGCCAAAGAAGAGTATTGAAGGAGGTCATTCGGCCCATCACACCTGTGCCAGCTACCTATTCACTTGCTTTTTTTCCATAGCTCTGTAAGTTTTTCCTTTTTACGTATTTATCTAATTCCCTTTGAAAGTTGTTATTAAGTCTACTTCCACCACCCTATCAGTGGTGCATTCCAAATTGTAACAACTCACTGTGTATAAAAATGTCTATTTGTCTTCCCCCAGGATTTTTTGTTATATGAATATGCAAATACCACACAGTGATTTCATATGATTGTATTAATGTGTCAGTTATCAATACCCCACAGGTAGAAGGCAGTAAGGGAGCTAGCAATCAGCCTCAGTGTTCCTAGGATCAGGAAGGGGAATAATCAAGGAGGGTTCCAGCTCCTGCTTGTGATTTTCCACTGCTATGGACACTGGTAATGTGAGAAAAGCCTCCTACTGATCAAACCTTGGTGCTCGCTGTCCACACAGATGCACAAGTAACGGATCACTCATGTCAAATCCCAGATGGTGACAGGTGCCTTCTTAGCACCTTGGGGAGAGGAGGAGGGAAAATAAATGCAGTCATCAGAGGGCCTGCCACACCTTTTGACAGACCTGACGTGAGCCTGAGAGCAGTTGGCTGAAACAATTAAGATGTTTAAAAGCATGTTCACCTCGTGTTAAAATAGAATTTTGAAATACTCTGGATTAGCAGTCATGATCCATGTTTAAATCCTGCCAGATTGGACTGATAATAGACTTTCTGCTGGTTGTTGGGGTTCTCCATGAATTGAATTTGACCAGTTCTGCACCCAGAGAGTGAACGTGCTACTACAAGGATTAACTGGTTTTAATTTCCACTAAAACAAGCAACCTCACTCAGAGATTGCTACAGGGATGGCTAATGTGGGGGTATGGCACTCTGATAGAAGTAAAATTGGACATTCGTGCAATAGAGGTAGTTCTCTTCCACAGTTTGGACTGATTAGAGGTCACTTAACATCAAGTGTGTCATACCTGACCTAGGTGTTCTTGATGCGGCAAATAGATCACTAATGTGGAACCTGTTCCATTCCCCATCCCTCATGTTCTTTTGATAAACACAAAATTTACTGAATAAAAACAGGCAGGTTCCATTGAACTCTCTAATGTATCCACGGTGTGTGAAGGAGAACAGAATCATAATACACCTAAATTTGCAGCATTTCTCTTTTAAAACAAGCACAAAAAATTGACTGTATTAGTCATTCAGTTGTAGGCAATCCTAAAGTGCAAGGACTGCATATGTGGACAGTGTGCGTGTGTGCGCACTGTTCAATCATAGAGCCAGAGGCCTCACTACTACCATCCAGCCATCAATCACTATTGTTTGGTAGTAATCCTCAATAATTTTGTTTTGGTAGTGCAATGTGGTAGGTCCTCGGCACAATAAAGCTCTATTTGCTAGAGAACATGGGTTGGAGGGAATCAGAGCAGGCAAAACTCTCCTGGTGTACTGGCCAGCATTGCCTCAACCGAAAGATTAACTTGTCATTCATTTTGTTGCCATTTCAGGGACCTTACAATTTTGGCTGCTGGGATTACTAGATGGGTGGGGTTGGGGGATATGGGTTCATGACTGTCTGACCCTCCCCCCTCACCCTATCAGCATCCCCTTAGCTGCGAGTGAAAGAGAGAAAAATCTTGCATTTATAAGTCAACTTTCATATCTTTAGGACGTCCCAAAGTGCTTCATAGACAATGAATTGCTTCTTGAAATGTAGTCGCTGTTATGTAGGACAACGTGGTACAGCTCTTCCTGTCCCAGTATTGGTTCCAGTGTCCCATATTCGTGCACCAACTGCCTTTAGAGAAGTGCTTCAGTATCACAGTAAGTTTATATGATTCAAAACCTTCTCCAATTGTCAGCTACAGTAGTGTGAAAGCTGCACAGTCAGAATAAATAGCCATCACGATGACCGTGCAAGTAGAAGCCATCTCCTTATTGCCAGTGGATCACCTCATGTATCTGGCCAAATGGCCTTTTCTTGCTCCATAGTTTCTCACCAAGTCAATGAGGTTTGTTTTGTTTTCTTTTAATCAGACTTTCAAAAATAGTTGGCCCATCTGAACACCATCTCCCCCACCCACCACACACCTTTCAGATCCATATTAATAAGTTCACCAAACAAATTGATCCAGTGACCTTTAACACATAGTCAAAGCCAGCTGCAACTTCTCCATTTGTTACCTCACCAATAATTTCAATTCAAGGTCTGTAGGGCCTGGCCAATAAAATTGTGTTGGTGCTTTTATTTCAATTCTAAATGTCAGGTTGCTCCAAGAAGGGAGTATTTTGTGGAACAATTTCTGTATAAAAGGCTTATTATCAACATGTCCATCTGCTAATGGCAATAATCCATTATATTTGAGACTGGAATAGAGACCTTGAGCTGATTAAATAAATCCCCTGCCAGCGCCTCATTCTTCAATCAATGCTCTGTTTTACAGCAGCACAATAAACAGCCTGTGCACGATGTACTCAGGTGCACCTCATCCCTTCCAGAGAAATATAAAACTCAACACTCAGGCTAGTGGCAGGGCCTCTTGATTTATGAGAATTATTAGATATTCTTTTTGCACCCGCACAATTTGACCAATATATCAATTTTACAGTAAGGACATGTTTCAGAAAATCTCACTTCCCAGAGAGTGAGTGTTTTTCAGTCCAATTAGAGTTTGTATTGCCAACGTTTTATTGTATAAATGGACAGGTGCAACTTTGGTTTCAAGTTTTAAAATCTTCTTTTAAACACAAACACAGATTAATTCAATTCTTAGGAAGGTACAAGGTCCGTAAGCAGAGCATCAGGCTCGAGCTGGCTGGGTACCAAAAGCATCAAAAGAAGGTAGGGAAATTATGCATGCTAGCCGTTTTGACCAAGTGCTTTCTTAGGCAGCAGCTGGTAGCGCTTGACTCTCGTGAGTTGGGTGACGGAGTTTCCAGCCGTGCCCCAGGTCACCTCTCAAAGAGGGCCAATTTTCCGCATTGGTACTGCCGTTAAGGAGCCACAGCCACCAGCCACATGTTTGGGAATTGTGCAGCCGTGATTAGGACAAAAAAGCTAAACCATGGGCTGTCCCCTGCGAAAAGCAACATTCTTCTCTCAACCACTGGCAAAGAAACAGATTGACAGGATGATACAGCATGGAAGGAGGCCACTTAGCCCATCGATCCTGTTCTGGCTCTTTGAAAGAGCTGTACAATTAGTCCCACACCACTGCTCTTTCCCCATAGCCCAGCAGATATTTCCTTTTCAAGAATTTATCCAATTTCCTTTTAAAAGTTACTATTGGATCTCTTTCCATCAGCTTTTCAGGCAGTGCATTCCAGATCATAATAACTTCCTGCTTTAAAAAATGCTCCAGCATGTCATCTCTGGTTCGCTTGCCAATCACTTTAAATCTGTATTCTGTGGATACCAACCCTCCTGCCACTGGAAACAATTTCTATCAAAGCCTTCAAGATGTTGAAAATCTCTATCAAGTCTCCTCTTGACTTCTCTGCTGTAAGGAGGACAAACCCGGTTTCTCTAGTCTGTCCACGTAAGTCCCTTATCCCTCATACCATTCTAGTAAATCTCTTCTGCATCTTCTCAAATGCCTTAATATCCTTCCTGAAGTGTGATGCCAATAACTGGCCACAGTACTCCAGCTGGGGTCTAACCTGTGTTTTACAAAGATGTAGCAGAACGTCTTTGCTTTTATACTCTATACCTCTGTTTATAAAGCCAAGGATCCATATGTTATTTTAACAGCTTTCTCAACATTTCCTGCCATCTTCAAGCACTTGGGGATATTCTCCCCAGTAATGTTCTCTTTAAGCTTTGCGGGTGCACGGCCGTGCAACAATCAGAAATTTTCCATGCAGGGAACAAAAAGGCCACGCGTAAACAAAGTTTCCTTTAAGATGTGCGCATGCACGGCTGCATGTCCATCTTAAAGGGACTGCGTAGTGCAACAAGCTGGCCTTGCCCTAAAACAGTAGGTAGACGGAACATTGCTCCCCAGTTCTCTCTGTTCCTGCACCCCTTTAAAATTGTACCATTTACTTTACATAGCCTGTCATTCTTCCTACCAAAATGAATCACACACCTCACTTTCAACTGCCTTGTGCCTGTTCATTTTACCATTCTGTCTATGTCTTATCTCTGTTACTATCCTCCTCACTGCTTACTACATTTCTGAGTTTTGTCATCTCCAAACTTTGAATACCCAAGTCCAGGTCATTAATATATATCAAAAAGTTGCACTTCAGAGCAATTAATTGTACATGAAGTACTTCTTGATGTGATAGGTGCTCTATTAATTTATCTTTTATAAGTATTTAGGAGCCAAAGTTTGAGATATCCCTGGAAGAGGGTCCCACTTGAAACATTAACCCACCTTTTTCCTAACCTGATTACCAGATAGCCATTAAAAAAAAACTATTTAAATATGCAGTAAATCACAAAATATTTTAAATCATATGCTCCCCACTTACCCATAGTATCTGAACATCTCCTCCACCACCTTTCCTGAAAATCTTTGCGATACACCCTTTGCAATGCCCTCTGATTTCCCTTCACTCCATTCCCATTACCTTTAGCCATCGCACCAATTTTATGCTTTCTCCTGATGTTTTTTTTATTCGTTGGTGGCGTATGGGTGTCAGTGGCTAGGCCAGCATTTATTGCCCATGAGAAGGTGGTGGTGGCCTTCTTGAACTGCTGCAGTCCTTGGGATGTAGGGACACCAACTGTGCTGTTACAAAGGGAGTTCCAGGATTTTGACCCAGCAACAGTGAAAGGAACGGCGATATAGTTCCAAGTCATGATGGTGTGTGGCTTGGAGGGGAACTTGTAGATGGTGGTGTTCCATGCATCTGCTGCCCTTGTCCTTCTAGGTGGTAGAGGTCGCAGGTTTGGAAGGTGCTGTCGAAGGAGCCTTGGTGAGTTGCTGCAGTGCATCCTGTAGGTAGTACACAATACTCCAGTTGAGGCCAAACCAATGTTTCCTAAAGGTTCATCATAACCTCCTTGCTTTTGTACTCTATGCCTCTATTTATAAAGTCCAGAATCCTGTATGCCTTTTAAACCTTATTCCTTCTGCCAAAATCATCACCTCACACTTGTCTTTATTAAATTCCATCTGCCACTTGTCTGCCCATTCTTGCTAGCTTATCCATGTCCTGTTGGAGACTATTCGTATTATCCTCACTGTTTGCAGCTCCTGCAAGTTTGGTATCATCGGCAAATTTTGAAATTCTACTCTGTATTCCAAGATCCATGTCATTTATATATAGCAAAAAAAAAGCAGTCCCAGCACTGACCCTTGGGGAACACCACTGTCTACCATCCTCCAGTCTGAAAAATAACCACTTAACACGACTTGCTGTTTTCTGTCCTTGAGCCAATTTTTTTTTATCCAATTGGACACTGACCCTCCTATTCCATGAGCCTCAATTTTGATAACCAGCTTTTTTTGTACCTTTTTGAAAGCTTTCCCACCACCAAAGTTAAACTGACTGACCTGTAGTGTTTTGGTTTAACCTGATGACTTTTTTCGAACAAGGGTGTAATATTTGCAGTTCTCCAGTCCTCTGGCACCACCCCCATACCTAAGGAGGATTGGAAAATTATGACCAGTATCTCTGCTATTTCCTCCCTTACTTCCCTTAGCATCCTCAGATGCATCTCATCTGGTCCTGGTGACTTAGCAACTTTTAAGTACAGACAGACTTTCTAATACCTCCTCGTTAACAATTTTTTAGCTCATCCAGTATGTCACCTAATTCCTCTCACCATGACTTTGGCAGCATCTTCTTCCTTGGTAAAGACAGATGCAAAATACTCATTTAGTACCTCAGTCATACCCTCTGCTGCCATGCATAGATCCTCATTTTGGTCCCTAATCAGCCCCACCCCTCCTCTTACTATCCTTATACTATTTATAGGCTGAGAGAAGACTTCTGGATTCCATTTTATGTTAGCTGCCAGTCTGTACTCACACTGTCACTTTGCCTCTCAGATTTCCTTTTTCACTTCCCCTCTGCACTTTCTACATTCAGCCTGGGACTCATTTCTATTATCAACCTGACATCTGTCAAACACACTCTTTTTCTGCTTCATTTTATTCTCTCATCATCCAGGGCGCTCTGGCTTTGATTGCTCTACCTTTCACCATCGTGGGAATGTACCTTAACTGTACCTGAACCATCTCCTCTTTAAAGGCAGCCCATTGTCTGTTAGTTTTGCCTTCCAATCTTTGATTTCAATTTAACATTTGGCCCCCTCAAGCCTCCTCCGCCATTCAATACAATCATGGTTGATCTTCTACCTCAATTCCACTTTCCTGTCTACTCCCCATATTCCTTGATTCCCTGAGAGATCAAAAATCTATTGATTTCAGTCTTGAACGTACTCAACGATGGAGCATCCACAACCCTCTTGGGTAGACAATTCCAAAGATTAACAACCTCCAAGTGAAAAAATTTCTCCGCATCGCAGTTCTAAGTGATTGACCCCTTATCCTGAGATTCCTCAGCCAGGGGAAGAAATCTTTCAGTATCTATCCTGTCAAGCTGCCTCAGAATTTGTATGTTTCAATGAAATCACTTCTCATTCTTCTAAACGCGAGTATAGGCCCAATTTACTCAGCCTCTCTTATCCTAGGTACCAATCTAGTGACCTTTCGCTGTACCGTCTTCAACATAAATATATTCTTCCTTAAATATGGAGACCAAAACTGCGCAGTATTCCAGTGTGGTCTCACCAAAGCCTTATACAATTATAGCAAGACTTCCTTATTCTTATACTCCAATCCCCTTGCGAGGGGACAGATCGGTTCTCACCCCACTGAAATTGGCCCTCCTTCAATATTTTTACCGTAGATTGCTCCTTGATCTTTTTCATGGTGAACTGTCAACTGTGGCTTAGTTGGTAGCACACTCACCTCTAAGTCACAAGGTTCCAGATTCAAGTCCCACTGCAGGGCCTGAACACAAAAATCAAGACTGATACTTCACTGCAGTACTGAGGGAGAGCTGCACTGTACTGTTGGAGGTGGTGTCTTTCAGATGAGACCTTGAACCAAGACCTCATTTGCTTTCTCAGATGGATGCAAAAGATCCCATGGCACTATTTTGAAGAGCAGGGAACTTATTCCTGGTGTCCTGGTCAATACTTATCCCTCACAATGTCACAGAAATAGATTATCTGCTCATTATCACATTGCTGCTTGTGGGAGCTTGCTGTGAGCATACTGGTTTCCACATTTCTTGCATTGCAAGTAACTACACTTCAAAAAGTATTTTATTGGCTGTAAAGCACTTTGCGACGTCCAGTGGCCATGAAAGGCGCTATATAAATGCAAGTCTTTTCTTTCTTTCTAACCTAAACCTTACGATACTGTGATCACTATTCCCTAAAAGTTACCTGACACTTGATCCACTTGACGCACCTCATTCCCCAGAACCAACAATGTCACCTTCCTCACTGGGTTGGTAACATACTGATCAAGAAAATTCTCCTGAAGACTTCAGAAAATCTTTCCCCTCTCTGCCCTTTACACTATTCCTACCCCATTTTATATTAGGATAATATTCGGGACCTTGGTGTACTTATCCATAGATCACTGAAGGCAGCAGCATAGATAGATAAGTTGGTTAGGAAGGCATATGGGATACTTGCCTTTATTAGCCAAGGCATAGAATATAAGAGCAGGGAGGTTATGATGGAGCTGTATAAAATGCTAGTTAGGGCATAGTTGGAATACTGTGTACAGGTCTGGGCACCACACTATAGGAAGGATGTGATTGCACTGGAGAGCGTGCAGAGGAGATTCACCAAGATGTTGCCTGGACTGGAGCATTTCAGCTATGAAGAGAGACTGGATAGGCTAGGGTTATTTTCCTTAGAGCAGAGAAGGCTAAGGGGGGCCTGATTGAGGTATGCAAAATTATAAAGGGAGTAGATAGGAAGAAACTTTTTCTCTTAGCGGAGGTGTCAATAACCAGGGGATATAGATTTAAGGTAAGGGGCAGGAGGTTTAGAGGAGATTTGAGGAAAAGCTTTTTCACCCAGAGGGTGGTTGGAATCTGGAGCACACTACCTGAAGGGGTGGTAGAGGCAGGAACTTTCACAACATTTAAGAAGTATTTAGGTGAGCACTTGAAACGCCATAGCATACAAGGCTACGGGCCAAGTGCTGGAAAATGGGATTAGGATAGGCTTGATGGTCGACATGGACATGGTGGGCCGAACGGCCTGTTTCTGTGCTGTATAACTCCATGACTCTATAATTCTCTCCCATTATCACTACTTTATAGTTTTTGCACCTCTCTAATTTCCCTGCAAATTTGTTCCTTATATTTTTCTCACTAGTTGGTGGCCTATAGAATACATCCAGTAGTGTAATGCTGCTGCTATTGTTTCTTAACTCTAACCAAACGGATTCAGTCCATGGTTCCTCCAGGACATCCTCTCTCTCCAGCACTGCAATATTCTCCTTAATCAACACAGCCATACCTCCTCCTTTCTTTCATTCCCTATCTTTCCTGAACACCTTGTATCCAGGAATATTTAGTACTCAATCCTGCCCTTTTTTAAGCCAGGTCTCTGTTATCACATTATATTTCCATATGACTATTTGCACCTCCTGCTCACCAACCTTACCTACCACACGTTGTATGTTTATATACATGTACTGTAAACCTTTTGAAAACCACCTCCAAGCACAAGCCTTCTGGCCCATTCCTAGCTAAGGCTTGATGCCTAAAGCTCCCCCTGTAAAGTAACTTGAGAAAATTTGTTAAGTGAGGAGCACTGTATGAGTACACGCTGTTAGCCATAGCCCAGTATTATCTGAAAAAGGTGTATTGATACAATCCATCTAACCCAGAGGTCATTGGATCCCCGGGATTGCACAGCACCATTGAATTGTCATATTTTTGACTGTTTAGAAATTTACTTCTGCTGCTATATACTTTATGCCGTTTCCCTTTGAGTAGCTGACACTTTGGTTCAGGACAAGGCATCTCCATCTGTGTCAGTATCTGCATGGGTTTGAAAGCCTGAGCTCTGACTGGACAGGAGACTAAAAAAGGTTTTTTGCTTTTGGGTTTGCAGTGATCTGGAGCCTGCAATATGAGAAGGGCAGCAAGCTGGTCATTCTCCGAAACCTCCTGTGGCTTGGCTTCACCTTCTTCCATGTGCCGGAGACTTCTCAGTATGGTTGCCTCTACATGGGTCTGGGCGAGAAGAACATGGACTTTCCATTCATGATATGACACTCCTAACAAGCCCAAAACCCAATGAAAATCAATCAGGTGGAGCCAAGGCTAGTCTCTCTCATTTTAATTGATATAAATAAAATTATACTTTGTACTTATTACATAAACACTATTGGCATTGAATGTAATCTCTATATTTTTATAATTATTTGAACACCTCTCCACATGCTGCAAATGATTTATTAAAAAATGTAGAAGTATGGTAGAACCAGTCAGTCAGTCCATTACAGAGTCCATGTCAGTGTTTAATATAACAGGGTCTCTTCCCGTAAACAATATTATTCTTCAGTATTGGATCTCCCACAGGCATGCGAACCTTACACCACTTGAGGCCTTTCTTCCAAATGGGCTTCACCGAATCAATTGACCATCGAGTGAGGTATCTATGTTAAAAAAAACACAGCTGAATTTCATAATTTATACTTGCAGAAATCACATGGTATTGCTCATGGTGAGGCAGTGGATATAAAGCCTTTAGTCTGACAAATAAAGTGTGACACTTACAAGAACTGCACACTGCATACAACACATCATAGATAGATATTTTATGCTTACGTCAGCAATCTAGACATACCCTGACAGCTCAGCGAGCTTAAACCCATGAGTAGCTGCTGAACTGCAGAGACCAGGTTTGATTCACAGTCTATGCTGAGTTAGCTCCTCTCAGTCAAGACAGCCAGCACCTGGTAGACTATAATAACTTAATGCCACTCATGGTCAAAGCTTACAATGCTCAGTCGAGGTTTCTGTGTGGAGTGGGGCAGACATCTGCCATCTCTGGAACTGGACTGAAGTAAAGAACAATGATGCAAAGAGATAACAGTGACGACTTAAAAGTGAGGAGTCAGAGGGGAGTGGGCAGAAACAGAACCCTGATCTGTGTTCTCCTCCCTAATCAAAGGAAACAAGGCCAAATATGCTGCCTTAATTGCAGCAGCAGATGAGAACAACCAGGAACGAAACCCTGAACACTCCTGGCCAGATGACCAGTTGAGGCAGCAGGGGACAGCTATCCCATAAGTTTTGAGTACCAGGCGATATGTTTGAGTGGCTGATAAATCAACGAGTCATGCAGTGGCATGATACACTGCAGTTAAATTATAGTCATTTATGACTGTTTTTCAAAATACCTTCCGCCTCACAGTTATATCAGTCATTAATAACCGCTGTGAAAGCAACTTCCTTTCCTTTATAAAAAAGAGAATAACCTTTAGGAGTTCATTACTACAGCTTATAAAAGATTTAAAAAAATGTTAAGAATAACATGGGAGCAGCTGGTTAATTCTCCTAGTCTGCAATAAAGTACTTTTAATACACTTATCCAACGCTTGACTCAACTAGTCTAATACCACAAAGGGAGAGGAAAAATATTTCACTGTGTCAAGTGTAACTGCTGCAATTTCTTTAAAACATAAAAAAATCCACGTCTACTATTTTAATGATGCTTCTTCAAGTTAAGACTTACAATCAGCTGTTGTCTGCTTGAGCAAGTCAGACTGAAATCTCTCTCTCCTCTGCTGATAGTACTCCTGCCTGAGTCAGGAGGCCGTATATTCAAGCTAAACTCCAGGCCAACAATCCAGTGGAAGATTGAACATGTCATTCTTCAGATCACAAGTGATGTTACAGATCGCTTGACACTATTGGAAGAACACAGAGGTCTCCCTCAACTATGGAATTCCATTCCTAAACCTCTTTGCTTCTCCTCCTTTAAAATGTTCCTTAAAACCTCTCACTTGTCCAAAATTTGCTCAGGCGCAGTACCTTGAGATGTTTCACTACATTAAAGGCACTATATAAATGTAAGTAGTTGTTGCTGTTCTATCCAAATTTCTCCTGACACAACACCCATCAGAAATGATTCATTTGGTCACTCATATAACTGTAGTTTGTGGAATCTTGCCATGCAAAATGCTGCCATATGTGCCTAATAACAAGTCATCATGCTTAAAGTATCACTGTAAGTAAACGGTTTGAGACATTGAGAGGTGTATTAATTAATCTATGAAGGCAAGTCTTTCTTTTTAACAATACATAGAGTTATGTGCCTGGACAAGATTTCACTGAACATGCAACGGTGGTCAGATTTGTAACATCAACACCTTTTGTAATGCTCTGGTCTTGGTGTCTCACCAAAATAAATCCTTTTCCTTTATCCTGGGGGCAAACTCCTAGACTTGGTTTTTTGTGGTCTAGAAGTCTGCCACCAGGATAAATGAACTGGATTTAGCCGTGTAAGTGCCCAGAATCAACTCACGAGCATACAGTCCCAAAAATCCAAATTAAAGCAGCTCCAGTCTACCTCATGAGATCTTTAAAACCCAAAGCTCTTTCTGTGTATTTGACCCTTTGGATCAGTTACTAGAGCTGGATATTTGGGTCCTTGCCTAATTGAAGGTTTCAAATTCTTATTGAACAATTTCAATCATTCATCACACAAAATATGGCCCACTAAAATGGAACACTACTTCAACAAGCTTATTCCATACCAAGGAAGGAGTCTGCGGCGTTTTGAATCAGGATGTCATTTAATTTCCTAAACTGGTTATCTTTAATAACACACAAAGCACCAGTCTTTGCAAATTTAATAAAATGCGTTAAATGGCTGATGGAAGAACATCTGAATGTGTGGATGAGAAAAGAAGCTTTCTCACCAGGCTTATATGGCATCATTGCAACCAATGGTACTTAACCCTAGTGTTGTATGATTCAAGTTGCTCTCTCTAAACATGACCCAATCTGGAAGCCATCAGCCTATAATTGTAGCAACTGGGTATTTTTCATTTAAGCAGACTGAGTATTCCACACACCATAATGCTTCATAAAATCCTAAAGAGACCAATGAGGAAAGAGTGTTTAGCCTAATTAGCTATCCCCCACACTGTGTGCCCCAAACCTGTACAAATTCCTCTACTTCCTGCTGAGTTAATACTGGAACCATAGAATGATACTGGACAGAAGCCCATTCGGTCCATTTTGTCTGTTTTTTTTCAATTTTTTATGTATTTAGAGATACAGCACTGAAACAGGCCCTTCGGCCCACCGAGTCTGTGCTGACCAACAAGCACCCATTTATACTAACCCTGCAGTAATCCCATAATCCTTACCTACACTAGGGGCAATTTACAATGGCCAATTTACCTATCAACCTGCAAGTCTTTGGCATTGGAAGGAAACCGGAGCACCCGGCAAAAATCCACGCAGTCACAGGGAGAACTTGCAAATTCCGCACAGGCAGTACCCAGAATCGAACCCGGGTCCCTGGAGCTGTGAGGCTGCGGTGCTAACCACTGCGTCACCGTGCCGCTGTGTTGGCTCTTTGAAGGAAACGCCCAATTAGTTCTATTGCCTGCCCTTTCCCCATAGGTCTGCAAATTTTGTCTTTTCAAGTATTTATCTAATTCCCTTTAGAAAGTTATTTGATATGCTTTCAGGCAGCGCATTCCAGATCAGAACAACTCACTGTCTTGTGAAATGAGTAATTTCTCATTTTCTCCCAGATTTTTTTTTTGACAACCATCTTAAATCTGTGTCCTCTGGTTACCAATGCTTCTGCCGCTGGGAAGAGATCCACTCTATCAATGACACTGAAGAATTTGAAGACCTCTATTGAATCTTCTAACCTTCTCTGTTCTAAGGAGACAAAACCAGCTTTTCCAGTCTCTCCAGATAACTGAAGTCCCTAATCCCTGGTGCCATTCTAATAAATTTCCTCTGCACCAGCTCCAAGACCTTAACATCCTTCCTAAAGTGTGGTCCCCAGAATTGAACACAATACTCCAGCTGGGGTCTAACCAGTGATTTATAAAGGTTTAGCATAACTTCCTTGCTTTTTTACTCTATGTCTCCGTTTATAAAGCCATTTTTTTGTTACACAGCCTCATCAATGTGTCCTGTTACCTTGTATATGGGGAACCCCCAGATCTCTGTTCCTGCACCCCCTTTAAAATTGTACAATTTAATTACTATTTCCTTTCCGCATGATTAGTATGGTGCTGGTGTTCTCGCATCGAGATGTCACCAGCACACCTGGTAAATGTTACTACTTAAAATATTACCAAGGGCAGGGCTGCACACGTGCCGGTTACACTCTGCGGCAGCCTATGTAAGCACTTCTTACATTACTGTGTGGACCCCTGGAAAGTCTCGATGAACCCCAGATTGAGAACCATTTATTTACATCACCTCAGTGCGGTTGGTGGGGTAGGGGTGGTCGGCTTGGACAGTGCAAATATCACCACTGCATTTCAATTTTGGGACCTGGATTAAAAGAAAATCTTGCATAAAACAATGCGACGAAAGGCACCTTTCTTTTCTGAGAGTCCTACGTGAAAGAGTAAAGGCAGCCAGTGAGACTGGACCCACAACACACAAAGAGGTGGCTGATGTGAGAAATGGAAAAATCAACTAGTGCAGGAGGTGAGGATCTTTTGAAGCTCTGGTTAAGCACATTGCTGGGATACAGCAGGCTTCCACCCTGCCACACAGCTGATTGCGTTAATCAAAGTGTTTACTGGTGGCATCTGGTGATTGAAATGAGGAAATATTCCATAGATCAGTGTCAACATCCATAAGAGCGTAAGAGCAGCAGGTCTCCAGAGCAACACTCAAACCAACTGTGCAGAGTTATGAGTTTGTCTTTTTTTTGTCTTTTCTATCCTGCCCCAAGCAAGATAACTGTGTTTGACCTGAAAGTAGCCCACGGAGCTGCAACCACTGAGGAAACAGTAAGTTACACAGCTGACAGGAGGGGCTGAACTTCCCTTTTTTCATATGGCTGACTTCTTATGGTGCTCTAGAGAGAATCAACAGACAAATTCCTCCGGGTCAGTAAATGGCCCTTTCCCTTTTCACAAGAGCCTGAACGCAGTTTGAGATTGCACTGAAGTTAGACTGTGAAGGCACAGTGACTTAATAGAACAATAAACAACTTTGCATTTTCCTTTTCTCGTAACATTATAAAAACTTAAATGGCATTTTCCCCAAATGAGTTAATAGTATGTTTAGTCGCAGTGTTAAATGTACTGGAAAACACTTTTTCAAATCATTTGTTTCAGGAAAAGGAAATCTTTCCACTTTGCTGAACTCAGTCACTCTTAAACAGATTCTGGTTAGGCTAGGTACCTAAATCCTGTCTAATCCCAGCCCATCTCCCATTTCTTTCAAAGCAAAATTAGAGATTTTCTTTAAAAAATCATCCTTGAGATGGCTCCAAGATCACTGATAAGGCCAGCATTTATTGCTCATCCCCTAGTTGCCCTTGAGAAGGTGGTGGCGACTTGCCGCCTCCTTGAACCACTGCAGTCTGTGTGAGGAAGGTGTTCCCATGGTGTTGTTAGGTACGAGGTTCCAGGATTTGGACCCAGCAACAATGAAGGAATGGTAATATATGTCCAAGTCAAGATGAAGTGTGACTTGGAGGGGAACGTGGAGACTGTTATATTCCCATGCACCTACTGTCCTTGTCCTTCTCCTTCTAGGTAGCAGAGGTCACAGGTTTGAGAGGTGTTGTCGAAGAAGCCTTTGTCTCATCATCTCCCAAAAACATTGACTTCTCAGGCGGTATGGTTCCAATCAACAGCCATCCTCTGGCACTTATCCAAGAATCCAGTTATAATGCACAAGTCTGCACAGTGAGTGTCGACAGAGTATGCGGTTGTCAAGGGTTTGGCTGCAGTGAATACTGATCCTGCTGTCTGCCTGCCACGCTTCCCCACCCAACATCAACATGTGCCTATTTTAGTGAGGGTGCATCTGGTTGATGTCTGTCGGTCTTCCCCAGCCTCAGTGCACTGAGATCAAATGTAGTGTTCCCACTGCTGGCCCACGGAGATCGGTTAGCTTGGTACTGACCAGGGTTGAACATGCAGGGTTTCTGGGACTCAGTTTCACATTGGCTGGTAGCTTTACTCACTGGGGCTACTGTGAGAAGTAAATATCAGAGACTTCTTCATCAAGACTTTGTAATTAAAAGGGATATTGGCTGTGGGCTCTTTTATATCCTGAACAGGCATTCAAAGCCTCACTTTAGTGTCTCACCTGACTAAGTCATTGGTCGATTTAACACTCCCTCAGTGCTGCAACAAAGCGCCAGCCTGGATTATGGGTGAGTTCTGCATTGGAGTTTGAACCCACCACCTTCGGGGTCAACTACAACTTGTATTTATATAATACCTTTAACATAGCAAAATGTCCCAAGGAACTTCACAGGAGCAATTATAAAACAAAATTGGGCATCAAGCCATATAAGGAGATATTAGGACAGGTGACCAAATGCTTGGTCAAAGAGGTAGGTTTTCAGAAACGTCTTAAAGGAGGACAAAGCGTAAGAGAGGGCTAAGATTAGGGACAGAATTTTAGAGCTTAGGGCCTAGTCAATGGTGTAGTAAAGGAAATTGGAGATGCACAAAAGGCCAGAATTGGAGGAACACAGAGTTTGCAGATGGTTATATGACTGGAGGAGGTTAGGGAGTTAGGGAGGGATGAGGCTATGGCAGGATCAGAACACGAGGATGAGAACTTTAAGTTTGAAGTGTTGTTGAGAGGCCAGACTGGAAGGACACAATATACACAAGCAACGGAATTCAGTTTATACTCATCTTGCACAGATGGAATGACGCACCTGAGACTGATAAATGCAACTGTCCAATGATTCTAAGCTTGCATGTGTGAATGCATCCTGTATTCAATGATCTCGAGTTTGTTCCTGTTGTACTTTGGCAAAAAAGGGCGGTCATCACCACTAGTTAATGTCATGCTAATTCACATCATTTGTTTCTACCTCCAATTGTCTAAAATGGTACCATCATACACATATCAAGAATGGCCACTTGATTGAGGTACCAGAGCACTGTTAGTGCCTGAGGTTTGCAATTCCAGATGCCATACTGGGATCCTGGAATTGCTTTTTAGCTATTACTTTCCATACTACAAACAGGATTTCACTTTGGAGAAGCCCAGAATCCTCAGTCAGTAACATCTCTTAGTCATGAGAATAGTTCCAGGGATGAGGAACTTCAGTTATGAAGACAGATTGGAGAAGTTAGGACTGTTTTCCTTGAAGAGAAAGCTGAGAGGTGATTTGCTAGAGGTATTCAAAATCATGAGGGGTCTGAACAGAGTAGATAGAGAGAAACCATTCCCATTCATGAAAGGATCGAGAATGAGAAAGCACAGATTTAAAGTATTTGATAAGAGAAGCAGAACTGACATGAGGAGAAACATTTTCACGCAGTGAGTGGTTAAGGTCTTGAATGCACTGCCTGAGAGTGTGGTGATTGCAGGTTCAACTGAAGCATTCAAAAGGGAGTTAAACTGTTATATGAAAAGGAAGAATGTGCAGGGTTATGGGGAGAAGACGGGAGGATGGAACTGAGTGAACTGCTCTTTCAGAGAGTTGGTGCGGACATGATGGGCCGAATGGCCTCCTTATTGGACTGTAACAATTCTGTGATTGGGTCCAAGATTAGAAATAAAAGCTCATGGCTTTTAAGCTCCATAGCATTCGAGCTGCAAAGAATACAAAGGGCTGTGAGTCTGCTCCGGGCTGTAGCGCACATGAGGGGACCTGGATGACGTCAAACAGTAAAAGTGAAGGTTGAGTGTTTGATAAAAGTAAGCAGGTTACAGCCTAGAACACGCTACAAGAATGTGTTAAGAAAGCACCTCATTTAGTTACCTCTTTTTGTTATAATATAGGGTTTCACCTTCAGTTGCTGACACAGTTCTCCAAACCACTTCAATAAATGCCAGAACACAGCTGTACTTCAAAGTTAATATAAAAGCAAAATACTGCGGCTGCTGGAAATCTTAAATAAAAACAGAAAATGGTGCTGGAAATACTCAGCAGGTCTAGCAGCTTCTGTGGCTTAGGTGTGCCCTATCACACACCTTCCCTTTTGTTCTCTTGCCCCCCCACCCCCGCTTCACTTTCTTAAAACCTCTTACACTTCTAACCTTTGCCAGTGTCGATGAAAGGTCACAGACCTGGTTCTCTCTCCACAGATGCTGCCAGACCTGCTGAGTATTTCCAACATTTTCTGTTTTTACTTCAAAGCTAATACTTAGTGCAGAGGTGAGAGATGGGGTGGGGGGGGGGGGGGGGGGGAAGAGAGAGAGAAAAATAAAAACTATCTGGAAGCTATTTAAGATGGGTCCCTGCGAGTCAGTGAATGGAACTCCATTCTCACACAGCACTTGCACTGAATAGGGATTCACCCTTCCCGACTGCATCCCAGCATGCCCAAATCAAACGGGCTTTCTGAATGGACAGCAATACAGAGGAACCCTAAGAATGGATAACGGGAAACGTCTACCAACCAGCACAGGCACAATGGGTTGAATGGTCTCCTTGTGCTATATTATTCTATGCCCTGCAGTGGAACCTATCTGTAAAACGAGGCAAACTCACTCATTTTAGAAAAGCCAGCAGTTGCGGTGCTATAATCGGCCTTAGTCCTTATGAAATGGGAAGGAGGGCACAGAAAGAAGGGAATAACTAGTCAGTTAGCGTCCCCACTCTTGATCACTAACCTGAAATTCTTGCTACAAAGTATGGGTATGAAGGTGGCAGGATCAGATGGAATGACCCCCATCAAGCAGCCGACCACCTTCACTGCTTGAGATAAACATATTAAGAATGGCCACTTGATTGAGATACCAGAGCACTGGTTATGCCTGGGGTTTGCAATTCCAGATGCCATACTGGGATGCTGGGATTGCTTTTTAGCTATTATTTTCCATACTACAAACAGGATTTCACTTTGGAGAAACCCTCAAAGTGGCATCGTAATTATAGCAGATGGATAACTGGGAGACAGACCTGTTGAAGTGAAGTGTGAACTTTGCAGTGAGTGCCTGCTTTTCAGGTTTGGGCAATGCTAGTCTAATACAGTAGTGAATCTGCTTTGAAACAGCGAGAGGCAACTGCAAATTTTATAGAGCTTGTAATGGGAGCCGCAGCTAAGGTAAACACAGCCTGGGACAGTCGGCACCTGAAGCCAGCTATACAAGTGTTGAATCTTGCGCATGGACTGGCACTGTTGGTAAGTGCACTTTTCTGCTGGTATCAAGCCATGTGGCTCAGGACAGTTTAAGACTTGACCCTCATCATGGACCGCAAGTAAAGATTGGACTGAAACAATACATTAACTTGCACTGCTGGGACAGTTTGGGAAAAAGTGCAGTTTTAAAGGTCACTAAATTAAAGAAAGTGGTATTTATTAATAAACCCAATCACTAGTCTGTCACTCTAGAATTGGCCTTTATAGCCACTCCAGGCGCTGCTCCACAAACCACTGACCACCTCTAGGCGCTTACCCATTGTCGTTCTTAGTCAAAAACAAAATACCACTGGAAATTGAAATAAAAACAGAAAATGCTGGAAATACTCAGCAGGTCTGGCACCATCTGTGAAGAGAGAAACAATGTTATCTCTTCAGGATGATGAATTTTCATCAGAACTGGGAAAAGTTAGAGATTTAATAGCTTTTAAGAAAGTGACTTATTATTTGGGTTAACTTCATAAGACACCTAGAGACAAGGTTTGGTCCATCCATTCAGCAAACTGCTAGTCTCGCTCATTGTTACATTTAGTTGCATTCCCAATGTTGATCACTCTGTATGAAGAACTTCCTGATAGCACTCCTTAATTTGCTGTTTACTAGTGTGAACCCGTGCTCTCTTGATCTATTCTCTCAGTATAATTTTGCTCTTACTATTGCAATCCTGGAACTGCCGGGGTCATGTGAATTGGGATTGCAAGCTGTACTAGTGCCTTTGAAGCAGTTCTCCTGCAAGGACACAGTGCCTTCAGGAAGGGGAGAGGATTAGGAAGCAAATCACCCCCCTCCCAATTCTTCAACATGCAGTACTGTTGAATGAAATTCTCATTATAAGATTATAGGCAATCTCCTCACACTGAATAAACACCACATTTCACCAGCTCCCGACTGCAATAAATTTAGACACTGAAAGGAACTTTACTACCTTCTGAAGCGTCACTGACCTGAAACGTTAACTCTGCTTCTCTCTCCACAGATGCTGCCAGACCTGCTGAGTATTTCCAGTATTTATTGTTTGTGTTTCACCACCTTAACTCCTTGTCTTTCTTCACTCAATAGATCAACAGCTTCAAAAATCTGCCACAGTCATTCATTTCAGTCCATCATCGGCCAGGCTCGTTTCCAGAGTGCGTGAGCTCACTTCAGGTGCATGGACAGATTGGTGCATGCAACCACTTGAAATTCTCCCCTCTCCCCCACAGTCTACCTCGCAAAACCTAGCATCAAACCATCTTCACACACAACTCACAGGCCTGTTTCATTCCCTGCAAACCTGTAACACCCTGATCTCCACAAAAGCCTTCACTAGCCTGGGGAGGGTAGGCAATTCAACAGCACATATGTAAACTTACATAACCTCCCTTTCCAAACATTTCCAGAAATATGCATAAACTCTATATGGGTAATTTGGATTTGGGTGCTATCGACTCAGCCACCTGTTATATATCTCTCCTGATCAGTTGCCCAGGGATCTGTACTGGAGCCTTTGTTTTTCACCAAATATATCAATGATTTGGGTGAAGGAATAGAATGTCGTACCTCAAAGTCTACAGATGACACTACGTTAGGAAACACAGTTGCATAGACAAGAAGTTACAAAGGGGCATGGATAGTCCATAGTGAGTGAGAAAAACTGAAAAATGGAGATTGATGGGGGATCCACTTTGAATCAGAGAAAGACAAATCAACATATTTCTTTAATTGTAACAGAGTGAGAACTGCGGAGGAGCAAAGGTGTCTATATATGAAAAATCACTAAAAGCTGGTGCAGAGATACAAAGACTGATCAAAAATGTTAATGGAATGTTGCCTTTATCTCAAGAAGGTTGGAATACAAAAGTGAGGAAGTGATGCTTCAGTTGTACACAGCCTTGGTTAGACTCCACATGGAGTACAGTGTTCAGTGGTGGATACCAAACTTCGGCCTTGGAGCGGGTACAGCACAGATAAAACAGTATTATATCAGAGCTTTGAGGATTAAATTAAGAAGCTAGGTTGCATAAACCTGATTTATATTCTCATGAATTTTAATTTTGAAAGTTGAGGGCAATCTAATTCAGATATTAAAATTATTAAGGGATTTGATAAAGTAAGAACATAAGAAATAGGAACTGGAGAAGGCTATTTAGGAACATAGGAACACAGGAGCAGGAGTAGGCCGTTCAGCCCATCGAGTCTACTCCGCCATTCAATATGATCATGGCTGATCATTCACTTCAATGCCTTTTTCCCCACACTGTCCTCATATCCCTTTATGTCATCTGTATTTAGAAATCTGGCAATCTCTGCTTTAAATATACTCAAAGACTGAGCTTCCACAGCCCTCTAGGTTAGAGAATTCCAAAGATTCACAATACTCTGAGTAAAGAAATTTCTCCTCATCTCTGTCCTAAATGGCTTCCCCCTTATTTCGAAATTGTGTCCCCTGGTTCTAGACTCCCCAACCAGGGGAAACATCTTAGCTGCATCTACCTTGTCTATCTCTAAGTATTTTGTGGGTTTCAATGAGATCACCTCTCATTCTTCGAAACTCTAGAGAATACAGGCCCAGTTTCCCCAATCTCTCTTCATAGGACAGTCCCGCCATCCCGGGAACAACCTTCGAGCCCTTTGAGCCTGCTCCACCATTCAATACAATCATGGCTGATCTTCGATCTCAAATCCACTTTTCTGCACTATTCCTATATCCTCTAGTGTGGGAATTTAGAAGAAAGGAACATAATCTGTAAATTAGAGCTAGGGCATTTAGTAGTATAATTCGGTAGAACCTTTTCACCCAAAAGCCAGTGGAAATATGGTACTCTCTCCCCCAAAAGTCTGTGGATGCTGGGTCAAGTGAAAATTTTAAGACTCATGAATAGAAATTTGTTAGGTAAGGGAATCAAAGGATATGGAGCAAAGTGAATGAATGGAGTTTAGGCACAGATCAGGCATGATCTGACTGAATAACTGAACAGACTCGAAGGCCTGAATTCCCTATTCCAGTTCCCATCTTTCCACACTCCTCAGACATTAGCTAAAGAATCTGCTTGGCTCAATTAGTAGTACTCTCAACTCCGAGTCAGAAGGCTTCAGCCCATAGTCTAGCTGACAGTGCAGCTCAGTGCTGGGAGAGTGCTGCATTGTTGGAAATGCCATCCTTTGGGTGAGTCATTAAACAGATGTCCTGGCCATCATGCCTCCCTCAATTATACCACCACAAACTGGTCAACTGGTTGTTCATGTTTAGAAGATCCCAATATGGCTTCAATGCATGCAAACATAAATGACAACAATCAGTAGGGTTTGTTTTATGTGAAACTGTTTTAGATAAGGTGGTAAGGTGCTATATAAATGCAAGTCTTTCTTCAAATTAAAATGTTAACTAACCATTTCTGCTGCAGCACAGTAGGTTGGTACAGACTTTCTGACAGAATCTTTTCCCTATTTTGTTCTACCGAGTGTTCATGCCTCAGACCAGGTCCAGCATAAATTAGACACTCTCTCTGCTCCATCCCTATCTCAAATAAAAACGTCCCACTGTACTAAAAGTGTGATTCTTCTATTTCCCAGTCACCTTTATTGCTTGAGTGAGACTGCTAATTCACTGTTGGGGTAGTTTTGTTTTTCAGCTCACATTCACTGGCTTCAGACTTGCTCCCAAACTCACTGCATGAAATTCTATGGCAAAGGAACAGGCCATTCAGCCCAAAAGTCAATGTTGGTGTTTATGCTCCATACCAGCCTCCTCCTACTGTGCTTCATCTAACCCCATCTACATAACCTTGCATTTCTTTCTCCCTCATGTATTTAGTTATATTCCCTTAAATGTTGCAATATTAACCACCTCAACTACTCCATATGGTAGTGAGTTCTATATTTTAACTACTCGCTGGGTAAAGAGGTTTCTCCTACATTGCATGTAGGCCCATTAACACCAGCAGACCATGAAGACTTGCAACCATTTGGGAAGTTTTGGGCTGGGTTCCAACCCAGGTCCCAGAAATGAATTGATAGTGTGCTGAGCCACCCTGTCAGATGTGAAGCAACTCCTTTTCCTCTTGTGCTGGTAGAAAAGCAGTCCGCCTTTGCAGTCCTGGCAGGGATGTTGCACAATGACTCAGACAAGACGTACTCTCTGGAGACGCAGACACATGATGGATTGAGGGTTTTAGAATCAGAGCGGAATGGATGGGTCGGGCCCAAGAAAAAACTCAAGCCAAGCCAAAGAAGATAATAAGTACAAGGTGCCCCCACAAAAGAAAAGCTACACAGCATGTTCCATGTTATCAGATAATGTCAGGTGCATAAGCCATACTCTCCTTTTTCAAAATCAGAACAATCTGTATTGAATTGTCCTGATATATTGACCTAGTGTATCGAGTGAAATACCGTGTTGGATTTCAATGCGTTAAAGTGTCAAGACGTGTGTACTGACTCATTTCATAAGCAGTTTAAGGCCAAAAATACACGAGACATTTTTTACCGCACGTATACTTTAAATCATTTTAATCCTCTCTGCCTAGATTAACTGAAGCATGGCTGGCATGGCTATTTCTCAAACACAGTAGGGGATCAGTAGCTACAGAGTGCTTGGGATTTTGCACATAGACTAATTGTGCAATACTAACCCGGAGGGAAGCAAAATAGTGCATATTTGGCTTCAGGGATGACCAATTATCTAACAAAGCAGTGTGCTGTGCTACAGTGAGAGGCAGGGAATCTACCTTTATAGTTAACCACATGTGGAGCCTTGGTAGGTTAATCAGTTAAAAGTCTCAGTGCAGGTAGAAGGATTCTCCAAACCTGACGGGGGTGAGTGATAGGGATAATGGAGGCTACTCGATCAAGCCTCTTGGTGGCCTTAGAACAATTCTGGCAGAGGCCATGGAGTTGAATTAGTAGGCAACCATTTTATGAAGGGTCTACAATAGAGAGAAGAATCACAAAGAAAATGCATATGCTGCATCAGAGTCCCTTTATTCAGACATCCCTACCAGGAGCTTCGCATTTCTCTATGTCTATGAATAGAATAGCTAATAGAGGATAGTTAATAGAGGAAGACTGTGACAAAACACAGTAAGACATTAATAAACTTGCAGAATGGGTGTGTAATTAACAAATAAACTTCAATATAACTAAGTGTGAAGTGGTACATTTTGTAGGAAGAATAAGGAGGTCACATACTCCTTGGAAACTAAGTGTTCAAAATAACGTAAAGAAGCAAGAGGGATCTGGGGATGCAGATGCACAAATCACTAAAAGTAATGAAATAAAAGCAAAATACTGCGGATGCTGGAAATCTGAAATAAAAGCAAGAAATGCTGGAAATACTCAGCAGGTCTGGCAGCATCTGTGGAAAGAGAAGCAGAGTTAACCGCTTCAATCGCCACTTTCAATTTCCTGCTGCTTCCTGTCTCACCAATGCCTTCCCCTCAGCCACTTGCTCCCACCCTCGCTGCTTCCCGCCTCACCCTTCCCCCCTCAGCCACTCACTCCCACCCTCGCCCTCTCTCCTCAGCCGCTTGCTTCCCCCTCTCACCACCCGAAAAGGCGGCAGCGGGCGCGGAACAAGCTGCCAATGCGGCAAGATGGGGAATGAGCGGCAGATGGGTGACGGGGCAACATGGGAATGAGCAGCTGAGAGGAGGGAAGCGGCGAGGGCAGGAGCAAGTGGCTGATGGAAGGCAGTGGCGAGGCGGGGAGCAAGCAGCAAACAGACGGGCGCAGGTATAAGCGGCGAAGAGAAGTACAATGGCAGGAGGGAGCAGGGTACTGTTGGGTGCGGGATGGACGCGGTGATCACAGCCAGTGAGCGAATTTGGGTTTAATTTGTTTTTTTGAGACAAACTGAGCAGCGCCATCTTTATTACTGGCAGCTGCCCGAGACGTTGGAGACAGTGACGTTTCAGTGGATGAGGCTGCATTTGCGCAGTACTGCGCCACCTAGTGGTTGTTTTGTCAGCAAATGTAGCCATTAAGGAAAGCCAGCATGGATTTGTGAAGGGCAAATCGTGTTTAATTAACGAGCTGCGTTTGTTGATGAGGTTCTGTGATTCTGTAACAGAGAAGGTTGATCAGGGTAATGCTGTTGATGTGGTGTACATGGACTTCCAAAAAGCATTTGATAAAGTGCCACACAAGTGAGCAAAGTTATAGCTCAAGGAATAAAAGGGACAGTAGCAACATGGATATGAAATTGGCTAAGTAACAGGAAACAACGAGTAGTGGTTAATGGCTGTTTTTCGGACTGGAGGAAGGTTTGTAGTGGAGCTCCCCAAGGGTCAGTTTTAGGACCGTTGCTGTTTCTGATATACATTAATGACCTGGACCCTGGCGTACAGGGCACAATTTCAAAACTTGCAGATGATACAAAACTTGGAAACATTGTTAACTGTGTGGAGGATGGTGAAGAAATTCAAAAGGACATAGACAGGTTGGTGGAATGGACAGATAAAATTTAATGCAGAGAAGTGTAAAGTAATTCATTTTGGTAGGAAGAATGCGGAGAGACAATATAAGATAGAATGCAAATCTAAAAGGGGTGCATGAGCAAAGGGACTGGGTGTATATGCTGTCACGAGAACGTACCAGTTCAAATGATTTTTTAATCCACTGGCTGGAAACCTGAATATTAAACTGGTGGAGACAAACCACTCAAACCTTGCAGCTTCAAACTCTACCTGCTGACCGTGAGCACCGAGGCATATTCCCTGCTGCAGACTGTAGTGTTCAGTGGTTTAATTGATCTGTGTTTGTTTGTGTTAGTCTGTTCACCGATCGATGCACACTGTACTTAATTACTTCAGCCCGAGGGGGGAGCTTCTGAGAGTAGAGCAATTTCCGGAAAAAACAGAACCACCACACCCTCCCGGAAAAAAATCAGCCGCATTGCTGTCTCCCGGAGAACCACCTAATCAGCGTCCACATCTTCAAACCAGAAGCCTCACTACCACTGAATTCAGCCTGATGCCAGCCATGTCACAAACCTCCACAGACTGCATACTCCTTTTATTTCTCTGGACTCAAATTCGACCAATTTATCCTTCCCCACTCTGTCACCTATTTGTGTGTGTATGTGTGAAAGTTGGAGCGTGTTTTATTATTTTACTTAGATCAGTTTAAGTACAATATAGCTTGCCTTTTCCTTTGTTAAACTCAAGAAAACCTGTCCAAATGGTTCTTTTTATGATCACGGCGCATAAACAGTTAAGCACTCACTGAATTGACAAGTATATCCACTTCAAAGAGAAATGAACCTGCTGTCGTCAAACAAAGAGAGGGAAACACTGGAGCATCCGTGAGTCTGACAGCATCGTGGACAGCACGTATAGAGAGGTGGTCACACTGCAGCTGAGAAACTTGAGGAAGGAAGGGAATGGGTGACCACCAGGCAGTCCAAGAGAATCAGGCAGGTAGTTCAGGAGTCCCCTGGGGCCCCGCTTGCAAAACGGTATTCCATTTTATTTTTAATTTTTAAAATTTTTTTAAAATTTTTTATTTAGAGATCCAGCACTGAAACAGGCCCTTCAGCCCACCGAGTCTGTGCCGACCAAGAACCACCCATTTATACAAACCCTACAGTAATCCCATATTCCCTATCACCTACCTACACTAGGGGCAATTTACAATGGCCAATTTACCTATCAACCTGCAAGTCTTTGGCAGTGGGAGGAAACCGGAGCACCGGGTGAAAACCCACACGGTCACAGGGAGAACTTGCAAACTCCACACAGGCAGGACCCAGAATCGAACCCGGATCCCTGGAGCTATGAGGCTGCGGTGCTAACCACTGCGCCGCCCATTTTGGAGGCTGATGAGGCTGGTTCCTCCCGGGAGTGTGGACAAAGCCAAACTTCTGGCACCACAAGCAGCCTGTCTGCACAGGAAGGGGGAAAGAGAGGATGAGTAATAGTAATAGGGGATTCTATAGTCAGGGGAACAGATAGGTGCTACTGTGGCCGCCAACGTGACTCCAGGATGGTGTGTTGCCTCCCTGGTGCCAGGGTCCAGGATGTCACTGAACAGCTGCAGGGCATCCTGAATTGGGAGGGTGATAAGGCAGAGGTCATGGTACATGTTGGTACCAATGACATAGGTAGAAAGAGGGATGAGGTCTTGCATCAAGAATTCAAGGAGTTAGGCAGTAGACTAAAAAGCAGGACCTCTCCGGTTGTAACCTCTGGATTACTCCCAGTGCCACGTGCTAGCGAGTATAGAAATAGGAGAATAGCACAGATGAATGCGTGGCTGAAGAGTTGGTACAGGAGGGATGGTTTTAGATTCCTGGGCCACTGGGACCGTTTCTGGGGAACGTGGGACCTGTACAAGAGGGACGGCCTACATCTGAACCAGAGGGGGACTAACATCCTTGCTGGCAGATTTGCTAGCGCTGTTGGGAGGAATTTAAACTAATTTGGCAGGGGGAGGGGACGCAGACTCCTAGCAGAATAGGGACACAGCTAAATACAGGAAAGCAAACAAGTCAGAGGGAATACAGTGGAAGTAAGTTTCAAGGGCGTAAGACCAGGATGGACGGCCTCTACTTTAATGCCAGGAGTATTACAGGTAAAACAGATGAGTTAAGGGCAAGGATTGACACGTGGAATTGGGATATAGTAGCCATCACGGAGACATGGTTGAGGGAGGGGCAGGATTGGCAGCTCAATATCCCGGGATATAAAATCTTCAGGCGAGACAGAGGAGAGGGTAAAAGAGGAGGGGGCATTGCAATATTAGTTAAGGAGTCAGTTACTGCAGTAAGGTGAGATGATATCTTGGAGGGGGCATCAAAGAACAAAGAACAGTACAGCACAGGAACAGGCCATTCGGCCCTCCAAGCCTGCGCCGATCTTGATACCTGTCTAAACTAAAACCTTCTGCACTTCCGGGGACCGCATCCCTCTTTTCCCATCCTATTCATGTATTTGTCAAGATGCCTCTTAAACGTCGCTATCGTACCTGCTTCCACCACCTCCCCCGGCAGCAGGTTCCAGGCACTCACCACCCTCTGTGTAAAAAACTTGCCTCGCACATCCCCTCTAAACTTTGCCCCTCGCACCTTAAACCTATGTCCCCTAGTAACTGACTCTTCCAACCTGGGAAAAAGCTTCTGACTATCCACTCTGTCCATGCCGCTTATAACTTTGTAAACCTCTATCATGTCGCCCCTCCACCTCCGTCGTTCCAGCGAAAACAATCCGAGTTTATCCAAACTTTCCTCATAGCTAATGCCCTCCAGACCAGGCAACATCCTGGTAAACCTCTTCTGTACCCTCTCCAAAGCCTCCACGTCCTTCTGGTAGTGTGGCGAACAGAATTGCACGCAATATTCTAAGTGTGGCCTAACTAAGGTTCTGTACAGCTGCAGCATGACTTGCCAATTTTTATTCTCAATGCCCCGACCGATGAAGGCAAGCATGCCATATGCCTTCTTGACTACCTTATCCACCTGCGTTGCCACTTTGTGACCTGTGGACCTATACGCCCAGATCTCTCTGCCCGTCAATACGCCTAAGGGTTCTGCCATTTACTGTATACTTCCCACCTGTATTAGGTCTTCCAAAATGTATTACCTCACATTTGTCCGGATTAAACTCCATCTGCCACTTCTCCGCCCAAGTCTCCAACCGATCTATATCCTGCTGTATCCTCTGACGATCCTCATCACTATCCGCAACTCCACCAACCTTTGTGTCGTCCAGTCTGCCATGAGGGACCTTGTCAAAGGCTTTACTGAAGTCCGTATAGACAACATCCACTGCCCCATCAATCATCTTCGTCACATCCTCAAAAACCTCAATCAAGTTAGTGAGACACGACCTCCCCTTCACAAACCCATGCTGTCTCTCGCTAATAAGTCCATTTGTTTCCAAATGGGAGTAAATCCTGTCCCGAAGAATCCGCTCTAATAATTTCCCAACCACTGACGTAAGGCTCACTGGCCTATAATTTCCTGGATTATCCTTGCTACCCTTCTTAAACAAAGGAACAACATTGGCTATTCTCCAGTCCTCTGGGACCCCACCTGTAGATTTCTGTTAAGGCCCCAGCAATTTCTTCCCTTGCCTCCCTCAGTATTCTGGGGGAGATCCCATCAGGCCCTGGGGACTTATCTACCTTAATGCTTTGCAAGACGCCCAACACGTCCTCCTTTTTGATATCGACATAACCCAGACTATCTACACTCCCTTCCCAAGACTCATCATCCACCAAGTCCTTCTCTTTGGTGAATACTGATGCAAAGTACTTATTTAGTACCTTGCCCATTTCCTCTGGCTCCACACATAGATTCCCTCCTCTGTCCTCGAGTGGGCCAACCCTTTCCCTGATTACCCCCTTGCTCTTTATATATGTATAAAAAGCCTTGGGATTCTCCTTAATCCTGTTTGCCAATGACTTTTCATGACTCCTTTCAGCCCTCCTGACTACTTGCTTAAGTTCCTTCCAACTTTCTTTATATTCCTCAAGGGCTTCGTCTGTTCCCAGCCTTCTAGCCCTTACTAGCCCTCTAGCATCAAATGAAGCTTTATGGGTAGAGTTTAGGAATAAAAAAGGGACAGCCACATTGCTAGGTGTCTATTATAGACCCCCAGACAGTCAGCGGGAAATTGAGGAGCAAATATGTGCGCAATTCACAGAGGTGTGTAAAAATAATAATAGGGTAATTATCTTAGCTGATTTCAACCTTTCCAACATTAATTGGGATAGTTATCGTGTTAAGGGCTTAGATGGAGTGGAGTTCTTAAAATGTATACAGGAGAACTTTTTAGCTCAATATGTAGAGGATCCAACTCGAGAGGGTGCAGTGCTGAACCTAATTCTGGGGAATGAAGCCGGACAGGTGGTTGATGTGTTGGTGGGGGAGCATTTTGTAGATAGTGACCATAACATGGTACAATTTAAGCTTGTTATGGAGAAAGAAATAGACAAGTTACAAAAAAAGGTTTTGGATTGGGGGAGAGCGAATTTTAGTAAAATAAGGCAGTATCTGGCCAAGGTAGACTGGAAAGAGTTACTTGTCGGGAAATCTACAGAAGAGCAGTGGGGGGCATTCAAAAAGGAAATGGGGAGGGTACAGGCCCAAAATGTTCCCTCTAGGGTAACAGGTAGGAGCAACAAGCCCAGAGAACCATGGATGACCAGAAACATTCAGGGTACGATGAGAAGGAAAAGAGAGGCTTTCAGCAAATACAAGGAGAGCAAATCAACGGAAGCATTAGTGGAGTACAGAAAGTGTAGGATGGAGCTTAAGAAAGCAATTAGGAGAGCAAAGAGGGGATATGAGAAAGCTCTGGCTGGCAAAAGTAGGGAAAATCCCAAGATATTCTATAAGTATATCAATGGGAAGAGAATAACCAGGGAAAGAGTAGGACCCATTAGGGACCAAGGGGGAGATCTGTGGACGGAGCCAGAGGACATGGGTAGGGTGTTGAATGAATACTTCAGAGAGAGAGACTGTGAGGTTCTTGAGCAAATTGACATAGGGAGTGACAAGGTATTGGATGTTTTGGCAGGCTTAAAAGTAGACAAATCTCCAGGTCTGGAAGATTTGTATCCCAAGATGCTGTGAGAGGTGAGGGTGGAGATTGCAGGGGCTCTGACCCAAATTTTTAATTCCTCTCTGGCCACGGGGGAGGTGCCAGAGGACTGGAGAACATCTAATGTGGTCCCACTATTTAAGAAAGGTTGTAGAGATAAGCCAGGGAACTATAGACCAGTGAGCCTCACGTCAGTGGTAGGGAAACTATTGGAGAAAATTCTGAAGGAGAGAATCTATCTCCACTTGGAGAGGCAAAATTTGATTAGGAATAGCCAGTTGGCTTTGTCAGAGGGAGGTCCTGCCTAACAAATATGATTGAATTTTTTGAGCATGTGACCAGGTGTGTAGATGAGGGTAGTGCAGTTGATGTAGTTTACATGGATTTCAGCAAAGCCTTTGACAAGGTCCCACATGGGAGCCTTATCAAGAAAGCAAATGCACATGGGATACAGGATAACTTGATAAGGTGGATTCAAAATTGGCTTAGCTGTAGGAGACAGTGGTCGAGTGGTTAACAGTGAGGTTGAGTGTCTTGGGTTACTGGAAGATATAGACGGGATGGTCAAATGGGCAGAAAAGTGGCAGATGGAATTTAACCCTGTAAAGTGTGAGGTGATACACTTTGGAAGGAGTAATGTGACATGGAAGTATTCAATGAATGGCCTGACACTGGGAAGTTCCGAGGAACAAAGGGACCTTGGCGTGTTTGTCCATAGATCCCTGAAGGCAGAAGGGCAGGTTAATAGGGTGGTGAAAAAGGCATTTGGGACACTTGCTTTTATCAGTCGATGCATAGATTACAAAAGCAGGGAGGTCATGTTGGAGTTGTACAGAACTTTGGTAAGGCCACAGCTGGAGTACTGTGTGCAATTCTGGTCGCCACATTATAGGAAGGATGTGATTGCACTGGAGGGGATGCAGAGGCAATTCACCAGGATGGTGCCTGGGATGGAACATTTAAGCTATGAAGAGAGGTTGGATAGGCTTGGGTTGTTTTCGCTGGAGCAGAGAAGACTGAGGGGTGACCTGATCGAGGTGTACAAGATTATGAGGGGCATGGACAGGGTGGATAGGGAGCAGCTGTTCCCCTTAGTTGAAGGGTCAGTTACGAGGGGACACAAGTTTAAGGTGAGGGTCGGGAGGTTTAAGGGGGATATGAGGAAGAACTTTTTTACCCAGAGGGTGGTGACGGTCTGGAATGCACTGCCTGGGAGGGTGGTAGATGCAGGTTGCCTCACATCCTTTAAAAAGTACCTGGATGAGCACTTGGCACGTCATAACATTCAAGGCTATGCGCCAAGTGCTGGCAAATGGGATTAGGTAGACAGGTCAGGTGTCTTTAATGCATTGGTGCCGAAGGGCCTCTTGTGCACTGTATTATTCAGTGATTCTGTGATAAGAGACCCCTCCTCACCGAATAGTAACAGAAATTTGAGGTCTCAAGCCCGAGATCAAACCCAAAGACAAATGAAAAATTGTATGTGGGAAACCAATTTGATCCCTAGCATTAATGTAAAAAATTTCAATGCAGGTTTTCTTGTAGTTCAATGTTAAGAGTACTAAAATATGCACATTCGAGGTCAGTACCTTCCTAGAACAGAGTGAAGTAACTTTGGACAGTTTAAAAACCCTATCCATTGAAGAGTTAAGGAGTATAGCTTGGCGTTTAGAGATAAATATCCGCCCAAAAGCTAGGAAACCCAAAATACGAACATACGGATTAGGAGCAGGAGTAAGTCACTCGGCCCATCGAGCCTGCTCCGCCATTCAATACGTTCATGGCCGAACTGATTAATCCACATTTCCGCCTACCCCTGATAACCTTTCATCCCCTTGCTTATTAAGAATCTATCTACCTCTGCCTTAAAAATATTCAAAGACTCTGCTTCCACCGCCTTTTGAGGTAGACAATACCAAAGACACAAAGAAAAAAATTTTCCTCATCTCTGTCTTAAATGGGCAACCCCTTATTTTTAAACAGTGATCCCTAGTTCTTGATTCTCCCACAAGGGGCAACATCCTTTCCACACCCACCCTGTCAAAACCCCTCAGGATCTTACATGTTTCAATCAAGTGAGGCAAGTAAGCGCATAGTCATCCTTAGGTATACAGGAGCGACCCAATCCCTTCTGCTGGGAAAAGGCATAGCCTTTCTCCCAGAGAGTGCACTGAATTCCAAAGTATTAGTGAACGGTATCAGGAGAAGGTATATACCCATACCTTTATATGGGATGCACCTGGAGTCTTCTTCTTCTTTGGCCTCCTTATCTCGAGAGACAATGGGTAAGCGCCTGGAGGTGGTCAGTGATTTGTGAAGCAGCGCCTGGAGTGGCTATAAAGGCCAATTCTGGAGTGACAGGCTCTTCCACAGGTGCTGCAGAGAAATTTGTTTGTCGGGGCTGTTACACAGTTGGCTCTCCCCTTGCGCCTCTGTCTTTTTTCCTGCCAACTACCAAGTCTCTTCGACTCGCCACACTTTAGCCCCGTCTTTATGGCTGCCCGCCAGCTCTGGCGAACGCTGGCAACTGACTCCCACTACTTGTGATCAATGTCACAGGATTTCATGTCGCGTTTGCAGACGTCGTTAAAGCAGAGACATGGACGGCCGGTGGGTCTGATACCAGTGGCGAGCTCGCTGTACAATGTGTCTTTGGGGATCCTGCCATCTTCCATGCGGCTCACATGGCCAAGCCATCTCAAGCGCCGCTGACTCAATAGTGTGTATAAGCTGGGGATGTTGGCCGCCTCGAGGACTTCTGTGTTGGAGATACGTCATCACCTCATTCCATGACAATATGAAAGGCACAATTCAACATGGTGGCTCCTCATCAGAGCCCTTTCCTATCCTGAGTGGCGTGAAACAGGGCTGTGTTCTCGCACCCACACTTTTTGGGATTTTCTTCTCCTTGCTGCTTTCACATGCGTTCAAGTCCTCTGAAGAAGGAATTTTCCTCCACACAAGATCGGGGGCAGGTTGTTCAACCTGGAGTGTGACCTTATATCAACCATGGGGATTGTCCCTAGTTTACCTGTGGGCGGGTTCAACCTGCTCCTTGGTAATGACCTGGCGGGGGCGAAGATGGTAGTTTCCCTAGTGGTCTTAGAGAGGCCGAATGAGATCAGGGGGACAGAGCAGTTACAGGAGAAGGTCCCTGGCATTTTCCCAGACTGTGTGGTGACCCTGTCCATGGCCAAAAAAGCTCCGTCACAGGAAGCTGAACTGGCACTGCAGACAGATGACCCTGATGTCTAGCTATCCGAAACCTTCTTCGGGAATTTAGAGGAACCGAAGGAAGTGTTAAGCAGGTCTTCCTTGGTCGAGGCTCAGCAAGCCAATCCGGTGTTAAAAAAGTTAGCACAGACTGCCCAAACTGAAGCTGAAGCAGAGGGAGTTCCAGAGTGCTACTATTTAAAAAATGAGGTGTTGATGAGGAAGTGGAGACCTGTGGACAAAGAGTGAATAATGGTCCACCGGTAGTGGTGCCGCCAAGGTACCCTGGGAAAGACTGAGAATAGCCCATGAGATTCCAATGGCTGGACATGTCGGTATCAGAAAAACCCAAGCCCGCATAAGACAGCATTTTTACTGGCCACAACTCCACAAGGATTTGGTGGAGTTCTTTAAGACTTGCCACATGTGCCAGGTTGTGGGGAAGCCCCAACCTGCAATAAAACCTGCATCCCGAATTCCTATAATGGCTTTTGGGGAACCATTCAGCAGAGTGCTGGTAGATTGTGTGGTGTCCCTGCCAAAAGCAAAAGGGGGCTACCAGTAGCTTCTCACCATTATGGACGTGGCTACCCGATTTCCTGAGGCCACCCTCCCTAAGAACTATCTCTGCCAAGTTAATGGTGGAGGTGCTAACCCAATTCTTCAGCCGATACGGGCTGCTTGTTGACATCCAGTCAGATCAGGGCACGAATTTTATGTCCAGTAGGTTTCAAAAGGTCATGGGTAATCTGGGCATAACACAGCTCAAGTCTTCAGCTTACCAACCACAGTCGCAAGGGGCTTTGGAGCAGTACCACCAGACCCTAAAGACAATGAACAGGGCATACTGCTATGAGTATCCCCATGACTGGCATAAAAGGCTGGGATTTCTTTTCTTTGCCACCAAGGACTCACCCAATGATTCCACTTGCTTCCGTCTCTTTGAATTAGTTTATGGATACAACGTGAGAGGTCCTCTTAAACTAATCAAGGGGAGGTTTTTAGGACCCAGGGATGAACCTTCCAGGCTAGACTACATCTCCATGTTCCGTGAGCAGCTCACGAGAGCCTGTGCAGTGGCTCAGGAACAGCTATAAACCTCCCAGGAAACTGAAAATGCAGGCAGATAAACATGCCAAGGCCAGAACATTTCAGCCCAGATACTATGTGTTACTGTTACTACCAATACAGGGTGAACCCTGAAAGCTTGGTTCAGTGGCCCATAAAGTGTAGTAAAGAGGATTAGCGAGGTGAATTATTTAATTGACATCCCAGACCATAGGAAAAAGCAAAGGCTGTGCCACAATCAATACGTTAAAGTTGTATCACAGCCAGGAAGGGGACAAACCAGCACAGCTCTGTCAGGCAGTCAGGAAAGACAAGGACGAAAGTGACAGTGAGGAGGAGTCAGAGGGAGGCCTGGAGCATTCCCAACTTGAACCCCCTACCATCCAGTCAGCTAACACCGAAATGTTACAGAGATTAGACACCGTACTCTCCTACTTAAACGCAGAACAGAGAGGAAACCAAACAAGGCCGCTCACAGCTTTGAGAGAGATCTGCAGGAACAAACCAGGGTGCACGTAGCATTCAAAACAAAACAGATGAACTGATAGTGCAAATAGAAATAAATAAGTCCAATCTGATAGCCATTACAGAGACATGGCTGCATGATGACATAGATTGGGACCTGAATATTGAAGGGTACATGTCATTTAGGAAGGACAGGAAGCTAGGAAAAGGTGGAGGGGTAGCTCTGTTAATTAATCATGGTATTAGCACATGAGAGGGATGACCTAAGTTCAGGAGACTAGGATGTAGAAGCAGGTACAGTGGGTAGAGATGAGAAATGATAAAGGTAAGAAGTCACTCGTGGGAGTGGTGTACAGGCCCCCTAACAGTAACCACGCGGTAGGACAGAGTATAAAAGGAAGAAATAATGGGATCTTATCAGAAAGGTACGATGATAATCATGGGGGATTTTAATCTACATATAGACTAGAATAATCAGCTGGACAAAGGCAGCCGAGATGAGGAGTTCATAGAATGTTTTCGGAATAGTTTCTTAGTACAGCACATTCTGGAGCTAGAGAGCAGGCTATACTAGACCTGGTATTGTGCATAGAGAGATATAGAAACAGGCTCTTCGGCCCACCGAGTCTGTGCCGACCACCAACCACCCATTTATACTAATCCTACATTAATCCCATGTCCCCTACCACATGCCCACCTTCCCTCAATTCTCCTACCACCTACGTACACAATTTACAATGGCCAATTTACCTATCAACCTGCAAGTCTTTGGCTGTGGGAGGAAACCGGAGCACCCGGCGGAAACCCACACGGTCACAGGGAGAACTTGCAAACTCCGCACAGGCAGGACCCAGAACCGAACCTGGGTCGCTGGAGCTGTGAGACTGCGGTGCTCACCACTGCGCAACGTGATAGGATTAATTGATGACCTCATAGTGAAGGCGCCCCTAGGTAGCAGCGATCATAATGTGATTGAATTTTACATTCAGTTTGAGGGAGAGAAGAATGGGTCCAAGACTAGTTTTAAATTTTAAACAAGGACAATTATGAGGGAATGAAAGCAGAGCTAACTAAATGAACTGGCAAATCAGGTTAAGGGGTAGATCAATAGAGATGCATGGCAGACATTTAAGGGGATATTTCAGAATAGATATATTCCAACAAGAAAGAAAAATTCCAAGGGGAGGAATCACCATCCGTGGTTAACTAAAAAGTTAAACATAGTATCAAACTTAAAGAATAAGCATATAATTGTGCAAAGATGAGTGGCAGGTCAGAAGATTGGACAGAATATTAAAAAAGCAAAGAATGATGAAAAGATTGATAAGGATAGAAAAAATAGAATGCGAGAAAGCTAGCTAGAAATATAAAAACAGTAAGTGTTTCTATAAGTATTTAAAAAAGAAAAGAGTTAACAAAGTGAGAGTTGGTCCTATAGAAAGTGAGTCCGGGGAATTAATGAGGGAAAATAAGGAGATGGCAGATGAATTAAAACAGCTATTTTGCATCGGTCTTCACCATAGAGGATACAAGTAACATCCCAAAAATAGCTGTAAATCAGGAAATGGAAGGGAGGGAGGAACTCAAGAAAATTACAATCACCAGAGAAGTGGCACTGAGAAAACTGCTGGAGCTGCAGGCTGACAAGTCCCTGATGCTGATGGACTTCATCCTCGAGTCCTAAACGAAATGGCTAGCGAGATAGTTGTTGGTTTTAATTTTCCAAAATTTCCTAGATTCGGGGAAGGTTCCATTAAACTGGAAAATGGCAAATGTAACTCCTTTATTCAAAAAGGGTGGGACACAGAAAGCAGGACACTATAGGCCAGTTACCTTAACATCTGTCTTAGGGAAAATGTTAGAAGCTATTATTGAAGACGTTATAGCAGGACACTTTGAAAAATTCAAGGTAATCAAGCAGAGTCAACATGGTTTTGTGAAAGGGAAATCATGTTTAACCAATTTTTTGGAGTTCTTTGAAGAAGTAACATGTGCTGTGGATAAAGGGGAACTGGTGGATGGACTGTACTTAGATTTCCATAAGGCATTTGATAAGGTACCACATCAAAGGTTATTGCAGAAAGTAAAAGCTCATGGTGTAGGGGGTAACATATTGGCATTGATAGAAGATTGGCTAGCAAACAGGGAGTAGGCATAAATGGGTCATTTTCTGGTTGGCAAATTATAACGAGTGGTGTGCGGCAGAGATGTGCTGGAGCCTCAACTTTTTACAATTTATATAAATATGACTTGGCTGAAGGGACCGAAGGTATGGTTGCTAAATTTGCTGATGACACAAAGATAGGTAGGAAAGTAGGTTGTGAAGAGGACATAAAGGGGCTACAAAGGGATATAGATATGTTCAGTGAGTGGGCAAAGACCTAGAAAATGGAATATAATGTGGGAAAATGTGAAACTGTTCATTTGTGCAGGAAGAATAAAAAAGCATATTATCTAAATGGTGAGAGATTGCAGACTCTGAGATGCAGAGGAATCTGGGTGTCCTAGTGCATGAATTGCAAAAGTTTTGTATGCAGTTTCAACAAGTAATTAGAAAAGCTAATCGAATGTTATTGTTTATTGCAAGAGGAATTAAATACAAAAGTAGGGAGGTTATGCTTCAGTTATACAGGGCATTGGTGAGACCACATCTTGAGTACTGCATACAGTATTGGTCTCCTTATTTAAGGAAGGATGTAAATCCTTTGGAAGCAGTCCAGAGAAGGTTTACTAGATGAATACCTGGAATGGGCAAGTTTACTTATGAGGAAAGGTTGGACTGGCTAGGCTTGTATCCGCTCAACTTTAGAAGTTTCAGAGGTGACTTGAATGAAATGTACAAGATCCGAACTGGTATTCAGTTCTGAGTACCGATGAGGGAGAGGGTTCCTCTGGAGAATGCACTGAGAATCATGACCGGAATGTCATGGCTGACTCAGCTGTGCTGGGACGGAGAAAAAGGGACAAGAGGGCAATAGTGGGAGGGGATTCTATGGTTAGAGGAACAGATAGGCGTTTCTGTGGTCGCAGACGTGATTCCAGGATGGTATGTTGCTTCCCTGGTGGCAAGGGGCTTTTTTTTTTTTTTAGAATATTACAGCGCAGTACAGGCCCTTCGGCCCTCGATGTTGCGCCGATCATCTGACCTACACTATTCCATTTACATCCATATGTCTATCCAATGACCACTTAAATGCCCTTAAAGTTGGCGAGTCTACTACTGTTGCAGGCAGGGCGTTCCACGCCCCTACTACTTGGATAACACTAAGCAGCTACAAAGTATTCTGGAGGGTGAGGGTGCACAGCCAGAGGTCGTGGTCCACGTTTGTACCAATGACATCGGTAGAAAGAGGGATGAGGTCCTGCAAAAAGAATTTAGGGAGCTAGGCAGCAGATTAAAAAGTAGGACCTCAAAGGCTGTAATCTCTGGGATTCTTCCATTGCCACGGGTTAGTATGAATAGTAGGTTAGAGCAGATGAATGCATGGTTGGAGAGATGGTGCAGGAGGGAGGGCTTTAGATTCTTGGATCACTGGGCCTGTTTCTGGCGAAGGTGGGATCTGTACAAGATAGACGGGTTGCACCTGAACCAGAATGGGATCAGCATCCTTGCTGGGAGGTTTGCTAGTGCTGTTGGGGAGGTTGTGGCGGGGGGGGGGTTAATCTAATTTGGCAGGGGATGGGATGCAGAGTGGCATCACAGTAGGAGGTGATATACAATCAAATATAAATGTGAAGCTAAGTCAGTTCAGAGGTCAGAGTAAATGCAGATCTGTTAAGGCTCAGGAAAGTAATGCAAGGCTGGATTGTATCTATTTTAATGCAAGGAGTCTTACTAGTAAGGCAGATGAATTGAGGGCGTTGATTAACACATGGGAATATGATATTATTGCTATTACTGAGACATGGCTGAGGGAAGGACAAGACTGGCAGTTTAATATCCCAGGGTACAGAATCTGCAGACGTGATAGGGGAGGGGTTAAAAGAGGAGGTGGCATTGAACTGTTGATTAAAGAGCCATGTTAGAATACGATGTAGTGGCAATAAAGGAAATGTAACTTAAACATGGTGAGGACTGGGTACCTAATATTCAAGGATACAAAGTGTTCAGAAAAGATAGGGAAGAAAAATGGGGAGGTGGGGTGGCAGTACTAAGAAAGAAAGGCTTGCATTTATATAGCGCTTTTCACAACCAACGGATGTCTCAAAGCGCTTTCCAGCCAATGAAGTACTTTTTAAGTGTAGTCACTGTTGCAATGTAGGGAATGTGGCAGCCAATTTGTGTACAGCAAGATCCCATAACCAGAAATGTGATAATGACAAGATAATGTGTTTTTGTGATATTCCTTGAAACAGTGTCCCCTAACAACAGCTACACTGTGGGACCGCATATAAATTGAGAAATGGGGACTTGTAGGAAAGGTACTGCAATAATTAAGGGCGATTTTAATCTTCATATAGATTGCACTAATAAAACTGGCAAAGGTAGCCTGCAGGATTTAAAAAAAAAATTATTTCATGGGATGTAGGCATCGCCAGCAGGCCAGCATTTGTTGCCCATCACTAATTACCCTCAACTGAGTGGCTTGCTAGGCCACTTCAGAGGGCAGTTCAGCGTCAATCATGTTGTTGTGGGTCTGAAGTGACATGTCGGCCACACCAGGTAATGATGGCAAATTTCCTTCCCTAAAGGACATTAGTGAACCAGTTGTGTTTTTATGACAATCTATGGTAGTTTCATGGCACCATTACTGAGACAAGCTTTCAATTCCAGATTTTTGTTAACTAATTGATTTTATTAATTAATTGAATTAAAATTTCACCAGCTGCCTCTAGTCCAATGACATTACCACCACGCCACCATCTTCCCATAAAGTTGATGAGTTCATAGAATGTATTAGGGCAAGATTCTTAGAACAATACATTCTGGAACCAACCCAGGAGCAGGCTATTTTAGACCTGGTAATGTGCAATGAGACAGGACTAACAAATGACCTCATATTAAAGGATCCTCTATGGAAGAGTGATCAAAACATGATGAATTTCACATTTAGTTTTGAGGGTGAGAAGTTTCGGCCTGAAACTAGTGTTTTAAACTTAAAGGCAATTACAAGGGTAAGAAGACAGAGTTGGCTAAAGTGGACTGGGAAAATAACTTAAAAGGTAAGACAGTAGAGACATTGAAGAAGCTATTTCATACCTCTCAACAAATATATACTCCACTGAGGAAAAAAAAGACTCTAGAAGAAGGATGCATCATGCAGGGCTAACAAAGGAAGTTAAGGATGTTATCAAATTGGAAGAAAAGGCATATAATGCTGCAAACAATACTGGTAACCAGAAGATTGGGAAAATTTTTACAAACCAGCAGAGGATGACGGAAAAAAGGGAGAAATTGAATTATGAGAATAAACTAGCAAGAAATATAAAAACAGACAGTAAAACCTTCTACAAATATCTAAAAAGGAAGACAGTAGCTAAAGTAAGTGTTGGTCCCTTAGAGAATGAGATTGGGGAATTAATAATGGGAAACAAGGAAATGGAAGACTTTGAACAAGTGTTTTGTATTTGCCTTCACAGTAGAAGACACTGCATCCCAAGAATACCAGAAAATCAAGGGGAAAAAGGGAGGGAGGAATTTAAAACAATCACTATCACTAGAGAAAAGGTACAAGAAAAACTACTGGGACTATAGGCTGACACGTCCCCTAGGCCAGATGGCCTGCATAGTCATAAAAGCAGCAGCTACAGAGGTAGTGGATATATTGGTTGTAATCCTCCAAAAATCCCTAGATTCTGCAAAAGTTCCCAGTGGATTGGAAAACCACAAATGTAACATGTAGCGCGGATGGACAGAAAACAGGAACTATAGGCCAGTTAGCCTAACATCTGTCATTGGGAAAATGCTGGAATCCATTATTAAGGAAATAGTAGCAGGACATTTAGAAAATCATAATGCAATCAAGCCGAGTCAACGTGGTTTTATGAAAGGGCAATCATGTTCTTTGAGGATGTATCAAGCAGGATAGATATAGGGAAACCAGCAGATGTAGTGTATTTGGATTGGCAAAAGGCATTTGATTAGGTACCACATAAAAGGTTAATACATAAGATAGGAGCTCATGATGTTGGGGGTAATATATTTGCAAGGATAGAGGATTGGCTAACTAATAGGAAACAGATAGTCAGGATAAATGGTGCATTTTCAGGTTGCCAAACTGTGACTAGCGGAGTGCCACAGGGATCAGTACTGGGGCCTCAACTGTTTATAACCTATATTAATGAATTAGACGAAGGGACTGAGTGTATTATAGGCAAATGTGAGGATGATACAAAGATAGGTAGGAAAGCAAGTTGTGAGGAGGACACAAAGTGTCTGCAAAGGGATACAGATTGGTTAAGTGAGTAGGCAAAAATCTGGCAGATTAAGTATAATGTGGGAAATTGTGAGGTTGTCCACTTTGGCAGGAACAATAGAAAAACAGATTATTATTTACATGGAGAGAGACTGCAGAATACTGTGGTACATGGGATCTTGGTGTCCTTGTACATGGATCACAAAAAGTTAGCATGCAGATACAGCAAGTAATTAGGAAGGCAAATGGACTGTTGGCATTTATTGCAAGGGGGATGGAGTATAAAAGTAGGGAAGTCTTGCTACAATTGTACAGGGCATTGGTGAGGCTGCACCGAGAGTACTGCATACAGTTTTGGTCTCCTTACTGAAGAAGAAATATACTTGCAGTTCAGAGAAGATTCACTAGGCGGATTCCTAGAATGAAGGGATTGTCTTATGAAGAAAGGTTGGGCCTATACTCATGGAGTTTAGAAGAATGTGAGGTGATCTTATTGAAATATATAAGATCCTAAGGGGCTTGACAGGTTCGATGCTGAATGTTTTCCCTCTTGGGGGAACCTAGAACTAGTGGGCACAGTTTCAAATTAAGGGTCTCCCACTTAAGACGGAGATGCGGAGGTATTTCTTCTCTCAGAGGGTCGTTAATCTTTGGAAATCTCTGCCCCAGAGAGCAGTGGAGACTGGGCCATTGAATAAATTCAAGGCTGTGTTAGACAATTTTTTTGATCTACAAGGGAGTCAAGGGTTATGGGGTGGGGGGAGGGGGGATCAGCAGGAAAGTGGAGTTGAGGTCAAAATCAGATCAGCCATGATCTTACTGAATGGCAGAGCAGGCTCGAGGGGCCAAATGGCCTACTTCTGCTCCTATTTCCTATGCTCTTCAGCCATGGGATCTTTTACATCCACCCGAGAAGGCAGATGGTGCCTCAGTTTAGCATCTCAACTGAAAGAGGGCACCTCTAACAGTGCAGTACTCCCTCAGAAATGCACTAGAGTGTCAGACTTGATTTTTATACTCAAGCCCTGGAGTGGGAGTTGAACCCGGAACTTTGTGACTCAGGCAAGACTGCTACCAACTATGCTACAGCTGACACACTGATTAGGAAAGACATTGTAGTGTTGGAAAGAGAGGATGTCCTTGAAGGGGACAAGGATAGAATCCATTTGGTGAGAATTGAGAAACAAAAAGAGTGTAATCACACTGACGGGGTATTCTACAGGCCATCAAATAGTGAGAGAGACAGAAAGGAGCAAATCTGCAGGGAAAACTCAAATGTGCAACAAGTATATAGAGTGGTGATATTGGGGGACTTTAATTACACAAACATCGACTGGGATGTTAAACTCTAAGAGTAAGGAGGGGGAAGAATTTCTGAAATGTGTTCACGAGAACTTCCTTGACCAGTATGTTTATTTTTATTTAGAGATACAGCACTGAAACAGGCCCTTTGGCCCACCGAGTCTGTGCTGAACATCAACCACCCATTTATACTAATCCTACACTAATCCCATATTCCTACCACATCCCCACCTGTCCCTATATTCCCCTACCACCTAGCTATACTAGGGGCAATTTATAATGGCCAATTTACCTATCAACCTGCAAGTCTTTGGCTGTGGGAGGAAACCGCAGCACTCGGCGAAAACCCACGCAGACACAGGGAGAACTTGCAAACTCCACACAGGCAGTACCCAGAATTGAATCCGGGTCGCTGGAGCTGTGAGGCTGCGGTGCTAACCACTGCGCCACTGTTCAGTTCAACTAGGAAGGAGGCATTGCTGGATCTGCTGCTGGGGAATGAGGTAGACCTATTATCTGTGGGGGGAACACTTAGGGAAGAGTGATCATCATATCAAAGGGTTTAGATTAGCAATGGAGAAGAGCAAGGAACAATCTAAAGTAGAACTTCTAAATTGGAAGAGGACTAACTTCAATGGAATGAGAAGGGAACTAGCCAGGGTAAAAGGCAATCAATGAGTAACAGGAAAAACTGGAACAGAACAATGGGTGATATTTAAGGAGGAGATGTTTCAAGTACAGGTTAGGTATATTCCAACAATGGGTAAGGTAGGGGAACCAAAGCCAGGGCTCGTTCGATGATCAGGGAGATAGAGAATATGATGAAATAACAAAAACAGTGTATGCTGCATGTCAGGTTAATTCTACAATAAGTTGAGAGGCGAAGTGAAGAGGAAAATAAGACTGGCAAAGAGAGAATATGAGAATAAAATGGCAGTTATCATAAAAGGGAACACAAAAATCTTCTACCAGCATTTAAAAGTCAACTGGTAGTAACAGATGGAGTGGGTCCTATTAGGCACAAAGAGGATAATATATGCTTAGAGGCACAGGGCAAGGCAAGAACACTTAACGAGTATTTTACATCAGATTTTACTAAAGAAGAAGAAGGTGACAAAATATCGGTAGAAGCAGAGATGGGAGAGGTAACGGATGGGGTGAAAATTGATAGGCAGGACGTACTGGAAAGGCTGGCTATGCTTAGAGTGGCTAAGTGGCTTTGTCTGCATGGCTTTCATCCCAGGTTGGTAAGGGAAGTGGAGCTGCAGATAGCAGAAGGGCTTGCCATAATCCTCCAATCTTCCCTGGACACAGGAGGTGCCAGAGCATTGGAAAGTGGCAAATGTGACACCCTTGTTCAAGAAAGGGTTTAAGAATATTCCTAGTAACTACAGGCCAGTCAGTTTAACATCAGTAGTGGGTAAGGCTTTAGAAACAATAATCAGGGAAAAAAAATTAACAGACGCTTGGAGAGGTTTGAGCTAATTAACGATAGCCAGCACAGGTTTCTAAAAGGCAGATTGCGCTTGACTAATCTAATCGAATTTTTTGATGAACTAACAGAGAACGTTGATGAGGGGATTGCAGTGGATGTTGTCTTTATGGATTTTAAGAAAGCGTTTGACAAGGAACCACATAAAAGGCTGGTTAACAAAATTGAGGCTTGTGAAATAAGTGGGTCAATGTCAGCTTGGATTTCAAAAAATTGGCTTGAGGACAGAAGGGAAGGGTAACAGTGTTAATGTCACTGAACTAGTAATCCAGAGGTCTGGACTAATGCTCGGTTGACATGAGTTCACATCCCATGATTGCAGCTGAGGAATTTAAATTCAATTAATAAATCTGGAATTACAAAGCTAGTATCAGTAAAGATGATCATAAAACTACTGGACTGTCGTAAAAACCCATCTGGTTCACTAATGTCCTTCAGGGGAGAAAATCTGCCATCCTACATGTGACTCTAGATTCAGAGAAATGTGGTTGACTCTTAACTGTCCTCTGAAATGGCCTAGCAAGGGCAATTAGCGATGGGCTGCAAATGCTGATCTTGCCAGTGACACCCACATCCCAAGGACGAATTTTTAAAAAACTGCAAGTCATGTTAAATGGTTATTTTTCAGACTGGAGGATGATAGATAGTGGTGTTCCCCAAGGGTCAGTGCTAGGACCACTGCTTTTTTGATATATAGGTGACTTGGATTTTGGAATACAGAGAAAAATTTCAAAATCTGCCAATGATACCAAACTTGGAGGTGTGACAAACACCGAGGATGATACCAAATGACCGCCAAAAGGACATAGATGGGCTAGCAGAATGGGCAGACACGTGGCAGATGGAATTTAATACAGAGAAGTGTGAGGTGATGCATTTTGGCAGAAGGGATAGGGTGAGGCAACATAGACTAAATGACACAGTTCTAAAGAGTGTGCAGGAACACTCTTTATGCAGGAACACCAGAGGGACCTGAGGGGGAGAGGGTGGTGGTGGTCACGTGCATAGATCTTTAAAGGTGGTAGGATATATTGAGAGAGTAGCTAGCAATGCATATGGAATATTGGGCTTCATAAATAGAGGTATGGAGTACAAAAGCAGGAAATTATACTGAACCTTTAGAAATCTCTGGTTAGGCCACAACTAGAATATTGTGCCCCGTTCTGGTTACCACAGTTAAGGAAGGATGTGAGGGTCCTCGAGGGGGTGCAGAGATTTACAAGAATGGTTCCAGGGTTTTAGCTACAAAGGTTAAGTTGGAGAAACTCGGGTTATTCTCCTTGGAGCAAAGGTTGAGGGGAGATTTGATATAGGTGTACAAAATTATGACACATTTAGCTAAGGTAGACAAAGAAAAGCTGTTCCCATTAGCTGATGGTACAAGGACTAGGGGACACAGTTTTAAGGCTTTGGGTAAGAGATACAACGGGGATGTGACTAAGAACTTTCTTTTACACAGCGAGTGGTAATGACCTGAAACTCTGCCGATGAGGGTGATGGAACCAGAGACAAATGATTTCAAAAGGAAATTGGATGGGCACTTGAGGGAAATAAACTTACAGAGCCAAAGGGAGAGCAGGGGAATGGGACTGACTGGATTGCTCTACAGAGAACTGGCATGGACCCAATGGCCTTCTTCTCCGCTGTTATAACTCTATGGCTCGAAGTGATACTCTGGCTACGATTATATAAATAAGAATGGAACCCGGCAAGAGCAGTCCCACCCAGCTTGAATGCATTGCAGAGGAGGATGGTATGGTCAATTGCATCAAAGGCTACAGGCAGGTCGAGAAGGTCGAGAAGGACGAGCAGGGATAGCTTACCTTTATCACAGTCACATAGGGGGTCATTTGTGACTTTGATAGAGCTGGTTTGGTACTGTGGCAGGGAAACCTGATTGGAAGGATTCAAAAATGGGGTTCCGGGATGGGCATGGATTTTGGAGGCGACAACACATTCAAGGACTTTGAAGAAGAGAATCACAGAATAATAGTGCAGAAGAGGCCCTTCGAGTCTGCACCGATGCATTGAAGACACCTGACCTGTCTACCTAATCCCATTTGCCAGCATTTGGCCCATAGCCTTGAATGTTATGACGTGCCAAGTGCTCATCCAGATACATTTTAAAGGATGTGAGACAACCCGCCTCTACCACCCTCCCAGGCAGTGCATTCCAGACTGTCACCACCCTCTGGGTAAAAAAGTTCTTCCTCAAATCCCCCTTAAACCTCCTGCCCCTTACCTTAAACTTGTGTCCCCTCATAACTGACCCTTCAACTAAGGGGAACAGCTGCTCCCTATCCATGCCCCGCATAATCTTGAACACCTCGATCAGGTCAGCCCTCAGTCTTCTCTGCTCCAGCGAAAACAACCCAAGTCTATCCAACCTCTCTTCATAGCTTAAATGTTCCATCCCAGGCACCATCCTGGTGAATCGCCTCTGCACCCCCTCCAGTGCAATCACATCCTTCCTATAATGTGGCGACCAGAATTGCACACAGTACTCCAGCTGTGGCCTTACCAAAGTTCTGTACAACTCCAACATGACCTCCCTGCTTTTGTAATCTATGCCTCGATTGATAAAGGCAAGAGGTTGGAGATGATGCAGTAGTTTGCAAGGATGGTGGGGTCAAGGGTAGGTGTTTTTGAGGAGAGGGGTGATTAGAGCAGATTTAAACAAAAGAGAGAGACAATACTAGAAGAAAGAGAACTGTTAACAATACTGGCTAACATAGACATCAGAAGGGGAAGTTAGGTGGTCAGCAGTTTAGTGGGAATAGGGTGGAGGGAGTAGAAGGTGGGTCTCATAAGGATGATGAGCTCGGAGAGGGCACGAGGGGGGGAATGGGAGAGAAACTAGAGAATGATGCGAGTTCAGAGCTAGGCCGGGGGGAGCTTTAGAGGAAGTTTGGCCCAGTGGGCTATTGGAAGGGAGGGATGTGGCAGAGGCAGCTGATTGGATGGTCTCACTCTTGGTGACAAAGAAATCCATGAGCTCCTTGCACTTACTGTTGCAGTTGAAGGCGGAAGAGAAAGGGGAGAAGGGATTAAAACCGTTTGTAATAGAGAAAAGAAGCCAGTGTTTATCTTTGCATTCCAGGATCATCCTGGAATAGTGAGCATTTTTGGCAGACGAGAACAGGATCTGATGGTGTTTTATGTGGTCCAGCCAGATTTGGCAGTGAATGGCTAAGTCAGTCATCCGGCATATCCTTTCAAGTCTACGTCCTTTGGACTTAAGGGAGCAGGTATGAGGGGAATGGCCAGGGTGAGAGAGATTAATGGTTTTATTGGTGACGTGGCAACAAAGGAGGAGGTGAGGGTGCAGTTGAGCAAATCAGTAGCTGCAGAAATATTGTGGTGAATGAGGGCCAAAGAATAGACAGTTGGGATTTTGGAAGTGCCATTGTTAGTGAATTGAGGGATAGCTATTTCCAGGAACGGATACAGAAGGAGGTAGGGTTCGGGCCTGGAAGGGGGATGTGGGTGGAAAATGATACAAGGAAGTGATCAGAGATGGCTTTGCCTTAAAATGGGACTAGCAAGACCATGTGAGATGACACAGTCAAGGGGGTGGCTGTGAATATAGGCTAGGGAGTTTACATGGGGGAAGAGATTTAAGGAGGACAAGAGGGCAGTGAACTCAGAGGAGAAAGAACATGATGAGTTAAGATGGAGGTTGAAATCACCGACTATGTGAAGTCGCTCGGTGCAGAGGCTGAGGGAGGAAAGCAGTAAAACATCTCGGTGATACAATTTCGATTGTACTTGGGAGGGTGGTAGAGGATGATGATTTTAAATGAGAGGTGACAGGGATAGAACAAAGTGAGATGCTCAAAGGAGAAGAAAGTGTCCGAGGAGTCGGGGGTCAAGCCAAGGTGTTATCAGGTGATAAGTGTGACACCGTGATGGTCTTGATGAGGTAAGTGGTGGAAGATGTAGCCAGGCAGCGAGGCTTCATTAAGGGAAAAGGTGTCATCATCCCTCAAACTGGTTTGAATCAATCATCCACAATAAGTTCATGGATGGCAAGGGCCTTGTTCACCAAGTCAACTTGGTAGCACTCTCAATTTGTAGACAGAAGGTTGTAGCTTGGAGCCCTATACTGAGAATTGAGCGCAAATCTGTAAGAGTGCAGTGTTGAGACAGTGCAGTGCTGTTAAGATACCAGTATTCAGTTGAGACATTTGATGGAAATCTGTCTATTCAGATAGATGTTAAAAGGTAGTAATGAGAAGGCATTACAAAGGAGAAGATCAAATGGACTAATGGGTTTCTTCCATCATTACTTACTAAACTCATGTGAAACCAAGCTAATAGACAGATTCAATGCTTAGTTCTAAGATGACTTAGCTGATCCCCTTGGGGTGGTGGTAGAGGTGCTCAGTGCTACTGGTTCATTCGGGTTTCCACTCTTAATAGCAACATAACGGTCCTTGATGGAAAAAGTGTGAACAATGGCTAAAATTGGGAGCTGGCTCAGCTGCAATACATCCTCCATAGTTAGTATTCTCATAATCTAGATTCATAAAATAATGCCCACTGATTGAAGTGCAGAGGTCTATGGTGCCCTTAGCACCACACCTCAGCCAAAGTTAATAACTTACATTTATATAGCACCTTTAACATAGTAAAGACGGCCCAAGGCGCTTCACTGGAGCGTTTATCAAACACAATCTGATACTGAGCCACATGTCTATACAAGGACAGGTGAATAAAAGTTTCCCCAAAGAGGTAGATTTTAAGGAATGTCTTAAAGGAGGAGAGAGAGGTCGGAGAGATTTAAGGAGGGATTTTCAGAGTTTAGTGTCTAGACAGTTGAAGGCATGACCACCAATGGGGGAAAAAAGGAAACTGGGGATGCACAAGAGGCCAGAATTAGAGGAGCTCAGAGATCTTGGAGTTGCAAAGCTGGAGGAGGTGACAGAGATAGCGAGGAGCGAGGCCAAGAAGGGATTTGAGTACAGGGTGAACATTTTTAATTCAACTCAATGCAGGTCAGTGAGCACAGGGGTGATTAGTGAACGGGACTCAGTACGAGTCAGAATACCGGCATGAGAATTTTGGATGAGTTGAAGTTTATGGAGGGTGCAAAGGTGCCAGGACAGCATTAGAATAAATGAGTCTAAAGATAACAAAAGCATGGATGTGGGTTTAAGCACACGGGCAGAGGGTGGAACTGAGGTGGGTGCTATTATGTAGGTGAAAGTAGGCGGCCTTGGTGATGGAGAGGACATGGGTTCGGAAGCTCAGCTCAGTCCGATTCAGCTTCAGAGTGGCTAAGGCAAGAGGTGGAATCTTTTTTATATATCTTATATGTACTCCTTCATGGAATATGTGCGTCACTGGCAAGGCCAGCATTTGTTGCCCGTCCCTAACTGCCATTGAGAACTGAGTGGCTTGTCAGGCCATTTCACCGGGCAGTTAAGAGTCAACCTCACTGCTGTATATCGGAGTCAGACCAGGTAAGGATGGCAGACTTCCATCACTAAAAGACATTAGTTTTACGACAATCAATGATAGTTTCATCATTACCATTACTGAGGCTAGCTTTCAATTCCAGAATTTTATTTATTTATTAATTAATTGTATTTAAATTTGACCAGCTACAGTGGTGGGATTTGAACCAGTATCCCAAGGCAGTAACCTGAGCCTCTGGATTACAAGTTCAGTAACACTACTACTGCGCCACTGTCTCCCCCCCACCAGTGGCTAGAGAACAAAATTTTGGTGGGACTGAAGACAATGGATTTGATCTTTCCAATATTTAACTGGGTGAAATTTCTTCTTATTCAACACTGGATGTCAGTCAAGCAGCGTGACAAATCAGTGACACTGGTGCAAAAGATGGTACTTCTACAAGTTTGGGTTTAGTGCATGTAGTAGGGCAGAACAGAAGGAGCTTTATTCTGCATGTATCTATATTCTGCATACATCCAATCCATGCTGCATCTGACCTGGTAATGCTTGATGCTTATCATTGGATACAGAAAGAAGTATTCCAATCCCCAGGACCAGCATTCCTCACCTGGATAATAAGGGCGGGAAAATGGGACCAGGAAAAAAAACCTTTTACAGAAAATAAAAGATGCATTGGATAGTGCAACGATTCTCAATACGACATTAAATTTTGCTACTGAACACCTCCACACAGACCGAATCACCGGTGTTCTTTTGTCCTCTGCAACAGGATCTTTGCAGTGCCAAGAAAATCTAGACCTGAAAAGTCATTACTCAGACTGCCAAGGTCTGAGATATTGCGATAAGATTAAAAACACTTAAGTTAGCAAAGGAAAGATATAAGTACACAACAATGTCATTCAACATGAAGGCAGCACTTTGTACAAGCCGGACCTAATCCGCACTAATATTGCAATTAATTGGACATGGTTACAGCCTGCGACTAAAAGCAGCTCTCTGTGTCAATAGGCACCTTGGAACCACTGAGCTGACGCAAACCATATATCACATGACATGACAAGACTGTTCCTCAGATGTTTGTCAATTTTCTTGAGGCAACAGCAGTGAGCCAGATAACTGGGTAAAAATCAATTTGTGAAGTTAAAAATGGAAACAAATAGATTGGGTCACAGGAATAAGCTTTGGGAGTGAGTATTCTTCCCTCAAACATTCTACTCACCTCAGCTGCACTACAGAGAGGCAGGAAGCAACCACTGTACAAAGAGAAAAAATACACTGAAGAATTGAACCTCACATTAGTGTTATCAGGCCCATATGTTACCAATATGTTACATAAAAAATAATTATTTTTTCCTTTCTGATAGTATAGGCAGATGCCAGTCCTTTTATTCTCTCTCCTTCCCATCAATCTGCACCTATCTTACTCAAGTCAGCCACTGAGAAATACATAAAAGCCATCTGATTAAGGCAACTGCTGACTTAGCCTCTCTGGGATAGTCTCTCGGCTTGGTCCGATCCTCACAAGTCAGGCTTGAAAATTAGTGGCATTCCCATCTCTGAGTCAGAAGGCAGTGGGTTCAAATCACACTCTGGCACCTGAGCACATAATACAAGGCTGAAATTCCAATGCAGTACTGAGAAAGTGGTGTCTTGCTGGAGATGCCATCCTTGCTGTCTGCAAAATGGTTGCCAGGTGTACCTCACTGCATCTCAGAGGAAACACATTCTAAATTATAAAACATCTGGAATAGAAGCAACTGAGTGCTCTAGTGTGGCTTTAAAAACAAATGAAGGGAAATGGAACTGTCACACTGGAATCAGAGATGCTCTTCTGAGCTTGGCAGCAAAGTGGCACCTGACCCAGGAGCTCGATGGGCTGAATGGCCTTCTTGATGTCTGAATTTTCTCATGCTTTCAAACCCATCCTACTCATTAACACTAAAATCTCTTCCCAAAGGCTTTTATTTGTGGGGGGCAGAGAGAAAGAATAAGTTTTCTATGAAAAATTTACGCAATCAGTTCAACCTGCTAAACAAACTATCAGCTGCAATCATCTGAAGCAGTGAAATAGTCAACAGATCCTGCCCCAGTTTAATTTGAAGTCTACAGATTTGTTTTTCAAAACAAAAATAATGTAGAGACAAAGAGCACTGTGTTTATATGAACATTGACAGACAGCTGACTGCACCAACAAACTGTTATTCTGTGCACAAACATGTGGTTCAGTAGCACAGAAACAGCATGCAAATATAATTTTACTTCAAAAGAAAAGCAAGAGAGAGAAAACAAATGCCCTGTCCACACAATATTTTTTAATGTTCTGTTAATATCGATCGCTACTGGCACTGAAAATAAATATCACTGGGTAGGGGCACAGTGGATTGACTCTTAAGGCTTGGAGGTGGAAGCAATGAAAAACCGAACACAAAAAAGACCAGTGTTAAACTGATATCAAGGGGTATAGGAGTTTATGCTGTTTTACATTTCCACACAAACCCATGGTTTACAATTTCGCTTTAAAATAGTAAACAGGAAATCGGTTCCTTTTTAAAAAGAAATTACACTATGAAAAATTGTGTTCATGCTCTTTTCAACTCAAGAAAGCTAAGCAAAGGCTCATAGTGCAGACACCAGCAAACTTGAAAAGGAATTGAGAAGGAATTGGTCAGTTTGACTTTAAAGGCTGCAAACTGCAGGAAGGAGCTGAGGAATTTCACAGTTTTGTGATCCTGGGAAAGAATGATTTAGATTAGGAGGCCTGTGTGATGACCCACTATTTTAACACAGTGAGGATGCAGGAAAAACATGTAATACAGTATATTTGGAGCTTAGACAAATGAGAAAGGAAAGCTCAGAGCATGCATAATGGTCTTTGGTGTCTATGAACTTTAACAGTTACATGATAAAAGAAAAACCTACATTTCATAATGCCACATCATGTCCCAAAGCTCTTCACAGACAATAAACTACGATGAAGTAGACTTAAGCGAACAAATGCTGTAGCTATTTTACACACAGCAAGATCCCTTAATTAACAATGAGATGAACAATTAGTCTGTGGTGCAGCCAAGTGAAACATGCTGACCAAGACATGAAAAGAACTCCCAACTTCTCTTCAAATAGCACCATGGAACTTTTAACGTCCACTTGAAGCATTATAAAAGACAGACAAGACCTCTGTTTAACATCAGAATCAAAGGACTGAAGCATTGGCCTACAATTTGTGCTCAGGACCCTGGAATAGAGCTTGAACCCACAAACTTCTGACTCATAGGCAAAAGTGCTATCACACGAATCAAGCTGAAAGTTACGTGTGGGACAAATAAGTGCATTTATGCAGTCAACAGGAAGGAGTGCACAATTTACAATACAATCATTCCTCAACAGAGGCTCAGCACTGTCATTTCTTATTTTCTTGCTCTCTAGGAACAGAAGGAAAAGGAATGCTACTGAGTTGCACAAATCTCCTAGTTTATCTGCAGAAAGATAAGGGGACCTACTGGTCCTATGGATCAGTGATTAACAACTGTCTGACTATTCTTAGCACACTTTCAGTGTAAAGGTTATGAACATACTCTCCCCTCTGTACTTTCATTAATCTTCCCAAAAATCATCTTGTTGAATTTCTGCTCACAGACCAAGCCAGATTCAACTGAGGAAATGACCTACACAAGGTTTGGTGGCTAATGATGCTTGGAATTGCTCCCACACAGAGGGAACGTTTTCCCTTCCAACATCTCACTATTGCTATCTTACATTTTAAAATCTCTCCCCTGTGGGATCTTTGTGGCTCATTTGAAGCAAATATATAACTTAAGACTTGTGTGCTTTAGTGTAATTAAATAGACTTCAACAGTTAAATTGCATACCGTGGTTGATTGCTACTGGCAAATTTCAGTTAACTTCTTGAGACAAAAAAATCTCAAAAATGAACATACATAACACATAGACACAAGAGAGAACCCATTTACTAATAAGAAAATCTGATTAAAGTTTAGAACTATGACTGGAGGCAATGCTGCAAGTTAAGGCAAAGAATGTGATAATTATCAAAAAAAAATACAGATCTTATTTTAAAGGCTTGTAATGGCAAAGCAGCTGAATGCAAGACAATGGTTAAAGCTTAACCCTCAGCATGACACGGATGAGTTTACTTGATGGACATGCCACCAAAGAAGAACTGTTCCAGTCTCTTCCTTCAAATTTGATGCATTAAACTATGGTCTGGAATTGATCAGATTGCAAGTCTCGTGGTCAAGCCAATCAGGCTTTGATTCACCTGAAAGACAAGTTCCACTGCCACTGCTTAACCAATGGCAACACGTTACTTTTAAAATTAAATTTTTGCTTCCAAAATGGAGGTGGATAGTGTGAAAATGGTTTTGGATTAACTTTAATGCTAGAAAGTCAGATCAGGTAGATTACCCTGGCCTGACCTATCTTTGTCTAGTTTCTCTCCTATGTTCATTCTTACCCTCTTTGAACTCATCTTGTTCAGACCTACCCCCTCTTCCCTTGATCACATTCTCACAAAACTGCTAACTATCCAACCTCACTTTCCAGCCCCCATGATAGTTCTCCCTCCTCAGGCACTCTCACCCTCCCCTTCACAATAGCCAACATCCGACCTCCTCAAAAAACCCACACTTGATTCCTCTGTCCTTGCAAACTATTGCTCCATCTGCAACCTGCCTCTCCTCTCTCAACTCCTTGATTGTGTCGATACCCTCAAGTTGTGTGGCCATCTCTCATGTAAACTGTCTGAATTCCTCCAGTCACATTACCGCCCCTTCTGTATCAACAAACCGGCCCTAACCAATGTCACAAACAACATTTTCCGTGACTATGACCATGGTGCACTTTCTGACTTCTCTGTTGAACACACCATCCTCCTGCAGTGCCTCTCCTTCACGGCCCAGCTCAGTTAGACTGGCCTGGCCTGCTTCTACTCTTACCTATCCAATTGCAGACTAAGCAGTTTTACCATTTGCTTCTCTTTTTAACACGGCACTATCACTTCAGGAGTCTCTGAAAGATCCATGCCCCTTTTCTCTTCCTCATCTAGCCTTTGGTGACATTTTCTATAGATGCACTGTCAGCTTAGACATATACACTGATGACAGCCAACTGCACCTCTCACCCTCTCTCTTCAGACCTCCAAAGTCATTGTTGGTGGCACGAGGAGAAGGGACAGGGGAGAGTGGTTTAATGAAGTGGTTGATAGTCGGAGAGTTATCTTTGGTCTCCAAGATGATCAGGGAACAGTGAGCAGTTCCAGCAGAAAGGTCTGAGGCCAGGTAGCGCTTGATTTATCCAGACAGACGTGCATCGCATAGAGGCATATATGGCATAGGAGGCCAATCGGCCCATCGAGTCCATGCTAGCTCTCCACGGAGCAGTCAATCAGTCCCACTCCCCTGCTCGATCCCCACAGCCCCGCATGTTTGTTCCTTTCAACTGCCCATGCAATTTTCTTTTGAAATCATTGACTGTCTCCGCTTCCACCACTGTCGTGGGAAGTGAGTTTCAAGTTATTATCAATCAATGCGTAAAATGTTCTTCCTCATATTCCCCCTGCATCTCCTGCCCAAAACCTTAAATCTGTATCTCCTAGTCCTTGTACCATTAGTTATTGGGAACAGTTTTTCCTCGTCTAACTTATCTAAGCCTGTCATGATCCTGCCACCTAAGATCAATGCACATGAAGCACGAGGTCCCTCTGTTCCTGCACACTCTTTAGAACGCCGCCATTAAGTCTAGATTACCCCACCTTATCCTTTCTGCCAAAGTACATCACCTCACACTTCTCTGTATTAAATTCCATCTGCCACTTGTCTGTCCATTCTGCTAGCCTATCTATGTCCTGTTGCAGGTGGTTTGTATTATCCTCAATGTTTGCCACGCCTCCAAATTTGGTACCATTGGCAAATTTTGAAATTCTTCTCTGTATTCTAAGATCAAAGTCATTTATGTATAGCACAAAAAAGCAATGGCCCCAGCAGTGACTCTTGAGGAACACCACCGTCTACCATCCTCCAATCCCAAAAACAACCATTTACCACAACTCGCTGTTTTCTGTCCTTAAGCCAATTTTTTATCCAACTGGCACTGACCATCCTATTCCATGAGCCTCAATTTTGTTAACCAGCCTTTTATGTGGTACTTTAACAAAAGCTTTCTTAAAATTCATATAGACAATATCCACCGCATTCCATCTATCAACCTTCTCTGTTACTTCGTCATAAAATTCAATTATTCAAGCATGATCTGCCTTTTACAAATCCATGCTGGCTATCCTTACCTCAAACCTCTCCAAGCATGTGTTGATTTTTTCCCTGATTATTGTTTCAAAACCTTATCCACCACTGATGTTAAACTAACTGGCCTGTAGTCACCGGAACTGTCCTTACACTTTTTCTTGAATGAGGGTGTCACATTTGCCACTCTGCAATCCTCTGGCACCTCCCCCACATCTAGGGACTGGAAGATCATGGCAAGCCCTTCCACTATCTCCACCACCCCTTCCTTTAGCAACCTGGGATTCAAGCCATCCGGACCACTTAGCTACCCTAAGCATAGCCAGCCATTTTAGTACCTCCCCCTCTCAATTTTTACCCTATCCATTGCCTCTACTCTCCCCACTTATACTGATATTTTGTCAGATTCCTCTTTCTTAAACTTCGATACAAAGTACATTTGAAAGTTAGTTTGGAAAAGCTGGGTTATTTCTCCTTAGAACAAAGGAGATTAAGTAGATTTAATAGAAGTGTACAAGATTATGACAGGCTCAGATAAGTTAGACAAAAAAAAAATCTGTTCGCATTAACAAATGGCACAAGGAATCGGGGACACAGATTGAAAGTTTTGGATAAAAACTGCAGGGGGAATAAGAAGAAGCACGTTTTATAGGCAGTGGGTGGTAATGACACTCACTGCCCACAAGGGTGTTGGAAACGGAGATGATCAATGACTTCAAGAGGAAGTTGGAAGACCACCTGATAGAAATAGACTTGCAGGGCTACGGGAATCGAGTCAGCAGAGACTGACTGCATAGCTGGCATGGACTCAATGAGCAGAATGGTCTCCTTCTGTGCCGTAAATGACGCTATGACTCCACAACTCTAAGTATGCTAACCTTGCTCTGTGCCTCGAACCACATATTACCCTCTTTGCCCCTAATGGACCCCACTACTCCTCTTACTACCTCCTTACTATTTACATGCCGGCAGAAGATTTTTGGGTTCCCCTTTTATGTTGTTAACTGCCATTCTATTCTCACATTCTCTCTTTGCCAGTCTTATTTTCCTCTTCATCTCCCCTCTCAACTTATTGTATTTGACCTGGTTCCCACTTGAAGAATTCACCTGACGTGCATCATACACCCTCTTGTTTGTGTTGTCTGATGACTTGTATTGGATGAGCTGCAATTTCCTTCACTTCAACATTAGGTAGACCTTGCCATCTGCCACAAACTTTGTATCCTCACCACCGATCCCATCTCCCCTCTCTAGATGCCATCTCAGGGTGAACCAAGCTGTTAACCAATGCAGTGTCCTATTTCATCTGGAGCTGAGCTTCCCTCTTCATCACAAAGATCACCTACTTCCATCTTCATAACATCACCTGCCTCCAGTCCTACCTCAGCTCATCTACTGCTGAAACCTTCAATGTTGCTGTCATCTCCAGACTCAAATATTCGAATGCTCCCTTGGCTGGCCTCCCATCCTTTACCCTCCGCATGATATCAAGCAACGACTGAAGGCACTGGATACTGCAAAGGCTATGGGTCCTGACAATATTCCGGCAATAGTACTGAAGACCTGTACTCCAGAACTTGCCCACCCCTATACTGTTCCAGTATAGCTACAACACTGACATCAACCCGACAATGTGGAAAATTGCCCAGGTATGTCCTGTACACAAAAACTAGGACTAGTCCAACCCAGCAAATTACTGCCCCATCAGTCTACTCTCAATCATCAGTAAAGTGATGGAAGTTGTCATCAACAGTGCTAGCAAGCAGCACTTGCTTAGCAATAACCTGCTCAGTGATGCTCAGTTTGGGTTCCGCCAGGGTCACTCAGCTCCTGACCTCATTACAGCCTTGGTTCAAACATGGACAAAAGAGCTGAACTCAAGAGATGAGGTGAGAGTGACTGCCCTTGACATCAAGGCAGCATTTGATCAAGTATGGCATCAAGGAGCCCTAGCAAAACTGCAGTCATTGGGAATCAGGGGGACAACTCTCTGCTGGTTAGAGTCATACCCAGTGCAGAGGAAGATGACTGTGGTTGTTGGAGGTCAATCATCTGAGCTCCAGGACATCACTGCAGGAGTTCCTCAGGGTAGTGTCCAAGGCCCAACCATCTTCAGCTGCTTCATCAATGACATTCCTTCAATCATAAGGTCAGAAGTGGGGATGTTCGCTGATGATTGCACAATGTTCAGCACCATTCGCGACTCCTCAAATACTGAAGCAGTCCGTGTAGAAATGCAGCAAGACCTGGACAACATCCAGGCTTGGGCTGAGAAGTGGCAAATAACATTTGCGCCACACAAGTGCCAGGCAATGACCATCTCCAACAAGAGAGAATCTAACCATCTTCCCTTGACATTCAATGGCATTACCATCGCTGAATCCCCCACTATCAACATTCTAGGGGCTACCATTAACCAGAAACTGAACTGGAGTAGCCATATAAATACCGTGACTACAAGAGCAGGTCAGAGGCCAGGAATCCTGCGGCGAGTAACTCACCTCATGACTCCCCAAAGTCTGTCCACCATCTACAAGGCACAAGTCAGGAGTGTGATGGAATACTCTCCACTTGCCTGGATGGATGCAGCTCCCACAACACTCAAGAAGCTCGACACCATCCAGAACAAAGCAGCCCACTTGATTGGTACACCATGCATAAACATTCACTCCCTCCACCACCGATGCACAATGGCAGCAGTGTGTACCATCTACAAGATTCACTGCAGCAACACCAAGGCTCTTTAGACAGCACCTTCCAAACCCGCGACCTCTAGCAACTTGAAGGACAAGAACAGCAGATGCATGTGAACATCACCACCTGCAAGTTCCCCTCCAAGTCACACGACATCCTGACTTGGAACTATATCGCCGGTCCTTCACTGTCGCTGGGTCAAAATCCTGGAACTCCCTTCCGAACAGCAGTGTGGGTGTACCTAACTCACATGGACTGCAGCGGTTCAAGAAGGCAGCGTACCACCACCTTCTCAAGGGCAATTAGGGATGGGCAATAAATGCTGGCATAGCCAGTGATGCCCATATCCCAAGAATGAATAAAAAAATATATATATTTCAGTTCATAGAAAACTCTCCTGCCTATACTCGCCCATGACCAATGCATTCCCTGACCTATATTGGCTTTTAAACCACCATAGCTCAAATTTCAAATTCTCATCCTCAATTTTAAGTTTCTTCATGGCCTCACCTCTCTCTATCTCCATGATATCCTCCAGCTCCAAAACTCTCCCCCCACCCCCCGAACTCTTTGCTCCTTGGATTCTTATGCATTCCACTCCCATTTCACCCCACTATTGGCAGTCATGTCTTCAGCTGCTCCACGATCTGGAATTCACTCTCCAAATCCCCCTGCTCCTCCACTCCCTTTTCCTCAAACCCACCGACCTCCCCACCAACAACTGCCTTAGAACCCGTCTCTTTCATCACACTTTAGGTCACCTCTCCCAATGCTTCCTTCTTTGGCTCGGTGTTCCTTTTTGTTTATATCTCTGAAGCCCCTTGGGCTGTATCTCTACATTATAAGTGCTATATAAATGAAAGTAGCTGTAGCAGAATTTTCTGGGATAAGTTATTGCTTGGCACCACTGAAACTTTCAAGAAGTTAATTAGTAGATTAAAAAACAAGTATGTAACCTTGAAGGCAATGGAGTTGCTTCGGGGTAATACGACCAGTTTACAAGAATGAATACAGCCAGTATTAAACAAGAAGACAGGTGAGAATAAGACCAAGAAATAATAATGGGAGCAAGAAGATATCATGACAAAAAAACTATGCAGATAGCAACAAGTTTAATAGCAAAGGTTTTCTTTTTATAAGTACATTGAAAAAAAGTAGAGGAGGTGGACCCATTATAAACAGATTTAGTTACTACTGTGGAGGATCAGGAACTGACAGAAGTGTTAAATTAATATTTTACTTCAGCATTGACGATGGAAAAGGAAGACAAAGCTTAGAGATTGGTGAAGGGGAGAAATCAACAAAAAAAGTAAATGAAATCATGTAAATTTCCAGGCCCAGACAGCTTCAATCCCAGTATTAAAGAAATAGGCAAGGAAACTGACTATGCATTAATTACAATCTGCCAAAGTTCACTTGGTGTGTGGATAATACCAGAAGATTGGAAGCTAGTAAGCCTTAAACCAATATTCAAAACAGAAGAATGGACAAACCAAGTAAATACAAGCCACTGTGTTTAACATCAGTAGAGGGAAAATTCCTTGAATCCATTTTCAGGGACATATCAAGTAAGAACTTGGAACAGTGTTGTTGGTTTGGGGAGTCAGCATGATTTTGAACGGCTGGTCATGATTAAACTAAAATAACAGAGGTTTTCAATTGTGTTACTGAGATGAGGGATAGAAAGGGAAATGCAGAGTATTTCAGAGGACATTTGATATGATTGGACATAAGACAAATTACTAACTGAAACTGAGGTGAATGGAAGTGGAGACAACCAATTCCACGTTATCTGTTCCCATCAGAGTCTCAGAGATCTTAGCTTGAGCCATGTTAACCCAACTCTCTGTTTCTTTCCTGAGCTCCATCCCACATCTCTCTCCAATCATCAAAATCTTCCTCGCCTTCCCTCTGGTCACCTTAGCTTTTTTTTAGATTAGAGATACAGCACTGAAACAGGCCCTTCGGCCCACCGAGTCTGTGCCGACCATCAACCCCCCATTTATACTAACCCTACACTAATCCCATATTCCTACCAAACATCCCCACCTGTCCCTATACTTCCCTACCACCTACCTATACTAGTGACAATTTATAATGGTCAATTTACCTACCAACCTGCAAGTCTTTTGGCTTGTGGGAGGTAACCGCAGCACCCGGAGAAAACCCACGCAGACACAGGGAGAACTTGCAAACTCCACACAGGCAGTACCCAGAATTGAACCCGGGTCCCTGGAGCTGTGAGGCTGCAGTGCTAACCACTGCGCCACTGCGCCGCCCTCTTACCTCAGTTCTTACCCTAACTCCAGTCCGCTGTCGATTTTAGTTTCCAAAGTGCCCTGGGCTGTTTTGCTACTTTATACAAGGTATAAGTTGCTCAAATTTGCATTCCTTAAGTTCTGATGATCGCTGCTTCATGTGCAGATTGCATCAAAATACAAATTTCCATCTAAGAATTAACAACCTAATTACAAAGCTGTACCTTCTATAGATATTGAGTTTTGAACCAAGTCTTTATATAAATGCTGATTTAATACTTTCAAAAGGTTATAAACATTCTAACTGGAGTTTAACTGAGTTAGAACTATGGAAGGAAAGAAAGTGATTAAATTATATTAAAATTATAAAGGATATGGTAACAGTGGTTATGTTACTGGACTAGTGATCCAAAGACATGGGCTGGAATCTTACAGACTTATAAAAATCTCGGGCTGGTAAAATTCTGGCTATGATTTCAAATCACAGTGGCGCAGTGGTTAGCACCGCAGCCTCACAGCTCCAGGGACCCGGGTTCGATTCCGGGTACTGCCTGTGTGGAGTTTGCAAGTTCTCCCTGTGTCTGCGTGGGTTTTCTCCGGGTGCTCCGGTTTCCTCCCACAAGCCAAAAGACTTGCAGGTTGATAGGTAAATTGGCCATTATAAATTGTCACTAGTATAGGTAGGTGGTAGGGAAATATAGGGACAGGTGGGGATGTTTGTTAGGAATATGGGATTAGTGTAGGATTAGTATAAATGGGTGGTTGATGTTCGGCACAGACTCGGTGGGCCGAAGGGCCTGTTTCAGTGCTGTATCTCTAATCTAATCTAATCTAAAATCGTACCATGGCAGCTGGAGAATTTGAAATTCAATTTATTAAGTAAATCTGGAATTAAAAGCTAGTACCAGCAATGGTGACCATGAAACTACCAGTTTGTGGTGAGAACCTATCTAGTTCACTAATGCCCTTCAGGGGAGGAAATCTGCCATCCTTACCCCGTCTGGCCTATATGCGACTCCAGACCCACAGCAATGTGGCTGACTCTTAACTGCCCTCTGAAAGGCCGAGTGAGCTTCTCAGAGTATGACAAAGCGTAATAATCACTGCATGGAATGCACTGGTTCAAGAAGGCGGCACACCACCATCTTCTCAAGGGAAACTGGGGATTACCAGTGACACCCACATCACACAAATAAATTTTAAAAAAGTTTTGGGATGCTTCAGAGCCACTTCAAGGTATCCCATCATCAGTAGAGATAAAGGAGAAAACTGCAAGTATATCAAAAATCTGATCTAGAGACAATAATACGCAGAAAGTCCATCAGCCTCTGAAAGAGTAAATGCACACAGGTGTACACTGGACCTCCACCTAAAACACTGAAACGTCACTTGTTTCAGCAGTCGATAGACCCAAAATGCATTGCCAGCCTTTTTTTTTCATTACCCACGTATCAGGAGTGGAGGTTGGAAGGAATTATACCCCACCACCCTCACACAAAGATTTAGAAGAGTATGCACTACTTTACTGCGAATGGCTATTGAAGTGGAGCCAATCATTTAAGAGGGAATTAAGAAAAACATGGATAAAAATATTAAAAGTTACAGGGAAACGAATCTTAGTTCTGACATGAGAGTAACATGGACACGAGGACTCAACCTCCTTCTGAGCTGAATGTTTCTCATTCTGTCATCACATTAAGTGAAAATAAAACGAGCAACATGCTTACTCCTTCCACCACTGCCTTCATGCTTCTTTAAGTGGGAAGGAGGGGAGGAAAAGAAAGATCCAAGAGATGATAATCCTTAGCTGTTCTCGTCCTGCTTGCTGGCCAGTTTCAGAGTTACAGACACAAAAAGCCAGAGAAGGGTTTAATCTTGGCAGAAAAAAAAACACATCTGTCTCCTGTAACATGAATTTCAATTTAAATTTTAATTTACAACAGCCAGGACTGACACAAAGTCTTACCAAGAAAAATCCACACCCAAAGTGTGTAGTTAAAAAAAATTATGTAGCCCACTACAAAATTTTTTTAAAACTGCCCCCTCCCAGTCCTTTGATCATACAGGCACAATGCAAAACCAGGAGTAGGGTGAGGCTGTTCCATTGGCATGTGGACCTACTCCTGTACAATACAAGCAGCAAGGTTCGAACTGGATAGATACATACCACCCAAGTGTAACCTCCAGCAGATTTCAAAAAGTATGTTACAAAATACATCTGTCAGCCCAGACAGCGTGTGTACAAGGAAGGGGGGGGGGGCGGTGGAGAAACAATACATATTAACATCCCTGAGAGCTGGTATCCTCTGGGAGTGTCCTTTGGCATTTGACTTGGGCAGCCACCCAAAGCACCTGGGAATACATTCTCCTGCTGTACTTTTAACAGTACATTCTGAGGCCAAAATACATCTGTCATTCAATCGAAGAACTCAACAATTAAAAAGTACGACGTTGCCTGCAGAGGCAAGCACACAGGAAAGGAACAGACCATGTACACTACTGCTGCATTAACCGTTCAACATCTTCAATATCTTGTGCTAGACTAAACTGGAAACAAGGTATCAGCAACAAAAAAATGCACTAGTGATGTATCATTTCATTTATAGAATGATAGGATTTACAGTGCACATATTTGGCTCAGCTGGTCTATGCCGGTATTCATGCTCTACACAAGCTTCCCCCCCCCCCCCCCCCCCGCCACTCCACCTCGCTCCATCTGCATATTCCTTTCACCCTTGTTTACTTATAGAGTCATAGAGTCGTACAGCATAGAAACAGGCCCTTCGGCCCACCACGTCCATGCCGATCATAATGCCTATCTATACTAATCCCACCTGCCTGCATTAATTCCATATCCCTCTATGTCTTGCTCATTCAAGTACCTGTCCAGATGCCTCTTAAATGTTGCTACTGTTCCTGCCTCCACCACCTCCTCAGGCAGCTCATTCCAGATACCCACTATTCTTTGTGTGAAAGATTTACCCCTTTGATCCCCTTTAAACCTCCTCCCTCTCACCTTAAATCTATCCCCTCTAGTTTTAGTCACGCCTACCATGGGAAACAGACTCTGGCTATATACCCTATCTATGCCTCTCAGAATTTTATATACCTCTATCATGTCCCCGCTCAGCCTCCTTCGCTCCAGGGAAAACAGACCCAGCCTATCCAATCTCTCTTTATAACGCAAACCCTCCAAATCAGGCAACATCCTTGTGAATCTTTTCCACACCCTCTCTAGCTTAATCACATCTTTCCTGTAGTGCGGCGACCAGAGCTGCACACAGTACTCCAAATGTGGCCTAACCAACGTTATGTACAACTTTAACATGACGTCCCAACTCTTGTGCTCAATGCCTCGGCCGATGAAGGCAAGCATGCCATACGCCTTCTTCACCACCCTGTCTACCTGTGTTGCCACTTTCAGGGAGCTATGTAATTGCACCCCAAGGTCTCTCTGCTCAACAACACTCCCCAGGGCCCTGCCATTCACTGTATATGTCCTGCACTGGTTTAACTTCCCAAAATGCATCACTTCACACTTGTCTGCGTTAAATTCCATTTGCCACTCCCTTGCCTACTTTCCCAGTTGATCTATATCCTGTTGTAACCTTAGACAACCTTCTTCACTGTCCACTATACCACCAATTTTGGTGTCATCTGCAAACTTACTAATCATGCCACTTACATTCACATCCAAGTCATTAATATACATGACAAACAACAGAAGGCCCAGCACTGATCCCTGCGGCACACCATTGGTCACCGGCCTCCAATCTGAAAAACAACCCTCCACTACCACCCTCTGCCTCCTATCACCAAGCCAATTTTGTATCCAATTTGCTAGCTCACCCTGGATCCCATGTATTCGAACCTTCTGGACCGGCCTACCATATGGGACCTTGTCAAAGACCTTGCTAAAGTCCATGTAGACAACGTCCATCGCCCTGCCCTCGTCAATCCTCTTGGTCACCTCCTCAAAAAACTCAATCAAGTTCGTGAGACATGATTTCCCACGCACAAAGCCATGCTGACTATCCCTAATCAGACCTTGCCTTTCCAAATGCATATAAATCCTGTCTCACAGAATCCCTTCCAATAACTTTCCCACCACTGATGTAAGGCTCACCAGCCTGTAGTTCCCTGGCTTATCCCTGCTGCCCTTCTTAAATAAAGGCACAACATTAGCTATCCTCCAGTCTTCCGGTACCACACCCTTAGCTAACGATGATACAAAAATCTCTGCCAGGGCCCCAGCAATCTCCTCCCTTGCTTCCCATAGCATCCTAGGATACACCTGGTCAGGCCCTGGGGATTTATCCACCTTAATGTGCTTCAAAACCTCTAACACCTCCTCCTTTGTAATGTTGATATGCTCCAGGATATTGCTGTTCCCTCCCTTGAACTCACTAGCTTCCATGACCTTCTCCACGGTAAATACGGACGACAAATACTCATTTAAGACCTTGCCCAATTCTCGTGGCTCCACACATAGATTGCCACACTGATCCTTAAGGGGACCTACTCTCTCCCTAGCTACCCTTTTACTCTTAATATACTTATAGAATCTTTTAGGATTCTCCTTTATCTTATCTGTCAGGGAAATTTCATGGCCCCTTTTCTCCCTCCCAATTTCCTTCTTAAGTGTATTCCTACATCCCCTATACTCCTCGATGGACTCACTCGATCCCAGCTGCCTGTACCTGACATATGCCTCCTTCTTTGTCCTGACCAGACCCTCAATATCCCTCGTCAACCAAAGTTCCCTAAATTTGCCAGCCTTGCCCTTCCATCTAACAGGAACATGCCTGCCCTGAACTCTTCCTATCTCACTTTTAAAAGCCTCCCACTTGCCAGACGTCCCTTTACCTGTAAACAGCCTCTCCCATTCAACTTTTGAGAGTTCCTGTCTGATGCCATCGAAATTAGCCTTCCCCCAATTTAGGACTTCAACCTGAGGACCAGTCCTATCCTTTTCAATAACTATCTTGAAGCTAATAGAGTTATGGTCACTGGTCCCAAAGTGCTCCCCCACTGACACATCAACCACCTGCCCATCCTCATTTCCTAAGAGGAGGTCGAGTGTAGCCCCTTCTCTAGTAGGGCCATCCACATACTGCTTCAGAAAATTATCTTGGAGACACTTAACAAATTCTTCCCCATCTGATCCCTTAGCACTAAGGCAGTCCCAGTCACTATTATCTGTCTTTCCCTTAAAGGAATCTATGCTATTTGCCTCAACCACTTCTTGCGATAGCAAATTCCACATTCCAAACACTTCAATGCTCTAAACAAAAAGTCTGACATTATAACTCCAGAAAATACAATGTGAGAGGGGCGGTGTGGAGGTGGCTTACAACCCATTTAATTTTCAACTGGCTCTTTCAGTTAAGTGACAAGTGTCCCAGTATTCCCAGATGCTGGAATCAGAGCTAACTCATTCTGATTGGAAAGTTTCAATTCCCTAACGATTTTAACAATTCTTCCTGAGATAATCTAAAATCACCTCAACGCAGTTCTCAATGTGCTACTCAAATAGCAGTTAGAGGCCACCAGAATAACTAATGTGGTGAAGTAGAAATATCGCACCAGTGCAACAGAGGTGAGGGACAGCAGAATAGTCTTGTCATGGTATTGGGGAGGGTTAAAGCACAGATGAGAGGGAGCTTTACTTTGTGCCTAGCCATACCACTCTTGACTGGAGAACATGCGATGCTGCTGGAGTCAAAATCTTTCTTTCCTACACTTTGATGTACTGTATATCTGGTCCTGTATCTGGTAGAAACAAGGTTTATGGGGGAATGGGAAGGTGACTAATATTATCAATTTGTTAGCTCCTCTTGCTCCAAGGAACACGTTCACACTAAAATACTCATATGCCAGTACAGCTGACACACTCTTTAATGCCATCTGCCAGCTACAACTTTACAAATCAGCTTGGTTCCTTCTGAAGTACCAAATATTTGGTGCTCCTGGGGTTGAATCTCAGTCCTCCACATCCTGACTAGGCTCCACAAACCTAATGGTTACCTCCTTCAGGCCACTATTTACTGACGAGAACCTTGGTTCTACAGCCTTATGGCTAAATCCATTCACTGGTCGCTCCTTTCAAGTTGGCAGCATTAGCTTTTTAATCGACTTATTACAAAGACAGAAGCATGTAGAGTGTTAGGCTTCCAAGGGGATATGATTTCTTTCTCTCCTTGCTCCCAAAGAAAATTGCCCAATAAGGAAAGTCCATGGGTCTTACAACAGTGTTGCTTTTTGTGTTTTTTTTTTAACCTAAGCAATTCTTTTCTTCACATCACAGAAAAAAAACACTTACCTGTTTAAGTGGGGCTTCTGTTTTTTTGGAACATGACCTTCTGGCAGGGCAGGTTTGTGGTCTGGCAACAAGCCTAAAAAAAAGCAATTAGTGCCACACTGGTAACTATAGCAGCAGCTGTCTTTTATAGACTATAACAGTTACATGTTCAAATAGTAGTCAAGTTCCCACACACACAAAACCCAAAACACAGTTATGAAACCAGTCACCAACATATATAAACACTCCTGCCAACTCTCTTTTAAACAAAAACTTTTAACATCAGTGACAATTGCTCTTTAACTTTAGCAATCATAGTTTTGGGTGATCATGATTTGATCTCCAGTCACCCAGTGCTACTCCTGCTTCTCCTGTAGAAACCACTGCCAATGCTACAGTAGCTAGCTCCTGGGCTACATTAAAACACACATATACATGTAAATCACAAACTATGGATTTCTGAAAACTTAACACTTTGAGTGTCTCACTCTTACATACACACAGACATAGAGGAATTATAAGATATAGAGGGTGATGGATTTGACCTGTGTAGGGAATAAATTAATTTGTGGTTACAAAATCGAAGTAGTGCGTAAAGGCACCATGTGATATGATAAGCCAGACAGACCAAGAAAGAAAGACAGACTTGTACACTGGGGCCCCACTACTACAATCCGCTATGGTGTGTAACTCAGTATAACACGGTTCCTGCTTGGAGCCCAAAACTTTAATTCTGCAAATGCGGCTGAAAGCCTCCCCTCACTATGAACACAGACACCCACTTTAAAAATGAAAAATTAAAAGCCGCCATTTAATTATTTGGTTGATTTTACACAGCATCTGCTGTATTCATTTATTTTGGAGCAGAAAGAATGGAAACTGTAGAGATATGTATGCAATATTCGCCCTGGCACTGGCGGTATCAAGCCCAAGAGCTAGGCACCAGAAAAAGACACAGCAATGAAATAACGCAGTCTTACTTATAACGCGGTCTTGATATGGTCCTCGTGGACAACCTTATAACGATGCCCCGGTGTTTATTTTAATTCGTTCTGGGAATGTGGGCATCGCTAGCTAGGCCAGCATTTATTGCCCATTCTTAATTTCCCTCGAGAAGGTGGTGATGAGCTGCCTTCTTGAACCATTACAGTCCTCGGGGTGTAGGTACACCAAAAGTGCTGCTAGGAAGGGAGTTCCAGGATTTTGACCCAGTGACAGTGAAGGAGCAGTGGTATATACCAAGTCATGATGGTGTGTGGCCTGGAGGGGAACTTGCAGGTGGTGGTGTTCCCATTTATCTGCTGCCCTTGTCCTTCTAGGTGGTAGAGGTCGCGGGTTTGGAAGGTGCTGTTGAAGGAGGCTTGGTGAGTTGCTGCAATGCACCTTGTAGATGGTGCACACTACTGCCACTGTGTGTCGGTGGTGGAGGGAGTGAATGTTGAAGATGGTGGATGGGGTGCCAATCAAGCGGGCTGCTTTGTCCTGGATGGTGTCGAGCTTCTTGAGTGTTGTTGGAGCTGCACCCATCGAGGCAAGTGGAAAGTATTCCATCACACTCCTGACTTGTGCCTTGTAGATGGTGGACAGCTGGAATCAGGTGGTGAGTTACTCACCGCAGAATTCCCAGCCTCTGACCAACTCTTGCAGCCACAGCCTTTATGTGGCTGGTCCAGTTCAGTTTCTGGTCAATGGTGAACCCCAGGATGCTGATACTGCAGGATTCAGTGATGGTAATGCCATTGAACATCAAGGGGAGATGGATAGATACTCTCTTGTTTGAGATGGTCATTGCCTGGCACTTGTGTGGTGCGAATGTTACTTACCACTTCTCAGTCCAAGTTTGGATATTTTCCAGGTCTTGCTGCATATGGACACAGGCTGCTTCAGTATCTGAGGAGTCGCGAATGGTGCTGAACATTGTGCAATCAGTGAACATCCCCACTTCTGACCTTATGATGGAGGGATGGTCACTGATGAAGCAGCTGAAGAAGGTTGGGCCTAGGACACTACCCTGAGGAACTCCTGCTGTAATGTCCTGGGACTGAGATGATTGACTTCCAACAACCACAACCATCTGCCTTTGTGCTAGGTATGACTCCAACCAGTTTTCCCCCTGATTTCAATTGATTCCAGTTTTGCTAGGCTCCTTGATGCCATACTCGGTCAAATGCTGCAATGTGTAGTTCTATACCCCCTTTCATGACCTCATGATATCTCACAGTGCTTTATTGCCAATTGTCTTCTGAAGTGTAGTCACTGCTGTAATGTAGAAAATGTTGCAGCCAACTAGTGCACAGCAAAGTCCGAAAAACAATAAAAGAAATGACAAAATAATCAGTTTTAGAGATGTTGCTTGAGGGATGAATATTGGCTAGGAAAGTAGAGGAGAACTCTCCTAATCTTTTTTGAAATACTGCTGTTGGATCCTTTACATCCACCTGATAGTGCCTTAGTTTAACATGTCATCCGAAAGATGGCACCTCCAACAGTGCAGCACTCCCTCAGCACTCCACTGGAATGTCAGCCTAGATTTTTGTGCTCAAGTCTCTGGTTTGGAACTTGAACCCATGACCCTTTGACTCTGAGATGAGAGTGTACTGAGCTATGGCTAACACCCAAGCTCATCCTCAACGTGTTACAAAGTCAGCTGCTTCCAGAAAGCACCTCTCCCGATTGTTACTCAGAAAGCCCTGCTTGAAGGTGGATGTGGGGTGCAAGTAGGATCGGCCGTGCAACAGATATACTGGTCTCCACAAAGAACATGAGGCTTAGCCTCTTACGTGTTGATCACAGACAGATACAACTTAACAAATGCAGAAAATCAGCATTTTGTTAAATATATATATATTTTATGAAAACATTGCATTAACACATATATATGCATCTCTCTGACATGAAGGAGTAAATGAATAAAGACGGGTCTCCACAGAACAAGCTGTATTGAATTCTTCCCTCAAGTAGTAATTTTGGAAACATTTTCATGCAATATTTACCAGATCCCATTTCAAAGAATTCTGACAACTGTCCTACTGCCACCCCACCCCACCCCACTTTCTTCTTGCTTCCTAGACATCTGATATTTAATTGTTAGTTCTCTGGCTTTTGTTTATAATAGGTGTTTATAACACGAATGAGTCTGAGACAGAAAAGTCATTGATTCTTTGAGCTTTACTCTTACAGGTCAGAGAAATCATCTCAGTGATCTGCTTGGGATGTCCTATTCCCAATTTCTTCCCTTCCTATTATTATACTGACCATTTGTCACCCCACTGCCTTGCGGCACTCTCTTTCCAATCTCCTCATACATTGTATTTTTCCACAAGTCAGCCATGGCTCAGTTGAAAACACTCTTGCCTCTGCGTCAGTTTGGGTTCATAAGAGCCTAAGAAATAGGGACAGGAGTAGGTTATTCAGCCCCTCTGCCAGTCAATAAAATCATGGTTGATTTTCTACTTCAACTCCACTTTCCTGCCCTATCTCTATATACCTAGATTCCCTTAGTGTCGCTGGACGCAAATATATAACAGTGACTATGCTTTAGAAGTACTTCATTGGCTGTGAATTACTTTGAGATATCCTGAGGATGTGAAAGACACTAAATAACCCCGAGTCCTTTCCTTCCTATAGTTAAGGCGTTGAAGATAGTCACACAAGTAACTCGGAGACTAATAAGCCCCTTTTGTTTCTTTGTGTTCAGGTACCAGAGCGAAGCACAATGCATTACAACAGTCCTGGGATCTCTTAACTAGGTGACCTGAGATTCAAAACCTAATCATAGTCATGTGAGCTTCCTCTAGAGGGCATGTTTCACCTGTTTTTGAATCAATCATGCACATTTATGCAGCTAGAGAACTGGTTCAGCAGGTTCTTTTCTGAGTGGATTGCACTGGCTTGGGTGAGATGCGGGCTGGGGGCCTCAGTCATTCTCTGCATCGGCACAATATGTGCAGAGGTCAGTGGTTTAAATAGCTTTCTAACCCTTCAGATCCCAACCGCCCACCTCTCCGTCACTTCTCACAGGATTCTGAAACTAAGAATTGAAACATAAAATGCTGGTAGATTCTGAAGGAAAAGACTTGTTAACAGTGCCTGCAAGTCCCTTCATCAGAGTTTTGTCTTAAAATGTTAACTGTCTCTCGTTTGTTTTGCCAGATCTTATTTCAAGAAAGCAAAGATTACAAACAGTTGTCAAGTTGAAACAGAAATATTGGCAAGCGTGTAACACTGAACAGTCCAAGTATAAAACATACTTTGTGCATTAAACATTTTTTTAAAACTCCTCTTCCCCACCCCAATAAAAAAACATTCACTTGTTTTCATATGACAGTCCTGGTGTACACCCTTACAGGGCTGTACAGTGACAGGCTACTTGAGCCTATCTGTATAGTAATTTAACGCAATCCAGACCAGAGATGAATATGGGTACGGGTGCAAAGACCAGCGTGGAGTTCCACGGTTAGTTTTGGGTTGCATCACTTTTTCTATGCAGCTGGGAACCAATGGTCATTTGTGTTACCCTTGGCATTAACCCATCCTCCCTCTATAGAACTGTGGGGTACACTCAGAGAGGAAACTGTTGTTTAGCTCTCATAGGGGTGTGGACGGCACGACACCTGGCAGAGGCCATGCAAAACATGCTTGGACTAACAATGCACAGACCTGTATTTACATCATTTTCTGTTCTTCCCTCCTCCCAACCCTCTCCATCCCCAAGCCACCCTCAAATTTTCAGCATTCAATTTCTAAAACTAAGAATCTGTTTAAGTTCCCTGACTTGATCTGTGGGGGGGGGGGGGGGGTGGGGGGGCGGCAATATTGGAGTTAAGTAGTAAAGGTGGACAACATTATAGCGCTGTAAAGATGTCTCTGTCCAGATACTCAAAGTTCTGCACACTGTGATACAAGTCCTACTCATGTTTTCATACAATTTTTCAGCACACGAAGAGGTCATTCCACCATTATGCCTGTTTCGGCTCCCTCCAACTACTTATCCAATTTCCCAGTTTTTTCCCTGCACCCTTTAAAGATTTTCTTTTCAAATATTTATCCACACTCCTTTTAAAAAGCTACCATGGATTCTGCTTTCATTACTCTGGTAGGAAATTTCATATCTTAAGTATCACCGATTTTAAAAAGAACTGTCCCTTTGTCATTTTGATAGTGATCTTAAATTTATGGTCTCTAGTTACTGACTCACTGACCAGTGGAAATAGCATTATCTGATTTACCTATCAAAATCTCTAAGTTTTGAATAACCTAATCTTAGCCACCTTTGTTCTAATGAACAAAAAGAGCCCCAATTTCCCTTGTCCCTCCACATAACTAAACTCTCACCCTTCGATCATCTTAGTGAATCCTTCTGAACCCTTTCCATGGCCTTGGCATTATAGGGTGCTCAGTGGAGGAAAGAAATGGAAAGGAGAAAGAGAAGAGGGAAGAAAGTGGAGAGATGGAGGAGTTTGGGGAGAGGTGGGAGTTACAGAGAGTGAAGACTTCGAAGACTGCAGGCATGGCCACCAATGGCATGGTGGGGGGAATGGGGTCCTTTTGTAGTGGAAGTGGTAATTCACATCTTAATATCCTTCAGCAATGTAATAAAAATTCTGTTTCGTTTCTTCAAATGCAGTTTCCCCACATCTTTCAGTAATCTAGCAAATAACTTCTTTGATGGGCAGTAAATGCTGGCCTAGCCAGCCATGCCCACATCCCGTGAACGAATAAAATGTCTCCACCCTTATCTTTTCATCCCTTGTAATTCTTAACCTCACCAACTTCTGAAATCCCACATTTGCATTGTGAAGCTGTCCTCGAGAAACTTGGTTTTGGTTTATTTTCCATCCCCTCATGTTTAACTCCATATGAAGCCAAATCTGTCTAAGACTTGAACACTGCTCTCAGATCTGTTGCTGCGCTGAAATTTCTTTCCAAGTTGCAAGACTACATGCTCATCCACTCCACTGTCTTGAAATAACTCATCGTAATGTCTTCTAGTCTAACTTGAGCTTTCCTCAGATCTCAAATTTGGGGAAACTCCTTACCATCATCCTTAGTCCTTCCTTCCTATCACAACATATATTCTTTTAAAATGCAAGCTTGGCATCACGTCATCACTACATGTTGGCAGCTGTGGCTCAGTGGTGGCATCCTCGCCTCTAACTCATGAAGGTTGTGGGTTTGAGCCCCACATCAGAGACTTGAGCACAAACTCTGGGCTAGGAGTGAAATTAGGAAACACTTCTTCACGCAAAGGGTAACAGAAGTTTGGAACTCTCTTCCGCAAGCTGCAATTGATACTGTGACTGGTCTATTTCACTTCACTTCAGGTCCCCTTGGCTCAATTATATAAAAACAGGTTGTGAGAGCTTCTACAAGTATTTAAAAAGGATCCCTTAGAGGCAGAGACAGGAGAAACTGTAATGGGAAATAAGGAAACGGCAGACATGAAACAAATATTCTGTATTTCTCTTCATGACAGAAGACAGAAAAAACATACCAGAAATAGTGGGGAACCTAAAGTAATTAATATTAAATAAAAACTACTAGTGAAATTAATGGGACTAAAAGCTGACAATCCCCTTGACCTGATGGCTTATATTCTAGGGTTCTAAAAGAGGTAGTGGCAGAGATAGTGGATGCACTGGTTGTGATCTTCCAAAGCTCCCAGATTCTAAAACAATCCCAGCAGATTAGAAGTTAGCAAATGCAAGAAAGGAGGCAGAAAACAGAACACCAAGCTAGTTAGTCTGACATCAGTCATCAGGAAAATGTTGGAATGCATTATTATGGAAGTGATAACTGGACACTGAGAAAATCATAATGTGATTAGGCAGATCAACACTGTAATATGAAAGGGATATCATGTTTGACAAATCTGTTAGAGTTGAGGATGTAGCTAGCAGGTTAGATAAAGGGAACCACAGGATGTAGTATAGATTGAATTTTCAAAGGCTTTTCAAAATCTTGTGTAATAAGCTTTCGTGTGGCACCGTATCTTTTCAAAATCTTTCCTGCTTCCGGGAAGATTGTACCATCGGATGGGCTGCCAGTAAGTGCAGGCTCGAGACCTCCATTTGGTCCCAGTGTCAAGGTCCCGAAGGCAGTGAGAAAACCCTAGAGCCTGCAAAGGGTGATAAACAGATTAAGTGATAGGACTCTAACTCAACCAATTTACCTTTCCCCCATTTTGTAACCTATTTGTGTGTGTGATTGTGTGTGTGTGTGTGTGTGTGTGTGTGTGTGTGTGTGTGTGTGTGAGAGAGAGAGAGAGAGAGAAAGTTGGCATGTTGTTTATTATTTTATTAGTTCGGTTTAGGTATAAAGTTAACCTCTTTCTTTGTTAACTCAAGAAAACCTATCCGACTGGTTCTTGTTATGATCATAGCAAGTAATCAAACATACTGAATTGGCCAGTACATCTACTTTAGGAAAGAATTAAACATGTTGTGGTCTAACAAGCAGGGAAAAAAGGGAAACCCTTCAACCTCTCCTCACTTGACCGTAACAATGAGAAGTGGCCCCATTGAAATATGAGAGATTCTGAGAGGGCTTGACAGGGTAGATGCTGAGAGACTGTTTCCACTGGCTGGGGAGTCTAGAACTAGATGTTATAGTCTCACAGTATGGGGTCGGCCATTTAGGACTGAGATGCGGAAAAATTTCTTCACTCAGGGGGTTGTGAATCTTTAGAAATCTCTACCTGAAAAGGCTGTGGATGCTCAGTCATTGAGTAAATTCAAGGCTGAGAGAAATAGATTTGTGAACTCCAAGAGAATCACTCTAAGGGATCAGGCGGGAAATGGAAATGAGGCCACAGATCAGCCATGATCTTACTGAATGGAGGAGCAGGTTCGAGGGTCTGTATGGCCGACGTTTGCTCCTATTTCTTATGTTCTTAGTTAGGAAAATCTCCTGTTAATTACTGTCCATTTTTCCAGCACCACTCAATCCCTGCATCTAAGTTATACAAATCGCTCATTGGTGAGCTTAAGTAAAGTACCATAGCTACAGCATCGGATATTGATGATGCCCCTGCCCGCTGCAAATAATACAACTCCACAACAGGTGCGCTATCCTGTGAGAGTAGAGGGGGTCTTCTTTCTTTTGGGCCTCCTTATCTCGAGAGACAATGGATACGCGCCTGGAGGTGGTCAGTGGTTTGTGAAGCAGCGCCTGGAGTGGCTATAAAGGCCAATTCTGGAGTGACAGGCTCTTCCACAGGTGCTGCAGAGAAATTTGTTTGTTGGGGCTGTTGCACAGTTGGCTCTCCCCTTGCGCCTCTGTCTTTTTTCCTGCCAACTACTAAGTCTCTTCGACTCGCCACAATTTAGCCCTGTCTTTATGGCTGCCCGCCAGCTCTGGCGAATGCTGGCAACTGACTCCCACGACTTGTGATCAATGTCACACGATTTCATGTCACGTTTGCAGACGTCTTTATAACGGAGACATGGACGGCCGGTGGGTCTGATACCAGTGGCGAGCTCGCTGTACAATGTGTCTTTGGGGATCCTGCCATCTTCCATGCGGCTCACATGGCCAAGCCATCTCAAGCGCCGCTGACTCAGTAGTGTGTATAAGCTGGGGGTGTTGGCCGCTTCAAGGACTTCTGTGTTGGAGATATAGTCCTGCCACCTGATGCCAAGTATTCTCCGAAGGCAGCGAAGATGGAATGAATTGAGACGTCGCTCTTGGCTGGCATACGTTGTCCAGGCCTCGCTGCCGTAGAGCAAGGTACTGAGGACACAGGCCTGATACACTCGGACTTTTGTGTTCCGTGTCAGTGCGCCATTTTCCCACACTCTCTTGGCCAGTCTGGACATAGCAGTGGAAGCCTTACCCATGCGCTTGTTGATTTCTGCATCTAGAGACAGGTTACTGGTGATAGTTGAGCCTAGGTAGGTGAACTCTTGAACCACTTCCAGAGCGTGGTCGCCAATATTGATGGATGGAGCATTTCTGACATCTTGCCCCATGATGTTCGTTTTCTTGAGGCTGATGGTTAGGCCAAATTCATTGCAGGCAGACGCAAACCTGTCGATGAGACTCTGCAGGCATTCTTCAGTGTGAGATGTTAAAGCAGCATCGTCAGCAAAGAGGAGCTCTCTGATGAGGACTTCCGTACTTTGGACTTCGCTCTTAGACGGGCAAGGTTGAACAACCTGCCCCCTGATCTTGTGTGGAGGAAAATTCCTTCTTCAGAGGATTTGAACGCATGTGAAAGCAGCAGGGAGAAGAAAATCCCAAAGAGTGTGGGTGCGAGAACACAGCCCTGTTTCACACCACTCAGGATAGGAAAGGGCTCTGATGAGGAGCCACCATGTTGAATTGTGCCTTTCATATTGTCATGGAATGAGGTGATGATACTTAGTAGCTTTGGTGGACATCCGATCTTTTCTAGTAGTCTGAAGAGACCACGTCTGCTGACGAGGTCAAAGGCTTTGGTGAGATCAATGAAAGCAATGTAGAGGGGCATCTGTTGTTCACAGGCATTTCTCCTGTATCTGACGAAGGGAGAATAGCATGTCAATAGTCGAGTCGCTCTGAACAGGCTCCAGAAGCTGGCCGAGCGCGTCTACCCTGAGGCACAGTGTGGCTTTCGTGCAGAGAGATCGACTATTGAGAGGGGGTCTACAGCATAAATTATACACTGATATCCAATCGCAAAAAGAGAAAAATTGTCCACGGAGGTCTACAAATAGATACCTAAAATGACTGACTCACCAACACAGGCATGGGAAGTTACTGAACCATGCTGGCATGGCTGGTGCCAAATTTACTCACAACTATCTTTCATTTAGCACTGGATGCCAATCCAGTTGTCACGATAACCTGTAGAAACCTAGGTCACTCCTATCTCAGAAAAGTAACTCATTGCACTTGTTGTTTAAACAATGTGTGGAAACTAAGATTTACAGATAAATACCTTCATTTTTAACTTCTGCTAATTGCAGTTTCTTTTCCCATTGTAACCTCTTCTGGATGAATTTTGCTTACTGTAAAAATAATCCTTTAAAGGCTCTCTTTATTTGGAACGTGGGTGACGTTGACAAGGCTTCAAGCTTTGCTCATCCCTGGTTACCCTTAAATAGCAGTGGTGATGGGCTTCTTCTTGATTCATAATAATTGTCTTTGCAATGGGTGGCTGGCGAGGCCACTTCACAGGGCATAAATAAGTCAACCACGCAGCTGGGAATCGAGTAACCCATCAACCAAAATAGGTAGGGGTGGCAGGTTCCCTTTCTTGTGAGGCATTAATGAACCAGCTGAGTTTATTTGACAAACTCAAAGCTTTCGTTAGTGCCAGCCTATAAATTACTAAATTTACAACGTGCCACAGTCGATTTAAACTCACTATCTCTGGGTTGCTGTCCCAGTACGAAATAGCAAGGCACTACCATGTTCTTATTTTGCCCATTCCCCTCCAATAAAAGACACTGCTGCCTTATTTTTCTCAGAATTGAAGTTATTTTTAAAAACAAAGACATTTCTTATTTCAGTTGTATGTCTGGCAGAGTTGGGGGACAGGGAGAGGCAATATTTTAATATACTGGATTTCCCATGGCATTCCTCAGTGAGGAGGAGGATACATACACTCTTTTAAAAACAACTGAGGTGTTATCAAAGTGTGACAAGATGCATGTGTGACAGTTACAGGAAATGTCTACTATATACTTCTAATACAATACTGATATAATGTTTCACTTAACCTCATGTATATTTACAGCAGAGAAACATGATATTTGGCCTAACAGATCCATGCCAGTTTTATGTGCAATACAAGCCTCCTCACACTCTATTTAATTCATCTAACCCTATCACCATATTCTTTTATTCTTTTCTCCCTCATGTACTTATCTAGTTTCCCCTTAAATAAATCTGTGTTATTCGTCACATTACTCCCTGTGGGAGGAAGTTCTGCATTCTCACCGCTGTCTAAATAAAGAAGACTCTCCTGAATTCCCTATTGGATTTATTGGTGACTATCTTACATTTATGGGCCCTAGTTCTGACCTCCCCCACAAGTGGAAACAACTTCTTGATGTCTACGTTATTGAATCCCTTCATAATTTTAAAGATCTCTATCAGATCACCTCTGTATTCTCTTTTCTAGAGAAAAGAGCCCCAGCCTGTTCAATCTTTCCTGATGTCGTACCCTCTTAATTCTGGTAGCATCTTTATAAATCTTAATTGGCATTTCTCCAGTGCCTCTAAATGTTTTTTTTATAATGACACAGAATTTCATAATATGGAGACCAAAATCGTTCAAATGAGTCACACTTTTCTAATTGGCATCCTACTCCCAACCTCCACAATAACCTTATGCTGCGCGATCTTCAAGACAACACAAATTGTCTCTACCCCACTTCAGACTATATCTTTGGCTTGAAATTTATTGCTGGTCCTCAGGTATCTTTTCCTTGGCCTCCTTGTCTCAAGAGACCATGGATAAGCGCCTAGAGGTGGTCAGTGGTTTGTGGAGCAACGCCTAGAGTGGCTATAAAGGCCAATTCTAGAGTGACAGACTCTTCCACAGGTGCTGCAGATAAAATTGGTTGTTGGGGCTGTTACACAGTTGGCTTTCTCCTTGCACTTCTGTCTTTTTTCCTGCCAACTGCCAAGTCTCTTCAACTCGCCACTCTTTAGCCCTGCCTTTATGGCGATCACGAGCAACTGACGCCCACAACTTGTGGTCAATGTCACAGGACTTCATGCCGTGTCTGCAGGCGTCTTTAAAGCGGAGACATGGAAGGCCGGTGGGTCTGATACCAGTGACAAGCTCGCTATACAATGTGTTATTGGGGATCCTGCCATCTTCCATGTGGCTCACATGGCCAAGCTATCTCAAGCGTCGCTGGCTCAGCAGGGTGTATATGCTGGGGATGTTGGCCGCCTCGAGGTCTTCTACGTTGGAGATACAGTCCTGCCACCTGATGCCAAGGATTCTCCAGAGGCAACCAAGATGGAATGAGTTGAGACGTCGCTCTTGGCTGACATACATTGTGCAGGCTTCACTGCCATAGAGCAAGGTACTGAGGACACAGGCTTGAAACACTCGGACTTTTGTGTTCTGTGTCAGTGCGCCATTTTCCCACACCCTCTTGGCCAGTCTGGACATAGCAGTGGAAGCCTTTCCATCGTGAGACAGGTTACTGGTGATAGTTGAGCCTAGGTAGGTGAAATCTTGAACCACTTCCAGAGCGTGGTCGCCAATATTGATGGATGGAGCATTTCTGACGTCCTGTCCCACGAGGTTCATTTTCTTGAGGCTGATGGTTAGGTCAAATTCATTGCAGGCAGCCGCAATCCTCTATGAGTCTCTGCAGACACTCTTCTGTGTGGGATGTTAATACAGCATCGTCAGCAAAGAGGAGTTCCCTGATGAGGACCTTCTGTACTTTGGTCTTCGCTCAAAGACGGGCAAGGTTGAACGTGTGTGGAGGAAAATTCCTTCTTCTGAAGACTTGAACGCATGCAAGAGCAGCAGTGAGAAGAAGATCCCAAACAGTGCAGGTGCAAGAACACAGCCATGTTTCACACCACTCAGGATAGGAAAGGGGTCTGATGAGGCACTGCTATGCTGAATTGTGCCTTTCATATTGTCATGGAATGAAGTGATAATACTTAGCAGCTTTGGTGGACATCCAATCTTTGCTAGTAGTCTGAAGAGACCATGTCTGCTGACGAGGTCAAAGGCTTTGGTGAGATCTATGAAAGCAACGTAGAGGGGCATCTGTTGTTCGTGGCATTTCTCCTGTAGCTGGTGAAGGGAGAACGGCACGTCAATGGTGGATCTCTCTGCTCGAAAGCTGCACTGTGCCTCAGGGTAGACATGCTCAGCCAGCTTCTGGAGTCTGTTTAAAACGACTCGAGCGAAGACATTCCCCACAATGCTGAGCAGGGAGATTCCACGGTAGTTGTTGCAGTCGCCGCGGTCACCCTTGTTCTTATAGAGGGTGATGATATTGGCATTGTGCATGTCCTGTGGTACTGCTCCCTCATCCCAGCACAGGCAAAGCAGTTCATGGAGTGCTGAGAGTACAGCAGGCTTGGCACTCTTGATTATTTCAGGGGTAATGCCATCCTTTCCAGGGGCTTTTCCACTGGCTATAAAATCAATGGCATCACTGAGTTCCGATTTTGTTGGCTGTTTGTCCAGCTCATCCATGACTGGCAGAGACTTTGCTGCATTGAGGGTGGCATCAGTGACAATATTTTCCCTGGAGTACAGTTCTAGGTAGTGCTCCACCCAGCGGTCCATTTGCTTGCGTTGGTCAGTGATCATTTCCCCTGATTTAGACTTTGGGGGGGGGGGGGGGGGGGGGGGGGGCGCGATCTTCTTGATGGTTGGCCCAAAAGTTCTCTTGATGCCATCATACATTCCTCTGATGTTTCCGGCGTCGGAGGCCAGCTGAATACGACTGCATAGGTGTTGCCAGGAGTCATTTGCACAGCGACTGGCTGTTCTTTGTGCAGCACTTCTGGCTACTTTCAGTGCTACGGATGTTAACTCGCTGGGGGCTTTCTTGTAGTTCAACAGTGCAATGCGCTTAGTGGCTATGACAGGTTCCAGCTCTTCAAAGTGAGATTGAAACCAGTCTGCATTCTGCTTCTCATGTTTGCCAAAGGTGGTCATTGCTGAGTCATAGATGGTGTCTCTGATGTGGGCCCACTGTGGTCCTCAGGATCACCCTGGATTCTCATACTGGCGAAGACCCACAAGTGCTTTGGTCCCATTCTGTGTATCAACAACGTACCCCTCTCTTCTCTGAAGTTTCCCCATGGAGCCCAACAGTCTGCTAGCTTTTCTCTGCAACCCTACTAGCTCCTGATCAGACCTTCACTATCCCACTGGTCTTCATTCTGATGCTGTGTTACCCATGAGATATATGTTTTCTACTCAGATGACCCCTGTTCTGAAGTCTGCAGGTTTTCAAAGTTCATCTCTATTGCTCATGGAGCTTCACTACTCAGGAAGCTTCTGGATTGGGCTTGCTCCTGATTTTCTTTGTTTCACTCAGTGACTTTAAACTATATGTAGCCCCTTGCCCACTGAATTCTATCCTACCTTCATGCAATCTCGCCTTTCCCATGAAGTCCCTACCCATATCAAAGGCCACCTCTTCAGTCACTGAGCTCTCAATGGGGCTCCCTCTCCCTCATATCCTACTTACACTCAAATACTTTCCCCTCCACCTCATTATCCTCATCATCCATCAGTTGAAAAATACTTGCCCTTATTTCCCTCACGAATACACCTTTAAACTGACAACTCCATCAGTTCTGCTGCAATGAATATGCTTTAGCAGCTCTCAGGTAGCACTGAAAGCTGTCTTACCTACTTTTCTTTTCTGCATGCCTCGCACAGATACACAGTTAACAGCCCAAACTACCGCATTTCTCAAGTTTTTTTTTAAATTAATAAAAAGCTGTAGGGCTGGAAAAGGTAAAAGAAAATTGTAACACTTTAGTGTAAATGTAGACAAGGTTGCATTATGCTGGTTTAAAAATAAATTAAGAGTTTAAAATAGAACAGCACTGCACAACTCTTGTGCATCCATTTCCTTTGCTTCAGCAAAATCAGAACGTTATTTACATTTGAGGTGGGGGTGAGCAATTTTAAAGGACTGCCTACTTTATGGTTGATTATATATATATATATATATATAAAATGAGCGAGAGAGAAATAACTTGCATTTCGAGAGCGCCTTTCACTACCTCAGAATTTCCCAAAGCCCTTGACAGCCAATTAAGTGTAATTCCCTTCCCTTCCACAACACCTCTGTCACCATCTCTGGGGATAGGCTGTCTACTAATATTCATTCTAAGCCTACCAACTCCCTTAACTAACTTCCTCACACCCTGCCATCTGTAAGGACTCCATTCCATTCTCCCAGTTTCTCCATCTCCGACACATCGGCTCTGATGATGCTACCTTCCACAACAGCGCTTCTGATATATCTTTCTTTTTCCCTACCCGGAGATTCCACCCGCCACCCCCCACCCCCCCCCCCCCCCCCCCCCCCACTGTGGTTGACAGGGCCCTCAACCGTGTCAGGCCCATTTCCCGCACCTCTGCTCTCACCCCTTCCCCTCCCTCCCAGAACAGCGACAGGGTTCCCCTTGTCCTCACTTTCCACCCCACCAGTCTCCACATCCAAAGGATTACCCTCCACCATTTCTGGTGTGATGCCACTACCAAATGCATCTCCCCCCTCCCCTACCCTGTCAGCATCCCAAAGGGATCGATCCCTCCGCAACACCCTGGTCCACTCCTCCATTACCCCCGACACCTCGTCCCCTTCCCACAGCACCTTCCCTTGCAATCGCAGGAGGTGTAATACCTGCCCTTTTACCTCCTCTCTCCTCACTATCCAAGGCCCCAAACACTCCTTTCAGGTGAAGCAGCGATTTACTTGTACTTCTTTCAATATAGTATACTGTATTTGCTGCTCACAATGCGGTCATCGGGGAGACCAAACAGAGATTGGGTGACCGCTGTGCAGAACACCTCCATTCAGTCCAAAAACATGACCCCAAGCTTCCAGACACTTGCCATTTCAACACACTCCCCCAGACTCGTGCCCAAATATCTGTCCTGGGATTGCTGCAATGGTCCAGTGAACATCAATGCCAGCTTGAGGAACAGCACCTCATTTACCGGTTAGGCACACGGCAGGCTCGCGGACTGAACATTGAGTTCAATTATTTCAGAGCATGACTGGCCCTCCTTTTTTTAGTTTTACTTTGTATTTTTTATTTGTATTTCATTTTATTTTAGTTTGTATCAACATTACACTTTATTTTTACCATGTGACGGCCCACTGTGTTTTAAAAATTTTTTTCATGGTTTTGCTTGTGGCTCGGGCTTTCATTATTCTGCCATTTAACACCCTCTCTGCACTAACGCTTTATATTTCACCACACCATTAACACACTCTTTGTCTTTGCCCCATGACCTCCTTGTCAGTTATTCTCGATGACCCTCTGCCCTATCAACACCTTCCCATTTGTTCTCTTTTGCCCAAGACCCACTTGATTTGCTTAAATCCTATTACATTTCTAACCTTTGCCAGTTATGATGCAAGGTCACTGACCTGAAACGTTAACTTTGCTTCTCTCTCCACAGATGCTGCCAGACCTGCTGAGTATTTCCAGCACTTTTTTGGTTTTATTCTTTGGCCCCCTTATCTCGAGAGACAATGGGTAAGTGCCTGGAGGTGGTCAGTGGTGTGTGGAGCAACGCCTGGAGTGGCTAACAAGGCCAATTCTAGAGTGACAGGCTCTTCCACAGGTGCTGCAGAAAAATTTGATTGTCGGGGCTGCTACACAGTTGGCTCTCCCCTTGTGCTTCTGTCTTTTTTCCTGCCAACTGCTAAGTCTCTTCGACTCGCCACACTTTAGCCCCACCTTTATGGCTGCCCGCCAGCTCTGGCGAACGCTGGCAACTGACTCCCACGACTTGTGATCAATGTCACAGGACTTCATGTCGCGTTTGCAGAAGTCTTTAAAGCGGAGACAAGGAAGGATGGTGGGTCTGATACCAATGGCGAGCTCGCTGTACAATGTGTCTTTGGGGATCCTGCCATCTTCCATGCGGCTCACAAAGCCAAGCCATCTCAAGCGTCGCTGACTCAGTAGTGTGCATAAGCTGGGGATGTTGGCCGCCTCGAGGACTTCTGTGTTGGAGATACGGTCCTGCCACCTGATGTCAAGTATTCTCCGGAGGCAGCGAAGATGGAATGAATTGAGACGTCGCTCTTGGCTGACATACGTTGTCCAGGCCTCGCTGCCATAGAGCAAGGTACTGAGGACACAGGCTTGATACACTCGGACTTTTGTGTTCCGTGTCAGTGCGCCATTTTCCCACACTCTCTTGGCCAGTCTGGACATAGCAGTGGAAGCCTTTCCCATGCGCTTGTTGATTTCTGCATCTAGAGACAGGTTACTGGTGATAGTTGAGCCTAGGTAGGTGAACTCTTGAACCACTTCCAGAGCGTAGTCGCCAATATTGATGGATGGAGCATTTCTGACGTCCTGCCCCATGATGTTCATTTTCTTGAGGCTGATGGTTAGGCCAAATTTATTGCAGGCAGCCGCAAACCTGTCGATGAGACTCTGCAGGCACTCTTCAGTGTGAGATGTTAAAGCAGCATCGTCAGCAAAGAGGAGTTCCCTGATGAGGACTTTCCGTACTTTGGACTTCGCTCTTAGACGGGCAAGGTTGAACAACCTGCCCCCTGATCTTGTGTGGAGGAAAATTCCTTCTTCAGAAGACTTGAACGCATGTGAGAGCAGCAGGGAGAAGAAAAGTGTGGGTGCGAGAACACAGTCCTGTTTCACGCCACTCAGGATAGGAAAGGGGTCTGATGAGGTGCCACCATGTTGAATTGTGCCTTTCATATTGTCATGGAATGATGTGATTATACTTAGTAGCTTTGGTGAACATCCAATCTTTTCTAGTAGTCTGAAGAGACCACGTCTGCTGACGAGGTCAAAGGCTGTTGTTCGCGGCATTTCTCCTGTATCTGACGAAGGGAGAACAGCATGTCAACGGTCGATCTCTCTGCACGAAAGCCACACTGTACCTCAGGGTAGATGCGCTCGGCCAGCTTCTGGAGCCTGTTTAGAGCGACTCGAGCAAAGACTTTCCCCATTATGCTGAGCAGGGAGATTCCACGGTAGTTGTTGCAGTCACCGCGGTCACCTTTGTTTTTATAGAGGGTGATGATATTGGCATTGCGCATGTCTTGAGGTACTGCTCCCTCTTCCCAGCACAGGCATAGCAGTTCATGTAGTGCTGAGAGTATAGCAGGCTTGGCACTCTTGATTATTTCAGGGGTAATGCTGTCCTTCCCAGGGGCTTTTCCGCTGGCTGGAGAATCAATGGCATCACTGAGTTCCGATTTTGTTGGCTGTATGTCCAGCTCATCCATGACTGGTAGAGGCTAGGCTGCATTGAGGGCAGTCTCAGTAACAACATTCTCCCTGGAGTACGGAAATGTGGCAGTCAATCTGCGCACAGATAGATCCCGTAAACTGCAATAAGATAATGACCAGATAATCTGTTTTTAGTGATGATTGAGGGAAAATATTGACCAGAACACTAATGATAACTTCCCCGCTGTTCTTTAAAAAAGTGCCACGGAATCACTTAACATCCACCTGGGAGGTTAGATAGATCGATTCAAAGCAAATTGAGCCGATTAATTCTCATCAGCGCCTTAATCAGTACTGCCGCTATAGCTATCTTGCCCTGTACCCTAATTGTTTCACCCAATAAATGTCCAACTCTTTCTCATTGAGTGAATGAGCTCAAACTCCACCTTGGTGGGAAGGAAGGAAAAAACAAAGTTGCTAGAAAACAGAACAAGTAAGATTGCTGCAATACATTAGGCGGCAAGAAAGAAATGAACTACAGAAAATAAAACCAGAAGTTGCTGGAAAGAGTCAGCATGTCCACCTCTGTAAAGGGAAAAGACAGGTAATGTTTTAGGTGTAGACACTTCAACAGAACCCTATGTCAATCTTTCGCGATTTATGATGACCCACTGTATATTTCAATCATTTTGCTTCAGGTTTGGAGCAGTTTTTCTCTGGATTTGTACAGTTTTTCTCTTCATTTGTAATGTTCAGAGATATTGGGGTCATGCCACCCAGCATCTTGATTTCCAGAAGACACAGTTTCCAATCATACGCCCTTGTATACTGATAAACTTCATTGTCAATAGTAGAATGAAACCTCCTTAGCAGCCTCAGATGAGACAATGAAACTCTCCCAAATGTAGAGACCAGATTCCTTAAAGGTGGCTTCCTCAAACCTATCACGGGGATATATAACTGGGCCATATAACGGGTCTCCTCAGACCCAAGTCACAAGGATATGAAGTCAGCTGCACAAGGCTGGGAGGACCATTTGGAAAAAAATAACATGTGAACATGCTGCAGGTCATGACTTCAATGACCACTTAAACTAAAGAACGTGCTAGGAAGTCATGTAGCAAAGCAATAACATATTAAAGAAATAAAAGAGGACAAGCAAACACACATACATCTGCTTTGCTTTGAAGTCAAAGGGTATTTCTGGAAGCACTTTAGCCCGAAACACCCATTATCTAGTGCCCTGGCAAGCAATATTGTTTACCCAAGTAACTATAGTCACAGGTTTTCAGACCTACATTGGTCCTCTTCTTCAGATGTTTAAAGAATGAGATGTGCCTTGTGCCAATAGAAGAGAAACAGGAAATTACCTTCTGTACTGCAGCTAGGCACTGTACAATTTTATGAATTGTACATTATGTTCCACAGGTCTTTGTGTATCACCGCATCAAATCAAGGCATAGCCCTTTCTTTGTTCAGTTAGGCTGTGAAAGTGCTCGATTTGTCAGCAACATGCCCAGCCAAGTGGTGCCTTACTTCGCTCACAGCGTGACCCTGACATAACATGGTCGGTCATTGGTTAACAGGTAACTTTTCAATGGCAATGGTGTAGGGGTAGGGGTGAAAGAGAGCAGAATAGAACTTCTTTTTTGTGATCTTAATACACGGTAAACAGTTAGAACACAAATGTTACACATGCACAGCTGGAACATGATCATCCACAGAATTAATTTACTGAAAGAGATGGGGGAGGGGGCGGTAGGATAGGGAGGGAGAGATTTGAACTGAAAGACTTTTCATATTTTTCATAATCTACTAAAAGACAATGACAAGCTTGGACTTGTGCAAAATATCGTGCCTTAGTGCTTCACATATATTTTTAGTGACCAATGCAGCAGCCATTTTGTGCATAGCAAGATCCCACAAACAGCAATGACGTACATGCTGCATTTTTTTGGAAGTCCTGGTTAAGGGAGAAATGTGGGCTAGCAGGCTGTGTGATGAAGGGTTTCAGGCATTTACAAATAGTATCAGGGGCATTTCAATGTGCACTTAAACCACTTGTACAGGCTTTTGGATGGCAGGGTGGCACAATGGGGTAATGTAGACTGTTCACCTCTGGGACCTACGACCAAACTCAGTAATGGACTGAATGTTTCCTTCCTTTGATTTATTACAATGGTGAAATGAGGAAATATTACATTTATGCAGTTTTACCCCATAGCTGACACAAAGCTACAGACAGATAAGAGATGCCTCTTGGCCCTTCCAGCTCATTCTTTCATGGATACCTACAATCCACTCATCACAGCATTTAGCTACCTCTTCAGTGAGCCTTACTACCCTACCTGAAGACCATTCAGATACAGATCACTCTTTGTATGAAGAAATGCTTCTTAACATTTTACTAGTCTGCTCCAACCTCTGCGGTTATGGTTTAACTTCAGTGCTCAGCCTAGACCTTTTCTGTTTCATTTGGTATCATTAGCTCTGTAAGATCCCCTCTCATTCACCTTTTCTAGATGAGACCAAGTCTTTCTACCATTTCCTATTAACTCGAGCTCTGATATCAGGATTAGCCATTTGTTACTTCCAGGGTTTGGATATTTCCTGGTGTCTCAGTGACCAGAACTAAATGCTGCATTTAAGGTATGCCTGACGGAACATTCTAGTTTTAGCACAGCTGCCTCATACTTGAACTCTACGGAGTTGACTGCAGCTCTGCAATGGCTCAATGTATCGTCACTATTTGGTGCACTATCACTCCCAGACCGCTAAAATAAAAGCAAAATACTGCAAATCTGAAATAAAAATAAGAAATGCTAGAAATACTCAGCAGGTCTGGCAGCATCTGTGGAGAGAGAAGCAGAGTTAACGTTTCAGGTTCTGAAGAAGGGTCACTGACCTGAAACATTAACTCTGCTTCTCTCTCCACAGATGCTGCCAGACCTGCTGAGTATTTCTAGCATTTCTTGTTTTTACTCCCAGACCTCTTCTGGCCTCTCCCTTCACCAATTTCACACCATTCAATACATCCCCCATTTTTTTAACTCCCAGACCTATCGGCATTGAATTTCTTTACTCGCCCACTTGCAATATTATCTATCTCTTTCAATAGCATCTTGGGGGTTTCACCAGATGCTACTCCCCTCTTTCCTGAGTCTGGTATCATCTGTAAGGTAATACATTTTAGAAAAAGTGTCTAAATGGGTAGAGGAACAGAGGGATCTGGAGGATATAGATGTACAGATCACGAAAAGGAGCTCCACAGGTTAATAACGCCACAAAAAAGGCAAACAAAGCACAGGGATTCAGTTCTAGAGGGATAGAATTGAAAAGCTGAGAAGTTATGTTAAACTTGTATAGAACCTTGGTTAGATCACAAGGAGTACTGTGAACAGTTCTGGTCTCCATATCATTGAAAGGATATACAGGCCCTGGAGAAGGTGCAAATAGATTTACTAGAATGATGCTAGAACTGAGAAATTATACCTATTTGGACAGATTGAAAATGTTGGAGCTCTTGGGATGGCTGAGGTCCCACCACCAGGGCCAAACGCAGGAGCTAACTCCACTTAGGCCAGCAGCGGGACCCAGAGAGGCATCTTCCCAGTAGTGTCCAATTAAGTGACTGCCACTGGGGCTGTCGTCCCTATTAAGGATGGTTGCCCAAACCCAACAGCCGCTGGCCCAATCAGAGATGCTTAGCGGTGGCCACTGCTGGGGCTGCACCTGCAGGATGAGAGCGCATCGATGGGCGAGCGCCCTCAAAGACAGGTAAGTGGGGTATGGGATCGCCGGAGGCATGCAGGCCCCAGTGATCTGGTGGGGGCAGAGTGGGGGGTGATCGCTGAAGGGCGGGTGGCGCCTCTGCCTCGGGGGCGGCCATTGCTGCCTTGTGCCATGTAGTGCCCACAAATGAGGCACCCAACCTGCCCACCCGCACCACCCCCAACCCCACCTTTCCGAAGGCTACTGGGAGGCCTCCAGGTTGTATTGATCAGTCTTCCCACAGGGCAACAGGCACCCCCAAGCCCCCCGCTGCTGGCAAAATGCCCAAAGTGGTGGGAATAGGTCCTTAATTGTCTCAATTGGGTTCTGGTGGGAGGCACTCTGCCAGCTCTGGCAAAATGGCATGACGGAGGGAAGACACTGGGCATATCCCCAACGCCTTCCCACACCATTTTGCCAGCTTTCTCACCTCTCAGCCCATCGCCACGCAGCTGGTAAAATTCCAGCAGTATTTCCACTTGCGAGTGAGACCAGAGCTAGGGCCCATAAACATAAAACAAAAAATATGGAATGTTGGGACATATTCAGCTTTCCAGCATCCGCAGTACTTTAGTCTTCTATTGGCCTTAAATATAAGATAGTCAATAAATTCAGTAGAGAATTCAGGAGAAACTTCTTTGCCCAGAGAGTGGTAAGAATGTGGAACTCGCTACCACAGTAGTTGAGATGAACAGCATTCAAGGGGAAGCTAGATAAGCATGAGGGAGAAAGATGTAGAAGGATATGTCAATGGAGTTAGAATCAGAGGGACGGAAAGAGGCTCATGTGGAGCATAAACACTGGTTTGGACCTTTTGGGTCAAATGGCCCATTTCTGTGCTGTAAATACTTGGTCATTTGTAATCACCCCTGAATGGTCTATCTATAATTTTAAGGTCATGCAACATAGTTCTGAACTCCCCAACCACTGAATTATTCGGTGCAGAAGGGTCAATTCGACACACTGTGCCCATGTCAGCTCTTGGAAAGATTTATCCAATTAGTCATACTCCCCTGCTCTTTATCCATAGCCTAGCAAATTGGGTTTATTTCACGTGGAACATTATGGGAGGATTTCTGGAAGCCTAAGTGCACTATATTGTAACGTTTCCAACATCCATCTGGGATATCACTTTCTACAAAATATCTAGGAGCTTAGTTAGCCCTGATCTGCTCCTCCTACTTGTGTGCTCATTGCCAGATTCTTGGTTATTTTCATATAGGTAATCCTCAAGTTTGTTCCAATGATCCATTCTGTTATTTTGTCAGCACCTGCAGCGAATCAGGTTTGTTTTCTTGTCTTTCCAGAAGAAAGGAACTGCATCAACTTATTTCCAATGCAGTGAGACTTCAGTATTCACAATTCTGTAATGAGGACTGTTAGCCATGGCTCAGTTGGTAGCACTCATGCTTCTGAGTCAGAACAATGTGGGTTCCAGTCCCACACCAGAGACTTGAGCAAAGAAAATCTGGCTGATATTACAGTGCAGTACTGAGGGAGCGCTGCACTGCCAGAGATGCTGTCCTTCGGATAAGACGTTAAACCAAGCCCCACCTGATCTGTCAGGTGGGTGTAAATAAGCCCACGGCAGTACTTCTAAGAAGAGCAGGGAAGTTCTCCCCGATGTTCTCGCCAACATTTATTCCTCAATCAACAGCATGAAAAAACAAGACTCAGGTCATTATCACAATGCTGTTTGTGGGAGCTTGCTGTGCGCAAATTGGCTGCAGTGTTTCCTACATTACAACAATGACTATACTTTAAATGTATTTCATTGGCTGTAAATCCCTTTGGGATGTCCTGGGGTTGTGACAGGCACTGTATAATGCAAGTTCTTTCCTTTTTTCATTTGGTAAAATTTGTTCTTAGTTTCACTTACTCTACAGGTCACTAAGTCCATCTGTGTAGATATTAGTTTTATTACTGTGTCTGGAAAATCCAAGGAAATTATATCATTTATGCTATTTGTCGAACCCCCTTTGACAGATGGCATGCTTCCTGGTGAATACTTCCAGCAAGCACATTCACAACCTTAAGCCATCTCAGTACTTAGAAACATAGCAAAATAGGAGCAGGAGTAGGCCATTCGGCCCTTCAAGCCTGCTCTGCCATTCAATACGATCATGGCTGATCATCCAAACTCAGTAACCTGTTGCCGCTTTCTCCCCATATCCCTTGATCCCATTAGCCCTAAGAACTATGTCTAACTCTTTCGTGAATATATTTAATGATTTGGCCTCAACTGCTTTCCGTGGTAGAGAATTCCACAGGTTCACCACTCTCTGGGTGAAGAAATCTCTCCTCATCTCAGTCCTAAAGGGCTTACCCCTTATCCTTAGATTGTGACCCCTTGTCCTGGACTCCTCCGCCATCAGGAACATCCTTCCTGCATCTAGTCTGCCCAGTCCTGTTAGACATTTGTAGGTTTCTATGAGATCCCCTCTCATTCTTCCAAACTTCTTTGCTACTAATCCATTTGTAGTTCCACATACGTGCTAGACACTGATAATTGGCAGCAAAATTGAAAGAGCCTTCCACTTCCCGAAAACTTAAGCTCTGCAGTCTACTATCTGTGACATTTCAACAAATTACCGACTTTCTTGGCTTTATTTAACGTGGACATTACACTGTCCCCAAACAAATTGAGTTCACGACTGATCACAAGTAAGCTTCAGCATCTGGTCATGATGATATTGGTTTTGATGAAAACTTCCACTGTACTGACATCCTCTTCTACAAAACCAGGACTCTACGTGGTCACCATTTGGTTGCACAGTTGCCCAGCTTTCAACTTGGCTGTTGCACTGCAAGATGTGAAGGTTTTAAACTCACTGCCAGTTTCATTGTAACACTCCTACACATTGAGTGCATCACGATATGTGAAATGAGCACAGAATCCAAAGCTAGGAGAATGCGCAGTCCTCCCAAAAGAAACTAGTTTAGTTTAGAAATACAGCACTGAAACAGGCCCTTCGGCCCACCGAGTCTGTGCCGACCATTAACCACCCATTTATACTAATCCTACACTAATTCCATATTCCTACCACATCCCCACCTATCCCTATATTTCCCTACCATTTTTACCTATACTAGGGGCAATTTATAATGGACAATTAACCTATCAACCAACAGGTCTTTGGCATGTGGGAGGAAACCGGAGCACCCGGAGGAAACCCACGCAGACACAGGGAGAACTTGCAAACTCCACACAGGCAGTACCCAGAATTGAACCCGGGTCGCTGGAGCTGTGAGGTTGCGGTGCTAACCACTGCGTCACTATTACTTTTAAACTGTATATTATTATTATTACCTTTCCATTTTGTTAAGCTCCTGGCCGAGCGGACCTGTGAGGAGACAGGCGAGCAGGAGTTCCAGCAGCTTTAAAGAGGCTGCAAGAGGCCAGGGACAAAGCGAGACCGAGCGGACCTGCAAGGAGACAGGTACTGGCGAGCAGGAGTTCCAGCAGCTTAAAAGAGGCTGCGAGAGGCCTGGGACAGAGAAAGACCGAGCCGACCTGCGAGGAGACAGCAGCTTAAAAGAGGCATACTCTCACAGGTCACAGGGACAGTGAGAAATTTCTACGACTGACGGCACAATTCAGAAAGTGACACGTTGCAAGGGGAGGCAGCTGATTGGTAAGTAGGAACAGGTGAATATTTCTACCCTTTTTTACTACTTTCAATAGCCGAAGTAAAAGTAAAGGTAGAGAATTTAGATTGTAGTAGGCAGTGTTTGGAGTAGAATAAGGTCCCTAGCGTAATTAGTACTCTAACTTAAAGGGAGTAACTAAGGAGCTTAATCTAAGGCTACGTCTTGGCAGGAGAGCTCAGCCCCGTGGCATGCTCCTCCTGTGCTATGTGGGAAATCAGGGACACTGGAAGTGTTGATGGCGAACATGTGTGCAGGAAGTGTGTCCAGCTGCAGATACTAGCTGACCGCATTGCGCGACTGGAGCTACGGATGGACTCACTGTGGAGCATCCGCGATGCTGAGGACGTCGGGGATAGCATGTTTAGAGAGGTGGTCACATAGCAGGTAATGGCTGCAGAGGCAGAAAAGGGATGGGTGACCACCAGGAGGAGTAGTAGACGCAGGCAGGTAGTGCAGTGGTCCTCTGTGGCCATCCCTCTCTCAAACAGATATACGGCTTTGGATACTGTTGGGGGGGGGGGGGGGGTGGCCTCCAAGGAGAAAGCAACAAAGCCAAGTGCGTGGCACCACGGATGGCTCTGCTGCACAGGAGGGGATGAAAAAGAGTGGGAGAGCCATACTGATAGGGGATACAATTGTAAGGGGAAGAGACAGGCGTTTCTGTGGCCGCAAACGAGACTCCAGGATGGTATGTTGCCTCCCTGGTGCGAGGGTCAAGGATGTCTCGGGGTGGCTGCAGGATATTCTGAAGGGCGAGGGTGAACAGTCAGAGGTCGTGGTACACATTGGTATCAACGACATAGGTAGAAAGAGGGATGAGGTCCTGTAACAAGAATTTAGGGAGCGAGGTAGATTAAAAAGCAGGACCTTAAAGGTTGTAATCTTTGGGTTACTCCCAGTGCCACGTGCTAGTGAGTATAGGAGGATAGAGCAGATGAATGCGTGGCTGAGGAGGTGGTGCAGGAGGGAAGGCTTTAGTTTCCTGGATCACTGGGTCTGTTTCTGGCAAAGGTGGGACCTGTACAAGTTGGACGGGTTGCACCTAAACTGGACCGACATCCTGGCTGGGAGGTTTGCTAGTGCTGTTGGGGAGGGTTTAAACTAATTTGGCAGGGGGATGGGATACAGAGTGGTGTTACAGGAGATGGTGATGCACAGTCAAATATACAAGAGAAGCTGAGTCAGTCTGGAAGGCAGAGCAAATATAGAACTGTTAAGGCACAAGTGAAAAATGCAAGGCTGGATTGCATCTATTTTAATGCAAGGAGTCTTACCAGTGAGGCAGATTAACTGAGGGCATTGATTAGCACATGGCATTATGATATTACTGCTGTCACAGAGACATGGTTGAGGGAGGGGCAGGACTGGCAGCTCAATATTCCAGGGTGCAGAATCTTCAGGCATGACAGGGGAGGGGGTAAAAGAGGAGGTGGCATTGCACTGTTGATCAAGGAGTCAATTACCTCAGTAAGGAGGGATGATATCTTAGAAGGTTTTTCGAATGAGACCATATGGGTAGAACTTAAAAACAAAGGGGGCAATCACTTGGCTGTACTACAGGGGCCTGTACGACAGGCCCCCAAACAGTCAGGGAGAGTTAGAGAAGCAGATATGTAGGCAAATCTTATAAATGTGTAAAAATAATAGGGTAATAATAGTAGGGGATTTCAACTTCCCCAATATCAACTGGGATAGTCCTTACAGCAAAAGGCTTAAAGGGGGCGGAATTCTTAAAATGCATACAGGAGAGTTTTTTGAGCCAGCACGTAGATAGTCCTACAAGAGAAGGGACAGTACTGGACCTAATCCTAGGGAATGATCCCGGACAAGTGGTAGAGTGTCAGTGGGGGAATATATTGGGGATAGTGACCATAACTCTAAGATTTAAGGCAGTTATGGAAAAGGACAAAGATGGACCAAAAATAAAGGTACTGAATTGGGGGAAGGCTGATTTTAAGATGATAAAACAGGATCTGGCCAAAGTGGACTGGGAGCAGTTACGTGTAGGAAAGTCTGCATCAGATCAGTGGGAGTCATTCAAAGAGGGTTCAGAGCCAGCCATTAAGGTGAAGGGTAGGGCCAACAAGTCCAGGGATCCCTGGATGTCAAGGGATATAGAGGATTGGACAAAGGAAAAAAAGGCGGCTTATGGCAGATTCAGAGTGCTGAAAACAGTGGAGGAGTATAGAACATAGAACAGTACAGCACAGTACAGGCCCTTCGGCCCACGATGTTGTGCCGACCCTTTAACCTACTCTAAGATCAAACTACCTACATACCCTTCATTCTACTATCATCCATGTACCTATCCAAGAGTCGCTTAAATGTCCCTAATATATTTGCTTCCACCACCGCTGGCAGTGCATTCCACGCACCCACCACTCTCTGTGTAAAGAACCTACCTCTGACATCTCCCCTAAACCTTCCTCCAATCACCTTAAAATTATACCCCCTGGTGATAGCCCTTTCCGCCCTGGCAAAAAAGTCTCTGGCTATCCACTCTATCTATGCCTCTCATTATCTTGCACACCTCTATCAAGTCAACTCTCATCCTTCTTCGCTCCAATGAGAAAAGCCCTAGCTCCCTCAACCTTTCTCCTTAAGACATGCCCTCCAGTCCAGGCAGCATCCTGGTAAATCTCCTCTGCACCCTCTCTAAAGCTTCCACATCCTTCCTATAATGAGGCGACCAGAACTGAACACAATATTCCAAGTGTGGTCTAACCAGGGCTTTATAGAGCTGCAGCATAACCTCGCGGCTCTTAAACTCAATCCCCCTGTTAATGAAAGCCAACACACCATACGCCTTCTTAACAACCCTATCAACTTCGGTGGCAACTTTGAGGGATCTATGGACGTGGACCCCAAGATCCCTCTGTTCCTCCACATTGCCAAGAATCCTGTCTTTAAGCCTGTATTCTGCATTCAAATTCGACCTTCCAAAATGAATCACTTCACACTTTTCCAGGTTGAACTCCATCTGCCACTTCTCGGCCCAGCTCTGCATCCTGTCAATGTCCTGTTGCAACCTACAACAGCCTTCCACACTATCCACAACTTCAGCAACCTTTGTGTCATCGGCAAACTTACTAACCCAGCCTTCCACCTCCTCATCCAAGTCATTTATAAAAATCACAAAGAGCAGAGGTCCCAGAACAGATCCCTGCGGAACACCACTGGTCACCTAGCTCCAGCTGAATACTATCCATCTACTACCACCCTCTGTCTTCTATGGGCCAGCCAATTCTGTATCCAGACAGCCAAATTTCCCTGTATCCCATGCCTCCTTACTTTCTGAATGAGCCTACCATGGGGAACCTTATCAAACGCCTTGCTAAAATCCATATACACCACATCCACTGCTCTTCCTTCATCAATGTGTTTTGTCATATCCTCAAAGAATTCAATAAGGCTTGTGAGGCATGACCTGCCCCTCACAAAGCCATGCTGACTATCTCTAATCAAGCTATGCTTTTCCAAATAATCTTAAATCCTGTCTCTCAGAGTCCTCTCCAATAGTTTGCCCACCACCAACGTAGGACTGACTGGTCTGTAATTCCCAGGGTTATCCTATTCCCTTTCTTGAACCAGGGAATAACATTTGCCACCCTCCAATCATCTGGTACTACTCCAGTGGACAGTGAGGACGCAAAGATCATCGCCAAAGGCGCGGCAATCTCTTCCCTCGCTTCCCGTAATAACCTTGGGTATATCCCGTCTGGCCCCGGGGACTTATCTATCCTCATGTCTTTCATGAAAGTGTGGGAGGGGTACTTAAAAAAGTAATTAGCAGAGCGAAGAGTGGACGTGAAAAAACACTGGCAGGCAAGATAAAGGAAAATCCTAAGGCGTTTATAAGTATAAAACTAATCTTATAAGTATAAACCTATAAGTATAATCCTAAGGACCAAAGTGGCAACGTGTGTGTGGAGCCGGAGGACACAGGTGAGGTTTTAAATGATTACTTTTCATCTGTGTTCACTATGGAGAAGGACGATGTAGAGATCAGGGAGGGGGATTGTGATATACTTGAACATATTAGCATTGAAAGGAAGTATTAGCTGTTTTAGCGGGCTTAAAAGTGGATAAATCCCCTGTCCCAGATGAGATGTATCCCAGGCTGTTGTGTGAGGCAAGGGAGGAGATAGCAGGGGGTCTGACACAAACTTTCAAATCCTCTCTGGCCACAGGAGAGGTGCCAGAGGATTGGAGGACAGCGAATGTGGTACCATTATTTAAGAAGGGGAGCAGGGATAAGCCAGGTAATTACAGGCCGGTGAGTCTAACATCAATGGCAGGGAAACTATTGGAAAAAATTCTGAGAGACAAGATTAATCTCCACTTGGAGAGGCAGGGATTAATCAGGGATAGTCAGCATGGCTTTGTCAGGGGGAGATCGTTTCTGACTAACTTGATTGAATTTTTTGAGGCGAAGAAATGTGTAGATGAGGGTAAAGCATTTGATGTAGTCTATATGGACTTCAGTAAGGCTTTTGATAAGGTCCCGCATGGGAGATTGGTTAAGAAGGTAAAAGCCAATGGGATCTAAGGCAATTTGGCAAATTGGATCCAAAATTGGCTTAATGGCAGGTTGCAGAGGGTAATGGTCGAGAGTTGTTTTGTGAGTGTCAGCCTGTGACCAGTGGTGTACCACAGGGATCAGTGCTGGGATCCTTGCTGTTTGTAGTGTACATTAATGATTTAGACATGAATATGGGAGGTATGATCAGTAAGTTCGCAGATGACATGAAAATTGGTGGTGTCACAAATAGTGAGGAGGAAAGCCTTAGATTACAGGAGATATAGATGGGCTGGTAAAATGGGCGGAGCTGTGGCAAATGAAATTTAATCCTGAGAAGTGTGAGGTGATGCATTTTGGGAGGACCAACAAGGCAAGGGAATATACAGTGGATGGTAGGACTCGAGGAAGTACAGAGGATCAGAGGGACTTTGGTGTGCTTGTCCATAGATCACTGCAGGCAGCAGCACAGGTAGATAAAGTGATTAGGAAAGCATATGGGATACTTGCCTTTATTAGCCGAGGCATAGAATGTAAGAGCAGGGAGGTTATGATGGAGCTGTATAAAATGCTAGTTAGGCCACAGATGGAGTACTGTGTACAATTCAGGGCACCACACTATAGGAAGGATGTGATTGCACTGGAGAGGGTGCAGAGGAGATTCGCCAGAATACTGCCTGGGCTGGAGCATTTCAGCTATGAAGAGAGACTGAAAAGGCTAGGGCTGTTTTTCTTAGAGCAGAGAAGGCTGAGGGGAGATATGATTATGAGGGGCATAGATAGGGTAGATAGGAAGAAATGTTTTCCCTTAGCGGAGATGTCAATAACCAGGGACATAGATTTAAGGTAAGGGGCAGGAGGTTAAGAGGGGATTTGAGGAAAATTTTTTTCACCCAGAGGGTGGTTGGAAACTGGAACGCACTTCCTGAGGAGGTGGTAGAGGCAGGAACCCTCACAACATTTAAGAAGTATTTAGATAAGCACTTGAAACGCCATAGCATACAAGGCTACGGGCCAGGTGCTGGAAAATTGGATTAGAATAGTTAGTTGCTTGATGGCCGGCACAGACACAATGGGCCGAAGGGCCTGTTGCTGTGCTGTATAACTCTATGACATTACAACCATTTCACAGCCAGGACAGCATGACTGGCAAATAAATGTGGTCACATTTCTTTCAATGTCGTGTCTTGAGACAGAGTACATGCTTGAAGTTTGGGGGAGATCATTTTCTACTTTCCCTTCCCTCTCTGTTGGGAAGCAGCCAGGTGGGAGTTCAGTACTGAGCACAGTCCAGTACACAAGTGTTGACTAGCTATCAGCCTCTTGAATTAACCTTTTCATAGCCCTTGAACCATGTCATCTCCTCTGGAATGATTTTCATCATCTGCCAAAAATGGCTTCTCGTTAGAACAATGTATCATCTCTCTCCACAGCTTATTTTTCACTTTCTTTGCAGGGGTTGGTTGGGGGGGATGCAGGGAAGGGGCAGGGGAAGAGATGGCAACTGGACCAATAACATCACTGGCATGGGTCTGAAAGCAAGCAGTGAAACATCTCAATTGGAAAATAGCACACAGCTTTGGGATACACACAAGTTGGTAAAAATAAAGCTACCTTGAGACAGAAATTTGGGCAGGAAGGGAGTGAATTAATTAAAGAGTAGCAGTCCCACAGGGTATAATGTGCAGTAGCCAACAGAAGCTATAGGGGAACCAGATGCTTGTCCATTAGCTACAAAGGGAAACAGCATAGTTGCTAACAAAGTGAGGCAAAACTCAACATCCAATTCAAAGTCACACAAAAAAGGGATTACCTGCTCGGTGAGCCATCTTCACACAGATTTCGATCTTTTTATGCTCCTCGAAGCAAAGCCCCGTGATTCGCCGTGGTAACATCCCTCCATCCGAGCGGATGAACTGACTGAGCAGCATCACGTCCTAGTAGAAAGCAACAAGAGAAAACAGCTGACATCTGACCAGTCAGTACGAACTGCCTGGCCGGGGGGGGGGGGGGGGGGGGGGGGTTTGTGTGGGTGGGCGTCATTTAACAGAAACAGGAATATGCCATTTAGCTGTTTGAGTCTGTTCCGCCATTCAATTTCATCGTGGCTGATCTATATCTTAACTTGCCTTGATGCTGTAATCCCGAATAACCTTGCCTACCAAAAATCTAACAATTTGAAGTTTGACCTTTTCAATTGACCTGGAACCTCAACAGCTCTTTGGGGGAGTGCGCTCCAGATTTTCACGACCCTTTATAGGAAGGAATACTTCCTACCATAATGCCTGAATGGCCTAGCTATAATTTTCAGGTTGTGCCCTCTCGTTCCAGGGAGGGAACATATAGCTCAATATAATTACATGACAAATCGCCACATCAACAAACTTGAGGAAGAAGGCAGCATATGTTTTTACCAAGCACCCTTTGAAATCATCACTCATGTCCTATATTTGATGCATGTGGGAGGGCACCATGTTTTGCTCAGAGAACACTGCCTACAGAGAATGCCAGGAGAAGCCAGCTACTGCTCCCTTTTCAGACTTTCCCTGCCTTATCGAGAAACTCACTCCCAGACACACCTCCGCCTCCTTCCTCCTTTCTACAGGTTAGATCTGGAACAGAGTGCAGCAGGAAGTGAATTAACATTTGTCTCACTCTACGGCACTCAACATTTGTGCTGCAACCATTCAGAGCACTCCATTGAGAAAAAACTTGCACTCTGGGGACTTTCTTGTGAAGTCTTGACAAATCCTTTCAGCAAAGGACTTCCATGGCAAGTCTCGAATGTTTATTAATAAAATTTTGATACATAGATACAACCCTCTTCTTCAACTCGTCTTCAACCCTCCCTCAACTATCCTCCATTGGACGAAAGACAGGATGATCCAGTGTGTGAAAATCTTCACAGGTGTGTGCATCGCTCTTCGGTCAATCCAAGCTCAATACAAACGCGGAAGTCCTTTGTCTTCCCAGTTTGGTGTTTTGTCATTTATTTGTAGCTTCTTCCAACTGAGGAGTCTGCATACATCTAAAAGGCATAGTCTATTCCTTACTAAGATTAATTCCCTCAGCTTGAAGCTCGTGTAACTGTTTTTGTTGATCACTAAGTTAAATCTATCAAATTATGAGTAACGTAGAATTATTGAATGTTATAGTACAGGTGAAGGCTATTCAGCCTATTGTGCCTTTTTGACAGAGATATCCAATTAGTTTCTCTCCCCTGCCCTTTCCCCACAACCCTGAAAACCTTTCCCTTTCAAGTTTTTATCCAATTCCCTTTTGAAAATTATTGAATCTGCTTCCACCACCATTTCAGGCAGTGCAGTCCAGATCATAACAACTTGCTCTATAAAAAAAAAATCCCCTCATCTTCCCTCTGCTTCTTTTGCCAATTACCTTAAATCTGTGTCCTCTGGTAACTGACCCTCCTGTCAGTGGAAACAGTTTCTCCTTATTTAAACTATCAAACCCCCTCTAATTTTGAAAACCTCTATTAAACCTCCCCCTCAACTTTCTCTATTCTAAGCAGAACAATCTCAATGTGTCTAGTCTCTTCACATAACTAAAGTCCCGCATCTCTGGTACCATCTGTTCAGGGAAAAACAAAGTTAACCTGTTCTTCCTTTAATTGTTTTGGCGAAAGAAACTCTCTGCTCTTCTCATGGTGCCATGCATCCACCTCTACTTTTGGTGCAGGATCTTGGAGTCTGCCCAACTTATGCACTCAAGATCGGAAGTGTGACTTCAACCCACAACCTGCTGGATCACTAAGGAGGTTGGGAGATGCTACCAGCTGAGGCAAGTGGATCAAGTTAACTGATAGCCTAGGCAGAAGGATCATTAAAACTGGAATCAATGTCCAACAGCTATGGGGCATGAGAAAAGTAGGAGAAAGAATTAGCCAAGTTTCCTATTCTGGATCACACCAAGGACACACAAACACACAAGAAATAGGAGCAGGAGTAGACCATATGGCCCATAGTGCCTGCTCCGCCATTCAAAACGATTATGGCTGATCTTAGGATTCAACTCCACTTTCCCGTCCGCTCACCATACCCCTTGATTCACTGAAATGCATCCATGTATGGACAAGGGATGAGAAAAGGATTGGATTCACTAAAAAGAGCCAGCTTACACTCTCTCTAGCTCACATATAAAACATTTTTTTTTATTCATTCATGAGATGTGGGCGTCACTGGCCAGGCCAGCATTTATTGCCCATCCCTAATTGCCCTTGAGAAGGTGGTGGTGAGCTGCCTTCTTGAACCGCTGTAGTCCATTTGGGGTAGGTATACCCACAGTGCTGTTAGGAAGGGAGTTCCAGGATTTTGACCCAGCGACAGTGAAGGAACGGTGATATAGTTCCAAGTCAGGATGGTGTGTGACTTGGAGGGGAACTTGCAGGTGGTGGTGTTCCCATGTATTTGCTGCCCTTCTCCTTCTAGTTGGTAGAGGTCGCGGGTCTGGAAGGTGCTGTCTAAGGAGCCTTGGAGCATTGCTGCAGTGCATCTTGTAGATCTCACACACTGCTGCCACGTGCGTCGGTGGTGGAGGGAGTGAATGTATGTAGATGAGGTGCCAATCAAGCGGACTGCTTTGTCCTGGATGGTGTCGAACTTCTTGACTGTTGTTGGAGCTGCACCCATCCAGGTAAGTGGAGAGTATTCCATCAGACTCCTGACTTGTGCCTTGTAGATGGTGGACAGGCTTTGGGGAGTCAGGAGGTGCGTTACTCGCCGCAGGATTCCTAGCCTCTGACCTGCTTTTGTAGCCACAGTATTTATATGGCTACTCCAGTTCAGTTTCTGGTCAATGGTAGCCCTAAGGATGTTGATAGTGGGGTATGCAGCGATGGTAATGCCATTGAATGTCATGGGGAGATGGTTAGATTCTCTCTTGTTGGAGATGGTCATTGCCTGCCACTTGTGTGGCGCGAATGTTACTTGCCACTTAACAGCCCAAGCCTGGATATTGTCCAGGTCTTGCTGCAGACTGCTTCAGTACCTGAGGAGTCACGAATGGTGCTGAACATTGTGCAATCATCAGCGAACATCCCCACTTCTGACCTTATGATTGAAGGAAGGTCATTGATGAAGCAGCTGAAGATGGTTGGGCCCAGGACACTACCCTGAGGAACTGCTGCAATGATGTCCTGGAGCTCAGATGATTGATCTCCAACAACCACAACCATCTTCCTTTGCGCTAGGTATGACTCCAGCCAGCGGAGGGTTTTCCCCCTGTTTCCCATTGACCTCAGTTTTGCTAGGGCTCCTTGATGTCATACTCAGTCAAATGCTACCTTGATGTCAAGGGCAGTCACTCTCACCTCACCTCTTGGGTTCAGCTCTTTTGTCCATGTTTGAACCAAGGCTGTAATGAGGTCAGGAGCTGAGTGGTCCTGGCGGAACCCAAACTGAGTGTCACTGAGCAGGTTATTGCGAAGCAAGTGCCGCTTGATGGCACTGTTAATGACACCTTCCATCACTTTACTGATGATTGAGAGTAGGCTGATGGGGCGGTAATTGGCCGGGCTGGACTTGTCCTGCTTTTTGTGTACAGGACAATTTTCCACATTGCAGGGTAGATGCCAGTGTTGTAGCTGGACTGGAACAGCTTGGCTAGGGGCTCAGCAATTTCTGGAGCACAAGTCTTCAGTACTATTGCTGGAATATTGTCAGGGCCCATAGCTTTTGCAGTATCCAGTGCCTTCAGTCGTTTCTTGATATCACGTGGAATGAATCGAATTGGCTCAAGTCTGGCATCTGTGATGCTGGGGACTTCAGGAGGAGGCCGAGATGGATCATCAACTCGGCATTTCTGGCTGAAGATTGTTGCAAATGCTTCAGCTTTATCTTTCGCACTGATGTGCTGGGCTCCCCCATCATTGAGGATGGGGATATTTGTGGAGCCACCTCCTCCAGTTAGTTGTTTAATTGTCCACCACCATTCACGGCTGGATGTGGCTGGACTGCAGAGCTTAGATCTGATCCGTTGGTTATGGGATCGCTTAGCTCTGTCTATCGCATGCTGCTTACGCAGTCTGGCACGCAAGTAGTCCTGTGTTGTAGCTTCACCAGGTCGACACCTCATTTTGAGGTATGCCTGGTGCTGCTCCTGGCATGCCCTCCTGCACTCTTCATTGAACCAGGGTTGGTCTCCTGGCTTGATGGTAATGGTAGAGTGGGGGATATGCCGGGCCATGAGGTTACAGATTGTGGTTGAGTACAATTCTGCTGCTGCTGATGGCCCACAGGGCATCATGGATGCCCAGTTTTGCATTGCTAGATCTGTTCGAAATCTATCCCATTTAGCACGGTGATAATGCCACACAACACGATGGATGGTATCCTCAATGTGAAGGCGGGACTTCGACTCGTCAAGGACTGTGCGGTGGTCACTCCTAACAATACTGTCATGGACAGAAGGATCTGCGGCAGGCAGATTGGTGAGGACGGGGTCAAGTATGTTTTTCCCTCGTGTTGGTTCCCCCACCTGCCGCAGACCCAGTCTAGCAGCTATGTCCTTTAGGACTCGGCCAGCTTGGTCAGTAGTGGTGCTACCGAGCCACTCTTGGTGATGGACATTGAAGTCCCTCACCCAGAGTACATTTTGTGCCCTTGCCACCCTCAGTGCTTCCTCCAAGTGGTGTTCAACATCGAGGAGTACTGAGTCATCAGCTGAGGGAGGGCGGTAGGTGGTAATCAGCAGGTGGTTACCTTGCCCATGTTCGACCTGATGCCATGAGACTTCATGGGGTCCGGAGTCGATGTTGAGGACTCCCAGGGCAACTCCCACCCAACTGTATTCCACTGTGCCACCACTTCTGGTGGGTCTGTCCTGCTAGTGGGACAGGACATACCAGGGATGGTGATGACAGTGTCTGGGACATTGTCTGTAAGGTATGATTCCGTGAGTATGACTATGTCAGGCTGTTGCTTGACTAGTCTGTGGGACAGCTCTCCTAACTTTGGCACAAGCCCCCAGATGTTAGTAAGGAAGACTTTGCAGGGTCGGCAGGGCTGGGTTTGCCGTTGTCGTTTCCGGTGCGTAGGTCGATGCCGGGTGGTCCGTGGACCATATACTAAGTGCAACTATATGAGTCAAGGGGAGGGAAAGCACTGGCCACTTTCATTCCCTATCCAAAAGCACTAATTACCAATCTGAAAAAGATGACTTGCCAAATCAGCCAATTTCCAGTGACTAAGTGTTTATTTGGCAGCTATACATGTTTCCCCCACTCATTTAATCACTCTGCTCTCCCCACCAAGCCTGGCCGTAAGATCCTTAAGAAGCAAATCACTCTCTTAACTGCATTTTTTTAACCCAGCCAATTTTCTTTCTTTAGATATTCTTAAGTGACCCCCATCGTTATTCTAGACCTTCTGAGCTCCCCTTCCAATTACAGACCACCACAGCTTTGAGTTCAGTGACACAGCAATTTCAACAGATCTCCGCCAAAGAAAATTCCTTACACTTTGTGCTATATAGACACCCGACTCTGCTAGCTAGCTAACCAGCTTTGCAATTTTTTTTAATTAGACAATTTTAGGGCTCAGCTAGTAAAATACTAATTTAATTTAAAAGCCAAGGGAAGTCCAGCACCCAATATTTGAGTAAGGAAACAGCTTCTATTGTTTGGTGCAGTGAAACATATTTACTTTACATTCAGCACAACCACATTCTTGAGAACTTGCCAATCTCAGCTGGACAAGAGATTTCTAAAGACTCCAAAATTCCAGAATTTGAGGTAAATATTGATTATCTAGTTAAGCCTTTTTAAAGTGAAACGATAGCTTAAAAAAGGTGAAGGGGGTTGGGAGCGGAATCTATAGTCTGCAAATAAAGGAGTGACTGGCTTACTCAGAGTGCTTTATCCTCGTGCTTAAACTGGATCCTCTTTCAGGACCACATTATTCGAGCACTGCTCTTCCGCACTGACTTAGGGCAGCCTGTTTCTGTAGACAAGTTGGGTGTTCTGACTTTACACATACATACAAAAAAAGGGGCGGCACAGTGGTTAGCACCGCAGCCTCACATCTCCAATGACCCGGGTCCGGTTCTGAGTCCTGCCTGTGCGGAGTTTGCAAGTTCTTCCTGTGACCGCGTGGGTTTCCGTCGGGTGCTCCGGTTTCCTCCCACAGCCAAAGACTTGCAGGTTGATAGGTAATTTGGCTATTGTAAATTGCCCCTAGTGTAGGTAGGTGGTAGGAGAATTAAGGAAAGTTGGGGATGTGGTAGGTAATGTGGGATTAGTATAAATGGGTGGCTGATGGTCGGCACAGACTCGGTGGGCCGTAGGGGCTGTTTCAGTGCTGTATCACTCTATGACTCTATGTCGGGCCGGCTCCTTGTGTTTACACTGTTAAAGACTAGGCTTCTAATCCTTTGACTATAAAAGGTCAAGAGGTGATCTAATTGAGCTGTTAAAGATGACTGAAGGAGTTTATAGGGTATATAGAGAGAAACTGGTGGGGGGAGTCCAAAGCAGGGGAATCTTCACATTAGAACCAGGTCATTTGGGGGTGATGTCAGAAAGCATCTCTTCACATAAAGGATGGCGAAAATCTGCAACACTTTTACCCAAAAGGTTGTTGAGACTGGGGATCAACTGACTGAGGTTTTTGTTAGGCAAGAATTTTTTTTTAATATTGTTTCACGGGATGTGAGCATCACTGACAAGGCCAGCATTTGTTGTCCATCCCTAGATGCCGTTGATAAGGTGGCAGTGAGCCACCTTCTTGAACCGCTGCAGTATATCTGGTGTAGGTAGACCCACAGTGATGTTAGGGAGGGAACTCCAGGTTTTTGACCTGGCGACAGTGAAAGAATGGCAGTATATTTCCAAGTCAGGATGATGTACGACATGGAGAGGAACTTGCAGGTGGTGGTGTTCCCATGTGTCCACTGTTCTTGTCCTTCAAGATGGCAGAAGTCATGGGTTTGGAAGGTGTTGTTGAAATAGGCTTGGCACATTTCGGTCATTCTGCATTCCAACCACATATTGGTTCAGCTGGTAGCACACTCACCTCTGAGCCAAAAGGTTGTGGGCTAAAATCCTACTCCAGAGACTTGAGCATAAAATTCATACTGATGCTCCAGTGCAATACTGAGGGAGTGCAGTACTGTCGGAGATGAACTGTGGACATAAAAAAACCCATGCCACTACTTCAAAGAAGAGCAAGGAAGGCCAACATTTACCCCTCAACCAACATCACAAAAAACCAGATTATCTGTTTATTGTCATACTGCTGTTTGTGGGAGCTTGCTGTGCACAAATTGACTGCCACATTTCCTACATTACAACATTGACTACACTTCAAAAGTACGTCACTGGCTGTAAAGCACTTTATGGATGTCTTGAGGTCCTATGTAAATGCAAATCTTTTTTTAAGGCGATGCAAGAAACTTAACTTTCATTAAAAGCCACATATTTCTTCATTATTGTCCCATTATTTCTGTGGCCTGCAAAATGGCAATTACCAAAGTAGCTGTGCTGCTTTTAGTTTAGCACTGACAGAAACCGTAACAGGAGAAAATGTTTTCATAAGGAGCACTCAAACTTAACATTTACAATACAGTTAGACTGGTAACATGTGACACTGCCCATTGCATCCCTTTTGCTTTACAACAGTAACTGCACCACACCCTGCCAGCTTGGCTCAGTCAGGTGTACCATCACTTCTGGGTTAGAAAGCTGTGGGTTCAAGCCAGGACAATCCTAAGCAGGAAGTTCTCCCTCATGTCCCAGCCAGCAATGAACCCTGAGCAAATATCACCCGCGAGAGAGAAAAACAAATGACTGGCTGGTCATTCATCTCAAGGCTGTGCGTGGGCTGTTACTGGTAGAGCCTTTCACGACAACAATCTCTAGAGTTTGAGCAGTAATTCACTGTGTGAAGAACTTTCAATGACATCCGGCCATGAGGTAGCAAAAACAAGGATGAGAGTAAAGTAACAGATGGGATGAAGTAGGACGGAGGACGATGATGTTACGGGGTGGGAAGTAAGCGGTCTTATATAACGGAGAGGATATGGGGCTGGAAGCTGATCTAAAACTATCCTGAAACCAGACTTGTATTTCTATAGTGCCTTTCTTGACCTCAGAATGATCCAAGGTGCTTCACAGCCACCAAAGAATTTTTGAAGTGTAGTCACTGTTGTCATGTTGGAAACTTGGTGGCAAATTTGTTCATAATATGGTCCCAAAAAACAGCAAAGTGATCATGATAAGGATTTGGTTGAGGGATAAATATTGGTCAGGATACCTGAGAACACCCCTGCTCTTCTTCAAGTAATACCGTGGGATCTTATATATTCGCCCAAGAAGGCATTCAGGGCCTCAGTTTAACATCTTATCGAAAGCTGGCACCTCTGACAGTACAGCACTTCCTTGGCACTGCAATGGAATGTCAGTCTAGATTATGTGCTCACGTCTCATACTCAGATGGATACATTATGCAGCACGTAACACCTAAGTGAAGGCTGCAGAGCCACTGAATAGGAAAGGTCAGTCGCTAATAAGTCACTGACCTGGAGTTGAGAAACAAATTATGCTACTCTGCTCCACAAGTACTCAATGTACTTATACAACACACCCAGGTACTTGCTAAAAGGAATGCATAGAAAGCTTCCTGTTGTATGACGGCGCAGTGCAGGACAGCACGTATCTAGGTGGAACACATTCACCAGGTTCAGTCACACTTTCACTCCTCATTCATCCATTACAAAACTATAATGACTCTCAGTTGACATGTCCAATGTTAATTCCAGTCTCCGTTCAACACTGTTGGACATAATCTCAGATGCTGTACAACAGAATGCAATTAAACACAAGTTTCTGGTCCACCAATTCCTTACACAATATTGTGGGAACATATGTATTATTATTAGATATTAAACCACAGTAATGTAATCAAGCTTTCCAAGGCACTTCACAGGAGCATTAATCATAGAGTCATAGAATGGTAACAACACAGAATGAGGCCATTCGGCCTATCATGTCCGTGATGGCTCCCAGAGAGCAACTCAGCTCCCTGCCTTTTCCCCCGAGCCTTGCAATTTTTTTTTTCTTCATATAAATTTTTTTTTGAAAGCGCCAATTGAATCTACCTCCACCATCTTGTTACCTTTGGTTCTTTTGCCATTCACCTTAAATCTGTGTCCTCTGGTTCAGCATCCTTCCACCAATGGCAACAGTTTCTTCCTATCTACTCTGTCTAGACTCCCTTACGATTTTGAACACCTCTATCAAATCCCCTCTCAACCTTCTCTGCTTTTTAAGGAGAACAGCCCCAGCTTCTCCAATCTATCCATGTAACTGAAGTCTCTCATCCCTGGAATCATTCTCATGGATCTTTTCTGCACCCCCTCCAATGCCTTAACATCTTTCCTAAATTGTGGTGCCCAGAATTGGACACAAAACTCGAGTTCAGGCCAACTCAGTATTTCTTAAAGGTTCACCATAACTTCCTTGCTTTTTTACTCTTTATTGATTAACCATTTTCTCAACCTGCCCTATCACCTTCAATGATTTGTGCACATTAAGCACCAGTCCCTCTGCTCCTACACCCGCTTTAGAAGTGTATCCTTTATTTTGTATTGCCTCTCCTCATTCTTCCTACCAAAATGTATCATTTCACACTTCTCTGAATTAAATTTCATCTGCCACCTATCTGTCCATTCCACCAGCCTGTCTATGCCCTCTTCAAGTCTATCACTATCCCCCTCACAGTTCACAATACTTCCAAGTTTTGTGTCATCTTCAAATTTTGAAATTGTGCCCTGCACACCCAAGTCTAGGTCATTAATACATATCACGAAAAGCAACAGTCCTAGTACCAACCCTGAGGAACTCCACTATATATCTTCCTCTAGTCCGAAGAACAACCATTCACCACTACTCTCTGTCACTCAGCCAACTTCTTATCCATGCTGCCACTGTCCCTTTTATTCCATGAGTTTTAACTTTGCTGACAAGCCTGCTATGTGGCATTTATCAAACACCTTTTGGAAATCCATGTACACCATATCAACTGCATTACCCTCATCAACCATCTGTTACCTCATCAAAAAAAATCAATCAAGTTAGTTAAACACGATTTGCCCTCAACAAATCTGTGCTGGCTTTCCTTAAACAATCCACATCTCTCCAAATGACTGTTAATTTTGTCCCAGATTATCGTTTTGAAAAGCTTTCCCACCATCAAGGTTAGACTGATAGGCTGTTGGGTTGTTGGGCTTATCCTTACACCCTGTTTTGAAGGGTGCAACATTTGCAATTCTCTGGCATCACCCCTCTACATAAGGAGGATTGGAAGATTATGGCCAGTGCCTCTGCAATTTCTACCCTGATTTCTCTCAATATACTCTGATGCATCTGATCCGGTCCGGATGACTTATAAGTACAGCCAGCCTTTCTAACACCTCCTCTTTGTCAATCAATACACCCAGTAGTTAATGGTAACTCTATTGTTTCTTAGCTCTAATCAAATAGATTCGGTCCTTGACCCCCCTAGGACATCCTCTCCAGCACTGTAATGTTCTCCTTAATCAATACTGCCACTCCTCCTCCTTTCCTTCCTTCCCTATCTTTCCTGAACACCTTGTATCCAGGAATATTTAGTACACAGTCTTGCTCTTTTTTTCAGCCAGGTCTCTGTTACCGCCATGACATCATACTCCCACGTGGCTATTTTGAGGATGTAACTAGCAGAACAGATAAGGGGGGAACCAGTGGATGTGGTATATTTGGATTTTCAGAAGGCTTTTGATAAGGTCCCACACAATAGGTTAGTAAATAAAATTAGAGCACATGGAATTGGGGTTAATAAACTGGCATGGATTGAGAATTGGTTAATCGACTGAAAACAGACAGTAGGAATAAATGGGTCATTCTCAGGTTGGCAGGCTAGTGGGTGCAGCAAGGATCAATGCTGGGGCAGGGGGCATCCAGCTATTCACAATCTGCATCAATGATTTGGATATGTATATTTCCAAGTTTACTGATGACACAAAACAAAGTGGGAATGTGAGTTGTGAGAAGGATGCACAGAGGCTTCGGGGGATTTAGACAAGCTAAGTGAGTAGGCAAGAACATGGTAGATGGAACATAATGTGAAAAACGTGAAGTTATCCACTTTGATAGGAAAAGCAAAAATACAGAGTATTTCTTAAATAGTGAGAGGTTGGGAAGTGTTGATATCCAAAGGGTGTCCTTGTTAATGAGTCACTGAAAGCTAACATGCAGGTGCAGCAAGCAATCTGGAAACAATATGGTAAGTCGGCCTTTACTGCAAGCGAATTTGAGTAGAGTCATAGAGAGATACAGCACTGAAACAGGCCCTTCGGCCCACCGAGTCTGTGCCGACCATCAACCACCCATTACAGGAGTAAAGAAGTCTGGTCTTGGTGCAATTGGTACATTGGTGAGGCCGCACTGGAGTACCGTGTACAGTTTGGTCTCCTTACCCAAGGAAGGATATTCCTGCCATTGAGGGAGTACAATGAAGATTCACCTGATTAATTCCTGGGATGGCAGGATTGTCCTATAAGGAGGCTGGGCCTGTATTCTCTAGAGTTTAGAAGAGAGGTGATCTCATTGAAGCATATAAAATTCTTCACGGTAGATGCAGGAAGGATGTGTTCGCTGGCTGCGGGGGGGTCGAGAACCAGGGAACACAGTCTCAGAATAAGGGGTAGGCCATTTAGGACTGAGATGAGGAGGTATTTCTTTACTCAGAGGGTGGTGAATCGTTGGAATTTTCTACCCCAGATGGCAGTGGAGGCTGAGTCATTGAGTATGTTCAAGACAGAGATCGGTAAACTTCTAGATATTAAAGGCATCAAGGAATATGGGGATAGTGCGGGAAAATAGCATTGAGGTAAAAGATCAGCCATAATCTAGTTGAATGGCAGAACAGGCTCGAGGGGCCAATTGGCCTACTCCTGCTCCTATTACCTATGTTCCCTTCTATTGCTATACTCACTAGCACGAGATTATTACCTTTGAGGTCCCGCTTGCTCATTTCTTTCCTAGCTCCCTAAAATCTGCCTGCAGGACCTCATCCCTCTTTCTACCCATGTCATTGATGCTGATTGGTGTACACAGGTGAAATTAGACACCAAACCACATCAGCAGTTATTGAGACAGGTAACCAAAAGCTTGGTCAAAGAGATAGATTTTAAGGAGCATCCTAAAGCAGAGAAAAGTGGAGAGGTGCAGTGGTTTAGGAAGGGAATTCCAGAGCTTAAGACGGCTGAAGACATTTCTTAAAAGAAAGACTTGCATTTATAAAGCATATCATGTTGTTGAGAAATAGTGTTGTGACCATTATGTAACTAAATGCAACAGCCAAGCTTCCTTAAAGCAAACACAAGATGAAAGAACAGTCAATGTGATTTATTTTTCCCATTGTCACTAGTTGAGCGAAGAGCATTGTCCAAGATACCAGGCAAACCCACTGTTGCTCCTCTTGCTACTGCCACAATACCTTTTGGCATCCGCCTGAGCGGGGCCTCGGATTAACTCAGAATTGATTCACACTCCAATTTTGGCTCACTGTATTTGCAGCAGCCTTCTGAGCGCTGAGTGAACACTGCATTCTTGGCCATGATGTGCTTCACATCCAATGGTCAGTGAAGTCTCTGCCTGGTCTGGTCAGTGAATGCTTGAATAGCAATTAGAATGGCCATCAGTTTTGGAGATGGGTTTGGAGGAGGGATCCGTTGAACATCATGGAGATCTGGCTATATCACAGGCTCAAAGAATGATTGCAGCACAGAAGGAGGCCATTTGTCAATCGCGTCTGTGCCAGCTCTCTGCAAGAGCAACTCAGCTAGTCCCACTTTCTTGCCCTTTCCCAGTAGCCCTGCAAACTTTCTCTCTTTGGGTGTTTATCCAATTTCCTTTTGAACGCTACAGTTGAATCTGCTTCTCCCACACCCTCAGGCAATGAATTCCAGAGCCATTTGCTGGATAAAAAGATTTTTCCTCATGTTCTATTAGATGTGAACTTAAGTACACCCAAAACTCTTAAGTTCTTTCAAACCACATTATTAGTTTGACCAAGGTCAGGTATGCCCCTTGGTGCAAATACAAGGGGGTGTGGGGGGGCTGGGTCAGGGGGTAGTAACGGAATCTGAGGTCACTGTGCCCAGTTTCAGATGTCTTGCTTTCGAAAAGATGTGTAGCAATAGTGAGGTTGCAGAATTGATTCAAGATGGAGTGTCAGCCTAGTGCTCAAGTCGTGGACAGATCTCAAAGCTTGCACCTCTGACCTACGGACGGGTGTGAGATAAGCTGACACACATTCTGACATATCAATGCTAGGGAATGGACCACTTTTCATTCCGTGCACCCAGCATCAGCATTAAGCATGCTCAATATGACCCAACAATGTTCCTCGGTCCCAGTCTCCAAGGAGCACTTCCTAAAAGCTCGGGATAAAACTGTTCCCATTCTCACACCATCCATTTACTGGCAAAGTTACCTAAACTCATTTCACATTGGATCCTTACTACTGTATTTTACATAATAAACAGAAATCACAGCACAGTTTAACAGGCCATTCAGCCCAACTGGCTTAAGCCGATGTTTAGATTCCACAGGAGTCTTCTCCCACCCAACTTCATCTCACCCCATCTGCATGTCCTTCTATTCCTTTCTTCTTCATTTACTTATCTAACTTTCCCTTAAAGGCATCGATGCTATTTGCCTCAAATACTCCAAAGGTAACCACTCTCTGGATGGTTGTAAAAATGAAGGCCATTCATTAAAATACCTTATTACACAAATGAATAATTCCTTAATGCAGTGTACTTACTGTGAAGTTATATTTATGCTTCAGGTTCCATCTGCAGATTGGACACTGTCCTGAAGGATTTGGAGGTTCAGATGCTACTGGAGAATTCTCGACTTTCCTTCCTTCAATCTGAAAGCAGAATTGACGAGTGTGACCATTACAGAAGATGAATATGGCATTTCTATTGGTCAGTAATAATCCTGAGTTCAAAGGCCTCCTCCAATAAAACTGAAATTTGCCCAACTGCAAAGGAAGCAAAAGGACGACATGGACCAAATATAGTCTGTCAGCATAATCCTGAAGTTCTGAATGTGACTTTACAGCAATTCTTACGCCCAAGAGTCTTGAGAGTTACAGCTGATTCTCCAGTACAAACATGGCAAATCTGTAAGATTAGTAGCAATGCCATAATTACAGAACCATTTCCGCAAAGTAAATGCAGGGGAATGGGGGAAGGAGGTGAAGAGCCATAAACCTGTAAACAGCAGAAGGGCAACAGAGGCTCTGCCTGGTCAGGTCAACGGAAAAGCCAAATTTAGACGCACTTAGGTTCAAAAAGAAGTGAAGGTCATGGACAGCATATAGAAGAGCCTCAACACGACCCCTGGGATGAGAGGCTTTAAGTTAAGAGAGATGCTAGAAAAACTGAGGCTCTTATTGCTCTCGCCACATCCTGAGATCCACACTCTGCCAAACGCCACCACATGTACACACTTGACCTCTCTCTCCAGAAGCACCGCCTCTCCCTTTCTCAAAGCTGTTCTGCTCTGCAGTTTCATTTCATCCTTCGTCTTATCCGACGCATTAACAAAAAACTTTTTCTCTTCCTTTCAGGTGTTAAAGAAGACAAGCTCCAGCAGCTCATGGGTACCAATGCCCCTCCAGATCCTTCTTCCCCTTCACTTTCCTCTGACCCCATCCCTTCTCCTAATCTGACCCCTTTCCACGTATTCACAATACCCTCTGTCCTTCCCCCCCCCTCTGATGCTGAACAATCTGTACTTAACAAAGGACTGAGTTTAATTAAGATACATGTGAATGGCCTACTCCTGTTTCTGTGACAAAAAGAATGAAATGAGACATAAGAAGCATTTTGTTTTTACCCAGCTAGTTGCCGGGACATGAAATGCCCTACCAGATAAAGGGCCGACAGAACCATATCCAACCCGAGCCCGACCTGGCCAGAGTCCTTTGATTTTCTCCCACGTCTGACCCGACCACTGGAATAAAGTTGATCATATTAAAGAGGTTGTGCTCTACCTTGGATGGAATCGCTCACTGCAGACTAGTGCGGAGTCCAAATGCACGTTTCCTGCCTTGACGTCCTGGCTGTCACCGTGTCTGACCCGGCCCGACCCAAGCCCGAATGCCGGACCCGGAAGAGCGACCCGACACATGTCGTCAGGCCCGGTCAGGTTGGGGTCGGGTCGCCATGCTCTACTATCAGAAACAGTGTGGAAGCAGAATCCATAATAGCTTTTAAAATTGGAAAAAGAAAAAATAAATGGATATGGGGAAAGAGAAAGGGAATGGCTGTGATTGTATGATGCATGTCAGGTGAATTCTTCAAGCGAGAACCAGGCCAAATACAATAAGTTGAGAGGGGAAGTGAAGAGGACAATAAGACTGGCAAAGAGAGAATATGAGAATAGAATGGCAGTCAACATAAACCAGAACCCAAAAATCTTCTACCGGCATGTAAATAGTAAATGGGTAGGAAGAGGTGGGGTAGGGCCTATTCGGGACAAAAAGGTGATCATATGCTGAGAGGCGCAAGGCGCAATATTTCAAACTTTACCAATGATAGCAAACTTGGAGGTGTCACGGACAGTGAGGCTGATACAAGTCAACTGCAACACAACACAGATGGGCTAGCAGAATGGGCAGACAAGTGACAGATGTAATTTAATATAGAGAAGTGTGATATGATGCATTTTGGCAGAAGGGATCGAGAGAGAGACTAAATGGCACAGTTCAAAAAAGTGCACATATACAGAAGGACCTGGGGGTTCATGTACATAGATCTTTGAAGGTGGCAGGACATATTGAGAGAGTAGTTAGCAAAGCATATGTAATCTTGGGCCTCATAAAAAGAAGTATTGAGTACAAAAGCAGGGAAGTTATACTGAACCTTTATAAAGCTCTGGTTAGGTCACAACGAGAGTAGTATGACCAGTTCTGGTCACCAGACTTTAAGATATGAAGGTCCTTGAGAGGGTGCAGAGATTTACCAGAACGGTTCCAGGGATGAGGGATTTTAGCTACAAGATTAAGATGGAGAAGCTTGATCGTTCTTGGAGCAAAGGAGATTGAGGAGCGATCTGATAGAGGTATACAAGATTATGACAGGTTTAGATAAGGTAGACAATGGAAAGCCATTCCCATTTGCTGATAGCACAAGGACTAGGGAACATAGCTTTAAGATTTTGGGCAGTAGATGCAGGGGGAATGTGAGGAAGAACTTTTTTACGCAACGAATGGTAATGGCCTGGAACTTGCAGCCTACGAGGATGGTGGAAGCAGAGACGATGAATGATTTTAAAAGGAAATTGGATGGGTACTTGAGGGAAATAAACTTACAGGGCTATGGGGATAGAGTGGGAGAATGGTTGGATTGCTCGACATAGAGCCAGCATGGACTTGATGGGCAAAATGGCCTCATTCTGTGCCGTAATGACTCCATGACTTTTAGAGAGCTAGCACAGACATGATAGGATGAATGGCCTTCCTTTGTGCTGTCAAATTATTATTTTTTTTTAAGAGATACAGCACTGAAACAGGCCCTTCAGCCCACCGAGTCTGCGCCGACCAAGAACCACCCATTTATACTAACCCTACATTAATCCCATATTCCCTACCATCTACCTACACTAGGGGCAATTTACAATGGCCAATTTACCTATCACCTGCAAGTCTTTGGCTGTGGGAGGAAACCGGAGCACCCAAATTCTATGCTTCTACAGTGGGGTTGCTATTTCTGGATGGATGAAATCAAATAGACCAAAGGATCTTCTTTATTCAAACCTATCTTGTGCATCACAAGGATTCTGAAGAACACTTATGACATCCTGCTCGAGACCCTGAGGAGTAAAATGTGAAATTAAATCTGAGGTCACAATCAAACACAACTCCTTTTCCTTCTCTCCATCAATATCACGAGCAATGTATTATAACTTCAAGATTCATAATCCACTTTGGCCGAGAGACTCTAAACAGTTCCTGCCACATCCGCTTCTTCCACAGCGCTTTATCCTGCATTTCAGCAATATTCTCCTCAAATTTCAATTTTCACTTCTTCCCACCTTATTCCATTCTTCACAATCTACAGTTTCCCTCTTAAACTAACTTCAAACCAAAGAATGTCACGTACTTTTGTTCATTCTGAAACCCTTCAGTCCTGCCTCAACTCCTTCGAGTCACCCAACTTTAAATCTCCTGGTGTTTCAACACACCCCTTTCCCACCTCACAGAATTCATCTGGCCAATTGCACTGTTCTTCCAACCTTGACAACTCTCCAAAACCTTTCATTTTTTGCATGGCAACACAGACGCCTTGAAGAGGAAGCTAGGGAAGCACATGAGTAAAAGGATACGTGGACGAAGAAGGCTGGGAGGAGGCTTGTGTGGAGCATAAACGCCAGCATGGATCAGAAGGGCCGAATCGCCTGTTTCTGTGTCATAGATTCTATGTCATTCTAAGTAACTTCAAGTCTTTCAGCTGCATCTTTCCTATTCGTCACTACTTCAATGCTTACTTTCTGCAATGATTTCACTCTTCACGTGCTGATTGGGCTGGCACTAATCCAGTATACTTTGCTATTCCGAATAACTCAAACAACATGTCTACATTTCTCTGATCGTTCCTGGAATTCAGTTAATCTCCTAGACTACAGCTTTCAAACTTCTGTCAAGGCAGGCCCCACCAAAAATAAAACAGCACAGGAGACAATTCAGCCCATCGTGCCTGTGCCGCTCTTTGAAAGTACTATCTAATTAGTCCTACTCCTTCGCTTTTTCCCCATAGCCCTGCAAATGTTTTTGTTTCAAGTAAATTTCCAACTAACTCCCTTTTGAAAGTTACGACTGAATCTGCTTCCATCACACAAGCAGTGTATTCCAGATCATCATAACGCTAAAAAAAGTTATCCTCCTCCCATCTTTTGCCAATTTTCTTAAATCTGCCCCTCTGCTTATTGTCCTCTTACCAGTGGAAACAGTTCATCTTACGTTGATGCACAATGTTCAGTACCATTCGTGACTCCAGACATTGAAGCAGTCAGTCCATGTCCACATGCAGCAAGACCTGGACAACATTTAGGCTTGGGCTGATAAGTGGCAAGTAACAGTCGCACCAGGCAACGACCATTGCCAATAAGAATCTAACTATCTCCCCTTGACATTCAACAGCATGACCGTTGCTAATCCCCCACCATCAACCTACTGGGGGTCACCATTGACCAGAAACTGAACTGGACCAGCCACATAAATACTGTGGCTACAAGAGCAGGTCAGAGGCTGGGAATTCTATGGCAAGTAACTCACCTCCTGACTCCCCAAAGCCTGTCCACCATCTACAAGGCACAAGTCAGGGGTGTGATGGAATACTCTCCACTTGCCTAGATCAGTGCAGCTCCAACAACACTCAAGAAGTTTGACACCATACAAAGCAGCCTGCTTGATCGGCACCCCATCCACCACGTTCAATATTCACTCCCTCCACCACCAGTGCACAGTGGCAGCAGTGTGTACCATATACAAGATGCACTGCAGCAACTCGCCAAGCCTCCTTTGACAGCACCTTCCAAACCCGCAACCTCTACCACCTAGAAGGATAAGGACAGCGGACACATTGGAACACCACCACCTGCAAGTTCCCCTCCAAGTCACACATTATCCTGTCTTGGGTCTTTATCACTTGTTTCTTCACTGTCGCTGGTCAAAAACCTGGAATCCTTTCCAAGCAGAACCATAAGTCTACCTACACCAGATGTACTACAGCAGTTCAAGGAGGCGGCTCCCCACCAGCTTTTCAAGGGCAATTAGCGATGACCACCAAATGCTAGCCTTGCCAGCAATGCACACATCCAATGAAAGAACAAAAATAAGTTACTCAATCAAAGCACCTCATAATTTTGAACACTTCTATTAGCCTAACCTAAGGAGGAGAATAGGGAGGAGTCTGGCAACACATTCCTCTTCCTCCACCCCCTCGACAGTGCCCTTTCACCTTGATTTTTAAAAAAACTTGAGAGACTGAGATAAAAACATACAAACACAGGAGTAGCTTGGACTTGGCTCACGTAGCTCTACGGACTCCTGGTCAGAAAGTAAGAAAAATCTGATTGTTAGACGATCCTTCTCTCAGTGCTCGTCTTCAATCTCTCTTTCTCCACCATAACGTTATTTCCGCTTTCTCTTAATTTTATCTGTATACACCATTGCAGCCACTTCTTCGCTGTCTCCTTCCTTCAAAGTTCACCATGCTTAGGTACTTTAGATTGATTCATGGGATAATAGGTTGTCCATTTAGGAGCGATTTAGTAGCATGCATGGGCCTATATTTTCTGTAGTTTAGAAGAATGAGAGATGATCTCATTGAAACATATAAAATTCTTGGCGGGTTTGACAGGGTAGATGCTCAGAGGCTGTTTTCCTTGGCTGGCGAGTCTAGAACTAGAGGGGGGAGGTAACAGTCTCAGGATAAAGAGTCAGTCATTTAGGACAGAGATGAGGAGGAATTTCTTCACTCAGCGGGATATAAACCTTTGGAATTCCCCACCCCTGAGGGCTGTGAATGCTCAGTCAATGAATATATTCAACACTGAGACAGACAGATTTTGGATAATAAGTGAATCAAGCAATATGGAGATAGAGCAAGAAGACGGAGTTTAGATAGATGATCAGTAATGATCTTATTGAATGGCAGACAGGCTCGAATGGCTGTATGGCCTACTTCTGCTCCTATTTCTTATGTTCCCTGCATCTTCACTGAATTGAAATGAAGATTTTTTTCCATCAATCCTATCCAGGATAATCCAACTAAGATAATTTAAACCAATATTTTGCAACAGTCTTCACGGCGGAGGACACTAGAAAAATCCCACAGATATCAGATAAGCAAGGAGCTAATGGGAGGAAAGATCTTGTAACAGTTTTTATCACGAGGGACGAAGTATTTGACAAACTAACGGGACTAAAGGCAGACAAATCACCAGGACCTGACGGCTTACATCCAAGGTTTTTAAAGGAAGTGGCTGCAGAGATAGTGGAGGCATTGGTCGAAATATTCCAGAACTCACTGGATTCCAGGAGGGTCCCAGCAGATTGGAAAACCGCTAATGTGATGCCCCTATTCAAGAAGGCAGACAAAAAGCAGGAAACTATAGGCCAGTCAGCCTAACATTGGTCATTGGGAAATTGCTAGAGTCCATTATTAAGGAAGCAATAGCAGGACATTTACAAAAGCTTAACACAATCAAACAGAGTCAACATGGTTTTGTGAAAGGGAAATCATGTTTGACAAATTTGCTAGAGTTCTTTGAGGATATAACAAGCAGAGTTGATAAAGGGGAACTGGTAGATGTAGTGTATTTGGATTTCCAGAAGGCATTCGATAAGGTGCCACATAAAAGATTATTGCAAGGTATTGGGGGTAATGTATCACAGAAGACAGAGAGTCGGGATTAATGGGTCTTTTTCAGGTTGGAAAGACGTAACTAGTGGAGTGCCACAAGGATCAGATTTTGGGTCAAAATCCTGGAACTCCCTTCCTAACAGCAATGGACTGCAGCGGTTCAAGAAGGCAGCTCACAACCACCTTCTCAAGGGAAATTAGGGATGGGCAATAAATGCTGGCTTGGCCAGTGTCGCCCACATCCCATGAATGAATTAAAAAAAAGTTCTAGGACCTCAATTATTTACTATCTATATTAATGACTTGGAGGAGGGGGCAGACTCTAATATATCCAAATTTGCTGACGATACAAAAATAGGTGGGAGGGCATGTTAGGATGAAGACATAAGGAATCTGCAAGGGGATTATAGATCGGTTGAGTGAGTGGGCAAAAACTTGGCAGATGGAGTTTAATGTAGGAAAGTGCGAGGTCATGCACTTTGGTAGAAAAATCAAAAGGCAGTCGATTATTCAAATGGAGAGACACTTCAAAATAGTCCAGCACAGAGCAATCTGGGTGTTCTTGTGCATGAAACACAAAAAGTTAACATGAAGGTGCAGCAAGTAATTAAGAAGGCAAATCAAATTTTGGCCTTTATTGTTAGGGGGTTGGAATTTAAAAATAGGGAAGTCTTGTTACAGCTGTACAGGGTGTTGGTGAGGCCGCACCTGGAGTACTATGTACAGTTTTGGTCCCAGTATCTAAGAAAGGATATAGTGGCATTGGAGGCAGTCCAAAAGAGATTCACTAGGCTGATTCCTGGGATGAAGGGGTTGACTTATCAAGAACGGCTAAACAGGTTAGGCCTTTACTCATTAGAGTTTAGAAGAATAAGGGGTGATCTTATTGAAATGTAAATGATTCTGAGGGGACTTAGGGTAAATGTTGAGAAGATGTTTCCACGAGTGAGGGAACCTCGAACTAGGGGACATTGTTACAGAATAAGGGGACACTCATTTAATACTGAGATGTGAGGGAATATCTTCTCTCAGAGCGTACTGAATGTCTGGAATTCTCCACCCCAGAGAATTGTGGAGGCCAGATCACTGAAAGTATTTAAAGAGGAGGTAGACAGATTTTTAAAATATTGGCAAGTTGAGGGCTATGAGGAGCTGGCACTAAAGAGGAGTTGAGATCTGGGGCAGATCAGCCATGATCTGACTGATTGGTGGGGCAGGCATGAGGGGCCGAATGGCCTACTCCTGCTCCTATTTCTTGTTTTCTTATATTATTAGAACATTACAACTCCTTACAACCCTCACATTGAACAACTTGTCCTTCATCCCCTCTCACTTCCTTCAAAAAGGCGTTGCTATGGGTACCTGCATGGGTCCTAGTTATCCTAGGACCTCAAAGGTAGTGATCTCAGGATAGTCAGAGTAGTCAGAGTAGAAATAGCAGAATATACTGGATGAATACGTGGCTGAAGAGATGGTGTGAAGGGCAGGGTTTTAGATTCCTGGGACATTGGGACTGGTTCTGGGGGAGGTGGGACCAGTGCAAACTGGACGGGTTACACCTGGGTAGGACCAGGGGACTATTTGCTAGAGTGGTTGGGGAAGGTTTAAACTAAAATGGCAGAGGGATGGGAACCTTTGCAAGGAGTCAGAGGAGGAGGGGATCAAAGACAAGAACAAAAGACAGTAAGGGGAATAAGAAATGTGATAGGCAGAGAAATCAAGGTCCAGATTGTGGCCACAGTGAAAAATAGTGGGAAGGGGGCAATAATGTTAAAAAGACAAGCCTTAAGGCTTTGTGCCTTAACGCGTGGAGCATTCGCAATAAAGTGGATGAATTAATCGTGCAAATAGATGTAAACGGGTATGATATAGTCGGGATTACAGAGACATGGCTGCAAGGTGACCAGGGATGGGAAATGAACATCCAGTGTTATTCAGTATTTAGGAAGGACAGACAAAAAGCAAAAGGCAGTGGAGTTGTATTGCTGGTTAAAAAGGAAATTAACACAATAGTGAGGAAAGATATTAGCTCTGAGGATGTGGAATCTGTATGGATAGAGCTGAGAAACACTAAGGGGCAAAAAACATTAATGGGCGTTGTATATAAACTGTAGTGATGTTGGGAATGGCATTAAACAGGAAATTAGAGATGCATGCGATAAAGGAACATCTGTAATTATGGGTGAATTTAATCTGCAAATAGATTGGGCAAATCAAATTAGTCACAATACCATACAGGAGGAAATCTTGAAGTATATACGGGATGGTTTTCTGGACCAATATGTTGAGGAACCGACTGGAGAACAGGCCATCCTAGACTGGGTATTGTGTAACGAGAGATGAATAATTGACTATCTAGTGGTGTGAAAGCCCTTGGGGATGAGCAACAATAATATGATTGAATTCTTCATCAAGATGGAGAGTGACGTAGTTGATTCTGAGACTAGGGTCCTGAATCTTAGTAAAGGAAACTACAAAGATATGAGGCGCAAGTTGGCTATGACAGATTGGAAAACATCACTTATTTAGAGATACAGCACTGAAACAGGCCCTTCGGCCCACCGAGTCTGTGCCGACCAACAACCACCCATTTATACTAACCCTGCATAATCCCATAATCCCTACCACCTACCTACACTAGGGGCAATTTACAATAGCTAATTTACCTATCAACCTTAAAGGGATTTACTTAAAGGGATGACAGTGGATAGGCAATGGCAAACATTTAAAGAGTGCATGGATGAATTGCAACAATTGTTTATCCCTGTCTGGCACAAAAGCAAAATGGGAAAGGTAGCCAAACCATGGCTTACAAGGGAAATTAGAGATAGCATTAGATCCAAGGAAGAGGCATATAAACTGGCCAGAAAAAACAACAGACTTGAGGACTGGGAACAGTTTAGAATTCAGCAAAGGAGGACCAAGGGATTGATTACGAAGGGGAAAAAGAGTACGAGAGCAAGCTTACAGGGTACATCAAAACTGACTGTAAAAGTTTCTATAGGTATGTGAAGAGAAAAAGATTGGTGAAGACAAATGTAGGTCTCTTACAGTCAGAAACAGGGGAATTTATTATAGGGAACAAAGAAATGGCTGACCAACTAAATGCATACTTTGGTTCTCTCTTCACAAAGGACACAAATATCATACCAGAAATGTTGTGGAACACAGGGCTTAGTGAGAGAGAGGAACTGAAGGAAATCAGTATTAGTAGAGAAATGGTGTTGGGGAAATTGATGGGATTGAAGGCCGATAAATCCCCAGGGCCTGATAGTATTCTTCCCAGAGTATTTAAGGAAATGACCCTAGAAATAGTGGATGCATTGGTGGTCATCTTCCAAGGTTCTATAAACTCTGGAACAGTTCCTACAGATTGGAGGGTAGCTAATGTAACCTCACTATTTAAAAAGGGAGGTAGAGAGAAAGCAGGGAATTATAGACCAGTCAGCCTGACGTTGGTAGTGGGGAAAATTCTAGAGTCCATTATCAAAGATTTTATAGCAGAGCACTTGGATAACAGTGATAAATCGGACAGAGTCAGCATGGATTTACGAAAGGGAAATCATGCTTGGCAAATCCACTAGAATTCTTCGAGGATTTAACGAGTAGAGTTGATGAGGGGGAGCCAGTGGATGTGGTTTATTTGGACTTTCAGAAGGCTTTCGACAAAGTCCCACATAAGAGATTAGTGTGTAAAATTAAAGTGCATGGGATTGGGAGTATTGTATTGCGATGGGTAGAAAATGTGGTCGTGAATTTCACCTAACCGCTATCTGGGTAAAGATGGTTACAAAATATTAAACTGTTGAAATGTGTATTAATTGATGCCACTTGGTCACCAACCCATTCACCACCTTAACTATTCACTCCCTTTGCCACCCATGGCTAAGCCTTCTTTGACAGCATCTCTCAAACCTAGGGATAAATGGGTCTTTTTCCGAATGGCAGGCATTGACTTGTGGGGTACCGCAGGGATCGGTGCTAGGGCCCCAGCTATTCACAATATATATTAATGATTTAGATGAGGGAACTAAATGTAATATCTCCAAATTTGTGAGGAGGATGCAGAGAGGCTTCAGGGTGATGTGGACAAGTTGAGTGAGTAGGCTAATGCATGGCAGATGCAGTGTAATGTAGATAAATGTGAGGTTATCCACTTTGGTAGCAAAAACAGGAAGACAGATTATCTGAACGGCTATAAACTGAGAGGGGAATATGCAACGAGGTTTAGGTGTTCTCGTACACCAGTCGCTGAAGGTAAGCATGCAGGTGCAACAGATGGTAAAAAAGGCAAATGGTATGTTGGCCGTCATAGCGAGAGGATTCGAGTACAGGAGCAGGGATGTCTTGCTGCAATTATACAGGGCCTTGGTGAGGCCACACCTGGAATATTGTGTGCAGTTTTGGTCTCCTTATCTGAGGAAGGATGTTCTTGCTATAGAGGGAGTGCAGCGAAGGTTTACCAGACTGATTCCTGGGATGGCGGGACTGACATATGAGGAGAGATTGAGTCAGTTAGGGTTATATTCGCTGGAGTTCAGAAGAGTAAGGGGAGAATCTCATAAAAACCTATAAAATTCTAACAGGACTTGACAGGGTAGATGCAGGAAGGATGTTCCCGATGGTGGGGGAGTCCAGAACCAGGGGTCATAGTCTGAGGATACGGGGTAAACCTTTCAGGGCTGAGATGAGGAGAAATTTCTTCACCCAGAGAATGGTGAGCTTGTGGAATTTGCTACCACAGGAAGCAGTTGAGGCAAAAACATTGTATGCTTTCAAGGAGTTAGATATAGCTCTTGGGTCAAAAGGGATCAAAGGGTATGGGGCAAAAGCGGAAACAGGTTACTGAGCTGGATGATCAGCCATGATCATAATGAATGGCGGAGCAGGCTCGAAGGGCCGAATAGCCTACTCCTGCTCCTATTTTCTATGTCTATGTTTCAATGTTAGTTTTGCCTGTCTTTTTGTGGTATATGCCGAACATTCCTTGTTCCAGTCCTGATCAGGCCCCCTCCCCGCAACTCTTTTTTCAGTACATTGATGACTGCACCACTCCAAACTGGAAAACCTCATCAACTTTGCTTCCAATTTCCACCCTTCTCTCACCTTTACATGGTCCATCTGCGACACTGCCCCTCCCTTCCTCGATTTCTCTGTCTGCATTTCTGGGGATGGACTGTCCACTAATACTCATTCTCAGCTCACCGACTCCCACAGCAACCTCGAATACACTTATAACATTGCCTGTTTAAGTGTTGTATCTCTAAATAAATATAGAACATGGAACAAAATGCAGCACAGGAGGCCATTCAGTCCATTATGTCTGTGCCGTCTGAATAAGTTATCCAACCAAACTAATCCACCTTCCAGCCCTGCAGGTTACAGCGTCTTAGGTGCATGTCCAGGTACCTTTTAAAAGAATTGAGGATCTCTGCCTCCACCACCGTTCCTGGCAGTGAATTCCAGACATCCACCATCCTCTGGATGAAATGGTTTCTCCTCATGTCCCCTCTAATCCTTCTACCAATCACCTTAAGTCTGTGTCCCCTGGTCCCAGTCTCCCTGCCAGGGGAAACAGGGCCTTTCTGTCTACTCTATCTAGGCACTGCATAATTTTGTATACCTCAATCAAGTCACCCCTCAGCCTCCTCAATTCTAGGGAAAACAACCCCAACTTATCCAATCTTTCCTCAGAGCTGCAACCCTCAAGCCCTGACAACATTCTTGTAAATCTCCTCTGTACTCTGCAGTACAATTATTGTAATGTGGTGACCAGTACTGCACGCAATACTCCAGCTGTGGCCTAACCAGCGTTTTATACAGCTCCGGCATCACATCCCTGCTTTTGAATTCTATACCTCGGCCAATAAAGGAAAGCATTCCTTTGTGGACATGCACTCCAAGGTCTCTCACTTCTTCTACACCTCTCAATATCTTCCTGTTTATTGTCTATTCTCTCGCTTTATTTGCCCTCCCCAAATGCATCACCTCACACTTCTCAGGATTGAATTCTATTTATCACTTTTCTGCCCACTCAACTAAACCACTGGTATCTTTCTGGAGTCCACGGCTATCCTCTTCACTATCAACTACACGGCCAATTTTTGTTTCAACAGCAAATTTCCCAATCACGCCTCCCACATTTCAGTCCAAATCATTAATATATTCCACAATCAGCAAGGGACCCAACACTGAGCCCTGTGGAACACACTGGAAACTGCTTTCCATTGACAAAAACATCTGTCGAACAAAACATTTGTTTCCTGGCACGAACCAATTTTGGATCCAACCTGCCACCTTCCCCTGTATCCCATGGACTTTCATTTTACAGACCAGTCTACCATGCTGAACCTTGTCAAATGCCTTACTAAAATCCATGTAGACCATATCCACTGCACTTCCCTCATTAGTCCTCCTGGTTACTTCCTCAAAAAACTCAATCAAGCTAGTAAGACATGGTCTTCCCATAACAAATCCATGCTGACTATCCCTGATTAATCCGTGCCTTTCTAAGTGACAGTTTATCCTGTCCCTCAGAATTGATTCCAACAATTTACCTTCCTGTAAGGACACCATTTCATTCTCCCAATTTACCCATCTCCGGCTCATCTGACCTGATGATGCGCTTTCAAAACAGCACTTCTGATACGTCTTTCTTTTTCCTCAACCGAGGATTCTCCCCCCCAGCTCCCGCCTCCAACTGTGATTGACAGGGCCCTCAAATGTCTCCGACACACTTCCCACATTTCTGCCCTCACCCCTTCCCCTCCCTCCCAGAACTGTGACAGGTATCCCCTTGTCTTCACTTTCCACCCCACCAGCCTACAAAAGGATCATCCCCCATCTTTACTGCCACCTCCAGCATGATGCCACCACCAAACGCATCTTCCCCACCCCCCCTGCCAGCATTCCGAAGGGATCGTTCCCTCTGCGACACCCTGGTCCACTCCTCCATTACCCCCGACACCTCGTCCCCTTCTCAATACCTGCTTTTTTCCCTCCTCTCTCCTCACCATCCAAGGCCCCAAACACTTCTATCAGGTGAGGCAGCGACTTACTTGTACTTCCTTCAATTTAGTGTACTGTATTCACTGCTCACAATGCGGTCTCCTCTACACATCAATACAAGTTCGAGGAACAGCACCTCATTTTCTGATTCGGCAATCTACAGCCTTCCAGACTGAACATTGAGTTCAATAATTTCAGAACATAATTGGCCCTTTTTTATTATTTCATTTTATTTTATTTAATCATTTTTTTTTTACCATGCGCATGCCTTAAATTGGGTTTTTCGTGTTTGTGCTTTTGGCTATGGTTGTTCATTATTCTGTCATTAACACTCTCTTTGCACTAATTGTCTTTCACCACACCATTAGCACACTCTCTTTGCCTTTGCCCCATGACCTCCTTGTTAGTTAATCTCTCTGGCTCTCTGTCCTATCACACACCTTTCCTTTTGTTCTCTTTTCCCCCCCCCCACCCCACTTTACTTGCTTAAAACCTATTACATTTCTAACCTTTGCCAGTTCTGATGAAAGGTCACAGACCAGAAAAGCTAACTCTGCTTCTCTCTCCACAAATGCTGCCAGACCTGCAGAATATTTTCAGCACTTTCTAGTTTTATTACAACTCCTTAACCTCTCTTAGTCTCTCCCCACCCTACTTCAACCTGCATTATAAATCTCTGACCCTTCACCTAAATTTCTGAATTAAAAAAAAAACATTGTGCTGGTCTCCTTTCCCAAAGCTGGACATAATACCCAAATAGTGGCTGCTATGTTCTGCAGTAATTGGCTGTCCACTGTTTGCACGGTTCAGTCATAGCACATTTTTAGAATGGATAAAGCACTGAGACAGCTGTACTCACCGTTATGACCTGTCCATCCTGGACCCTTATAACTGTAAAGCGAAGAAAAGGCATTATTTAAGAGCAATACTATACAGAAACTACATAAACATATATACACATAAACCCAAAGCTTTTCATGGATCAATTAATGACAAATCAGGTGTACAAATCCAAAGCAAAAGACCATCTCTTCACAGCACTCTTATATTTGTCAGTTAAACTGTTCTTGAAATGAACTGAAATCACACTTACACCCATCAAGCTCCTTCAGAGATGAAGCTGATTGAGACATTAAGAAAAACTTTCAAAAGGAGATTGTTTGTTGTGAGGACATGTTCTCTCTATTTATCCGATTGGTTTTATTGCCCACCTCCCCCTTTTCTAGGTTCCTTCCTTGTGCTAACTTGCTCCCAGTCTGAAGGCCCTGCTACTCTTGAACTTGCCAACAGCAGGTTTATCAAGTCTACAGCACAGAAACACAACATTCGGCCCAACTAGTCTATGCCGTCATTTATGCTCTACACGAGCCTTCTCCCACCCCTCTTCATCTAAGCCTACGAGCACATCCTTCTGTGCCTTTCTCATTCATGTGCCTCTTCCCGCCTTGCCTTTCTAACTGTTATCCACCAGTTCTCAGCTCGAGACATTCCTCCTTGCCCTCGACCAATGTCAGATCTATAGCCATTGAAATGATCCTATTCAGGGTTCAAAGCCTCATCAACTGTATCCCAGATGCTGATCATAAACATGATTGAAGGGACATAGATGCCAATGTTAAATTATTAAATATATATTATTTCTTCTGGTAATTTGGCATCTATTCTTCAACCCCATTGAACCCGAATCACCTTCAGCTCAAACGGCCTCTGCAGATAGAATGAAAATTTGAAGGGAGAGAATTTTTGTATTGCTGGGTATTTTTCACATCTGAGGATGGACAGCCCATCAAGCCTGCTGCTTCCACAGATCACCTATAACTCATTCTGTCCAGAGTTCTATCCTGTTCCTTTCATTTCCCACAATCACGATTATCTACCCAACTCCACTATAACAGATGGGAGGTTATTCTGGAATTGTATAAATCACTAGTTAGGTCACAGCTGCAGTACTGCAGGCAGTTCCGGCCACCCACTATTGGAAAGATGTAATTGCACAGGAGAGGCCACAGATGTGATTTATGCAAATGTTGCCTGGACTGGAGAATTTTCGTTATGAAGAAAGATTGGATAGGCTAGGGTTGTTTTTCTTCGGATCAGAGGAGACTGAGGGGAGTTCTAATTGGTGTATAAAATTATGAGGCGTCGAGATAAAGTGGAAAGGAAGACCCTATTCCCCTTGGTTGTGGGGCACATAACCAGGGGACATAGATTTAGGATAAGAGGTAGGAGGATTAGAAGGGATTTGAGGGGAGATTTTTCACCCAGAGGGTGGTGGGGAATCTAGAACTCACTGCTGAAAGGGTGGTCGAGGCAGAAACCCTCATAACATTTCAAAAGTATATGGATGTGCACCTGAAGTGCCGTGACCTCCAAGGCTAGAGACCAAGAACTGGAAAGTGGGATTAGGCTGACCCTCGTCAGCCAGGGTGAACACGATGGGCCAAATGACTTCCTTCCGTGTTGTAAATTTCTATGATGAAATCTTAACTAATTAAAAGGAGCTGCATAAATGTAAGTTGTTCATAGAATATTACAACACAGAAGGAGGCCTTTCAGCCACCATGTCTGCGCTGATTCTCTGAAAGACCTATCCAAATTGTGTCACTCACCAGCTCTTTTCCTCGGAATCCCACAAACTTTTTTATTTTTCAAGTAGATATCCAATTGTTGCTTTAGTTACTTCTCACAGTCAATCAGTATAAATGGGTGGTTAATGGTCGGCACAGACTCGGTGGGCCGAAGGGCCTGTTTCAGTGCTGTATCTCTAAAAAAAATCTAAATCAAACATGGCAGCTAGTTTACCCAGGATAAAAAAAACTACACGAATGACCAGTCAATATTTTACTCATTCTTAGGAAATAGGTATCAGTAGCAAGGCCAGCATTTATTATCCATCCCTTTAGAAGATGGTGGTGGTAAACTACCTTCTTGAATCACTGCAGTCTGTTAGGTGAAGGTACTCCTAGAGTGCAGTTAAGTAGGCAGATCCAGGGTTTTGACCCAGATATTTATAGTACAGTGATTTATATTTAAGACTGGATAGTGTGTAACTTGGAGAGGATAGGATTCCTGTGCACCTGCTGTCCTTACCCTTCTCAGTTGTGTAGCATATAGGTTTGAGAGATGCTGTCAAAGAAGCCTTAGCCATGGTGGCGAAGGGAGCAAATGGTTAAGGTGGTGAATGGGTTGGCGACCAAGTGGCATCAATTAATACACATTTCAACAGTTTAATATTTTGTAACCATCTTTACAAAATAAGTTTTTCTGGTCATTTTCACAATGCTGTTTGTGGGAGTTTGCTGTCTGCTAAATGGCTGCTGCATTTCCTACATTACAACAATGACAAGCACTTCAAAAAGTGCTTCATTGGCTGTAAAGCACTTCGGGAAATCCGGTGGTTGCGAAGGGTTCTATATAAATGCAAGTCTTTCTTTGTAGATGCATTTAAGGGAAAGCTAGATAAGCATAAGAAGGGGCAGGGTTCTGATGAAAGGTCATCAACCTAAAACATTCAGTACAGTTGTGTAGTTTTTTTTATCCTGGGTAAACTAGCTGCCATGTTTGCCTGCAGAACAAGTCATTGCTCGAAAAATAACCCAATGGTTGTTAATTTATTTTAATTATTTTGTTAAGGGAGCATATGAAATGCCTTTTCTTTTCTGTTGTATGTTTCTCTCTCCAAAGATGCTGCCAGACCTGGTATTTCCAGCACTCTGTTTTTATTTATTATTTGGAAGAAGGATTTACTGCTGGGTTAGATGAAGGAAGGTGGGTGGAGGTTTTTGTGGCGTATAAACACCTGCATGGACCAGTTGGGCCAAATGACCGACTTCTGTGCTGTAAATTCAAGGTAACCAGTTTTGTTGCAGATGGTGAGCAATAAGTGGTGCAGAAAGACAAGCTCCGCCTTATCAGCCCCGTGAAAGGAGGATCCTCCTTGACCTGTCAATCAAAAGGCGGCACGGCGGCGCTGATTCGCGCCAATCCGCTGTCAATCAAAGAACGCCCCGCCCCTCACACGCGTCACCGCTGCCTGCCTTCGCTCGGCTTCCAACACTCACTTTCCCTGAGACCTCGGGCTGGCAGTAGTCCTGCCGGAGCGAACTGCAACCGCTTTCTGTTGACGGTGTCTGGAATGAAGCGGTGGCCGAAGACCCAGAAACAGGAAGCTTTTGATGCGCGGCAAACCGTCAGCAAACTCTTCACTGCCGCCATCTTCTCGCAGCGAGACGGTCACTACCACCCGCCACTTCCGGTTCCGGTTGTCAATCAAATTGAAAGACAAGACTGCAGCCCTGGTAGCTGTCTGCCTGAAGAGTATTTTACAGCAGTCAAATCTGCATTATTCGCACTTTTCACGATATTCAAATATTTGACCGAAATTTTTTAATTTTAAATTTAATTATAAAACACATTCCTTCGCAATGAGTTTGCTCAACTGTTGCCAGCTCCAAGACTGAAGAGAGGGGTATGGGGCAGAAAATTCTGATGTTTTCTCTTTTTCACCATGTAAATTAATTGAAAATCTTAATAATTAATATTCCATCATAGGACATCTTAGAACCGTTTTTAGACAATCTAGTCAAAGAAAATGCCAGAAACAGGCAGCCTTTGAAGAGGACAGAGGAGTTGACATTTTGGGTGCAACCTGTTAAAGTTTTATCATCCAAAATTAGATTAAGGCAAGGAGCTGTGGGATGGCAACTTTCTTTATTAAATTGATTGAGTACGTTTGCAATATAAATAATTCCAAAGCTGGAATTTTACACAATCAATGACTTCAAATACATACTTTAATGTCTCTTCATCTCTTTGGCCTCCTTATCTTGAGAGACAATGGGTAAGCGCCTGGAGGTGGTCACTGGTTTGTGGAGCAGCGCCTGGGAGGCTATAAAGGCCAATTCTAGAGTGACAGGCTCTTCCACAGGTGCTGCAGAAAAATTTGCTTGTCGGGGCTGTTGCACAGTTGGCTCTCCCCTTGCGCCTCTGTCTTTTTTCCTGCTAACTGCGAAGTCTCTTCGACTCGCCACACTTTAGCCCCGCCTTTATGGCTGCCGCCAGCTCTGGCGAACGCTGGCAACTGACTCCCACGACTTGTGATCAATGTCACAGGATTTCATGTCGCGTTTGCAGACGTCTTTAAAGCGGAGACGTGGACGGCCGATGGGTCTGATACCAGTGGCGAGCTCGCTGTACAATGTGTCTTTGGGGATCCTGCCATCTTCCATGCCAAGCCATCTCAAGCGCCGCTGACTCAGTAGTGTGCATAAGCTGGGGATGTTGGCCGCCTCGAGGACTTCTGTGTTGGAGATACGGTCCTGCCACCTGATGCCAAGTATTCTCCGGAGGCAGCGAAGATGGAATGAATTGAGACGTCGCTCTTGGCTGACATACGTTGTCCAGGCCTCGCTGCCATAGAGCAAGGTACTGAGGACACAGGCTTGATACACTAGGACTTTTGTGTTCCGTGTTAGTGCGCCATTTTCCCACACTCTCTTGGCCAGTCTGGACATAGCAGTGGAAGCCTTTCCCATGCGCTTGTTGATTGCTGCATCTAGAGACAGGTTACTGGTGATAGTTGAGCCTAGGTAGGTGAACTCTTGAACCACTTCCAGAGCGTAGTCGCCAATATTGATGGATGGAGCATTTCTGACGTCCTGCCCCACGATGTTCATTTTCTTGAGGCTGATGGTTAGGCCAAATTTATTGCAGGCAGCCGCAAACCTGTCGATGAGGCTCTGCAGGCACTCTTCAGTGTGAGATGTTAAAGCAGCATCGTCAGCAAAGAGGAGTTCCCTGATGAGGACTTTCCATACTTTGGACTTCGCTCTTAGACGGGCAAGGTTGAACAACTTGCCCCCTGATCTTGTGTGGAGGAAAATTCCTTCTTCCGAGGACTTGAACGCATGTGAAAGCAGTAGGGAGAAGAAAATCCCAAAAAGTGTGGGTGCAAGAACACAGCCCTGTTTCACTCCACTCAGGATAGGAAAGGGGTCTGATGAGGAGCCACCATGTTGAATTGTGCTTTTCATATTGTCATGGAATGAGGTGATGATACTTAGTAGCTTTGGTGGGCATCCGATCTTTTCTAGTAGTCTGAAGAGACCACGTCTGTTGATGAGGTCAAAGGCTTTGGTGAGATCAATGAAAGCAATGTAGAGAGGCATCTGTTGTTCGCGACATTTCTCCTGTATCTGACGAAGGGAGAACAGCATGTCAACGGTCGATCTCTCTGCACGAAGCCACACTGTGCCTCAGGGTAGACGCGCTTGGCCAGCTTCTAGAGCCTGTCTAGAGCGACTCGAGCAAATACTTTCCCCACTATGCTGAGCAGGGAGATTCCACGGTAGTTGTTGCAGTCACCTCGGTCACCTTTGTTTTTATAGAGGGTGATGATATTGGCATCGCGCATGTCCTGAGGTACTGCTCCCTCGTCCCAGCACAGGCATAGCAGTTCATGTAGTGCTGAGAGTATAGCAGGCTTGGCATTCTTGATTATTTCAGGGGTAATGCTGTCCTTCCCAGGGGCTTTTCCGCTGGCTTTTCATGTAACAAAGCAACAACTTAAAAGTAAAGCAACAGCACGTTTAACATAACAAAACATCCCAAGATGCTTCACAGGAGCATTGTCAATCAAAATTTAACACTGAGCAAATAAGGCAATAATTGGGCAGATGACCAAAAACTTCGTCAAAGAGGTAGGTTGTGAGGGTGAATTGTGAGGAGGTTGCAGAGAGGCTTCAGGGTGGTTTGGACAAGTTGAGTGAGTGGGCTAATGCATGATAGATGCAGTGTAATGTGGATAAATGTGAGGTTATCCACTTTGGTAGCAAAAACAGGAAGGCAGTTTATTATCTGAATGGCTGTAAACTGAGAGAGGGGAATATGCAGCGAGACCTGGGTGTTCTCGTACACCAGTCGCTGAAGGTAAGCATGCAGGTGCAACAGACGGTAAAAAAGGCAAATGGTATGTTGGCCTTCATAGCGAGAGGATTCGAGTACAGGAGCAGGGATGTCATGCTGCAATTATACAGGGCCTTGGTGAGGCCACACCTGGAATATTGTGTGCAGTTTTGGTCTCCTTATCTGAGGAAGGATGTTCTTGCTATAGAATGAGTGCAGTGAAGGTTTACCAGACTGATTCCTGGGATGGCAGGACTGACTTATGAAGAGAAATTGAGTCGGTTAGGATAATATTCGCTGGAGTTCAGAAGAGTGAGGGGAGGATCTCATAGAAACCTATAAAATTCTAACTGGACTTGACAGGGTAGATGCAGGAAGGATGTTCCCGATGGTGGGGGAGTCCAGAACCAGGGATCATAGTCTAAGGATACGGGGTAAACCTTTCAGGACTGAGATGAGGAGAAATTTCTTCACCCAGAGAGTGGTGAGCCTGTGGAATTCGTTACCACAGAAAGCAGTTGAGGCCAAACATTGTATGTTTTCAAGAAGGAGTTAGATATAGCTCTTGGATTTAAAGGGATCAAAGGGTATGGGGCGAAAGCGGGAATAGGTTACTGCATTGGATGATCAGCCATGATCATAATGAATGGCAGAGCGGGCTCGAAGGGTCGAATGGCCTACTCCTGCTCCTATTTTCTATGTTTTAAAGAGGAAAGAGAGGTGGAAAGTTATGGGGAAGGAATTCCAGAGCTTGGGGCCTAGGTAGCTGAAGGCATGGCTACCATAAGATTAAAATCGGGGATTCTCAAGCGAGTAGAATTGGTGGAGAGCAGATATCTCATAGTCCAACTTCACTACTGTTCTGAGCAGTGTGTTCATTTTCTGCCATAAACAAAAAGTGGTGACACAGAATAAGGCTATTCGAAAAGAAAACAAAGCACTAATCTTCATTTTGAGAGGGATAGAATTGAAAAGCAGAGATATGTTAATCTTGTATGGAATCTTGTTAAACCATATTTAGAACACTGAATAGTTTGGGTCTTCATATTATAAAAAAGGATATAGAGGCAATGTAGAAGGTACAAAAGAAATTCACGAGAATGATACCTAAACTGAGGCTCTTTTCCATTGAAAAGAGAAGACTGAGGCGTGACCTGTGTTCCGACCAGGTGAGAAAGGTGTCTAGGGGTCCCTCTCAGCCTTCACTTGGTATTACCGTAATAGGGTTTAATTTTAAGCACACTGTGTTTTTAGCTCCCCCTTGGTGAATCCTTGTTCACCGCTTTCCATTTATAAGGCAAAGAAACCAGCACAAACAGTTTTCTTAGGCTTAAAGAAGAAAGGCTGAAATTTATTAAACTTAAACTCTAATTCCGCACAGTCTCTGTCATCTGCGCAACTGGCTTCCTCCATTAACAGATTGGCGGCTGCTGTGGAGGGCCTGCTTCAGCAGGCCGTGCAAACCCTCACAGAGACAGTGAGCTCTCTGCAGCAGTGCCTCAGCGAGATGTCGACAAGGCTCCTGTGATATCCAACAGTTGCTCATCCCTCTGAGGTCAGCAGGGAGGCCCAATTAAGCCTCGTGAGGGCACAGGATTAACAGCAGTGTGTATCTGGGGGCTCCTCTCAGAGCGCTCCTGGTGCGTACAGCGGCTCCTTGTACCTTCTGCCAGTGACTCAGAATCCCAGGGTGTCAGAAGCTGCTCAGGGTCACCTCAACATGCTGGGACCCTCGCGGCCTCAGGCAGTCAGAGGACGCCTGCCAAGGTCATCCTAAGCCATAGGCCATCGTGAACAGCCACCCCCTCTGCCGTGGTTAGCGGCGAAGGGTCGACGACATGCTTGAATGCTCACAAACTTTTAAGAAATCACATTAACTGCAGTTAGGGTCACTGGTGCGATTTTGAATTATTTATTTGTCGTTCGACTTCACACAAAACTTATTAAATTTCTCACTTGGCTTTTTTATCTGTCTCAAGTCAATGATGATGTATTAGATGATCTTTTTGTCCTGCATGCGATGGAGACTTTGGGGAAGATGACACATTGGGCCATGTTGTGCTTGAGGGAAAGTTGGACCGTTGCAGCTGAGATTAGCTCCAGCAGGTGAGTGCTTTAGTGCTTCCAGCTGATGTGAATGTCTGAATTTTGTTTTTATTCATTCATGGGATGTGGGCGTCACTGTCCATTTATTGCCCATCCCTAATTGCCCTTGAGAAGGTGGTGGTGAGCTGCCTTCTTGAACCACTGCAGTCCATTTGGGGTAGGTACACCCACAGTGCTGTTAGGAAGGGAATTCCAGGATTTTGACCCAGCGACAGTGAAGGAATGGTGATATAGTTCCAAGTCAGGATGGTGTGTGACTTGGAGGGGAACTTGCAGGTGGTGGTGTTCCCATGTATTTGCTGCCCTTGTCCTTCTAGTTGGTAGAGGTCGCTGGTTTGGAAGGTGCTGTCTAAGGAGCCTTGGTGCATTGCTGCAGTGCATCTTGTAGATGGTACACACTGCTGCCACTGTGCGTCGGTGGTGGAGGGAGTGAATGTTTGTGGATGGGGTGCCAATCAAGCGGGCTGCTTTGTCCTGGATGGTGTCAAGCTTCTTGAGTGTTGTTGGAGCTGCACCCATCCAGGCAAGTGGAGAGTATTCCATTCGGATTGACATGTCAGTTGCTGGGTCATGAGCGTCCTATCAGGGGAAAGGCCTGAGTATTAGAGTCTCCCTTGCGCTCAACTCCTGCAAACCTCCAACTCCTTCCCTCCGACGTTCAGGTGGCTGCGCCTCCTCCTTCTCCTCAACCCTTTTATCCTCCTCGCCTGAGGATGCCTTGTGCTGAACAATGTCCCCATCATCCAGGGCTTCCACCCTCTGCAGCGCCAGGTTATGTAAGGTGCAGCAGATGTCAGTAATGCGAGATATCCTTGCTGGCGAATACTGAAGAGCACCACCTGAGCAATCCAGGCACCTATATTTCATCTCCAGAAGACCTATGGCCTGCTCTGGTGGTCACATGGCTTGCATTGTACCATTCCTCTGCCTCATTCCGTGGGCTCCTCCCAGGTGTCATCAGCCATGTCTTCAGAGGATAAACCCTGTCGCCAAGTATCCATCCGGGGGTGGGGTGGGTGGGGGGCGTGCAGAATAGCGCTGGCACATGGGAGTTCCGGAGGATGAATGCATCGTGACTGCTTCCTGGATAACGAGCACACACCTGCAATATACTCTTACGGTGGTCACAGACAAGGTGCACATTCATTGAGTGAAACCCCTTTCGATTAATGAAGGCCCCTGACTGACCTGCAGGTGCTCTAATGGCCACATGTGCACAGTCAATCACGCCTTGGACCATGGGGAACCCAGCAATGGCGCTGAAGCCTCTGGCTGTCTCGGCCTGACTGGCGAAATCTGTCTGGAACTTGATGAACTGGTTATGGCATCGATTACCACCTTAATGCAGTGTTTTGCTGATGACTGTGAGATTCCGCACATGTCTCCTGTGGAAGCCTGGAAGGAGCCTGGTGCGTAGAAGTTCAGAGCGACTGTGACCTTTAGTGCAACAGGCATTGGATGGCCACCCACACAATTGGAGCTGACCTCCGCTGCCATCATCTCACACAGAGATGTGACAGTCTCTCGGGACAGGCACAGTCTTCGACGGCACTGGTGTTCTGACATCTGCAGAAAGCTCAACCGCTGCTGGAACACCCTGCCTGCTGGGTAGACTCGTCTCCTCACAGGCGTTTGCTCCCAGCGCACTCTGACCTTCTGCCCCTCCCCCATTTCCAGGCTGCAGTTGGCCAGCAGGTCACAGATTTCCTTGGCCACTTGTCCTCCTGTCCCTCCTTGTGGTGTTCTCTTCCTCACTAGAGAACGGGGACCCAACGCGACGTCATTGCCCGCCATTTTACAGTTCGGCTGCCTCCAAGGACGCCCGATTTGAGCAGGTAAAATTCTGGCCAGGGTGGTTAGAATCTGGAATTTACTACCACAAGGAGTAGTTGAGATGAATAGGACAGACATATTGAAGGGGGCGCTAGATAAACAAGCGGGAGAAAGGAATAAAAGGTTATGTTGTTAAGAGTTAGATGAAGAAAGGTGGAAGGAGGCTCGTGTGGACATCGGCATGGGTCATTTGAACTGAATGGCCTTCTTCTGTACTGTAAAAACTATTTAATACTATGCAATACAATAATAAATATTGGCCAGAACAGAGTAGAGAACTGCCCTGGGATCTTTTACATCAATCTGAGAGTGCAGATGTGGCCTTGTTTTAATGTCTCACTCGAGGTAGAGCACCTCTGGCAGTGCAGCATTCCTTAGTGGGGTGTCAGCCTAGATTTTATGCTCAGATCTCTGTGCCAGATTGGGTAGGGATCAGGGTGGCAGGTTCCCTTCCCTGGAGGAAATTAATGGAGCAGTTCAGTTGATCTGCAGCTTTTGGGTCAATTTTAGTTATATCACCTCTCAGCAAACCACATCTAGTGAGTTAGATTTCATAACTTGCCATCGTACAGTTTAGATTTTCCGGGTGCTCTAACCATAACACCATCAAACCTGCATTCTTGACAACCCACAGAACTAATGGTTTCAGTTAGCTTACATGAGCTATGTCCGAGTTACTTTAGATTATCGCAGAATCACAGAATAATACAGTGCAGAAGAGGCCCATCGAGTCTGCACCGATGCATTAAAGCCACCTGACCTGTCTACCTAATCCCATTTGCCAGCACTTGGCCCATAGCCTTGATTATGCCATCTATTTCCTTGTATATGCCCTTTCTTCTGTTTATGACCAGACGACAAATAGACTCAGTTATGTAGCTACATGTGCATCATTCAGATGGATGCCCTTATTGGATATCCATTGTCTATAAATGGTGCCTGACATGTTTTGCATGCTTTACATGGGACTTAATAATAACAACTGCACTATGATAATGTCACATCATGTCCAAAGATCAGAACATTTTGCACAATAATTGACCTGTGACTACTTGCCTTCATGTCATTTACATGCAGTTGAACAGTACTGAGCAGTGCTTAATTTGCTGCTATGAAGATTGACCAGGGAGATCATCATGCATGTACTAAACTCTCACAGCTGCTAATACTGTCAGCTGCTTTACTGCCCAAATGCCGGCAATGCCTATTCAATCTGGTTATAGACCGCTCTCTCTCAGTATTTGAAAGCACTCAGCAAGGAATCATTTGGCAAGGAACAATCCAGAATAATAATAATTAACTGGGGGAAAGCCAACTTCAATGGGGTAAGAATGGATCTGACCCAGATAAATTGGAATCAAAGGTTGACAGGCAGGCAAAACTGTAACTGGACAATGGGCTGCCTTGAAAGTTCAGCACTTTCAAGGCATATTCCCTCAAAGGGGAAAGGTGGGGCAAACAATTTCAGAGCTCCCTGGATGACAAAAGAGATAGAGACTAAGATGAAGAAGAAAAAGTATGATTATGACAGATGTCAGGTGGATCATACAACCAAGAACCAGGCAGAATATAGAAGGTTCAGAAGGGAATTGAGAAAGCAAATAAGAGAAGCGAAGAGAGAGTATGAGAAGAGACTGGTGGCTAACATAAAAGGGAATCCAAAAGTCTTCTATTGACATATAAATAGTAAAAAGGTGGTAAAAGGAGGAATGGGGCCAATTGGGCACCAAAAAGGGGATTTATGCACGGAGGCACGGGGCATGGCTGAGGTATTAAATGACTACTTTGCATCTGTCTTTACCAAGAAAGATGCTGCTGCACAAGTCATGGTGAAAGAGAAGGTAGTTCGGAAGCTTGAAAGATTTACAATTGATAAGGAGGAGGTATTAGATAGGCTGTCTGTACTTAAAGTTGATAGGCACCAGGATCGGATGAGATGCATCCAAGGATACTGAGGGAAGTGAGAATGGAAATTGCAGAGGCATTGTCCATAATTTTTCAGTCTTCCTTAGACTCCGGGACGCTACCAGAGGACTTGAGAATTGCAAATGTAACGTCCTTGTTCAAAAATGAGTGTATAAAGATAAGCCCAGCAACTACAGGACAGTTTAACCTGAGTGGTGGGAAAGATTTTATATGATAATTCAGGACAAAATTAATAGTCACTTCGACAAATGTGGATTAAGTAAGGAAAGCCAGCACAAATTTGTAAGGGCAAGTCATGTTTAACTAACTTCCTTGAGTTTTTGGATAAGGTAACAGAGAGGGTTGATGAAGGTCATGCAATTGATCTCAGAGTCATAGAGCACAGAAACAGGCCCTTCGGCCCATCGTGTCTGTGCTGGCCATCAAGCACCTACCTATTCTAATCCCATTTCCCAGCACTTGGTCCGTAGCCTTGTATGCAATGGCGTTTCAAGTGCTTATCTAAATACTTTTTAAGTGTTGAGGGTTCCTGCCTCTACCACCTCTGCAGGCAGTGCGTTCCAGATACCAACCACCCTCTGGGTGAAAATTTTTTTCCTCAAATCCCCTCTAAACCCCCTGCCCCTAACGTGGACTTCCAAAAGGCATTTGATAAAATGCCACATAACAGGCTTGTCAGCAAATTTAGAGCTTATAGACAGCTCTAGAGGGACAGTAGCAACATGATACAAAATTGGCTGAGTGACAGCATACAAAGAGTAGTGGTTAATGTCTGTTTTTTGGATTGGAGAAAGGTGTCAGTGTTGGTGCCCTTGCTCTTCCTGATATATATTAATGACCTAAACCTTGGTGTACAGGGCACAATGTCAAAATTTCCAGACAATACAAAACTTGAAGGTATTGTGAACTGTGAGGAGGGTAATGTAGAATTTCAAAAGGACAATAGACAGGTTGGTGAAATGGGCAGACAAGTGGCAGATTAAATTTAATGCAGAGAAGCGTCAAGTAATTCATTTTGGTAGAAAAAATACAGAGAAGCAATATAAAATAAAGGGTACAATTCTAAAGGGGGTGCAGCGGATGGTGGTGATGTCACTGAATGAGTAATCCAGAAGCCCAGGCTAATGCTTTAGGAACATAGGTTCAAATCCCTACTCAGCAGCTGGTGGAATTTAAATTCAATTGATGAATTTTTAAAAATCTGCAATTGAAAGCTGTTTCAGTAATGGTGCCATGAAACTATCGTCGGTTGTCGTAAAAAGCCATCTGGTTCACTAATGTCCTTTAGGCAAGGAAATCTGCTGTCCATAACTGTTCTGGCCTACACATGACTTCAGACCCACAGCCATGTGGTTGACACTTAACTGCCCTCTGAAATGGCCTAGTAAGCCATTCAGTTGTCAAGGGATGTTAGGGATGGGCAACAAATGCTGGCTTTGCCAGAGACACCCACATCGCATGAATGAATAAAAAAAAAGCAGAGGGACCTGGATGTATATGCACATACGAATTAGGAGCGGGAGTAGGCCATTGGAGGTGGCAGGAGAGCAGTTAATACAGCATACAGCATCCTAGGCTTTATCAATAGGGGCATAGAGTACAAAAACAAGGAAGTTATGTTAAAATTGTATAGAACACTGGTTCAGCCTCAAATGGAGTATTGCATCCAGTTCTGGGCACCACACTTGAGGAAGGATGTGAAGGCATTAGAGATGGTGCGGAGAAGGTTCATGAGAATGGTTCCAGGGATGAGAAAATTAAGTTATGTAGATAGATTGGAGAAGTTGGGACTGTTTTCCTTGGAGAAGAGAATTTAAGAGGAGATTTGATAGAGTTGTTCTAAATCATGAGGGATCTGGACAAGTAGTGAGAAACTGTTGCCATTGGTGGAAGGATCGAGAATCAGTTGGCACAGATTTAAGGTAATTGACAAAAGAAACAATGGTGACATGAGGAAAAACTTTATCATGCAGCAAGTGGTTAGGATCTGGAAAGTACTGCCTGAGAGTCTGGTAGAGGCAGGTTCAATTGAGATATTCAAAAGGGTATTAGATTATTATCTGAAAAGGAAGAATGGGGAGAAGGGGGGAGTGGTACCAGGTAAATTGCTCCTTCAGAGAGCCAGCACAGACATGATGGACCAAATGGCCTCCTTCTGTGCTGTAGCCATTCTATGATTCTATTCTATAATTCTATGTCTTACCCACTAACTAGGCAGCTTCCAATTGAAGACAGTGCTAAGCTTCATAATATTTGCATTTATATTGTACTTCAAACTTTTTGGTGTGCAGTCACCATTATAGTCATAGAGTTATACAGCGAAGAAGCAGGCCCTTCGGCCCACCGTGTCCATGCCAGCCATCAAGCCTATCTATTCTAAACCCATTTTCCAGCACTTGGTCATTGTATGCTATGGCGTTTCAATACTTCTTAAATGTTGTGAGGGTACCTGCCTCCACCACCCCTTCAGGCAGTGTGTTCCAGATTCCAACCACCTTCTGGGTGAAAATTGTTTCCACAAATCCCCTCTAAACCTGCTGCCCCTTACCTTAAATCTATGTCCCTGGTTATTGACATCACCGCTAAGGGAAAATATTTCTTCCTATCTATCCTATCTATGCCCCTCATAATTTTGTATACCTCAATCAGGTCCCCCCTCAGCCTTCTCTGCTCTAAGGAAAACAACCCTAGCCTTTTCAGTCTCCCTGCATAGCTGAAATGCTCTAGCCCAGGCAACATCCTGGTGAATTTCCTCTGTACCCTGTCCAGCGCAATCACATCCTTCCTATAGTGTGGCAACCAGAACTGTACACAGTAATCCAGCTGTGGCCTAACTAGCATTTTATACAGCTCCATCATAACCTCCCTGCTCTTATATTCTATGCCTCGGCTAATAAAGGCAAGTATCCCATATGCCTCCTAACCACCTTATCTACCTGTGCTGCTGCCTTCAGTGATCTATGGACAAGTACAGCAAGGTCCCTCTGACCCTCTGTACTTCCTAGGGTACAGGTAGGGATGTGGTAGGAATATGGGATTAGTGTAGGATTAGTATAAGTGGGTGGTTGATGGTCGGCACAGACTCGGTGGGCCGAAGGGCCTGTTTCAGTGCTGTATCTCTAAACTAAACTAATGCTTTGTCTTTCAACACACCATTAACATATTGTTTGCCTTTGCTCCATGACCTTTTGGTCAGCTATGTGGCCTTGTCAAATCTACACCTTCTCCTTTGTTATCTCTTGCCCCATCCCCACCTCACTTGCTTATAACCTGTAACATTTTTAATATTTGTCAGTTCCGAAGAAGGGTCACTGACCCGAAACATTAACTCTGCTTCTCTTTCCACAGATGCTGCCAGACCTGCTGAGTGGTTCCAGCATTTCTTGTTTTTATTTGTTAAGGGAAGATCTTGTTTGACCAACTTGATTGAATTTTTTGAAGAAGTAACAAGGAAGATATATGAGGGTAGTGCAGTTGAAGTGGTCTACATGGATTTTAGCAAGGCTTTCGACAAGGTCCCACATGGCAGACTGGTTAAAAAAATAAAATCCCATGGGATACAGGGAAATGTAGCAAGGTGGATACAAAATTGGCTCAGTGGCAGGAAGCAAAGGGTAATTGTTGACAGGTGTTTTAGCGAATGGAAGGCTGTTTCCAGTGGTGTTCCACAGGGCTCAGTACTGGGTCCCCTGCTTTTTGTGGTGTATGTTAACGATTTGGACGTAAATGTAGGGGACATGATCAAGAAGTTTGCGGACGACACAAAGATTGGCCGCTTTGTTGATAGCGAGGAGTATAGCTGTAGGCTGCAAGAAGATATTAATTGTCTGGTCAGATGGGCAGAAAAGTGGCAAATGGAATTCAACCTGTAGAAGTGTGAGCTGATGCATTTGGGGAGATCAGACAAGTTAAATGAATACACGATTAATGGGAAAATATTGAGAAGTTTAGAGGAAGTGAGGGACCTTGGAGTGAATGTCTACTGATCCCTGAAGGTGGCAGGACAGGTCGATAAGGTGGTTAAGAAGGCATATGGAATCCTTTCCTTTATTAGCCGAGGTACAGAATACAAGACCAGGGAGGTTATGTTGGAACTGCGTAACTCATTGGTTAGTCCACAACTTGAGTCCTGTGTGCAGTTCTGGTCACCTCGTTACAGAAAGGATGTAATTGTACTAGAGAGGGTACAGAGGAGATTTATGAGAATGTTGCCAGGACTGGAAAAATGCAGCTATGAGGAAAGACTGGATAGGCTGGGGTTGTTCTCCTTGGAACAGAGAAGACTGAGAGGAGATCTGATTGAAATATACAAAATTTTGAGGGACCTGGATAGAGTGGAGGTGAAGGGTCTGTTCACATTAGCAGAGGGGTCAGTGACGAAGGGGCATAGATTTAAAGTGATTGGTAGAAAAATTAGATGGGAGATGAGAAAAAACCTTTTCACCCAGAGGGTGGTGGGGGTCTGGAACTCACGGCCTGAAAGGGTAATTGAGGCAGAGATCCTGAACTCATTCAAAAAGAGTCTGGATATGCACCTCAAGTGCCGTAATCTGCAGGGCTACAGACCAAATGCTGGAAGATAGGATTAGGATAGCTGGATCGTTTTTCGGCTGGCACAGACACGATGGGCCAAGTGGCCTCTTTCTGTGCCTTAAACTTTCTATGATTCTCTGATTTCACTCGCATGCACTTTTATTTTTGAGAGCCATCCTTCTTATCTGTTTCATCAGCATTAATTTCAGTGAGTTTATGGTTGATGCCACTGTTATTTTCGCTGACTAACTTCTGAGAGAAGCAGCATCGACAACTTCAAATTGCCCTCAACACCTGTGGGCAAGGTTGAAGGGATCTGATAAGGGTTCCTGCTCCTTCTGTCAGGCAGATGGAAGGTGATCATGAAAGTTGGGTGAGGAAAGGGTGATGCATGGAAGTGATGTACCCTCCACACTCCTGTCATGACCAAATTGCACGCCAACAAACATTGTCCAGCTCACACCCGATAAATAACGACTGAGGCAGAAAGTCTGAGGAAAGGAATGAGGCGGGAAAGTTACATTAAAGAAAAAGGTAGGGCCAAGAATAAAGCTGCCTCAGCTGGTTCTCTTGACACTGAAGGTGAATTTTAACTGTAAAAGGCTATTTAGGCCACCAGATTTGTTCTTTATTACACAGAGACTTGACTCCCGTGTCACTGCTCTGTTCAGCTGAATTAAACCTGATGTCTAAGGTTATCCAAAACTACAATGGCTTCCTTCTTTTCCAGAATGACGGATCGAAACAAAAAGAGTAGGATTACCCAGCAATCAAAGTTGGCTTAAGCCATAGACACAAAACATTTATCCCTGTGAAAGTACTTCACATCGCTTTTCTTGGTAAGAACCAGACCCCACTTGGACAACTTAACAAATTGCAGGCCAGGCAGTGAGTGGAGGTTGGTGAGGGGATATATATCAAGATGTCAGGCCATATGTGCTTAAAGGAATGCTATCAAGAGCAAAGCTCTACCATTCACCTTATTCTTGAGGTTTTTGTCTCTACCTATAGAAAGAACTTAAGAAACATCATATTACTTTTTTGAAGTGAGGTTACAACTCACCCAGTGATACCTGTCCACCTTATTGGAGATCATTATGATTTTGTTGAACATTTGTGTAACATTTGTCAGAATCAGCAATAAACTGGTTTGTGTGTCTGTATGCCATTACATCGTCCATTATTTTAACACATTAACACGTTGGTTGTAATGTTACAGAGCACAATTTCGACCCCTTATCGTTTAATGTAGGCTCCTGCTTCTCTGCCCTCCCACCCCCATGCTCCCCGGCCCCAGCCAAAAGCAATGTACAGGGGCTTGAGGGAAGGGGTCAGAGGGTTCTTTCCTATAAGACGTGGCCAAAGTAGTAAAGTGCCCCATTTCCACCTGAGGCCATGGCTTCATTGAGATTCACCAGCCACTGAACAGTAAGTTTTAACAGCAAGAAATTCTGCAATTACATTTTTAAGAGGTTTTATTTTTGCAGGGCTGTGTTTACATATAGATGATTTAATTTTCCATGCACTTTTTTCCCTCCTAAAGGCATTGACTCCTGCTCAGGTTATGGGCAGGAAAAGACCAGCTGCTCCACCAAGCTTGTCCCACATCATGATGGCTGGAACATCATGATGGAGATCTTCTTCCCTCCGTCCCATCACTTCCGCTCCATCAGATTCCCCACCACACCCCCCCCCCCCCCCCCCCCAGCCCTTCCCCACACAGCCATGTAATCTCCTGGCAGTGGCAAATATAACAGAGGCCAATAAGGGTTAAGATACCATAGGTGCCTACCGCTCTCTGGAAGCTCACCCGGGTGACCATTCTTCATGTGAGTGTTGACAGCGATTCTCTGCATCATAGAGGCCATTTGTAACAGTTGATTGTTGTTATCAGCTGTGGCTCTGTTGATAACACTATTGCTTCTAACTTAGAAGGTTATGGGTTCAAGGTCTGCTCCAAAGACTTGAGTATAGAATCCAGGCTGACATTTCGATGTAATCCTGCTTGTGGGATCTTACTGTGCACAAATTAGCTGTCACGTTTTCTCCATTACAACAGTGACGACACTTCAGGAATACTTAATTAGCTACGAAGTACTTTAGGACATTCTGAGGTTGTTCAAGGCACCAGAGAAACGCACACTCTCTCTTTCTTATCTATGAGTGGCATTGATAGATTAGATAGGAAGAAACTTTTTCCCTTAGCGGAGCTGTCAATAATCAGGGGGCATAGATTTAAGGTAAGGGGCAGGAGGTTTGGAGGGGATTTGAGGAAAAATGTTTTCACCCAGAGGGTGGTTGGAATCTGGAACACACTGCCTGAAGAGGTGGTAGAGGCAGGAACCATCACAACATTTAAGAAGTATTTAGATGAGCACTTGAAATGCCATAGCATACAAGGCTACGGGCCAAGTGCTGGAAAATGGGTTTAGAATAGGTAGGTGCTTGATGGCCGGCACAGACATGATGGGACGAAGAGCCTGTTTCTGTGCTGTATGAATCTATGACCTAATATCTTGGCATGGACATGTGCTATTACGAGTGATTTTTTTTAAATCCATCGGTTGGAAACCTGAATTAAACTTTAAAAAGAAAGCAGGAGACAATGAACTTGAATTAAACTTTTTAAAAGAAAGCAGCTAAAATGGCGACTGCAATTTACATTGAAATACCTCACACACCAAGGTATCGAGGTAGAGATGAATGTCTAGTTAATGTCCCACCCGAACAATGGCTTGCACATTTTGAATGAGCTACCTGCATTACCCCCATTAACACAAGACATTCAAAGCCATCTTGGAACATTAACACTGATGGAGACGAACCTCAAAGGGTATACACTGAAACAATGGGACTCTGAGAGATTGGAATTTAGACATGAACTCACTAAATTGCAAAAGAGAGAATACACTGGACAATCATGTGACAGTCTCTCCATTGTGTGAAAACTTGCAGTTTCTTTTCACTACAGCAGACAAGCCCCTACTTTTGACCAGTTGAAGATCCAAGCGGTGATCTCTCTCTCTCTCCAGGCAACACTGTAAGCTTGAACCCTGCAGGCTGAAAAACATCCAAGTCTATCATTGCTGCAGACAGGGAAAAAAACCCCAGGGAGAAAACCATCTACATCACTGTCTCCAAGAAAATCCTGAACCAGGTGGCCACCTCTATCAGCCAGCAACATCAGGACCATGAGATTACCGGACTCCACAGACTGTATATCCTTTTATTTGTTCTGGGCTCTAATCCAACCAATCTATTCTTCTTCACTCTAAAACCTATTTGTGCGTGTGTGTTTGTAAGTTAGAGCATAATTGATTATTTTACTTAGATCGGGTTTTGGTATTAAGTACAATAAACTAACCTCTTTCTTGTCTAAACTCAAGAAAACCTGTCCAATTCGTCCTTTTATGATCATAGCGCATAAAAAGGTTAAACACTCACTGAATTGGTAAGCATATCCACTGTTTAAAAGAAATAAGCCTTCTTGTGGTCAAACAAGGAGAGGGTCAAGATGGAAGCCTTTTGACCCTCCTCATCAGATCATAACAATCTACACAGGCATTTTCTGGCAGGAGTCACTAATCAGGAGTGGGAAGCATTGCTGATTTTTTCCTTTCTTCACTTTGGCACTGATGCCAATAATGGAGTCTCACCACCATTCTGGCTCAGAACAACTAACTTGTTACAGGCTGAGAATAGAACCTGGTACTTTTCTAGTTTCTAAATCAGGATGGTAGCTATAGGCACTGAACTGTTGGGCTGCTTCAGTGTTTTAATACTCTGTGCTGTGACATCCCTAGTTGGGGGATACTGCAGGCAATTGTCGCATTTCCAGTTATTGCAGCTGAGAATTTAACACCACAAATGGATTAAAATTGGGCTGCTGCTAATCTGCATAAGTAACTCCTACATCGGGAAATACTTTTATTCATTGAGCCATCAGTCAAATACTATGATACTTTAGGGCCCATATCCGTATATATTTACTAGAACGAGGGGCTGCAGTTATGTGGTGAGCAGCTGGGGTTGTCCTCCTTAGAGCAGAGAAGGTTAAGAGGACAATTAAAAGAGGTCTTCAAAATGTTAAGGGATTTTGACCAAGCAGATAGGGAGAACCTCTTTCTATTGTCGTTAACCAGAGGAAACATATTAAGATAATTGGCGAAATTATCAGGGGTGAGATGAGGAGAATATTTATGCAGCGAGTGGTTGTAATCTGGAATGAACTGCCTGATAGGGTGGGGAAACATTCAACAGTCAGTTTCAAAAGTGGCTTAGATATATACTGCAAAAGGAAAATTTTTCAGAAAAATGGGACTAATTGGATAGCTCATTCAGAGAGCCAGGACAGGATAATGGGTCAAATGGCCTCCTTCTGTGATGTATGATTCTATGATCTGTGAGGAGAGGCAATTGAGAATGCTGAATATTCTTCAGCGCTCGGTACCTCTAATGTAAAAGAGTGAACGCTAGTTACATTCCCCAGCTGGATGGCCAAGCACTTGTGTTGATCCATGAAAGGTGTTACAATTCATGCTCTCTCTGTTCGCTACAAGAACCAGCTTCCATAACCAGATCCAGGCATTCTATGAAACTAAATGTAGCCTTGTGGCGTAACTTGACAATTCTGCACTTGTGTGGCAGTGAGCTTTACACGACAGGATCATCTGCCTGGAATTCAGGTGCTGATGTGAGGGCTAAAATTTGCCACCATGTATAAATTGAATGGGACAGTGCACCTCATGAACAATGAGGGATTTGGGTGCAAAAGAGTCAACATCAAAATTTGCGTTGTAAATAAAGTCACATTTTAGCACTGGGTTATACTGGGAATAGCACAGGATATTTACCATACTCTCTTAATCTGGGATTGGCAGAAATACACTATGCTGCTAGACCACGCTCTTCAGGCTAAGCTACAAATTGTTATGTTACAAGGAGTACATATACACAGAACCAAGTTAATTCAGCAGTGATGTGGGGCTCAACTTTCAAATAGAATTACAGAGAATTTGCAGCAAAGAAATATTCGTCCCAACATGCCTGTGGCAGTGCTTATGTTCCACACGAGCCTCCTCCCATCCTACTTCAGCTAACCATATCAGAATACCCTTCTATTCCTGTTGTGTTTATCTAGATTTCCCTTAAATGTATCTATGCTATTCATCTCAACTGCTCCCTGTGGTAGTGAATTCCACATTCTAACCATTCTCTGGGTAAAGAAATTACTCCTGAATTCTATACTGGATTTATTAGTGACTGCCTTATATTTATGGACCCTAATTTTGGACTCCCCACAAGTGGAAACATCTTTTCTGTGTCTAACCTGTCAAACCCTTTTATAATTTTAAAGAATCCTATTAGGTCACCCCTCAGCCTTCTCTTTCCTAAAGAAAAAAGCCGATATCCTTTTTTGTGATAGGGAGTAATGCAGTACTCCAAGTGTAATCTAACCAAGGTTCTATACTGGTGTAACATAACTTCTCTGTATAATGAAAGCACAAACGTCATCTTGGGTCTCATAACCTTGGGGCTCATAACGAGGTCACAAATATAATTGAAAAGAACATGCAAAAGAAAGAAGGGGCCTATATTTGTAGCCCTGCAGGACTGTTTATTTCTTAGCCAGCACCGTTGTGGTGGACAATTTGTGCCTGACAAGCAAAAATGCACTATTTGGTGATAAAGTGTCAGCAGATTTCAAGTTGCTACTGCCTAACAGTGGTTCTAATAACAGTCCTCAGTCTCTGGGCTGGCTTGACAAAGAAACTCAGCCTATACTTACTGAAAAATATATGTATTACATGATCCATACAAACCCATACAAGATCCCAAGTTCAGACACCCATGCTGCATCAGCTGAATTCGGTCCAGTCCGCCATAGGGACAGTATTAGCATTAACACATCCCCACCCCCACCCTCGAGCAGGAAGGGGAAAAGGAAGAATCAGTTCCCGAATGCTTTCCATTGACTCTCATCTGCTTACTGCAAAAAAAACTCGTGCGTCAATATGTTAGTTAGTTAGACAGGATTAAAATAGGCTGTGATGACTCTCATGACAGAGTAGCCAGGTGGCACTCATTGTCCAGGCTCACGTGTGACCTATGGCCAACTGAGCAAGGCATTGCTGCACTGCTGTGACCTGTGGAATTGTACCCCAGTGAGGATCACCGCTACAGGGATGGTGGAAGAAAACTGGGTGGGCATAGATGACTAAGATTGGAATGATATATTATTAACAACACCTTGCATATATAATGAATATGTCCCAAGGAGCTGCACAGGGGCATTATGAAACAAAATGTGACACCATTTGGTGACGAGTTAAAGGATATTGATAATCTCAGCAAACTCAATCTGTCTGAGGAAACATAGAAGTTTTTGTTCCTTTAAGAATATAAGTATCGGCCCATCAAGTCTGTTCCTTCCCACTTCAATCCAGGCAATGTTGAAAGAGGAGGTAGGTCAGACACTAGAGGGGATTAAAATTGATAAAGCGGAAGTAGTAGATAGGCAGTCTGTACTTAAAGTGGATAAAGCACCAGGACCAGATGAGATGCATCCAACAATACTGAGGGAAATGAGGGTGAAAATCACAGAGGCACTGACCATAATTTTTCCTTAGACTCGGGGATGGTGCCAGAGGACTGGAGAATTGCAAACGTTACACCCTTGTTCAAAAAAGGGTGTAACGATAAGCCCAGCAACTACAAGCCAGTCAGTTTAACTTCGGTGGTGGGAAAACTTTGAGAAAAAATAATTTGTGACAAAATCAATAGCCACATGGACAAATGCAAATTAATTAAGGAAAGCCAGCATGGACTTCTTAAGGGAAAATCATGTTTAACTAACTTGCTGGATTTTTTTGAAGAGGTAGCAGAGAGGGCTGATGAGGGCAATGCTGTTGATGTGGTGTACATGGACTTTCAAAAGGCGTTTGAAACAGTGCCATACAACAGACTTGTGAGCAAACTTGTAGCTCATGGAATAAAAGGGACAGTAGCAACATCGATATGGAATTGGCTGAGTGACAGGAAACAGAGAGAGGTGGTTAATGGATGTTTTTCGGGCTAGAGGAAGGTTTGTAGTGGAGTTCCCCAGGGATCAGTGTTGGGACCCTTGCTTTTCCTGATATATATTAATGACTTAATCCTTGGTGTATAGGGCACAATTTCAAAGTTTGCAGATGATACAAAACTTGGAGGTATTGTGAACCGTGAGGACGATAGTGTAGAACTTCAAAAGGACATAGACAAGTTGGTAGTATGGGCAAACAGGTGGCAGATGAAGTTCAATGCAGAGAAATGTGAAGTGATTCATTTTGGTAGGAAGAACTTGGACAGATAATATAAAATAAAGGGTACAATTCTAAAGGGGGTTAAGGAGCAGAGGGACCTGGGTGTATCTGTGCATAATTCATTGAAGATGACAGGACACGTTGAGAGAATGGTTAATAAAACATAGTGTCCTTTGCTTTATTAATAGGGGCATAGAGTACAAGAGCAAGGAAGTTATATTGAACTTGTGTAAGACACTAGATCGGCCTCAGCTGGAGTATTGTGTCCAATCCTGGGCGCCGCACTTTAGGAGCGACGTGAGGGCATTGGAGAGAGTACAGAAAAGATTCACGAGAATGGTTCCAGGGATGAGGAATTTCAGTTATGAAGATAGATTGGAGAAGTTATGACTGTTTTCCTTCGAGAAGAGAAGGCTGAGAGGTGATTTAATAGAGGTATTCAAAATCATGAGGGGTCTGGAGAGAGTAGATAGAGAGAAACTGTTCCCACTCGTGAAAGGATCAAGAATGAAAGAGCACAGATTTAAAGTATTTGGTAAGAGAAGCAAAAGTGACATGAGGAAAAACTTTTTCACGCAGAGAGTGGTTAAGGTCTGGAATGCGCTGCCTGAGAATGTGGTGGAGGCAGGTTCAGTTGAAACATTCAAAAAGGAATTAGACAGTTATATGAAAAGGAAGAATGTGCAGGGTTATGGGGAGAAGGCAGGGGAATGGAACTGAGAGAATTGCTGTTTCAGAGAGCCGGTGTGGACATGATGGGCTGAATGGCCTCCTTCTGCACCGTAACAACCTGTGATTCTGTGAAAGCTGGAACTCTGTCCTCCAAAAAAAAGGGCCATAGATACTGGGTCAATTCAAGACTAAGATTGCTATAATTTTGATGCGTAATGTTGTCAAGGGATGAGGATCAAAGGTGGGTAAATGGAGCTGAGGTACAAATCAGCCATGATCTAATTGAATGCTGGAAGAGGCTTGAGGGGCTGAATCGCTGCCTCTTTTTTTAATCTTCCTGTATTCCCAAACAATCTACCCAATTATGGACACTACCTTTATTTAATCTACCAAAATGAAACATAAAAACTGCCTGATCCCTTAAGGTTAGCAAGTAAAATTTCAGGATAGGCATCCAGCCGCACATCTGCACCATTCAACCTTTGACTGCTGTCAACAACTTGTATTTTTATTGGGCCTTTGCGTAGTCAATGTCTCAAGTTGCTTTACACAGGAGAAACAGATAGGGGGTTAATAGGGGATGGCTGTGGTTGAGGAGGCTTTTAAAGCCAGAGAGAGAAGCATCCAGGCAGAGGGTTTTGCAGCGAGCAAGCCCAAGATGGCAGGAGAGTTTGCCACAATGGTGGAGGAACGAAGAGAGGTGGAATGTGCAGAAGGTCAGAGATAGAGGATCAAGGGTCATGCGTTAGGACATAGGGTTGAAGTGGGATGGGGTGAGATTTTTGAATGGGGATGAGGGTCTTGAATTGAGATGGGAAATGGTAACCCAATGAAGGGCAACTAAAGTGGCCAACCCTCTAGGAGTGTTCTGGAGTCTCCAGGAACTAAAGATAAATCCCCTGGGCACTTCTTCCAGTGGCTCTGGAGAGAAATCATAGGCACATTAAAAAAAGGGGTTTTTGATTCCTTTGCTTTGAATACTGTAGTTTTTTAGTTATTAAAATATTGGCACTGGGCAGTGGGAAATGCAGTTTGGAGTTCAGGTAAGGTGGTGAAGCCAACAAAACCGTGAATAAAGATTCAAGATGATTTCCATCATTACTGCATCAGCAAACTAACCATCAACCCTATTTAGAACCAGATATTTATCTGTCCCATATTTGAACAAGTCACTTGATCCAGTGTTAGCTGCTTTTGTTGAAAATCTGTTCGACAGTCCCTACCCTTTGGGGAGGTCAGTGGTGGGGTTGGGAGGTGGGAGTAAATAACGATCCTAATTTTTTTCAAGCTCACTAAGGCTAGAGACCAGTAACCCAGTTAAGGTACAAAGGGCCAAGTACAAGACAGTCAAGTAACCCAATTGATGCGTGCAGTCAGAACAAAGGGCCTTATTTTCTGCCCCGTTCTTTTCAACTAACCATCCGATAATTAGCAGGGAAACCTGCTTTTAATGACTTTTTTATTGTACATCTGTTATTGTTACTTAATTTAATGGCAATTAAGCCAGAGGATAAGGGTCTGATGCAAAGATGTTGGTGGCTTGATCATAAAAGGGTGGTGAAGGCGTGTGGTTATTGTCAAAAGCTCTTTGTTTGGGAGCAGGCTTGCCTCTGGGCCAGTTGACATTGCCAGCTGTTTTATCAAGGGTGGCTTGATCTACTTGAAGCAACAAATGAGCAATGAATCTTTGTTACAGCTTTAAATCACTTTCTGACCTCGATTCTCTCCACTCCTCTTCTGATGGGCATCGATAACAACCTTTAATGTAGGAAAATCCTTCCCAGGCACTTCACAGGAGCGGAAACAAGACAAATGTTGACACTGCTACGACTGAGGTTGGAGGAATGCACTACCTTTCTCTAGTTCCAATAAAGATGAAAATGTTATTAACGCACAGGCCAGTATTTTACGGTGGGTGGAGGGGACCCGTCCACCGGCCGAAAAGTCAGTGGTGAACCAGCCTCCGCCGGGCCTGGGGATCCAAACCGGATTTTACGATCCCCAGGCCCTTAATTGGTCTTGGGTGGGACTTCCACGTCACTGAGGCAGGAAGTCCCACCCAATGGAGCCGCCAGCCAATCAGTGGGCCGGCAACTCTTAGTCCCAGCAGGAGCGGTGGTCATTTCTGGGTCTACACCCAGCTTCAGGAGGAAGATGAAGGACGGCCCCGGAAAAAGATAAGTTTTTAGGGCCTCGCCGGGGACAATCAGTGAGGCCCCTGAGAGGCAAGGGGGGAGGTTGGCGGGGTGGGGGGGGGAAACGGGGGGGGGGGGGTGTTGTGCATTGGGGGCAGTTGGGGCTTCGGGGGTTGCCCTCCATAGGGCACAGGGTGCCCAATCAGGAGGGACTCCTCCCAGCCCGCCAGAAGGCCACCTAGTTTTATCAGGCGGGTTTTCTGAGGCCTCATCCGCCCACCAGCCAAACATAAAATACCTGTGGCGGTGGGTGGAGGCCCTTAAGTGGCAGTTAATTAGCCAATTAAGGTCCTTGATAGGCCTGGGGTGGGGGGGGGGGGGGCATTTCTCACTGCCGCCACCCCGCGTAAATTGGCAGTGGAGGTGGGAGCGGCTCGGGAAGGGCCTCCACCCCACCCAGCCTCCCACGCCATTTTACGCCCCTTACCCCACCCCCACCCCGTCACCAGCCTGCTCTTTTGGGGGGGGGCATAAAATTCCGGCCACAGTTTGAAATATGAAAGTATAAATATCTCCCTTCACACACACACACACACACAGACACATCACTTAAAGAAAAAAAATTAAGAAAAATGAAAAAAAATCTGGCTTGCAGAGATCATCTTTTAAAAATATATTTTGGCCATTTTATTGCCAATTCTTGAAGAAAAGAGATAAGATATGGAATGTTCCAGATGGCCTTTGGTCTGGCGTCCGTGTACATGTAAACGGCTTTCACTGGGATCTTTCTGGAGCAGTTCTGTTCAGGTGACGTCGAGGAGTAATCTTGCAGGCTTTTCAGGAGAATTACTGCATCAGTGGTTTCAGCTATCACACTGGATTCTCGGAAGATTTTTCATAACAGGTGGAAAAGGATGAGTTGGGTGGCTTCTCTCTTAGCAGGGTACACACCAACTGAGCATTCAAACAGTCCGAGCCCCAAATCAGAAAGCCAAAACTCCTAACAACCATAAACTGAGACAGGTGACCTTTCTGTAAACAACTCTAATAGTCAGCAAGTCTCCTTATGTTTATTTAGCACTTCATTGTCTCTTCCAGTAAGTGTTTTTTAAAAAAAATCCGAAGTGTCCTTCCAGTAACCTTTAAAAAATACAAGTCCGGGCATCTCCTCAGTCTTACAAATGAACCAATTTTCACAATCTTTTAAGCACGAGTTCTCAAAAAAATACCAAGAATGGAAGCACCTTTGTGACAGCACAGAGGCAAAGAAGGAGACATTAGTTAACCTACTGTAGCTCTTTGGGTAGCGTTTCCACCTTTAAGTCAGACGTTTGTGCGTTCAAGTTCCACTCCAGTGGACTTGAGCATATAATCCTGGCTGGTACTCCAGTGCATCACTGAGGGAGTGCTGCACTGTTGGTGGGGCTGTCTTTCAGATGTGATGTTAAACTGAGACCCATTCTGCTCACTCAGGTGGCTACAGACAAAGAAAAGCAGCAAGTTCTTGTCAGTATCTGGCCAACATTTATCCCGCAATCAACGTCACTAAAAGAGATTATCTGGTTACTATCTTGTTGCTGTTTGTGGGAGTTTGCTGTGACTACACTTCAAAAGTACTTCACGGCTGTAAAGCGATTTGAGACATTCTAAGGTTGTGAAGGGCGCTATAGAAATGCAAGTCTCTGTTTAGGACAGGTGACCAAAAAGCATGATCAAAGAGGTAGGTTTTCAGGAGCGTCTGAAATAAAGGGAGAAAGGTGGGAGCTTTCAGGAGGGAATTCCTGAGCTTGAGGCCCAGATAGTTGAAGGCACGGCTGCCAGTGATAGGGTGAAGATACTTATGGAGAAAGCTGGTGAGTGTCAGTTGTGGGAGAGTCATTCCCAAGACCACACTTCTCCTTCCCAACACTTGCAGCACCGGTTACTGGATAATGATTAGCAGCAGCAATTCTGGGTGATTCACTCCCCACCCCCCCACTTCCCTGAATCTAACCCTAACCAACCCGGTGGAAATGGGTTGGGTTCAGGTCAGACCCATCAAAGTCATAGGGGAATGAAACCTGGCAGAGTGCAAAACCAGCATTTTACTCTTCCACAGAACAGGTCAGCAAGCAACTCTGAAAGGAGGGAAACTCCACCCCACTCACGTGCTGAGTCAGTTCATTCTCAGTGATAAAGGATGACAAGCTTTAATGTTATGATTGGTTTTAGGTTTAACACTGTGCAGCCCCAGCACACCACCACCCCCCACCCCCACCCTCCCACTGCCCCCTGCGGCCTGCTCAGTTTCACAGCCTGTCTGCCAGGACTTGTGACAGAAACATTGTGTGGGTGGTGATAATATTTGAACTTTGTTTACTTACTTACTGTCAGCGCTGTCCGCACCTAGTTATTCACGGTGCCCCGTCAAGTTGTACTTTGTTAAAGCAACGAATATTTATGTCCTGACGCCTTTAGCAGATTAGCCGCAATTTATGGATGGTGGAAGGAGACAAAGCCCTCACTCAGAAGCAGGCAACAATCTCTCTGCAGGACAGGGAAACCTTTCCTTCTGTTGGGTTTATGCTGACTGAGCCAATCGTAGCCAGGTTGCCAATTGGGGTACCCCAATGCGTTACAGCAGTTACAAGGTTGCTAACTCTGCTTGCACTTATTCCTGGACGTATCATCAACGAGTTCTCCAACTGCCCTGCCCAGTTAACAGCCTTTTTCTTCCCCATCTCTGATATTTTGATAACTAATAAGCAAAAGCATTCAAAGTTAAAAGGCATTATTTTAATGTCTCGATGATTTTTCTCCCTGAGGTTGCTTGCAGCAGCGTACTGGAGATTAATCTTTATTTATAGAGATTCCAGGGTAACCCTGGAGGGTCGGCAACCCTATTTGGTGATGGGGAGCAAGCTGATCAGCGATCCACATCCTCCCCTTCCTGAGTGTCGCCATTGATGGGAAGTGCAGGTGTCAGGGGTGTTGGTTGTGATATGCGATGCTCTGTCAATACACATTAGGGGTGATTTTCCTCTTTACTGGGCAAAGGGGGCACTTGTGTGATTCCTATCAAGGGGCTTCCCAGACCCAGTGATGAGGAGAAAGAGGTTGTGACCTGTTTTGGCAATCCCCTGTCCTGGGCGTTCCTGGGATTCCCTGTGGTTATGCCACTTGATTGGGTGAAAGCCCAGTGTTACAATAGGTTTGGCAATCCTCCAGAATAACCCTGGAATATCCAAGAATTGAAGATTAATCCGGACACGGCTGCAAGCAAAACTCAGAGACCAATCACAGGAGAATTAAAAACATTATGCGTTTTCTCAATTACTTTGAAGAGTTTAATGTATTAGTCATTGGAGATAGGGAAAAAGTCTGTTTTACTGGGCAGGAGGCAGGAGGTCAAGCAATGGAGGCTCCAGGAATACATCCAAACAGAGTTGGAACACTTTGTTACAATGGTAACAAGGCCAGAGTTCATAGCTTTTCGACTTGATTGGATGCTGCTGCGACTGGGGCTCATTTTGCAATCTCAACAGTCAAAAGGTCAGCAATGATCCTGGGGTGGGGTGGGTAGGGGCAGCCTGATGATTTCAAAAGGCACATCGGAAAGTACTTTTAATCTTCCTGCCTTCCTTCCTTCCTTCCTTCCTCCTTCCTTCCTCACCCCCTTCATTCCTTCCTTCCTTCCTTCCTTCTTTCCTTCCTCACTCTCTTCATTCCTTCCTCCCTCCGTCCCTTCCTTTCTTCCCCCCCACCTGCTAGATTCTATGGGCAGCACTGGAACCCGAACCCAAATTAGTGCTCCCTGTGTCAAGCGTTGTGAATGGATCTAGGCTGACATGATGCTCTAGTACAGTACTGAGAAGGTGCTGCACTGTCGGAGGTGCTGTCTTAAACCGAGGCCCCGTCTGTCCTCTCCGGTTGATGTAGAAGATCCCATGACACTATTTGAAGACAAGCAGGGAAGTTATCCCTGATATCCTGGACCAACATTTCTCCCTCAACCAACATCATTAAAACAGATTATCTGGTCATTATCACATTAAAGGCTAGTTCAGGTCTGCAAATGAAACCCGACCCGAGCCCAACCCGGCCCGAGTCCTTTCATTTTCTCCCGCAGCCGACCCGACCATCGGAATGTCCAGTTAGCCTAGCTTCCATTTTTCACTTTTTAAGCTTGTGTAGATAAGCAACAAAAACTGTAACTGGACTTGAAAGGTTGTTTAAAAAGTACATTAAGATTGGAGCCACGTGCTGGAGGTGGTGATAGAGTGAGTCTGACCCGGCCCGACCTGAACCCGATACATGTCCTCAGGTCCCACCGGGTTCGGGCTGGTTAGCCATGCTCTATATCATATTCCTTTTTGTGGGATCTTCCTGTGTGCAAATTGGCTGTCCTGTTTCCTACATTACATTTGTGGCTAAACTGCAAAAGGCACTTATGTCTTGAGGTGGTGAAAGATGCTATATAAATGCAAGTCTTTCTTCTCTTTCAACTTGAGAAAGAAATCTGGGCTTGTACCTGAAGCTGGGTTGGCTCAGGAAGCTGGACAACACCCAAGGAATTGACCCACAAGAGGAATTGGTGCATCGAAGAGAAAACTAAAGAGAGAGAGGCAAAAGATAAAGAGCTCTTTGGCTGCATACCTTCTGTGATTTAATGGCCACTCAACAGAGGCTCAGCAGCAGTAGGTCGTGCAGGACGAGCCAGGAATGCACTCCAGTAATTCCCTTTATGGTTCCCTACCCTTCCTGTGCAGGTCTTGCTGACAAGCACAGTTTGTAATATTGCAACCTTAAAAATAACAAGGGATGGGTAACAAATGTGTCCTTGAATGAACAAAACAATCCTTGGCATAGACTCAAAGCGCAGTCTCTCAGATGTCCCTTCCTCCTACAGTCTGAAGTCTTTTAAAATTTGAGCATGGCATCACCTAACACCTGTTTCCTTGATTTATTTTATCTCCTCTGCTCTTTTCACTGTTGCTGCTCCCCTTGGCTAGAGGCCTCAGCCCTGCATCTAGGCTTTGCAGTAAAAACAATACAAGATAGCCTTGGCATCAACCTGCCGACAATGCCTTCCTCAAGTCCAAAAAAGGGGGTGAGTTCACAGCTTGAATTTACAATCATAGAAATCATAGAAAGTTTAAGGCACAGAAAGAGGCCACTTGTCCCGTCGTGTCTGTGCTGGCCGAGAAACGATCCACTCATTCTAATCCCGCCTTCCAGCATTTGGTCCGTAGCCCTGCAGATTACGGCACTTGAGGTGAATATCCAGACTCCTTTTGAATGAGTTGAGGGTTTCTGCCTCAACTAGCCAGTGAGTTCCAGACCCCCACCACCCTCTGGGTGTAAAGGTTTTTCCTCATCTACCCTCTAATTTTTCTACCAATCACTTTAAATCTATGCCCCCTCATCATTAACCTCTCTGCTAAGGCGAATAGACCCTTCACCTCCACTCTATCCAGGTCCCTCACAGTTTTGTACATCTCAATCAGATCTCCCCTCAGCCTTCTCTGTTCCAAGGAGAACAACCCCAGCCGATCCAATCTTTCCTCATAGCTGCATTTTTCCAGTCCTGACACCATCCTCGTAAATCCTTGTAGAAGTTGGGTTGTTGACTGATGGGGTTGTCAATGCTCCAGGATTGTCCTGAAGTCTCCAGAAATTAAAAATTAATCTCATGGACACTGCTGCAAGCAAACCCAGGAGAAAAATCATAGGGCTATTGGAAAACGTGTTTTTTTTTCATTTTCTTTGAACAATTTGTTTATTAGTTATAAACATATTGGAAATGGGGAGACTGGACTAGGAGGTTGTGACATAACTTCCAAGAACATGCCCAATCTGAGTTGACAACCCTAACCTCTGATGAAAACTCTGAAACTTATAATAAAAATAATGCCTCCACATGATGGGACACAGGATTAAAGTGGAGATGTGGGAGAACGTATTTCTATTTTAAAAACTGATACTGTTCATCTATTTCAAAGACTTGGTAGCCCATTCAAAGACGGAACTGACCAGTTTTGATCCAAACAGGTGACAGCGCTACCTGGCTCTGTGATGCTGAAGGAATGTCAGGGGCTGAATTTGTTACCTTGCCCCTCTCTGAGGTAGCTCAGTCAGTAAAATTGTAGTGTCTAGTTTGTTGGTTCAAGCCCCCACTCCAGTGAAATGATGAGGGAGTGCAACACTGTCAAAGGTGCTATCCTTTCCAATGTTCAGGTGCATGTCAGTGATCCAGTAACACAAGGATATCCTGACTATTATTCCTATATAAAGCTCTAGACTTTAAGTGTTTTGAGATATATCTGAGAGGTGGTATTATCTAAAATATGTATCTTCTTTGTAAATGAAGGTCTGCTCAACTTTGACCATTTTACCAGTTTCTTTATTATAGAATCATAGACTAGTACAGCATAGAAGGAGGCCATTCGGACCATCAAGTCTGTGCCAGCGCCTTCGAAGTACAATCCAGTTGATACCACTCACCACCTCTTTCCCCGCATTTCTCCAAACTTTTCCCCTTCAAGTATTTATCCAATTCTCTTTTGAAAGCTACTATTGAATCTGTCTCCACCACCCCCTGTCAGGCAGTGCATTCCAAATCCTAACCACCTCTTGCATCAAAAAGTTTTTCCTCAAGTTGTCTCTGGTTCTTTTGCCAATCATCTTAAATCTGTGCCCTCTGGTTATTGACCCTTCAGCTCTTGGAAATAGTTTTGTTCAACTCTGAAACTCTTTTCTCTGGCTGGGAAGGATACACCCATGTGACTGTCTCCTGAACGTCAGGTCCTTCTCATCATCTCTAAATATCCCATCCCTTCCCTCAATGCCCCCACTGCCCCTCCTGATCCATGCTGGGTATACAGTGCCACTGCTGGAGTCACCAACTTCAGGGACAGACCATAAAGAAAAGGAAGAAAAGACTGCATTTATGCAGCACCCTTCACAACCTCAGGGAAGCCCAAGGTGCTTTATGATCAATGAAGCATCTTTTGAAGTCAGGGTTATAATGTCGGAAATTTGGCAGCTAATATGCGCACAGCAAGCTCCCACAAAGAGTAATGTGTGATAATGACCAGATCATTTGTGTTTTAAATGTTAGTTGAGGGATAAATATTGGCCAGAAAACTGGGGCGAAATTTCCTGCTTTTCAAAATAATGCCATGGAATCTTTTACGTCAACCTGAGAGGGCAGACAGGGCATGGGTTTCACATCTCCAACAGTGCAGCACTCCCTCAGTATGACACTGGAGCGATTTTGTGCTTACATCTCTGAGCTTTGTCTTGAACATTTAACCTTCTGATTCATGGCAGGCAGAGAAAGAGCATATAACTGGGTGGGACCCCACGACCTTCCCACATCTGCCGAAAGTAAGTCTAGTGCGGAAAAGCCTTCCCACCCTGCTGCCAATTGAAGCCCCTAACAGGGTAATTAATTCCCAATTAAGGGCTTTATCCCACTGCAATTAGTTGAGCAGCAGGTGGCTCTGTCGCCACACAGGAAGCATGGCAGGAAAAATAGTGTGGGCAGCTTGCTGGCTCCTGGTGTTGGAGTGGGGTGGGGGGGGGGGGGGGGGCGTGTTCTCTCGTTAATAGGCAGTTAGTGCCTGAGCGAGGGACCTGGCATTGCACCCCACCCCGCCACACACCTCACATTCTGTGAGGCCCCTCCCACCCTGACCTACCTGTCACCTGGGTCCATTGACATTCCTGGGACTCTGCGGTGGTTCTGCTCAGTTAAAGAGCTGCCGGCCTCTGATTGGCCAGCAGCTCTCAGAAGGCAAGACTTCCGTCGCTGGGGTCCTTCATCCCATGGAATGCCAGCTGCTGTCCAGTTAAGTGCCTAATTGGCATTTGATTCGGCGGGCCTCCCACAGAAGGGACAGTGCGAGGTTCTCGCCATTGCTTTTGCCGGATATCGAGACCCCCATTACCTGGATAAAATCCCATCCATGTTACCAACTGAGCTATGACTCAACAGAGAAATCTGGAAAAGAGCATAGAAGGTAAATCTTGTCGAAAGTCACAACAGGCTCGCAGCAGCACATTGCCCAGTGTGTGGTTCTACCCTCCCTGCAAACCTCTGGCATGTGAACAGATTTTCTCTGTATCTGACAAGCTTGACATTGGTTATAATTTGCTTAGTGGTAAGAGAGAAATTAATTTATTGCAGCAATAAATCATGCCACATCTGGCAACCAGGAGGGGTTTTGGAATCATTACTGGAAGAAACTGAAATGTTGAAGAAGGAACATGCACATTTTCTTTAACCCTTTCTCCCCAACCAGCAACTCCATGTTGGCTCAGAGAGTTTATCCATACTGAGTGGGAATGCCCGTAACTGATCCACAGTCTGAGCAAGGTCAGCTGATAGTAGTCAGGCTGTAGGAAGGGCAGGGATTGGGGTGGGAGAGGGGAAGGTGCCTCAGTCAGTCACAACACTCCAGGTTAGGGAAAGTTAAAATCGGCTAACGTCCCGTTCATTATAACCATCCAGCAACAACTTAGAAAGAAAATCCTTGCATTTCTATAGCACCTTTCACCACCTCAGGATGTTCCAAGGCGCTTCACAGCCCAGGAAGCACTTTTTGAAGTGTAATTTCTGGTGTAATGTAACAAACACAGCAGCCAACTAGTGAATAGTAAGATCCCACAAACAGCAACTGGATAACAACCAGATCATCTATTTTTAGGTGCTAGAACAAATATTAGCCAGGGCATCTCTGGACGACAACAACAAAAACAAGAGCAACTTATATTTATATAGTGCCTTTAACATAATAAAATGTCCCAAGATGCTTCAAAGGAACATTATAAAACTAAGTATGACACCAAGCCACATAAGGAGATATTAGGGCAGATGACATCCCAAAGCACTTTAAAACCAACGAGAGCTTCCCTGCTAGCAATTTGAAATCGTGTTGTGGGATCTTTTACATCCACCTGAGAGAGCAGACAGGGAGCGATTGCTGCAGCACCTCAAATCCCTCCAAAAATTCCCATATGGTCCTGGGGGAGGAAAGGGGAGAAAATGACCAAGATTCTCCCATATTGGTGTGTGACACGGTGAGAAAAAGTTTGATTCTCTCAGGCCTGTAGATGGTGCTGTTGTCAAATAAATCCTTATTTTTAAAATCCCTCCGAAGCTAGCTTTTTTTGCTGCAGACTTGCAAACTTTTAATATCCCAACAGGATGGAGCTTCCTGGGGGATGGGGTATTTATTAACCAGTTAGAGATCTGCAAACCAGATCCCACGACCTGGATTATAGGCAAAGGTTATTGTAAGGAATATATCTAAATAACATTTTGCATGTAATTATATGACTGTAATTGGATTTTAAGACTCAAGAAGATTATGTTTTAGACGTATTGATCTAGATTCTGTCTGTCTTCAACTTTTGCGTCTGTCTGTTATCCACATTCTCGCTCTGATCTTTCATTCTCTATTTGCATTATCACTCTCTGGCAATCTGTCCAATCCATTTTCATTCTGTGTCTCGCTGTCCTCTGCATTGTTATTCTTTGTCACACAGTCCCCTGTATTGTTACGCTGTCTCATTGTCCCCTGCATTGTTACCCTGTTTCACTGAGCCCTGTATTATTACTGTCTCACTGTCCCCTGCATTGTTACTCTGTCTCACTGTGCCGTGTATTGTTACTCTGTGTCTCACTGTTCCTGTATTATTATTCTGTGTCTCATTGTCTCCTATATTATTACTCTGTCTCACTGTCCCCTGTATTGTTACTCTGTCTCACTGTCCCCTTTGTTATTACTCTGTCTCACTGTCCCCTGTATTGTTACTCTGTCTCACTGTCCCCTGCATTGTTTCTCTGTGTCTCACTGTCTGCTGCATTATTACTCTGTCTCACTATCCCCTGCATTGTTCCTCTGTGTCTCACTGTCCCCTGTATTGTTACTCTGTCTCACTGTCCCCTGCATTTTCACTCTGTCTCACTGCCCTGTATTATTACTCTGTCTCACTGTCCCCTGCATTGTTTCTCTGTGTCTCACTGTCTGCTGCATTATTACTCTGTCTCACTATCCCCTGCATTGTTCCTCTGTGTCTCACTGTTCCCTGTATTATTACTCTGCCTCACTGTCCTCTGCATTGTTACTCTGTGTCTCACTGTCCCCTGTATTATTACTCTGCCTCACTGTCCCCTGCAATGTTACTCTGTGTCTCACTGTCCCCTGTATTATTACTCTGCCTCACTATTCCCTGTATTGTAGCGGTGGCTGGAGAGGAACTTGGAAAGCGGGGGTGGGGGGGGGGGGGGGGGGGGGGTGGGGGGAGGCTGGTAAATCCAGTTATTATGGTTAATGTTGGAATAAACAACAAAGGTAGGAAAAGGGAGGAAGTCCTGCTGAAAGAGTATCAGAAGTTAGGCTCTAAATTAAAAAGCGAGGCATCGAGTGTATTAATCTCTGGATTATTTCCTGAGCCACGGGCAAGTTGACAAAGGAAGACAAATCAGGAGAATTAACACGGCTAAAGGGCTGGTGTGGAAAACAAGGGTTTCAATGGGAGACTGGCACCAATCCTGGGATCCGTGTCTGAGCAGAAAGAGTAAATAGGGAGGTAGAAAAGGCATTAAACTGGTAAGATGGAGGAGGGATCTCCAAGAAACATAAGCACCCTAAATGTAAACAAAACAAGGAAAGAGAGCATAGGAGAGAATAAAACGAGGGAGGATAAGGGACTGATGGCAGGGAGTCAATCGAGTAATAGAACAGGAGTCTAAAAAGATGGTTAAGCATAAAGTGAGAGGAAATCCTATTAAAAAGGAGTTAACCTGTCTGTCCAGCAATGCAGTGAGTGTCCGTAATGAAACGGGGAGCTGGAGACAATCACGCATTGGGAGGAACCAGATGTAGTATGTATTACTGAGACACGACTACAGAAAACTCAGGACCGGGAATTAAACATTGCAGGCTGTAACATATTTAGAAAAGTTAGAGAGGCAAAACAGAGGAAGTAGAGTAGCTGTATTTATTAGGGATAACGTAATGGCAGTAGAAAAAAGGGATGCAGGTATCAGCAAGACAAAAATAGAATCCACATGGTAGAGATAAAAGATAATAAAGGATCAATGACAATAATATGTGCAGTCTACAGACCACTTAATAGTGAAAGGGAGGTGGAGGAAGAAATATACAGACATATTAGGGAAGTGAGTAAAAAACTTAGAATAATAATCATGGGGATTTCAACTATACCGATAGAAGAGATAGATAAAGGGGATAAGGGAATGGAGTTCTGGCAATATGTACAGGACTCCTTTCTAATCCAATATATAAAAAGCGCAACAAGGAAAAATTCACTATTGGATCTAGTAATGGGGAATGAACCAGAGCAGATAAGAGAAGTAAAACTCCGGAAGATCTAGGCAATAGTATCTGTCATATAATAGGCTTTAAAATGATAATAGAGAAGGACATAAGTATGACAAAAAACAGGTTAATAGATTGGAGAAAAGCTGTATTGTTATTGTGTCTCCCTATTCACATTATAATCCTGTATCTTTTCCTTACTCTATGCATTGACTTTGTGCCTTTTGCTCTCCCCTGCATTGTTACTGTGCATCTCCTTAAAGAGAGTGATTATGGGCTTATACCTGGTTGCCTGTGCTCCAATCATCAGTCAGTCTGAGGCTGTCAGAGGTGCAGATAATCAAAGGCATCACTGCCAAGGCTTCACCATGTTAAAAGTGACAATCTTGTTTTGGTCAATGTTATACCGAGGAGAAGTGTCTTTGCTATCTTGACATCATGAGGATGTCAGGGAAGTTTGCAACCACATTATGTGCATTGAGCACTGTCTGTTTACCTGTTTAATATGAAATAGAATAGTTTATAACCTGAAGTCAAATTCAATCCACAGATCAAGGAAAATTATGTGGCATCTTGTGACATAATCCAGTAAGTTGGAGTAAAATGACAAGGATTGTATATTTGGGCCCTGTGTTTCATTACATTTACCGAGCTATTGGGCAGGAAAAGACGCACTCTGGATCATAGGGGACAACAAGTCCACTTACTGGGGTGGCCATTGACCTTACACCAGGATCCGTGTTGAAATATGGACACTCGGCAGCCAAATAGCTTGCCAATGACCACCTGTAAATTGGCTATTTGGACAAGGTAGGTTGCATCTGCAGCACCAGCAGAGATCAATGTATTCAAGAGAGTGAAGGGACAGGGGAGGGGTAGGAAAGAACCGCAATACAACAGAACTAAGTGGCCTGTTGAAAGTCAATTGGAATCAACAGCCCTCAGCTGATTATCTGAGCTCGAGAATCCTGAACCATGGGGGAAAATGACCAATTGTGGTCATCTCCTGTCTGCAAGCCACCTCTGTTCCACCAGCCCTCCCTTCTGCCCCATGCTGCAAATGAATCACACTGTGCTCATTGGACAGTTAGAGGACCTGATCTCAATCTGGGAATTACCAAGAGACATTCAGGGAGGTTAAAAACAACACCAGATTATCGGGTCATTTATCACATTGCTGTTTGTGGGAGGTTGCTGTGTCCAAATTAGCTTTTCTTAAAATCCTAAAATAAACTTTCCTAAATTCGTCTTTCCTGCACTGCAACTGTGACTGCATGTCAAACAGTACTTCATTGGCTGTAAAGAGCTTTGGGACATCCTGAGGTTGTGAAAGGCACAATATAAAAACAAATTAGTTATTTTAAAGGGTATGAGAACTTTTCGTAATGGACCCCTGAGAAGTTGCAGCCACTAAGGTGGAGAGGGGTGGGGAAAAGTTACCAAACACAATAGGTTATAGTACCACACAGCCTGATACAGAAACTAAAAAAGACCAGGAATAATGCTTGAGGAGGGTTAAGTGCTGTGATTTTCTTGTTCCCTCTCTAAGGACATACAATTTGTTTGTCTTCCTTCTAGGTACCTAGACTAAGTGAGGGCAAACTGGGGCTGATGGAGCTCAATATGGACAAATGTGAGGTCCTTCACTTTGGATCAGAAGAAGACAAATTGAAGACCAGGAACTGGAGAGGAGCAAAGGGATTTTTGTTTCCAGGTACACAAGTTCACTTAAAGCTAGTGCGCAGGAGGGTACAAAAAGCTAACAAAAAGGTTAATGGGTTATTGTGAAAGGGGAGGAAGTGACGTTTCAGTTATACAGTCTTGGCCAGACCCCATCTGATGTATTGTGTTCAGTTTTAGGAAGGATATATTGGCCTTGGAAGGGTTACAGTGCAGATTCTCCAGAATTATACCAAGGCTTAAAGGGTTAACTTATGAAAACAACTTATATTAACTTGGTTGGCATTCCCTTGAGTTTAGATGGTTGAAATGTTATCCAATCGAGGTGTTTAGAATGATGAAAAGGATTCAGAAGAGTGGATACTGAGAAACTATTGCCTCGGGTGAGAGAATGAGGAGCAGACGGACATAATCTTAAAATTAGAACTAGGCCATTCAGGAGTGAACTCTGGAAGCACTTAATAACACAAAGGGTGGTAGAAATCTGGAACTCCCTCCACGTAAAGGCTTTGAATGCTGGGGCTGAGATCATAGTGATGAAGCCATCATTCCCTCGGGGGCTTGAAACTCCGCACAGAACATCCAGTATATCTGATAGGCTGCGGAAGAAATGTTTACAGAGATGAAAATCACTCAACATTTACTCTCAGGAAATGTCAGGGCTTTGGGGGTCAGGGTGGGATGGGGGGGTGTATGGGTCAGGAGGGAGTCAGACTTTACGAAGCAGTCATTGTCGCCAGATATTTTATAATACTGTCGAGTTTGTGCCTGCCTGCAGCTGTGCAATAAGAGAGCTGGTGTTTCTCATTTGGGTTTAAGCATGCTGTCAGAGCAGCCTTTATCCCAGCTTGTTTTATGAGCTGAGAGGTTACAGTGTGTCCTAAATATTGAGATTTTAAAATTGGAAAATAAAAAAGAGGAGAGACCTCACTGGAAGGCAAAGTCTCGCTGATATCATGGATATCCTTTACACTGAATGTGGCCAGGTTATATATCACCCACCTGACTCTCTCTGTAACGTGTCGGAGTATATATTGCTGTGACCCTAACATTGACATGTTACATGGCACATGGGGCTATTTGATACTTAATAAAACTGATGTTTCTACACTACCAGCCGATTGCCAACTTCACCCTTGCTCTCCTTCTCTGTGTTACCGGCTACTTTTACAGGGAATCTTTACAGCACAGATCCTGGGTGAAGGGGAGGGAGGGAGGCCAGGGGGTGGGGGATGGGTGCTGCGGAGTTCTCCAGCTACACGGCCCTTACACTCTGCAAGCACAAAACAGTCCCAGAGCTCTGCCTTCGCCAGAGAGCCATGGAGGCGGACCAGGCTATAGCCGCTCTTTCCTACAAGGAGGAGCTCACAAGCTCACATGAAATAGGAGCAGGAGTAGACCATATGGCCCATCGAGCCTGCTCCACCATTCAAAACGGTCATGGCTGATCTTCGGATTCAACTCCACTTTCCCGCCTGCTCGCCATATCCCTTAATTCCCTGAGACTAACAATCTGTCTATTCCAGCCTCAAATGTATTCAAAGTTCGAGCATCCACAACCCTCTGGGGTAGAGAATTCCAAAGATTCACAACCCTTTGAGTGAAGTAATTTCTCCTCATCTCAGTCCTAAATGATCGGCCCCTTATCCTGAGACTGTGTCCCTGTGTTCTAGATTCCCTGACCTGTGGAAATAATCTCTGAGTGTCTACTCTATCCAACCCCTTTAGAATCTTATATGTTTCAATAAGATCCATCTCTCATTCTTCTAAACTCCAGAGAATACAGGCCCATTTACTTAGTCTCTCATCATAGGACAACTCCCTCATCCCAGGGACCAATCTAGTGAACCTTTGCTGCACTGCCTACAATGCAAATATATCCTTTCTTAAATGTGGAGACCAGAACTGCACACAGTATTCCAGATGTGGTCTCACCAAAACCCTGTACAATTGCAGCAATACTTCCTTATTCCTGTACTCCAATCCCCTTGCAATAAAGGCCAACATGCCATTTCCCTTCCTAATTGCTTGTTGTACCTGTCTGTTGGCAATCTGTGTTTCTTGTACAAGCACATCCAACTCTCTTTGAACATCGATAATTACAAGTTGCACACCTTTTAAAAAATATTCTGCTTTTCTATTCTTATTTCTATATCTACTTGACCTCGTCCTCACCAATCTACCCGTCACAGATGCATCTGTCCATGACAGTATTGGTAGGAGCTGCTTTCCATCGCTCCCCCACTCCGCCCCTTCTCCCCACCTCCTTTCGGCTCTCCTAGCACCCGATTCTGCTCCCCCTTCACCCTGCCCCTCCCCCTGCCTTGTTTAGGCCCTCCTCCTACCAAATTTCCCCTCCTCCAACTACATTCCTCCTCCCCTCACATTCCACCCTTCCACCACGCTGTTCTACCCCTCACCCCACCCTGCCACTCCCCTAACAGTTCCCCCTCCCCTCGCACTCCACACCCCCCCCACCTACCCCGTTCCACCTCTCATATCATAGAACGGTTAAGGCACATAAGGAGGCCATTCGGCCTATCATGTCCGTGCCGGCCCTCTGCAAGAGCAACTCAGCTAGCACCACGCCTCTGCCTCTTCTCCTTAGCCCTGCAAATTTTTCTCTTCAGATAATTATCCGGTGCTCTTTTGAATGCTTCAATTCAATGCCTCCACCACACTCTCAGGCAGTGCTTTCCAGATCCTAACCACTCGTTGCATAAAAAAGCTTTTCCTCATGTCACTGTTGCTTCTTTTGCCTCACTCCACACCACCTCAGTCATCAACCCCAACTCAAAAGCAGCCAAGTCACTGTGAGAAGATAAGGGGAGAGTTAATAGAGCTGTTTAAAATCATTTTTGCTTGAGTAAATAAGGAGAAACTGTTTTCACTGGCAGGAAGGTTGGAGGTACATGGCTGTTCCTTCACTGTCACTGGGTCAAAATCCTGGAACTCCCTTCCTAACAGCACTGTGGGTGTACCTACCTCACATGGACTGCAGCGATTCAAGAAGGCAGCTCACCACCACCTTCTCAAGGGCAATTAGGGATGTGTAATAAATGCTGGCCTGGCCAGCGTCACCCACATCCCATGAAAGAATAATAAAAAAATGGAGTGCACAGATTTCAGATCATAAAGAACTGTTAAAAAAAGCAGAGCCAATTAGAGGGAAAAAGGATCTCTGGAAATTTCCTCCTCAACCATCTCAGCCGATCGAAATCTGTTGAGACATCACACTATGTGTTAACTGTTAGTCCATGCTCTATACAATGGTCTCTGCTACAGCCAAGAACCAGTGCAGTTCCTTGTTAAAGGCATGGTGAGGGTCAGCATCCAAATTCAAATGCATTTTATTTTGACTTTTGTTTTTATAACTGCTCTCTTGTTCTTGTTAATCTGCTAACTGTGTGCCAATTTTTAAAACTATATGCAGGTGGAGGGTTTTAACTGGGGTCTTACTCGAGCACTTTATAAGCAGCCACTTACTGAGACTGATGGAGGGTTTGAGTGAGGAGTTACATGTTTGTAATCCTTTTACTCTGTACAATAAATGTGAAACTGAGTAAAGATAGGCTCCAGCATTATCCTTCCATAACGTCTTTCTGGAGTTTAACAGTTCTCTCCTGCCCCATTCCCGCACCCCCCTTGCCAGCCCCAACGTTTCCCCCACTGGGAGGATGCAGGGCACACTTGTCGAGCCGTTCCAGAACTGGTCAGTCATAGCGTCTACATGGGAGTGATGCAGTCCTCACGTTCAATAAAAGTTAATAGATTGTAAATGTCAGGCTTTATAGGAAACAGTGACTGTATGGATATGTACTGTTAGTATTAAATTCATTCATTGGTAAATACTGGTATTTTGAAGTGCTGTTAGTAGTCAGTGCCAGCAATGGTGAATCCTCTTGATGGTGATCAAAGAAAGAGAAAGACTTACATTTCTATAGCATCCTTCATGACCTCAGGACACCCAAAGCATATTACAGCCAATGAAGTACTTTTCTGAAATGTACTCACTGCTGTAATGTAGGGAACACAGCAGCTAATTTTGTGCACAGCAAGATCCCACAAACAACAATGAGACAATGATCAGATTATTTGTTTTAGCAGGTTTGGAAGGTGCTGGTTGATGGATAATTATTGGCCCAGGATGCCGGGGAGAACTCTTCATCAAATTAGTGCTGTGGGATCTTTTACATTCAACCGAGAAAGAGCAGAAGGGACCTCGGCTTAACATCTCCTCCTTGAGACAGCACCACCGACAGTGCAGCGCTGCCTCAGTACTGCACTGGGAATGTACGCCTATATTCACTCCCATTCTGTGAAGCTCAGCAGCTGAAACACTAACCTGTGGAAAGTGAACACCTGTCTTTTGTTTCTAAAGCTTGGAACGTGAAAAGGCCATTTGGACCGTCGATCACATTCTTTCCACAGTCCATGTCCAATCTCAGTACTGTCTCAATAATATAATATAGTGTCAGCCTAGATTTTGTGCTCAAGTCTCTCACGTGAGACCTTCTGATTCAGAGGCAGGAGTGTTATCAACTGACATAAGTAAAAACTTTACTGTGTGATATGGGTGACAAAATCGTGAGCCCGTTTATAAAGGAACAGATGTACAATTTCATCAAGGAAAGAGGAAATCTCCTCTTCCCCCTCCCCCACCCAGTGTGTTTTGCTTTTAATCTGTTACTTTGGAATTAATTGACTTGTTATTTAGAAATGCAGTTATGCATTTGCAATTGGGGGGGGGGGATATTTGCAGCAAAGAACCCTGTTTTAAAAGTTTCCATTGCTTCCATGAATATTCAGTGCGTACGATAGCTTGACACCATCCAGGACAAAGCAGCCCGCTTAATCGGCATCCCATCCACCACCTTAAACATTCACTCCCTCCACCACCGACGCACAGTGGCAGCAGTGTGTACCATCTACACGATGCACTGCAGCAACTCACCAAGGCTCGTTCAACAGCAACTTCCAAACCCGCTATCTCTACAAGGGCAGCAGACGCATGGGAACACCACCCACCTGCAAATTCTCCTACAAGTCACACACCATCCTGACTTGGAGCTATATCGCCGTTCCTTCACTGTCGCTGGGTCAAAGCCCTAGAACTCCCTTCCTAACAGTGCTGTACCTACACCACATGGACTGCAGTGGTTCAGGAAGGCAGCTCACCACCACCTTCTCAAGGGCAATTAAGGATAAGCAATAAATACTGGCCTAGCCAGCGACGCCCACATTCCATGAACGAATATAAAAAAAAAATGTGTATTTTAACAATTCTCCTCCTCGCCAGAAGCTTAAGGAGTAATATTTTGTTGGTATTTTGCAGAGACTGAAGAAAAGTAACATTCTCTAGCCAACTCATAAAACCAAATGCAACATTCGCAATACTGAATGGAGATATCAATAGCCACAGGTTTGTGGTTGTGAGGGGAAGTGGGCAGGGAGGGGGGGTGGTATGAGGTCGATGTTATAGGTGGGGCTCCTTGCTTCAACAACATTGGACTAGGGGGAACCAAATCAGCCAGAGTTCCTGCTCAGTACTGATCAGTATTAAGTGAACCCGCCCACCTGAACTCCCCAACCTCGTCCCAGCCCTGAAAGAGCAGACATGCTGATGTGAAGTTAAGGGTGGTGATGCCACCCGTGGTGGAATAGCCCACCGTAATTTACTGTGGAGCTTCTCATGTGAAGAATGGCCAATTTGCTGGGCGCTGCTGGTGTCTGGAGGAGAGAAAAATCAGATGATGAATTGATAAGTACCCTGGAAAATTGCTCGAAAGATGAAACCAGAAATGTGATTAGCAGTTGTCTAATTAACAGTGTTTATAAAAAAGATTTATATTAGCTGGTGGCAGGTGTTACAGATCAATTAGTCTATCCATGATCTCTATGTGTAAATTGCTTCTGCTGTTCAGTGGTATCTTGTAAAATATTCTAAAGTTTTTAATATAATATTTACTCTCTTCTCCCTTTCCCATGCCAAGGTCTCCCTCTTTGCCATGAACCCACCCCCAAACCAAGATGGTGCCCTAGCAACCACATACCAAGATGGTGCCCGAGTACCCAAGGCCCAAGTGTCATTGCTGGCCTTGTGTCATAACCTGCCCTTGAGAGGATACAGAGGCATGGGCCAAGGATGATTCTAGGTATCAGGAATCTAAGTTATGAGGAAAGGTTAAGGAAGTTGCTCTCCTCATGCTCCCATGATAACCCTGCCTGATCTCCTGTTCCATCAGAACACGACTCAATTTGCTTCTGTCCCTCATCCTCCCTTGATTCTGTGTCACTCTTTTTTTTAAGGCTCTGATAACATTGTTGGCAAGTAGAGGAATCAGGGATCTGGATCACTGTCAGATAAGAACAAACTGGCTCATTAATTGTTTCCTTCCCTTGCAATTTAGAAGCTTGTATTTGACCTTTTCGGGTGCTGACCTCGGGCCTGGTGCCTGCAGGAGGGGTTACCACAAAGGCCCACTGTCAGCATAAACCTCCCTTTCTCCAGCCTTTGCTTTTGTATTAGGGCAAAAAAGAAAAGTTGTTTGCTTTGTGCCCCTGTTATTGATTCATTCTCAGCATGTAGGCATTGTAGGCAAATTTGGCATTTATTTCCCAATCCCAGTTGCCCTGAAACAATGCTGGTGGTGGACCTGCTTCTTAAACCGCTGTTAGCGGTTTTGAGACAACTTTGCGGCACACTTCAGAGGACAGTTATGAGTCAACCCTGTTGGTGTGGGGACTGAAGTCACAGACAGGGCAAAGCGGGTAAGGCCAGCAGCTTTCCTTCCCTGAAGAATGTTAGTGAACCAATTGGACTTTTAACAATAATCCCACAAATTCATGATCACTTTTACTGACATCAGCTTTTTATAGATTCGTAGAATAGTTACAGCACATTCGGCTCGTCGTGTCGATGCCAGCTCTCTGCAGGGGCGACTCTGATAGGCCCAACCTCCCACCCTTTCCCCATAGCCCTACAAATATTTTACTTCTGGCGCTTATTCAATTCCCTCTTGAAATCCATGATTGAATCTGCCTCCACCATTCTCAGGCAGTGCATTCCAAATTCTAACCATTCCCTGCGTAAAAATGATTTTTCTACTGTCACCATTGCTTCTTATGTCGATCACCTTGAATCGGTGTCCTCTGGTTCTCGACTCTTCCACCAATGGGAACAGTTTCTCCCTATCTGCTCTGTCCAGACCCCTCATGATCTTGAACACCTCTATCAAATCTCCTCTTCTCTAAGGAAAGCAACCCCAGCTTCTCACATCTATCTACGTAACTGAAGTCCCTCATCCCTGGAACCATTCTTGTAAATCTTTTCAGCACCCTCGCTAATATCTTCACATCCTTCCTAAAGTGTGGTGCCCAGAATTGGACACAATGGTCCAATTGAGGCCGAAACAATGTTTTATAAAGTTTCACTGTAACTTCCTTGCCTTTGTACTCTGTCTCTATTTATAAAGCCCAGGATCCCATATGCCTTTTTAACCACTTTCTCAACCTACTCTGTTACCTTCAATGATTTGTACACATATACCCCCAGGTCCCTCTGTTCCTGCACCCACTTTAGAATTGTGTCCTCTATTTTATATTGCCTTTCCTCCTTCTTCCTATCAAAATGTACCACTTCACTGTCATGTGGCTATGTCCTTTGAAGTCTAGCACTATCCTCCTCACAGTTGACAATACTTACAAGTTTTTAATTTTTATTTCCAGATTTTTAAAAAACTGAATTCCAATTCCCAAACTGCCATTGTTAGGATTGTCAACCCTCCAGGGCTGTCCTGGAATCTACGAGAATTAATGGTTAATCTCTAAGCTACTGCTGCAAACAACCCAGGAGGGAAAGAAAAATCAAATAGGTATTAAAAAAATTGTGCTATTTAAAAAAAAATGTTCTTTGAACACTTTGTTAGTTAGTTAGAAAAATATTGAAGATGGAGTGACAGTCTTAACTTGACTGCTTGACTGACAGTCAAGAATCATCCAATCAGGTAACATAGTGTCTGTTCATTCACCTGGCTCCCATTGCTCACTCCCATTGGCTGTGGGAACGGGGGATAAAACCTGGCTACCCGACCCGAACCCCACTAGACACAACTACATATGTCGGGTTTGGGTCAGGTCGGGTCTATATTCCGAGCCCAGCATTCAGGCCTGGATCGGGTTGGGCTGGTCAGTGCTGCTTCCAGGAACTCACGGGATCAGGCTCACCCATGATTCTCCACAATTCCATCTGCAGGAATAGCTTGCTGTCAGAACAGATGAACAGGATCACAAGTATTACCATTTGGACGCGGTAGAGCACAAAAACATGTTTGATATCGTTAAATTTATTGCAATATTCGCGTTGGGTCCGGTCAGGTCGGGCGCGAAAAGAATTAAAGGACTTGGTGGCTGGCCTTCAATTTTATACCTAAGCAGGCCTTCAAAAGGGAGGTGAGGAGGGTGGGGGGGGGTGGGGGGGTATGTTTAGTGGTTATGTGATGAAACCTGCAAGAAACTGTCCAAGCCACAGGGGGTATTTGAACTCATGTTTTGACCATATTGTTAATCTAGTAACATAACCACTGCACTACTGCATCCTTTCATACAGCAGTTAGTTAAAGGCCAGCCAAAATGCCAGATAGGGAAAGGAAGACATCTCTCTTGAGGCAGACCTCAACAATTATTATACCAGTTCTGATGCAAGGTCATGACCTGAAATGTTGACTCTGTTTCTCTCTCCACAGATGCTGCCTGACCTGCTGAGTATTTCCAGCAGTTTCAGTTTTTGTTTCAGAACGATTCTTAGGTCAGAGGTACTCAGAATATGGCCTGCAGGCCACTTGCAACTCATGACCTCTTCAGCTGTGTCTTGGAAGGTTTGTGCTGGTCCCTGTGCTGATAGGTCCCTGGTTACGACTGTGAGATCTTGCTGCAGCTATAACTGAATGTAATTTCACTCTTTGATGAAATGCAACTTGCATTCTGCATTGGGCTTTTTACATAGAAAGAAAACATCCCACAGACGTGATTTAAAAAATGGACAGTAAACGGAAGAAGGGATGGTTAAGAGTGAATGCCAAGTGGGTTTTTATGGAGGGTCTTAAAGTAGGGGGCAGAGCCAGGGGGATTCGGGGAAGGAATTCCAGATAGTGTGACTTTTGGCGGTCATGCCTTCAGCTGCCTAAGCCCTAAGCTCTGAATTCCCTCCCTAAGCCATCTCTGCCTCTTTCTTCTCCTTTAAATCGCTCCTCTTTGACCAAGCTGTGATCTAATATCTCGTTATGTGGCTCAGTGTTAAATTTTGTTTACTAATCGCTCCTGTGAAACATTTTTGGACAAATACTATACCAAAGGTGCCATGTAAATGCAAGTTGTTGTTGTAAATGAAGGAACAGCATCAGGAGATAGAGTTATCCCAGCAGCCTTTCCACTGCTGCAGTGCGGCTGGATCTTGGAGCGAAGAAGGACGGGCTCACATTCCCTCACTCTGTATTACATTCCTGGGATCAGTCAAGAAGACAAACAATACCTCGGACTGGGGCCCTCAGCAAGTGTTAAGTTAGAACTGCAATAAACCCCACAACCATCAGGCAAAGCCGTCAAGTGAAGCAAACATCTGCAATCATAATGAACTGGTCAGAAGTGGGAGAGAAACAGCAGCCTCAAAAAATCTCGACACCTTCCACCCCAGACACATCAGAGAGCCACAGCTATTGTATAGGGGCCTGGTTCTGAGGAGTAATCCAACCCTGATCGTATTGTCTTTTGTTGAAGGGAGAGCCGCTAATTCTTTCAACTCCAGCATTGATTTAACTCCTCAGTCAACACACAACCGTAATTTGTGTCCGGAGTGTGTGAGAATGGAGGTTGCCCGATGACAAAAGCTGTCATTGTCCACTGCAGGTCTAGGAGAATGGCCCACAAAACAAGAGTATTAAAAACACGCTCCAATAAGTGTTAGATCTGCTTGGTAGCAGGGAGGATGGTGAAGTTTAAAGCTTTGTTCCACTTGGCCTTTGCTCAGGAGACTACTTGCTATATTGAGTGGAGTTTGAAATCCTTCTTACACCACAAAACGTAGAGAAGCCTGTGGTTTGTAACTGTTTGGTTATTTGATTCCTCATAGTTTTTTTTAAGAGTACTGCAGATAGAGAAAAATTATTCCCTCTGGCAAGTGGGTTGATAACTAAAGTAAAAGAACCAAAATAAAATCATTTGGCAAATGATCGAGAGGAGAGAGGAAGAGAAATTTGAAAATCATGAACAGATGGCTCTTGAATCATCTAAATACAGGGGAATGCAAGTCCAGATGAGGGATCAATATTGGCCAGGACACTGGGCAGAACTCCCCTGCTCTGCTTTGGAATAGTGCCATGGGATCTTTTACATCCATCTGAAAGGGAAGACGGGGCCTCGGTTCAATGACTCCTCCGAAAGATGGCACCTCTGACAGTGCAGCGCTCCCTCAGTAATGCGTTGGAGTGTCTGCTTTGATTCACTCCCATTCTGTGAAGCTCAGCACCACGAGCAGACGCTTGTTTTTGCCTCAAAAGCACAAAGGAAGCATGAAAAGGGCGGCACAGTGGCGCAGTGGTTAGCACTGCAGCCTCACAGCTCCAGCGACCCGGGTTCAATTCTCGGTACTGCCTGTGTGGAGTTTGCAAGTTCTCCCTGTGTTTGCGTGGGTTTCCTCCGGGTGCTCCGGTTTCCTCCCACATGCCAAAGACTTGCAGGTTGATAGGTAAATTGGCCATTAGCAATTGCCCCTAGTGTAGGTAGGTGGTAGGGAAATATAGGGACAGGTGGGGATGTGGTAGGAATATGGGATTAGTGTAGCATTAGTATAAATGGGTGGTTCATGGTCGACACAGACTCGGTGGGCCGAAGGGCCTGTTTTCAGTGCTGTATCTCTAAACTAAACTAAACTAAACATGAAATGTGAAAAGGTCATTTGGCCTGTCAATCATACTCTTTCCACAGCCCCATGTCCCGTCTGCCTTGTCATGGACTCTTACCCACCTATTTAATCTCCTGAATGCTGGCTGATGTGTCAGCTGTAGCTCAGGGGATAGCCCTCTTGCCTCTGATTTCAACAGCTGTGAGTTCACACCCCACTCCAAAAACCTGAATGGATAATCTAGGCTGACATTCCAATGCAGAAATGGGGGAGGTGCTCCTCTGCTGCAGGTGCCATCTTTTGGATGAGATGTTAAACCAAGGTCATGTCTGACCTATCAGATGGATGCAAATTACTGCCATGTTTCCTGCATTATAACAAATAGTAACACTTCAAAAATACTTTATTGACTGTGTATTAATGCAGGTTATTTCTTTCTTTCTAACTGGAGCACATCTGCAGCCATCCTGACTGAGATCAACTGCCCCAATATAAGTCGGGTATTGAATGAGGGACCTACTGGGAGCCGATGTGGCTTCATGTTACGTTGGGTTGTGTCTTTACTCACTTGGCCGAAAGGGGCGTCATAGAATGCAATGAATGTGTCTGGAGGTTGGCTTTCTTCTCCTGTGTTCAGTGTCGGGAGGGCACGGATAAAGGACGAGGAAATAATCCAAGTGGTGTTGGCTGCATAAAAGAAACAAAAGGTCCATTCACTTCTCTCTCTTCCCCCAACCCCCATCACCCTCTCTGTCATAGGTGGATTTGTGGTGGGGCTGTGGACACCACAATAAAGCAAGGTCCAGACCTTTCTCCGGGACCTTTGATATTGAAATGAAACATCGGCCAGCACAAACAGAGCTAAGTAACCGCGGAGAGAAAGGGCAAGTTTGGCAGGCAGAGTTACCAAAGGTTACGGTGATCATTGTACCGTGAAATGATGGCACAATGAGGGGAAAGTGTAGGTTTAATAACCTGCGGTGACATCCACGACTCCTTTGCTGCTCTCTCATCCCTCCCGCCCACTTCTCAAGCACTGAAGCCTGGAGCTGTCTGCTTGATTGCCATTAACTCTTTCAGTGCTGAATGACATGTGCATTGTTTCCAGAATCGACTTTTATTTCCTTTGCAAAAAAATAATTGTCATAAGAACATAACATAAAGAATAGGAAAAGGAATAGGCCATTCGGCCCTTTAAGTTTGATCCAGCATTCAATAAGATCATAACTGATCTACCTCAACTCCACTTTCCCGTTCTATCCCTGGATTCCCTTAGTACCCAAAAATCTATCGATCTCTGTCTTGAATGTATCCAATGTTTGAGCATCGACAGCCCTCTGGGGCGCAAAATTCCAAAAATTCACAACCCTTCAAGTGCAGACGTTTCTTCAAAATTATGAAGGGTTTTGATAGTGTCGATGTGGAGAAGCTGTTTCCACAGGCAGTGGGGCCATTAACCAGAAAACACAGGTTTAAGATAATTGACAGAAAAACCAAAGGGTATATGAGCAGAATTTTTTATTTCTGGCCCATTGGGCAAGGTATTACTGTTTGGGTGCTAACAAGAGAGTCTCCAATAAGGGAAAGTCTAACAACCTCCCCTTGACATTCAACAGGATTCATAGCATTGACTCCCTCACCATCAACATCCTGGGGCTTACCATTGACCAGAAATTTAACTGGACCAGCCATATAATTGCTGTGGCTACAAGAGCGGGTCAGAGGCACATTCCCCCTCCAAATTGCACACAATCCTGACTTGGAAATATGTCGTCTTCCTTTAAAATCCTGGAACTCCCTCCCTAACAGCACTTTAGGTGTACCTACAATACATGGTCTGCAGCGGTTCAGGAAGGAGGCTCACAGCCACCTTCCCAAGAGCAATTAGGGATGGGCAATAAATGCTGGTCTTGCCAGTGACACCCACATCCCAGGAATGAATAAAAATAAAATATCATTGTTATTCTTAACCGAACTGAAATTCTTAAGACTTTGCGTAGGTTCAATCCAGGCCATTTTGTTCACCAAAGGTTAACATTTAAAGGACACATTAAAAATGAAAGTAGAAGTGAGAAAAGAATTCCAGCATGATCGAGCTGTAGGTTGTTACTGTTAAAGTGGATGGTCTAAATGGCGGAACTGGGGATAGTGGGTGTTAGAGTCATAGAGAGATACAGCACTGAAACAGGCCCTTCAGCTCACCGAGTCTATACCGACCATCAACCACCCATTTATACTAATCCTACATTAATCCCATATTCCCTACCACATCCCCACCATTCTCCTAACACCTACCTACACGAGGGGCAATTTTTACAATAGCCAATTTATCTATCAGCTTGCAAGTCTTTGGCTGTGGGAGGAAACCAGAGCACCCGGCAGAAACCCACACAGTCACAGGGAGAACTTACAAACTCCGCACAGGCAGTACCCAGAACCAAACCCAGGTCGCTGGAGCTGTGAGGCTGCAGTGCTAACCACTGCACCACTGTGCCGCCAGGTGTTGTGGTAGAAGATCAGCCATGATCTAGTTGAATGGCGGAGCAGGCTCAAGGGACCAAATGGCCTACTCCTGCTCCTATTTCCAATGTTCCTATGTTCTAATTCTGAAGAGAGAAAGGATTGAATGATAACTAGATGAGGTAAGTAAATAATTTTTAATTTTGAAAAGATGATGAAGAGTAACATATACTTTGGGAAACCTCTCTCCAAACCTCTCAAGCGAACAAAATCATCTCCAGGAGATCACATTGACATGGCTTTTGATAAGGTCCCGCATGGGAGATTGGTTAAGAAGGTAAGAGCTCATGGGATCCAGGGCAATTTGGCAAATTGGATCCAAAATTAGCTTAGTGGCAGGAGGCAGAGGGTGATGGTCGAGGGTTGTTTTTGCAAGTGGAAGCCTGTGACCAGTGGTGTACCACAGGGATCAGTGCTGTTACCCTTGCTATTTGTAGTGTACATTAATGATTTAGATGTGAATATAGGAGGTATGATCAGTAAGTTGGCAGATGAAATGAAAATTGGTGGTGTCATAAACAGTGAGGAGGAAAGCCATAGATTACAGGATGATATAGATGGGCTGGTAAGATGGCCAGAGCAGTGGCAGATGGATTTTAATCCTGAGAAGTGTGAGGTGATGCATTTTGGGAGGACTAACAAGGCAAGGGAATATACAATGGATGGTCGGACCCTAGGAAGTACAGAAGGTCAGAGGGACCTTGGCGTACTTGTCCATAGATCACTGAAAGCAGCAGCACAGGTAGATAAGGTGGTTAGGAAGGCATATGGGATACTTGCCTTTATTAGCCGAGGCATAGAATATAAGAGCAGGAAGGTTATGATGGAGCTGTATAAAATGCTAGTTAGGACACAGCTGGAGTACTGTGTACAGTTCTGGGCACCACACTATAGGAAGGATGTGATTCCACTGGAGAGGGTGCAGAGCAGATTCACCAGGATGTTGCCTGGGCTGGAGCATTTCAGCTAGGAAGAGAGACTGAAAAGGCTAGGGTTGTTTTCCTTAGAGCAGAGAAGGCTGAGGGGGGACATTATTGAGGTATACAAAACTATGAGGGGCACTGATAGGTTAGATAGGAAGAAACGTTTTCCCTAAGCAGAGGGGTCAATAGTTGGGGGCATAGATTTAAGGAAAGGGCAGGACGTTTAGAGGGGATTTGAGGAAATGTTTTTTTACCCAGAGGGTGGTTGGAATCTGGAACACACTGCCTGAAGAGGTGGTGGAGGCAGGAACCCTCATAACATTTAAGAAGTATTTAGATGAGCACTTGAAACGCCATAGCATATAAGACTATGGGCCAAGTGCTGGAAAATGGGATTACAGTAGTTAGGTGCTTGATGGCCGGCACAGATACGATGGGCTGAAGGGCCTGTTTCTGTGCTGTATAACTCTATGACTCTAAGCGTTATCTGTAAAGCCACTTAGTTTTGATATGATGTAATCTCTGCCCCAATCAGGAAGCTTTATAGAACCAAAGAAACTTAAAGCACAGAAGGAGGCCATTCGGCCTGTCGTGCCAGTGCTGGCTCTTTGAAAGAGCAGTTATGTTTAGTCTCACATACCCCCTTTCTTTAATCACATAAGTTCCTTATCCTCAAGGACCTGTTCAATTCCCTTTTAAAATTATTTTCAGAATCAGCTTCCACCACTTCTCTACATAGAACATTCCAGATCCAGGCAACACTCTGATTGATAAGATTTCTCCTCATATCCCCTTGAGATCTATTCCAATGATTTTAAATCTCTGGCCTCTGTTAATGATCGGGAGCAGAAATATAAACACTAGCTGGTTTATTTGCCGCCACCCCCACTCACCCATTCTGTAGCCTAGAGACGCAGTAGGCTGGCGGGATGGTGGTGATAGGGAGAGGAGGAAATGTGATATCACTTCATGGCAGGGATGAGGGTTTTACTGTTGGGATGAAAATCGGGAAGACTCTACAATCCAGATCCAGGTGCTGATGGTGAAAAGTACCCCCCTCCACTGGTGGGTTCAATGACACTCATGGGGAAATGTATCCTGACACGTCGGCACAATACTGCACTACATGGCATATCTCACGAGGCTCTGATTTTTAATGAATAATTATGTCAAAATAATGTTGAGGCTAATGGCGCTCGCCATCGTTAATTCAGGCGAGGGGTAGTTGTGCAGTTAAACGTCGAAAGCCTAAAGTTGCTGTCTGTGTCGCACGCTTTGCCATTAGCTTCATGAACACGGCAGCTCACTGTCTGGCTCCCCATTGAAATGCATTGAGTGTTGGGAAGCTGCTAGACTTGTGCGGTAGATATCAACTAAACTCGTCACAGCAAGCTAGAGCTGGTCTGAAGCGATGCAAGGAGCCTGTTTGGAACCAATTAAAATCTGTGCATATTTAATTAGGCCTGGATTAGCTGTCAGAGATTCTTTTAATGATGTGCTAATGACTTTCAATTAACCTCCCTGGCACTGAAAATTCATTATTACAATTCCTTCAGGTTTTATTTGTTGTTGGATATTTAAAAAAATGTGAAATTGATTTTTTTTTTAATTCTTTCTTTTATAGAATGGTTACAGCACAGAAGGAGGCCTTGAGGCTTGTCATTTCCGTGCTGGCTCTCTGCAAAAGCAACTCAGCTATTCCATTCCCTCACCCTTTCCCCGTAGCCCTGCAAATGTTTTCTCTTCAGATAATTATCCAATTCCCTTTTGAAAGCCATGATTGAATCTGCCTCCACTACACTCTCAGGCAGTGCATTCCAGATCCTAACTACTCGCTGCATAAAAAAGGTTATCCTCACATCGCATTTGGTTCTTTTGCCATTCACCTTAACTTGGTGTCCTCTGGTTCTCAACCCTTCCGCCAATGTTTCTCCCTATCCTGTTTTCTCTCTCTCTCTCTCAATTAAATCTTTCTTTTCCTCTCTTTGTTTCTCTTTCTGTATTTGCCATTGAATTCATCCACTCTCATTTCAACTTCCTCCTCTGTCCTTGCGCCGTTTATGTCTCAATCTTTCGATCTGATTGCTTAAGGAGATACATAGTTGTTTTCACTGTTCTCCCAGATACCTGGTCTCCTCTCACTGCACCATTATCAGCTCGCACTCTCAATAACTTGCCACACAAAATATTGTCACAATTAAATGGGCCAAGAGCAGAGGCCGTGAGATTCATTCCTGTGGCAAATTATGGGCCAATGGTACTACCAGCATTCGCCAGAGCTGGCGGGCAGCCATAAAGACAGGGCTAAATTGTGGCGAGTCGAAGAGACTTAGTAGTTGGCAGGAAAAAAGACAGAGGCGCAAGGGAAGAGCCAACTGTGCAACAGCCCCAACAAACAAATTTCTCTGCAGCACCTGTGGAAGAGGCTGTCACTCCAGAATTGGCCTTTATAGCCACTCCAGGCGCTGCTTCACAAACCACTGACCACCTCCAGGCGCGTATCCATTGTCTCTCGAGATAAGGAGGCCCAAAAGGTACTATTAACAGAAGCATGAAGAGGTAGGTCAGAAGAATTATGTATTTTTGCACAAGCAGCACTACCTTTCTGCATATGTAAGCCCAGACAGAGCATGTCAAGAAGCTATTCAACTGTGAGAGGGGCTTCAGAGCCAAGTTTGATTGTTAAAAAAATTATTTTCCCCACTGCATATTCTAGGCTCATCTCCAACATGTAGTTTTAAATGTCAGAGCTTTCAAGATACAGAAACAGATAGTTCCAAAGAGGTTATTGTCGCTTTTACAATAAATGATAGGCTTCACATTCAGTTCCCATACCTGACGCTCTGCACATAACCTGCCCTCCACAATGGACACCAGTGTTCCATCTCTTGGCAGCAGGTACGCGATGAGATAATAGAAACTGCCACAGGAAATATTATCATGCTCTGTCATCCAGCATAGCTCTGTGTGAAACCTTACAGAAATATCCTCGTGCTCTCATACTGAAGATTGTCTCACACACCCCACACCCTGTTTCAGAAAATTATAACAACAGCAACTCATATTTATATCACGCATTTAATATTGTAAAAATATCCCAAGGCACTTCACAGGAGGACTATCAGACAAAAAATTGACACTGAGCCACACAAGGAGATATTAGGGCAGGTGACCAAAAGCTTGTTCAGGATTAGCAACCTTCCATCTACGAAAGATGATGGACACGCATCGAACGATCCATTTAGGTGGGGCGTCTTCTCTTGGTGCTGGCTGTGAAGGCCTCGTGTCCTAGAGAGACGGTTGGAGCAGGCTCTGTGTTCAATGGATCAAGACACCTCTGGAATTAGGGTCGGGGGTCAGGGGAGAACACTTCTGCACTTACCAGGTGGCTGTGGGGGTTGTGGTGGGGGGGAGCGGGAGGTGGGGGGGTGCCTCTGGTAATCTTGAGCTGGTAGGCCCGATGCCTGCCCACTGTTCATCATTGACTCATTTTGAAAAGGGCTCATTCAACAGGCGTTAACATATTCAAGGGGTCTAACACCTGCACTGAGTCTGCCCAGGACACCTAAAAAATGAACCCCTGCCAGTTTACCAATAGGACCAGCGCTGGCACAGATTGGGCACTACTGCTGCATTGCGCACTCGAACAATGGGCGCAAAGCCTACCAATTTCTACCCCAATGTTCCATAAATGATTCCAAGGATGTTCCCCCAACTTTCCTGCCCACTTCACTCTACTGCTGTAGCCACCCGTTGGGGCAGAGTTTGGTAGAACCCTGCGGAACATTAAAGCAATACGAATATGTGGAATTGAATATCTCCTCCTGAGGTGTCAGGAAGCTGGACAGATCACTGCCGCATGGCCATCAGTCAGAGGACGATTCTGAGGATTTATGGTTCCAGGCCAGCTGTTCCTGCTATTTAACATTCTGCTTAAAGATAAATGTGTCAACTTGCGATCCATCACCTAGTTTTTTTTCTCTCACACAGTAATGCTCTTCACACTTGGTCTGCATTAGCCCTTTTATAGATGACATGTGTTATCTTTTAAAAAACAATATACCCTTTAACAATCTCAAATTAGAATCTGATGTTGTTTCATTGTGGAGGTTATGGTGGTGTGCGTTTCAGTCCCTCTCTCTCCACCCCAATCACTGCACCCAATAGCAGCACTTAAGGGAATGTTATTAAATCCAGATTGGAAAAGGCCACTAATTCGCCATGTAAAATACATTGCAACTGATTTGAGCAAAGTAGCTTGCCTGAGGGGGTCCCCACACAGGGGATGATACTCTGTGAGGTCCTACTTCATCATCCCATTTTATGAAAGGTTTCACTGCATCATCTCATTCTGCTAGACCTCCCTACCTCATTTTTCTGTATACCGCAGGGTCCCACCACTCCATAACCTGTGAAAACTTACCACATGGTACCACACTCTCTGCAGTCCCACCCACTATAAAGCTGCTTCACATTGTCCTATGCTTCATGAGGGCTTTTATTCAGAACTATTCTAGTTAATCGAGTACATGCCACATGCTAATGAGTATAGAAATAGGAAAATACACCAGACAAATGCACAGCTGGAGAGATGTTGCAGGGCTGCAGATTTCTGGGGCATTGGAACCAGTACAAGCCAAACATTCTGCACCTGAACAGGACTGGGATAAATATCTTTGCAGCAAGGTTTGCTAGTGCTGTTGGGGAATGGTTTAAACTAGTTTGACAGGGGGATGGGAACCTGAGCACAGTCTTAGAGAGATACAGCACTGAAACAGGCCCTTCAGCCCACTGAGTCTCTGCCAACTAAAACCCACCCATTTATACTAATCCTACATTAATCCTATATTCCCTTACATCCCTACCTTCCCCCTACCTACACTAGGGGCAATTTACAATGGCCAATTTACCTATCAACTTGCAAGTCTTTGGAAGTGGGAGGAAACCGGAGCACCCGGCAGAAACCCACACGGTTATAGGGAGAACTTGTAAACTCCACACAGGCGGTACCCAGAACGCTGGAGCTGCGAGGCTGTGGTGCTAACCACTGCGCCACTGTACCACCTATCTTAGTTCAGACAATTTCAGGGCAGGGAACAGGAGGCAGAAAATTAGCGCGTGACTCTGAAAGACAGAAGAAGCAAAGGTTAAAAAGTGTCCAACATAGGAATTTGGCAGTGTTAAAGGGTATTTATTTAAATGCCAGGAGTATAGTAAATAAATCCAGTGAGCTGAGGGCACAGTAGACACATGGCAACATGATATCATTACTATAATGGAAACTTGGCTTAAAGAGGGGCAAGAATGGCAGCTCAACATCCCTGGATATAGAGTTTTCAGGCAGGATAGAGAGGGGGATAAAAAAGGATGGGGTGTAGCATTGTTAGTTAAGGAATCAATAACAGCTTTGAGAAGGGATGATATGCTAAATGAATCATCAAACGAGGCCATATGGGTAGAGCTCAGAAATAAAAAAGGGGCAGCCACATGACTAGGAGTATACTATAGACCCCCAAATAGTGAGAGGGAGGTAGAAGAACAAATATGTAGGCAAATTTCTGAGTACAAAAACTATAGGGCAATCATAGTTGGGGATTTCAACTACCCCAATATCAACTGGGATACAAACAGTGAGAAGGGCACAGAGGGGACAAAATTCAAAGAGACAAAAAACTCATTAAGAACCTTGCCCACATCTTCTGCATTCATGCGCAAGTTCCCTTTTAGCCAGCACGTAACAAGCCCAACAAGAGGGGGTGTAATTCTAGATTTAGTCTTCAGTAATGAAGCTGGCCAAGTGGATGAAGTAACAGTGGGTGACCATTTTGGAGATAGTGACCATAATACAGTAAGTTTTATCATAATCATGGAAAAGGACAAAGATAAAACAGGAGTAAAAGTTCTAAATTGGGGGCAGGCAAATTTGAAGAACCTGAGAGGTGACCTGGCGAAAGTGGACTGGAAGGAAAATCAGTGGGAAACCAATGGGAGGCATTCAAAAGTGAGATACTACAGGCACAGTGTAGGCATGTCCCCATAAAGATTAAGGGTGGTACTGCCAAATCTAGAGCCCCCTGGTTATCCAGAAACTTACAGGGCAAGTTAAAGCAGAAAAAGAAAGCTTATGACAGTCACAAAAAACTTAATACTTTAGAAAGCCTAGAGGAGTATAAAAAGTGCAGGGGTGAAATAAAAAAGGAAATTAGAAAAGCAAAGAGGACATGAAAAATTATTGGCAGGTAAAATCAAGGAAAACCCAAAGATGTTTTATCAGTACAGTAAGAGCAAGAGGATAACTAAAGAAAGGGTAGGGCCTATAAAAGATGTACAAGGAAACTTATGCGTGGATGCAGAAGATGTGGTCAGGGTTCTTAATGAGTTTTTTGTCTCTGTCTTCACAAAGGAGAGGGTTGATATAGACATTATAATTAAAGAGGAGGAGTGTGAAATATTAGATCCGATAAGCATAATGAGAGAGGAAGTACTAGAGGGTCTGACATCCTTGAAAGTGGATAAATCACCAGGACAGGATGGATTGCATCCCAGGTTGTTAGAGGAAGCCAGGGAGGAAATCCTCACTAGATACTAGGTACCAGATGATTGGAGATCTGTGAACGTTGTACTATTGTTTAAAAAGGGTGCGAGGGATAGGCCAAATAATTATAGACCGATCAGTCTGAGTTAGGTGGTGGGTAAATTGTTAGATTCTATTCTGAGGGACAGGATAAACTGCCACTTAGAAAGGCACGGATAAATCAGGGATAGTCAGCATGGAGTTCTTAAGGGAAGGTCATGTCTAACTAACTTAATTGAGTTTTTTGAGGAAGTAACTAGAAGGATTGATGAGGGAAGTGCAGTGGATGTGGTCTATATTGATTTTAGTAAGGCATTTGACAAGGTCCTACATGGCAGACTGGTCAGTAAAATGAAAGCCCATGGGATACAGGGAAACGTGACAGGTTGGATCCAGAATTGGCTCAGTGACAGGAAACCAAGGGTAGTAGCCGACAGATGTTTTTGTGAATGGAAAGCTGTTTCCAGTGGCGTTCCACAGGGCTTAGTGTTGAGTCATTGCTGTTTGTGGTATATATTAATGATTTGGACTTAAATATGGGAGGCATGATTGGGAAATTTGCTGATGACACAAAAATTGGCCGTGTAGATGATAGTGAAGAGGATAGCTGTAGACTCCAGAAAGATATCAATGGTTTGGTTGTGGGTGGAGAAGTGGCAAATGGAATTCAATCCAGAAAAGTGTGAGGTAATGCATTTGGGGAGGGCAAATAAAGCGAGAGAATATATAATAAACGGGAGGATATTGAGAGGGGTAGAAAAAGTGAGAAACTTTGCAGTACATGTCCATAGGTCTCTGAAGATGGCAGGACAGGTAGATAGAGTGGTAAAGAAAATATATGGAATGCTTTCCTTTATTGGCTGAGGTATAGAATTCAAAAGCAGGGATGTGATGCTGGAACTGTATAAAATGCTGGTTAGGCCACAGCTAGAGTATTGTGTACAGTTCTGGTCACCACATTACTGAAAAGACATAATTGCTCTGGAGAGAGTACAGAGGAGACTTACAAGAATGTTGCCAGGGTTCGAAGGTTGCAGTTATGAGGAAAGATTGGATAGGCTAGGGTTGTTTTCCTTAGAACAGAGGAGGCTGAGGGGTGATTTAATAGAGGTGTACAAGATTATGAGGGGCCTTGATAGAGTAGACCGCAAGGACCTGTTTCCCCTAGCGCAGAGGTCAATTACCGGGGTCACAGATTTAAGGTGATTGGTAGAATTAGAGGGGACATGAGGAAAAACTTTTTCAGCCAGAGGGTGGTGGGTCTCCAGAATTCACTGCCAGGAACGGTGGTGCAGGCAGAAGCCCTCAACTCTTTTAAAAGGTACCTGGACATGCATCTGAAGTGCTGTAACCTGCAAGGCTATGGACCAGGTGCTGGAAGGTGGGATTAGATTGGGCGGCTAGTTTTTTCGGCCGGCACGGACTCGACAGACTGAATGGCCTCCTTCTGTGTCGTACTTTTTCTATGGCTCAATGCAAACATACACTCACTAACAACTGGAGTTTAATGGAGTCCCTTAACATTCAAGGAAATCTACTCAGCGACTTTGAGGCTAAGGCAATGATGCAATAATATCACTGGGTCCTGTACATTGAGAAACTTTCTAAGTAGGCACTTTCTATCCAGATTACTCCCTCTATTTCCAGATGAAAACTGTAGTAAATAGAATACATAAGCATGAAATAATCTCAAATGTCTTTCCTGATGGAAACGTTCCATTTATTTCCACTAATATCAGTACAAGGAAGGGTGACTGATAATTCCTGGATTTTCTATTGTACCTTGCACTTACAATCAGAGAGGAGGGTTTGGAGGCTAATGGCAAGGCAAGGAATTTGAGGAGGAGCTCCGGTGGTGGAGGGAATGGACTGGAGAGAAAGTGTAATTTGGTGTTGGTGGAGTAAAGGATGTTTCTAGGCTGCTACCAGTTCCCCAGTAAGCAGGCACTAGGAAATGTTACTGACTGCCTCAGCTTGACATTGCCCTCCTCCCTTTCACTGCGCAAGACAATCCCATAGCTGGCATTTCCCATGTGGCTCAGACCTAGAGTAGGCTTCAAATTGCCATTAATCTCTCAGTGGCATGGAGTCTTGGCGTCACCCTTATTAGCAGAGGTTGTCAAAAACGTTATTAAATACCCTCCCTATCTCTGTAATCCTTTCCAGCCCCACAACCCTCTGAAATCCCTGTGCTGCTCCAATTTTGCCCTCTTGCGTATCCATGATTTCCATCACTCCACTATTTGCAGTCGTGTCTTCAGCTGCCTCAGCCCTAAGCTCTGGAATTCCCTCCATAAACTTCTCCATCATTCCTCTCCTTTATGTTGCTCTTTAAAATCTACCACTTAACCAAGCTTTTGGTCACTTGTCCTAATAGCTCTTTAAGTGGCTCAGGGTCAGGTTTTGTTTGATAATCACTCCCATGAAGCATTTTACTATATTAAAGGCACCATATAAATGCTTGGTGTTGTTGTAGGGCAAATAGTCTGATTTTTTAAGATATTGTTCTTAGGATGTGGGCATCACTGGCAAGGCTGGCATTTGCTGCCCATCCCTAGTTTTCCTGAGAGAATTTGATAGAACTATGTGAGGTCAGTTAAGAGTCTACTACATTGGTGTGGGATTGGAGTCACATATAGGCCCAGACTGGGTAAGGAGAGCGGTTTTCTTCCGAAGGATATTGGTGAACCGGTTGTGTGTTTATTTCTAGATGGACAATCTGATAGCTTTAAGGAATAGAAGGGTATGTTGAAAAGGTTCAATGAAATAGGGCTGGCAAAGTCTTGTGTGTAACATAAAACCTGGCAGAGAGCAGGGAAGCTGAGAAGCCTGTTCTCGTGCTGTGAACGCCATGTCATTAAATGTAATTCATGGTCACCTTTACTGATATCAGCTTTTTACTTCCAGGTTTTAATAATCAGAATTCAAGTTACCAGAAATGAACTCATTTCTCTGGATTACTGAAATAAAAATAAGAAATGCTGGAACCACTCAACTCGGAACTTGAGTTACGAAGAAGGGTCACTGACCCGAAACGTTAACTCTGCTTCTCTTTTCACAGATGCTGCCAGACCTGCTGAGTGGTTCCAGCATTCCTTGTTTTTATTTCAGATTTCCAGCATCCGCAGTATTTTGCTTTTATCTCTGGATTACTGGGTCAGTAACATAACCACTACCGTACCATACCCTGCAGCTTTCTTCACCATCCTAGCAAATCCTCAAGGGGCAAGAAGGCCGACGTCCTCGGGTGTGGGGCCTTCCATTGCAGAAACCCAGCTCAGAGTGCAGCCCCAGGATTGGACGGAGACATTTCAACCGGCAAATGGAAATAAGGGGCCCTGCAGTTATTCCTCTGGCTTGTAAGGTTAAATAGATCGCAGAACATAAACTGTCCGTTGGAAGGAATAGGCAGGATGGGCCCAAAGAACGTTTGATGTGTTCATCACAGTTCTGAGGAGCTCATCTGGAGTCCCTTAAAATGTTCACATGCAGAAGAAAAGGAGAATTGGCATTCAAAGTTATTCTTAAGTTATTCTGGCATCCCCCACACATCCACTCTCCACCCCCATCCCACCCCCCCCACCACCCACTCAGGAGACTGCAGATGGATAAAAGAGTGTCTCTTCCCTAAACTGCTGCCTCGCTGCCATGTCGAGTGTTGCGTGTGGAGCAGTGAAAAATAAAAAAAAAGCAGAAAGATTTTCATTTATATGACGCCTTTCACCACCTCAGGACATTCCAAAAGCGCTTCACAGCCAATGAGGGATTTTTGTTAAGTGTCATAAAATAGAAACCACAGCAGCTAATAGGTGCCCAGCAAGATCCCACAAATAACGTGATGATAACCAGACAATCTGCTTTTTAGGTATTGGCTGAGGGTTACATTTTGGCTCAGGACACCGGGGTGATCGCCCCTATTCTTATTCAAAATGGTATGGTGGAATCTTCTACCATCCTGAAAGAACGGGCGGGGCCTCGCTTTAATGTTTCATCTGCAAGACTGCACCTCCGGCAGTGTGGCACTCCCTCAGTACCGCACCGGGAGCGTCAGAGGCGCCGCCGTGCTCCTATGGGACGTGTATTCCAGAGCGTATCATTGCCTTTTGGAAGGGGAGGGGAAACAAGATGGAAAAGCAAATTGTTGGGAATAAACAATGCGCAACAAGGTCCCAGTTCTGTCTGCCAATTTGATTTTTTTCTTATCTGGATTGCTTTTAACTAATTGCTTTGTATTCAGTATCAAGATGCAAACAGTGTTTTCATTGTGATTTCAACACAGGTGAAGGAAGCAATGGTAAATCCTTTGAAAAGCTTGTTCCAGTTTCGGGAGGAGAATAATTTGGCACAGACACTAAGTCAGGACGACGTGCAGAGCCACACGTTCAGTAAGCAGCAACTTTCCAGCAGAGGAATGTCTACTGAACCTGAGAGAGAGAAAAAAAAAACACTTTTAAGTGCCCCTAAAATGTTTAAAGGAAGTGGATGGGCCAAGCAAACGTTATTATTGATTTGGACAACATCTTATATAGTCGACACCAAATGATTCAAAGTTGCTTATTTAATGCTAAAATTCCCCTTCCCCTGGAATCCTCCAATAATTTGTATTAAGCAATGTAAGTAGCATGGAAAAGAAATGAGAATCCCGTGCCAAGTAATCAAGTAATTTAGGATTATGGCGAGATGATAATGCCAAAAAAAGATAGAATTGTGCACAGATATCGGAGAGGCCGGTTTCTTAGATCAAGTTTCTATATTGTGGGGGGGGGGGGAGAATTTCTATATTAGCGGGGGTTTCGAGATCGGGGTTTCTCATATCGGGGGTTTCGAGATCGGGGTTTCTATATCGGGGGAGTTTCTATATTGGGGGGTTTTCGAAATCGGGGAGTTTTCTATATCAGGGTGTTTCTATATTGGGGTGTTTCTATATCGGGGGGTTTCTATATCGGGGGAGTTTCTATATCGGGGTGCTTCTATATCGGGGGAGTTTCTATATCGGGGGGTTATCTATATCGGGGGGTTTTCTATTTCGGGGTTTCTATATCGGGGGGTTTCTATATCGGGGGGTTTTCTATATCGGGGTTTCTATATCGGGGGTTTTCTATATCGGGGGGTTTTCTATATTGGGGGGTTTCTTTATCGGGTTGTTTCTATATCGGGGTTTCTATATCGGGGGGTTTCTATATCGGGGGGTTTCTATATCGGGGTGTTTCTATATCGGGGGGTTTCTTTATCGGGTTGTTTCTATATCGGGGTTTCTATATCGGGGGGTTTCTATATAGGGGGGTTTTCTATATCGGGGGTTTTCTATATCGGGGGGTTTCTTTATCGGGTTGTTTCTATATCGGGGTTTCGATATCGGGGGGTTTCTATATCGGGGGGTTTCTATATCGGGGGGTTTTCTATATCGGGGGGTTTTCTATATCAGGGTGTTTCTATATCGGGGGGTTTTCTATTTCGGGGGTTTTCTATATCGGGGGGTTTTCTATATCGGGGGGTTTTCTATATCAGGGTGTTTCTATATCGGGGGTTTTTCTATATCGGGGGGTTTTCTATATCAGGGTGTTTCTATATCGGGGGTTTTTCTATATCGGGGTGTTTCTATATCGGGGGGTTTTCTATTTCGGGGGTTTTCTATATCGGGGGGTTTTCTATATCGGGGGGTTTTCTATATCCGGGTGTTTCTATATCGGGGGGTTTTCTATATCGGGGGGTTTTCTATATCGGGGGTTTTCTATATCGGGGGGTTTTCTATATCGGGGGGCTTTCTATTTCGGGGGTTTGCTATATCGGGGGGTGTTTCTATATCGGGGTGTTTCTATATCGGGGGGTTTTCTATATCGGGGTGTTTCTATATCGGGGTGTTTCTATATCGGGGGGTTTCTATATCGGGGTGTTTCTATATCGGGGTGTTTCTATATCGGGGGGTTTTCTATATCGGGGTGTTTCTATATCGGGGAGGTTTCTATATCGGGGGGTTTCTATATCGGGGTGTTTCTATATCGGGGTGTTTCTATATCGGGGGGTTTTCTATTTTGGGGGTTTTCTATATCAGGGTGTTTCTATATCGGGGTGTTTCTATATCGGGGGTTTTCTATATCGGGGGTTTTCGATATCGGGGGTTTTCTATATTGGGGTGTTTCTATATCGGGGGTTTTCTATATCGGGGTTTCTATATCGGGGGTTTTCTTTATTGGGGGTTTTCTATATCGGGGGAGTTTCTATATCGGCTTGTTTCTATATAGGGGGGTTTTCTATTTCGGGGGTTTCTATATCGGGGGTTTTCTATTTCGGGGGTTTTCTATTTCGGGGGTTTTCTATATCGGGGTGTTTCTATATCGGGGGTTTTCTATATCGGGGGGTTGTCTATATCGGGGAGTTTTCTATATCGGGGGTTTTCTATATCGGGGGGTTTTCTATATCGGGGGTTTTCTATATCGGGGAGTTTTCTATATCGGGGGTTTTCTATATCGGGGGGTTTTCTATATCGGGGGTTTTCTATATCGGGGGGTTTTCTATATCGGGGGTTTTCTATAATCGGGGTTTCTATATCGGGGGTTTTCTATATCGGGGGGTTTTCTATATCGGGGAGTTTTCTATATCGGGGGGTTTTCTGTATCGGGGTTTCTATATCAGGGGTTTTCTATATCGGGGGTTTTCTATATCGGGGGGTTTTCTATATCGGGGTTTCTATATCGGGGGTTTTCTATATCGAGGGGTTTTCTATATCGGGGAGTTTTCTATATCGGGGGGTTTTCTATATCGGGGTTTCTATATCGGGGGTTTTCTTTATTGGGGGTTTTCTATATCGGGGGAGTTTCTATATTGGGGTTTCTATATCGGGGGAGTTTCTATATCGGGGGGTTTTCTTTATTGGGGGTTTTCGATATCGGGGGGGTTTTCTATATCGGGGGGTTTTCTATATCGGGGGTTTTCTATATCGGGGGGGTTTTCTTTATTGGGGGTTTTCGATATCGGGGGGGGTTTTCTATTTCGGGGGGTTTTCTATATCGGGGTTTCTATATCGGGGGAGTTTCTATATCGGGGTGCTTCTATATCGGGGGGTTTTCTATATCGGGGGTTTTCTATATCGGGGTGTCTCTATATCGGGGGTTTTCTATATCGGGGGTTTTCTATATCGGGGGGTTTTCTGTATCGGGGGGTTTTCTATATCAGGGTGTTTCTATATCGGGGGTTTTCGAGATTGGGGGTTTTCTATATCGGGGTGTTTCTATATCGGGGGGTTTTCTGTATCGGGGGGTTTTCTATATCAGGGTGTTTCTATATCGGGGTGTTTCTATATCGGGGGGTTTTTTATATCGGGGGTTTTCTATATCGGGGTGTTTCTATATCGGGGTGTTTCAATATCGGGGGTTTTCTATATCGGGGTTTTCTATATCAGGGTGTTTCTATATCGGGGGTTTTCTATATCGGGGTGTTTCTATATCGGGGGGTTTTCTCTATCAGGGTGTTTCTATATCGTGGGTTTTCTATATCGGGGTGTTTCTATATCGGGGTGTTTCTATATCGGGGGTTTTCTATATCGGGGTGTTTCTATATCGGGGGGTTTTCTCTATCAGGGTGTTTCTATATCGGGGGTTTTCTATATCGGGGTGTTTCTATATCGGGGGTTTTCTATATCGGGGGTTTCTATATCGGGGGTTTCTATATCGGGGTGTTTCTATATCGGGGATTTTCTATATCGGGGTTTTCTATATCAGGGTGTTTCTATATCGGGGGAGTTTCTATATTGGGGTTTCTATATCGGGGGAGTTTCTATATTGGGGGGTTTTCTTTATTGGGGGTTTTCGATATCGGGGGGGTATTTCTATATCGGGGGGTTTTCTATATCGGGGGTTTTCTATATCGGGGGGGTTTTCTTTATTGGGGGTTTTCGAATTCGGGGGGGTTTTCTATATCGGGGTTTCTATATCGGGGGAGTTTCTATATCGGGGTGCTTCTATATCGGGGGGTTTTCTATATCGGGGGTTTTCTATATCGGGGTGTCTCTATATTGGGGGTTTTCTATATCGGGGGTTTTCTATATCGGGGGTTTTCTATATCGGGGGGTTTTCTATATCAGGGTGTTTCTATATCGGGGGTTTTCTATATCGGGGGTTTTCTATATCGGGGTGTTTCTATATCGGGGTGTTTCTATATCGGGGGGTTTTCTATATCGGGAGTTTTCTATATCGGGGTGTTTCTATATCGGGGTGTTTCTGTATCGGGGGTTTTCTATATCGGTGTGTTTCTATATCGGGGGGTTTTCTGTATCAGGGTGTTTCTATATCGGGGGGTTTCTTTATCGGGTGTTTTCTATATCGGTGTGTTTCTATATCGGGGGGTTTTCTATATCAGGGTGTTTCTATATCGGGGGTTTTCGATATCGGGGGGGTTTTCTATATCGGGGTTTTTATATCGGGGGGTTTTCTATATCGGGGGTTTTCTATATCGGGGTGTTTCTATATCGGGTGGTTTCTATATCGGGGGGTTTCTATATCGGGGGTTTTCTATATCAGGGTGTTTCTATATCGGGGGGTTTCTTTATCGGGTGTTTTCTATATCGGTGTGTTTCTATATCGGGGGGTTTTCTATATCAGGGTGTTTCTATATCGGGGGTTTTCTATATCGGGGGGTTTTCTATATCGGGGGTTTTCTATAATCGGGGTTTCTATATCGGGGGTTTTCTATATCGGGGGGTTTTCTATATCGGGGAGTTTTCTATATCGGGGGGTTTTCTGTATCGGGGTTTCTATATCAGGGGTTTTCTATATCGGGGGTTTTCTATATCGGGGGGTTTTCTATATCGGGGTTTCTATATCGGGGGTTTTCTATATCGAGGGGTTTTCTATATCGGGGAGTTTTCTATATCGGGGGGTTTTCTATATCGGGGTTTCTATATCGGGGGTTTTCTTTATTGGGGGTTTTCTATATCGGGGGAGTTTCTATATTGGGGTTTCTATATCGGGGGAGTTTCTATATCGGGGGGTTTTCTTTATTGGGGGTTTTCGATATCGGGGGGGGTTTTCTATATCGGGGGGTTTTCTATATCGGGGGTTTTCTATATCGGGGGTGTTTTCTTTATTGGGGGTTTTCGATATCGGGGGGGGTTTTCTATTTCGGGGGGTTTTCTATATCGGGGTTTCTATATCGGGGGAGTTTCTATATCGGGGTGCTTCTATATCGGGGGGTTTTCTATATCGGGGGTTTTCTATATCGGGGTGTCTCTATATCGGGGGTTTTCTATATCGGGGGTTTTCTATATCGGGGGGTTTTCTGTATCGGGGGGTTTTCTATATCAGGGTGTTTCTATATCGGGGGTTTTCGAGATCGGGGGTTTTCTATATCGGGGTGTTTCTATATCGGGGGGTTTTCTGTATCGGGGGGTTTTCTATATCAGGGTGTTTCTATATCGGGGTGTTTCTATATCGGGGGGTTTTTTATATCGGGGGTTTTCTATATCGGGGTGTTTCTATATCGGGGTGTTTCAATATCGGGGGTTTTCTATATCGGGGTGTTTCTATATCGGGGTGTTTCTATATCGGGGGTTTTCTATATCGGGGTGTTTCTATATCGGGGGGTTTTCTCTATCAGGGTGTTTCTATATCGGGGGTTTTCTATATCGGGGTGTTTCTATATCGGGGGTTTTCTATATCGGGGGTTTCTATATCGGGGGTTTCTATATCGGGGTGTTTCTATATCGGGGATTTTCTATATCGGGGTTTTCTATATCAGGGTGTTTCTATATCGGGGGTTTTCTTTATTGGGGGTTTTCTATATCGGGGGAGTTTCTATATTGGGGTTTCTATATCGGGGGAGTTTCTATATCGGGGGGTTTTCTTTATTGGGGGTTTTCGATATCGGGGGGGTATTTCTATATCGGGGGGTTTTCTATATCGGGGGTTTTCTATATCGGGGGGGTTTTCTTTATTGGGGGTTTTCGAATTCGGGGGGGGTTTTCTATATCGGGGTTTCTATATCGGGGGAGTTTCTATATCGGGGTGCTTCTATATCGGGGGGTTTTCTATATCGGGGGTTTTCTATATCGGGGTGTCTCTATATTGGGGGTTTTCTATATCGGGGGTTTTCTATATCGGGGGTTTTCTATATCGGGGGGTTTTCTATATCAGGGTGTTTCTATATCGGGGGTTTTCTATATCGGGGGTTTTCTATATCGGGGTGTTTCTATATCGGGGTGTTTCTATATCGGGGGGTTTTCTATATCGGGAGTTTTCTATATCGGGGTGTTTCTATATCGGGGTGTTTCTGTATCGGGGGTTTTCTATATCGGTGTGTTTCTATATCGGGGGGTTTTCTATATCAGGGTGTTTCTATATCGGGGGGTTTCTTTATCGGGTGTTTTCTATATCGGTGTGTTTCTATATCGGGGGGTTTTCTATATCAGGGTGTTTCTATATCGGGGGTTTTCGATATCGGGGGGGTTTTCTATATCGGGGTTTTTATATCGGGGGGTTTTCTATATCGGGGGTTTTCTATATCGGGGTGTCTCTATATCGGGGGTTTTCTATATCGGGGGTTTTCGAGATCGGGGGTTTTCTATATCGGGGGGTTTTCTATAGCAGGGTGTTTCTATATCGGGGGGGTTTTCTGTATCGGGGGGTTTTCTATATCAGGGTGTTTCTATATCGGGGTGTTTCTATATCGGGGGGTTTTCTATATCGGGGGTTTTCTATATCGGGGTGTTTCTATATCGGGGTGTTTCTATATCGGGGGTTTTCTATATCGGGGTGTTTCTATATCGGGGTGTTTCTATATCGGGGGGTTTCTATATCGGGGTGTTTCTATATCGGGGGGTTTTCTATATCAGGGTGTTTCTATATCGGGGGTTTTCTATATCGGGGTGTTTCAATATCGGGGGTTTTCTATATCGGGGGTTTCTATATCGGGGGTTTCTATATCGGGGTGTTTCTATATCGGGGATTTTCTATATCGGGGTTTTCTATATCAGGGTGTTTCTATATCGGGGGTTTTCTTTATTGGGGGTTTTCTATATCGGGGGAGTTTCTATATTGGGGTTTCTATATCGGGGGAGTTTCTATATCGGGGGGTTTTCTTTATTGGGGGTTTTCGATATCGGGGGGGTATTTCTATATCGGGGGGTTTTCTATATCGGGGATTTTCTATATCGGGGGGGTTTTCTTTATTGGGGGTTTTCGATATCGGGGGGGTTTTCTATATCGGGGTTTCTATATCGGGGGAGTTTCGAAATCGGGGGTTTTCTATATCGGGGGTTTTCTATATCGGGGGTTTTCTATATCGGGGTGTTTCTATATCGGGGTGTTTCTATATCGGGGGGTTTTCTATATCGGGGGGTTTTCTATATCGGGGGGTTTTCTATATCAGGGTGTTTCTATATCGGGGGTTTTCTATATCGGGGGGTTTTCTATATCAGGGTGTTTCTATATCGGGGTTTTCTATATCGGGGGTTTTCTATATCGGGGTGTTTCTATATCGGGGGAGTTTCTATATCGGGGTGTTTCTATATCGGGGTGTTTCTATATCGGGGGGTTTCTATATCGGGGTGTTTCTATATCGGGGGAGTTTCTATATCGGGGTGTTTCTATATCGGGGGGTTTTCTATATCGGGGGTTTTCTATATCGGGGTGTTTCTATATCGGGGGAGTTTCTATATCGGGGGTTTTCTATATCGGGGTGTTTCTATATCGGGGGGTTTTCTATATCGGGGTGTTTCTATATCGGGGGTTTTCTATATCGGGGGTTTCTATATCGGGGTTTTCTATATCAGGGTGTTTCTATATCGGGGGTTTTTCTATATTGGGGGTTTTCTATATCGGGGTGTTTCTATATCGGTGGGTATTCTATATCAGGGGGTTTCTATACCGGGGTGTTTCTAAATCGGGATTTTCTATATCAGGGTTTCCTATATCAGGGTGTTTCGATATCGGGAGTTTTTCTATTTCGGGGGTTTTCTATATCGGGGTGTTTCTATATCAGGTGTTTTCTATATCGGGGGGTTTCTATATCGGGGGTTTTCTATATCAGGGTGTTTCTATATCGGGGGGTTTTCTATATCAGGGTGTTTCTATATCGGGGGGTTTTCTATATCGGGGGGTTTCTATATCGGGGGTTTTCTATATCAGGGTGTTTCTATATCGGGGGGTTTTCTATATCAGGGTGTTTCTATATCGGGGGGTTTTCTATATCGGGGTGTTTCTATATCGGGGTGTTTCTATATCGGGGGGTTTTCTATATCATGGGGGTTTCTATATCGGGGTGTTTCTATATCGGGTGTTTTCTATATCGGGGGGTTTCTATATCGGGGGTTTTCTATATCAGGGTGTTTCTATATCTGGGGGTTTTCTATATCAGGGTGTTTCTATATCGGGGGGTTTTCTATATCGGGGTGTTTTCTATATCGGGATTTTCTATATCGGGGGGTTTCTAGATCGGGATTTTCTATATCGGGGTGTTTCTATATCGGGGTGTTTCTATTTCGGGGTGTTTCTACATCGGGGGGTTTTCTATATCGGGGGGTTTTCTATTTCGGGGTGTTTCTATATCGGGGGGTTTTCTATATCAGGGTGTTTCTATATCGGGGTGTTTCTATATCGGGGTGTTTTCTATATCGGGATTTTCTATATCGGGGGGTTTCTATATCGGGATTTTCTATATCGGGGTGTTTCTATTTCGGGGTGTTTCTATATCGGGGGGTTTTCTATATCGGGGGGTTTTCTATATCGGGGTGTTTCTATATCGGGGGGTTTTCTATATCGGGGTGTTTCTATATCGGGGTGTTTTCTATATCAGGGTGTTTCTATATCGGGGGGTTTTCTATATCGGGGTGCTTCTATATCGGGGTGTTTCTATATCGGGGTGTTTTCTATATCGGGATTTTCTATATCGGGGGTTTTCTATATCGGGGGGTTTCTATATCGGGATTTTCTATATCGGGGGGTTTTCTATATCGGGGTGTTTCTATATCGGGGTGTTTCTATTTCGGGGTGTTTCTATATCGGGGGGTTTTCTATATCGGGGGTATTCTATATCGGGGTGTTTCTATATCGGGGGGTTTTCTATATCAGGGTGTTTCTATATCGGGGGGTTTTCTATTTCGGGGGTTTTCTACATCGGGGGGTTTCTATATCGGGGTGTTTCTATATCGGGGTGTTTCTATATCGGGGTGTTTTCTATATCGGGGTGTTTCTATATAGGGGGGGTTTTCTATATCGGGGGTTTTCTATATCGGGGTGTTTCTATATCGGGGTGTTTCTATATCGGGGTGTTTCTATATCGGGGGGTTTTCTATATCGGGGGGGTTTTCTATATCGGGGGGTTTCTATATCGGGGTGTTTCTATATCGGGGTGTTTCTATATCAGGGTGTTTCTATATCAGGGTGTTTCTATTTCGGGGGGTTTTCTATATCGGGGGGGTTTTCTATATCGGGGGGTTTCTATATCGGGGTGTTTCTATATCAGGGTGATTCTATATCGGGGGGTTTCTATATCGGGGTGTTTCTATATCGGGGGGTTTTCTATATCGGGGGTTTTCGATATCGGGGGGTTTCTATATCGGGGTGTTTCTATATCAGGGTGATTCTATATCGGGGGGTTTCTATATCGGGGTGTTTCTATATCGGGGGGTTTTCTATATCAGGGTGTTTCTATATCGGGGGGTTTTCTATATCAGGGTGTTTCTATATCGGGGGGTGTTTCTATATCGGGGGGTTTTCTATATCGGGGGTTTTCTATATCGGGGTGTTTCTATATCGGGGGTTTTCTATATCGGGGTGTTTCTATATCGGGGGGTTTCTATATCGGGGTGTTTCTATATCGGGGGAGTTTCTATATCGGGGTGTTTCTATATCGGGGGGTTTTCTATATCGGGGGTTTTCTATATCGGGGTGTTTCTATATCGGGGGAGTTTCTATATCGGGGGTTTTCTATATCGGGGTGTTTCTATATCGGGGGGTTTTCTATATCGGGGTGTTTCTATATCGGGGGTTTTCTATATCGGGGGTTTCTATATCGGGGTTTTCTATATCAGGGTGTTTCTATATCGGGGGTTTTTCTATATTGGGGGTTTTCTATATCGGGGTGTTTCTAAATCGGGATTTTCTATATCAGGGTTTCCTATATCAGGGTGTTTCGATATCGGGAGGTTTTCTATTTCGGGGGTTTTCTATATCGGGGGTTTTCTATATCATGGGGGTTTCTATATCGGGGTGTTTCTATATCGGGTGGTTTTCTATATCGGGGGGTTTTCTATATCGGGGGGTTTTCTATATCGGGGTGTTTTCTATATCGGGGGGTTTCTATATCGGGGGTTTTCTATATCAGGGTGTTTCTATATCGGGGGGTTTTCTATATCAGGGTGTTTCTATATCGGGGGGTTTTCTATATCGGGGTGTTTCTATATCGGGGTGTTTCTATATCGGGGTGTTTTCTATATCGGGATTTTCTATATCGGGGGGTTTCTATATCGGGATTTTCTATATCGGGGGGGTTTTCTATATCGGGGTGTTTCTATATCGTGGTGTTTCTATTTCGGGGTGTTTCTATATCGGGGGGTTTTCTATATCGGGGGGTTTTCTATATCGGGGTGTTTCTATATCGGGGGGTTTTCTATATCGGGGTGTTTCTATATCGGGGTGTTTCTATATCGGGGTGTTTTCTATATCGGGATTTTCTATATCGGGGGTTTTCTATATCGGGGGGTTTCTATATCGGGATTTTCTATATCGGGGGGTTTTCTATATCGGGGTGTTTCTATATCGGGGTGTTTCTATTTCGGGGTGTTTCTATATCGGGGGGTTTTCTATATCGGGGGTATTCTATATCGGGGTGTTTCTATATCGGGGGGTTTTCTATATCAGGGTGTTTCTATATCGGGGGGTTTTCTATTTCGGGGGTTTTCTACATCGGGGGGTTTCTATATCGGGGTGTTTCTATATCGGGGTGTTTCTATATCGGGGTGTTTTCTATATCGGGGTGTTTCTATATCGGGGGGGTTTTCTATATCGGGGGTTTTCTATATCGGAGTGTTTCTATATCGGGGTGTTTCTATATCGGGGGTTTTCTATATCGGGGGTTTTCTATATCAGGGTGTTTCTATATCGGGGTGTTTCTATATCTGGGGGTTTTCTATATCGGGGGGGTTTTCTATATCGGGGGTTTTCTATATCGGGGTGTTTCTATATCGGGGTGTTTCTATATCAGGGTGTTTCTATATCAGGGTGTTTCTATTTCGGGGGGTTTTCTATATCGGGGGGGTTTTCTATATCGGGGGGTTTCTATATCGGGGTGTTTCTATATCAGGGTGATTCTATATCGGGGGGTTTCTATATCGGGGTGTTTCTATATCGGGGGGTTTTCTATATCGGGGGTTTTCGATATCGGGGGGTTTCTATATCGGGGTGTTTCTATATCAGGGTGATTCTATATCGGGGGGTTTCTATATCGGGGTGTTTCTATATCGGGGGGTTTTCTATATCAGGGTGTTTCTATATCGGGGGGTTTTCTATATCAGGGTGTTTCTATATCGGGGGGTTTTCTATATCAGGGGGTTTCTATACCGGGGTGTTTCTAAATCGGGATTTTCTATATCAGGGTTTCCTATATCAGGGTGTTTCGATATCGGGAGGTTTTCTATTTCGGGGGTTTTCTATATCAGGGTGTTTCTATATCGGGGGGTTTTCTATATCAGGGTGTTTCTATATCAGGGTGTTTCGATATCGGGAGGTTTCTATATCGGGGGTTTTCTATATCAGGGTGTTTCTATATCGGGGGGTTTTCTATATCAGGGTGTTTCTATATCGGGGGGTTTTCTATATCGGGGGGTTTCTATATCGGGGGTTTTCTATATCAGGGTGTTTCTATATCGGGGGGTTTTCTATATCAGGGTGTTTCTATATCGGGGGGTTTTCTATATCGGGGTGTTTCTATATCGGGGTGTTTCTATATCGGGGGGTTTTCTATATCATGGGGGTTTCTATATCGGGGTGTTTCTATATCGGGTGTTTTCTATATCGGGGGGTTTCTATATCGGGGGTTTTCTATATCAGGGTGTTTCTATATCGGGGGGTTTTCTATATCAGGGTGTTTCTATATCGGGGGGTTTTCTATATCGGGGTGTTTTCTATATCGGGATTTTCTATATCGGGGGTTTTCTATATCGGGGTGTTTCTATATCGGGGGTTTTCTATATCGGGGTGTTTCTATATCGGGGGGTTTTCTATATCGGGGGTTTTCTATATCGGGGTGTTTCTAGATCGGGGGTTTTCTATATCGGGGGTTTCCTATATCGGGGTGTTTCTATATCGGGGGGTTTTCTATATCGGGGGGTTTCTATATCGGGGGTTTTCTATATCGGGGTGTTTCTATATCGGGGTGTTTCTATATCGGGGGGTTTTCTATATCGGGGGTTTTTCTATATCGGGGGTTTTCTATATCAGGGTGTTTCTATATCGGGGGGTTTTCTATATCGGGGTGTTTCTATATCGGGGTGTTTCTATATCGGGGTGTTTCTATATCGGGGGGTTTTCTATATCGGGGGTTTTTCTATATTGGGGTGTTTCTATATCGGGGGGTTTTCTATATCGGGGGGTTTTCTATATCGGGGTGTTTCTATATCGGGGTGTTTCTATATCAGGGTGTTTCTATATCGGGGTGTTTTCTATATCGGGGGTTTTCTATATCGGGGTGTTTCTATATCGGGGTGTTTCTATATCGGGGTGTTTCTATATCGGGGGGTTTTCTATATCGGGGGTTTTTCTATATCGGGGGGTTTTCTATATCGGGGGTTTTCTATATCGGTGTGTTTCTATATTGGGGGTTTTCTATATCGGGGGGTTTTCTATATCGGGGGTTTTCTATATCGGGGAGTTTTCTATATCGGGGGTTTTCTATATCGGGGTGTTTCTATTTCGGGGCGTTTTCTATATCGGGGGGTTTTCTATATCGGTGGGTTTCTATATCGGGGTGTTTCTATATCGGGGTGTTTCTATATCGGGTGGTTTTCTATTTCGGGGGTTTTCTATATCAGGGTGTTTCTATATCGGGGTGTTTCTATATCGGGGGGTTTTCTATATCGGGGGTTTTCGATATCGGGGGTTTTCTATATTGGGGTGTTTCTATATCGGGGGTTTTCTATATCGGGGTTTCTATATCGGGGGAGTTTCTATATCGGCTTGTTTCTATATAGGGGGGTTTTCTATTTCGGGGGTTTTCTATATCGGGGGTTTTCTATTTCGGGGGTTTTCTATATCGGGGTGTTTCTAGATCGGGGGTTTTCTATATCGGGGGGTTGTCTATATCGGGGAGTTTTCTATATCGGGGGTTTTCTATATCGGGGGGTTTTCTATATCGGGGGTTTTCTATATCGGGGAGTTTTCTATATCGGGGGTTTTCTATATCGGGGGGTTTTCTATATCGGGGGTTTTCTATATCGGGGGGTTTTCTATATCGGGGGTTTTCTATAATCGGGGTTTCTATATCGGGGGTTTTCTATATCGGGGGGTTTTCTATATCGGGGAGTTTTCTATATCGGGGGGTTTTCTATATCGGGGGTTTTCTATAATCGGGGTTTCTATATCGGGGGTTTTCTATATCGGGGGGTTTTCTATATCGGGGGTTTTCTATATCGGGGGGTTTTCTATATCGGGATTTCTATATCGGGGGTTTTCTATATCGAGGGGTTTTCTATATCGGGGAGTTTTCTATATCGGGGGGTTTTCTATATCGGGGTTTCTATATCGGGGGTTTTCTTTATTGGGAGTTTTCTATATCGGGGTGTTTCTATATCGGGGTGTTTCTATATCGGGGGGTTTTCTATATCGGGGGTTTTTCTATATCGGGGGGTTTTCTATATCGGGGGTTTTCTATATCGGGGTGTTTCTATATCGGTGGTTTTCTATATCGGGGGGTTTTCTATATCGGGGGTTTTCTATATCAGGGTGTTTCTATATCGGTGGTTTTCTATATCAGGGTGTTACTATATCGGGGGGTTTTCTATATCGGGGGTTTTCTATATCGGGGAGTTTCTATACCGGGGGGTTTTCTATATCGGGGGGTTTCTATATCGGGGGTTTTCTATATCAGGGTGTTTCTATATCGGGGGGTTTTCTATATCGGGGGTTTTCTATATCGGGGTGTTTCTATATCGGGGGGTTTTCTATATCGGGGTGTTTCTATATCGGGGGGTTTTCTGTATCGGGGGTTTTCTATATCGGGGGGTTTTCTATATCGGGGGTTTTCTATATCAGGTGTTTCTATATCGGGGTGTTTCTATATCGGGGTGTTTCTATATCAGGGTGTTTCTATATCGGGGGGTTTCTATATCGGGGTGTTTCTATATCGGAGGGTTTTCTATATCGGGGGTTTTCTATATCACGGTGTTTCTATACTGGGGGGTTTTCTATATCGGGGGGTTTCTATATCGGGGTGTTTCTATATCGGGGGGTTTTCTATATCAGGGTGTTTCTATATCGGGGTGTTTCTATATCGGGGGGTTTTCTATATCGGGGGGTTTCTATATCGGGGGGGTTTTCTATATCGGGGGTTTTCTATATCGGGGTGTTTCTATATCGGGGGTTTCTATATCGGGGAGTTTTCTATCTCGGGGTGTTTCTATATCGGGGTGTTTCTATATCGGGGGTTTTCTATATCGGTGGTTTCTATATCGGGGGGGTTTTCTATCTCGGGGTGTTTCTATATCGGTGTGTTTCTATATCGGGGGTTTTCTATATCGGGGGTTTCTATATCGGGGGGTTTTCTATCTCGGGGTGTTTCTATATCAGGGTGTTTCTATATCGGGGGGTTTTCTGTATCAGGGTGTTTCTGTATCGGGGGGTTTCTATATCGGGGTATTTCTATATCGGGGGGTTTCTATATCGGGGGGTTTTCTATATCGGGGTGTTTCTATATCGGGGGGTTTTCTATATCGGGGGGTTTTCTATATCGGGGGGTTTTCTATATCGGGGGTTTTCTATATCAGGGTGTTTCTATATCGGTGGTTTTCTATATCAGGGTGTTTCGAGATCGGTGGTTTTCTATATCAGGGGTTTTCTATATCAGGGGGTTTTCTATATCGGGGGCATTCTATATCGGGGGTGTTTCTATATCGGGGGGTTTTCTATATCGGGGGGGTTTTCTATATCAGCGGGTTTTCTACATCGGGGTGTTTTCCGTATCAGGGGTTTTCTATATCGGGGGTTTTCTATATCGGGGGTTTTCTATATCGGGGGGGTTTTCTATATCGGGGGTTTTCTATATCGGGGGTTTTCTATATCGGGGGTTTTCTATATCAGGGTGTTTCTATATCGGGGGGTTTTCTATATCAGGGTGTTTCTATATCGGGGGGTTTTCTATATCGGGGGTTTTCTATATCGGGGGGTTTCTATATCGGGGGGTTTTCTATATCGGGGGGTTTCTATATCGGGGGGTTTTCTATATCGGGGGTTTTCTATATCGGGGGTTTTCTATATCGGGGGTGTTTCTATATCGGGGGTTTTCTATATCAGGGTGTTTCTATTTCGGGGGGTTTTCTATATCAGGGTGTTTCTATTTCGGGGGGTTTTCTATATCAGGGTGCTTCGATATCAGGGTGTTTCTATATCGGGGGGTTTCTATATCGGGGGGTTTTCTATATCGGGGTGTTTCTATATCGGGGGGTTTTCTATATCAGGGTGTTTCTATATCGGGGGGGTTTCTATATCGGGGTGTTTCTATATCGGGTGTTTTCTATATCGGGGTGTTTCTATATCGGGGGGTTTTCTATATCAGGGTGTTTCTATATCGGGGGGGTTTCTATATCGGGGTGTTTCTATATCGGGTGTTTTCTATATCGGGGGGTTTTCTATATCGGGGGGTTTTCTATATCGGGGTGTTTCTATATCGGGGGGATTTCTATATCGGGGGGTTTCTATATCGGGGGTTTTCTATATCAGGGTGTTTCTATATCGGGGGGTTTTCTATATCAGGGTGTTTCTATATCGGGGGGTTTTCTATATCGGGGTGTTTCTATATCGGGGTGTTTTCTATATCGGGATTTTCTATATCGGGGGTTTTCTATATCGGGGGGTTTCTATATCGGGGTGTTTCTATATCGGGGTGTTTTCTATATCGGGATTTTCTGTATCGGGGGTTTTCTATATCAGGGTGTTTCTATATCGGGGGGTTTTCTATATCGGGGTGTTTCTATATCGGGGTGTTTTCTATATCGGGATTTTCTATATCGGGGGTTTTCTATATCGGGGTGTTTCTATTTCGGGGTGTTTCTATATCGGGGGTTTTTCTATATCGGGGGGTTTTCTATATTGGGGTGTTTCTATATCGGGGGGTTTTCTATATCGGGGTGTTTCTATTTCGGGGTGTTTCTATATCGGGGGGTTTTCTATATCGGGGGGTATTCTATATCGGGGTGTTTCTATATCGGGGGGTTTTCTATATCAGGGTGTTTCTATATCGGGGGGTTTTTTTATTTCGGGGGTTTTCTACATCGGGGGGTTTCTATATCGGGGTGTTTCTATATCGGGGTGTTTCTATATCGGGGTGTTTTCTATATCGGGGTGTTTCTATATCGGGGGGGTTTTCTATATCGGGGGTTTTCTATATCGGGGTGTTTCTATAACAGGGTGTTTCTATATCGGGGTGTTTCTATATCGGGGGGTTTTCTATATCGGGGCGTTTCTATATCGGGGGTTTTCTATATCGGGGTGTTTCTATATCGGGGGGTTTTCTATATCGGGGGTTTCCTATATCGGGGTGTTTCTATATCGGGTGGTTTTCTATATCGGGGTGTTTCTATATCGGGGTGTTTCTATATCGGGGGGTTTTCTGTATCGGGGGTTTTCTATATCGGGGGGTTTTCTATATCGGGGGTTTCCTATATCAGGGTGTTTCTATATCGGGGGGTTTTCTATATCGGGGTGTTTCTATATCGGGGTGTTTCTATATCGGGGTGTTTCTATATCGGGGGGTTTCTATATTGGGGGGTTTTCTATATCGGGGTGTTTCTATTTCGGTGGGTTTTCTATATCGGGGGTTTTCTATATCGGGGGTTTTCTATATCGGGGTGTTTCTCTATCGGGGGGTTTTCTATATCGGGGTATTCTATATCGGGGGGTTTCTATATCGGAGGGTTTCTATATCGGGGGTTTTCTATATCGGGGTGTTTCTATATCGGGGTGTTTCTATATCGGGGTGTTTCTATATCGGAGGGTTTTCTATATCGGGGGGGTTTTCTATATCGGGGGTTTTCTATATCGGGGTGTTTCTATATCGGGGTGTTTCTATATCGGGGGTTTTCTATATCGGGGGTTTTCTATATCAGGGTGTTTCTATATCGGGGTGTTTCTATATCGGGGTGTTTCTATATCAGGGTGTTTCTATATCGGGGGGTTTCTATATCGGGGTGTTTCTATATCGGGGGGTTTTCTATATCAGGGTGTTTCTATATCGGGGTGTTTCTATATCGGGGTGTTTCTATATCGGGGGGTTTCTATATCAGGGTGTTTCTATATCGGGGGGTTTTCTATATCGGGGGTTTTCGATATCGGGGTGTTTCTATATCGGGGGGTTTTCTATATCGGGGGTTTTCTATATCGGGGGGTTTTCTATATCGGGGGGTTTTCTATATCGGGGTGTTTCTATATCGGGGTGTTTCTATATCGGGGGGTTTCTATATCGGGGTGCTTCTATATCGGGGGGTTTTCTATATCGGGGGTTTCCTATATCGGGGTGTTTCTATATCGGGGGGTTTTCTATATCAGGGTGTTTCTATATCGGGGTGTTTCTATATCGGGGGGTTTTCTATATCGGGGTGTTTCTATATCGGGGGGTTTTCTATATCGGGGGCATTCTATATCGGGGGTGTTTCTATATCGGGGGGTTTTCTATATCGGGGGGGTTTTCTATATCAGCGGGTTTTCTACATCGGGGTGTTTTCCGTATCAGGGGTTTTCTATATCGGGGGTTTTCTATATCGGGGGTTTTCTATATCGGGGGGGTTTTCTATATCGGGGGTTTTCTATATCGGGGGTTTTCTATATCGGGGGTTTTCTATATCAGGGTGTTTCTATATCGGGGGGTTTTCTATATCAGGGTGTTTCTATATCGGGGGGTTTTCTATATCGGGGGTTTTCTATATCGGGGGGTTTCTATATCGGGGGGTTTTCTATATCGGGGGGTTTCTATATCGGGGGGTTTTCTATATCGGGGGTTTTCTATATCGGGGGTTTTCTATATCGGGGGTGTTTCTATATCGGGGGTTTTCTATATCAGGGTGTTTCTATTTCGGGGGGTTTTCTATATCAGGGTGTTTCTATTTCGGGGGGTTTTCTATATCAGGGTGCTTCGATATCAGGGTGTTTCTATATCGGGGGGGTTTCTATATCGGGGGGTTTTCTATATCGGGGTGTTTCTATATCGGGGGGTTTTCTATATCAGGGTGTTTCTATATCGGGGGGGTTTCTATATCGGGGTGTTTCTATATCGGGTGTTTTCTATATCGGGGTGTTTCTATATCGGGGGGTTTTCTATATCAGGGTGTTTCTATATCGGGGGGGTTTCTATATCGGGGTGTTTCTATATCGGGTGTTTTCTATATCGGGGGGTTTTCTATATCGGGGGGTTTTCTATATCGGGGTGTTTCTATATCGGGGGGGTTTCTATATCGGGGTGTTTCTATATCGGGGGGTTTCTATATCGGGGGTTTTCTATATCAGGGTGTTTCTATATCGGGGGGTTTTCTATATCAGGGTGTTTCTATATCGGGGGGTTTTCTATATCGGGGTGTTTCTATATCGGGGTGTTTCTATATCGGGGTGTTTTCTATATCGGGATTTTCTATATCGGGGGTTTTCTATATCGGGGGGTTTCTATATCGGGGTGTTTCTATATCGGGGTGTTTTCTATATCGGGATTTTCTTTATCGGGGGTTTTCTATATCAGGGTGTTTCTATATCGGGGGGTTTTCTATATCGGGGTGTTTTCTATATCGGGATTTTCTATATCGGGGGGTTTTCTATATCGGGGTTTCTATATCGGGGGTTTTCTATATCGGGGGTTTTCTATATCGGGGGGTTTTCTATATCGGGGTGTTTCTATATCGGAGGGTTTTCTATATCGGGGATTTTCTATATCACGGTGTTTCTATATTGGGGGGTTTTCTATATCGGGGGGTTTCTATATCGGGGTGTTTCTATATCGGGGGTTTTTCTATATCGGGGGTTTTCTATATCGGGGTTTCTATATCGGGGGTTTTCTATATCCGGGGTTTTCTATATCGGGGGGTTTTCTATATCGGAGTTTCTATATCGGGGGTTTTCTTTATTGGGGGTTTTCTATATCAGGGTGTTTCTATATCGGGGTGTTTCTATATCGGGGTGTTTCTATATCAGGGTGTTTCTATATCGGGGGGTTTCTATATCAGGGTGTTTCTATATCGGGGGGTTTTCTATATCGGGGGTTTTCTATATCAGGGTGTTTCTATATCGGGGTGTTTCTATATCGGGGTGTTTCTATATCAGGGTGTTTCTATATCGGGGGGTTTCTATATCGGGGTGTTTCTATATCGGGGGGTTTTCTATATCAGGGTGTTTCTATATCGGGGTGTTTCTATATCGGGGTGTTTCTATATCAGGGTGTTTCTATATCGGGGGGTTTCTATATCAGGGTGTTTCTATATCGGGGGGTTTTCTATATCGGGGGTTTTCGATATCGGGGTGTTTCTATATCGGGGGGTTTTCTATATCGGGGGTTTTCTATATCGGGGGGTTTTCTATATCGGGGGGTTTTCTATATCGGGGTGTTTCTATATCGGGGTGTTTCTATATCGGGGGGTTTCTATATCGGGGTGTTTCTATATCGGGGGGTTTTCTATATCGGGGGTTTCCTATATCGGGGTGTTTCTATATCGGGGGGTTTTCTATATCAGGGTGTTTCTATATCGGGGTGTTTCTATATCGGGGGGTTTTCTATATCGGGGTGTTTCTATATCGGGGTGTTTCTATATCGGGGGGTTTCTATATCGGGGGGTTTTCTATATCGGGGGCATTCTATATCGGGGGTGTTTCTATATCGGGGGGTTTTCTATATCGGGGGGGTTTTCTATATCAGCGGGTTTTCTACATCGGGGTGTTTTCCGTATCAGGGGTTTTCTATATCGGGGGTTTTCTATATCGGGGGTTTTCTATATCGGGGGGGTTTTCTATATCGGGGGTTTTCTATATCGGGGGTTTTCTATATCGGGGGTTTTCTATATCAGGGTGTTTCTATATCGGGGGGTTTTCTATATCAGGGTGTTTCTATATCGGGGGGTTTTCTATATCGGGGGTTTTCTATATCGGGGGGTTTCTATATCGGGGGGTTTTCTATATCGGGGGGTTTCTATATCGGGGGGTTTTCTATATCGGGGGTTTTCTATATCGGGGGTTTTCTATATCGGGGGTGTTTCTATATCGGGGGTTTTCTATATCAGGGTGTTTCTATTTCGGGGGGTTTTCTATATCAGGGTGTTTCTATTTCGGGGGGTTTTCTATATCAGGGTGCTTCGATATCAGGGTGTTTCTATATCGGGGGGGTTTCTATATCGGGGGGTTTTCTATATCGGGGTGTTTCTATATCGGGGGGTTTTCTATATCAGGGTGTTTCTATATCGGGGGGGTTTCTATATCGGGGTGTTTCTATATCGGGTGTTTTCTATATCGGGGTGTTTCTATATCGGGGGGTTTTCTATATCAGGGTGTTTCTATATCGGGGGGGTTTCTATATCGGGGTGTTTCTATATCGGGTGTTTTCTATATCGGGGGGTTTTCTATATCGGGGGGTTTTCTATATCGGGGTGTTTCTATATCGGGGGGGTTTCTATATCGGGGTGTTTCTATATCGGGTGTTTTCTATATCGGGGGGTTTCTATATCGGGGGTTTTCTATATCAGGGTGTTTCTATATCGGGGGGTTTTCTATATCAGGGTGTTTCTATATCGGGGGGTTTTCTATATCGGGGTGTTTCTATATCGGGGTGTTTCTATATCGGGGTGTTTTCTATATCGGGATTTTCTATATCGGGGGTTTTCTATATCGGGGGGTTTCTATATCGGGGTGTTTCTATATCGGGGTGTTTTCTATATCGGGATTTTCTTTATCGGGGGTTTTCTATATCAGGGTGTTTCTATATCGGGGGGTTTTCTATATCGGGGTGTTTCTATATCGGGGTGTTTTCTATATCGGGATTTTCTATATCGGGGGGTTTTCTATATCGGGGTTTCTATATCGGGGGTTTTCTATATCGGGGGTTTTCTATATCGGGGGGTTTTCTATATCGGGGTGTTTCTATATCGGAGGGTTTTCTATATCGGGGATTTTCTATATCACGGTGTTTCTATATTGGGGGGTTTTCTATATCGGGGGGTTTCTATATCGGGGTGTTTCTATATCGGGGGTTTTTCTATATCGGGGGTTTTCTATATCGGGGTTTCTATATCGGGGGTTTTCTATATCGGGGGTTTTCTATATCGGGGGGTTTTCTATATCGGAGTTTCTATATCGGGGGTTTTCTTTATTGGGGGTTTTCTATATCGGGGTGTTTCTATATCGGGGTGTTTCTATATCGGGGGGTTTTCTATATTGGGGGTTTTTCTATATCGGGGGGTTTTCTATATCGGGGGTTTTCTATATCGGGGTGTTTCTATATCGGGGGGTTTTCTATATCGGGGGGTTTTCTATATCGGGGGGTTTTCTATATCGGGGGTTTTCTATATCTGGGTGTTTCTATATCGGTGGTTTTCTATATCAGGGTGTTTCTATATCGGGGGGTTTTCTATATCGGGGGTTTTCTATATCGGGGAGTTTCTATATCGGGGGGTTTTCTATATCAGGGTGTTGCTATTTCGTGGGGTTTTCTATATCAGGGTGCTTCGATATCAGGGTGTTTCTATATCGGGGGGTTTTCTATATCGGGGGGTTTTCTATTTCGGGGGGTTTTCTATATCGGGGTGTTTCTATATCAGGGTGTTTCTATATCAGGGTGTTTCTATATCGGGGTGTTTCTATATCAGGGTGTTTCTATATCGGGGGGTTTCTATATCGGGGGGTTTTCTATATCGGGGGGGTTTTCTATTTCGGGGGGTTTTCTATATCGGGGTGTTTTCCGTATCGGAAGTTTTCTATATCGGGGGGGTTTTCTATATCGGGGGTTTTCTATATCGGGGATTTTCTATTTCAGGGTGTTTCTATATCGGGGGGTTTTCTATATCGGGGTGTTTCTATATCGGGGGGTTTTCTATATCGGGATTTTCTATATCGGGGGTTTTCTATATCGGGGGGTTTCTATATCGGGATTTTCTATATCGGGGGGTTTTCTATATCGGGGTGTTTCTATATGGGGGTGTTTCTATATCGGGGTGTTTCTATTTCGGGGTGTTTCTATATCGGGGGGTTTTCTATATCGGGGGTTTTTCTATATCGGGGTGTTTCTATATCGGGGGGTTTTCTATATCGGGGGGTATTCTATATCGGGTGTTTCTATATCGGGGGGTTTTCTATATCAGGGTGTTTCTATATCGGGGGGTTTTCTATATCGGGGTGTTTCTATATCGGGGGGTTTTCTATATCGGGGGTTTTCAATATCAGGGTGTTTCTATTTCGGGGGATTTTCTATATCGGGGGTTTTCTATATCGGGGTGTTTCTATATCGGGGTGTTTCTATATCGGGGTGTTTCTATATCGGGGTGTTTCTATATCGGAGGGTTTTCTATATCGGGGGGGTTTTCTATATCGGGGGTTTTCTATATCGGCGTGTTTCTATATCGGGGTGTTTCTATATCGGGGGTTTTCTATATCGGGGGTTTTCTATATCAGGGTGTTTCTATATCGGGGTGTTTCTATATCGGGGTGTTTCTATATCAGGGTGTTTCTATATCGGGGGGTTTCTATATCGGGGTGTTTCTATATCGGGGGGTTTTCTATATCAGGGTGTTTCTATATCGGGGTGTTTCTATATCGGGGTGTTTCTATATCAGGGTGTTTCTATATCGGGGGGTTTCTATATCAGGGTGTTTCTATATCGGGGGGTTTTCTATATCGGGGGTTTTCGATATCGGGGTGTTTCTATATCGGGGGGTTTTCTATATCGGGGGTTTTCTATATCGGGGGTGTTTCTATATCGGGGGGTTTTCTATATCGGGGTGTTTCTATATCGGGGTGTTTCTATATCGGGGGTTTTCTATATCGGGGTGTTTCTATATCGGGGGGTTTTCTATATCGGGGGTTTCCTATATCGGGGTGTTTCTATATCGGGGGGCTTTCTATATCAGGGTGTTTCTATATCGGGGTGTTTCTATATCGGGGGGTTTTCTATATCGGGGTGTTTCTATATCGGGGTGTTTCTATATCGGGGGGTTTCTATATCGGGGGGTTTTCTATATCGGGGGGTTTTCTATATCGGGGTGTTTCTATATCGGGGTGTTTCTATATCGGGGGTTTTCTATATCGGGGTGTTTCTATATCGGGGGGTTTTCTATATCGGGGGTTTCCTATATCGGGGTGTTTCTATATCGGGTGGTTTTCTATATCGGGGTGTTTCTATATCGGGGTGTTTCTATATCGGGGGGTTTTCTGTATCGGGGGTTTTCTATATCGGGGGGTTTTCTATATCGGGGGTTTCCTATATCAGGGTGTTTCTATATCGGGGGGTTTTCTATATCGGGGTGTTTCTATATCGGGGTGTTTCTATATCGGGGTGTTTCTATATCGGGGGGTTTCTATATTGGGGGGTTTTCTATATCGGGGTGTTTCTATTTCGGTGGGTTTTCTATATCGGGGGTTTTCTATATCGGGGGTTTTCTATATCGGGGTGTTTCTCTATCGGGGGGTTTTCTATATCGGGGTATTCTATATCGGGGGGTTTTCTATATCGGAGGGTTTCTATATCGGGGGTTTTCTATATCGGGGTGTTTCTATATCGGGGTGTTTCTATATCGGGGTGTTTCTATATCGGGGTGTTTCTATATCGGAGGGTTTTCTATATCGGGGGGGTTTTCTATATCGGGGGTTTTCTATATCGGGGTGTTTCTATATTGGGGTGTTTCTATATCGGGGGTTTTCTATATCGTGGGTTTTCTATATCAGGGTGTTTCTATATCGGGGTGTTTCTATATCGGGGTGTTTCTATATCAGGGTGTTTCTATATCGGGGGGTTTCTATATCGGGGTGTTTCTATATCGGGGGGTTTTCTATATCGGGGGTTTTCGATATCGGGGTGTTTCTATATCGGGGGGTTTTCTATATCGGGGGTTTTCTATATCGGGGGGTTTTCTATATCGGGGGGTTTTCTATATCGGGGTGTTTCTATATCGGGGTGTTTCTATATCGGGGGGTTTCTATATCGGGGTGTTTCTATATCGGGGGGTTTTCTATATCGGGGGTTTCCTATATCGGGGTGTTTCTATATCGGGGGGTTTTCTATATCAGGGTGTTTCTATATCGGGGTGTTTCTATATCGGGGGGTTTTCTATATCGGGGTGTTTCTATATCGGGGTGTTTCTATATCGGGGGGTTTCTATATCGGGGGGTTTTCTATATCGGGGGCATTCTATATCGGGGGTGTTTCTATATCGGGGTGTTTTCTACATCGGGGGGGTTTTCTATATCAGCGGGTTTTCTACATCGGGGTGTTTTCCGTATCAGGGGTTTTCTATATCGGGGGTTTTCTATATCGGGGGTTTTCTATATCGGGGGGGTTTTCTATATCGGGGGTTTTCTATATCGGGGGTTTTCTATATCGGGGGTTTTCTATATCAGGGTGTTTCTATATCGGGGGGTTTTCTATATCAGGGTGTTTCTATATCGGGGGGTTTTCTATATCGGGGGTTTTCTATATCGGGGGGTTTCTATATCGGGGGGTTTTCTATATCGGGGGGTTTCTATATCGGGGGGTTTTCTACATCGGGGGTTTTCTATATCGGGGGTTTTCTATATCGGGGGTGTTTCTATATCGGGGGTTTTCTATATCAGGGTGTTTCTATTTCGGGGGGTTTTCTATATCAGGGTGTTTCTATTTCGGGGGGTTTTCTATATCAGGGTGCTTCTATATCGGGGGGTTTCTATATCGGGGTGTTTCTATATCGGGGGGTTTTCTATATCAGGGTGTTTCTATATCGGGGTGTTACTATATCGGGGTGTTTCTATATCAGGGTGTTTCTATATCGGGGGGTTTCTATATCAGGGTGTTTCTATATCGGGGGGTTTTCTATATCGGGGGTTTTCGATATCGGGGTGTTTCTATATCGGGGGGTTTTCTATATCGGGGGTTTTCTATATCGGGGGGTTTTCTATATCGGGGGGTTTTCTATATCGGGGTGTTTCTATATCGGGGTGTTTCTATATCGGGGGGTTTCTATATCGGGGTGTTTCTATATCGGGGGGTTTTCTATATCGGGGGTTTCCTATATCGGGGTGTTTCTATATCGGGGGGTTTTCTATATCAGGGTGTTTCTATATCGGGGTGTTTCTATATCGGGGGGTTTTCTATATCGGGGTGTTTCTATATCGGGGTGTTTCTATATCGGGGGGTTTCTATATCGGGGGGTTTTCTATATCGGGGGCATTCTATATCGGGGGTGTTTCTATATCGGGGTGTTTTCTACATCGGGGGGGTTTTCTATATCAGCGGGTTTTCTACATCGGGGTGTTTTCCGTATCAGGGGTTTTCTATATCGGGGGTTTTCTATATCGGGGGTTTTCTATATCGGGGGGGTTTTCTATATCGGGGGTTTTCTATATCGGGGGTTTTCTATATCGGGGGTTTTCTATATCAGGGTGTTTCTATATCGGGGGGTTTTCTATATCAGGGTGTTTCTATATCGGGGGGTTTTCTATATCGGGGGTTTTCTATATCGGGGGGTTTCTATATCGGGGGGTTTTCTATATCGGGGGGTTTCTATATCGGGGGGTTTTCTACATCGGGGGTTTTCTATATCGGGGGTTTTCTATATCGGGGGTGTTTCTATATCGGGGGTTTTCTATATCAGGGTGTTTCTATTTCGGGGGGTTTTCTATATCAGGGTGTTTCTATTTCGGGGGGTTTTCTATATCAGGGTGCTTCGATATCAGGGTGTTTCTATATCGGGGGGGTTTCTATATCGGGGGGTTTTCTATATCGGGGTGTTTCTATATCGGGGGGTTTTCTATATCAGGGTGTTTCTATATCGGGGGGGTTTCTATATCGGGGTGTTTCTATATCGGGTGTTTTCTATATCGGGGTGTTTCTATATCGGGGGTTTTCTATATCGGGGTGTTTCTATATCGGGGGGTTTTGTATATCAGGGTGTTTCTATATCGGGGGGGTTTCTATATCGGGGTGTTTCTATATCGGGTGTTTTCTATATCGGGGTGTTTCTATATCGGGGGGTTTTCTATATCGGGGTGTTTCTATATCGGGGGGTTTTCTATATCAGGGTCTTTCTATATCGGGGGGGTTTCTATATCGGGGTGTTTCTATATCGGGTGTTTTCTATATCGGGGTGTTTCTATATCGGGGGGTTTTCTATATCGGGGTGTTTCTATATCGGGGTGTTTCTATATCGGGTGTTTTCTATATCGGGGGGTTTTCTATATCGGGGGGTTTTCTATATCGGGGTGTTTCTATATCGGGGGGGTTTCTATATCGGGGTGTTTCTATATCGGGTGTTTTCTATATCGGGGGGTTTCTATATCGGGGGTTTTCTATATCAGGGTGTTTCTATATCGGGGGGTTTTCTATATCAGGGTGTTTCTATATCGGGGGGTTTTCTAAATCGGGGTGTTTCTATATCGGGGTGTTTCTATATCGGGGTGTTTTCTATATCGGGATTTTCTATATCGGGGGTTTTCTATATCGGGGGGTTTCTATATCGGGGTGTTTCTATATCGGGGTGTTTTCTATATCGGGATTTTCTATATCGGGGGTTTTCTATATCAGGGTGTTTCTATATCGGGGGGTTTTCTATATCGGGGTGTTTCTATATCGGGGTGTTTTCTATATCGGGATTTTCTATATCGGGGGTTTTCTATATCGGGGTGTTTCTATTTCGGGGTGTTTCTATATCGGGGGTTTTTCTATATCGGGGGGTTTTCTATATTGGGGTGTTTCTATATCGGGGGGTTTTCTATATCGGGGTGTTTCTATTTCGGGGTGTTTCTATATCGGGGGGTTTTCTATATCGGGGGGTATTCTATATCGGGGTGTTTCTATATCGGGGGGTTTTCTATATCAGAGTGTTTCTATATTGGGGGGTTTTCTATTTCGGGGGTTTTCTACATCGGGGGGTTTCTATATCGGGGTGTTTCTATATCGGGGTGTTTTCTATATCGGGGTGTTTCTATATCGGGGGGGTTTTCTATATCGGGGGTTTTCTATATCGGGGTGTTTCTATATCGGGGTGTTTCTATATCGGGGGTTTTCTATATCGGGGGTTTTCTATATCAGGGTGTTTCTATATCGGGGTGTTTCTATATCGGGGGGTTTTCTATATCGGGGGGGTTTTCTATATCGGGGGGTTTCTATATCGGGGTGTTTCTATATCAGGGTGTTTCTATATCAGGGTGTTTCTATTTCGGGGGGTTTTCTATATCGGGGGGGTTTTCTATATCGGGGGGTTTCTATATCGGGGTGTTTCTATATCAGGGTGATTCTATATCGGGGGGTTTCTATATCGGGGTGTTTCTATATCGGGGGGTTTTCTATATCGGGGGTTTTCGATATCGGGGTGTTTCTATATCGGGGGGTGTTTCTATATCGGGGGGTTTTCTATATCGGGGGTTTTCTATATCGGGGTGTTTCTATATCGGGGGTTTTCTATATCGGGGTGTTTCTATATTGGGGGGTTTTCTATATCGGGGTGTTTCTATATCGGGGGGTTTTCTATATCGGGGGTTTTCTATATCGGTGTGTTTCTATATCGGGGGGTTTTCTATATCGGGGGGTTTCTATATCGGGGGTTTTCTATATCGGGGTGTTTCTATATCGGGGTGTTTCTATATCGGGGGGTTTTCTATATCGGGGGGTTTTCTATATCGGGGGTTTTCTATATCAGGGTGTTTCTATATCGGGGGGTTTTCTATATCGGGGTGTTTCTATATCGGGGTGTTTCTATATCGGGGTGTTTCTATATCGGGGGGTTTTCTATATCGGGGGTTTTTCTATATCGGGGGGTTTTCTATATCGGGGGGTTTTCTATATCGGGGGTTTTCTATATCGGGGGGTTGTCTATATAAGGGGAGTTTTCTATATCGGGGGTTTTCTATATCGGGGTGTTTCTATTTCGGGGCGTTTTCTATATCGGGGGGTTTTCTATATCGGGTGTTTCTATATCGGGGGTTTTCTATATCAGGGTGTTTCTATTTCGGGGGGTTTTCTATATCAGGGTGCTTCGATATCAGGGTGTTTCTATATCGGGGGGTTTTCTATATCGGGGGGTTTTCTATATCGGGGTGTTTCTATATCGGGGGGTTTTCTATATCATGGGGGTTTCTATATCGGGGTGTTTCTATATCGGGGGGTTTCTATATCGGGGGGTTTTCTATATCAGGGTGTTTCTATATCGGGGGGTTTTCTATATCAGGGTGTTTCTATATCGGGGGGTTTTCTATATCGGGGTGTTTCTATATCGGGGGGTTTTCTATATCAGGGTGTTTCTATATCGGGGGGTTTTCTATATCGGGGTGTTTCTATATCGGGGTGTTTCTATATCGGGGTGTTTTCTATATCGGGGTGTTTCTATATCGGGGTGTTTCTATTTCGGGGTGTTTCTATATCGGGGGGTTTTCTATATCGGGGGGTTTTCTATATCGGGGTGTTTCTATATCGGGGTGTTTCTATTTCGGGGTGTTTCTATATCGGGGGGTTTTCTATATCGGGGGGTTTTCTATATCGGGGTGTTTCTATATCGGGGGGTTTTCTATATCGGGGGGTTTTCTATATCAGGGTGTTTCTATATCGGGGTGTTTCTATTTCGGGGTGTTTCTATATCGGGGGGTTTTCTATATCGGGGGGTTTTCTATATCGGGGTGTTTCTATATCGGGGGGTTTTCTATATCAGGGTGTTTCTATATCGGGGGTATTCTATATCAGGGTGTTTCTATATCGGGGGGGTTTTCTATTTCGGGGGTTTTCTACATCGGGGGGTTTCTATATCGGGGTGTTTCTATATCGGGGTGTTTCTATATCGGGGTGTTTTCTATATCGGGGTGTTTCTATATCGGGGGGGTTTTCTATATCGGGGGTTTTCTATATCGGGGTGTTTCTATATCGGGGTGTTTCTATATCGGGGGTTTTCTATATCGGGGGTTTTCTATATCAGGGTGTTTCTATATCGGGGTGTTTCTATATCGGGGGGTTTTCTATATCGGGGGGGTTTTCTATATCGGGGGGTTTCTATATCGGGGTGTTTCTATATCAGGGTGTTTCTATTTCGGGGGGTTTTCTATATCGGGGGGGTTTTCTATATCGGGGGGTTTCTATATCGGGGTGTTTCTATATCAGGGTGTTTCTATTTCGGGGGGTTTTCTATATCGGGGGGGTTTTCTATATCGGGGGGTTTTCTATATCGGGGGTTTTCTATATCGGGGGGTTTCTATATCGGGGGTTTTCTATATCGGGGTGTTTCTATATCGGGGGGTTTTCTATATCGGGGTGTTTCTATATCGGGGGGTTTTCTATATCGGGGGTTTTCTATATCGGGGTGTTTCTATATCGGGGTGTTTCTATATCGGGGGGTTTTCTATATCGGGGGTTTTCTATATCGGGGTGTTTCTATATCGGGGGGTTTTCTATCTCGGGGGTTTTCGATATCGGGGTGTTTCTATATCGGGGGGTGTTTCTATATCGGGGGGTTTTCTATATCGGGGGTTTTCTATATCGGGGTGTTTCTATATCGGGGGGTTTTCTATATCGGGGGTTTTCTATATTGGGGTGTTTCTATATCGGGGGGTTTTCTATATCGGGGGTTTTCTATATCGGGGTGTTTCTATATCGGGGTGTTTCTATATCGGGGGGTTTTCTATATCGGGGGTTTTCTATATCGGGGTGTTTCTATATCGGGGGGTTTTCTGTATTGGGGTTTTTCTATATCGGGGTGTTTCTATATCGGGGGGGTTTTCTATATCGGGGGTTTTCTATATCGGGGTGTTTCTATATCGGGGTGTTTCTATATCGGGGTGTTTCTATATCGGGGGGTTTTCTATATCGGGGGGTTTTCTATATCGGGGGTTTTCTATATCAGGGTGTTTCTATATCGGGGGGTTTTCTATATCGGGGTGTTTGTATATCGGGGTGTTTCTATATCGGGGGTTTTCTATATCGGGGGTTTTTCTATATCGGGGGGTTTTCTATATTGGGGGTTTTCTATATCGGGGTGTTTCTATATCGGGGGGTTTTCTATATCGGGGGTTTTCTATATCGGGGTGTTTCTATATTGGGGGTTTTCTATATCGGGGGGTTTTCTATATCGGGGGTTTTTCTATATCGGGGGGTTTTCTATATCGGGGGTTTTCTATATCGGGGTGTTTCTATATTGGGGGTTTTCTATATCGGGGGGTTGTCTATATAAGGGGAGTTTTCTATGTCGGGGGTTTTCTATATCGGGGTGTTTCTATTTCGGGGCGTTTTCTATATCGGGGGGTTTTCTATATCGGGGTGTTTCTATATCGGGGTGTTTCTATATCGGGGGGTTTTCTATATCGGGGGGTGTTTCTATATCGGGGGGTTTTCTATTTCGGGGGTTTTCTATATCAGGGTGTTTCTATATCGGGGGGTTTCTATATCGGGGTGTTTCTATTTCGGGGCGTTTTCTATATCGGGGGGTGTTTCTATATCGGGGGGTTTTCTATTTCGGGGGTTTTCTATATCAGGGTGTTTCTATATCGGGGTGTTTCTATATCGGGGGGTTTTCTATATCGGGGGTTTTCGATATCGGGGGTTTTCTATATTGGGGTGTTTCTATATCGGGGGTTTTCTATATCGGGGTTTCTATATCGGGGGTTTTCTTTATTGGGGGTTTTCTATATCGGGGTGTTTCTATATCGGGGGGTTTTCTATATCGGGGGTTTTCGATATCGGGGGTTTTCTATATTGGGGTGTTTCTATATCGGGGGTTTTCTATATCGGGGTTTCTATATCGGGGGTTTTCTTTATTGGGGGTTTTCTATATCGGGGTTTTCTATATCGGGGGGTTTTCTATATCGGGGGTTTTCTATAATCGGGGTTTCCATATCGGGGGTTTTCTATATCGGGGGGTTTTCTATATCGGGGTGTTTCTATATCGGAGGGTTTTCTATATCGGGGATTTTCTATATCACGGTGTTTCTATATTGGGGGGTTTTCTATATCGGGGGGTTTCTATATCGGGGTGTTTCTATATCGGGGGTTTTTCTATATCGGGGGTTTTCTATATCGGGGTTTCTATATCGGGGGTTTTCTATATCGGGGGTTTTCTATATCGGGGGGTTTTCTATATCGGAGTTTCTATATCGGGGGTTTTCTTTATTGGGGGTTTTCTATATCGGGGTGTTTCTATATCGGGGTGTTTCTATATCGGGGGGTTTTCTATATCGGGGGTTTTTCTATATCGGGGGGTTTTCTATATCGGGGGTTTTCTATATCGGGGTGTTTCTATATCGGGGGGTTTTCTATATCGGGGGGTTTTCTATATCGGGGGGTTTTCTATATCGGGGGTTTTCTATATCAGGGTGTTTCTATATCGGTGGTTTTCTATATCAGGGTGTTTCTATATCGGGGGGTTTTCTATATCGGGGGTTTTCTATATCGGGGAGTTTCTATATCGGGGGGTTTTCTATATCAGGGTGTTGCTATTTCGTGGGGTTTTCTATATCAGGGTGCTTCGATATCAGGGTGTTTCTATATCGGGGGGTTTTCTATATCGGGGGGTTTTCTATTTCGGGGGGTTTTCTATATCGGGGTGTTTCTATATCAGGGTGTTTCTATATCGGGGTGTTTCTATATCAGGGTGTTTCTATATCAGGGTGTTTCTATATCGGGGTGTTTCTATATCAGGGTGTTTCTATATCGGGGGGTTTCTATATCGGGGGGTTTTCTATATCGGGGGGGTTTTCTATTTCGGGGGGTTTTCTATATCGGGGTGTTTTCCGTATCGGAAGTTTTCTATATCGGGGGGGTTTTCTATATCGGGGGTTTTCTATATCGGGGATCTTCTATTTCAGGGTGTTTCTATATCGGGGGGTTTTCTATATCGGGGTGTTTCTATATCGGGGGGTTTTCTATATCGGGATTTTCTATATCGGGGGTTTTCTATATCGGGGGGTTTCTATATCGGGATTTTCTATATCGGGGGGTTTTCTATATCGGGGTGTTTCTATATGGGGGTGTTTCTATATCGGGGTGTTTCTATTTCGGGGTGTTTCTATATCGGGAGGTTTTCTATATCGGGGGGTTTTCTATATCGGGGTGTTTCTATATCGGGGGGTTTTCTATATCGGGGGGTATTCTATATCGGGTGTTTCTATATCGGGGGGTTTTCTATATCAGGGTGTTTCTATATCGGGGGGTTTTCTATATCGGGGTGTTTCTATATCGGGGGGTTTTCTATATCGGGGGTTTTCAATATCAGGGTGTTTCTATTTCGGGGGATTTTCTATATCGGGGGTTTTCTATATCGGGGTGTTTCTATATCGGGGTGTTTCTATATCGGGGTGTTTCTATATCGGAGGGTTTTCTATATCGGGGGGGTTTTCTATATCGGGGGTTTTCTATATCGGGGTGTTTCTATATCGGGGTGTTTCTATATCGGGGGTTTTCTATATCGGGGATTTTCTATATCAGGGTGTTTCTATATCGGGGTGTTTCTATATCGGGGTGTTTCTATATCAGGGTGTTTCTATATCGGGGGGTTTCTTTATCGGGGTGTTTCTATATCGGGGGGTTTTCTATATCAGGGTGTTTCTATATCGGGGTGTTTCTATATCGGGGTGTTTCTATATCAGGGTGTTTCTATATCGGGGGGTTTCTATATCAGGGTGTTTCTATATCGGGGGGTTTTCTATATCGGGGGTTTTCGATATCGGGGTGTTTCTATATCGGGGGGTTTTCTATATCGGGGGTTTTCTATATCGGGGGGGTTTCTATATCGGGGGGTTTTCTATATCGGGGTATTTCTATATCGGGGTGTTTCTATATCGGGGGTTTTCTATATCGGGGTGTTTCTATATCGGGGGGTTTTCTATATCGGGGGTTTCCTATATCGGGGTGTTTCTATATCGGGGGGTTTTCTATATCAGGGTGTTTCTATATCGGGGTGTTTCTATATCGGGGGGTTTTCTATATCGGGGTGTTTCTATATCGGGGTGTTTCTATATCGGGGGGTTTCTATATCGGGGGGTTTTCTATATCGGGGGGTTTTCTATATCGGGGTGTTTCTATATCGGGGTGTTTCTATATCGGGGGTTTTCTATATCGGGGTGTTTCTATATCGGGGGGTTTTCTATATCGGGGGTTTCCTATATCGGGGTGTTTCTATATCGGGTGGTTTTCTATATCGGGGTGTTTCTATATCGGGGTGTTTCTATATCGGGGGGTTTTCTGTATCGGGGGTTTTCTATATCGGGGGGTTTTCTATATCGGGGGTTTCCTATATCAGGGTGTTTCTATATCGGGGGGTTTTCTATATCGGGGTGTTTCTATATCGGGGTGTTTCTATATCGGGGTGTTTCTATATCGGGGGGTTTCTATATTGGGGGGTTTTCTATATCGGGGTGTTTCTATTTCGGTGGGTTTTCTATATCGGGGGTTTTCTATATCGGGGGTTTTCTATATCGGGGTGTTTCTCTATCGGGGGGTTTTCTATATCGGGGTATTCTATATCGGGGGGTTTCTATATCGGAGGGTTTCTATATCGGGGGTTTTCTATATCGGGGTGTTTCTATATCGGGGTGTTTCTATATCGGGGTGTTTCTATATCGGGGTGTTTCTATATCGGAGGGTTTTCTATATCGGGGGGGTTTTCTATATCGGGGGTTTTCTATATCGGGGTGTTTCTATATCGGGGTGTTTCTATATCGGGGGTTTTCTATATCGGGGGTTTTCTATATCAGGGTGTTTCTATATCGGGGTGTTTCTATATCGGGGTGTTTCTATATCGGGGTGTTTCTATATCGGGGGGTTTCTATATCGGGGTGTTTCTATATCGGGGGGTTTTCTATATCAGGGTGTTTCTATATCGGGGTGTTTCTATATCGGGGTGTTTCTATATCAGGGTGTTTCTATATCGGGGGGTTTCTATATCAGGGTGTTTCTATATCGGGGGGTTTTCTATATCGGGGGTTTTCGATATCGGGGTGTTTCTATATCGGGGGGTTTTCTATATCGGGGGTTTTCTATATCGGGGGGTTTTCTATATCGGGGGGTTTTCTATATCGGGGTGTTTCTATATCGGGGTGTTTCTATATCGGGGGGTTTCTATATCGGGGTGTTTCTATATCGGGGGGTTTTCTATATCGGGGGTTTCCTATATCGGGGTGTTTCTATATCGGGGGGTTTTCTATATCAGGGTGTTTCTATATCGGGGTGTTTCTATATCGGGGGGTTTTCTATATCGGGGTGTTTCTATATCGGGGTGTTTCTATATCGGGGGGTTTCTATATCGGGGGGTTTTCTATATCGGGGGGTTTTCTATATCGGGGTGTTTCTATATCGGGGTGTTTCTATATCGGGGGTTTTCTATATTGGGGTGTTTCTATATCGGGGGGTTTTCTATATCGGGGGTTTCCTATATCGGGGTGTTTCTATATCGGGTGGTTTTCTATATCGGGGTGTTTCTATATCGGGGTGTTTCTATATCGGGGGGTTTTCTGTATCGGGTGTTTTCTATATCGGGGGGTTTTCTATATCGGGGGTTTCCTATATCAGGGTGTTTCTATATCGGGGGGTTTTCTATATCGGGGTGTTTCTATATCGGGGTGTTTCTATATCGGGGGGTTTCTATATTGGGGGGTTTTCTATATCGGGGTGTTTCTATTTCGGTGGGTTTTCTATATCGGGGGTTTTCTATATCGGGGGTTTTCTATATCGGGGTGTTTCTCTATCGGGGGGTTTTCTATATCGGGGTATTCTATATCGGGGGGTTTCTATATCGGAGGGTTTCTATATCGGGGGGTTTTCTATATCAGGGTGTTTCTATATCAGGGGGTTTCTATATCGGGGGTGTTTCTATTTCGGGGGGTTTCTATATCAGGGTGTTTCTATATCGGGGTGTTTCTATATCGGGGGTTTCTATATCGGGGGGTTTTCTATATCGGGGTGTTTCTATATCAGGGTGTTTCTATATCGGGGGGTTTTCTATATCAGGGTGTTTCTATATCGGGGGGTTTTCTATATCAGGGTGTTTCTATATCGGGGTGTTTCTATATCGGGGGTTTCTATATCGGGGGGTTTTCTATATCGGGGTGTTTCTATATCAGGGTGTTTCTATATCGGGGGGTTTCTATATCGGGGGGTTTTCTATATCGGGGGGGTTTTCTATATCGGGGGGTTTTCTATATCGGGGATTTTCTATATCGGGGGTTTTCTATATCGGGGGCATTCTATATCGGGGGGGTTTTCTATATCAGCGGGTTTTCTATATCGGTGTGTTTTCCATATCAGGGATTTTCTATATCGGGGGTTTTCTATATCAGGGGGTTTTCTCTACCGGGGTGTTTCTATATCAGGGTGTTTCTATATCGGGGGGTTTTCTATATCGGGGTGTTTCTATATTGGGGGTTTTCTATATCGGGGGTTTTCTATATCGGGGGTTTTCTATATCAGGGTGTTTATATATCGGGGGGTTTTCTATATCGGGGGGTTTTCTCTACCGGGGTGTTTCTATATCAGGGGGTTTTCTATATCGGGGTGTTTCTATATCGGGGGTTTTCTATATCGGGGGTTTTCTATATCGGGGGTTTTCTATATCGGGGGGTTTTCTATATCGGGGATTTTCTATATCGGGGGTTTTCTATATCGGGGGCATTCTATATCGGGGGTGTTTCTATATCGGGGGGTTTTCTATATCGGGGGAGTTTTCTATATCAGCGGGTTTTCTATATCGGTGTGTTTTCCGTATCAGGGGTTTTCTATATCGGGGGTTTTCTATATCAGGGGGTTTTCTCTACCGGGGTGTTTCTATATCGGGGGTTTTCTATATCGGGGTGTTTCTATATCGGGGGTTTTCTATATCGGGGTGTTTCTATATCGGGGTGTTTCTATATCAGGGGGTTTTCTATATCGGGGTGTTTCTATATCGGGGGTTTTCTATATCGGGGGGGTTTTCTATATCGTGGTGTTTCTATATCGGTGTGTTTCTATATCAGGGTGTTTCTATATCGGGGGGTTTTCTATATCAGGGTGTTTCTATATCGGGGGGTTTTCTATATCGGGGTGTTTCTATATCGGGGGGTTTTCTATATCGGGGGGTATTCTATATCGGGTGTTTCTATATCGGGGGGTTTTCTATATCAGGGTGTTTCTATATCGGGGGGTTTTCTATATCGGGGTGTTTCTATATCGGGGGGTTTTCTATATCGGGGGTTTTCAATATCAGGGTGTTTCTATTTCGGGGGATTTTCTATATCGGGGGTTTTCTATATCGGGGTGTTTCTATATCGGGGTGTTTCTATATCGGGGTGTTTCTATATCGGGGTGTTTCTATATCGGAGGGTTTTCTATATCGGGGGGGTTTTCTATATCGGGGGTTTTCTATATCGGGGTGTTTCTATATCGGGGTGTTTCTATATCGGGGGTTTTCTATATCGGGGGTTTTCTATATCAGGGTGTTTCTATATCGGGGTGTTTCTATATCGGGGTGTTTCTATATCAGGGTGTTTCTATATCGGGGGGTTTCTATATCGGGGTGTTTCTATATCGGGGGGTTTTCTATATCAGGGTGTTTCTATATCGGGGTGTTTCTATATCGGGGTGTTTCTATATCAGGGTGTTTCTATATCGGGGGGTTTCTATATCAGGGTGTTTCTATATCGGGGGGTTTTCTATATCGGGGGTTTTCGATATCGGGGTGTTTCTATATCGGGGGGTTTTCTATATCGGGGGTTTTCTATATCGGGGGTGTTTCTATATCGGGGGGTTTTCTATATCGGGGTGTTTCTATATCGGGGTGTTTCTATATCGGGGGTTTTCTATATCGGGGTGTTTCTATATCGGGGGGTTTTCTATATCGGGGGTTTCCTATATCGGGGTGTTTCTATATCGGGGGGCTTTCTATATCAGGGTGTTTCTATATCGGGGTGTTTCTATATCGGGGGGTTTTCTATATCGGGGTGTTTCTATATCGGGGTGTTTCTATATCGGGGGGTTTCTATATCGGGGGGTTTTCTATATCGGGGGGTTTTCTATATCGGGGTGTTTCTATATCGGGGTGTTTCTATATCGGGGGTTTTCTATATCGGGGTGTTTCTATATCGGGGGGTTTTCTATATCGGGGGTTTCCTATATCGGGGTGTTTCTATATCGGGTGGTTTTCTATATCGGGGTGTTTCTATATCGGGGTGTTTCTATATCGGGGGGTTTTCTGTATCGGGGGTTTTCTATATCGGGGGGTTTTCTATATCGGGGGTTTCCTATATCAGGGTGTTTCTATATCGGGGGGTTTTCTATATCGGGGTGTTTCTATATCGGGGTGTTTCTATATCGGGGTGTTTCTATATCGGGGGGTTTCTATATTGGGGGGTTTTCTATATCGGGGTGTTTCTATTTCGGTGGGTTTTCTATATCGGGGGTTTTCTATATCGGGGGTTTTCTATATCGGGGTGTTTCTCTATCGGGGGGTTTTCTATATCGGGGTATTCTATATCGGGGGGTTTTCTATATCGGAGGGTTTCTATATCGGGGGTTTTCTATATCGGGGTGTTTCTATATCGGGGTGTTTCTATATCGGGGTGTTTCTATATCGGGGTGTTTCTATATCGGAGGGTTTTCTATATCGGGGGGGTTTTCTATATCGGGGGTTTTCTATATCGGGGTGTTTCTATATTGGGGTGTTTCTATATCGGGGGTTTTCTATATCGGGGGTTTTCTATATCAGGGTGTTTCTATATCGGGGTGTTTCTATATCGGGGTGTTTCTATATCAGGGTGTTTCTATATCGGGGGGTTTCTATATCGGGGTGTTTCTATATCGGGGGGTTTTCTATATCAGGGTGTTTCTATATCGGGGTGTTACTATATCGGGGTGTTTCTATATCAGGGTGTTTCTATATCGGGGGGTTTCTATATCAGGGTGTTTCTATATCGGGGGGTTTTCTATATCGGGGGTTTTCGATATCGGGGTGTTTCTATATCGGGGGGTTTTCTATATCGGGGGTTTTCTATATCGGGGGGTTTTCTATATCGGGGGGTTTTCTATATCGGGGTGTTTCTATATCGGGGTGTTTCTATATCGGGGGGTTTCTATATCGGGGTGTTTCTATATCGGGGGGTTTTCTATATCGGGGGTTTCCTATATCGGGGTGTTTCTATATCGGGGGGTTTTCTATATCAGGGTGTTTCTATATCGGGGTGTTTCTATATCGGGGGGTTTTCTATATCGGGGTGTTTCTATATCGGGGTGTTTCTATATCGGGGGGTTTCTATATCGGGGGGTTTTCTATATCGGGGGCATTCTATATCGGGGGTGTTTCTATATCGGGGTGTTTTCTACATCGGGGGGGTTTTCTATATCAGCGGGTTTTCTACATCGGGGTGTTTTCCGTATCAGGGGTTTTCTATATCGGGGGTTTTCTATATCGGGGGTTTTCTATATCGGGGGGGTTTTCTATATCGGGGGTTTTCTATATCGGGGGTTTTCTATATCGGGGGTTTTCTATATCAGGGTGTTTCTATATCGGGGGGTTTTCTATATCAGGGTGTTTCTATATCGGGGGGTTTTCTATATCGGGGGTTTTCTATATCGGGGGGTTTCTATATCGGGGGGTTTTCTATATCGGGGGGTTTCTATATCGGGGGGTTTTCTACATCGGGGGTTTTCTATATCGGGGGTTTTCTATATCGGGGGTGTTTCTATATCGGGGGTTTTCTATATCAGGGTGTTTCTATTTCGGGGGGTTTTCTATATCAGGGTGTTTCTATTTCGGGGGGTTTTCTATATCAGGGTGCTTCGATATCAGGGTGTTTCTATATCGGGGGGGTTTCTATATCGGGGGGTTTTCTATATCGGGGTGTTTCTATATCGGGGGGTTTTCTATATCAGGGTGTTTCTATATCGGGGGGGTTTCTATATCGGGGTGTTTCTATATCGGGTGTTTTCTATATCGGGGTGTTTCTATATCGGGGGTTTTCTATATCGGGGTGTTTCTATATCGGGGGGTTTTGTATATCAGGGTGTTTCTATATCGGGGGGGTTTCTATATCGGGGTGTTTCTATATCGGGTGTTTTCTATATCGGGGTGTTTCTATATCGGGGGGTTTTCTATATCGGGGTGTTTCTATATCGGGGGGTTTTCTATATCAGGGTCTTTCTATATCGGGGGGGTTTCTATATCGGGGTGTTTCTATATCGGGTGTTTTCTATATCGGGGTGTTTCTATATCGGGGGGTTTTCTATATCGGGGTGTTTCTATATCGGGGTGTTTCTATATCGGGTGTTTTCTATATCGGGGGGTTTTCTATATCGGGGGGTTTTCTATATCGGGGTGTTTCTATATCGGGGGGGTTTCTATATCGGGGTGTTTCTATATCGGGTGTTTTCTATATCGGGGGGTTTCTATATCGGGGGTTTTCTATATCAGGGTGTTTCTATATCGGGGGGTTTTCTATATCAGGGTGTTTCTATATCGGGGGGTTTTCTAAATCGGGGTGTTTCTATATCGGGGTGTTTCTATATCGGGGTGTTTTCTATATCGGGATTTTCTATATCGGGGGTTTTCTATATCGGGGGGTTTCTATATCGGGGTGTTTCTATATCGGGGTGTTTTCTATATCGGGATTTTCTATATCGGGGGTTTTCTATATCAGGGTGTTTCTATATCGGGGGGTTTTCTATATCGGGGTGTTTCTATATCGGGGTGTTTTCTATATCGGGATTTTCTATATCGGGGGTTTTCTATATCGGGGTGTTTCTATTTCGGGGTGTTTCTATATCGGGGGTTTTTCTATATCGGGGGGTTTTCTATATTGGGGTGTTTCTATATCGGGGGGTTTTCTATATCGGGGTGTTTCTATTTCGGGGTGTTTCTATATCGGGGGGTTTTCTATATCGGGGGGTATTCTATATCGGGGTGTTTCTATATCGGGGGGTTTTCTATATCAGAGTGTTTCTATATTGGGGGGTTTTCTATTTCGGGGGTTTTCTACATCGGGGGGTTTCTATATCGGGGTGTTTCTATATCGGGGTGTTTTCTATATCGGGGTGTTTCTATATCGGGGGGGTTTTCTATATCGGGGGTTTTCTATATCGGGGTGTTTCTATATCGGGGTGTTTCTATATCGGGGGTTTTCTATATCGGGGGTTTTCTATATCAGGGTGTTTCTATATCGGGGTGTTTCTATATCGGGGGGTTTTCTATATCGGGGGGGTTTTCTATATCGGGGGGTTTCTATATCGGGGTGTTTCTATATCAGGGTGTTTCTATATCAGGGTGTTTCTATTTCGGGGGGTTTTCTATATCGGGGGGGTTTTCTATATCGGGGGGTTTCTATATCGGGGTGTTTCTATATCAGGGTGATTCTATATCGGGGGGTTTCTATATCGGGGTGTTTCTATATCGGGGGGTTTTCTATATCGGGGGTTTTCGATATCGGGGTGTTTCTATATCGGGGGGTGTTTCTATATCGGGGGGTTTTCTATATCGGGGGTTTTCTATATCGGGGTGTTTCTATATCGGGGGTTTTCTATATCGGGGTGTTTCTATATCGGGGGGTTTTCTATATCGGGGTGTTTCTATATCGGGGGGTTTTCTATATCGGGGGTTTTCTATATCGGTGTGTTTCTATATCGGGGGGTTTTCTATATCGGGGGGTTTCTATATCGGGGGTTTTCTATATCGGGGTGTTTCTATATCGGGGTGTTTCTATATCGGGGGGTTTTCTATATCGGGGGGTTTTCTATATCGGGGGTTTTCTATATCAGGGTGTTTCTATATCGGGGGGTTTTCTATATCGGGGTGTTTCTATATCGGGGTGTTTCTATATCGGGGTGTTTCTATATCGGGGGGTTTTCTATATCGGGGGTTTTTCTATATCGGGGGGTTTTCTATATCGGGGGGTTTTCTATATCGGGGGTTTTCTATATCGGGGGGTTGTCTATATAAGGGGAGTTTTCTATATCGGGGGTTTTCTATATCGGGGTGTTTCTATTTCGGGGCGTTTTCTATATCGGGGGGTTTTCTATATCGGGTGTTTCTATATCGGGGGTTTTCTATATCAGGGTGTTTCTATTTCGGGGGGTTTTCTATATCAGGGTGCTTCGATATCAGGGTGTTTCTATATCGGGGGGTTTTCTATATCGGGGGGTTTTCTATATCGGGGTGTTTCTATATCGGGGGGTTTTCTATATCATGGGGGTTTCTATATCGGGGTGTTTCTATATCGGGGGGTTTCTATATCGGGGGGTTTTCTATATCAGGGTGTTTCTATATCGGGGGGTTTTCTATATCAGGGTGTTTCTATATCGGGGGGTTTTCTATATCGGGGTGTTTCTATATCGGGGGGTTTTCTATATCAGGGTGTTTCTATATCGGGGGGTTTTCTATATCGGGGTGTTTCTATATCGGGGTGTTTCTATATCGGGGTGTTTTCTATATCGGGGTGTTTCTATATCGGGGTGTTTCTATTTCGGGGTGTTTCTATATCGGGGGGTTTTCTATATCGGGGGGTTTTCTATATCGGGGTGTTTCTATATCGGGGTGTTTCTATTTCGGGGTGTTTCTATATCGGGGGGTTTTCTATATCGGGGGGTTTTCTATATCGGGGTGTTTCTATATCGGGGGGTTTTCTATATCGGGGGGTTTTCTATATCAGGGTGTTTCTATATCGGGGTGTTTCTATTTCGGGGTGTTTCTATATCGGGGGGTTTTCTATATCGGGGGGTTTTCTATATCGGGGTGTTTCTATATCGGGGGGTTTTCTATATCAGGGTGTTTCTATATCGGGGGTATTCTATATCAGGGTGTTTCTATATCGGGGGGGTTTTCTATTTCGGGGGTTTTCTACATCGGGGGGTTTCTATATCGGGGTGTTTCTATATCGGGGTGTTTCTATATCGGGGTGTTTTCTATATCGGGGTGTTTCTATATCGGGGGGGTTTTCTATATCGGGGGTTTTCTATATCGGGGTGTTTCTATATCGGGGTGTTTCTATATCGGGGGTTTTCTATATCGGGGGTTTTCTATATCAGGGTGTTTCTATATCGGGGTGTTTCTATATCGGGGGGTTTTCTATATCGGGGGGGTTTTCTATATCGGGGGGTTTCTATATCGGGGTGTTTCTATATCAGGGTGCTTCTATTTCGGGGGGTTTTCTATATCGGGGGGGTTTTCTATATCGGGGGGTTTCTATATCGGGGTGTTTCTATATCAGGGTGTTTCTATTTCGGGGGGTTTTCTATATCGGGGGGGTTTTCTATATCGGGGGGTTTTCTATATCGGGGGTTTTCTATATCGGGGGGTTTCTATATCGGGGGTTTTCTATATCGGGGTGTTTCTATATCGGGGTGTTTCTATATCGGGGGGTTTCTATATCGGGGTGTTTCTATATCGGGGGGTTTTCTATATCGGGGGTTTTCTATATCGGGGTGTTTCTATATCGGGGTGTTTCTATATCGGGGGGTTTTCTATATCGGGGGTTTTCTATATCGGGGTGTTTCTATATCGGGGGGTTTTCTATCTCGGGGGTTTTCGATATCGGGGTGTTTCTATATCGGGGGGTGTTTCTATATCGGGGGGTTTTCTATATCGGGGGTTTTCTATATCGGGGTGTTTCTATATCGGGGGGTTTTCTATATCGGGGGTTTTCTATATTGGGGTGTTTCTATATCGGGGGGTTTTCTATATCGGGGGTTTTCTATATCGGGGTGTTTCTATATCGGGGTGTTTCTATATCGGGGGGTTTTCTATATCGGGGGTTTTCTATATCGGGGTGTTTCTATATCGGGGGGTTTTCTATATTGGGGTTTTTCTATATCGGGGTGTTTCTATATCGGGGGGGTTTTCTATATCGGGGGTTTTCTATATCGGGGTGTTTCTATATCGGGGTGTTTCTATATCGGGGTGTTTCTATATCGGGGGGTTTTCTATATCGGGGGGTTTTCTATATCGGGGGTTTTCTATATCAGGGTGTTTCTATATCGGGGGGTTTTCTATATCGGGGTGTTTGTATATCGGGGTGTTTCTATATCGGGGGTTTTCTATATCGGGGGTTTTTCTATATCGGGGGGTTTTCTATATTGGGGGTTTTCTATATCGGGGTGTTTCTATATCGGGGGGTTTTCTATATCGGGGGTTTTCTATATCGGGGTGTTTCTATATTGGGGGTTTTCTATATCGGGGGGTTTTCTATATCGGGGGTTTTTCTATATCGGGGGGTTTTCTATATCGGGGGTTTTCTATATCGGGGTGTTTCTATATTGGGGGTTTTCTATATCGGGGGGTTGTCTATATAAGGGGAGTTTTCTATGTCGGGGGTTTTCTATATCGGGGTGTTTCTATTTCGGGGCGTTTTCTATATCGGGGGGTTTTCTATATCGGGGTGTTTCTATATCGGGGTGTTTCTATATCGGGGGGTTTTCTATATCGGGGGGTGTTTCTATATCGGGGGGTTTTCTATTTCGGGGGTTTTCTATATCAGGGTGTTTCTATATCGGGGGGTTTCTATATCGGGGTGTTTCTATTTCGGGGCGTTTTCTATATCGGGGGGTGTTTCTATATCGGGGGGTTTTCTATTTCGGGGGTTTTCTATATCAGGGTGTTTCTATATCGGGGTGTTTCTATATCGGGGGGTTTTCTATATCGGGGGTTTTCGATATCGGGGGTTTTCTATATTGGGGTGTTTCTATATCGGGGGTTTTCTATATCGGGGTTTCTATATCGGGGGTTTTCTTTATTGGGGGTTTTCTATATCGGGGTGTTTCTATATCGGGGGGTTTTCTATATCGGGGGTTTTCGATATCGGGGGTTTTCTATATTGGGGTGTTTCTATATCGGGGGTTTTCTATATCGGGGTTTCTATATCGGGGGTTTTCTTTATTGGGGGTTTTCTATATCGGGGTTTTCTATATCGGGGGGTTTTCTATATCGGGGGTTTTCTATAATCGGGGTTTCCATATCGGGGGTTTTCTATATCGGGGGGTTTTCTATATCGGGGTGTTTCTATATCGGAGGGTTTTCTATATCGGGGATTTTCTATATCACGGTGTTTCTATATTGGGGGGTTTTCTATATCGGGGGGTTTCTATATCGGGGTGTTTCTATATCGGGGGTTTTTCTATATCGGGGGTTTTCTATATCGGGGTTTCTATATCGGGGGTTTTCTATATCGGGGGTTTTCTATATCGGGGGGTTTTCTATATCGGAGTTTCTATATCGGGGGTTTTCTTTATTGGGGGTTTTCTATATCGGGGTGTTTCTATATCGGGGTGTTTCTATATCGGGGGGTTTTCTATATCGGGGGTTTTTCTATATCGGGGGGTTTTCTATATCGGGGGTTTTCTATATCGGGGTGTTTCTATATCGGGGGGTTTTCTATATCGGGGGGTTTTCTATATCGGGGGGTTTTCTATATCGGGGGTTTTCTATATCAGGGTGTTTCTATATCGGTGGTTTTCTATATCAGGGTGTTTCTATATCGGGGGGTTTTCTATATCGGGGGTTTTCTATATCGGGGAGTTTCTATATCGGGGGGTTTTCTATATCAGGGTGTTGCTATTTCGTGGGGTTTTCTATATCAGGGTGCTTCGATATCAGGGTGTTTCTATATCGGGGGGTTTTCTATATCGGGGGGTTTTCTATTTCGGGGGGTTTTCTATATCGGGGTGTTTCTATATCAGGGTGTTTCTATATCGGGGTGTTTCTATATCAGGGTGTTTCTATATCAGGGTGTTTCTATATCGGGGTGTTTCTATATCAGGGTGTTTCTATATCGGGGGGTTTCTATATCGGGGGGTTTTCTATATCGGGGGGGTTTTCTATTTCGGGGGGTTTTCTATATCGGGGTGTTTTCCGTATCGGAAGTTTTCTATATCGGGGGGGTTTTCTATATCGGGGGTTTTCTATATCGGGGATCTTCTATTTCAGGGTGTTTCTATATCGGGGGGTTTTCTATATCGGGGTGTTTCTATATCGGGGGGTTTTCTATATCGGGATTTTCTATATCGGGGGTTTTCTATATCGGGGGGTTTCTATATCGGGATTTTCTATATCGGGGGGTTTTCTATATCGGGGTGTTTCTATATGGGGGTGTTTCTATATCGGGGTGTTTCTATTTCGGGGTGTTTCTATATCGGGAGGTTTTCTATATCGGGGGGTTTTCTATATCGGGGTGTTTCTATATCGGGGGGTTTTCTATATCGGGGGGTATTCTATATCGGGTGTTTCTATATCGGGGGGTTTTCTATATCAGGGTGTTTCTATATCGGGGGGTTTTCTATATCGGGGTGTTTCTATATCGGGGGGTTTTCTATATCGGGGGTTTTCAATATCAGGGTGTTTCTATTTCGGGGGATTTTCTATATCGGGGGTTTTCTATATCGGGGTGTTTCTATATCGGGGTGTTTCTATATCGGGGTGTTTCTATATCGGAGGGTTTTCTATATCGGGGGGGTTTTCTATATCGGGGGTTTTCTATATCGGGGTGTTTCTATATCGGGGTGTTTCTATATCGGGGGTTTTCTATATCGGGGGTTTTCTATATCAGGGTGTTTCTATATCGGGGTGTTTCTATATCGGGGTGTTTCTATATCAGGGTGTTTCTATATCGGGGGGTTTCTTTATCGGGGTGTTTCTATATCGGGGGGTTTTCTATATCAGGGTGTTTCTATATCGGGGTGTTTCTATATCGGGGTGTTTCTATATCAGGGTGTTTCTATATCGGGGGGTTTCTATATCAGGGTGTTTCTATATCGGGGGGTTTTCTATATCGGGGGTTTTCGATATCGGGGTGTTTCTATATCGGGGGGTTTTCTATATCGGGGGTTTTCTATATCGGGGGGGTTTCTATATCGGGGGGTTTTCTATATCGGGGTATTTCTATATCGGGGTGTTTCTATATCGGGGGTTTTCTATATCGGGGTGTTTCTATATCGGGGGGTTTTCTATATCGGGGGTTTCCTATATCGGGGTGTTTCTATATCGGGGGGTTTTCTATATCAGGGTGTTTCTATATCGGGGTGTTTCTATATCGGGGGGTTTTCTATATCGGGGTGTTTCTATATCGGGGTGTTTCTATATCGGGGGGTTTCTATATCGGGGGGTTTTCTATATCGGGGGGTTTTCTATATCGGGGTGTTTCTATATCGGGGTGTTTCTATATCGGGGGTTTTCTATATCGGGGTGTTTCTATATCGGGGGGTTTTCTATATCAGGGGTTTCCTATATCGGGGTGTTTCTATATCGGGTGGTTTTCTATATCGGGGTGTTTCTATATCGGGGTGTTTCTATATCGGGGGGTTTTCTGTATCGGGGGTTTTCTATATCGGGGGGTTTTCTATATCGGGGGTTTCCTATATCAGGGTGTTTCTATATCGGGGGGTTTTCTATATCGGGGTGTTTCTATATCGGGGTGTTTCTATATCGGGGTGTTTCTATATCGGGGGGTTTCTATATTGGGGGGTTTTCTATATCGGGGTGTTTCTATTTCGGTGGGTTTTCTATATCGGGGGTTTTCTATATCGGGGGTTTTCTATATCGGGGTGTTTCTCTATCGGGGGGTTTTCTATATCGGGGTATTCTATATCGGGGGGTTTCTATATCGGAGGGTTTCTATATCGGGGGTTTTCTATATCGGGGTGTTTCTATATCGGGGTGTTTCTATATCGGGGTGTTTCTATATCGGGGTGTTTCTATATCGGAGGGTTTTCTATATCGGGGGGGTTTTCTATATCGGGGGTTTTCTATATCGGGGTGTTTCTATATCGGGGTGTTTCTATATCGGGGGTTTTCTATATCGGGGGTTTTCTATATCAGGGTGTTTCTATATCGGGGTGTTTCTATATCGGGGTGTTTCTATATCAGGGTGTTTCTATATCGGGGGGTTTCTATATCGGGGTGTTTCTATATCGGGGGGTTTTCTATATCAGGGTGTTTCTATATCGGGGTGTTTCTATATCGGGGTGTTTCTATATCAGGGTGTTTCTATATCGGGGGGTTTCTATATCAGGGTGTTTCTATATCGGGGGGTTTTCTATATCGGGGGTTTTCGATATCGGGGTGTTTCTATATCGGGGGGTTTTCTATATCGGGGGTTTTCTATATCGGGGGGTTTTCTATATCGGGGGGTTTTCTATATCGGGGTGTTTCTATATCGGGGTGTTTCTATATCGGGGGGTTTCTATATCGGGGTGTTTCTATATCGGGGGGTTTTCTATATCGGGGGTTTCCTATATCGGGGTGTTTCTATATCGGGGGGTTTTCTATATCAGGGTGTTTCTATATCGGGGTGTTTCTATATCGGGGGGTTTTCTATATCGGGGTGTTTCTATATCGGGGTGTTTCTATATCGGGGGGTTTCTATATCGGGGGGTTTTCTATATCGGGGGGTTTTCTATATCGGGGTGTTTCTATATCGGGGTGTTTCTATATCGGGGGTTTTCTATATTGGGGTGTTTCTATATCGGGGGGTTTTCTATATCGGGGGTTTCCTATATCGGGGTGTTTCTATATCGGGTGGTTTTCTATATCGGGGTGTTTCTATATCGGGGTGTTTCTATATCGGGGGGTTTTCTGTATCGGGTGTTTTCTATATCGGGGGGTTTTCTATATCGGGGGTTTCCTATATCAGGGTGTTTCTATATCGGGGGGTTTTCTATATCGGGGTGTTTCTATATCGGGGTGTTTCTATATCGGGGGGTTTCTATATTGGGGGGTTTTCTATATCGGGGTGTTTCTATTTCGGTGGGTTTTCTATATCGGGGGTTTTCTATATCGGGGGTTTTCTATATCGGGGTGTTTCTCTATCGGGGGGTTTTCTATATCGGGGTATTCTATATCGGGGGGTTTCTATATCGGGGTGTTTCTATATCGGGGGGTTTTCTATATCAGGGTGTTTCTATATCAGGGGGTTTCTATATCGGGGGTGTTTCTATTTCGGGGGGTTTCTATATCAGGGTGTTTCTATATCGGGGTGTTTCTATATCGGGGGTTTCTATATCGGGGGGTTTTCTATATCGGGGTGTTTCTATATCAGGGTGTTTCTATATCGGGGGGTTTTCTATATCAGGGTGTTTCTATATCGGGGGGTTTTCTATATCAGGGTGTTTCTATATCGGGGTGTTTCTATATCGGGGGTTTCTATATCGGGGGTTTTCTATATCGGGGTGTTTCTATATCAGGGTGTTTCTATATCGGGGGGTTTCTATATCGGGGGGTTTTCTATATCGGGGGGGTTTTCTATATCGGGGGGTTTTCTATATCGGGGATTTTCTATATCGGGGGTTTTCTATATCGGGGGCATTCTATATCGGGGGTGTTTCTATATCGGGGGGTTTTCTATATCGGGGGGGTTTTCTATATCAGCGGGTTTTCTATATCGGTGTGTTTTCCATATCAGGGATTTTCTATATCGGGGGTTTTCTATATCAGGGGGTTTTCTCTACCGGGGTGTTTCTATATCAGGGTGTTTCTATATCGGGGGGTTTTCTATATCGGGGTGTTTCTATATTGGGGGTTTTCTATATTGGGGGTTTTCTATATCGGGGGTTTTCTATATCAGGGTGTTTATATATCGGGGGGTTTTCTATATCGGGGGGTTTTCTCTACCGGGGTGTTTCTATATCAGGGGGTTTTCTATATCGGGGTGTTTCTATATCGGGGGTTTTCTATATCGGGGGTTTTCTATATCGGGGGTTTTCTATATCGGGGGGTTTTCTATATCGGGGATTTTCTATATCGGGGGTTTTCTATATCGGGGGCATTCTATATCGGGGGTGTTTCTATATCGGGGGGTTTTCTATATCGGGGGAGTTTTCTATATCAGCGGGTTTTCTATATCGGTGTGTTTTCCGTATCAGGGGTTTTCTATATCGGGGGTTTTCTATATCAGGGGGTTTTCTCTACCGGGGTGTTTCTATATCGGGGGTTTTCTATATCGGGGTGTTTCTATATCGGGGGTTTTCTATATCGGGGTGTTTCTATATTGGGGTGTTTCTATATCAGGGGGTTTTCTATATCGGGGTGTTTCTATATCGGGGGTTTTCTATATCGGGGGGGTTTTCTATATCGTGGTGTTTCTATATCGGTGTGTTTCTATATCAGGGTGTTTCTATATCGGGGGGTTTTCTATATCAGGGTGTTTCTATATCGGGGGGTTTTCTATATCAGGGTGTTTCTATATCAGGGTGTTTCTATATCGGGGGGTTTCTATATCGGGGGTTTTCTATATCGGGGGGGTTTTCTATATTGGGGGGTTTTCTATATCGGGGATTTTCTATATCGGGGGGTTTCTATATCGGGGGGCATTCTATATCGGGGGTGTTTCTATATCGGGGGGTTTTCTATATCGGGGGGGGTTTTCTATATCAGCGGGTTTTCTATATCGGGGTGTTTTCCGTATCAGGGGTTTTCTATATCGGGGGTTTTCTATATCAGGGGGTTTTCTCTATCGGGGTGTTTCTATATCAGGGGGTTTTCTATATCGGGGTGTTTCTATATCGGGGGTTTTCTATATCGGGGGTTTTCTATATCAGGGTGTTTCTATATCGGGGGGTTTTCTATATCAGGGTGCTTCGATATCAGGGTGTTTCTATATCGGGGGGTTTTCTATATCGGGGGGGTTTTCTATATCGGGGGGTTTTCTATTTCAGGGGGTTTTCCATATCGGGGTGTTTCTATATCAGGGTGTTTCTATATCAGGGTGTTTCTATATCGGGGGGTTTTCTATATCGGGGGGGTTTTCTATATCGGGGGGTTTTCTATTTCGGGGGGTTTTCTATATCGGGGGGTTTTCTATTTCAGGGGGTTTTCCATATCGGGGTGTTTCTATATCAGGGTGTTTCTATATCAGGGTGTTTCTATATCGGGGGGTTTTCTATATCGGGGGGTTTTCTATATCGGGGTGTTTCTATATCGGGGGGTTTTCTATATCAGGGTGATTCTATATCGGGGGGTTTTCTATATCGGGGGGTTTTCTATATCGGGGTGTTTCTATATCGGGGTGTTTCTATTTCGGGGTGTTTCTATATCGGGGGGTTTTCTATATCGGGGGGTTTTCTATATCGGGGTGTTTCTATATCGGGGGGTTTTCTATATCGGGGGGTTTTCTATATCAGGGTGTTTCTATATCGGGGTGTTTCTATTTCGGGGTGTTTCTATATCGGGGGGTTTTCTATATCGGGGGGTTTTCTATATCGGGGTGTTTCTATATCGGGGGGTTTTCTATATCAGGGTGTTTCTATATCGGGGGTATTCTATATCAGGGTGTTTCTATATCGGGGGGGTTTTCTATTTCGGGGGTTTTCTACATCGGGGGGTTTCTATATCGGGGTGTTTCTATATCGGGGTGTTTCTATATCGGGGTGTTTTCTATATCGGGGTGTTTCTATATCGGGGGGGTTTTCTATATCGGGGGTTTTCTATATCGGGGTGTTTCTATATCGGGGTGTTTCTATATCGGGGGTTTTCTATATCGGGGGTTTTCTATATCAGGGTGTTTCTATATCGGGGTGTTTCTATATCGGGGGGTTTTCTATATCGGGGGGGTTTTCTATATCGGGGGGTTTCTATATCGGGGTGTTTCTATATCAGGGTGTTTCTATTTCGGGGGGTTTTCTATATCGGGGGGGTTTTCTATATCGGGGGGTTTCTATATCGGGGTGTTTCTATATCAGGGTGTTTCTATTTCGGGGGGTTTTCTATATCGGGGGGGTTTTCTATATCGGGGGGTTTTCTATATCGGGGGTTTTCTATATCGGGGGGTTTCTATATCGGGGGTTTTCTATATCGGGGTGTTTCTATATCGGGGGGTTTTCTATATCGGGGGTTTTCTATATCGGGGTGTTTCTATATCGGGGGGTTTTCTATATCGGGGGTTTTCTATATCGGGGTGTTTCTATATCGGGGTGTTTCTATATCGGGGGGTTTTCTATATCGGGGGTTTTCTATATCGGGGTGTTTCTATATCGGGGGGTTTTCTATCTCGGGGGTTTTCGATATCGGGGTGTTTCTATATCGGGGGGTGTTTCTATATCGGGGGGTTTTCTATATCGGGGGTTTTCTATATCGGGGTGTTTCTATATCGGGGGGTTTTCTATATCGGGGGTTTTCTATATTGGGGTGTTTCTATATCGGGGGGTTTTCTATATCGGGGGTTTTCTATATCGGGGTGTTTCTATATCGGGGTGTTTCTATATCGGGGGGTTTTCTATATCGGGGGTTTTCTATATCGGGGTGTTTCTATATCGGGGGGTTTTCTATATTGGGGTTTTTCTATATCGGGGTGTTTCTATATCGGGGGGGTTTTCTATATCGGGGGTTTTCTATATCGGGGTGTTTCTATATCGGGGTGTTTCTATATCGGGGTGTTTCTATATCGGGGGGTTTTCTATATCGGGGGGTTTTCTATATCGGGGGTTTTCTATATCAGGGTGTTTCTATATCGGGGGGTTTTCTATATCGGGGTGTTTGTATATCGGGGTGTTTCTATATCGGGGGTTTTCTATATCGGGGGTTTTTCTATATCGGGGGGTTTTCTATATTGGGGGTTTTCTATATCGGGGTGTTTCTATATCGGGGGGTTTTCTATATCGGGGGTTTTCTATATCGGGGTGTTTCTATATTGGGGGTTTTCTATATCGGGGGGTTTTCTATATCGGGGGTTTTTCTATATCGGGGGGTTTTCTATATCGGGGGTTTTCTATATCGGGGTGTTTCTATATTGGGGGTTTTCTATATCGGGGGGTTGTCTATATAAGGGGAGTTTTCTATGTCGGGGGTTTTCTATATCGGGGTGTTTCTATTTCGGGGCGTTTTCTATATCGGGGGGTTTTCTATATCGGGGTGTTTCTATATCGGGGTGTTTCTATATCGGGGGGTTTTCTATATCGGGGGGTGTTTCTATATCGGGGGGTTTTCTATTTCGGGGGTTTTCTATATCAGGGTGTTTCTATATCGGGGGGTTTCTATATCGGGGTGTTTCTATTTCGGGGCGTTTTCTATATCGGGGGGTGTTTCTATATCGGGGGGTTTTCTATTTCGGGGGTTTTCTATATCAGGGTGTTTCTATATCGGGGTGTTTCTATATCGGGGGGTTTTCTATATCGGGGGTTTTCGATATCGGGGGTTTTCTATATTGGGGTGTTTCTATATCGGGGGTTTTCTATATCGGGGTTTCTATATCGGGGGTTTTCTTTATTGGGGGTTTTCTATATCGGGGTGTTTCTATATCGGGGGGTTTTCTATATCGGGGGTTTTCGATATCGGGGGTTTTCTATATTGGGGTGTTTCTATATCGGGGGTTTTCTATATCGGGGTTTCTATATCGGGGGTTTTCTTTATTGGGGGTTTTCTATATCGGGGTTTTCTATATCGGGGGGTTTTCTATATCGGGGGTTTTCTATAATCGGGGTTTCCATATCGGGGGTTTTCTATATCGGGGGGTTTTCTATATCGGGGTGTTTCTATATCGGAGGGTTTTCTATATCGGGGATTTTCTATATCACGGTGTTTCTATATTGGGGGGTTTTCTATATCGGGGGGTTTCTATATCGGGGTGTTTCTATATCGGGGGTTTTTCTATATCGGGGGTTTTCTATATCGGGGTTTCTATATCGGGGGTTTTCTATATCGGGGGTTTTCTATATCGGGGGGTTTTCTATATCGGAGTTTCTATATCGGGGGTTTTCTTTATTGGGGGTTTTCTATATCGGGGTGTTTCTATATCGGGGTGTTTCTATATCGGGGGGTTTTCTATATCGGGGGTTTTTCTATATCGGGGGGTTTTCTATATCGGGGGTTTTCTATATCGGGGTGTTTCTATATCGGGGGGTTTTCTATATCGGGGGGTTTTCTATATCGGGGGGTTTTCTATATCGGGGGTTTTCTATATCAGGGTGTTTCTATATCGGTGGTTTTCTATATCAGGGTGTTTCTATATCGGGGGGTTTTCTATATCGGGGGTTTTCTATATCGGGGAGTTTCTATATCGGGGGGTTTTCTATATCAGGGTGTTGCTATTTCGTGGGGTTTTCTATATCAGGGTGCTTCGATATCAGGGTGTTTCTATATCGGGGGGTTTTCTATATCGGGGGGTTTTCTATTTCGGGGGGTTTTCTATATCGGGGTGTTTCTATATCAGGGTGTTTCTATATCGGGGTGTTTCTATATCAGGGTGTTTCTATATCAGGGTGTTTCTATATCGGGGTGTTTCTATATCAGGGTGTTTCTATATCGGGGGGTTTCTATATCGGGGGGTTTTCTATATCGGGGGGGTTTTCTATTTCGGGGGGTTTTCTATATCGGGGTGTTTTCCGTATCGGAAGTTTTCTATATCGGGGGGGTTTTCTATATCGGGGGTTTTCTATATCGGGGATCTTCTATTTCAGGGTGTTTCTATATCGGGGGGTTTTCTATATCGGGGTGTTTCTATATCGGGGGGTTTTCTATATCGGGATTTTCTATATCGGGGGTTTTCTATATCGGGGGGTTTCTATATCGGGATTTTCTATATCGGGGGGTTTTCTATATCGGGGTGTTTCTATATGGGGGTGTTTCTATATCGGGGTGTTTCTATTTCGGGGTGTTTCTATATCGGGAGGTTTTCTATATCGGGGGGTTTTCTATATCGGGGTGTTTCTATATCGGGGGGTTTTCTATATCGGGGGGTATTCTATATCGGGTGTTTCTATATCGGGGGGTTTTCTATATCAGGGTGTTTCTATATCGGGGGGTTTTCTATATCGGGGTGTTTCTATATCGGGGGGTTTTCTATATCGGGGGTTTTCAATATCAGGGTGTTTCTATTTCGGGGGATTTTCTATATCGGGGGTTTTCTATATCGGGGTGTTTCTATATCGGGGTGTTTCTATATCGGGGTGTTTCTATATCGGAGGGTTTTCTATATCGGGGGGGTTTTCTATATCGGGGGTTTTCTATATCGGGGTGTTTCTATATCGGGGTGTTTCTATATCGGGGGTTTTCTATATCGGGGGTTTTCTATATCAGGGTGTTTCTATATCGGGGTGTTTCTATATCGGGGTGTTTCTATATCAGGGTGTTTCTATATCGGGGGGTTTCTTTATCGGGGTGTTTCTATATCGGGGGGTTTTCTATATCAGGGTGTTTCTATATCGGGGTGTTTCTATATCGGGGTGTTTCTATATCAGGGTGTTTCTATATCGGGGGGTTTCTATATCAGCGTGTTTCTATATCGGGGGGTTTTCTATATCGGGGGTTTTCGATATCGGGGTGTTTCTATATCGGGGGGTTTTCTATATCGGGGGTTTTCTATATCGGGGGGGTTTCTATATCGGGGGGTTTTCTATATCGGGGTATTTCTATATCGGGGTGTTTCTATATCGGGGGTTTTCTATATCGGGGTGTTTCTATATCGGGGGGTTTTCTATATCGGGGGTTTCCTATATCGGGGTGTTTCTATATCGGGGGGTTTTCTATATCAGGGTGTTTCTATATCGGGGTGTTTCTATATCGGGGGGTTTTCTATATCGGGGTGTTTCTATATCGGGGTGTTTCTATATCGGGGGGTTTCTATATCGGGGGGTTTTCTATATCGGGGGGTTTTCTATATCGGGGTGTTTCTATATCGGGGTGTTTCTATATCGGGGGTTTTCTATATCGGGGTGTTTCTATATCGGGGGGTTTTCTATATCGGGGGTTTCCTATATCGGGGTGTTTCTATATCGGGTGGTTTTCTATATCGGGGTGTTTCTATATCGGGGTGTTTCTATATCGGGGGGTTTTCTGTATCGGGGGTTTTCTATATCGGGGGGTTTTCTATATCGGGGGTTTCCTATATCAGGGTGTTTCTATATCGGGGGGTTTTCTATATCGGGGTGTTTCTATATCGGGGTGTTTCTATATCGGGGGGTTTCTATATTGGGGGGTTTTCTATATCGGGGTGTTTCTATTTCGGTGGGTTTTCTATATCGGGGGTTTTCTATATCGGGGGTTTTCTATATCGGGGTGTTTCTCTATCGGGGGGTTTTCTATATCGGGGTATTCTATATCGGGGGGTTTCTATATCGGAGGGTTTCTATATCGGGGGTTTTCTATATCGGGGTGTTTCTATATCGGGGTGTTTCTATATCGGGGTGTTTCTATATCGGGGTGTTTCTATATCGGAGGGTTTTCTATATCGGGGGGGTTTTCTATATCGGGGGTTTTCTATATCGGGGTGTTTCTATATCGGGGTGTTTCTATATCGGGGGTTTTCTATATCGGGGGTTTTCTATATCAGGGTGTTTCTATATCGGGGTGTTTCTATATCGGGGTGTTTCTATATCAGGGTGTTTCTATATCGGGGGGTTTCTATATCGGGGTGTTTCTATATCGGGGGGTTTTCTATATCAGGGTGTTTCTATATCGGGGTGTTTCTATATCGGGGTGTTTCTATATCAGGGTGTTTCTATATCGGGGGGTTTCTATATCAGGGTGTTTCTATATCGGGGGGTTTTCTATATCGGGGGTTTTCGATATCGGGGTGTTTCTATATCGGGGGGTTTTCTATATCGGGGGTTTTCTATATCGGGGGGTTTTCTATATCGGGGGGTTTTCTATATCGGGGTGTTTCTATATCGGGGTGTTTCTATATCGGGGGGTTTCTATATCGGGGTGTTTCTATATCGGGGGGTTTTCTATATCGGGGGTTTCCTATATCGGGGTGTTTCTATATCGGGGGGTTTTCTATATCAGGGTGTTTCTATATCGGGGTGTTTCTATATCGGGGGGTTTTCTATATCGGGGTGTTTCTATATCGGGGTGTTTCTATATCGGGGGGTTTCTATATCGGGGGGTTTTCTATATCGGGGGGTTTTCTATATCGGGGTGTTTCTATATCGGGGTGTTTCTATATCGGGGGTTTTCTATATTGGGGTGTTTCTATATCGGGGGGTTTTCTATATCGGGGGTTTCCTATATCGGGGTGTTTCTATATCGGGTGGTTTTCTATATCGGGGTGTTTCTATATCGGGGTGTTTCTATATCGGGGGGTTTTCTGTATCGGGTGTTTTCTATATCGGGGGGTTTTCTATATCGGGGGTTTCCTATATCAGGGTGTTTCTATATCGGGGGGTTTTCTATATCGGGGTGTTTCTATATCGGGGTGTTTCTATATCGGGGGGTTTCTATATTGGGGGGTTTTCTATATCGGGGTGTTTCTATTTCGGTGGGTTTTCTATATCGGGGGTTTTCTATATCGGGGGTTTTCTATATCGGGGTGTTTCTCTATCGGGGGGTTTTCTATATCGGGGTATTCTATATCGGGGGGTTTCTATATCGGAGGGTTTCTATATCGGGGGGTTTTCTATATCAGGGTGTTTCTATATCAGGGGGTTTCTATATCGGGGGTGTTTCTATTTCGGGGGGTTTCTATATCAGGGTGTTTCTATATCGGGGTGTTTCTATATCGGGGGTTTCTATATCGGGGGGTTTTCTATATCGGGGTGTTTCTATATCAGGGTGTTTCTATATCGGGGGGTTTTCTATATCAGGGTGTTTCTATATCGGGGGGTTTTCTATATCAGGGTGTTTCTATATCGGGGTGTTTCTATATCGGGGGTTTCTATATCGGGGGGTTTTCTATATCGGGGTGTTTCTATATCAGGGTGTTTCTATATCGGGGGGTTTCTATATCGGGGGGTTTTCTATATCGGGGGGGTTTTCTATATCGGGGGGTTTTCTATATCGGGGATTTTCTATATCGGGGGTTTTCTATATCGGGGGCATTCTATATCGGGGGTGTTTCTATATCGGGGGGTTTTCTATATCGGGGGGGTTTTCTATATCAGCGGGTTTTCTATATCGGTGTGTTTTCCATATCAGGGATTTTCTATATCGGGGGTTTTCTATATCAGGGGGTTTTCTCTACCGGGGTGTTTCTATATCAGGGTGTTTCTATATCGGGGGGTTTTCTATATCGGGGTGTTTCTATATTGGGGGTTTTCTATATCGGGGGTTTTCTATATCGGGGGTTTTCTATATCAGGGTGTTTATATATCGGGGGGTTTTCTATATCGGGGGGTTTTCTCTACCGGGGTGTTTCTATATCAGGGGGTTTTCTATATCGGGGTGTTTCTATATCGGGGGTTTTCTATATCGGGGGTTTTCTATATCGGGGGTTTTCTATATCGGGGGGTTTTCTATATCGGGGATTTTCTATATCGGGGGTTTTCTATATCGGGGGCATTCTATATCGGGGGTGTTTCTATATCGGGGGGTTTTCTATATCGGGGGAGTTTTCTATATCAGCGGGTTTTCTATATCGGTGTGTTTTCCGTATCAGGGGTTTTCTATATCGGGGGTTTTCTATATCAGGGGGTTTTCTCTACCGGGGTGTTTCTATATCGGGGGTTTTCTATATCGGGGTGTTTCTATATCGGGGGTTTTCTATATCGGGGTGTTTCTATATTGGGGTGTTTCTATATCAGGGGGTTTTCTATATCGGGGTGTTTCTATATCGGGGGTTTTCTATATCGGGGGGGTTTTCTATATCGTGGTGTTTCTATATCGGTGTGTTTCTATATCAGGGTGTTTCTATATCGGGGGGTTTTCTATATCAGGGTGTTTCTATATCGGGGGGTTTTCTATATCAGGGTGTTTCTATATCAGGGTGTTTCTATATCGGGGGGTTTCTATATCGGGGGTTTTCTATATCGGGGGGGTTTTCTATATTGGGGGGTTTTCTATATCGGGGATTTTCTATATCGGGGGGTTTCTATATCGGGGGGCATTCTATATCGGGGGTGTTTCTATATCGGGGGGTTTTCTATATCGGGGGGGGTTTTCTATATCAGCGGGTTTTCTATATCGGGGTGTTTTCCGTATCAGGGGTTTTCTATATCGGGGGTTTTCTATATCAGGGGGTTTTCTCTATCGGGGTGTTTCTATATCAGGGGGTTTTCTATATCGGGGTGTTTCTATATCGGGGGTTTTCTATATCGGGGGTTTTCTATATCAGGGTGTTTCTATATCGGGGGGTTTTCTATATCAGGGTGCTTCGATATCAGGGTGTTTCTATATCGGGGGGTTTTCTATATCGGGGGGGTTTTCTATATCGGGGGGTTTTCTATTTCAGGGGGTTTTCCATATCGGGGTGTTTCTATATCAGGGTGTTTCTATATCAGGGTGTTTCTATATCGGGGGATTTTCTATATCGGGGGGGTTTTCTATATCGGGGGGTTTTCTATTTCGGGGGGTTTTCTATATCGGGGGGTTTTCTATTTCAGGGGGTTTTCCATATCGGGGTGTTTCTATATCAGGGTGTTTCTATATCAGGGTGTTTCTATATCGGGGGGTTTTCTATATCGGGGGGTTTTCTATATCGGGGTGTTTCTATATCGGGGGGTTTTCTATATCGGGGGGTATTCTATATCGGGTGTTTCTATATCGGGGGGTTTTCTATATCAGGGTGTTTCTATATCGGGGGGTTTTCTATATCGGGGTGTTTCTATATCGGGGGGTTTTCTATATCGGGGGTTTTCAATATCAGGGTGTTTCTATTTCGGGGGATTTTCTATATCGGGGGTTTTCTATATCGGGGGTTTTCTATATCGGGGGGTTTCTATATCGGGATTTTCTATATCGGGGGGTTTTCTATATCGGGGTGTTTCTATATGGGGGTGTTTCTATATCGGGGTGTTTCTATTTCGGGGTGTTTCTATATCGGGAGGTTTTCTATATCGGGGGGTTTTCTATATCGGGGTGTTTCTATATCGGGGGGTTTTCTATATCGGGGGGTATTCTATATCGGGTGTTTCTATATCGGGGGGTTTTCTATATCAGGGTGTTTCTATATCGGGGGGTTTTCTATATCGGGGTGTTTCTATATCGGGGGGTTTTCTATATCGGGGGTTTTCAATATCAGGGTGTTTCTATTTCGGGGGATTTTCTATATCGGGGGTTTTCTATATCGGGGTGTTTCTATATCGGGGTGTTTCTATATCGGGGTGTTTCTATATCGGGGTGTTTCTATATCGGAGGGTTTTCTATATCGGGGGGGTTTTCTATATCGGGTGTTTCTATATCGGGGTGTTTCTATATCGGGGTGTTTCTATATCGGGGGTTTTCTATATCGGGGGTTTTCTATATCAGGGTGTTTCTATATCGGGGTGTTTCTATATCGGGGTGTTTCTATATCAGGGTGTTTCTATATCGGGGGGTTTCTTTATCGGGGTGTTTCTATATCGGGGGGTTTTCTATATCAGGGTGTTTCTATATCGGGGTGTTTCTATATCGGGGTGTTTCTATATCAGGGTGTTTCTATATCGGGGGGTTTCTATATCAGGGTGTTTCTATATCGGGGGGTTTTCTATATCGGGGGTTTTCGATATCGGGGTGTTTCTATATCGGGGGGTTTTCTATATCGGGGGTTTTCTATATCGGGGGGGTTTCTATATCGGGGGGTTTTCTATATCGGGGTATTTCTATATCGGGGTGTTTCTATATCGGGGGTTTTCTATATCGGGGTGTTTCTATATCGGGGGGTTTTCTATATCGGGGGTTTCCTATATCGGGGTGTTTCTATATCGGGGGGTTTTCTATATCAGGGTGTTTCTATATCGGGGTGTTTCTATATCGGGGGGTTTTCTATATCGGGGTGTTTCTATATCGGGGTGTTTCTATATCGGGGGGTTTCTATATCGGGGGGTTTTCTATATCGGGGGGTTTTCTATATCGGGGTGTTTCTATATCGGGGTGTTTCTATATCGGGGGTTTTCTATATCGGGGTGTTTCTATATCGGGGGGTTTTCTATATCGGGGGTTTCCTATATCGGGGTGTTTCTATATCGGGTGGTTTTCTATATCGGGGTGTTTCTATATCGGGGTGTTTCTATATCGGGGGGTTTTCTGTATCGGGGGTTTTCTATATCGGGGGGTTTTCTATATCGGGGGTTTCCTATATCAGGGTGTTTCTATATCGGGGGGTTTTCTATATCGGGGTGTTTCTATATCGGGGTGTTTCTATATCGGGGTGTTTCTATATCGGGGGGTTTCTATATTGGGGGGTTTTCTATATCGGGGTGTTTCTATTTCGGTGGGTTTTCTATATCGGGGGTTTTCTATATCGGGGGTTTTCTATATCGGGGTGTTTCTCTATCGGGGGGTTTTCTATATCGGGGTGTTTCTATATCGGGGTGTTTCTATATCGGAGGGTTTTCTATATCGGGGGGGTTTTCTATATCGGGGGTTTTCTATATCGGGGTGTTTCTATATCGGGGTGTTTCTATATCGGGGGTTTTCTATATCGGGGATTTTCTATATCAGGGTGTTTCTATATCGGGGTGTTTCTATATCGGGGTGTTTCTATATCAGGGTGTTTCTATATCGGGGGGTTTCTATATCGGGGTGTTTCTATATCGGGGGGTTTTCTATATCAGGGTGTTTCTATATCGGGGTGTTTCTATATCGGGGTGTTTCTATATCAGGGTGTATCTATATCGGGGGGTTTCTATATCAGGGTGTTTCTATATCGGGGGGTTTTCTATATCGGGGGGTTTTCTATATCGGGGGTTTTCTATATCGGGGGGTTTTCTATATCGGGGGGTTTTCTATATCGGGGTGTTTCTATATCGGGGTGTTTCTATATCGGGGGGTTTCTATATCGGGGTGTTTCTATATCGGGGGGTTTTCTATATCGGGGGTTTCCTATATCGGGGTGTTTCTATATCGGGGGGTTTTCTATATCAGGGTGTTTCTATATCGGGGGGTTTTCTATATCGGGGGGTTTTCTATATCGGGGTGTTTCTATATCGGGGTGTTTCTATATCGGGGGTTTTCTATATTGGGGTGTTTCTATATCGGGGGGTTTTCTATATCGGGGGTTTCCTATATCGGGGTGTTTCTATATCGGGTGGTTTTCTATATCGGGGTGTTTCTATATCGGGGTGTTTCTATATCGGGGGGTTTTCTGTATCGGGGGTTTTCTATATCGGGGGGTTTTCTATATCGGGGGTTTCCTATATCAGGGTGTTTCTATATCGGGGGGTTTTCTATATCGGGGTGTTTCTATATCGGGGTGTTTCTATATCGGGGGGTTTCTATATTGGGGGGTTTTCTATATCGGGGTGTTTCTATTTCGGTGGGTTTTCTATATCGGGGGTTTTCTATATCGGGGGTTTTCTATATCGGGGTGTTTCTCTATCGGGGGGTTTTCTATATCGGGGTATTCTATATCGGGGGGTTTCTATATCGGAGGGTTTCTATATCGGGGGGTTTTCTATATCAGGGTGTTTCTATATCAGGGGGTTTCTATATCGGGGGTGTTTCTATTTCGGGGGGTTTCTATATCAGGGTGTTTCTATATCGGGGTGTTTCTATATCGGGGGTTTCTATATCGGGGGGTTTTCTATATCGGGGTGTTTCTATATCAGGGTGTTTCTATATCGGGGGGTTTTCTATATCAGGGTGTTTCTATATCGGGGTGTTTCTATTTCGGGGGATTTTCTATATCGGGGGTTTTCTATATCGGGGTGTTTCTATATCGGGGTGTTTCTATATCGGGGTGTTTCTATATCGGGGTGTTTCTATATCGGAGGGTTTTCTATATCGGGGGGGTTTTCTATATCGGGGGTTTTCTATATCGGGGTGTTTCTATATCGGGGTGTTTCTATATCGGGGGTTTTCTATATCGGGGGTTTTCTATATCAGGGTGTTTCTATATCGGGGTGTTTCTATATCGGGGTGTTTCTATATCAGGGTGTTTCTATATCGGGGGGTTTCTTTATCGGGGTGTTTCTATATCGGGGGGTTTTCTATATCAGGGTGTTTCTATATCGGGGTGTTTCTATATCGGGGTGTTTCTATATCAGGGTGTTTCTATATCGGGGGGTTTCTATATCAGGGTGTTTCTATATCGGGGGGTTTTCTATATCGGGGGTTTTCGATATCGGGGTGTTTCTATATCGGGGGGTTTTCTATATCGGGGGTTTTCTATATCGGGGGGGTTTCTATATCGGGGGGTTTTCTATATCGGGGTATTTCTATATCGGGGTGTTTCTATATCGGGGGTTTTCTATATCGGGGTGTTTCTATATCGGGGGGTTTTCTATATCGGGGGTTTCCTATATCGGGGTGTTTCTATATCGGGGGGTTTTCTATATCAGGGTGTTTCTATATCGGGGTGTTTCTATATCGGGGGGATTTCTATATCGGGGTGTTTCTATATCGGGGTGTTTCTATATCGGGGGGTTTCTATATCGGGGGGTTTTCTATATCGGGGGGTTTTCTATATCGGGGTGTTTCTATATCGGGGTGTTTCTATATCGGGGGTTTTCTATATCGGGGTGTTTCTATATCGGGGGGTTTTCTATATCGGGGGTTTCCTATATCGGGGTGTTTCTATATCGGGTGGTTTTCTATATCGGGGTGTTTCTATATCGGGGTGTTTCTATATCGGGGGGTTTTCTGTATCGGGGGTTTTCTATATCGGGGGGTTTTCTATATCGGGGGTTTCCTATATCAGGGTGTTTCTATATCGGGGGGTTTTCTATATCGGGGTGTTTCTATATCGGGGTGTTTCTATATCGGGGTGTTTCTATATCGGGGGGTTTCTATATTGGGGGGTTTTCTATATCGGGGTGTTTCTATTTCGGTGGGTTTTCTATATCGGGGGTTTTCTATATCGGGGGTTTTCTATATCGGGGTGTTTCTCTATCGGGGGGTTTTCTATATCGGGGTATTCCATATCGGGGGGTTTCTATATCGGAGGGTTTCTATATCGGGGGTTTTCTATATCGGGGTGTTTCTATATCAGGGTGTTTCTATATCGGGGTGTTTCTATATCGGGGTGTTTCTATATCGGAGGGTTTTCTATATCGGGGGGGTTTTCTATATCGGGGGTTTTCTATATCGGGGTCTTTCTATATCGGGGTGTTTCTATATCGGGGGTTTTCTATATCGGGGGTTTTCTATATCAGGGTGTTTCTATATCGGGGTGTTTCTATATCGGGGGGTTTTCTATATCGGGGGTTTCCTATATCAGGGTGTTTCTATATCGGGGGGTTTTCTATATCGGGGTGTTTCTATATCGGGGTGTTTCTATATCGGGGTGTTTCTATATCGGGGGGTTTCTATATTGGGGGGTTTTCTATATCGGGGTGTTTCTATTTCGGTGGGTTTTCTATATCGGGGGTTTTCTATATCGGGGGTTTTCTATATCGGGGTGTTTCTCTATCGGGGGGTTTTCTATATCGGGGTATTCTATATCGGGGGGTTTCTATATCGGAGGGTTTCTATATCGGGGGTTTTCTATATCGGGGTGTTTCTATATCGGGGTGTTTCTATATCGGGGTGTTTCTATATTGGGGTGTTTCTATATCGGAGGGTTTTCTATATCGGGGGGGTTTTCTATATCGGGGGTTTTCTATATCGGGGTGTTTCTATATCGGGGTGTTTCTATATCGGGGGTTTTCTATATCGGGGGTTTTCTATATCAGGGTGTTTCTATATCGGGGTGTTTCTATATCGGGGTGTTTCTATATCAGGGTGTTTCTATATCGCGGGGTTTCTATATCGGGGTGTTTCTATATCGGGGGGTTTTCTATATCAGGGTGTTTCTATATCGGGGTGTTTCTATATCGGGGTGTTTCTATATCAGGGTGTTTCTATATCGGGGGTTTTCTATATCGGGGTGTTTCTATATCGGGGGGTTTTCTATATCGGGGTGTTTTCCGTATCGGAGGTTTTCTATATCGGGGTGTTTCTATTTCGGGGTGTTTCTATATCGGGGGTTTTGTATATCAGGGTGTTTCTATATCGGGGGGCTTTCTATATCGGGGGTTTTCTATATCGGGGTGTTTTCCGTATCGGTGGTTTTCGATATCGGGGGTTTTCTATATCAGGGGGTTTTCTATATCAGGGTGTTTCGATATCGGGGGGTTTTCTATATCAGGGGGTTTTCTATATCAGGGTGTTTCGATATCGGGGGGTTTTCGATATCGGGGGTTTTCTATATCAGGGGGTTTTCTATATCAGGGTGTTTCTATATCGGGGGTTTTCGATATCGGGGGTTTTCTATATTAGGGGGTTTCTATAACGGGGTGTTTTCTATATCGGGGGTTTTCTATATCGGGGTGTTTTCCGTATCGGGGGATTTCCATATCGGGGGTTTTCTATATCGGGGGTTTTCTATATCGGGGTGTTTCTATATCAGGGGGTTTTCTATATCGGGGGGTTTTCTATATCGGGGTGTTTCTATATCGGGGGGTTTTCTATATCGGGGGGTTTTCTATATCGGGGGGTTTTCTATTTCGGGGTGTTTCTATATCGGGGGGTTTTCTATATCGGGGGGTTTTCTATATCGGGGGTTTTCTATATCGGGGGTTTTCTATATCGGGTGTTTTCCGTATCGGGGGATTTCGATAGCGGGGGTTTTCTATATCGGGGGTTTTCTATATCGGGGGGTTTTCTATATCGGGGGTTTTCTATATCAGGGGGTTTTCTATTTCGGGGTGTTTCTATATCGGGGGGTTTTCTATATCGGGGGGTTTTCTATATCGGGGGTTTTCTATATCGGGGGTGATTCTATATCGGGGGTGTTTCTATATCAGGGGAGATTCGATATCAGGGGAGATTCTATTTCGGGAGTGTTTCTATATCAGGGGTGATTCTATATCGGGGGTGTTTCTATATCAGGGGAGATTCGATATCAGGGGAGATTCTATATCGGGGGTTTTTCTATATCGGGGACATTCTATATCAGGGGAGATTCTATATCGGGAGTGTTTCAATATCAGGGGTGTTTCTATATCAGGGGAGATTCTATATCAGGGGAGGTTCTATATCGAAGGTGTTTCTATATCGGGGAGATTCTATATCAGGGGAGATTCTATATCGGGGGTGTTTCTATATCGGGGAGGTTCTATATCAGGGGAGATTCTATATCGGGGGTGTTTCTATATCAGGGGTGTTTCTATATCAGGGGAGATTCTATATCAGGGGAGATTCTATATTGGGGGTGTTTCTATATCGGGGAGATTCTATATCAGGGGAGATTCTATATCGGGGGTGTTTCTATATCAGGGGTGTTTCTATATCAGGGGTGTTTCTATATCAGGGGAGATTCTATATCGGGGGTGTTTCGATATCAGGGGAGATTCTATATCAGGGGAGATTCTATATCGGGTGTGTTTCTATATGAGGGGAGATTCTATCTCAGGGGAGATTCTATATCAGGGGATATTCTATATCGGGGGTGTTTCCATATCAGGGGAGATTCGAAATCAGGGGAGATTCTATATCAGGGGAGATTCTATATCGGGGGTGTTTCTATATCAGGGGAGATTCTACATCAGGGGAGATTCTATATCAGGGGAGATTCTATATCGGGGGTGTTTCTATATCAGGGGAGATTCTATATCAGTTGAGATTCTATATCGGGGGTGTTTCTATATCAGGGGAGATTCTGTATCAGGGGAGATTCTATATCGGGGGTGTTTCTATATCAGGGGAGATTCTATATCGGGGGTGTTTCTATATCAGGGGAGATTCTATATCAGGGGAGATTCTATATCAGGGGATATTCTATATCGGGGGTGTTTCTATATCAGGGGAGATTCTATATCAGGGGAGATTCTATATCAGGGGATATTCTATATCGGGGGTGTTTCTATATCAGGGGAGATTCTATGTCGGGTGTGTTTCTATATCAGGGGAGATGCTATATCAGGGGAGATTCGATATCGGGGGAGTTTCTATATCAGGGGAGATTCTATATCAGGGGTGTTTCTATATCAGGGGAGATTCTATATCGGAGGTGTTTCTCTATCAGGGGAGATTCTATATCAGGGGAGATTCTATATCAGGGGAGATTCTATGTCGGGTGTGTTTCTATATCAGGGGAGATTCTATATCAGGGGAGATTCTATATCAGGGGTGTTTCTATATCAGGGGAGATTCTATATCGGGGGTGTTTCTATATCAGGGGAGATTCTATATCAGGGGTGTTTCTATATCAGGGGAGATTCTATATCGGGTGTGTTTCTATATCAGGGGAGATTCTATATCAGGGGAGATTCTATATCGGGGGTGTTTCCATATCAGGGGAGATTCTATATCGGGGGTGTTTCTATATCAGGGGAGATTCTATATCAGGGGAGATTCTATATCAGGGGATATTCTATATCGGGGGTGTTTCTATATCAGGGGAGATTCTATGTCGGGTGTGTTTCTATATCAGGGGAGATTCTATATCAGGGGAGATTCGATATCGGGGGAGTTTCTATATCAGGGGAGATTCTATATCAGAGGTGTTTCTATATCAGGGGAGATTCAATATCGGGGGTGTTTCTCTATCAGGGGAGATTCTGTATCGGGGGTGTTTCTATATCAGGGGAGATTCTATATCAGGGGAGACTCTATTTCGGGGGTGTTTCTATATCAGGGGAGATTCTATATCGGGGGTGTTTCTATATCAGGGGAGATTCTATATCAGGGGAGATTCTATATCGGGGGTGTTTCTATATCAGGGGAGATTCTATATCAGGGGAGATTCTATGTTGGGTGTGTTTCTATATCAGGGGAGATTCTATATCAGGGGAGATTCTTTTCAGGGGAGATTCTATATCAGGGGAGATTCTATATCAGGGGAGATTCTATATCGGGGGTGTTTCTATATCGGGGGTGTTTCTATATCAGGGGAGATTCCATATCAGGGGAGATTCTATATTGGGGGTGTTTCTAAATCAGGGGAGATTCTATATCAGGGGAGATTCTATATCGGGGGTGTTTCTATATCGGGGGGGTGTCTATTTCGGGGATGTTTCTATATCGGGGAGATTTTATATAGGGAAGATTCGATATCAGGGGAGATTCTATATCGGGGGTGTTTCTATATCGGGGAGATTCTGTATCAGGGGAGATTCTATATCAGGGGAGACTCTATATCGTGGGTGTTTCTATATCAGGGGAGATTCTATAGCGGGGGGGATTCTATATCAGGGGAGATTCTGTGTCAGGGGAGATTCTGTATCGGGGGTGTTTTTATATCGGGGGTTTTTCTATATCAGGGGAGATTCTATATCAGGGGAGATTCTATATCGGGTGTGTTTCTATATGAGGGGAGATTCTATCTCAGGGGAGATTCTATATCAGGGGATATTCTATATCGGGGGTGTTTCCATATCAGGGGAGATTCGAAATCAGGGGAGATTCGATATCAGGGGAGATTCTATATCGGGTGTGTTTCTATATCAGGGGAGATTCTATATCGGGGGTGTTTCTATATCAGGGGAGATTCTATATCAGGGGAGATTCTATATCAGGGGATATTCTATATCGGGGGTGTTTCTATATCAGGGGAGATTCTATATCAGGGGAGATTCTATATCAGGGGATATTCTATATCGGGGGTGTTTCTATATCAGGGGAGATTCTATATCAGTTGAGATTCTATATCGGGGGTGTTTCTATATCAGGGGAGATTCTGTATCAGGGGAGATTCTATATCGGGGGTGTTTCTATATCAGGGGAGATTCTATATCGGGGGTGTTTCTATATCAGGGGAGATTCTATATCAGGGGAGATTCAATATCAGGGGATATTCTATATCGGGTGTGTTTCTATATCAGGGGAGATTCTATATCAGGGGAGATTCTATATCAGGGGATATTCTATATCGGGGGTGTTTCTATATCAGGGGAGATTCTATGTCGGGTGTGTTTCTATATCAGGGGAGATGCTATATCAGGGGAGATTCGATATCGGGGGAGTTTCTATATCAGGGGAGATTCTATATCAGGGGTGTTTCTATATCAGGGGAGATTCTATATCGGAGGTGTTTCTCTATCAGGGGAGATTCTATATCAGGGGAGATTCTATATCAGGGGAGATTCTATGTCGGGTGTGTTTCTATATCAGGGGAGATTCGATATCAGGGGAGATTCTATATCAGGGGATATTCTATATCGGGGGTGTTTCTATATCAGGGGAGATTCTATATCAGGGGAGATTCTATATCAGGGGATATTCTATATCGGGGGTGTTTCTATATCAGGGGAGATTCTATATCAGTTGAGATTCTATATCGGGGGTGTTTCTATATCAGGGGAGATTCTGTATCAGGGGAGATTCTATATCGGGGGTGTTTCTATATCAGGGGAGATTCTATATCGGGGGTGTTTCTATATCAGGGGAGATTCTATATCAGGGGAGATTCAATATCAGGGGATATTCTATATCGGGTGTGTTTCTATATCAGGGGAGATTCTATATCAGGGGAGATTCTATATCAGGGGATATTCTATATCGGGGGTGTTTCTATATCAGGGGAGATTCTATGTCGGGTGTGTTTCTATATCAGGGGAGATGCTATATCAGGGGAGATTCGATATCGGGGGAGTTTCTATATCAGGGGAGATTCTATATCAGGGGTGTTTCTATATCAGGGGAGATTCTATATCGGAGGTGTTTCTCTATCAGGGGAGATTCTATATCAGGGGAGATTCTATATCAGGGGAGATTCTATGTCGGGTGTGTTTCTATATCAGGGGAGATTCGATATCAGGGGAGATTCTATATCTGGGGAGATTCTATATCAGGGGAGATTCTATATCGGGTGTGTTTCTATATCAGGGGAGATTCTATATCAGGGGAGATTCTATATTGGGGGTGTTTCCATATCAGAGGAGATTCTATATCGGGGGTGTTTCTATATCAGGGGAGATTCTATATCAGGGGAGATTCCATATCAGGGGATATTCTATATCGGGGGTGCTTCTATATCAGGGGAGATTCTATGTCGGGTGTGTTTCTCTATCAGGGGAGATTCTGTATCGGGGGTGTTTCTATATCAGGGGAGATTCTATATCAGAGGTGTTTCTATATCAGGGGAGATTCTATATCGGGGGTGTTTCTCTATCAGGGGAGATTCTGTATCGGGGGTGTTTCTATATCAGGGGAGATTCTATATCAGGGGAGATTCTATAGCGGGGGGGATTCTATATCAGGGGAGATTCTGTGTCAGGGGAGATTCTGTATCGGGGGTGTTTTTATATCGGGGGTTTTTCTATATCAGGGGAGATTCTATCTCAGGGGAGATTCTATATCAGGGGATATTCTATATCGGGGGTGTTTCCATATCAGGGGAGATTCGAAATCAGGGGAGATTCGATATCAGGGGAGATTCTATATCGGGGGTGTTTCTATATCAGGGGAGATTCTACATCAGGGGAGATTCTATATCAGGGGAGATTCTATATCGGGGGTGTTTCTATATCAGGGGAGATTCTATATCAGGGGAGTTTCTATATCGGGGGTGTTTCTATATCAGGGGAGATTCTGTATCAGGGGAGATTCTATATCGGGTGTGTTTCTATATCAGGGGAGATTCTATATCGGGGGTGTTTCTATATCAGGGGAGATTCTATATCAGGGGAGATTCTATATCAGGGGATATTCTATATCGGGGGTGTTTCTATATCAGGGGAGATTCTATATCAGGGGATATTCTATATCGGGGGTGTTTCTATATCAGGGGAGATTCTATATCAGTTGAGATTCTATATCGGGGGTGTTTCTATATCAGGGGAGATTCTGTATCAGGGGAGATTCTATATCGGGGGTGTTTCTATATCAGGGGAGATTCTATATCGGGGGTGTTTCTATATCAGGGGAGATTCTATATCAGGGGAGATTCTATATCAGGGGATATTCTATATCGGGGGTGTTTCTATATCAGGGGAGATTCTATATCAGGGGAGATTCTATATCAGGGGATATTCTATATCGGGGGTGTTTCTATATCAGGGGAGATTCTATGTCGGGTGTGTTTCTATATCAGGGGAGATGCTATATCAGGGGAGATTCGATATCGGGGGAGTTTCTATATCAGGGGAGATTCTATATCAGGGGTGTTTCTATATCAGGGGAGATTCTATATCGGAGGTGTTTCTCTATCAGGGGAGATTCTATATCAGGGGAGATTCTATATCAGGGGAGATTCTATGTCGGGTGTGTTTCTATATCAGGGGAGATTCGATATCAGGGGAGATTCTATATCTGGGGAGATTCTATATCAGGGGAGATTCTATATCGGGTGTGTTTCTATATCAGGGGAGATTCTATATCAGGGGAGATTCTATATTGGGGGTGTTTCCATATCAGAGGAGATTCTATATCGGGGGTGTTTCTATATCAGGGGAGATTCTATATCAGGGGAGATTCCATATCAGGGGATATTCTATATCGGGGGTGCTTCTATATCAGGGGAGATTCTATGTCGGGTGTGTTTCTCTATCAGGGGAGATTCTGTATCGGGGGTGTTTCTATATCAGGGGAGATTCTATATCAGAGGTGTTTCTATATCAGGGGAGATTCTATATCGGGGGTGTTTCTCTATCAGGGGAGATTCTGTATCGGGGGTGTTTCTATATCAGGGGAGATTCTATATCAGGGGAGATTCTATTTCGGGGGTGTTTCTATATCAGGGGAGATTCTATATCGGGGGAGATTCTATATCAGGGGAGATTCTATGTCGGGTGTGTTTCTATATCAGGGGAGATTCTATATCAGGGGAGATTCTATATCAGGGGAGATTCTATATCGGGGGTGTTTCTATATCAGGGGAGATTCTATGTCGGGTGTGTTTCTATATCAGGGGAGATTCTATATCAGGGGAGATTCTATATCGGGGGTGTTTCCATATCAGGGGAGATTCTATATCGGGGGTGTTTCTATATCAGGGTAGATTCTATATCAGGGGAGATTCTATATCAGGGGATATTCTATATCGGGGGTGCTTCTATATCAGGGGAGATTCTATGTCGGGTGTGTTTCTATATCAGGGGAGATTCTATATCAGGGGAGATTCGATATCGGGGGAGTTTCTATATCAGGGGAGATTCTATATCAGAGGTGTTTCTATATCAGGGGAGATTCTATATCGGGGGTGTTTCTCTATCAGGGGAGATTCTGTATCGGGGGTGTTTCTATATCAGGGGAGATTCTATATCACGGGAGATTCTATATCGGGGGTGTTTCTATATCAGGGGAGATTCTATATCGGGGAGATTCTATATCAGGGGAGATTCTATGTCGGGTGTGTTTCTATATCAGGGGAGATTCTATATCAGGGGAGATTCTTTTCAGGGGAGATTCTATATCAGGGAAGATTCTATATCAGGGGAGATTCTATATCGGGTGTGTTTCTATATCGGGGGTGTTTCTATATCAGGGGAGATTCTATATCAGGGGAGATTCTATATTGGGGGAGTTTCTATATCAGGGGAGATTCTATAACGGGGGAGATTCTATTTCGGGGGAGATTCTATATCGGGGGTGTTTCTATATCGGGGGTGTGTCTATATCGGGGATGTTTCTATATCAGGGGAGATTTTATATCGGGGAGATTCGATATCAGGGGAGATTCTATATCGGGGGTGTTTCTATATCGGGGAGATTCTATATCAGGGGAGATTCTATATCAGGGGAGATTCTATATCGTGGGTGTTTCTATATCAGGGGAGATTCTATAGCGGGGGGGATTCTATATCAGGGGAGATTCTGTGTCAGGGGAGATTCTGTATCGGGGGTGTTTCTATATCGGGGGTGTTTGTATATGAGGGGAGATTCTATCTCAGGGGAGATTCTATAACAGGGGATATTCTATATGGGGGGTGTTTCCATATCAGGGGAGATTCGAAATCAGGGGAGATTCGGTATCAGGGGAGATTCTATATCGGGGGTGTTTCTATATCAGGGGACATTCTACATCAGGGGAGATTCTATATCAGGGGAGATTCCATATCGGGGGTGTTTCTATATCAGGGGACATTCTACATCAGGGGAGATTCTATATCAGGGGAGATTCCATATCGGGGGTTTTCTATATCGGGGTGTTTCTATATCGGGGGGTTTTCTATATCGGGGTGTTTTCCGTATCGGAGGTTTTCTATATCGGGGTGTTTCTATATCGGAGGTTTTCTATTTCGGGGTGTTTCTATATCAGGGTGTTTCTATATCGGAGGTTTTCTATATCGGGGGTTTTCTATATCAGGGTGTTTCTATATCGGGGGTTTTCTATATCGGGGTGTTTTCCGTTTCGGAGGTTTTCTATTTCGGGGTGTTTCTATATCGGGGTGTTTCTATATCGGGGGGTTTTCTATATCGGGGGTTTTCTATATCGGGGTGTTTCTATATCGGGGGGTTTTCTATATCGGGGTGTTTTCCGTATCGGAGGTTTTCTGTATCGGGGTGTTTTCCGTATCGGAGGTTTTCTATATCGGGGTGTTTCTATATCGGGGGGTTTTCTATATCGGGGTGTTTTCCGTATCGGGGGTTTTCTATATCGGGGTGTTTTCCGTATCGGGGGTTTTCTATATCGGGGTGTTTCTATATCGGGGGGTTTTCTATATCGGGGTGTTTTCCGTATCGGAGGTTTTCTATATCGGGGTGTTTCTATATCGGGGGGGTTTTCTATATCGGGGGTTTTCTATATCGGGGTGTTTCTATATCGGGGTGTTTCTATATCGGGGGTTTTCTATATCGGGGTGTTTCTATATCGGGGGGTTTTCTATATCGGGGTGTTTTCCGTATCGGAGGTTTTCTATATCGGGGTGTTTCTATTTCGGGGTGTTTCTATATCGGGGGTTTTGTATATCAGGGTGTTTCTATATCGGGGGGCTTTCTATATCGGGGGTTTTCTATATCAGGGGGTTTTCTATATCAGGGTGTTTCGATATCGGGGGGTTTTCTATATCAGGGGGTTTTCTATATCAGGGTGTTTCGATATCGGGGGGTTTTCGATATCGGGGGTTTTCTATATCAGGGGGTTTTCTATATCAGGGTGTTTCTATATCGGGGGTTTTCGATATCGGGGGTTTTCTATATTAGGGGGTTTCTATAACGGGGTGTTTTCTATATCGGGGGTTTTCTATATCGGGGTGTTTTCTGTATCGGGGGATTTCCATATCGGGGGTTTTCTATATCGGGGGTTTTCTATATCGGGGTGTTTCTATATCAGGGGGTTTTCTATATCGGGGGGTTTTCTATATCGGGGTGTTTCTATATCGGGGGGTTTTCTATATCGGGGGGTTTTCTATATCGGGGGGTTTTCTATTTCGGGGTGTTTCTATATCGGGGGGTTTTCTATATCGGGGGGTTTTCTATATCGGGGGTTTTCTATATCGGGGGTTTTCTATATCGGGTGTTTTCCGTATCGGGGGATTTCGATAGCGGGGGTTTTCTATATCGGGGGTTTTCTATATCGGGGGGTTTTCTATATCGGGGGTTTTCTATATCAGGGGGTTTTCTATTTCGGGGTGTTTCTATATCGGGGGGTTTTCTATATCGGGGGGTTTTCTATATCGGGGGTTTTCTATATCGGGGGTGATTCTATATCGGGGGTGTTTCTATATCAGGGGAGATTCGATATCAGGGGAGATTCTATTTCGGGGGTGTTTCTATATCAGGGGTGATTCTATATCGGGGGTGTTTCTATATCAGGGGAGATTCGATATCAGGGGAGATTCTATATCGGGGGTTTTTCTATATCGGGGAGATTCTATATCAGGGGAGATTCTATATCGGGAGTGTTTCAATATCAGGGGTGTTTCTATATCAGGGGAGATTCTATATCAGGGGAGGTTCTATATCGAAGGTGTTTCTATATCGGGGAGATTCTATATCAGGGGAGATTCTATATCGGGGGTGTTTCTATATCGGGGAGGTTCTATATCAGGGGAGATTCTATATCGGGGGTGTTTCTATATCAGGGGTGTTTCTATATCAGGGGAGATTCTATATCAGGGGAGATTCTATATTGGGGGTGTTTCTATATCGGGGAGATTCTATATCAGGGGAGATTCTATATCGGGGGTGTTTCTATATCAGGGGTGTTTCTATATCAGGGGAGATTCTATATCGGGGGTGTTTCGATATCAGGGGAGATTCTATATCAGGGGAGATTCTATATCGGGTGTGTTTCTATATGAGGGGAGATTCTATCTCAGGGGAGATTCTATATCAGGGGATATTCTATATCGGGGGTGTTTCCATATCAGGGGAGATTCGAAATCAGGGGAGATTCTATATCAGGGGAGATTCTATATCGGGGGTGTTTCTATATCAGGGGAGATTCTACATCAGGGGAGATTCTATATCAGGGGAGATTCTATATCGGGGGTGTTTCTATATCAGGGGAGATTCTATATCAGTTGAGATTCTATATCGGGGGTGTTTCTATATCAGGGGAGATTCTGTATCAGGGGAGATTCTATATCGGGGGTGTTTCTATATCAGGGGAGATTCTATATCGGGGGTGTTTCTATATCAGGGGAGATTCTATATCAGGGGAGATTCTATATCAGGGAATATTCTATATCGGGGGTGTTTCTATATCAGGGGAGATTCTATATCAGGGGAGATTCTATATCAGGGGATATTCTATATCGGGGGTGTTTCTATATCAGGGGAGATTCTATGTCGGGTGTGTTTCAATATCAGGGGAGATGCTATATCAGGGGAGATTCGATATCGGGGGAGTTTCTATATCAGGGGAGATTCTATATCAGGGGTGTTTCTATATCAGGGGAGATTCTATATCGGAGGTGTTTCTCTATCAGGGGAGATTCTATATCAGGGGAGATTCTATATCAGGGGAGATTCTATGTCGGGTGTGTTTCTATATCAGGGGAGATTCTATATCAGGGGAGATTCTATATCAGGGGTGTTTCTATATCAGGGGAGATTCTATATCGGGGGTGTTTCTATATCAGGGGAGATTCTATATCAGGGGTGTTTCTATATCAGGACAGATTCTATATCGGGTGTGTTTCTATATCAGGGGAGATTCTATATCAGGGGAGATTCTATATCGGGGGTGTTTCCATATCAGGGGAGATTCTATATCGGGGGTGTTTCTATATCAGGGGAGATTCTATATCAGGGGAGATTCTATATCAGGGGAGATTCTATGTCGGGTGTGTTTCTATATCAGGGGAGATTCTATATCAGGGGAGATTCGATATCGGGGGAGTTTCTATATCAGGGGAGATTCTATATCAGAGGTGTTTCTATATCAGGGGAGATTCAATATCGGGGGTGTTTCTCTATCAGGGGAGATTCTATATCGGGGGTGTTTCTATATCAGGGGAGATTCTATATCAGGGGAGATTCTATTTCGGGGGTGTTTCTATATCAGGGGAGATTCTATATCGGGGGTGTTTCTATATCAGGGGAGATTCTATATCAGGGGAGATTCTATATCGGGGGTGTTTCTATATCAGGGGAGATTCTATATCAGGGGAGATTCTATATCAGGGGAGATTCTATGTCGGGTGTGTTTCTATATCAGGGGAGATTCTATATCAGGGGAGATTCTTTTCAGGGGAGATTCTATATCAGGGGAGATTCTATATCAGGGGAGATACTATGTCGGGTGTGTCTCTATATCAGGGGAGATTCTATATCAGGGGAGATTCTATATCGGGGGTGTTTCCATATCAGGGGAGATTCTATATCGGGGGTGTTTCTATATCAGGGGAGATTCTATATCAGGGGAGATTCTATATCAGGGGATATTCTATATCGGGGGTGCTTCTATATCAGGGGAGATTCTATGTCGGGTGTGTTTCTATATCAGGGGAGATTCTATATCAGGGGAGATTCGATATCGGGGGAGTTTCTATATCAGGGGAGATTCTATATCAGAGGTGTTTCTATATCAGGGGAGATTCTATATCGGGGGTGTTTCTCTATCAGGGGAGAGTCTGTATCGGGGGTGTTTCTATATCAGGGGAGATTCTATATCAGGGGAGATTCTATATCGGGGGTGTTTCTATATCAGGGGAGATTCTATATCAGGGGAGATTCTATATCAGGGGAGATTCTATGTCGGGTGTGTTTCTATATCAGGGGAGATTCTATATCAGGGGAGATTCTTTTCAGGGGAGATTCTATATCAGGGAAGATTCTATATCAGGGGAGATTCTATATCGGGTGTGTTTCTATATCGGGGGTGTTTCTATATCAGGGGAGATTCTATATCAGGGGAGATTCTATATTGGGGGAGTTTCTATATCAGGGGAGATTCTATAACGGGGGAGATTCTATTTCGGGGGAGATTCTATATCGGGGGTGTTTCTATATCGGGGGTGTGTCTATATCGGGGATGTTTCTATATCAGGGGAGATTTTATATCGGGGAGATTCGATATCAGGGGAGATTCTATATCGGGGGTGTTTCTATATCGGGGAGATTCTATATCAGGGGAGATTCTATATCAGGGGAGATTCTATATCGTGGGTGTTTCTATATCAGGGGAGATTCTATAGCGGGGGGGATTCTATATCAGGGGAGATTCTGTGTCAGGGGAGATTCTGTATCGGGGGTGTTTCTATATCGGGGGTGTTTGTATATGAGGGGAGATTCTATCTCAGGGGAGATTCTATAACAGGGGATATTCTATATGGGGGGTGTTTCCATATCAGGGGAGATTCGAAATCAGGGGAGATTCGGTATCAGGGGAGATTCTATATCGGGGGTGTTTCTATATCAGGGGACATTCTACATCAGGGGAGATTCTATATCAGGGGAGATTCCATATCGGGGGTGTTTCTATATCAGGGGAGATTCTATATCAGGGGAGATTCTATATCGGGGGTGTTTCTATATCAGGGGAGATTCTATATCGGGGGTGTTTCTATATCAGGGGAGATTCTATATCAGGGGAGATTCTATATCAGGGGATATTCTATATCGGGGGTGTTTCTATATCAGGGGAGATTCTATATCACGGGAGATTCAATATCAGGGGATATTCTATATCGGGGGTGTTTCTATATCAGGGGAGATTCTATGTCGGGTGTGTTTCTATATCAGGGGTGATGCTATATCGGGGGAGATTCGATATCGGGGGAGTTTCTATATCAGGGGACATTCTATATCAGGGGTGTTTCTATATCAGGGGAGATTCTATATCGGGGGTGTTTCTCTATCAGGGGAGATTCTATATCAGGGGAGATTCTATGTCGGGTGTGTTTCTATATCAGGGGAGATTCTATATCAGGGGAGATTCTATACCAGGGGAGATTCTATGTCGGGTGTGTTTCTATATCAGGGGAGATTCTATATCAGGGGAGATTCTATATCAGGGGAGATTCTGTATCGGGGGTGTTTCTATATCAGGGGAGATTCTGTATCAGGGGAGATTCTATATCAGGGGAGATTCTATGTCGGGTGTGTTTCTATATCAGGGGAGATTCTATATCGGGGGTGTTTCCATATCAGGGGAGATTCTATATCGGGGGTGTTTCTATATCAGGGGAGATTCTATATCAGGGGAGATTCTATATCAGGGGATGTTCTATATCGGGGGTGTTTCTATATCAGGGGAGATTCTATGTCGGGTGTGTTTCTATATCAGGGGAGATTCTATATCAGGGGAGATTCGATATCGGGGGAGTTTCTATATCAGGGGAGATTCTATATCAGGGGTGTTTCTATATCAGGGGAGATTCTATATCGGGGGTGTTTCTCTATCAGGGGAGATTCTATATCGGGGGTGTTTCTATATCAGGGGAGATTCTATTTCGGGGGTGTTTCTATATCAGGGGAGATTCTATATCGGGGGTGTTTCTATATCAGGGGAGATTCTATATCAGGGGAGATTCTATATCGGGGGTGTTTCTATATCAGGGGAGATTCTATATCAGGGGAGATTCTATATCAGGGGAGATTCTATGTCGGGTGTGTTTCTATATCAGGGGAGATTCTATATCAGGGGAGATTCTTTTCAGGGGAGATTCGAAATCAGGGGAGATTCTATATCAGGGGAGATTCTATATCGGGGGTGTTTCTATATCGGGGGTGTTTCTATATCAGGGGAGATTCTATATCAGGGGAGATTCTATATTGGGGGTGTTTCTATATCAGGGGAGATTCTATATCGGGGGAGATTCTATATCAGGGGAGATTCTATATCGGGATGTTTCTATATCGGGGGTGTGTCTATATCGGGGATGTTTCTATATCAGGGGAGATTTTATATCGGGGAGATTCGATATCAGGGGAGATTCTATATCGGGGGTGTTTCTATATCGGGGAGATTCTATATCAGGGGAGATTCTATATCAGGGGAGATTCTATATCGTGGGTGTTTCTATATCAGGGGAGATTCTATATCGGGGGGGATTCTATATCAGGGGAGATTCTGTGTCAGGGGAGATTCTGTATCGGGGGTGTTTCTATATCGGGGGTGTTTCTATATCAGGGGAGATTCTATATCGGGGAGGATTCTATATCAGGGGAGATTCTATATCGGGGGTGTTTCTATATCGGATGTGTTTCTATATCAGGGGAGATTCTATCTCGGGGGTGTTTCTATTTCGGGGGTGTTTCGATATCAGGGGATATTCTATCTCGGGGGTGTTACTATATCAGGGGAGATTCTATATCAGGGGAGATTCTATATCAGGGAAGATTCTATTTCGGGGGTGTTTCTATATCAGGGGAGATTCTATATCGGGGGTGTTTCTATATCAGGAGAGATTCAATATCAGGGGAGATTCTATATCGGGGGTGTTACTATATCAGGGGAGATTCTATATCGGGGAGATTCTATATCAGGGGAGATTCTATTTCGGGGGTGTTTCTATATCAGGGGAGGTTCTATATCGGGGGTGTTTCTATATCGGGGGGTTTCTATATCGCGGGGTTTCTATATCGGGGGTTTTCTATCTCGGGGCAGATTATATAGCGGGGGTGTTTCTATATCGGGGGTGTTTCTATATCGGGGGGTTTCTATATCGCGGTGTTTCTATATCGGGAGTTTTCTATATCGGGGGAGATTATATATCGGGGGTGTTTCTACATCGGGAGTGTTTCTATATCGGGGGGTTTCTATATCGGGGGTACTATATCGGGGGGTTTCGATATCGGGGTGTTTCTATATCGGGGGTGATTCTATATCAGGGGAGATTCTATATCGGGTGTGTTTCTATATCAGGAGTGATTCTATATCAGGGGAGATTCTATATCGGGGGTGTTTCTATATCAGGGGAGATTCTATATCGGGCGTGTTTCTATATCAGGGGAGATTCTATATCAGGGGAGATTCTATATCGGGGGTGTTTCTGTATCAGGGGAGATTCCATATCAGGGGAGATTCTATATCGGGGGTGTTTCTATATCAGGGGAGATTCTATATCAGGGGAGATTCCATATCGGGGGTGTTTCTATATCAGGGGAGATTCTATATTAGGGGAGATTCACTCGGGGGTGTTTCTATATCAGGGGAGATTCTATGTCGGGTGTGTTTCTCTATCAGGGGAGATTCTGTATCGGGGGTGTTTCTATATCAGGGGAGATTCTATATCAGAGGTGTTTCTATATCAGGGGAGATTCTATATCGGGGGTGTTTCTCTATCAGGGGAGATTCTGTATCGGGGGTGTTTCTATATCAGGGGAGATTCTATATCAGGGGAGATTCTATTTCGGGGGTGTTTCTATATCAGGGGAGATTCTATATCGGGGGAGATTCTATATCAGGGGAGATTCTATGTCGGGTGTGTTTCTATATCAGGGGAGATTCTATATCAGGGGAGATTCTATATCAGGGGAGATTTTATATCGGGGGTGTTTCTATATCAGGGGAGATTCTATATCGGGGGTGTTTCTATATCAGGGGAGATTCTATATCAGGGGAGATTCTATATCAGGGGAGATTCTATGTCGGGTGTGTTTCTATATCAGGGGAGATTCTATATCAGGGGAGATTCTATATCGAGGGTGTTTCCATATCAGGGGAGATTCTATATCGGGGGTGTTTCTATATCAGGGGAGATTCTATATCAGGGGAGATTCTATATCAGGGGATATTCTATATCGGGGGTGCTTCTATATCAGGGGAGATTCTATGTCGGGTGTGTTTCTATATCAGGGGAGATTCTATATCAGGGGAGATTCGATATCGGGGGAGTTTCTATATCAGGGGAGATTCTATATCAGAGGTGTTTCTATATCAGGGGAGATTCTATATCGGGGGTGTTTCTCTATCAGGGGAGATTCTATATCAGGGGAGATTCTATATCGGGGGTGTTTCTATATCAGGGGAGATTCTATATCAGGGGAGATTCTATATCAGGGGAGATTCTATGTCGGGTGTGTTTCTATATCAGGGGAGATTCTATATCAGGGGAGATTCTTTTCAGGGGAGATTCTATATCAGGGAAGATTCTATATCAGGGGAGATTCTATATCGGGTGTGTTTCTATATCGGGGGTGTTTCTATATCAGGGGAGATTCTATATCAGGGGAGATTCTATATTGGGGGAGTTTCTATATCAGGGGAGATTCTATAACGGGGGAGATTCTATTTCGGGGGAGATTCTATATCGGGGGTGTTTCTATATCGGGGGTGTGTCTATATCGGGGATGTTTCTATATCAGGGGAGATTTTATATCGGGGAGATTCGATATCAGGGGAGATTCTATATCGGGGGTGTTTCTATATCGGGGAGATTCTATATCAGGGGAGATTCTATATCAGGGGAGATTCTATATCGTGGGTGTTTCTATATCAGGGGAGATTCTATAGCGGGGGGGATTCTATATCAGGGGAGATTCTGTGTCAGGGGAGATTCTGTATCGGGGGTGTTTCTATATCGGGGGTGTTTGTATATGAGGGGAGATTCTATCTCAGGGGAGATTCTATAACAGGGGATATTCTATATGGGGGGTGTTTCCATATCAGGGGAGATTCGAAATCAGGGGAGATTCGGTATCAGGGGAGATTCTATATCGGGGGTGTTTCTATATCAGGGGACATTCTACATCAGGGGAGATTCTATATCAGGGGAGATTCCATATCGGGGGTGTTTCTATATCAGGGGAGATTCTATATCAGGGGAGATTCTATATCGGGGGTGTTTCTATATCAGGGGAGATTCTGTATCAGGGGAGATTCTATATCGGGGGTGTTTCTATATCAGGGGAGATTCTATATCTGGGGTGTTTCTATATCAGGGGAGATTCTATATCAGGGGAGATTCTATATCAGGGGATATTCTATATCGGGGGTGTTTCTATATCAGGGGAGATTCTATATCAGGGGAGATTCAATATCAGGGGATATTCTATATCGGGGGTGTTTCTATATCAGGGGAGATTCTATGTCGGGTGTGTTTCTATATCAGGGGAGATGCTATATCGGGGGAGATTCGATATCGGGGGAGTTTCTATATCAGGGGAGATTCTATATCAGGGGTGTTTCTATATCAGGGGAGATTCTATATCGGGGGTGTTTCTCTATCAGGGGAGATTCTATATCAGGGGAGATTCTATGTCGGGTGTGTTTCTATATCAGGGGAGATTCTATATCAGGGGAGATTCTATACCAGTGGAGATTCTATGTCGGGTGTGTTTCTATATCAGGGGAGATTCTATATCAGGGGAGATTCTATATCAGGGGAGATTCTATATCGGGGGTGTTTCTATATCAGGGGAGATTCTATATCAGGGGAGATTCTATATCAGGGGAGATTCTATGTCGGGTGTGTTTCTATATCAGGGGAGATTCTATATCGGGGGTGTTTCCATATCAGGGGAGATTCTATATCGGGGGTGTTTCTATATCAGGGGAGATTCTATATCAGGGGAGATTCTATATCAGGGGATGTTCTATATCGGGGGTGTTTCTATATCAGGGGAGATTCTATGTCGGGTGTGTTTCTATATCAGGGGAGATTCTATATCAGGGGAGATTCGATATCGGGGGAGTTTCTATATCAGGGGAGATTCTATATCAGGGGTGTTTCTATATCAGGGGAGATTCTATATCGGGGGTGTTTCTCTATCAGGGGAGATTCTATATCGGGGGTGTTTCTATATCAGGGGAGATTCTATTTCGGGGGTGTTTCTATATCAGGGGAGATTCTATATCGGGGGTGTTTCTATATCAGGGGAGATTCTATATCAGGGGAGATTCTATATCGGGGGTGTTTCTATATCAGGGGAGATTCTATATCAGGGGAGATTCTATATCAGGGGAGATTCTATGTCGGGTGTGTTTCTATATCAGGGGAGATTCTATATCAGGGGAGATTCTTTTCAGGGGAGATTCTATATCAGGGGAGATTCTATATCAGGGGAGATTCTATATCGGGGGTGTTTCTATATCGGGGGTGTTTCTATATCAGGGGAGATTCTATATCAGGGGAGATTCTATATTGGGGGTGTTTCTATATCAGGGGAGATTCTATATCGGGGGAGATTCTATATCAGGGGAGATTCTATATCGGGATGTTTCTATATCGGGGGTGTGTCTATATCGGGGATGTTTCTATATCAGGGGAGATTTTATATCGGGGAGATTCGATATCAGGGGAGATTCTATATCGGGGGTGTTTCTATATCGGGGAGATTCTATATCAGGGGAGATTCTATATCAGGGGAGATTCTATATCGTGGGTGTTTCTATATCAGGGGAGATTCTATATCGGGGGGGATTCTATATCAGGGGAGATTCTGTGTCAGGGGAGATTCTGTATCGGGGGTGTTTCTATATCGGGGGTGTTTCTATATCAGGGGAGATTCTATATCGGGGAGGATTCTATATCAGGGGAGATTCTATATCGGGGGTGTTTCTATATCGGATGTGTTTCTATATCAGGGGAGATTCTATCTCGGGTGTGTTTCTATTTCGGGGGTGTTTCGATATCAGGGGAGATTCTATCTCGGGGGTGTTACTATATCAGGGGAGATTCTATATCGGGAGATTCTATATCAGGGAAGATTCTATTTCGGGGGTGTTTCTATATCAGGGGAGATTCTATATCGGGGGTGTTTCTATATCAGGAGAGATTCAATATCAGGGGAGATTCTATATCGGGGGTGTTACTATATCAGGGGAGATTCTATATCGGGGAGATTCTATATCAGGGGAGATTCTATTTCGGGGGTGTTTCTATATCAGGGGAGGTTCTATATCGGGGGTGTTTCTATATCGGGGGGTTTCTATATCGCGGGGTTTCTATATCGGGGGTTTTCTATCTCGGGGCAGATTATAAAGCGGGGGTGTTTCTATATCGGGGGTGTTTCTATATCGGGGGGTTTCTATATCGCGGTGTTTCTATATCGGGAGTTGTCTATATCGGGGGAGATTATATATCGGGGGTGTTTCTACATCGGGAGTGTTTCTATATCGGGGGGTTTCTATATCGGGGGTACTATATCGGGGGGTTTCGATATCGGGGTGTTTCTATATCGGGGGTGATTCTATATCAGGGGAGATTCTATATCGGGGGTGTTTCTATATCAGGAGTGATTCTATATCAGGGGAGATTCTATATCGGGGGTGTTTCTATATCAGGGGAGATTCTATATCGGGCGTGTTTCTATATCAGGGGAGATTCTATATCAGGGGAGATTCTATATCGGGGGTGTTTCTGTATCAGGGGAGATTCCATATCAGGGGAGATTCTATATCGGGGGTGTTTCTATATCAGGGGAGATTCTATATCAGGGGAGATTCCATATCGGGGGTGTTTCTATATCAGGGGAGATTCTATATTAGGGGAGATTCACTCGGGGGTGTTTCTATATCACGGGAGATTCTATATCGGGGGTGTTTCTATATCAGGGGAGATTCCATATCATGGGAGATTCTATATCGGGGGTGTTTCTATATCAGGGGAGATTCTATATCATGGGAGATTCTATATCAGGGGAGATTCTATATCAGGGGAGATTCTATATCGGGGGTGTTTCTATATCGGGGGTGTTTCTATATCAGGGGAGATTCTATATCAGGGGAGATTCTATATTGGGGGTGTTTCTATATCAGGGGAGATTCTATATCGGGGGAGATTCTATATCAGGGGAGATTCTATATCGGGGGTGTTTCTATATCGGGGGTGTGTCTATATCGGGGATGTTTCTATATCAGGGGAGATTTTATATCAGGGAGATTCGATATCAGGGGAGATTCTATATCGGGGGTGTTTCTATATCGGGGAGATTCTATATCAGGGGAGATTCTATATCAGGGGAGATTCTATATCGTGGGTGTTTCTGTATCAGGGGAGATTCTATATCGGGGGGGATTCTATATCAGGGGAGATTCTATGTCGGGTGTGTTTCTATATCAGGGGAGATTCTATATCAGGGGAGATTCTATATCGGGGGTCTTTCTATATCAGGGGAAATTCTATATCAGGGGAGATTCTATATCATGGGATATTCTATATCGGGGGTGTTTCTATATCAGGGGAGATTCTATGTCGGGTGTGTTTCTATATCAGGGGAGATTCTATATCAGGGGAGATTCGATATCGGGGGAGTTTCTATATCAGGGGAGATTCTATATCGGGCGTGTTTCTATATCAGGGGAGATTCTATATCAGGGGAGATTCTATATCGGGGGTGTTTCTGTATCAGGGGAGATTCCATATCAGGGGAGATTCTATATCGGGGGTGTTTCTATATCAGGGGAGATTCTATATCAGGGGAGATTCCATATCGGGGGTGTTTCTATATCAGGGGAGATTCTATATTAGGGGAGATTCACTCGGGGGTGTTTCTATATCACGGGAGATTCTATATCGGGGGTGTTTCTATATCAGGGGAGATTCCATATCATGGGAGATTCTATATCGGGGGTGTTTCTATATCAGGGGAGATTCTATATCATGGGAGATTCTATATCAGGGGAGATTCTATATCAGGGGAGATTCTATATCGGGGGTGTTTCTATATCGGGGGTGTTTCTATATCAGGGGAGATTCTATATCGGGGAGATTCTATATTGGGGGTGTTTCTATATCAGGGGAGATTCTATATCGGGGGAGATTCTATATCAGGGGAGATTCTATATCGGGGGTGTTTCTATATCGGGGGTGTGTCTATATCGGGGATGTTTCTATATCAGGGGAGATTTTATATCAGGGAGATTCGATATCAGGGGAGATTCTATATCGGGGGTGTTTCTATATCGGGGAGATTCTATATCAGGGGAGATTCTATATCAGGGGAGATTCTATATCGTGGGTGTTTCTGTATCAGGGGAGATTCTATATCGGGGGGGATTCTATATCAGGGGAGATTCTATGTCGGGTGTGTTTCTATATCAGGGGAGATTCTATATCAGGGGAGATTCTATATCGGGGGTCTTTCTATATCAGGGGAAATTCTATATCAGGGGAGATTCTATATCATGGGATATTCTATATCGGGGGTGTTTCTATATCAGGGGAGATTCTATGTCGGGTGTGTTTCTATATCAGGGGAGATTCTATATCAGGGGAGATTCGATATCGGGGGAGTTTCTATATCAGGGGAGATTCTATATCAGGGGTGTTTCTATATCAGGGGAGATTCTATATTGGGGGTGTTTCTCTATCAGGGGAGATTCTATATCGGGGGTGTTTCTATATCAGGGGAGATTCTATATCAGGGGAGATTCTATTTCGGGGGTGTTTCTATATCAGGGGAGATTCTATATCGGGGGTGTTTCTATATCAGGGGAGATTCTATATCAGGGGAGATTCTATATCGGGGGTGTTTCTATATCAGGGGAGATTCTATATCAGGGGAGATTCTATATCAGGGGAGATTCTATGTCGGGTGTGTTTCTATATCAGGGGTGATTCTATATCAGGGGAGATTCTTTTCAGGGGAGATTCTATGTCAGGGGAGATTCTATATCAGGGGAGATTCTATATCGGGGGTGTTTCTATATCGGGGCTGTTTCTATATCAGGGGAGATTCTATATCAGGGGAGATTCTATATTGGGGGTGTTTCTATATCAGGGGAGATTCTATATCGGGGGAGATTCTATATCAGGGGAGATTCTATATCGGGGGTGTTTCTATATCGGGGGTGTGTCTATAACGGGGATGTTTCTATATCAGGGGAGATTTTATATCGGGGAGATTCGATATCAGGGGAGATTCTATATCGGGGGTGTTTCTATATCGGGGGGTTTTCTATATCGGGGGGTTTTCTATATCGGGGGTTTTCTATATCGGGGGTGATTCTATATCGGGGGTGTTTCTATATCAGGGGAGATTCGATATCAGGGGAGATTCTATATCGGGGGTGTTTCTATATCAGGGGTGATTCTATATCGGGGGTGTTTCTATATCAGGGGAGATTCGATATCAGGGGAGATTCTATATCGGGGGTTTTTCTATATCGGGGAGATTCTATATCAGGGGAGATTCTATATCGGGAGTGTTTCAATATCAGGGGTGTTTCTATATCAGGGGAGATTCTATATCAGGGGAGGTTCTATATCGAAGGTGTTTCTATATCGGGGAGATTCTATATCAGGGGAGATTCTATATCGGGGGTGTTTCTATATCGGGGAGGTTCTATATCAGGGGAGATTCTATATCGGGGGTGTTTCTATATCAGGGGTGTTTCTATATCAGGGGAGATTCTATATCAGGGGAGATTCTATATTGGGGGTGTTTCTATATCGGGGAGATTCTATATCAGGGGCGATTCTATATCGGGGGTGTTTCTATATCAGGGGTGTTTCTATATCAGGGGTGTTTCTATATCAGGGGAGATTCTATATCGGGGGTGTTTCGATATCAGGGGAGATTCTATATCAGGGGAGATTCTATATCGGGTGTGTTTCTATATGAGGGGAGATTCTATCTCAGGGGAGATTCTATATCAGGGGATATTCTATATCGGGGGTGTTTCCATATCAGGGGAGATTCGAAATCAGGGGAGATTCTATATCAGGGGAGATTCTATATCGGGGGTGTTTCTATATCAGGGGAGATTCTACATCAGGGGAGATTCTATATCAGGGGAGATTCTATATCGGGGGTTTTTCTATATCAGGGGAGATTCTATATCAGTTGAGATTCTATATCGGGGGTGTTTCTATATCAGGGGAGATTCTGTATCAGGGGAGATTCTATATCGGGGGTGTTTCTATATCAGGGGAGATTCTATATCGGGGGTGTTTCTATATCAGGGGAGATTCTATATCAGGGGAGATTCTATATCAGGGGATATTCTATATCGGGGGTGTTTCTATATCAGGGGAGATTCTATATCAGGGGAGATTCTATATCAGGGGATATTCTATATCGGGGGTGTTTCTATATCAGGGGAGATTCTATGTCGGGTGTGTTTCTATATCAGGGGAGATGCTATATCAGGGGAGATTCGATATCGGGGGAGTTTCTATATCAGGGGAGATTCTATATCAGGGGTGTTTCTATATCAGGGGAGATTCTATATCGGAGGTGTTTCTCTATCAGGGGAGATTCTATATCAGGGGAGATTCTATATCAGGGGTGATTCTATGTCGGGTGTGTTTCTATATCAGGGGAGATTCTATATCAGGGGAGATTCTATATCAGGGGTGTTTCTATATCAGGGGAGATTCTATATCGGGGGTGTTTCTATATCAGGGGAGATTCTATATCAGGGGTGTTTCTATATCAGGGGAGATTCTATATCGGCTGTGTTTCTATATCAGGGGAGATTCTATATCAGGGGAGATTCTATGTCGGGTGTGTTTCTATATCAGGGGAGATTCTATATCAGGGGAGATTCTATATCGGGGGTCTTTCTATATCAGGGGAAATTCTATATCAGGGGAGATTCTATATCATGGGATATTCTATATCGGGGGTGTTTCTATATCAGGGGAGATTCTATGTCGTGTGTGTTTCTATATCAGGGGAGATTCTATATCAGGGGAGATTCGATATCGGGGGAATTTCTATATCAGGGGAGATTCTATATCGGGCGTGTTTCTATATCAGGGGAGATTCTATATCAGGGGAGATTCTATATCGGGGGTGTTTCTGTATCAGGGGAGATTCCATATCAGGGGAGATTCTATATCGGGGGTGTTTCTATATCAGGGGAGATTCTATATCAGGGGAGATTCCATATCGGGGGTGTTTCTATATCAGGGGAGATTCTATATTAGGGGAGATTCACTCGGGGGTGTTTCTATATCACGGGAGATTCTATATCGGGGGTGTTTCTATATCAGGGGAGATTCCATATCATGGGAGATTCTATATCGGGGGTGTTTCTATATCAGGGGAGATTCTATATCATGGGAGATTCTATATCAGGGGAGATTCTATATCAGGGGAGATTCTATATCGGGGGTGTTTCTATATCGGGGGTGTTTCTATATCAGGGGAGATTCTATATCGGGGAGATTCTATATTGGGGGTGTTTCTATATCAGGGGAGATTCTATATCGGGGGAGATTCTATATCAGGGGAGATTCTATATCGGGGGTGTTTCTATATCGGGGGTGTGTCTATATCGGGGATGTTTCTATATCAGGGGAGATTTTATATCAGGGAGATTCGATATCAGGGGAGATTCTATATCGGGGGTGTTTCTATATCGGGGAGATTCTATATCAGGGGAGATTCTATATCAGGGGAGATTCTATATCGGGGGTCTTTCTATATCAGGGGAAATTCTATATCAGGGGAGATTCTATATCATGGGATATTCTATATCGGGGGTGTTTCTATATCAGGGGAGATTCTATGTCGGGTGTGTTTCTATATCAGGGGAGATTCTATATCAGGGGAGATTCGATATCGGGGGAGTTTCTATATCAGGGGAGATTCTATATCAGGGGTGTTTCTATATCAGGGGAGATTCTATATCGGGGGTGTTTCTCTATCAGGGGAGATTCTATATCGGGGGTGTTTCTATATCAGGGGAGATTCTATATCAGGGGAGATTCTATTTCGGGGGTGTTTCTATATCAGGGGAGATTCTATATCGGGGGTGTTTCTATATCAGGGGAGATTCTATATCAGGGGAGATTCTATATCGGGGGTGTTTCTATATCAGGGGAGATTCTATATCAGGGGAGATTCTATATCAGGGGAGATTCTATGTCGGGTGTGTTTCTATATCAGGGGAGATTCTATATCAGGGGAGATTCTTTTCAGGGGAGATTCTATGTCAGGGGAGATTCTATATCAGGGGAGATTCTATATCGGGGGTGTTTCTATATCGGGGCTGTTTCTATATCAGGGGAGATTCTATATCAGGGGAGATTCTATATTGGGGGTGTTTCTATATCAGGGGAGATTCTATATCGGGGGAGATTCTATATCAGGGGAGATTCTATATCGGGGGTGTTTCTATATCGGGGGTGTGTCTATATCGGGGATGTTTCTATATCAGGGGAGATTTTATATCGGGGAGATTCGATATCAGGGGAGATTCTATATCGGGGGTGTTTCTATATCGGGGGGTTTTCTGTATCGGGGGGTTTTCTATATCGGGGGTTTTCTATATCGGGGGTGATTCTATATCGGGGGTGTTTCTATATCAGTGGAGATTCGATATCAGGGGAGATTCTATATCGGGGGTGTTTCTATATCAGGGGTGATTCTATATCGGGGGTGTTTCTATATCAGGGGAGATTCGATATCAGGGGAGATTCTATATCGGGGGTTTTTCTATATCGGGGAGATTCTATATCAGGGGAGATTCTATATCGGGAGTGTTTCTATATCAGGGGTGTTTCTATATCAGGGGAGATTCTATATCAGGGGAGATTCTATATTGGGGGTGTTTCTATATCGGGGAGATTCTATATCAGGGGAGATTCTATATCGGGGGTGTTTCTATATCAGGGGTGTTTCTATATCAGGGGTGTTTCTATATCAGGGGAGATTCTATATCGGGGGTGTTTCGATATCAGGGGAGATTCTATATCAGGGGAGATTCTATATCGGGTGTGTTTCTATATGAGGGGAGATTCTATCTCAGGGGAGATTCTATATCAGGGGATATTCTATATCGGGGTTGTTTCCATATCAGGGGAGATTCGAAATCAGGGGAGATTCTATATCAGGGGAGATTCTATATCGGGGGTGTTTCTATATCAGGGGAGATTCTACATCAGGGTAGATTCTATATCAGGGGAGATTCTATATCGGGGGTTTTTCTATATCAGGGGAGATTCTATATCAGTTGAGATTCTATATCGGGGGTGTTTCTATATCAGGGGAGATTCTGTATCAGGGGAGATTCTATATCGGGGGTGTTTCTATATCAGGGGAGATTCTATATCGGGGGTGTTTCTATATCAGGGGAGATTCTATATCAGGGGAGATTCTATATCAGGGGATATTCTATATCGGGGGTGTTTCTATATCAGGGGAGATTCTATATCAGGGGAGATTCTATATCAGGGGATATTCTATATCGGGGGTGTTTCTATATCAGGGGAGATTCTATGTCGGGTGTGTTTCTATATCAGGGGAGATGCTATATCAGGGGAGATTCGATATCGGGGGAGTTTCTATATCAGGGGAGATTCTATATCAGGGGTGTTTCTATATCAGGGGAGATTCTATATCGGAGGTGTTTCTCTATCAGGGGAGATTCTATATCAGGGGAGATTCTATATCAGGGGAGATTCTATGTCGGGTGTGTTTCTATATCAGGGGAGATTCTATATCAGGGGAGATTCTATATCAGGGGTGTTTCTATATCAGGGGAGATTCTATATCGGGGGTGTTTCTATATCAGGGGAGATTCTATATCAGGGGTGTTTCTATATCAGGGGAGATTCTATATCGGGTGTGTTTCTATATCAGGGGAGATTCTATATCAGGGGAGATTCTATATCGGGGGTGTTTCCATATCAGGGGAGATTCTATATCGGGGGTGTTTCTATATCAGGGGAGATTCTATATCAGGGGAGATTCTATATCAGGGGATATTCTATATCGTGGGTGTTTCTATATCAGGGGAGATTCTATGTCGGGTGTGTTTCTATATCAGGGGAGATTCTATATCAGGGGAGATTCGATATCGGGGGAGTTTCTATATCAGGGGAGAATCTACATCAGTGGTGTTTCTATATCAGGGGAGATTCAATATCGGGGGTGTTTCTCTATCAGGGGAGATTCTATATCGGGGGTGTTTCTATATCAGGGGAGATTCTATATCAGGGGAGATTCTATTTCGGGGGTGTTTCTATATCAGGGGAGATTCTATATCGGGGGTGTTTCTATATCAGGGGAGATTCTATATCAGGGGAGATTCTATATCGGGGGTGTTTCTATATCAGGGGAGATTCTATATCAGGGGAGATTCTATATCAGGGGAGATTCTATGTCGGGTGTGTTTCTATATCAGGGGAGATTCTATATCAGGGGAGATTCTTTTCAGGGGAGATTCTATATCAGGGGAGATTCTATATCAGGGGAGATTCTATATCGGGGGTGTTTCTATATCGGGGGTGTTTCTATATCAGGGGAGATTCCATATCAGGGGAGATTCTATATTGGGGGTGTTTCTAAATCAGGGGAGATTCTATATCGGGGGAGATTCTATATCAGGGGAGATTCTATATCGGGGGTGTTTCTATATCGGGGGTGTGTCTATATCGGGGATGTTTCTATATCAGGGGAGATTTTATATCGGGGAGATTCGATATCAGGGGAGATTCTATATCGGGGGTGTTTCTATATCGGGGAGATTCTGTATCAGGGGAGATTCTATATCAGGGGAGACTCTATATCGTGGGTGTTTCTATATCAGGGGAGATTCTATAGCGGGGGGGATTCTATATCAGGGGAGATTCTGTGTCAGGGGAGATTCTGTATCGGGGGTGTTTCTATATCGGGGGTTTTTCTATATCAGGGGAGATTCTATATCAGGGGAGATTCTATATCGGGTGTGTTTCTATATGAGGGGAGATTCTATCTCAGGGGAGATTCTATATCAGGGGATATTCTATATCGGGGGTGTTTCCATATCAGGGGAGATTCGAAATCAGGGGAGATTCGATATCAGGGGAGATTCTATATCGGGGGTGTTTCTATATCAGGGGAGATTCTACATCAGGGGAGATTCTATATCAGGGGAGATTCTATATCGGGGGTGTTTCTATATCAGGGGAGATTCTATATCAGGGGAGTTTCTCTATCGGGAGTGTTTCTATATCAGGGGAGATTCTGTATCAGGGGAGATTCTATATCGGGGGTGTTTCTATATCAGGGGAGATTCTATATCGGGGGTGTTTCTATATCAGGGGAGATTCTATATCAGGGGAGATTCTATATCAGGGGATATTCTATATCGGGGGTGTTTCTATATCAGGGGAGATTCTATATCAGGGGAGATTCTATATCAGGGGATATTCTATATCGGGGGTGTTTCTATATCAGGGGAGTTTCTATATCAGTTGAGATTCTATATCGGGGGTGTTTCTATATCAGGGGAGATTCTGTATCAGGGGAGATTCTATATCGGGGGTGTTTCTATATCAGGGGAGATTCTATATCGGGGGTGTTTCTATATCAGGGGAGATTCTATATCAGGGGAGATTCTATATCAGGGGATATTCTATATCGGGGGTGTTTCTATATCAGGGGAGATTCTATATCAGGGGAGATTCTATATCAGGGGATATTCTATATCGGCGGTGTTTCTATATCAGGGGAGATTCTATGTCGGGTGTGTTTCTATATCAGGGGAGATGCTATATCAGGGGAGATTCTATATCAGGGGTGTTTCTATATCAGGGGAGGTTCTATATCGGAGGTGTTTCTCTATCAGGGGAGATTCTATATCAGGGGAGATTCTATATCAGGGGAGATTCTATGTCGGGTGTGTTTCTATATCAGGGGAGATTCGATATCAGGGGAGATTCTATATCTGGGGAGATTCTATATCAGGGGAGATTCTATATCGGGTGTGTTTCTATATCAGGGGAGATTCTATATCAGGGGAGATTCTATATCGGGGGTGTTTCCATATCAGAGGAGATTCTATATCGGGGGAGTTTCTATATCAGGGGAGATTCTATATCAGGGGAGATTCCATATCAGGGGATATTCTATATCGGGGGTGCTTCTATATCAGGGGAGATTCTATGTCGGGTGTGTTTCTCTATCAGGGGAGATTCTGTATCGGGGGTGTTTCTATATCAGGGGAGATTCTATATCAGAGGTGTTTCTATATCAGGGGAGATTCTATATCGGGGGTGTTTCTCTATCAGGGGAGATTCTGTATCGGGGGTGTTTCTATATCAGGGGAGATTCTATATCAGGGGAGATTCTATTTCGGGGGTGTTTCTATATCAGGGGAGATTCTATATCGGGGGAGATTCTATATCAGGGGAGATTCTATGTCGGGTGTGTTTCTATATCAGGGGAGATTCTATATCAGGGGAGATTCTATATCGGGGGTGTTTCTATATCAGGGGAGATTCTATATCGGGGGTGTTTCTATATCAGGGGAGATTCTATATCAGGGGAGATTCTATATCAGGGGAGATTCTATGTCGGGTGTGTTTCTATATCAGGGGAGATTCTATATCAGGGGAGATTCTATATCGGGGGTGTTTCCATATCAGGGGAGATTCTATATCGGGGTGTTTCTATATCAGGGGAGATTCTATATCAGGGGAGATTCTATATCAGGGGATATTCTATATCGGGGGTGCTTCTATATCAGGGGAGATTCTATGTCGGGTGTGTTTCTATATCAGGGGAGATTCTATATCAGGGGAGATTCGATATCGGGGGAGTTTCTATATCAGGGGAGATTCTATATCAGAGGTGTTTCTATATCAGGGGAGATTCTATATCGGGGGTGTTTCTCTATCAGGGGAGATTCTGTATCGGGGGTGTTTCTATATCAGGGGAGATTCTATATCAGGGGAGATTCTATATCGGGGGTGTTTCTATATCAGGGGAGATTCTATATCAGGGGAGATTCTATATCAGGGGAGATTCTATGTCGGGTGTGTTTCTATATCGGGGGTGTTTCTATATCAGGGGAGATTCTATATCAGGGGAGATTCTTTTCAGGGGAGATTCTATATCAGGGAAGATTCTATATCAGGGGAGATTCTATATCGGGTGTGTTTCTATATCGGGGGTGTTTCTATATCAGGGGAGATTCTATATCAGGGGAGATTCTATATTGGGGGAGTTTCTATATCAGGGGAGATTCTATAACGGGGGAGATTCTATTTCGGGGGAGATTCTATATCGGGGGGGTTTCTATATCGGGGGTGTGTCTATATCGGGGATGTTTCTATATCAGGGGAGATTTTATATCGGGGAGATTCGATATCAGGGGAGATTCTATATCGGGGGTTTTTCTATATCGGGGAGATTCTATATCAGGGGAGATTCTATATCAGGGGAGATTCTATATCGTGGGTGTTTCTATATCAGGGGAGATTCTATAGCGGGGGGGATTCTATATCAGGGGAGATTCGGTGTCAGTGGAGATTCTGTATCGGGGGTGTTTCTATATCGGGGGTGTTTGTATATGAGGGGAGATTCTATCTCAGGGGAGATTCTATAACAGGGGATATTCTATATGGGGGGTGTTTCCATATCAGGGGAGATTCGAAATCAGGGGAGATTCGGTATCAGGGGAGATTCTATATCGGGGGTGTTTCTATATCAGGGGACATTCTACATCAGGGGAGATTCTATATCAGGGGAGATTCCATATCGGGGGTGTTTCTATATCAGGGGAGATTCTATATCAGGGGAGATTCTATATCGGGGGTGTTTCTATATCAGGGGAGATTCTGTATCAGGGGAGATTCTATATCGGGGGTGTTTCTATATCAGGGGAGATTCTATATCGGGGGTGTTTCTATATCAGGGGAGATTCTATATCAGGGGAGATTCTATATCAGGGGATATTCTATATCGGGGGTGTTTCTATATCAGGGGAGATTCTATATCAGGGGAGATTCAATATCAGGGGATATTCTATATCGGGGGTGTTTCTATATCAGGGGAGATTCTATTTCGGGTGTGTTTCTATATCAGGGGAGATGCTATATCGGGGGAGATTCGATATCGGGGGAGTTTCTTTATCAGGGGAGATTCTATATCAGGGGTGTTTCTATATCAGGGGAGATTCTATATCGGGGGTGTTTCTCTATCAGGGGAGATTCTATATCAGGGGAGATTCTATATCAGGGGAGATTCTATGTCGGGTGTGTTTCTATATCAGGGGAGATTCTATATCAGGGGAGATTCTATGTCGGGTCTGTTTCTATATCAGGGGAGATTCTATATCAGGGGAGATTCTATATCAGGGGAGATTCTATATCGGGGGTGTTTCTATATCAGGGGAGATTCTATATCAGGGGAGATTCTATATCAGGGGAGATTCTATGTCGGGTGTGTTTCTATATCAGGGGAGATTCTATATCGGGGGTGTTTCCATATCAGGAGAGATTCTATATCGGGGGTGTTTCTATATCAGGGGAGATTCTATATCAGGGGAGATTCTATATCAGGGGATGTTCTATATCGGGGGTGTTTCTATATCAGGGGAGATTCTATGTCGGGTGTGTTTCTATATCAGGGGAGATTCTATATCAGGGGAGATTCGATATCGGGGGAGTTTCTATATCAGGGGACATTCTATATCAGGGGTGTTTCTATATCAGGGGAGATTCTATATCGGGGGTTTTTCTCTATCAGGGGAGATTCTATATCGGGGGTGTTTCTATATCAGGGGAGATTCTATTTCGGGGGTGTTTCTATATCAGGGGAGATTCTATATCGGGGGTGTTTCTATATCAGGGGAGATTCTATATCAGGGGAGATTCTATATCGGGGATGTTTCTATATCAGGGGAGATTCTATATCAGGGGAGATTCTATATCAGGGGAGATTCTATATCAGGGGAGATTCTATATCGGGGGTGTTTCTATATCGGGGGTGTTTCTATATCAGGGGAGATTCTATATCAGGGGAGATTCTATATTGGGGGTGTTTCTATATCAGGGGAGATTCTATATCGGGGGAGATTCTATATCAGGGGAGATTCTATATCGGGATGTTTCTATATCGGGGGTGTGTCTATATCGGGGATGTTTCTATATCAGGGGAGATTTTATATCGGGGAGATTCGATATCAGGGGAGATTCTATATCGGGGGTGTTTCTATATCGGGGAGATTCTATATCAGGGGAGATTCTATATCAGGGGAGATTCTGTATCGTGGGTGTTTCTATATCAGGGGAGATTCTATATCGGGGGGGATTCTATATCAGGGGAGATTCTGTGTCAGGGGAGATTCTGTATCGGGGGTGTTTCTATATCGGGGGTGTTTCTATATCAGGGGAGATTCTATATCGGGGAGGATTCTATATCAGGGGAGATTCTATATCGGGGGTGTTTCTATATCGGATGTGTTTCTATATCAGGGGAGATTCTATCTCGGGGGTGTTTCTATTTCGGGGGTGTTTCGATATCAGGGGAGATTCTATCTCGGGGGTGTTACTATATCAGGGGCGATTCTATATCAGGGGAGATTCTATATCAGGGAAGATTCTATTTCGGGGGTGTTTCTATATCAGGGGAGATTCTATATCGGGGGTGTTTCTATATCAGGAGAGATTCAATATCAGGGGAGATTCTATATCGGGGGTGTTACTATATCAGGGGAGATTCTATATCGGGGAGATTCTATATCAGGGGAGATTCTATTTCGGGGGTGTTTCTATATCAGGGGAGATTCTATATCGGGGGTGTTTCTATATCGGGGGGTTTCTATATCGCGGGGTTTCTATATCGGGGGTTTTCTATCTCGGGGCAGATTATATAGCGGGGGTGTTTCTATATCGGGGGTGTTTCTATATCGGGGGGTTTCTATATCGCGGTGTTTCTATATCGGGAGTTTTCTATATCGGGGGAGATTATATATCGGGGGTGTTTCTACATCGGGAGTGTTTCTATATCGGGGGGTTTCTATATCGGGGGTACTATATCGGGGGGTTTCGATATCGGGGTGTTTCTATATCGGGGGTGATTCTATATCAGGGGAGATTCTATATCGGGGGTGTTTCTATATCAAGAGTGATTCTATATCAGGGGAGATTCTATATCGGGGGTGTTTCTATATCAGGGGAGATTCTATATCGGGCGTGTTTCTATATCAGGGGAGATTCTATATCAGGGGAGATTCTATATCGGGGGTGTTTCTGTATCAGGGGAGATTCCATATCAGGGGAGATTCTATATCGGGGGTGTTTCTATATCAGGGGAGATTCTATATCAGGGGAGATTCCATATCGGGGGTGTTTCTATATCAGGGGAGATTCTATATTAGGGGAGATTCACTCGGGGGTGTTTCTATATCACGGGAGATTCTATATCGGGGGTGTTTCTATATCAGGGGAGATTCCATATCATGGGAGATTCTATATCGGGGGTGTTTCTATATAAGGGGAGATTCTATATCATGGGAGATTCTATATCAGGGGAGATTCTATATCAGGGGAGATTCTATATCGGGGGTGTTTCTATATCGGGGGTGTTTCTATATCAGGGGAGATTCTATATCAGGGGAGATTCTCTATTGGGGGTGTTTCTATATCAGGGGAGATTCTATATCGGGGGAGATTCTATATCAGGGGAGATTCTATATCGGGGGTGTTTCTATATCGGGGGTGTGTCTATATCGGGGATGTTTCTATATCAGGGGAGATTTTATATCGGGGAGATTCGATATCAGGGGAGATTCTATATCGGGGGTGTTTCTATATCGGGGAGATTCTATATCAGGGGAGATTCTATATCAGGGGAGATTCTATATCGTGGGTGTTTCTGTATCAGGGGAGATTCTATATCGGGGGGATTCTATATCAGGGGAGATTCTATGTCGGGTGTGTTTCTATATCAGGGGAGATTCTATATCAGGGGAGATTCTATATCGGGGGTCTTTCTATATCAGGGGAGATTCTATATCAGGGGAGATTCTATATCATGGGATATTCTATATCGGGGGTGTTTCTATATCAGGGGAGATTCTATGTCGGGTGTGTTTCTATATCAGGGGAGATTCTATATCAGGGGAGATTCGATATCGGGGGAGTTTCTATGTCAGGGGAGATTCTATATCAGGGGTGTTTCTATATCAGGGGAGATTCTATATCGGGGGTGTTTCTCTATCAGGGGAGATTCTATATCGGGGGTGTTTCTATATCAGGGGAGATTCTATATCAGGGGAGATTCTATTTCGGGGGTGTTTCTATATCAGGGGAGATTCTATATCGGGGGTGTTTCTATATCAGGGGAGATTCTATATCAGGGGAGATTCTATATCGGGGGTGTTTCTATATCAGGGGAGATTCTATATCAGGGGAGATTCTATATCAGGGGAGATTCTATGTCGGGTGTGTTTCTATATCAGGGGAGATTCTATATCAGGGGAGATTCTTTTCAGGGGAGATTCTATGTCAGGGGAGATTCTATATCAGGGGAGATTCTATATCGGGGGTGTTTCTATATCGGGGGTGTTTCTATATCAGGGGAGATTCTATATCAGGGGAGATTCTATATTGGGGGTGTTTCTATATCAGGGGAGATTCTATATCGGGGGAGATTCTATATCAGGGAAGATTCTATATCGGGGGTGTTTCTATATCGGGGGTGTGTCTATATCGGGGATGTTTCTATATCAGGGGAGATTTTATATCGGGGAGATTCGATATCAGGGGAGATTCTATATCGGGGGTGTTTCTATATCGGGGAGATTCTATATCAGGGGAGATTCTATATCAGGGGAGATTCTATATCGTGGGTGTTTCTATATCAGGGGAGATTCTAGATCGGGGGGGATTCTATATCAGGGGAGATTCTGTGTCAGGGGAGATTCTGTATCGGGGGTGTTTCTATATCGGGGGTGTTTCTATATCAGGGGAGATTCTATATCGGGGAGGATTCTATATCAGGGGAGATTCTATATCGGGGGCGTTTCTATATCGGATGTGTTTCTATATCAATGGAGATTCTATCTCGGGGGTGTTTCTATTTCGGGGGTGTTTCTATATCAGGGGAGATTCTATCTCGGGGATGTTACTATATCAGGGGAGATTCTATATCAGGCGAGATTCTATATCAGGGAAGATTCTATTTCGGGGGTGTTTCTATATCAGGGGAGATTCTATATCGGGGGTGTTTCTATATCAGGGGAGATTCAATATCAGGGGAGATTCTATATCGGGGGTGTTACTATATCAGGGGAGATTCTATATCGGGGAGATTCTATATCAGGGGAGATTCTATTTCGGGGGTGTTTCTATATCAGGGGAGATTCTATATCGGGGGTGTTTCTATATCGGGGGGTTTCTATATCGCGGGGTTTCTATATCGGGGGTTTTCTATCTCGGGGCAGATTATATAGCGGGGGTGTTTCTATATCGGGGGTGTTTCTATATCGGGGGGTTTCTATATCGCGGTGTTTCTATATCGGGAGTTTTCTATATCGGGGGAGATTATATATCGGGGGTGTTTCTACATCGGGGGTGTTTCTATATCGGGGGGTTTCTATATCGGGGGTACTATATCGGGGGGTTTCGATATCGGGGTGTTTCTATATCGGGGGTGATTCTATATCAGGGGAGATACTATATCGGGGGTGTTTCTATATCAGGAGTGATTCTATATCAGGGGAGATTCTATATCGGGGGTGTTTCTATATCAGGGGAGATTCTATATCGGGGGAGATTCTATATCGGGGGTGTTTCTCTATCAGGGGAGATTCCATATCAGGGGAGATTCTATATCGGGGGTGTTTCTATATCAGGTGAGATTCTATATCAGGGGAGATTCCATATCGGGGGTGTTTCTATATCAGGGGAGATTCTATATTAGGGGAGATTCACTCGGGGGTGTTTCTATATCACGGGAGATTCTATATCGTGGGTGTTTCTATATCAGGGGAGATTCCATATCATGGGAGATTCTATATCGGGGGTGTTTCTATATCAGGGGAGATTCTATATCATGGGAGATTCTATATCGTGGGTGTTTCGATATCTCGGGAGATTCTATATCAGGGGAGATTCTATATCGGGGGCGTTTCTATATCAGGGGAGATTCTATATCAGGGGAGATTCTATATCGGGGGTGTTTCTATATCAGGGAAGATTCGATATCAGGGGAGAATCTATATCAGGGGAGATTCTATATCGGGGGTGTTTCTATATCAGGGGAGATTCTGTATCAGGGGAGATTCTATATCGGGGGTGTTTCTATATCGGGGGTGTTTCTATATCAGGGGAGATTCTATATTAGGGGAGATTCTATATCGGGGGTGTTTCTATTTCAGGGGAGATTCTAGATCAGGGGAGATTCTATATCGGGGGTGTTTGTATATCAGGGGAGATTCTATATCAGGGGTGTTTCTATATCGGGGAGATTCTATATCAGGGGAGATTCTATATCGGGGGTGTTTCTATATCATGGGTGTTTCTATATCAGGGGAGATTCTATATCAGGGGAGATTCTATATCGGGGGTGTTTCTATATCGGGGATATTCTATATCAGGGGAGATTCTATATCGGGGGTGTTTCTATATCAGGGGTGTTTCTATATCAGGGGACATTCAATATCAGGCGAGATTCTATATCGGGGGTGTTTCTATATCAGGGGTGATTGTATATCGGGGGTGTTTCTATATCAGGGGAGATTCTATATCAGGGGAGATTCTATATCGGGGGTGTTTCTATATCGGGGAGATTCTATATCAGGGGAGATTCTATATCGGGGGTGTTTCTATATCGGGGAGATTCTATATCAGGGGAGATTCTATATCGGGGGTGTTTCAATATCAGGGGTGTTTCTATATCAGGGGTGTTTCTATATCAGGGGAGATTCTATATCAGGGGAGATTCTATATCGGGGGTGTTTCTATATCGGGGAGATTCTATATCAGGGGAGATTCTATATCGGGGGTGTTTCTATATCAGGGGTGTTTCTATATCAGGGGAGATTCTATATCAGGGGAGATTCTGTATCGGGGATGTTTCTATATCAGGGGTGATTCTATATCGGGGGTGTTTCTATATCGGGGAGATTCTATATCAGGGGAGATTCTATATCGGGTGTGTTTCTATATGAGGGGAGATTCTATATCAGGGGAGATTCTATATCGGGGGTGTTTCTATATTGGGGGTATTTCTATATTGGGGGTCTGTCTATATCGGGGGTGTTTCAATACCGGGGTTGTTTCTATATCAGTGGAGATTCTATATCAGGGGAGATTCTGTATCGGGGGTGTTTCTATATCGGGGGTGTTTCTATATCAGTGGGAGATTCTATATCGGGGGGGATTCTATATCAGGGGAGATTCTGTATCAGGGGAGATTCTGTATCGGGGGTGTTTCTATATCGGGGGTGTTTCTATATCAGGGGAGATTCTATATCGGGGGGGATTCTATATCAGGGGAAATTCTATATCGGGGGTGTTTCTATATCGGGGGTGTTTCTATATCAGGGGAGATTCTATCTCGGGGGTGTTTCTATTTCGGGGGTGTTTCTATATCAGGGGAGATTCTATCTCGGGGGTGTTTCTGTATCGGGGGTGTTTCTATATCAGGGGAGATTCTATATCGGGGGAGATTCTATATCGGGGGTGTTTCTATATCAGGGGAGATTCTATATCAGGGGAGATTCTATATCAGGGGATATTCTATATCGGGGGTGTTTCTATATCAGGGGAGATTCTATGTCGGGTGTGTTTCTATATCAGGGGAGATGCTACATCAGGGGAGATTCGATATCGGGGGAGTTTCTATATCCGGGGAGATTCTATATCAGGGGTGTTTCTATATCAGGGGAGATTCTATATCGGGGGTGTTTCTCTATCAGGGGAGATTCTATATCGGGGGTGTTTCTATATCAGGGGAGATTCTATATCAGGGGAAATTCTATATCAGGGGAGATTCTATGTCGGGTGTGTTTCTATATCAGGGGAGATTCTATATCAGGGGAGATTCTATATCGGGGGAGATTCTATATCAGGGGAGATTCTATATCGGGGGAGATTCTATATCAGGGTATATTCTATATCGGGGGTGTTTCTATATCAGGGGAGATTCTATGTCGGGTGTGTTTCTATATCAGGGGAGATTCTATATCAGGGGAGATTCGATATCGGGGGAGTTTCTATATCAGGGGAGATTCTATATCAGGGGTGTTTCTATATCAGGGGAGATTCTATATCGGGGGTCTTTCTCTATCAGGGGAGATTCTATATCGGGGGTGTTTCTCTATCAGGGGAGATTCTATATCAGGGGAGATTCTATATCGGGGGTGTTTCTATATCAGGGGAGATTCTATATTAGGGGAGATTCTATATCGGGGGTGTTTCTATTTCAGGGGAGATTCTAGATCAGGGGAGATTCTATATCGGGGGTGTTTGTATATCAGGGGAGATTCTATATCAGGGGTGTTTCTATATCGGGGAGATTCTATATCAGGGGAGATTCTATATCGGGGGTGTTTCTATATCATGGGTGTTTCTATATCAGGGGAGATTCTATATCAGGGGAGATTCTATATCGGGGGTGTTTCTATATCGGGGATATTCTATATCAGGGGAGATTCTATATCGGGGGTGTTTCTATATCAGGGGTGTTTCTATATCAGGGGACATTCTATATCAGGCGAGATTCTATATCGGGGGTGTTTCTATATCAGGGGTGATTGTATATCGGGGGTGTTTCTATATCAGGGGAGATTCTATATCAGGGGAGATTCTATATCGGGGGTGTTTCTATATCGGGGAGATTCTATATCAGGGGAGATTCTATATCGGGGGTGTTTCTATATCGGGGAGATTCTATATCAGGGGAGATTCTATATCGGGGGTGTTTCAATATCAGGGGTGTTTCTATATCAGGGGTGTTTCTATATCAGGGGAGATTCTATATCAGGGGAGATTCTATATCGGGGGTGTTTCTATATCGGGGAGATTCTATATCAGGGGAGATTCTATATCGGGGGTGTTTCTATATCAGGGGTGTTTCTATATCAGGGGAGATTCTATATCAGGGGAGATTCTGTATCGGGGATGTTTCTATATCAGGGGTGATTCTATATCGGGGGTGTTTCTATATCGGGGAGATTCTATATCAGGGGAGATTCTATATCGGGTGTGTTTCTATATGAGGGGAGATTCTATATCAGGGGAGATTCTATATCGGGGGTGTTTCTATATTGGGGGTGTTTCTATATTGGGGGTCTGTCTATATCGGGGGTGTTTCAATACCGGGGTTGTTTCTATATCAGTGGAGATTCTATATCAGGGGAGATTCTGTATCGGGGGTGTTTCTATATCGGGGGTGTTTCTATATCAGTGGGAGATTCTATATCGGGGGGGATTCTATATCAGGGGAGATTCTGTATCAGGGGAGATTCTGTATCGGGGGTGTTTCTATATCGGGGGTGTTTCTATATCAGGGGAGATTCTATATCGGGGGGGATTCTATATCAGGGGAAATTCTATATCGGGGGTGTTTCTATATCGGGGGTGTTTCTATATCAGGGGAGATTCTATCTCGGGGGTGTTTCTATTTCGGGGGTGTTTCTATATCAGGGGAGATTCTATCTCGGGGGTGTTTCTGTATCGGGGGTATTTCTATATCAGGGGAGATTCTATATTGGGGGAGATTCTATATCGGGGGTGTTTCTATATCAGGGGAGATTCTATATCAGGGGAGATTCTATATCAGGGGATATTCTATATCGGGGGTGTTTCTATATCAGGGGAGATTCTATGTCGGGCGTGTTTCTATATCAGGGGAGATGCTACATCAGGGGAGATTCGATATCGGGGGAGTTTCTATATCAGGGGAGATTCTATATCAGGGGTGTTTCTATATCAGGGGAGATTCTATATCGGGGGTGTTTCTCTATCAGGGGAGATTCTATATCGGGGGTGTTTCTATATCAGGGGAGATTCTATATCAGGGGAAATTCTATATCAGGGGAGATTCTATGTCGGGTGTGTTTCTATATCAGGGGAGATTCTATATCAGGGGAGATTCTATATCGGGGGAGATTCTATATCAGGGGAGATTCTATATCGGGGGAGATTCTATATCAGGGTATATTCTATATCGGGGGTGTTTCTATATCAGGGGAGATTCTATGTCGGGTGTGTTTCTATATGAGGGGAGATTCTATATCAGGGGAGATTCGATATCGGGGGAGTTTCTATATCAGGGGAGATTCTATATCAGGGGTGTTTCTATATCAGGGGAGATTCTATATCGGGGGTCTTTCTCTATCAGGGGAGATTCTATATCGGGGGTGTTTCTCTATCAGGGGAGATTCTATATCAGGGGAGATTCTATATCGGGGTTGTTTCTATATCAGGGGAGATTCCATATCGGGGGTGTTTCTATATCAGGGGAGATTCTATCTCAGGGGAGATTCTATATCGGGGGGTGTTTCTATATCAGGGGAGATTCTATATCAGGGGAGATTCTATATCAGGGGAGATTCTATGTCGGGTGTGTTTCTATATCAGGGGAGATTCTATATCAGGGGAGATTCTTTTCAGGGGAGATTCTATATCAGGGGAGATTCTATATCAGGGGAGATTCTATATCGGGGGTGTTTCTATATCGGGGGTGTTACTATATCAGGGGAGATTCTATATCAGGGGAGATTCTCTATCAGGGGAGATTCTATATTGGGGGTGTTTCTATATCGGGGGTGTTTCTGTATCGTGGAGATTCTATATCAAGGGAGATTCTATATCAGGGGAGATTCTATATCGGGGGTTTTTCTATATCAGGGGAGATTCTATATCGGGGGGATTCAATATCAGGGGAGATTCTGTGTCTGGGGAGATTCTGTATCGGGGGTGTTTCTATATCGGGGGTGTTTCTTTATCAGGGGAGATTCTATATCGGGGAGGATTCTATATCAGGGGAGATTCTATATCGGGGGTGTTTCTATATCGGGGGGGATTCAATATCAGGGGAGATTCTGTGTCAGGGGAGATTCTGTATCGGGGGTGTTTCTATATCGGGGGTGTTTCTTTATCAGGGGAGATTCTATATCGGGGAGGATTCTATATCAGGGGCGATTCTATATCGGGGGTGTTTCTATATCGGGGGTGTTTCTATATCAGGGGAGATTCTATCTCGGGGGTGTTTCTATTTCGGGGGTGTTTCTATATCAGGGGAGATTCTATATCATGGGAGATTCTATATCGGGGGAGATTCTATATCAGGGGAGATTCTATTTCGGGGGTGTTTCTATATCAGGGGAGATTCTATATCGGGGGTTTTTCTATATCAGGGGAGATTCTATATCAGGGGAGATTCTATATCAGGGGAGATTCTATTTCGGGGGTTTTTCTATATCAGGGGAGATTCTATATCGGGGGTGTTTCTATATCGGGGGGTTTCTATATCGGGGGGTTTCTATATCGCGGGGTTTCTATATCGGGGGTTTTCTATATCAGGGGAGATTCAATATCAGGGGAGATTCTATATCGGGGGTGTTACTATATCAGGGGAGATTCTATATCGGGGAGATTCTATATCGGGGGTGTTTCTATATCGGGGGGTTTCTATATCGCGGGGTTTCTATATCGGGGCTGTTTCTATATCGGGGAGATTCTATATCAGGGGAGATTCTATATCGGGGGTGTTTCTATATCGGGGAGATTCTATATCAGGGGAGATTCTATATCGGGGGTGTTTCAATATCAGGGGTGTTTCTATATCAGGGGTGTTTCTATATCAGGGGAGATTCTATATCAGGGGAGATTCTATATCGGGGGTGTTTCTATATCGGGGAGATTCTATATCAGGGGAGCTTCTATATCGGGGGTGTTTCTATATCAGGGGTGTTTCTATATCAGGGGTGTTTCTATATCAGGGGAGATTCTATATCAGGGGAGATTCTATATCGGGGGTGCTTCTATATCAGGGGTGATTCTATATCGGGGGTGTTTCTATATCAGGGGAGATTCTATATCAGGGGAGTTTCTATATTGGGTCTGTTTCTATATGAGGGGAGATTCTATATCAGGGGAGATTCTATATCGTGGATGTTTCTATATTGGGGGTGTTTCTATATTGGGGGTCTGTCTATATCAGGGGTGTTTCAATACCGGGGTTGTTTCTATATCAGTGGAGATTCTATATCAGGGGAGATTCTGTATCGGCGGTGTTTCTATATCGGGGGTGTTTCTATATCAGTGGGTGATTCTATATCGGGGGGGATTCTATATCAGGGGAGATTCTGTATCAGGGGAGATTCTGCATCGGGGGTGTTTCTATATCGGGGGTGTTTCTATATCAGGGGAGATTCTATCTCGGGGGTGTTTCTTTTTCGGGGGTGTTTCTATATCAGGGGAGATTCTATCTCGGGGGTGTTTCTGTATCGGGGTGTTTCTGTATCGGGGGAGATTCTATATCGGGGGAGATTCTATATCGGGGGTGTTTCTATATCAGGGGAGATTCTATATCAGGGGAGATTCTATATCGGGGGTGTTTCTATATCAGGGGAGATTCTATATCGGGGGTGTTTCTATATCAGGGGAGATTCTATATCAGGGGAGATTCTATATCAGGGGAGATTCTATATCGGGGGTGTTTCTATATCAGGGGAGATTCTATATCAGGGGAGATTCTATATCAGGGGAGATTCTATATCGGGGGTGTTTCTATATCAGGGGAGATTCTATATCGGGGGTGTTTCTATATCAGGGGAGATTCTGTATCAGGGGAGATTCTAAATTAGGGGAGATTCTAAGTCGGGTGTGTTTCTATATCAGGGGAGATTCTATATCAGGGGAGATTCTATATCGGGGGTGTTTCTATATCAGGGGAGATTCTATATCGGGCGCGTTTCTATATCAGGGGAGATTCTATCTCGGGGGTGTTTCTATTTCGGGGGTGTTTCTATATCAGGGGAGATTCTATCTCGGGGGTGTTTCTGTATCGGGGGTGTTTCTATATCAGGGGAGATTCTATATCGGGGGAGATTCTATATCGGGGGTGTTTCTATATCAGGGGAGATTCTATATCAGGGGAGATTCTATATCAGGGGAGATTCTATATCGGGGGTGTTTCTATATCAGGGGAGATTCCATATCAGGGGTGTTTATATATCAGGGGAGATTCTATATCAGGGGAGATTCTATATCAGGGGAGATTCTATATCGGGGTGTTTCTATATCGGGGAGATTCTATATCAGGGGAGATTCTATATCAGGGGAGATTCTATATCGGGGGTGTTTCTATATCAGGGGAGATTCTATATCGGGGGTGTTTCTATATCAGGGGAGATTCTATCTCAGGGGAGATTCTATATCGGGGGTGTTTCTATATCAGGGGAGATTCTATATCAGGGGAGATTCTATATCAGGGGAGATTCTATGTCGGGTGTGTTTCTATATCAGGGGAGATTCTATATCAGGGGAGATTCTTTTCAGGGGAGATTCTATATCAGGGGAGATTCTATATCAGGGGAGATTCTATATCGGGGGTGTTTCTATATCGGGGGTGTTACTATATCAGGGGAGATTCTATATCAGGGGAGATTCTCTATCAGGGGAGATTCTATATTGGGGGTGTTTCTATATCGGGGGTGTTTCTGTATCGTGGAGATTCTATATCAAGGGAGATTCTATATCAGGGGAGAATCTATATCGGGGGTTTTTCTATATCAGGGGAGATTCTATATCGGGGGGATTCAATATCAGGGGAGATTCTGTGTCTGGGGAGATTCTGTATCGGGGGTGTTTCTATATCGGGGGTGTTTCTTTATCAGGGGAGATTCTATATCGGGGAGGATTCTATATCAGGGGAGATTCTATATCGGGGGTGTTTCTATATCGGGGGGGATTCAATATCAGGGGAGATTCTGTGTCAGGGGAGATTCTGTATCGGGGGTGTTTCTATATCGGGGGTGTTTCTTTATCAGGGGAGATTCTATATCGGGGAGGATTCTATATCAGGGGCGATTCTATATCGGGGGTGTTTCTATATCGGGGCTGTTTCTATATCAGGGGAGATTCTATCTCGGGGGTGTTTCTATTTCGGGGGTGTTTCTATATCAGGGGAGATTCTATATCATGGGAGATTCTATATCGGGGGAGATTCTATATCAGGGGAGATTCTATTTCGGGGGTGTTTCTATATCAGGGGAGATTCTATATCGGGGGTTTTTCTATATCAGGGGAGATTCTATATCAGGGGAGATTCTATATCAGGGGAGATTCTATTTCGGGGGTTTTTCTATATCAGGGGAGATTCTATATCGGGGGTGTTTCTATATCGGGGGGTTTCTATATCGGGGGGTTTCTATATCGCGGGGTTTCTATATCGGGGGTTTTCTATATCAGGGGAGATTCAATATCAGGGGAGATTCTATATCGGGGGTGTTACTATATCAGGGGAGATTCTATATCGGGGAGATTCTATATCGGGGGTGTTTCTATATCGGGGGGTTTCTATATCGCGGGGTTTCTATATCGGGGCTGTTTCTATATCGGGGAGATTCTATATCAGGGGAGATTCTATATCGGGGGTGTTTCTATATCGGGGAGATTCTATATCAGGGGAGATTCTATATCGGGGGTGTTTCAATATCAGGGGTGTTTCTATATCAGGGGTGTTTCTATATCAGGGGAGATTCTATATCAGGGGAGATTCTATATCGGGGGTGTTTCTATATCGGGGAGATTCTATATCAGGGGAGATTCTATATCGGGGGTGTTTCTATATCAGGGGTGTTTCTATATCAGGGGTGTTTCTATATCAGGGGAGATTCTATATCAGGGGAGATTCTATATCGGGGGTGCTTCTATATCAGGGGTGATTCTATATCGGGGGTGTTTCTATATCAGGGGAGATTCTATATCAGGGGAGTTTCTATATTGGGTCTGTTTCTATATGAGGGGAGATTCTATATCAGGGGAGATTCTATATCGTGGATGTTTCTATATTGGGGGTGTTTCTATATTGGGGGTCTGTCTATATCAGGGGTGTTTCAATACCGGGGTTGTTTCTATATCAGTGGAGATTCTATATCAGGGGAGATTCTGTATCGGCGGTGTTTCTATATCGGGGGTGTTTCTATATCAGTGGGTGATTCTATATCGGGGGGGATTCTATATCAGGGGAGATTCTGTATCAGGGGAGATTCTGCATCGGGGGTGTTTCTATATCGGGGGTGTTTCTATATCAGGGGAGATTCTATCTCGGGGGTGTTTCTTTTTCGGGGGTGTTTCTATATCAGGGGAGATTCTATCTCGGGGGTGTTTCTGTATCGGGGTGTTTCTGTATCGGGGGAGATTCTATATCGGGGGAGATTCTATATCGGGGGTGTTTCTATATCAGGGGAGATTCTATATCAGGGGAGATTCTATATCGGGGGTGTTTCTATATCAGGGGAGATTCTATATCGGGGGTGTTTCTATATCAGGGGAGATTCTATATCAGGGGAGATTCTATATCAGGGGAGATTCTATATCGGGGGTGTTTCTATATCAGGGGAGATTCTATATCAGGGGAGATTCTATATCAGGGGAGATTCTATATCGGGGGTGTTTCTATATCAGGGGAGATTCTATATCGGGGGTGTTTCTATATCAGGGGAGATTCTGTATCAGGGGAGATTCTAAATTAGGGGAGATTCTAAGTCGGGTGTGTTTCTATATCAGGGGAGATTCTATATCAGGGGAGATTCTATATCGGGGGTGTTTCTATATCAGGGGAGATTCTATATCGGGCGCGTTTCTATATCAGGGGAGATTCTATCTCGGGGGTGTTTCTATTTCGGGGGTGTTTCTATATCAGGGGAGATTCTATCTCGGGGGTGTTTCTGTATCGGGGGTGTTTCTATATCAGGGGAGATTCTATATCGGGGGAGATTCTATATCGGGGGTGTTTCTATATCAGGGGAGATTCTATATCAGGGGAGATTCTATATCAAGGGAGATTCTATATCGGGGGTGTTTCTATATCAGGGGAGATTCTATATCAGGGGTGTTTATATATCAGGGGAGATTCTATATCAGGGGAGATTCTATATCAGGGGAGATTCTATATCGGGGTGTTTCTATATCGGGGAGATTCTATATCAGGGGAGATTCTATATCAGGGGAGATTCTATATCGGGGGTGTTTCTATATCAGGGGAGATTCTATATCGGGGGTGTTTCTATATCAGGGGAGATTCTGTATCAGGGGAGATTCTATATCAGGGGAGATTCTATGTCGGGTGTGTTTCTATATCAGGGGAGATTCTATATCAGGGGAGATTCTATATCGGGGGTGTTTCTATATCAGGGGAGATTCTATATCGGGGGTGTTTCTATATCAGGGGAGATTCTATATCAGGGGAGATTCCATATCAGGGGATATTCTATATCGGGGGTGTTTCTATATCAGGGGAGATTCTATATCAGGGGAGATTCTATATCAGGGGATATTCTATATCGGGGGTGTTTCTATATCAGGGGAGATTCTATGTCGGGTGTGTTTCTATATCAGGGGAGATTCTATATCAGGGTAGATTCTATATCGGGGGTGTTTCTATATCAGGGGAGATTCTATATCAGGGGAGATTCTATATCAGGGGAGATTCTATATCGGGGGTGTTTCTATATCAGGGGAGATTCTATATTAGTGGAGATTCTATATCGGGGGTGTTTATATTTCAGGGGAGATTCTATATCAGGGGAGATTCTATATCGGGGGTGTTTGTATATCAGGGGAGATTCTATATCGGGGGTGTTTCTATATCGGGGAGTTTCTATATCAGGGGAGATTCTATATCGGGGGTGTTTCTATATCAGGGGTGTTTCGATATCAGGGGAGATTCTATATCAGGGGAGATTCTATATCGGGGGTGTTTCTATATCGGGGAGATTCTATATCAGGGGAGATTCTATATCGGGGGTGTTTCGATATCAGGGGTGTTTCCATATCAGGGGAGATTCGATATCAGGGGAGATTCTATATCTGGGATGTTTCTATATCAGGGGTGATTCTATATCGGGGGTGTTTCTATATCAGGGGAGATTCTATATCAGGGGAGATTCTATATCGCGGGTTTTTCTATATCGGGGAGATTCTATATCAGGGGAGATTCTATATCGGGGATGTTTCAATATCAGGGGTGTTTCTATATCAGGGGAGATTCTATATCGGGGAGATTCAATATCGGGGGTGTTTCTATATCGGGGAGATTCTATATCAGGGGAGATTCTATATCGGGGGTGTTTCTATATCGGGGAGATTCTATATCAGGGGAGATTCTATATCGGGGGTGTTTCCATATCAGGGGTGTTTCTATATCAGGGGTGTTTCTATATCAGGGGAGATTCTATATCAGGGGACATTCTATATCGGGGGTGTTTCTATATCGGGGAGATTCTATATCAGGGGAGATTCTATATCGGGGGTGTGTCTATATCAGGGGAGATTCTATATCAGGGGAGATTCTATATCGGGTGTGTTTCTATATGAGGGGAGATTCTATATCAGGGGAGATTCTATATCAGGGGAGATTCTATATCAGGGAATATTCTATATCGGGGGTGTTTCTATATCGGGGGTGTTTCCATATCAGGGGAGATTCTATATCAGGGGAGATTCTATATCAGGGGAGATTCTATATCGGGGGTGTGTCTATATCAGGGGAGATTCTATATCGGGGGTGTTTCTATATCAGGGGAGATTCTGGATCAGGGGAGATTCGATATCAGGGGAGATTCTATGTCGGGTGTGTTTCTATATCAGGGGAGATTCTATATCAGGGGAGATTCTATATCGGAGGTGTTTCTATATCAGGGGAGATTCTATATCGGGGGTGTTTCTATATCAGGGGTGTTTCGATATCAGGGGAGATTCTATATCAGGGGAGATTCTATATCGGGGGTGTTTCTATATCGGGGAGATTCTATACCAGGGGAGATTCTATATCGGGGGTGTTTCGATATCAGGGGTGTTTCCATATCAGGGGAGATACGATATCAGGGTAGATTCTATATCGGGGATGTTTCTATATCAGGGGTGTTTCTATATCGGGGGTGTTTCTATATCAGGGGAGATTCTATATCAGGGGAGATTCTATATCGCGGGTTTTTCTATATCGGGGAGATTCTATATCAGGGGAGATTCTATATCGGGGATGTTTCAATATCAGGGGTGTTTCTATATCAGGGGAGATTCTATATCGGGGAGATTCAATATCGGGGGTGTTTCTATATCGGGGAGTTTCTATATCAGGGGAGATTCTATATCGGGGGTGTTTCTATATCAGGGGTGTTTCGATATCAGGGGAGATTCTATATCAGGGGAGATTCTATATCGGGGTTGTTTCTATATCGGCGAGATTCTATATCAGGGGAGATTCTATATCGGGGATGTTTCTATATCAGGGGTGTTTCTATATCAGGGGAGATTCTATATCAGGGGAGATTCTATATCGCGGGTTTTTCTATATTGGGGAGATTCTATATCAGGGGAGATTCTATATCGGGGATGTTTCAATATCAGGGGTGTTTCTATATCAGGGGAGATTCTATATCGGGGAGATTCAATATCGGGGGTGTTTCTATATCGGGGAGATTCTATATCAGGGGAGATTCTATATCGGGGGTGTTTCCATATAAGGGGTGTTTCTATATCAGGGGTGTTTCTATATCAGGGGAGATTCTATATCAGGGGACATTCTATATCGGGGGTGTTTCTATATCGGGGAGATTCTATATCAGGGGAGATTCTATATCGGGGGTGTTTCTATATCAGGGGAGATTCTATATCAGGGGAGATTCTATATCGGGTGTGTTTCTATATGAGGGGAGATTCTATATCAGGGGAGATTCTATATCAGGGGAGATTCTATATCGGGGGTGTTTCTATATCGGGGGTGTTTCCATATCAGGGGAGATTCTATATCAGGGGAGATTCTATATCAGGGGAAATTCTATATCGGGGGTGTGTCTATATCAGGGGAGATTCTATATCGGGGGTGTTTCTATATCAGGGGAGATTCTGGATCAGGGGAGATTCGATATCAGGGGAGATTCTATGTCGGGTGTGTTTCTATATCAGGGGAGATTCTATATCAGGGGAGATTCTATATCGGAGGTGTTTCTATATCAGGGGAGATTCTATATCGGGGGTGTTTCTATATCAGGGGTGTTTCGATATCAGGGGAGATTCTATATCAGGGGAGATTCTATATCGGGGGTGTTTCTATATCGGGGAGATTCTATATCAGGGGAGATTCTATATCGGGGGTGTTTCGATATCAGGGGTGTTTCCATATCAGGGGAGATACGATATCAGGGGAGATTCTATATCGGGGATGTTTCTATATCAGGGGTGTTTCTATATCGGGGGTGTTTCTATATCAGGGGAGATTCTATATCAGGGGAGATTCTATATCGCGGGTTTTTCTATATCGGGGAGATTCTATATCAGGGGAGATTCTATATCGGGGATGTTTCAATATCAGGGGTGTTTCTATATCAGGGGAGATTCTATATCGGGGAGATTCAATATCGGGGGTGTTTCTATATCGGGGAGATTCTATATCAGGGGAGATTCTATATCGGGGGTGTTTCTATATCGGGTAGATTCTATATCAGGGGAGATTCTATATCGGGGGTGTTTCTATATCAGGGGTGTTTCTATATCAGGGGTGTTTCTATATCAGGGGAGATTCTATATCGGGGGTGTTTCTATATCAGGGGAGATTCTATATCAGGGGAGATTCTATATCGGGTGTGTTTCTATATGAGGGGAGATTCTATATCAGGGGAGATTCTATATCAGGGGATATTCTATATCAGGGGAGATTCTATATCGGGGGTGTTTCTATATCAGGGGAGATTCTATATCAGGGGAGATTCTATATCAGGGGAGATTCTATATCGGGGGTGTGTCTATATCAGGGGAGATTCTATATCGGGGGTGTTTCTATATCAGGGGAGATTCTGTATCAGGGGAGATTCGATATCAGGGGAGATTCTATGTCGGGTGTGTTTCTATATCAGGGGAGATTCTATATCAGGGGAGATTCTATATCGGAGGTGTTTCTATATCAGGGGAGATTCTATATCGGGGGTGTTTCTATATCAGGGGAGATTCGATATCAGGGGAGATTCGATATCAGGGGATATTCTATATTGGGGGTGTTTCTATATCGGGGAGATTCTATGTCGGGTGTGTTTCTATTTCAGGGGAGATTCTATATCAGGGGAGATTCTATATCGGGGGTGTTTCTATATCAGGGAAGATTCTATATCAGGGGAGATTCTATATCAGGGGAGATTCTATATCGGGGGTGTTTCTATATCAGGGTAAATTCGATATCAGGGGAGATTCTATATCGGGGGTGTTTCTATATCGGGGGTGTTTCTATATCAGGGGAGATTCTATTTTGGGGGAGATTCTATATCGGGGGTGTTTATATTTCAGGGGAGATTCTATATCAGGGGAGATTCTGTATCGGGGGTGTTTGTATGTCAGGGGAGATTCTATATCGGGGGTGTTTCTATATCGGGGAGATTCTATATCAGGGGAAATTCTATATCGGGGGTGTTTCTATATCGGGGGTGTTTCTATATCAGGGGAGATTCTATCTCGGGGGTGTTTCTATTTCGGGGGTGTTTCTATATCAGGGGAGATTCTATCTCGGGGGTGTTTCTGTATCGGGGGTGTTTCTATATCAGGGGAGATTCTATATCAGGGGAGATTCTATATCGGGGGTGTTTATATATCAGGGGAGATTCTATATCTGGGGAGATTCTATATCAGGGGAGATTCTATATCAGGGGAGATTCTATATCGGGGGTGTTTCTATATCAGGGGAGATTCTATATCAGGGGTGTTTCTATATCAGGGGAGATTCTATATCAGGGGAGATTCTATATCAGGGGAGATTCTATATCGGGGGTGTTTCTATATCAGGGGAGATTCTATATCAGGGGAGATTCTATATCAGGGGAGATTCTATATCGGGGGTGTTTCTACATCAGGGGAGATTCTATATCGGGGGGGTTTCTATATCAGGGGAGATTCTGTATCAGGGGAGATTCTATATCAGGGGAGATTCTATGTCGGGTGTGTTTCTATATCGGGGAGATTCTATATCAGGGGAGATTCTATGTCGGGGGTGATTCTATATCAGGGGAGATTCTATATCAGGGGAGATTCCATATCAGGGGATATTCTATATCGGGGGTATTTCTATATCAGGGGAGATTCTATATCAGGGGAGATTCGATATCAGGGGATATTCTATATCGGGGGTGTTTCTATATCAGGGGAGATTCTATGTCGGGTGTGTTTCTATATCAGGGGAGATTCTATATCAGGGGAGATTCTATATCGGGGGTGTTTCTATATCAGGGAAGATTCTATATCAGGGGAGATTTTATATCAGGGGAGATGCTATATCAGGGGAAATTCTATATCGGGGGTGTTTCTATATCAGGGGAGATTCTATATCAGGGGAGATTCTATATCGGGGGTGTTTCTATATCGGGGGTGTTTCTATATCAGCGGAGATTCTATATTAGGGGACATTCTATATCGGGGGTGTTTATATTTCAGGGGAGATTCTATATCAGGGGAGATTCTATATCGAGGGTGTTTGTATATCAGGGGAGATTCTATATCTGGGGTGTTTCTATATCGGGGAGATTCTATATCAGGGGAGATTCTATATCGGGGTGTTTCTATATCAGGGGTGTTTCGCTATCAGGGGAGATTCTATATCAGGGGAGATTCTATATCGGGGGTGTTTCTATATCGGGGAGATTCTATATCAGGGGAGATTCTATATCGGGGGTGTTTCTATATCAGGGGTGTTTCTATATCAGGGGAGATTCTATATCAGGGGAGATTCTATATCGGGGGTGTTTCTATATCAGGGGTGTTTCTATATCGGGGGTGTTTCTATATCAGGGGAGATTCTATATCAGGGGAGATTCTATATCGGGGGTGTTTCTATATCGGGGAGATTCTATATCAGGGGAGATTCTATATCGGGGGTGTTTCTATATCAGGGGTGTTTCTATATCAGTGGAGATTCTATATCAGGGGAGATTCTATATCGGGGGTGTTTCTATATCGGGGAGATTCTATATCAGGGGAGATTCTATATCGGGGGTGTTTCTATATCGGGGAGATTCTATATCAGGGGAGATTCTATATCGGGGGTGTTTCCATATCAGGGGTGTTTCTATATCAGGGGTGTTTCTATATCGGGGAGATTCGATATCAGGGGAGATTCTATATCGGGGGTGTTTTTATTTCAGGGGTGTTTCTATATCAGGGGAGATTCTATATCGGGTGTGTTTCCATATCAGGGGAGATTCTATATCAGGGGATATTCTATATCGGGGGTGTTTCCATATCAGGGGAGATTCTATATCAGGGGAGATTCTATATCGGGGGTGTTTCTATATCAGGGGAGATTCTATATCAGGGCAGATTCTATATCAGGGGATATTCTATATCGGGGGTGTTTCTATATCAGGGGAGATTCTATGTCGGGTGTGTTTCTATATCAGGGGAGATTCTATATCAGGGGAGATTCTATATCGGGGGTGTTTCTATATCAGGGAAGATTCTATATCAGGGGAGATTCTATATCAGGGGAGATTCTATATCGGGGGTGTTTCTATATCAGGGGAAATTCGATATCAGGGGAGATTCTATATCGGGGGTGTTTCTATATCGGGGGTGTTTCTATATCAGGGGAGATTCTATATTAGGGGAGATTCTATATCGGGGGTGTTTGTATATCAGGGGAGATTCTATATCGGGGGTGTTTCTATATCGGGGAGATTCTATATCAGGGGAAATTCTATATCGGGGGTGTTTCTATATCGGGGTTGTTTCGATATCAGGGGAGATTCTATCTCGGGGGTGTTTCTATTTCGGGGGTGTTTCTATATCAGGGGAGATTCTATCTCGGGGGTGTTTCTATATCAGGGGTGTTTCGATATCAGGGGAGATTCGATATCAGGGGAGATTCTATATCGGGGGTGTTTCTATATCGGGGTTGTGTCTATATCGGGGCTGTTTCTATATCAGGGGAGATTCTATATCGGGGGTTTTCTATATCGGGGGAGATTCTATATCGGGGGTTTTTCTATTTCGGGGAGATTCTATATCAGGGGAAATTCTATATCGGGGGTGTTTCTATATCGGGGTTGTTTCGATATCAGGGGAGATTCTATCTCGGGGGTGTTTCTATTTCGGGGGTGTTTCTATATCAGGGGAGATTCTATCTCGGGGGTGTTTCTGTATCGGGGGTGTTTCTATATCAGGGGAGATTCTATATCAGGGGAGATTCTTATCGGGGGTGTTTATATATCAGGGGAGATTCTATATCTGGGGAGATTCTATATCAGGGGAGATTCTATATCAGGGGAGATTCTATATCAGGGGTGTTTCTATATCAGGGGAGATTCTATATCAGGGGAGATTCTATATCAGGGGAGATTCTATATCGGGGGTGTTTCTATATCAGCGGAGATTCTATATCAGGGGAGATTCTATATCAGGGGAGATTCTATATCGGGGGTGTTTCTACATCAGGGGAGATTCTATGTCTGGTGTGTTTCTATATCAGGGGAGATTCTAAATCAGGGGAAATTCTATATCGGGGGTGTTTCTATATCAGGGGAGATTCTATATCGGGGGTGTTTCTATATCAGGGGAGATTCTATATCAGGGGAGATTCCATATCAGGGGATATTCTATATCGGGGGTGTTTCTATATCAGGGGAGATTCTATATCAGGGGAGATTCTATATCAGGGGATATTCTATATCGGGGGTGTTTCTATATCAGGGGAGATTCTATGTCGGGTGTGTTTCTATATCAGGGGAGATTCTATATCAGGGGAGATTCTATATCGGGGGTGTTTCTATATCAGGGAAGATTCTATATCAGGGGAGATTTTATATCAGGGGAGATGCTATATCAGGGGAGATTCTATATCGGGGGTGTTTCTATATCGGGGGTGTTTCTATATCAGCGGAGATTCTATATCAGGGGAAATTCTATATCAGGGGAGATTCTATATCGGGGGTGTTTCTATATCAGGGGAGATTCTATATCAGGGGAGATTCTATATCGGGGGTGTTTCTATATCGGGGGTGTTTCTATATCAGGGGAGATTCTATATCAGGGGAGATTCTATATCGGGGGTGTTTCTATATCAGGGGAGATTCTATGTCGGGTGTGTTTCTATATCAGGGGAGATTCTATATCAGGGGAGATTCTATATCGGGGGTGTTTCTATATCAGGGAAGATTCTATATCAGGGGAGATTTTATATCAGGGGAGATGCTATATCAGGGGAAATTCTATATCGGGGGTGTTTCTATATCAGGGGAGATTCTATATCAGGGGAGATTCTATATCGGGGGTGTTTCTATATCGGGGGTGTTTCTATATCAGCGGAGATTCTATATTAGGGGACATTCTATATCGGGGGTGTTTATATTTCAGGGGAGATTCTATATCAGGGGAGATTCTATATCGAGGGTGTTTGTATATCAGGGGAGATTCTATATCTGGGGTGTTTCTATATCGGGGAGATTCTATATCAGGGGAGATTCTATATCGGGGTGTTTCTATATCAGGGGTGTTTCGCTATCAGGGGAGATTCTATATCAGGGGAGATTCTATATCGGGGGTGTTTCTATATCGGGGAGATTCTATATCAGGGGAGATTCTATATCGGGGGTGTTTCTATATCAGGGGTGTTTCTATATCAGGGGAGATTCTATATCAGGGGAGATTCTATATCGGGGGTGTTTCTATATCAGGGGTGTTTCTATATCGGGGGTGTTTCTATATCAGGGGAGATTCTATATCAGGGGAGATTCTATATCGGGGGTGTTTCTATATCGGGGAGATTCTATATCAGGGGAGATTCTATATCGGGGGTGTTTCTATATCAGGGGTGTTTCTATATCAGTGGAGATTCTATATCAGGGGAGATTCTATATCGGGGGTGTTTCTATATCGGGGAGATTCTATATCAGGGGAGATTCTATATCGGGGGTGTTTCTATATCGGGGAGATTCTATATCAGGGGAGATTCTATATCGGGGGTGTTTCCATATCAGGGGTGTTTCTATATCAGGGGTGTTTCTATATCGGGGAGATTCGATATCAGGGGAGATTCTATATCGGGGGTGTTTTTATTTCAGGGGTGTTTCTATATCAGGGGAGATTCTATATCGGGTGTGTTTCCATATCAGGGGAGATTCTATATCAGGGGATATTCTATATCGGGGGTGTTTCCATATCAGGGGAGATTCTATATCAGGGGAGATTCTATATCGGGGGTGTTTCTATATCAGGGGAGATTCTATATCAGGGCAGATTCTATATCAGGGGATATTCTATATCGGGGGTGTTTCTATATCAGGGGAGATTCTATGTCGGGTGTGTTTCTATATCAGGGGAGATTCTATATCAGGGGAGATTCTATATCGGGGGTGTTTCTATATCAGGGAAGATTCTATATCAGGGGAGATTCTATATCAGGGGAGATTCTATATCGGGGGTGTTTCTATATCAGGGGAAATTCGATATCAGGGGAGATTCTATATCGGGGGTGTTTCTATATCGGGGGTGTTTCTATATCAGGGGAGATTCTATATTAGGGGAGATTCTATATCGGGGGTGTTTGTATATCAGGGGAGATTCTATATCGGGGGTGTTTCTATATCGGGGAGATTCTATATCAGGGGAAATTCTATATCGGGGGTGTTTCTATATCGGGGTTGTTTCGATATCAGGGGAGATTCTATCTCGGGGGTGTTTCTATTTCGGGGGTGTTTCTATATCAGGGGAGATTCTATCTCGGGGGTGTTTCTATATCAGGGGTGTTTCGATATCAGGGGAGATTCGATATCAGGGGAGATTCTATATCGGGGGTGTTTCTATATCGGGGTTGTGTCTATATCGGGGCTGTTTCTATATCAGGGGAGATTCTATATCGGGGGTTTTCTATATCGGGGGAGATTCTATATCGGGGGTTTTTCTATTTCGGGGAGATTCTATATCAGGGGAAATTCTATATCGGGGGTGTTTCTATATCGGGGTTGTTTCGATATCAGGGGAGATTCTATCTCGGGGGTGTTTCTATTTCGGGGGTGTTTCTATATCAGGGGAGATTCTATCTCGGGGGTGGTTCTGTATCGGGGGTGTTTCTATATCAGGGGAGATTCTATATCAGGGGAGATTCTTATCGGGGGTGTTTATATATCAGGGGAGATTCTATATCTGGGGAGATTCTATATCAGGGGAGATTCTATATCAGGGGAGATTCTATATCAGGGGTGTTTCTATATCAGGGGAGATTCTATATCAGGGGAGATTCTATATCAGGGGAGATTCTATATCGGGGGTGTTTCTATATCAGCGGAGATTCTATATCAGGGGAGATTCTATATCAGGGGAGATTCTATATCGGGGGTGTTTCTACATCAGGGGAGATTCTATGTCTGGTGTGTTTCTATATCAGGGGAGATTCTAAATCAGGGGAAATTCTATATCGGGGGTGTTTCTATATCAGGGGAGATTCTATATCGGGGGTGTTTCTATATCAGGGGAGATTCTATATCAGGGGAGATTCCATATCAGGGGATATTCTATATCGGGGGTGTTTCTATATCAGGGGAGATTCTATATCAGGGGAGATTCTATATCAGGGGATATTCTATATCGGGGGTGTTTCTATATCAGGGGAGATTCTATGTCGGGTGTGTTTCTATATCAGGGGAGATTCTATATCAGGGGAGATTCTATATCGGGGGTGTTTCTATATCAGGGAAGATTCTATATCAGGGGAGATTTTATATCAGGGGAGATGCTATATCAGGGGAGATTCTATATCGGGGGTGTTTCTATATCGGGGGTGTTTCTATATCAGCGGAGATTCTATATCAGGGGAAATTCTATATCAGGGGAGATTCTATATCGGGGGTGTTTCTATATCGGGGGTGTTTCTATATCAGCGGAGATTCTATATCAGGGGAGATTCTATATCGGGGGTGTTTCTATATCAGGGGAGATCCTATATCAGGGGAGATTCTATATCGGGGGTGTTTGTATATCAGGGGAGATTCTATATCGGGGGTGTTGCTATATCGGGGAGATTCTATATCAGGGGAGATTCTATATCGGGGGTGTTTCTATATCAGGGGTGTTTCGATATCAGGGGAGATTCGATATCAGGGGAGATTCTATATCGGGGGTGTTTCTATATCGGGGTTGTGTCTATATCGGGGGTGTTTCTATATCAGGGGAGATTCTATATCGGGGGTTTTCTATATCGGGGGAGATTCTATATCGGGGGTTTTTCTATTTCGGGGAGATTCTATATCAGGGGAGATTCTATATCGGGGGTGTTTCTATATCAGGGGAGATTCTATATCGGGGGTGTTTCTATATCAGGGGTGATTCTATATCGGGGGTGTTTCTATATCAGGGGAGATTCTATATCAGGGCAGATTCTATATCAGGGGATATTCTATATCGGGGGTGTTTCTATATCAGGGGAGATTCTATGTCGGGTGTGTTTCTATATCAGGGGAGATTCTATATCAGGGGAGATTCTATATCGGGGGTGTTTCTATATCAGGGAAGATTCTATATCAGGGGAGATTCTATATCAGGGGAGATTCTATATCGGGGGTGTTTCTATATCAGGGGAAATTCGATATCAGGGGAGATTCTATATCGGGGGTGTTTCTATATCGGGGGTGTTTCTATATCAGGGGAGATTCTATATTAGGGGAGATTCTATATCGGGGGTGTTTGTATATCAGGGGAGATTCTATATCGGGGGTGTTTCTATATCGGGGAGATTCTATATCAGGGGAAATTCTATATCGGGGGTGTTTCTATATCGGGGTTGTTTCGATATCAGGGGAGATTCTATCTCGGGGGTGTTTCTATTTCGGGGGTGTTTCTATATCAGGGGAGATTCTATCTCGGGGGTGTTTCTATATCAGGGGTGTTTCGATATCAGGGGAGATTCGATATCAGGGGAGATTCTATATCGGGGGTGTTTCTATATCGGGGTTGTGTCTATATCGGGGCTGTTTCTATATCAGGGGAGATTCTATATCGGGGGTTTTCTATATCGGGGGAGATTCTATATCGGGGGTTTTTCTATTTCGGGGAGATTCTATATCAGGGGAAATTCTATATCGGGGGTGTTTCTATATCGGGGTTGTTTCGATATCAGGGGAGATTCTATCTCGGGGGTGTTTCTATTTCGGGGGTGTTTCTATATCAGGGGAGATTCTATCTCGGGGGTGTTTCTGTATCGGGGGTGTTTCTATATCAGGGGAGATTCTATATCAGGGGAGATTCTTATCGGGGGTGTTTATATATCAGGGGAGATTCTATATCTGGGGAGATTCTATATCAGGGGAGATTCTATATCAGGGGAGATTCTATATCAGGGGTGTTTCTATATCAGGGGAGATTCTATATCAGGGGAGATTCTATATCAGGGGAGATTCTATATCGGGGGTGTTTCTATATCAGCGGAGATTCTATATCAGGGGAGATTCTATATCAGGGGAGATTCTATATCGGGGGTGTTTCTACATCAGGGGAGATTCTATGTCTGGTGTGTTTCTATATCAGGGGAGATTCTAAATCAGGGGAAATTCTATATCGGGGGTGTTTCTATATCAGGGGAGATTCTATATCGGGGGTGTTTCTATATCAGGGGAGATTCTATATCAGGGGAGATTCCATATCAGGGGATATTCTATATCGGGGGTGTTTCTATATCAGGGGAGATTCTATATCAGGGGAGATTCTATATCAGGGGATATTCTATATCGGGGGTGTTTCTATATCAGGGGAGATTCTATGTCGGGTGTGTTTCTATATCAGGGGAGATTCTATATCAGGGGAGATTCTATATCGGGGGTGTTTCTATATCAGGGAAGATTCTATATCAGGGGAGATTTTATATCAGGGGAGATGCTATATCAGGGGAGATTCTATATCGGGGGTGTTTCTATATCGGGGGTGTTTCTATATCAGCGGAGATTCTATATCAGGGGAAATTCTATATCAGGGGAGATTCTATATCGGGGGTGTTTCTATATCAGGGGAGATTCTATATCAGGGGAGATTCTATATCGGGGGTGTTTCTATATCGGGGGTGTTTCTATATCAGGGGAGATTCTATATCAGGGGAGATTCTATATCGGGGGTGTTTCTATATCAGGGGAGATTCTATGTCGGGTGTGTTTCTATATCAGGGGAGATTCTATATCAGGGGAGATTCTATATCGGGGGTGTTTCTATATCAGGGAAGATTCTATATCAGGGGAGATTTTATATCAGGGGAGATGCTATATCAGGGGAAATTCTATATCGGGGGTGTTTCTATATCAGGGGAGATTCTATATCAGGGGAGATTCTATATCGGGGGTGTTTCTATATCGGGGGTGTTTCTATATCAGCGGAGATTCTATATTAGGGGACATTCTATATCGGGGGTGTTTATATTTCAGGGGAGATTCTATATCAGGGGAGATTCTATATCGAGGGTGTTTGTATATCAGGGGAGATTCTATATCTGGGGTGTTTCTATATCGGGGAGATTCTATATCAGGGGAGATTCTATATCGGGGTGTTTCTATATCAGGGGTGTTTCGCTATCAGGGGAGATTCTATATCAGGGGAGATTCTATATCGGGGGTGTTTCTATATCGGGGAGATTCTATATCAGGGGAGATTCTATATCGGGGGTGTTTCTATATCAGGGGTGTTTCTATATCAGGGGAGATTCTATATCAGGGGAGATTCTATATCGGGGGTGTTTCTATATCAGGGGTGTTTCTATATCGGGGGTGTTTCTATATCAGGGGAGATTCTATATCAGGGGAGATTCTATATCGGGGGTGTTTCTATATCGGGGAGATTCTATATCAGGGGAGATTCTATATCGGGGGTGTTTCTATATCAGGGGTGTTTCTATATCAGTGGAGATTCTATATCAGGGGAGATTCTATATCGGGGGTGTTTCTATATCGGGGAGATTCTATATCAGGGGAGATTCTATATCGGGGGTGTTTCTATATCGGGGAGATTCTATATCAGGGGAGATTCTATATCGGGGGTGTTTCCATATCAGGGGTGTTTCTATATCAGGGGTGTTTCTATATCGGGGAGATTCGATATCAGGGGAGATTCTATATCGGGGGTGTTTTTATTTCAGGGGTGTTTCTATATCAGGGGAGATTCTATATCGGGTGTGTTTCCATATCAGGGGAGATTCTATATCAGGGGATATTCTATATCGGGGGTGTTTCCATATCAGGGGAGATTCTATATCAGGGGAGATTCTATATCGGGGGTGTTTCTATATCAGGGGAGATTCTATATCAGGGCAGATTCTATATCAGGGGATATTCTATATCGGGGGTGTTTCTATATCAGGGGAGATTCTATGTCGGGTGTGTTTCTATATCAGGGGAGATTCTATATCAGGGGAGATTCTATATCGGGGGTGTTTCTATATCAGGGAAGATTCTATATCAGGGGAGATTCTATATCAGGGGAGATTCTATATCGGGGGTGTTTCTATATCAGGGGAAATTCGATATCAGGGGAGATTCTATATCGGGGGTGTTTCTATATCGGGGGTGTTTCTATATCAGGGGAGATTCTATATTAGGGGAGATTCTATATCGGGGGTGTTTGTATATCAGGGGAGATTCTATATCGGGGGTGTTTCTATATCGGGGAGATTCTATATCAGGGGAAATTCTATATCGGGGGTGTTTCTATATCGGGGTTGTTTCGATATCAGGGGAGATTCTATCTCGGGGGTGTTTCTATTTCGGGGGTGTTTCTATATCAGGGGAGATTCTATCTCGGGGGTGTTTCTATATCAGGGGTGTTTCGATATCAGGGGAGATTCGATATCAGGGGAGATTCTATATCGGGGGTGTTTCTATATCGGGGTTGTGTCTATATCGGGGCTGTTTCTATATCAGGGGAGATTCTATATCGGGGGTTTTCTATATCGGGGGAGATTCTATATCGGGGGTTTTTCTATTTCGGGGAGATTCTATATCAGGGGAAATTCTATATCGGGGGTGTTTCTATATCGGGGTTGTTTCGATATCAGGGGAGATTCTATCTCGGGGGTGTTTCTATTTCGGGGGTGTTTCTATATCAGGGGAGATTCTATCTCGGGGGTGTTTCTGTATCGGGGGTGTTTCTATATCAGGGGAGATTCTATATCAGGGGAGATTCTTATCGGGGGTGTTTATATATCAGGGGAGATTCTATATCTGGGGAGATTCTATATCAGGGGAGATTCTATATCAGGGGAGATTCTATATCAGGGGTGTTTCTATATCAGGGGAGATTCTATATCAGGGGAGATTCTATATCAGGGGAGATTCTATATCGGGGGTGTTTCTATATCAGCGGAGATTCTATATCAGGGGAGATTCTATATCAGGGGAGATTCTATATCGGGGGTGTTTCTACATCAGGGGAGATTCTATGTCTGGTGTGTTTCTATATCAGGGGAGATTCTAAATCAGGGGAAATTCTATATCGGGGGTGTTTCTATATCAGGGGAGATTCTATATCGGGGGTGTTTCTATATCAGGGGAGATTCTATATCAGGGGAGATTCCATATCAGGGGATATTCTATATCGGGGGTGTTTCTATATCAGGGGAGATTCTATATCAGGGGAGATTCTATATCAGGGGATATTCTATATCGGGGGTGTTTCTATATCAGGGGAGATTCTATGTCGGGTGTGTTTCTATATCAGGGGAGATTCTATATCAGGGGAGATTCTATATCGGGGGTGTTTCTATATCAGGGAAGATTCTATATCAGGGGAGATTTTATATCAGGGGAGATGCTATATCAGGGGAGATTCTATATCGGGGGTGTTTCTATATCGGGGGTGTTTCTATATCAGCGGAGATTCTATATCAGGGGAAATTCTATATCAGGGGAGATTCTATATCGGGGGTGTTTCTATATCGGGGGTGTTTCTATATCAGCGGAGATTCTATATCAGGGGAGATTCTATATCGGGGGTGTTTCTATATCAGGGGAGATCCTATATCAGGGGAGATTCTATATCGGGGGTGTTTGTATATCAGGGGAGATTCTATATCGGGGGTGTTGCTATATCGGGGAGATTCTATATCAGGGGAGATTCTATATCGGGGGTGTTTCTATATCAGGGGTGTTTCGATATCAGGGGAGATTCGATATCAGGGGAGATTCTATATCGGGGGTGTTTCTATATCGGGGTTGTGTCTATATCGGGGGTGTTTCTATATCAGGGGAGATTCTATATCGGGGGTTTTCTATATCGGGGGAGATTCTATATCGGGGGTTTTTCTATTTCGGGGAGATTCTATATCAGGGGAGATTCTATATCGGGGGTGTTTCTATATCAGGGGAGATTCTATATCGGGGGTGTTTCTATATCAGGGGTGATTCTATATCGGGGGTGTTTCTATATCAGGGGAGATTCTATATCAGGGGAGATTCTATATCGGGGGTTTTCTATATCGGGGGAGATTCTATATCGGGGGTGTTTCTATATCGGGGAGATTCTATATCAGGGGAGATTCTATATCGGGGGTGTTTCTATATCAGGGGTGTTTCTATATCAGGGGAGATTCTATATCAGGGGACATTCTATATCGGGGGTGTTTCTATATCAGGGGTGATTCTATATCGGGGGTGTTTCTATATCAGGGGAGATTCTATATCAGGGGAGATTCTATATCGGGGGTGTTTCAATATCAGGGGTGTTTCTATATCAGTGGAGATTCTATATCAGGGGAGATTCTATATCGGGGGTGTTTCTATATCGGGGAGATTCTATATCAGGGGAGATTCTATATCGGGGGTGTTTCTATATCGGGGAGATTCTATATCAGGGGAGATTCGATATCGGGGGTGTTTCCATATCAGGGGTGTTTCTATATCAGGCGTGTTTCTATATCAGGGGAGATTCTATATCAGGGGAGATTCTATATCGGGGGTGTTTCTATATCGGGGAGATTCTATATCAGGGGAGATTCTATATCGGGGGTCTTTTTATTTCAGGGGTGTTTCTATATCAGGGGTGTTTCTATATCAGGGGAGATTCTATATCGGGGGTGTTTCTATATCAGGGGAGATTCTATATCATGGGAGATTCTATATCGGGTGTGTTTCTATATGAGGGGAGATTCTATATCAGGGGAGATTCTATATCAGGGGATATTCTATATCGGGGGTGTTTCCATATCAGGGGAGATTCTATATCAGGGGAGATTCTATATCAGGGGAGATTCTATATCGGGGGTGTTTCTATATCAGGGGAGATTCGATATCGGGGGTGTTTCTATATCAGGGGAGATTCTGTATCGGGGAGATTCTATATCAGGGGAGATTCTATGTCGGGTGTGTTTCTATATCAGGGGAGATTCTATATCCGGGGAGATTCTATATCGGGGGTGTTTCTATATCAGGGGAGATTCTATATCGGGGGTGTTTCTACATCAGGGGAGATTCTATATCAGGGGAGATTCCATATCAGGGGATATTCTATATCGGGGGTGTTTCTATATCAGGGGAGATTCTATATCAGGGGAGATTCTATATCAAGGGATATTCTATATCGGGGGTGTTTCTATATCAGGGCAGATTCTATGTCGGGTGTGTTTCTATATCAGGGGAGATACTATATCAGGGGAGATTCTATATCGGGGGTGTTTCTATATCCGGGAAGATTCTATATCAGGGGAGATTCTATATCAGGGGAGATTCTATATCGGGGGTGTTTCTATATTGGGGAGATTCTATATCAGGGGAGATTCTATATCGGGGGTGTTTCTATATCAGGGGAGATTCTATATCGGGGGTGTTTCTATATTGGGGAGATTCTATATCAGGGGAGATTCTATATCAGGGGTGTTTCTATATCAGGGGAGATTCTATATCAGGGGAGATTCTATATCAGGGGAGATTCTATATCGGGGGAGTTTCTATATCAGGGGTGTTTCTATATCGGGGGTGTTTCTATATCAGGGGATATTCTATATCGGGGGTGTTTCTATATCGGGGAGATTCTATATCAGGGGAGATTCTATATCGGGGGTCTTTCTATATCAGGGGAGATTCTATATCAGGGGAGATTCTATATCAGGGGAGATTCTATATCGGGGGTGTTTCTATATTAGGGGAGATTCTATATCGGGGGTGTTTCTATATCAGGGGAGATTCTGTATCAGGGGAGATTCTATATCAGGGGAGATTCTATTTCGGATGTGTTTCGATATCAGGGGAGATTATATATCAGGGGAGATTCTATATCGGGGGTGTTTCTATATCAGGGGAGATTCTATATCAGGGGAGATTCCATATCGGGGGTGTTTCTATATCAGGGGAGATTGTATCTCGGGGGTGTTTCTATTTCGGGGGTGTTTCAATATCAGGGGAGATTCTATCTCGGGGGTGTTTCTGTATCGGGGGTGTTTCTATATCAGGGGAGATTCTATATCGGGGGAGATTCTATATCGGGGGTGTTTCTATTTCTGGGGAGATTCTATATCAGGGGAGATTCTATATCAGGGGAGATTCTATATCGGGGGAGTTTCTATATCAGGGGAGATTCTATCTCGGGGGTGTTTCTATTTCGGGGGTGTTTCTATATCAGGGGAGATTCTATCTCGGGGGTGTTTCTGTATCGGGGGTGTTTCTATATCAGGGGAGATTCTATATCGGGGGAGATTCTATATCGGGGGTGTTTCTATTTCAGGGGAGATTCTATATCATGGGAGATTCTATATCAGGGGAGATTCTATATCAGGGGAGATTCTATATCGGGGGTGTTTCTATATCAGGGGAGATTCTATGTCGGGTGTGTTTCTATATCAGGGGAGATTCTATATCAGGGGAGATTCTATATCGGGGGTGTTTCTATATCAGGTGAGATTCTATATCAGGGGTGTTTCTGTATCAGGGGAGATTCTATATCAGGGGAGATTCTATATCAGGGGAGATTCTATATCGGGGGTATTTCTATATCAGGGGAGATTCTATATAAGGGGAGACTCTATATCAGGGGAGATTCTATATCGGGGGTGTTTCTATATCAGGGGAGATTCTATATCGGTGGTGTTTCTATATCAGGGGAGATTCTGTAGCAGGGGAGATTCTATATCAGGGGAGATTCTATGTCGGGTGTGTTTCTATATCAGGGGAGATTCTATATCAGGGGAGATTCTATATCGGGGGTGTTTCTATATCAGGGGAGATTCTATATCGGGGGTGTTTCTATATCAGGGGAGATTCTGTATCAGGGAAGATTCCATATCAGGGGATATTCTATATCGGGAGTGTTTCTATATCAGGGGAGATTCTATATCAGGGGAGATTCTATATCAGGGGATATTCTATATCGGGGGTGTTTCTATATCAGGGGAGATTCTATGTCGGGTATGTTTCTATATCAGGGGAGATTCTATATCGGGGAGACTCTATATCGGGGGTGTTTCTATATCAGGGGAGATTCTATATCAGGGGAGATTCTATATCAGGGGAGATTCTATATCGGGGGTGTTTCTATATCAGGGGAGATTCGATATCAGGGGAGATTCGATATCGGGGGTGTTTCTATATCGGGGGTGTTTCTATATCAGGGGAGATTCTATATTAGGGGAGATTCTATATCGGGGGTGTTTATATTTCAGGGGAGATTCTATATCAGGGGAGATTCTATATCGGGGGTGTTTGTATATCAGGGGAGATTCTATATTGGGGTTTTTTCTATATCAGGGAGATTCTATATCAGGGGAGATTCTATATCGGGGGTGTTTCTATATCAGGGGTGTTTCGATATCAGGGGAGATTCTATATCAGGGGAGATTCTATATCGGGGGTGTTTCTATATCGGGGAGATTCTATATCAGGGGAGATTCTATATCGGGGGTGTTTCTATATCAGGGGTGTTTCGATATCAGGGGAGATTCTATATCAGGGGAGATTCTATATCGGGGGTGTTTCTATATCAGGGGTGATTCTATATCGGGGGTGTTTCTATATCAGGGGAGATTCTATATCAGGGGAGATTCTATATCGGGGGAGATTCGATATCGGGGGTGTTTCTATATCGGGGGAGATTCTATATCATGGGAGATTCTATATCGGGGGTGTTTCTATATCGGGGAGATTCTATATCAGGGGAGATTCTATATCGGGGGTGTTTGTATATCAGGGGAGATTCTATATTGGGGTTTTTTCTATATCGGGGAGATTCTATATCAGGGGAGATTCTATATCGGGGGTGTTTCTATATCAGGGGTGTTTCGATATCAGGGGAGATTCTATATCAGGGGAGATTCTATATCGGGGGTGTTTCTCTTTCGGGGAGATTCTATATCAGGGGAGATTCTATATCGGGGGTGTTTCTATATCAGGGGTGTTTCGATATCAGGGGAGATTCTATATCAGGGGAGATTCTATATCGGGGGTGTTTCTATATCAGGGGTGATTCTATATCGGGGGTGTTTCTATATCAGGGGAGATTCTATATCAGGGGAGATTCTATATCGGGGGAGATTCTATATCGGGGGTGTTTCTATATCGGGGGAGATTCTATATCATGGGAGATTCTATATCGGGGGTGTTTCTATATCAGGGGAGATTCTATATCAGGGGAGATTCTATATCGGGGGTGTTTCTATATCAGGGGAGATTCTATATCGGGGGTGTTTCTATATCAGGGGAGATTCTGTATCAGGGGAGATTCTATATGAGGGGAGATTCTATGTCGGGTGTGTTTCTATATCAGGGGAGATTCTATATCAGGGGAGATTCTATATCGGGGGTGTTTCTATATCAGGGGAGATTCTATATCGGGGGTGTTTCTATATCAGGGGAGATTCTATATCAGGGAAGATTCCATATCAGGGGATATTCTATATCGGGGCTGTTTCTATATCAGGGGAGATTCTATATCAGGGGAGATTCTATATCAGGGGATATTCTATATCGGGGGTGTTTCTATATCAGGGGAGATTCTATGTCGGGTGTGTTTCCATATCAGGGGAGATTCTATATCAGGGGAGATTCTATATCGGGGGTGTTTCTATATCAGGGAAGATTCTATATCAGGGGAGATTTTATATCAGGGGAGATGCTATATCAGGGGAGATTCTATATCGGGGGTGTTTCTATATCAGGGGAGATTCTATATCAGGGGAGATTCTATATCGTGGGTGTTTCTATATCGGGGGTGTTTCTATATCAGCGGAGATTCTATATTAGGGGAGATTCTATATCGGGGGTGTTTATATTTCAGGGGGGATCCTATATCAGGGGAGATTCTATATCGGGGGTGTTTGTATATCAGGGGAGATTCTATATCAGGGGTGTTTCTATATCGGGGAGATTCTATATCAGGGGAGATTCTATATCGGGGGTGTTTCTATATCAGGGGTGTTTCGATATCAGGGGAGATTCTATATCAGGGGAGATTCTATATCGGGGGTGTTTCTATATCGGGTTTGTGTCTATATCGGGGGTGTTTCTACATCAGGGGAGATTCTATATCGGGGGTTTTCTATATCGGGGGAGATTCTATATCGGGGGTGTTTCTATATCGGGGAGATTCTATATCAGGGGAGATTCTATATCGGGGGTGTTTCTATATCAGGGGTGTTTCTATATCAGGGGAGATTCTATATCAGGGGAGATTCTATATGGGGGGTGTTTCTATATCAGGGGTGATTCTATATCGGGGATGTTTCTATATCAGGGGAGATTCTATATCAGGAAAGATTCTATATCGGGGGTTTTTCTATTTCGGGGAGATTCTATATCAGGGGAGATCCTATATCGGGGGTGTTTCAATATCAGGGGTGTTTCTATATCAGTGGAGATTCTATATCAGGGGAGATTCTATATCGGGGGTGTTTCTATATCGGGGAGATTCTATATCAGGGGAGATTCTATATCGGGGGTGTCTCTATATCGGGGAGATTCTATATCAGGGGAGATTCTATATCGGGGGTGTTTCCATATCAGGGGTGTTTCTATATCAGGGGTGTTTCTATATCAGGGGAGATTCTATATCAGGGGAGATTCTATATCGGGGGTGTTTCTATATCGGGGAGATTCTATATCAGGGGAGATTCTATATCGGGGGTGTTTTTATTTCAGGGGTGTTTCTATATCAGGGGTGTTTCTATATCAGGGGAGATTCTATATCGGGGGTGTTTCTATATCAGGGGAGATTCTATATCGGGTGTGTTTCTATATGAGGGGAGATTCTATATCAGGGGAGATTCTATATCAGGGGAGATTCTATATCAGGGGATATTCTATATCGGGGGTGTTTCCATATCAGGGGAGATTCTATATCAGGGGAGATTCTATATCAGGGGAGATTCTATATCGGGGGTGTTTCTATATCAGGGGAGATTCGATATCGGGGGTGTTTCTATATCAGGGGAGATTCTGTATTGGGGAGATTCTATATCAGGGGAGATTCTATGTCGGGTGTGTTTCTATATCAGGGGAGATTCTATATCCGGGGAGATTCTATATCGGGGGTGTTTCTATATCAGGGGAGATTCTATGTCGGGGGTGTTTCTACATCAGGGGAGATTCTATATCAGGGGAGATTCCATATCAGGGGATATTCTATATCGGGGGTGTTTCTATATCAGGGCAGATTCTATATCAGGGGATATTCTATATCGGGGGTGTTTCTATATCAGGGGAGATTCTATGTCGGGTGTGTTTCTATATCAGGGGAGATTCTATATCAGGGGAGATTCTATATCGGGGGTGTTTCTATATCAGGGAAGATTCTGTATCAGGGGAGATTCTATATCAGGGGAGATTCTATATCGGGGGTGTTTCTATTTTGGGGAGATTCTATATCAGGGGAGATTCTATATCGGGGGTGTTTCTATATCAGGGGTGTTTCTATATCAGGGGAGATTCTATATCAGGGGAGATTCTATATCAGGGGAGATTCTATATCGGGGGTGTTTCTATATCAGGGGTGTTTCTATATCGGGGGTATTTCTATATCAGGGGAGATTCTATATCGGGGGTGTTTCTATATCGGGGAGATTCTATATTAGGGGAGATTCTATATCGGGGGTCTTTCTATATCAGGGGAGATTCTATATCAGGGGAGATTCTATATCAGGGGAGATTCTATATCGGGGGTGTTTCTATATCAGGGGAGATTCTATATCGGGGGTGTTTCTATATCAGGGGAGATTCTGTATCAGGGGAGATTCTATATCAGGGGAGATTCTATGTCGGATGTGTTTCGAGATCAGGGGAGATTCTATATCAGGGGAGATTCTATATCGGGGGTGTTTCTATATCAGGGGAGATTCGATATCGGGGGTGTTTCTATATCAGGGGAGATTCTATCTCGGGGGTGTTTCTATTTCGGGGGTGTTTCTATATCAGGGGAGATTCTATCTCGGGGGTGTTTCTGTATCGGGGGTGTTTCTATATCAGGGGAGATTCTATATCGGGGGAGATTCTATATCGGGGGTGTTTCTATTTCAGGGGAGATTCTATATCAGGGGAGATTCTATATCAGGGGAGATTCTATATCGGGGGTGTTTCTATATCAGGGGAGATTCTATATCAGGGGTGTTTCTGTATCAGGGGAGATTCTATATCAGGGGAGATTCTATATCAGGGGAGATTCTATATCGGGGGTGTTTCTATATCAGGGGAGATTCTATATCAGGGGAGATTCTATATCAGGGGTGATTCTATATCGGGGGTGTTTCTATATCAGGGGAGATTCTATATCGGGGGTGTTTCTATATCAGGGGAGATTCTGTATCAGGGGAGATTCTATATCAGGGGAGATTCTATGTCGGGTGTGTTTCTATATCAGGGGAGATTCTATATCAGGGGTTATTCTATATCGGGGGTGTTTCTATATCAGGGGAGATTCTATATCAGGGGTGTTTCTATATCAGGGGAGAATCTATGTCGGGTGTGTTTCTGTATCAGGGGAGATTCTATATCAGGGGTGATTCTATATCGGGGGTGTTTCTATATCAGGGAAGATTCTATATCAGGGGAGATTCTATATCAGGGGAGATTCTATATCAGGGGAGATTCTATATCGGGGGTGTTTCTATATCAGGGGAGATTCGATATCAGGGGAGATTCGATATCGGGGGTGTTTCTATATCGGGGGTGTTTCTATATCAGGGGAGATTCTATATTAGGGGAGATTCTATATCGGGGGTGTTTATATTTCAGGGGAGATTCTATATCAGGGGAGATTCTATATCGGGGGTGTTTGTATATCAGGGGAGATTCTATATTGGGGTTTTTTCTATATCGGGGAGATTCTATATCAGGGGAGATTCTATATCGGGGGTGTTTCTATATCAGGGGTGTTTCGATATCAAGGGAGATTCTATATCAGGGGAGATTCTATATCGGGGGTGTTTCTATATCGGGGAGATTCTATATCAGGGGAGATTCTATATCGGGGGTGTTTCTATATCGGGGGTGTTTCTATATCGGGGAGATTCTATATCAGGGGTGATTCTGTATCGGGGGTGTTTCTATATCAGGGGAGATTCTATATCAGGGGAGATTCTATATCGGGGGAGATTCTATATCGGGGGTGTTTCTATATCGGGGGAGATTCTATATCATGGGAGATTCTATATCGGGGGTGTTTCTATATCGGGGAGATTCTATATCAGGGGAGATTCTATATCGGGGGTGTTTGTATATCAGGGGAGATTCTATATTGGGGTTTTTTCTATATCGGGGAGATTCTATATCAGGGGAGATTCGATATCGGGGGTGTTTCTATATCAGGGGTGTTTCGATATCAGGGGAGATTCTATATCAGGGGAGATTCTATATCGGGGGTGTTTCTATATCGGGGAGATTCTATATCAGGGGAGATTCTATATCGGGGGTGTTTCTATATCAGGGGTGTTTCGATATCAGGGGAGATTCTATATCAGGGGAGATTCTATATCGGGGGTTTTTCTATATCAGGGGTGATTCTTTATCGGGGGTGTTTCTATATCAGGGGAGATTCTATATCAGGGGAGATTCTATATCGGGGGAGATTCTATATCGGGGGTGTTTCTATATCGGGGGAGATTCTATATCATGGGAGATTCTATATCGGGGGTGTTTCTATATCAGGGGTGATTCTATATCAGGGGAGATTCTATATCGGGGGTGTTTGTATATCAGGGGAGATTCTATATCGGGGGTGTTTCTATATCAGGGGAGATTCTGTATCAGGGGAGATTCTATATCAGGGGAGATTCTATGTCGGGTGTGTTTCTATATCAGGGGAGATTCTATATCAGGGGAGATTCTATATCAGGGGAGATTCTATATCGGGGGTGTTTCTATATCGGGGGAGATTCTATATCATGGGAGATTCTATATCGGGGGTGTTTCTATATCAGGGGAGATTCTATATCAGGGGAGATTCTATATCGGGGGTGTTACTATATCAGGGGAGATTCTATATCGGGGGTGTTTCTATATCAGGGGAGATTCTATATCAGGGGAGATTCTATATCAGGGGATATTCTATATCGGGGGTGTTTCTATATCAGGGGAGATTCTATGTCGGGTGTGTTTCTATATCAGGGGAGATTCTATATCAGGGGAGATTCTATATCGGGGGTGTTTCTATATCAGGGAAGATTCTATATCAGGGGAGATTCTATATCAGGGGAGATTCTATATCGGGGTTGTTTCTATATCAGGGGAGATTCGATATCAGGGGAGATTTGATATCGGGGGTGTTTCTATATCGGGGGTGTTTCTATATCAGGGGAGATTCTATATTTGGGGAGATTCTAAATCGGGGGTGTTTATATTTCAGGGGAGATTCTATATCAGTGGAGATTCTATATCGGGGGTGTTTGTATATCAGGGGAGATTCTATATTGGGGTTTTTCTATATCGGGGAGATTCTATATCAGGGGAGATTCTATATCGGGGGTTTTTCTATATCAGGGGTGTTTCGATATCAGGGGAGATTCTATATCAGGGGAGATTCTATATCGGGGGTGTTTCTATATCGGGGAGATTCTATATCAGGGGAGATTCTATCTCGGGGGTGTTTCTCTCAGGGGTGTTTCGATATCAGGGGAGATTCTATATCAGGGGAGATTCTATATCGGGGGTGTTTCTATATCAGGGGTGATTCTATATCGGGGGTGTTTCTATATCAGGGGAGATTCTATATCAGGGGAGATTCTATATCGGGGGAGATTCTATATCGGGGGTGTTTCTATATCGGGGGAGATTCTATATCATGGGAGATTCTATATCGGGGATGTTTCTATATCGGGGAGATTCTATATCAGGGGAGATTCTATATCGGGGGTGTTTCTATATCGGGGGTGTTTCTATATCAGGGGAGATTCTATATCAGGGGAGATTCTATATCGGGGGTGTTTCTATATCGGGGAGATTCTATCTCAGGGGAGATTCTATATCGGGTGTGTTTCTATATCGGGGAGATTCTATGTCAGGGGAGATTCTTTTTCGGGGGTGTTTCCATATCAGGGGTGTTTCTATATCAGGGGTGTTTCTATATCAGGGGATATTCTATATCAGGGGAGTTTCTATATCAGGGGATATTCTATATCGGGGATGTTTCCATATCAGGGGAGATTCTATATCAGGGGAGATTCTATATCAGGGGAGATTCTATATCAGGGGTGTTTCTATATCAGGGGAGATTCTATATCAGGGGAGATTCTATATCGGGGGTGTTTCTATATCAGGGGAGATTCTATGTCGGGGGTGTTTCTATATCAGGGGAGATTCTGTATCAGGGGAGATTCTATATCAGGGGAGATTCTATGTCGGGTGTGTTTCTATATCAGGGGAGATTCTATATCAGGGGAGATTCTATATCGGGGGTGTTTCTATATCAGGGGAGATTCTATATCGGGGGTGTTTCTATATCAGGGGAGATTCTATATCAGGGGAGATTCCATATCAGGGGATATTCTATATCGGGGGTGTTTCTATATCAGGGGAGATTCTATATCAGACAGATTCTATATCAGGGGATATTCTATATCGGGGGTGTTTCTATATCAGGGAAGATTCTATGTCGGGTGTGTTTCTATATCAGGGGAGATTCTATATCAGGGGAGATTCTAGATCGGGGGTGTTTCTATATCAGGGAAGATTCTATATCAGGGAAGATTCTATATCAGGGGAGATTCTATATCGGGGGTGTTTATATTTCAGGGGAGATTCTATATCAGGGGAGATTCTATATCGGGGGTGTTTGTATATCAGGGGAGATTCTATATCGGGGGTGTTTCTATATCGGGGAGATTCTATATCAGGGGAAATTCTATATCGGGGGTGTTTCTATATCGGGGGTGTTTCTATATCAGGGGAGATTCTATCTCGGGGGTGTTTCTATTTCGGGGGTGTTTCTATATCAGGGGAGATTCTATCTCGGGGGTGTTTCTGTATCGGGGGTGTTTCTATATCAGGGGAGATTCCATATCGGGGGTGTTCCTATATCAGGGGAGATTCTATATCAGGGGAGATTCTATATCGGGGGTGTTTCTATATCAGGGGAGATTCTATATCAGTGGAGATTCTATATCAGGGGAGATTCTATATCAGGGGCGATTCTATATCGGGGGTGTTTCTATATCAGGGGAGATTCTATATCAGGGGTGTTTCTATATCAGGGGAGATTCTATATCAGGGGAGATTCTATATCGGGGGTGTTTCTATATCAGGTGAGATTCTATATCAGGGGAGATTCTATATCAGGGGAGATTCTATATCGGGGGTGTTTCTATATCAGGGGAGATTCTATATCGGGGGTGTTTCTATATCAGGGGAGATTCTGTATCAGGGGAGATTCTATATCAGGGGAGATTCTTTGTCGGGTGTGTTTCTATATCAGGGGAGATTCTATATCAGGGGAGATTCTAGATCGGGGGTGTTTCTATATCAGGGGAGATTCTATATCGGGGGTGTTTCTATATCAGGGGAGATTCTATATCAGGGGAGATTCCATATCAGGGGATATTCTATGTCGGGTGTGTTTCTATATCAGGGGAGATTCAATATCAGGGGAGATTCTATATCGGGGGTGTTTCTATATCAGGGGAGATTCTATATTAGGGGAGATTCTATATCAGGGGATATTCTATATCGGGGGTGTTTCTATATCAGGGGAGATTCTATGTCGGGTGTGTTTCTATATCAGGGGAGATTCTATATCAGGGGAGATTCTATATCGGGGGTGTTTCTATATCAGGGAAGATTCTATATCAGGGGAGATTCTATATCAGGGGAGATTCTATATCAGGGGAGATTCTATATCGGGGGTGTTTCTATATCAGGGGAGATTCGATATCAGGGGAGATTCGATATCGGGGGTGTTTATATTTCAGGGGAGATTCTATATCAGGGGAGATTCTATATCGGGGGTGTTTGTATATCAGGGGAGATTCTATATTGGGGTTTTTTCTATATCGGGGAGATTCTATATCAGGGGAGATTCTATATCGGGGGTGTTTCTATATCAGGGGTGTTTCGATATCAGGGGAGATTCTATATCAGGGGAGATTCTATATCGGGGGTGTTTCTATATCGGGGAGATTCTATATCAGGGGAGATTCTATACCGGGGGTGTTTCTATATCAGGGGTGTTTCGATATCAGGTGAGATTCTATATCAGGGGAGATTCTATATCGGGGGTGCTTCTATATCAGGGGTGATTCTATATCGGGGGTGTTTCGATATCAGGGGAGATTCTATATCAGGGGAGATTCTATATCGGGGGTGTTTCTATATCGGGGGAGATTCTATATCATGGGAGATTCTATATCGGGGGTGTTTCTATATCGGGGAGATTCTATATCAGGGGAGATTCTATATCGGGGGTTTTGCTATATCGGGGGTGTTTCCATATCAGGGGAGATTCTCTATCAGGGGAGATTCTATATCGGGGGTGTTTCTATATCGGGGAGATTCTATATCAGGGGAGATTCTATATCGGGGGTGTTTCCATATCAGGGGTGTTTCTATATCAGGGGTGTTTCTATATCAGGGGAGATTCTATATCAGGGGAGATTCTATATCGGGAGTGTTTCTATATCGGGGAGATTCTATATCAGGGGAGATTCTATATCGGGGGTGTTTCTATATCAGGGGTGTTTCTATATCAGGGGTGTTTCTATATCAGGGGAGATTCTATATCGGGGGTGTGTCTATATCAGGGGAGATTCTATATCAGGGGAGATTCTATATCGGGTGTGTTTCTATGTGAGGGGAGATTCTATATCAGGGGAGATTCTATATCAGGGGAGTTTCTATATCAGGGGATATTCTATATCGGGGGTGTTTCCATATCAGGGGAGATTCTATATCAGGGGAGATTCTATATCGGGGGTGTTTCTATATCAGGGGAGATTCTATGTCGGGTGTGTTTCTATATCAGGGGAGATTCTATATCAGGGGAGATTCTATATCGGGGGTGTTTCTATATCAGGGAAGATTCTATATCAGGGGAGATTCTATATCAGGGGAGATTCTATATCAGGGGAGATTCTATATCGGGGGTGTTTCTATATCAGGGGAGATTCGATATCAGGGGAGATTCTATATCGGGGGTGTTTCTATATCGGGGGTGTTTCTATATCGGGGGAGATTCTATATTAGGGGAGATTCTATATCGGGGGTGTTTCTATATCAGGGGAGATTCTATATCAGGGGAGATTCTATATCGGGGGAGATTCTATATCGGGGGTGTTTCTATATCGGGGGAGATTCTATATCATGGGAGATTCTATATCGGGGGTGTTTCTATATCGGGGGTGTTTCTATATCAGGGGTGTTTCTATATCAGGGGAGATTCTATATCAGGGGAGATTCTATATCGGGAGTGTTTCTATATCGGGGAGATTCTATATCAGGGGAGATTCTATATCGGGGGTGTTTCAAGATCAGGGGTGTTTCTATATCAGGGGTGTTTCTATATCAGTGGAGATTCTATATCGGGGGTGTGTCTATATCAGGGGAGATTCTATATCAGGGGAGATTCTATATCGGGTGTGTTTCTATGTGAGGGGAGATTCTATATCAGGGGAGATTCTATATCAGGGGAGTTTCTATATCAGGGGATATTCTATATCGGGGGTGTTTCCATATCAGGGGAGATTCTATATCAGGGGAGATTCTATATCGGGGGTGTTTCTATATCAGGGGAGATTCTATGTCGGGTGTGTTTCTATATCAGGGGAGATTCTATATCAGGGGAGATTCTATATCGGGGGTGTTTCTATATCAGGGAAGATTCTATATCAGGGGTGATTCTATATCAGGGGAGATTCTATATCAGGGGAGATTCTATATCGGGGGTGTTTCTATATCAGGGGAGATTCGATATCAGGGGAGATTCTATATCGGGGGTGTTTCTATATCGGGGGTGTTTCTATATCGGGGGAGATTCTATATTAGGGGAGATTCTATATCGGGGGTGTTTCTATATCAGGGGAGATTCTATATCAGGGGAGATTCTATATCGGGGGAGATTCTATATCGGGGGTGTTTCTATATCGGGGGAGATTCTATATCATGGGAGATTCTATATCGGGGGTGTTTCTATATCGGGGAGATTCTATATCAGGGGAGATTCTATATCGGGGGTGTTTCTATATCGGGGGTGTTTCTATATCAGGGGAGATTCTATATCAGGGGAGATTCTATATCGGGGGTGTTTCTATATCGGGGAGATTCTATCTCAGGGGAGATTCTATATCGGGGGTGTTTCTATATCGGGGAGATTCTATATCAGGGGAGATTCTATATCGGGGGTGTTTCCATATCAGGGGTGTTTCTATATCAGGGGTGTTTCTATATCAGGGGAGATTCTATATCGGGGGTGTTTCTATATCAGGGGTGATTCTATATCGGGGGTGTTTCGATATCAGGGGAGATTCTATATCAGGGGAGATTCTATATCGGGGGAGATTCTATATCTGGGGTGTTTCGATATCAGGGGAGATTCTATATCAGGGGAGATTCTATATCGGGGGAGATTCTATATCGGGGGTGTTTCTATATCGGGGGAGATTCTATATCATGGGAGATTCTATATCGGGGGTGTTTCTATATCGGGGAGATTCTATATCAGGGGAGATTCTATATCGGGGGTGTTTCTATATCGGGGGTGATTCTATATCAGGGGAGATTCTCTATCAGGGGAGATTCTATATCGGGGGTGTTTCTATATCGGGGAGATTCTATCTCAGGGGAGATTCTATATCGGGGGTGTTTCTATATCGGGGAGATTCTATATCAGGGGAGATTCTATATCGGGGGTGTTTCCATATCAGGGGTGTTTCTATATCAGGGGTGTTTCTATATCAGGGGAGATTCTATATCAGGGGAGATTCTATATCGGGGGTGTTTCTATATCGGGGAGATTCTATATCAGGGGAGATTCTATATCGGGGGTGTTTCTATATCAGGGGTGTTTCTATATCAGGGGTGTTTCTATATCAGGGGAGATTCTATATCGGGGGTGTTTCCAATTCAGGGGAGATTCTATATCAGGGGAGATTCTATATCAGGGGTGTTTCTATATCAGGGGAGATTCTATATCAGGGGAGATTCTATATCGGGGGTGTTTCTATATCAGGGGAGATTCTGTATCAGGTGAGATTCTATATCAGGGGAGATTCTATGTCGGGTGTGTTTCTATATCAGGGGAGATTCTATATCAGGGGAGATTCTATATCGGGGGTGTTTCTATTTCAGGGGAGATTCTATATCGGGGGTGTTTCGATATCAGGGGAGATTCTATATCAGGGGAGATTCCATATCAGGGGATATTCTATATCGGGGGTGTTTCTATATCAGGGGAGATTGTATATCAGGCAGATTCTATATCAGGGGATATTCTATATCGGGGGTGTTTCTATATCAGGGGAGATTCTATGTCGGGTGTGTTTCTATATCAGGGGAGATTCTATATCAGGGGAGATTCTATATCGGGGGTGTTTCTATATCAGGGAAGATTCTATATCAGGGGAGATTCTATATCAGGGTAGATTCTATATCGGGGGTGTTTCTATATCAGGGGAGATTCGATATCAGGGGAGATTCTATTTCGGGGGTGTTTCTATATCGGGGGTGTTTCTATATCAGGGGACATTCTATATTAGGGGAGATTCTATATCGGGGGTGTTTATATTTCAGGGGAGATTCTATATCAGGGGAGATTCTATATCGGGGGTGTTTGTATATCAGGGGAGATTCTATATCGGGGGTGTTTCTATATCGGGGAGATTTTATATCAGGGGAAATTCTATATCGGGGGTGTTTCTATATCGGGGGTGTTTCTATATCAGGGGAGATTCTATCTCGGGGGTGTTTCTATTTCGGGGGTGTTTCTATATCAGGGGAGATTCTATCTCGGGGGTGTTTCTGTATCGGGGGTGTTTCTATATCAGGGGAGATTCCATATCGGGGGTGTTTCTATATCAGGGGAGATTCTATATCAGGGGAGATTCTATATCGGGGGTGTTTCTATATCAGGGGAGATTCTATATCAGGGGAGATTCTATATCGGGGGTGTTTCTATATCAGGCGAGATTCTATATCAGGGGTGTTTCTATATCAGGGGAGATTCTATATCAGGGGAGATTCTATATCGGGGGTGTTTCTGTATCAGGGGAGATTCTATATCAGGGGAGATTCTATATCAGGGGAGATTCTATATCGGGGGTGTTTCGATATCAGGGGAGATTCTATATCGGGGGTGTTTCTATATCAGGGGAGATTCTGTATCAGGGGAGATTCTATATCAGGGGAGATTCTATGTCGGGTGTGTTTCTATATCAGGGGAGATTCTATATCAGGGGAGATTCTATATCGGGGGTGTTTCTATATCAGGGGAGATTCTATATCGGGGGTGTTTCTATATCAGGGGAGATTCTATATCAGGGGAGATTCCATATCAGGGGATATTCTATATCGGGGGTGTTTCTTTATCAGGGGAGATTCTATATCAGGGGAGATTCTATTTCAGGGGATATTCTATATCGGGGGTGTTTCTATATCAGGGGAGATTCTATATCGGGTGTGTTTCTATATCAGGGGAGATTCTATATCAGGGGAGATTCTATATCGGGGGTGTTTCTATATCAGGGAAGATTCTATATCAGGGGAGATTCTATATCAGGGGAGATTCTATATCAGGGGAGATTCTATATCGGGGGTGTTTCTATATCAGGGGAGATTCGATATCAAGGGAGATTCTATATCGGGGGTGTTTCTATATCGGGGGTGTTTCTATATCAGGGGAGATTCTATATTAGGGGAGATTCTATATCGGGGGTGTTTATATTTCAGGGGAGATTCTATATCAGGGGAGATTCTATATCGGGGGTGTTTCTATATCGGGGGTGTTTCTATATCAGGGGAGATTCTATATTAGGGGAGATTCTATATCGGGGGTGTTTATATTTCAGGGGAGATTCTATATCAGGGGAGATTCTATATCAGGGGAGATTCTATATCGGGGGAGATTCTATATCAGGGGAGATTCTATATCGGGGGTGTTTCTATATCAGGGAAGATTCTATATCAGGGGAGATTCTATATCAGGGGAGATTCTATATCGGGGGTGTTTCTATATCAGGGGAGATTCGATATCAGGGGAGATTTGATATCGGGGGTGTTTCTATATCGGGGGTGTTTCTATATCAGGGGAGATTCTATATTTGGGGAGATTCTAAATCGGGGGTGTTTATATTTCAGGGGAGATTCTATATCAGTGGAGATTCTATATCGGGGGTGTTTGTATATCAGGGGAGATTCTATATTGGGGTTTTTCTATATCGGGGAGATTCTATATCAGGGGAGATTCTATATCGGGGGTGTTTCTATATCAGGGGTGTTTCGAAATCAGGGGAGATTCTATATCAGGGGAGATTCTATATCGGGGGTGTTTCTATATCGGGGAGATTCTATATCAGGGGAGATTCTATCTCGGGGGTGTTTCTCTCAGGGGTGTTTCGATATCAGGGGAGATTCTATATCAGGGGAGATTCTATATCGGGGGTGTTTCTATATCAGGGGTGATTCTATATCGGGGGTGTTTCTATATCAGGGGAGATTCTATATCAGGGGAGATTCTATATCGGGGGAGATTCTATATCGGGGGTGTTTCTATATCGGGGGAGATTCTATATCATGGGAGATTCTATATCGGGGGTGTTTCTATATCGGGGAGATTCTATATCAGGGGAGATTCTATATCGGGGGTTTTTCTATATCGGGGGTGTTTCTATATCAGGGGAGATTCTATATCAGGGGAGATTCTATATCGGGGGTGTTTCTATATCGGGGAGATTCTATCTCAGGGGAGATTCTATATCGGGTGTGTTTCTATATCGGGGAGATTCTATGTCAGGGGAGATTCTTTTTCGGGGGTGTTTCCATATCAGGGGTGTTTCTATATCAGGGGTGTTTCTATATCAGGGGATATTCTATATCAGGGGAGTTTCTATATCAGGGGATATTCTATATCGGGGATGTTTCCATATCTGGGGAGATTCTATATCAGGGGAGATTCTATATCAGGGGAGATTCTATATCAGGGGTGTTTCTATATCAGGGGAGATTCTATATCAGGGGAGATTCTATATCGGGGGTGTTTCTATATCAGGGGAGATTCTATGTCGGGGGTGTTTCTATATCAGGGGAGATTCTGTATCAGGGGAGATTCTATATCAGGGGAGATTCTATGTCGGGTGTGTTTCTATATCAGGGGAGATTCTATATCAGGGGAGATTCTATATCGGGGGTGTTTCTATATCAGGGGAGATTCTATATCGGGGGTGTTTCTATATCAGGGGAGATTCTATATCAGGGGAGATTCCATATCAGGGGATATTCCATATCGGGGGTGTTTCTATATCAGGGGAGATTCTATATCAGGCAGATTCTATATCAGGGGATATTCTATATCGGGGGTGTTTCTATATCAGGGAAGATTCTATGTCGGGTGTGTTTCTATATCAGGGGAGATTCTATATCAGGGGAGATTCTAGATCGGGGGTGTTTCTATATCAGGGAAGATTCTATATCAGGGAAGATTCTATATCAGGGGAGATTCTATATCGGGGGTGTTTATATTTCAGGGGAGATTCTATATCAGGGGAGATTCTATATCGGGGGTGTTTGTATATCAGGGGAGATTCTATATCGGGGGTGTTTCTATATCGGGGAGATTCTATATCAGGGGAAATTCTATATCGGGGGTGTTTCTATATCGGGGGTGTTTCTATATCAGGGGAGATTCTATCTCGGGGGTGTTTCTATTTCGGGGGTGTTTCTATATCAGGGGAGATTCTATCTCGGGGGTGTTTCTGTATCGGGGGTGTTTCTATATCAGGGGAGATTCCATATCGGGGGTGTTTCTATATCAGGGGAGATTCTATATCAGGGGAGATTCTATATCGGGGGTGTTTCTATATCAGGGGAGATTCTATATCAGTGGAGATTCTATATCAGGGGAGATTCTATATCAGGGGCGATTCTATATCGGGGGTGTTTCTATATCAGGGGAGATTCTATATCAGGGGTGTTTCTATATCAGGGGAGATTCTATATCAGGGGAGATTCTATATCGGGGGTGTTTCTATATCAGGTGAGATTCTATATCAGGGGAGATTCTATATCAGGGGAGATTCTATATCGGGGGTGTTTCTATATCAGGGGAGATTCTATATCGGGGGTGTTTCTATATCAGGGGAGATTCTGTATCAGGGGAGATTCTATATCAGGGGAGATTCTTTGTCGGGTGTGTTTCTATATCAGGGGAGATTCTATATCAGGGGAGATTCTAGATCGGGGGTGTTTCTATATCAGGGGAGATTCTATATCGGGGGTGTTTCTATATCAGGGGAGATTCTATATCAGGGGAGATTCCATATCAGGGGATATTCTATGTCGGGTGTGTTTCTATATCAGGGGAGATTCAATATCAGGGGAGATTCTATATCGGGGGTGTTTCTATATCAGGGAAGATTCTATATTAGGGGAGATTCTATATCAGGGGATATTCTATATCGGGGGTGTTTCTATATCAGGGGAGATTCTATGTCGGGTGTGTTTCTATATCAGGGGAGATTCTATATCAGGGGAGATTCTATATCGGGGGTGTTTCTATATCAGGGAAGATTCTATATCAGGGGAGATTCTATATCAGGGGAGATTCTATATCAGGGGAGATTCTATATCGGGGGTGTTTCTATATCAGGGGAGATTCGATATCAGGGGAGATTCGATATCGGGGGTGTTTATATTTCAGGGGAGATTCTATATCAGGGGAGATTCTATATCGGGGGTGTTTGTATATCAGGGGAGATTCTATATTGGGGTTTTTTCTATATCGGGGAGATTCTATATCAGGGGAGATTCTATATCGGGGGTGTTTCTATATCAGGGGTGTTTCGATATCAGGGGAGATTCTATATCAGGGGAGATTCTATATCGGGGGTGTTTCTATATCGGGGAGATTCTATATCAGGGGAGATTCTATACCGGGGGTGTTTCTATATCAGGGGTGTTTCGATATCAGGTGAGATTCTATATCAGGGGAGATTCTATATCGGGGGTGCTTCTATATCAGGGGTGATTCTATATCGGGGGTGTTTCGATATCAGGGGAGATTCTATATCAGGGGAGATTCTATATCGGGGGTGTTTCTATATCGGGGGAGATTCTATATCATGGGAGATTCTATATCGGGGGTGTTTCTATATCGGGGAGATTCTATATCAGGGGAGATTCTATATCGGGGGTTTTTCTATATCGGGGGTGTTTCCATATCAGGGGAGATTCTCTATCAGGGGAGATTCTATATCGGGGGTGTTTCTATATCGGGGAGATTCTATCTCAGGGGAGATTCTATATCGGGGGTGTTTCTATATCGGGGAGATTCTATATCAGGGGAGATTCTATATCGGGGGTGTTTCCATATCAGGGGTGTTTCTATATCAGGGGTGTTTCTATATCAGGGGAGATTCTATATCAGGGGAGATTCTATATCGGGAGTGTTTCTATATCGGGGAGATTCTATATCAGGGGAGATTCTATATCGGGGGTGTTTCTATATCAGGGGTGTTTCTATATCAGGGGTGTTTCTATATCAGGGGAGATTCTATATCGGGGGTGTGTCTATATCAGGGGAGATTCTATATCAGGGGAGATTCTATATCGGGTGTGTTTCTATGTGAGGGGAGATTCTATATCAGGGGAGATTCTATATCAGGGGAGTTTCTATATCAGGGGATATTCTATATCGGGGGTGTTTCCATATCAGGGGAGATTCTATATCAGGGGAGATTCTATATCGGGGGTGTTTCTATATCAGGGGAGATTCTATGTCGGGTGTGTTTCTATATCAGGGGAGATTCTATATCAGGGGAGATTCTATATCGGGGGTGTTTCTATATCAGGGAAGATTCTATATCAGGGGAGATTCTATATCAGGGGAGATTCTATATCAGGGGAGATTCTATATCGGGGGTGTTTCTATATCAGGGGAGATTCGATATCAGGGGAGATTCTATATCGGGGGTGTTTCTATATCGGGGGTGTTTCTATATCGGGGGAGATTCTATATTAGGGGAGATTCTATATCGGGGGTGTTTCTATATCAGGGGAGATTCTATATCAGGGGAGATTCTATATCGGGGGAGATTCTATATCGGGGGTGTTTCTATATCGGGGGAGATTCTATATCATGGGAGATTCTATATCGGGGGTGTTTCTATATCGGGGGTGTTTCTATATCAGGGGTGTTTCTATATCAGGGGAGATTCTATATCAGGGGAGATTCTATATCGGGAGTGTTTCTATATCGGGGAGATTCTATATCAGGGGAGATTCTATATCGGGGGTGTTTCAAGATCAGGGGTGTTTCTATATCAGGGGTGTTTCTATATCAGGGGAGATTCTATATCGGGGGTGTGTCTATATCAGGGGAGATTCTATATCAGGGGAGATTCTATATCGGGTGTGTTTCTATGTGAGGGGAGATTCTATATCAGGGGAGATTCTATATCAGGGGAGTTTCTATATCAGGGGATATTCTATATCGGGGGTGTTTCCATATCAGGGGAGATTCTATATCAGGGGAGATTCTATATCGGGGGTGTTTCTATATCAGGGGAGATTCTATGTCGGGTGTGTTTCTATATCAGGGGAGATTCTATATCAGGGGAGATTCTATATCGGGGGTGTTTCTATATCAGGGAAGATTCTATATCAGGGGTGATTCTATATCAGGGGAGATTCTATATCAGGGGAGATTCTATATCGGGGGTGTTTCTATATCAGGGGAGATTCGATATCAGGGGAGATTCTATATCGGGGGTGTTTCTATATCGGGGGTGTTTCTATATCGGGGGAGATTCTATATTAGGGGAGATTCTATATCGGGGGTGTTTCTATATCAGGGGAGATTCTATATCAGGGGAGATTCTATATCGGGGGAGATTCTATATCGGGGGTGTTTCTATATCGGGGGAGATTCTATATCATGGGAGATTCTATATCGGGGGTGTTTCTATATCGGGGAGATTCTATATCAGGGGAGATTCTATATCGGGGGTGTTTCTATATCGGGGGTGTTTCTATATCAGGGGAGATTCTATATCAGGGGAGATTCTATATCGGGGGTGTTTCTATATCGGGGAGATTCTATCTCAGGGGAGATTCTATATCGGGGGTGTTTCTATATCGGGGAGATTCTATATCAGGGGAGATTCTATATCGGGGGTGTTTCCATATCAGGGGTGTTTCTATATCAGGGGTGTTTCTATATCAGGGGAGATTCTATATCGGGGGTGTTTCTATATCAGGGGTGATTCTATATCGGGGGTGTTTCGATATCAGGGGAGATTCTATATCAGGGGAGATTCTATATCGGGGGAGATTCTATATCTGGGGTGTTTCGATATCAGGGGAGATTCTATATCAGGGGAGATTCTATATCGGGGGAGATTCTATATCGGGGGTGTTTCTATATCGGGGGAGATTCTATATCATGGGAGATTCTATATCGGGGGTGTTTCTATATCGGGGAGATTCTATATCAGGGGAGATTCTATATCGGGGGTGTTTCTATATCGGGGGTGATTCTATATCAGGGGAGATTCTCTATCAGGGGAGATTCTATATCGGGGGTGTTTCTATATCGGGGAGATTCTATCTCAGGGGAGATTCTATATCGGGGGTGTTTCTATATCGGGGAGATTCTATATCAGGGGAGATTCTATATCGGGGGTGTTTCCATATCAGGGGTGTTTCTATATCAGGGGTGTTTCTATATCAGGGGAGATTCTATATCAGGGGAGATTCTATATCGGGGGTGTTTCTATATCGGGGAGATTCTATATCAGGGGAGATTCTATATCGGGGGTGTTTCTATATCAGGGGTGTTTCTATATCAGGGGTGTTTCTATATCAGGGGAGATTCTATATCGGGGGTGTTTCCAATTCAGGGGAGATTCTATATCAGGGGAGATTCTATATCGGGTGTGTTTCTATGTGAGGGGAGATTCTATATCAGGAGAGATCCTATATCAGGGGAGTTTCTATATCAGGGGATATTCTATATCGGGGGTGTTTCCATATCAGGGGAGATTCTATATCAGGGGAGATTCTATATCAGGGGTGTTTCTATATCAGGGGAGATTCTATATCAGGGGAGATTCTATATCGGGGGTGTTTCTATATCAGGGGAGATTCTGTATCAGGGGAGATTCTATATCAGGGGAGATTCTATGTCGGGTGTGTTTCTATATCAGGGGAGATTCTATATCAGGGGAGATTCTATATCGGGGGTGTTTCTATATCAGGGGAGATTCTATATCGGGGGTGTTTCGATATCAGGGGAGATTCTATATCAGGGGAGATTCCATATCAGGGGATATTCTATATCGGGGGTGTTTCTATATCAGGGGAGATTGTATATCAGGCAGATTCTATATCAGGGGATATTCTATATCGGGGGTGTTTCTATATCAGGGGAGATTCTATGTCGGGTGTGTTTCTATATCAGGGGAGATTCTATATCAGGGGAGATTCTATATCGGGGGTGTTTCTATATCAGGGAAGATTCTATATCAGGGGAGATTCTATATCAGGGTAGATTCTATATCGGGGGTGTTTCTATATCAGGGGAGATTCGATATCAGGGGAGATTCTATTTCGGGGGTGTTTCTATATCGGGGGTGTTTCTATATCAGGGGACATTCTATATTAGGGGAGATTCTATATCGGGGGTGTTTATATTTCAGGGGAGATTCTATATCAGGGGAGATTCTATATCGGGGGTGTTTGTATATCAGGGGAGATTCTATATCGGGGGTGTTTCTATATCGGGGAGATTTTATATCAGGGGAAATTCTATATCGGGGGTGTTTCTATATCGGGGGTGTTTCTATATCAGGGGAGATTCTATCTCGGGGGTGTTTCTATTTCGGGGGTGTTTCTATATCAGGGGAGATTCTATCTCGGGGGTGTTTCTGTATCGGGGGTGTTTCTATATCAGGGGAGATTCCATATCGGGGGTGTTTCTATATCAGGGGAGATTCTATATCAGGGGAGATTCTATATCGGGGGTGTTTCTATATCAGGGGAGATTCTATATCAGGGGAGATTCTATATCAGGGGAGATTCTATATCGGGGGTGTTTCTATATCAGGCGAGATTCTATATCAGGGGTGTTTCTATATCAGGGGAGATTCTATATCAGGGGAGATTCTATATCGGGGGTGTTTCTGTATCAGGGGAGATTCTATATCAGGGGAGATTCTATATCAGGGGAGATTCTATATCGGGGGTGTTTCGATATCAGGGGAGATTCTATATCGGGGGTGTTTCTATATCAGGGGAGATTCTGTATCAGGGGAGATTCTATATCAGGGGAGATTCTATGTCGGGTGTGTTTCTATATCAGGGGAGATTCTATATCAGGGGAGATTCTATATCGGGGGTGTTTCTATATCAGGGGAGATTCTATATCGGGGGTGTTTCTATATCAGGGGAGATTCTATATCAGGGGAGATTCCATATCAGGGGATATTCTATATCGGGGGTGTTTCTTTATCAGGGGAGATTCTATATCAGGGGAGATTCTATTTCAGGGGATATTCTATATCGGGGGTGTTTCTATATCAGGGGAGATTCTATGTCGGGTGTGTTTCTATATCAGGGGAGATTCTATATCAGGGGAGATTCTATATCGGGGGTGTTTCTATATCAGGGAAGATTCTATATCAGGGGAGATTCTATATCAGGGGAGATTCTATATCAGGGGAGATTCTATATCGGGGGTGTTTCTATATCAGGGGAGATTCGATATCAAGGGAGATTCTATATCGGGGGTGTTTCTATATCGGGGGTGTTTCTATATCAGGGGAGATTCTATATTAGGGGAGATTCTATATCGGGGGTGTTTATATTTCAGGGGAGATTCTATATCAGGGGAGATTCTATATCGGGGGTGTTTCTATATCGGGGGTGTTTCTATATCAGGGGAGATTCTATATTAGGGGAGATTCTATATCGGGGGTGTTTATATTTCAGGGGAGATTCTATATCAGGGGAGATTCTATATCAGGGGAGATTCTATATCGGGGGAGATTCTATATCAGGGGAGATTCTATATCGGGGGTGTTTCTATATCAGGGAAGATTCTATATCAGGGGAGATTCTATATCAGGGGAGATTCTATATCGGGGGTGTTTCTATATCAGGGGAGATTCGATATCAGGGGAGATTTGATATCGGGGGTGTTTCTATATCGGGGGTGTTTCTATATCAGGGGAGATTCTATATTTGGGGAGATTCTAAATCGGGGGTGTTTATATTTCAGGGGAGATTCTATATCAGTGGAGATTCTATATCGGGGGTGTTTGTATATCAGGGGAGATTCTATATTGGGGTTTTTCTATATCGGGGAGATTCTATATCAGGGGAGATTCTATATCGGGGGTGTTTCTATATCAGGGGTGTTTCGAAATCAGGGGAGATTCTATATCAGGGGAGATTCTATATCGGGGGTGTTTCTATATCGGGGAGATTCTATATCAGGGGAGATTCTATCTCGGGGGTGTTTCTCTCAGGGGTGTTTCGATATCAGGGGAGATTCTATATCAGGGGAGATTCTATATCGGGGGTGTTTCTATATCAGGGGTGATTCTATATCGGGGGTGTTTCTATATCAGGGGAGATTCTATATCAGGGGAGATTCTATATCGGGGGAGATTCTATATCGGGGGTGTTTCTATATCGGGGGAGATTCTATATCATGGGAGATTCTATATCGGGGGTGTTTCTATATCGGGGAGATTCTATATCAGGGGAGATTCTATATCGGGGGTGTTTCTATATCGGGGGTGTTTCTATATCAGGGGAGATTCTATATCAGGGGAGATTCTATATCGGGGGTGTTTCTATATCGGGGAGATTCTATCTCAGGGGAGATTCTATATCGGGTGTGTTTCTATATCGGGGAGATTCTATGTCAGGGGAGATTCTTTTTCGGGGGTGTTTCCATATCAGGGGTGTTTCTATATCAGGGGTGTTTCTATATCAGGGGATATTCTATATCAGGGGAGTTTCTATATCAGGGGATATTCTATATCGGGGATGTTTCCATATCAGGGGAGATTCTATATCAGGGGAGATTCTATATCAGGGGAGATTCTATATCAGGGGTGTTTCTATATCAGGGGAGATTCTATATCAGGGGAGATTCTATATCGGGGGTGTTTCTATATCAGGGGAGATTCTATGTCGGGGGTGTTTCTATATCAGGGGAGATTCTGTATCAGGGGAGATTCTATATCAGGGGAGATTCTATGTCGGGTGTGTTTCTATATCAGGGGAGATTCTATATCAGGGGAGATTCTATATCGGGGGTGTTTCTATATCAGGGGAGATTCTATATCGGGGGTGTTTCTATATCAGGGGAGATTCTATATCAGGGGAGATTCCATATCAGGGGATATTCCATATCGGGGGTGTTTCTATATCAGGGGAGATTCTATATCAGGCAGATTCTATATCAGGGGATATTCTATATCGGGGGTGTTTCTATATCAGGGAAGATTCTATGTCGGGTGTGTTTCTATATCAGGGGAGATTCTATATCAGGGGAGATTCTAGATCGGGGGTGTTTCTATATCAGGGAAGATTCTATATCAGGGAAGATTCTATATCAGGGGAGATTCTATATCGGGGGTGTTTATATTTCAGGGGAGATTCTATATCAGGGGAGATTCTATATCGGGGGTGTTTGTATATCAGGGGAGATTCTATATCGGGGGTGTTTCTATATCGGGGAGATTCTATATCAGGGGAAATTCTATATCGGGGGTGTTTCTATATCGGGGGTGTTTCTATATCAGGGGAGATTCTATCTCGGGGGTGTTTCTATTTCGGGGGTGTTTCTATATCAGGGGAGATTCTATCTCGGGGGTGTTTCTGTATCGGGGGTGTTTCTATATCAGGGGAGATTCCATATCGGGGGTGTTTCTATATCAGGGGAGATTCTATATCAGGGGAGATTCTATATCGGGGGTGTTTCTATATCAGGGGAGATTCTATATCAGTGGAGATTCTATATCAGGGGAGATTCTATATCAGGGGCGATTCTATATCGGGGGTGTTTCTATATCAGGGGAGATTCTATATCAGGGGTGTTTCTATATCAGGGGAGATTCTATATCAGGGGAGATTCTATATCGGGGGTGTTTCTATATCAGGTGAGATTCTATATCAGGGGAGATTCTATATCAGGGGAGATTCTATATCGGGGGTGTTTCTATATCAGGGGAGATTCTATATCGGGGGTGTTTCTATATCAGGGGAGATTCTGTATCAGGGGAGATTCTATATCAGGGGAGATTCTTTGTCGGGTGTGTTTCTATATCAGGGGAGATTCTATATCAGGGGAGATTCTAGATCGGGGGTGTTTCTATATCAGGGGAGATTCTATATCGGGGGTGTTTCTATATCAGGGGAGATTCTATATCAGGGGAGATTCCATATCAGGGGATATTCTATGTCGGGTGTGTTTCTATATCAGGGGAGATTCAATATCAGGGGAGATTCTATATCGGGGGTGTTTCTATATCAGGGAAGATTCTATATTAGGGGAGATTCTATATCAGGGGATATTCTATATCGGGGGTGTTTCTATATCAGGGGAGATTCTATGTCGGGTGTGTTTCTATATCAGGGGAGATTCTATATCAGGGGAGATTCTATATCGGGGGTGTTTCTATATCAGGGAAGATTCTATATCAGGGGAGATTCTATATCAGGGGAGATTCTATATCAGGGGAGATTCTATATCGGGGGTGTTTCTATATCAGGGGAGATTCGATATCAGGGGAGATTCGATATCGGGGGTGTTTATATTTCAGGGGAGATTCTATATCAGGGGAGATTCTATATCGGGGGTGTTTGTATATCAGGGGAGATTCTATATTGGGGTTTTTTCTATATCGGGGAGATTCTATATCAGGGGAGATTCTATATCGGGGGTGTTTCTATATCAGGGGTGTTTCGATATCAGGGGAGATTCTATATCAGGGGAGATTCTATATCGGGGGTGTTTCTATATCGGGGAGATTCTATATCAGGGGAGATTCTATACCGGGGGTGTTTCTATATCAGGGGTGTTTCGATATCAGGTGAGATTCTATATCAGGGGAGATTCTATATCGGGGGTGCTTCTATATCAGGGGTGATTCTATATCGGGGGTGTTTCGATATCAGGGGAGATTCTATATCAGGGGAGATTCTATATCGGGGGTGTTTCTATATCGGGGGAGATTCTATATCATGGGAGATTCTATATCGGGGGTGTTTCTATATCGGGGAGATTCTATATCGGGGAGATTCTATATCGGGGGTTTTTCTATATCGGGGGTGTTTCCATATCAGGGGAGATTCTCTATCAGGGGAGATTCTATATCGGGGGTGTTTCTATATCGGGGAGATTCTATCTCAGGGGAGATTCTATATCGGGGGTGTTTCTATATCGGGGAGATTCTATATCAGGGGAGATTCTATATCGGGGGTGTTTCCATATCAGGGGTGTTTCTATATCAGGGGTGTTTCTATATCAGGGGAGATTCTATATCAGGGGAGATTCTATATCGGGAGTGTTTCTATATCGGGGAGATTCTATATCAGGGGAGATTCTATATCGGGGGTGTTTCTATATCAGGGGTGTTTCTATATCAGGGGTGTTTCTATATCAGGGGAGATTCTATATCGGGGGTGTGTCTATATCAGGGGAGATTCTATATCAGGGGAGATTCTATATCGGGTGTGTTTCTATGTGAGGGGAGATTCTATATCAGGGGAGATTCTATATCAGGGGAGTTTCTATATCAGGGGATATTCTATATCGGGGGTGTTTCCATATCAGGGGAGATTCTATATCAGGGGAGATTCTATATCGGGGGTGTTTCTATATCAGGGGAGATTCTATGTCGGGTGTGTTTCTATATCAGGGGAGATTCTATATCAGGGGAGATTCTATATCGGGGGTGTTTCTATATCAGGGAAGATTCTATATCAGGGGAGATTCTATATCAGGGGAGATTCTATATCAGGGGAGATTCTATATCGGGGGTGTTTCTATATCAGGGGAGATTCGATATCAGGGGAGATTCTATATCGGGGGTGTTTCTATATCGGGGGTGTTTCTATATCGGGGGAGATTCTATATTAGGGTAGATTCTATATCGGGGGTGTTTCTATATCAGGGGAGATTCTATATCAGGGGAGATTCTATATCGGGGGAGATTCTATATCGGGGGTGTTTCTATATCGGGGGAGATTCTATATCATGGGAGATTCTATATCGGGGGTGTTTCTATATCGGGGGTGTTTCTATATCAGGGGTGTTTCTATATCAGGGGAGATTCTATATCAGGGGAGATTCTATATCGGGAGTGTTTCTATATCGGGGAGATTCTATATCAGGGGAGATTCTATATCGGGGGTGTTTCAAGATCAGGGGTGTTTCTATATCAGGGGTGTTTCTATATCAGGGGAGATTCTATATCGGGGGTGTGTCTATATCAGGGGAGATTCTATATCAGGGGAGATTCTATATCGGGTGTGTTTCTATGTGAGGGGAGATTCTATATCAGGGGAGATTCTATATCAGGGGAGTTTCTATATCAGGGGATATTCTATATCGGGGGTGTTTCCATATCAGGGGAGATTCTATATCAGGGGAGATTCTATATCGGGGGTGTTTCTATATCAGGGGAGATTCTATGTCGGGTGTGTTTCTATATCAGGGGAGATTCTATATCAGGGGAGATTCTATATCGGGGGTGTTTCTATATCAGGGAAGATTCTATATCAGGGGTGATTCTATATCAGGGGAGATTCTATATCAGGGGAGATTCTATATCGGGGGTGTTTCTATATCAGGGGAGATTCGATATCAGGGGAGATTCTATATCGGGGGTGTTTCTATATCGGGGGTGTTTCTATATCGGGGGAGATTCTATATTAGGGGAGATTCTATATCGGGGGTGTTTCTATATCAGGGGAGATTCTATATCAGGGGAGATTCTATATCGGGGGAGATTCTATATCGGGGGTGTTTCTATATCGGGGGAGATTCTATATCATGGGAGATTCTATATCGGGGGTGTTTCTATATCGGGGAGATTCTATATCAGGGGAGATTCTATATCGGGGGTGTTTCTATATCGGGGGTGTTTCTATATCAGGGGAGATTCTATATCAGGGGAGATTCTATATCGGGGGTGTTTCTATATCGGGGAGATTCTATCTCAGGGGAGATTCTATATCGGGGGTGTTTCTATATCGGGGAGATTCTATATCAGGGGAGATTCTATATCGGGGGTGTTTCCATATCAGGGGTGTTTCTATATCAGGGGTGTTTCTATATCAGGGCAGATTCTATATCGGGGGTGTTTCTATATCAGGGGTGATTCTATATCGGGGGTGTTTCGATATCAGGGGAGATTCTATATCAGGGGAGATTCTATATCGGGGGAGATTCTATATCTGGGGTGTTTCGATATCAGGGGAGATTCTATATCAGGGGAGATTCTATATCGGGGGAGATTCTATATCGGGGGTGTTTCTATATCGGGGGAGATTCTATATCATGGGAGATTCTATATCGGGGGTGTTTCTATATCGGGGAGATTCTATATCAGGGGAGATTCTATATCGGGGGTGTTTCTATATCGGGGGTGATTCTATATCAGGGGAGATTCTCTATCAGGGGAGATTCTATATCGGGGGTGTTTCTATATCGGGGAGATTCTATCTCAGGGGAGATTCTATATCGGGGGTGTTTCTATATCGGGGAGATTCTATATCAGGGGAGATTCTATATCGGGGGTGTTTCCATATCAGGGGTGTTTCTATATCAGGGGTGTTTCTATATCAGGGGAGATTCTATATCAGGGGAGATTCTATATCGGGGGTGTTTCTATATCGGGGAGATTCTATATCAGGGGAGATTCTATATCGGGGGTGTTTCTATATCAGGGGTGTTTCTATATCAGGGGTGTTTCTATATCAGGGGAGATTCTATATCGGGGGTGTTTCCAATTCAGGGGAGATTCTATATCAGGGGAGATTCTATATCGGGTGTGTTTCTATGTGAGGGGAGATTCTATATCAGGAGAGATCCTATATCAGGGGAGTTTCTATATCAGGGGATATTCTATATCGGGGGTGTTTCCATATCAGGGGAGATTCTATATCAGGGGAGATTCTATATCAGGGGTGTTTCTATATCAGGGGAGATTCTATATCAGGGGAGATTCTATATCGGGGGTGTTTCTATATCAGGGGAGATTCTGTATCAGGGGAGATTCTATATCAGGGGAGATTCTATGTCGGGTGTGTTTCTATATCAGGGGAGATTCTATATCAGGGGAGATTCTATATCGGGGGTGTTTCTATATCAGGGGAGATTCTATATCGGGGGTGTTTCGATATCAGGGGAGATTCTATATCAGGGGAGATTCCATATCAGGGGATATTCTATATCGGGGGTGTTTCTATATCAGGGGAGATTGTATATCAGGCAGATTCTATATCAGGGGATATTCTATATCGGGGGTGTTTCTATATCAGGGGAGATTCTATGTCGGGTGTGTTTCTATATCAGGGGAGATTCTATATCAGGGGAGATTCTATATCGGGGGTGTTTCTATATCAGGGAAGATTCTATATCAGGGGAGATTCTATATCAGGGTAGATTCTATATCGGGGGTGTTTCTATATCAGGGGAGATTCGATATCAGGGGAGATTCTATTTCGGGGGTGTTTCTATATCGGGGGTGTTTCTATATCAGGGGACATTCTATATTAGGGGAGATTCTATATCGGGGGTGTTTATATTTCAGGGGAGATTCTATATCAGGGGAGATTCTATATCGGGGGTGTTTGTATATCAGGGGAGATTCTATATCGGGGGTGTTTCTATATCGGGGAGATTTTATATCAGGGGAAATTCTATATCGGGGGTGTTTCTATATCGGGGGTGTTTCTATATCAGGGGAGATTCTATCTCGGGGGTGTTTCTATTTCGGGGGTGTTTCTATATCAGGGGAGATTCTATCTCGGGGGTGTTTCTGTATCGGGGGTGTTTCTATATCAGGGGAGATTCCATATCGGGGGTGTTTCTATATCAGGGGAGATTCTATATCAGGGGAGATTCTATATCGGGGGTGTTTCTATATCAGGGGAGATTCTATATCAGGGGAGATTCTATATCAGGGGAGATTCTATATCGGGGGTGTTTCTATATCAGGCGAGATTCTATATCAGGGGTGTTTCTATATCAGGGGAGATTCTATATCAGGGGAGATTCTATATCGGGGGTGTTTCTGTATCAGGGGAGATTCTATATCAGGGGAGATTCTATATCAGGGGAGATTCTATATCGGGGGTGTTTCTATATCAGGGGAGATTCTATATCGGGGGTGTTTCTATATCAGGGGAGATTCTGTATCAGGGGAGATTCTATATCAGGGGAGATTCTATGTCGGGTGTGTTTCTATATCAGGGGAGATTCTATATCAGGGGAGATTCTATATCGGGGGTGTTTCTATATCAGGGGAGATTCTATATCGGGGGTGTTTCTATATCAGGGGAGATTCTATATCAGGGGAGATTCCATATCAGGGGATATTCTATATCGGGGGTGTTTCTTTATCAGGGGAGATTCTATATCAGGGGAGATTCTATTTCAGGGGATATTCTATATCGGGGGTGTTTCTATATCAGGGGAGATTCTATGTCGGGTGTGTTTCTATATCAGGGGAGATTCTATATCAGGGGAGATTCTATATCGGGGGTGTTTCTATATCAGGGAAGATTCTATATCAGGGGAGATTCTATATCAGGGGAGATTCTATATCAGGGGAGATTCTATATCGGGGGTGTTTCTATATCAGGGGAGATTCGATATCAAGGGAGATTCTATATCGGGGGTGTTTCTATATCGGGGGTGTTTCTATATCAGGGGAGATTCTATATTAGGGGAGATTCTATATCGGGGGTGTTTATATTTCAGGGGAGATTCTATATCAGGGGAGATTCTATATCGGGGGTGTTTGTATATCAGGGGAGATTCTATATCGGGGGTGTTTCTATATCGGGGAGATTCTATATCAGGGGAGATTCTATATCGGGGGTGTTTCTATATCAGGGGTGTTTCGATATCAGGGGAGATTCTATATCAGGGGAGATTCTATATCGGGGGTGTTTCTATATCGGGGAGATTCTATATCAGGGGAGATTCTATATCGGGGGTGTTTCTATATCAGGGGTGTTTCTATATCAGGGGAGATTCTATATCAGGGGAGATTCTATATCGGGGGTGTTTCTATATCAGGGGTGATTCTATATCGGGGGTGTTTCTATATCAGGGGAGATTCTATATCAGGGGAGATTCTATATCGGGGGTTTTTCTATATCGGGTAGATTCTATATCAGGGGAGATTCTATATCGGGGGTGTTTCAATATCAGGGGTGTTTCTATATCAGGGGAGATTCTATATCAGGGGAGATTCTATATCGGGGGTGTTTCTATATCGGGGAGATTCTATATCAGGGGAGATTCTATATCGGGGGTGTTTCTATATCGGGGAGATTCTATATCAGGGGAGATTCTATATCGGGGGTGTTTCCATATCAGGGGTGTTTCTATATCAGGGGTGTTTCTATATCAGGGGAGATTCTATATCAGGGGAGATTCTATATCGGGGGTGTTTCTATATCGGGGAGATTCTATATCAGGGGAGATTCTATATCGGGGGTGTTTCTATATCAGGGGTGTTTCTATATCAGGGGTGTTTCTATATCAGGGGAGATTCTATATCGGGGGTGTTTCTATATCAGGGGAGATTCTATATCAGGGGAGATTCTATATCGGGTGTGTTTCTATATGAGGGGAGATTCTATATCAGGGGAGATTCTATATCAGGGGATATTCTATATCGGGGGTGTTTCCATATCAGGGGAGATTCTATATCAGGGGAGATTCTATATCAGGGGAGATTCTATATCGGGGGTGTTTCTATATCAGGGGAGATTCTATATCAGGGCAGATTCTATATCAGGAGAGATTCTATATCGCGGGTGTTTCTATATCAGGGGAGATTCTATATCGGGGGTGTTTCTATATCAGGGGAGATTCTGTATCGGGGTGATTCTATATCAGGGGATATTCTATGTCGGGTGTGTTTCTATATCAGGGGAGATTCTATATCAGGGGAGATTCTATATCGGGGGTGTTTCTATATCATGGGAGATTCTATATCGGGGGTGTTTCTATATGAGGGGAGATTCTATATCAGGGGAGATTCCATATCAGGGGATATTCTATATCGGGAGTGTTTCTATATCAGGGGAGATTCTATATCAGGGGAGATTCTATATCAGGGGATATTCTATATCGGGGGTGTTTCTATATCAGGGGAGATTCTATGTCGGGTGTGTTTCTATATCAGGGGAGATTCTATATCAGGGGAGATTCTCTAACGGGGGTGTTTCTATATCAGGGAAGATTCTATATCAGGGGAGATTCTATATCAGGGGAGATTCTATATCAGGGGAGATTCTATATCGGGGGTGTTTCTATATCAGGGGAGATTCGATATCAGGGGAGATTCTATATCGGGGGTGTTTCTATATCGGGGGTGTTTCTATATCAGGGGAGATTCGATATCAGGGGAGATTCTATATCGGGGGTGTTTCTATTTCAGGGGTGTTTCTATATCAGGGGAGATTCTGTATCAGGGGAGATTCTATTTCGGGGGTGTTTCTATATCAGGGAGATTCTATATCAGGGGAGATTCTATATCGGGGGTGTTTCTATATCGGGGAGATTCTATATCGGGGAGATTCTATATCGGGGGTGTTTCCATATCAGGGGTGTTTCTATATCAGGGGTGTTTCTATATCAGGGGAGATTCTATATCAGGGGAGATTCTATATCGGGGGTGTTTCTATATCGGGGAGATTCTATATCAGGGGAGATTCTATATCGGGGGTGTTTCTATATCAGGGGTGTTTCTATATCAGGAGTGTTTCTATATCAGGGGAGATTCTATATCGGGGGTGTTTCTATATCAGGGGAGATTCTATATCAGGGGAGATTCTATATCGGGTGTGTTTCTATATGAGGGGAGATTCTATGTCAGGGGAGATTCTATATCAGGGGAGATTCTATATCGGGGATATTCTATATCGGGGGTGTTTCCATATCAGGGGAGATTCTATATCAGGGGAGATTCTATATCAGGGGAGATTCTATATCGGGGGTGTTTCTATATCAGGGGAGATTCTATATCAGGGCAGATTCTATATCAGGGGAGATTCTATATCAGGGGTGTTTCTATATCAGGGGAGATTCTATATCGGGGGTGTTTCTATATCAGGGGAGATTCTGTATCGGGGAGATTCTATATCAGGGTATATTCCATGTCGGGTGTGTTTCTATATCAGGGGAGATTCTATATCAGGGGAGATTCTATATCGGGGGTGTTTCTATATCAGGGGAGATTCTATATCAGGGGAGTTCCATATCAGGGGATATTCTATATCGGGGGTGTTTCTATATCAGGGGAGATTCTATATCAGGGGAGATTCTATATCAGGGGATATTCTATATCGGGGTTGTTTCTATATCAGGGGAGATTCTGTGTCGGGTGTGTTTCTATATCAGGGGAGATTCTATATCAGGGGAGATTCTATATCGGGGGTGTTTCTATATCAGGGAAGATTCTATATCAGGGGAGATTCTATATCAGGGGAGATTCTATATCGGGGGTGTTTCTATATCAGGGGAGATTCGATATCAGGGGAGATTCTATATCGGGGGTGTTTCTATATCGGGGGTGTTTCTATATCAGGGGAGATTCTATATTAGGGGAGATTCTATATCGGGGGTGTTTATATTTCAGGGGAGATTCTATATAAGGGGAGATTCTATATCGGGGGTGTTTGTATATCAGGGGATATTCTATATCGGGGGTGTTTCTATATCGGGGAGATTCTATATCGGGGGTGTTTCTATATCAGGGGTGTTTCTGTATCAGGGGAGATTCTATATCAGGGGAGATTCTATATCGGGGGTGTTTCTATATCGGGGAGATTCTATATCAGGGGAGATTCTATATCGGGGCTGTTTCTATATCGGGGGTGTGTCTATATCGGGGGTTTTCTATATCGGGGGCTTTTCTGTATTGGGGGTGTTTCTATATCAGGGGGTTTTATATTTCCGGGGGTGTCTTTATCATGGGTTTTCTATATCGGGGGGGTTTCTATATCGTGGGGTTTTCTATTTCCGGGGGTTTTCTATATCGGGGGTTTTCTATATCGGGGGCTTTTCTGTATTGGGGGTGTTTCTATATCAGGGGGTTTTCTATTTCCGTGGGTTTCTATATCGTGGATTTTCTATATCGGGGGGGTTTTTTTATCGTGGGGTTTTCTATTTCCGTGGGGTTTCTATATTGGGGGTTTTCTATATCTGGGGGGTTTCTATATCGGGGGTGTTTTGATTTTGGGGGTGTTTCTATATTGTTGGGGGGGGGTTCTATATCAGGTTTTTTTATATCAGTGGGGTTCAGTATCAGGGGGAGGGTTCAGTATCAGCAAGGGTTCTATGTTGATGTATGTATATAATGAGGTGTCAACTTGTTTTTAGTGCAGTTTTAATACCTCTGCTGGAACAGTGCAAGTACATCAGGTAATGGGCAGCCCTCATTTCTATTTTAGTTTCTAAAACATTTTTTTTTACCTGTACACACAGACCTCACTTTTTCGGGTCCAATCCTGCTTCCGTTTGATGACGTCCAGGGTGTGGGGGGGTAGAAGATCATCCAATCGCCACTTGTTGACACCTTTGTCAACACAGCAGGAAGTCATCTGATCACAGTTTCTCACTAAACAGTCGGCTTGTCCCCTGTTGCACTGTTTGTTCTGACTGTATTCGAGAAAGCAAACAAAGGGAGTCTTAGATGTCAGTGATGCACAGAAACCAATGGAAATCTTTACCTAACCCCTTCTCCCTCGCTTTCCATTCCTGACACTCTCCCCTACACTAACCAACTCCAGTTCCAATCGTTCTTTCATTACGAGTTCCCATTTCCACCCGCTCCCCCACACTCCTATCTTCATGATCCGCCCGTCAACCACCACCCCGCGTTCCCCCCCACCCAACCACCATGCCTTCCCTGTGCAATTTGGAAATAGAGCAGACTCTTTTGTTGCCCAATGGGATGCTTCAGTCAAATTTTCCCCATCTCTGGTGTATTTATAACTAACAAGCTAAAGTGTTCCAAGAGAATTAACAAATATGTATTTTTAACTTCTCCGATGATTTTTCTCCTGGGTTGTTTGCATTAGGAGATTAATCATCAATTCCTGGAAATCCGACCCCTCTCTCCCCCACACTCCCCATATCAGGTCCCCTTGCCCATTCCAATGCTGTCACTTGCCGAGCTCCATTGAGACCAAATGGGGATTGACTGTTGTTGGCTGTTTCCCGCTTGACTCTGGAAAATCCCATCACTGTCTGGCTATGGAGCCCAACAAGAATAATTACCTACTTATTCTGACCCGCCCTGCAAGCTTCATGGATGCACCTTCCTGCGCATTAGGGAGACTGCTCCATCTGTCCTCAATACCGCTGATCTGTCGGACAATTGCCTTTGTTGTGTATTCAATGGAAGCTGCTGAATAGAGGAAGTCATGGTTGGAGTTGTGCATATCTCCTGGAGTTCGGTGCTTCTGTCCCGCTGGTGAACAGAGGCAGGTTCGTTTCAAGGCTGGTGGGTTGGGAGCAATGGAATAGATAGTTTCATAGTCCAGCACATTTCATAGATGTACTGAGTTACCTCTGTTTGGAGGCCAGGTCTCTCTCCGTGTCTGTCTCTGTCTCTCCCACTCACATTTCCGCTCCCATTCTGCCATTCAGTAGCAGGGTGAAAAATGGCTCTGATCCCTCACTGAGTGAGGATGTGGCCTTTTTAAGAAGCTGCACTTTCAAGATAATTGCACCTGAGTGCCTGCAGTGGGAGGGGACTTTCCCCAGCCAGGTGAACACGTAAAGGAAGATTCATGGGAAGTAAAACTGCGGGTAATGGGGGCTGTGGTTTGGGGTTCAGGCAGAGTAGCAACAGAAAACTGAGCGATCTTGCTTTGTGTTATGGGCATTAAAAGAAGGCTATTGGAATGTGGATTGATCAGAGATTACTGTAAGGGAAGGCAAGACGGCTGTAAGATGTTCGGATTGTGTAACGTGGTGTCAAAAGTGGGATTGAGTCTCTAATACAGAAAGAAAGGTGGAGAAAGTTGAGACCACATTAGCTCGGCAAGAGGCCCTTGGAATGGCACAAGAGAGGAGCAGCCAAATCCTTGAGGCTCAGCGGAGACCACCCGACTTATAATGAACCAGGTTGCTTAGAGTTGGATAGAGACGATGGTGAACGCTTCCACATGAACAGAATTTGAAGAGGGCTCAGTTGGTCACAAAAAATGGATGATCACTGTGAAGAACTGGGTGATGACCTCCATTTCCCTCAGCTATTCGACAGGGCGTTGGGTTCAGGTCCCAGAATCCAGAGTGGTGGAGATGGGCAACATGCCTGGTGACACAAACAGTCTCGGAGAAGCCAATGGGAATCCCAGGGTCAGTTCTCTTACTCTTGTGAAGGGCAAGCACTCGAGAATGGGTTCTCTCAAGAGCGCAGCCCGTGTCTTGGAAAGCGTCACAGTTCCGGTAGCTTTCGGTATGCTCTCGCTGGTCCTCATTAAGGCAAAGGAATGGAGGGGACCCAATTGTCTGACAAGAAAGGGGTGCGTTGACAGCCTCTCCCAAGTGCTTCTCTTCAGATCCTGAGTTTTATCAGGGGTCCAGAAAACAAAAATGGGAGGAGGGACAGAAGGCAATTTGACATGAGGCAGAACTCGAACACAAATAAATGAGGTCTTTGCAACAGCATAACAAGAAAGTGGACAAATTGGCATCCAGGAATCTCAGAACAGCCAGTTAAAGCAAAATGTGATGAAAATGTGATGAGAATGTTGAGTTTTGTACTTTGAAACTTTTTGCCATTTAATCTGTCCTGCCCTCCACCCTATCACAGACCTTCCCTGTTGTTCTTCTTCCCCCCACCCCTGCCTGTTCACTTGCTCAAAAACCTATCACATTTTTAATTTTTGCCACTTCTGACAATGTTAACTTTGTTTCTCTCTCCACAGATGCTGCCTGACCTGTTGAGTATTTCCAGCATTTTCTGTTTTGGTTTCAGATTTCCAGCATCCGCAGTATTTTGCTTTTGTGAAAGAATTGGACAGACATTCAGAAGACACCTGGTTAGGCAATAATAAACTAGAAACGGAACTGAAGTCTCAATAGAAGCAGTTGGAGGAAGTTGAAAGTGACCCAATGAAGAATCGGGTGAGTATGATTAGTTTGAGCAGAAGTTTAAGATTGAACAAGTCAAGGCAAGCCTCCAAACCAACAGTTGGAAGAAAGCAAAAAGCAGATTTTGCAAAAACCAGGTGACTGAGAAAGGTGAAACCAGGAGTCGAGAGGTTGAAGCTCATAATTGGTTGGATGTTGAAGAGGCCAGCACTAGCGACCTGGTTGCCAAAGTTCAGGCACAGAAAGAGGAAAGTGATTGATTAATGTGGAGAAACCTTAATCAGGGATAGTCAACATGGATTTTGAGTCATAGAGTTGACTCTATCGATATTAATGCCTATCGATATTAATCCCATCTGCCTGCTTTAATTCCATATCCCTCTATGCCTTGCTCATTCAAGATGACCCGATGCCTCTTAAATGTCGCTACTGTTACTGCTCCACCACCTCCTCAGGCAGATCATTCCAGATACCCACTATTCTTTGTGTGAAATATTTACCCCTTTGATCCCCTTAAAACCTCCTCCCTCTCACCTTAAATATATGCCCTCTAGTTTTAGTCACCCCTACCATGGGAAACAGACTCTGGCTATCTACCCTATCTATGCCTTTCATAATTTTATATACCTCTATCATGTCCCCTCTCAGCCTCCTTCGCTCCAGGGAAAACAGGCCCAACCTATCCAATCTCTCTTTATAACGCAAGCCTTCCAAACCAGGCAACATCCTTGTGAATCTTCTCTGCACCCTCTCTAGCTTAATCACATCTTTCCCGTAGTGCAGCGACCAGAACTGCACACAGTACTCCAAATGCGGCCTAACCAACGTCATGTACAACTGTAACATGACGACCCAACTCTTGTTCTCAATGCCTCGGCCGGCGAAGGCAAGCATGCCATACGCCTTCTTCACCACCCTGTCTACCTGCGTTGCCACTTTCAGGGAACTATGTACTTGTACCCCAAGGTCTCTCTGCTCAATAACATTCCCCAGGGCCCTGCCATTCACTGTATATGTCCTGCCCTGGTTTAACTTCCCAAAATGCATCACTTCACACTTGTCTGCTTTAAATTCCATTTGCCACTCCCTTGCCCACTTTCCCAGTTGATTTATATCCTGTTATAACCTTAGACAACCTTCTTCACTGTCCACCATACCACCAATTTTGGTGTCATCTGCAAACTTACTAATCATGCCCCTTACATTCACATCCAAGTCATTAATATATATGACAAACAACAGAGGGCCCAGCACTGATCCCTGCGGCACACCACTGGTCACCAGCCTCCAATCTGAAAAACAACCCTCCACTACCACCCTCTGCCTCCTATCACCAAGCCAATTTTGTATCCAATTTGCTAGCTCACCCTGGATCCCATGTATTCGAACCTTCTGGACCGGCCTACCATGCGGAACCTTATTAAAGGCCTTGCTAAAGTCCATGTAGACAACGTCCATCGCCCTGCCCTTGTCAATCCTCTTGGTCACCTCCTCAAAAAACTCAATCAAATTCATGAGACATGATTTCCCACGCACAAAGCCATGCTGACTATTCCTAATCAGACCATGCCTTTCCAGATGCATATAAATCCTGTTAGGGGAAGGCCATGTCTTACTAACTTAACTGAGTTTTTTGAGGAAGTAACAAGGAGAATTGATGAGGGTAGTGCAGTGGATGTGGTCTACATGGATTTTAGGAAGGCATTTGACAAGATCCCACATGGCAGACTGGTCAGTAAAATGAAAGTCCATGGGATACAGGGGAATGTGGCAGATTGGATCCAGAATTGGCTCAGGGACAGGAAACAAAGGGTAGTAGTCGACGGATGTTTTAGCGAATGGAAAGCTGTTTCCAGTGGCATTCCACGAGGCTCAGTGTTGGGTCCCATGCTGTTTGTGGTATATATTGATGATTTGGACTTAAATGTTGGAGGCATGTTTGTGAAATTTGCTGATGACACAAAACTTGGCCGTGGAGTAGATAGTGAAGAGGATAACTGTAGACTCTAGAATTATATCAATGGTTTGGATGAGTGGGCAGAAAAGTGGCAAATGGAATTCAATCCAGCTAAGTGTGAAGTAATGCATTTGGGGAGGGCAAATAAAGTGAGAGAATACACAATAAACGGGAGGATATTGAGAGGGGTAGAAGAAGTGAGAGACTTTGGAGTATATATCCACAGGTCTCTGAAGGTGGCAGGACAGGTAGATAGAGTAGTGAAGAAGGCAGATGGAATGCTTTCCTTTATTGGCCAAGGTATGGAGTACAAATAAAAACAAGAAATGCTGGAACCACTCAGCAGGTCTGGCAGCATCTGTGGAAAGAGAAGCAGAGTTAACATTTCGGGTCAGTGACCCTTCTTTGAAGTTCCGAAACGCTGGTTAGGCCACAGCTGGAATATTGCATACAGTTCTGGTCACCACATTACAGAAAGTAGATAATTGCTCTGGAGAGAGAACAGAGGAGATTTACAAGAATGTTGCCAAGGTTTGAAAGTTGCAGCTTTGAGGAAAGATTGGATAGGCTAGGGTTGTTTTCCTTAGAACAGAGGATGCTGAGAGGTGACTTAATAAAGGTGTACAAAATTATGAGGGGCCTTGATAGAGTAGACAGGAAGGACCTGTTTCCCCTAGCGGAGAGGTCAATTACCAGGGGTCACAGATTTAAGGTGATTAGTAGAAGGATTAGAGGGGACATGAGGAAAAACCTTTTCAGCCAGAGGGTAATGGGTGTCTGGAATTCACTGCCCGGATCAGTGGTGGAGGCAGAAACCCTCAACTCATTTAAAAGGGAGCTGAACATGTACCTGAAGTGCTGTAACCTGCAAGGCTGTGGACCAGTTGCTGGAAGGTGGGATTAGATTGGGCAGCTAGCCCTTTTTCCCTCTTCGGCTGGCACGGACACAATGGGCTGAATGGCCTCCTTCTGTGCCAAAATTTTTCTATGGTTCTAACAGTTTTCCCATTTGCAGACTAATTATTCAATTCTCCAGAAAAGATTCTGACAAGAAGAAACCATCTGATGAGCAGTCGACAGTAAGGGGGTCTTAAGCCCATGGAATAACCCTCGGTGTTGGAGAGCTATCCACCAGCTGCAAATGAGTTAAGTATGAAGAGGTGCTGGATCCCCTTGACGAAAAGAAGTGAAATGGGCAACATAACGGTCCTGAGGAGAAAATTGCCCCAACTGATACTGGTCCCGAATGTCCTGGGGAGGTGATATGGCCACGGAAACAAGGACAACCACTGTATATTTAGGTAACTCCTGACCATGGGAATGTCAACGTCCTCTCCTCCCACAGACTACATCACAACACAGGACACTAGAACAGAGGGCTGTATGCTCTTGGTGAGGTGGGAGCCTGGGTTGGGGGGGGCATTGTGTAGCAGAATGAATGAGGACTTTGATCCCCAAGTAAGGGTAATGCCGCCTTTAAGAACCTTCCCTTTAAAGCTAATTTCACCTGGAGTGGGAGGAGAGTTTCCCCACACCAGCGAAACATAAATAGGGATGTTTAGGGGAGGTACAGTGGGGTAAAGGAGTTCAGTCAGAGTAGAGAGAAACAAAGGGAGATTGAGCTCCATGTGGTTGAGAGAGGCTGGGAGTTGAAGAGCTAGAAGACGTATTGTGTGACCTCGCTTTGTGTTATGGACATTAAAATAAGTTTGGAAGTTAGATTAATCAAGGATTACTGTTTATGAAGGAAAGAGGACCCTTCGGTACATGCAGATATGCACTCACACATAGAAACAAAATTCTCCCTTGTCCCCTTTGGACAAAATGGGAAAGAAAGCTCAGTTAGTACGTTTGCTTAGAACATGAACCTCTGCTTTCTTCAATGAGCAGGAACTGTGAATCATTTAATGAAGGCAATTAAATATAGATGATGTTCAGAGGAGGAGGGAAATCAGGAATCAAAGCCTCGTCTGTGCTCACTTGGGGTTATCGCAGTGGTTGATTTATAATCTGTGATGTCCCTGATTCAGGACTCTCACTGACATCGAGAGTCAAAACACTTACGTTGAAACCATTCTCTCTTCTGTTTTAGAGATTCTTAAGATATTTGACCTGCATTCAATTGATCACCTTCATGCCTCTGTGAAAGAGAGGATTAATGGAAGATATACTAACAAAGGTTTTCTTTCCCAAGATCTTTGCATATGTTAAATCGGATTATCAGAGCAAGCAAGACAGGAAGAGCAAAACTCAATTTCTTTTCTTAAAAAAAGGATTGAAAACAAAAGCTGGAGCATAAAGCATTATAAAATGCTGGCCTCCTTTCTTTTACAATCCAGTAAATGAAAAGACTATGTGCTGAATAAAAATTACTGTGATGCTAAAAAGTGCTTTTACATAATTTTCGCATGAAATGTCAAACCAAGGCATGTCCGCCCTCCCGAGTGGACATAATAGATCCTGCGGCACTATTTCAAAGAGGAATGGGGAGTTGTCCCCAGTATCCTGGCCAATGTTTATCTCTCAACCAACATCACCTATTCATTACAGATTATCTTGTCATTATCTCATTGCTGTTTGTGGGAGCTTGATGTGCACAAATTCCTGTGTTTCCTATGTCACCACAGTGACTATACTTGTACCTCTTGGCTGTAAAGTGCTTTGGGATGTCCTGAGGTGGCAAAAGGCGCTGTAGAAATTATTTCTTTGTTTTTATTTTGTTCTGTTTTGTAGCTAGTGATTAAAAAAGAAATGAAGCCTAGATGATCTACAGTACAAAGGCCATGTACAGAAATATTGATAGTGCTCCCACATGTGGTGAGGCTCCACAAGCCCTTCTCTTATACACCTGGACAGGATACAAGAAAAAACTTGTTAATAGCTAGGCAATCCTTTTCTCACCTTTAACCTCAAACTACTCTCCGTCTCGTCATAAACTTCTTCGTCACTTTATTTTATTGATGTGACTGTTGTCAGTGCTGCTCTTCCTAACTGTCAAATATCTCCTACGCACCCTCCTAACATCTTATGTTGAAACCAAGACTCCACTGTTTCCTACTGTCACTAATTCTTTCAAGTATATCAATTTCTTTTTATGTGTCAAGCTTGATGACAGTTGGAACAGGAAGGGAGAAATAAGTAATCAACTTCAGCTCCATTCACAGTTCCTCAGATAATGGAGCAGTTTGTGACCGCATGCAGGTGAACAACTTTCAGGCTTGGGTTGATAAGTAGGACACACAAGTGCCAGGCAATGGCAATCTATAGAAAGACAGAGTCTAATCTCTTTTACATGAATTCAATGACATTACCATTGCTGAATCCCTCACCATCAGTTTCCTGGGGTTTGCCATTGACCAGAAACTTAACTAGACAAGCCATACAATTACAATGATTACTACAGCAGGTTAGAGGCTAGGTATTCAGTGAATGACTCACCTAATTCCTCAAACTTCTCCATCACATACAGGGAACAAGTCAGGAGTGTGATGGAATACTCTCCACTTGCCTGGAAGGGTGCAGCTCCAACAACACTTAAGATGCTCAATACCATTCACAATGAAGCAGCCCGCTTGATCGGCACTCCATCCATTACTTTAAACGTTTACTTCCTCCACCACCAGTGCACTGTGGTATAGTGCATACCCTCTACAAGATGCACTGCTGCAACTCACCAAGGCTCCTTCGACTGCACCTTCCAAACCCACGACCTCTACCACCTAGAAGGACAAGGGCAGCAGATGCATGGGAACACCACCACCTGTAAGTCCCTCTCAAAGTCACACACCATCCTGACTTGGAACTATATCACTGTTCCTTCACAGTCACTGGATCAAAATCTGGAACTCCGTCCCAAACAGGAATATGGGTGTACCTACCCCAGATAGAAGCAGCAGTTCAAGAAGGTGGCTCACCATCACCTTCTAAAGGGCAATTAAGGATGGGCAATAAATACCCTCCTGTTTTCTGCCACCACTTTGTGCCTGTACCTCTTCTGTAGGGTATGTTGGAAAGTTTACAAAGTTACAGATATCATGTAAATACAAGGTAGTACTGCATTTGTAAACCCCATGATCAGGAACATACCAGAAAGCAGGAAAGAGCTTGCACTTATATAATGCTTTACACTATCTCAGGATGTCCCAATGTACTTTACAGACAAAGAGATACTTCTGAAGTATAGTCACTGTAATATTGTAGGAAATGCAGCAGCTAATTTGCACATTGCAAGGTCCCACAAATGTGATCAGATCATCAGTTTTAGTGATTTTGGCTGAGGAATAAATTTGGCCAGGGCACCAGGGAGAACTCCCCTGCTCTTCTTCAAAATAGTGCCGGAGGATATTTTACATTCACCTGAGAGGGCAGGAAAGGCCTTCTGCTTAACGTCTCGTCCAAAAGGCAGCACCGCTGACAGTGCAGCACTCCCGGAGCACTGCACTGAAGTGTCGGCCTAGATTTTGTGCACAACTTTCGGACTCAGAAATGAGAGTGCTACCCACTGAGACACAGCTGATAGTCTAATGCAGTACCGCAGGCATCACTACATTGTTGGAGAAGCTGTCTTTCAGACGAAACGTTAAACCAAGGTCCTACATTGTTTCGGATAGCTGTTGAAGATCCCAAGGTAGTAAAGAGAGTGTTCTTTCCATTTTCCTGTCAACATTAGTCAACAAACCAATATCATTAAAAACATGCTATCTGTGGGATGTCACTGTTCACCAAATAACTGCTGGGCTTGGCTACATAACAATAGGTCTGCATTTCAAAGCAATTCACTGTATGGAATAGATCTCAACCTTGTGCAATAGTGGAAACGGGTGTTAGTAAATTGGAAGCCCATTTTCCATCTTTCCCCATTTTTATTTCCAGTGACTACCCTTCAAAAAAGTACTTCATTGGCTGTGAAGCATTTTGAGATGTCCTGAGGTTGTGAAAAGTGCTATATAAATGCATATTCGCTCTTTAATGTAAATAACTGGGATTAAGTTGTTATGACAAGGGAAGAACAGGATTACTTGTATCTTAAGCAAGTTTTTGTGCTGGAGTTGTTTCAACAGCATTAGGAATATTGTATCTGTGAAGCCTATAACCTCTCAGCATCAGTAATGTGTAATATTTTACCTCAAGTTAGTCACGTGTTATATTGTTGCTGTGTGTTGGCTGCATTCCAGGTGACAGATGAGCCACCAACGCCTTTAAACTGCTTAAAACCCTCCAGGTCCAAACACCCCATGAATAGGCCATTCAGTCACTCAACCCTCTTCTGCCATCCGATTAGATTTTGGCTGATCTGTATCTCAATTCCATCGACGCGCCTTGGAAGCTTTACCTAAATTTTTAAAAAACGCATCAATCTCAGTCTTAACATTTTCAATTGTGTTGCAGAATCCACAGCTTCTTGGGGAGTGAGTTCCAGGTTTGCACTACCCTGTGTGGGAAGAAATGCTTTCTGACTCACCCCTGAGTGGCTGAGCTCTAATTTTAAGATTATGCCCTCTTGTTCTGGACTCTCCCACCAGAGGAAATAGTTTCTCTCTATCGACCCTAGGAGATCCTTTAATCACCTTAAACATGGAAATTAGATCACCCCCTAATCTTCTACATTCAAAGGGAATACAAGCCTAGTCTATGCAACCTGCCCTCCTAATTTAACCCTTCTCGATCCAGTAACGTTCTGGTGAATCTGTGCTGCTCCCCCTCCAAGACCAATATATCCCTCCTGAGGAGCAGTGCCCAGAACTGAATGCAGAAGTTCACATGATGTCTAACCAGAGCTCTGCACAGCTTTCTACACTCTTTGCTAAATAAACTCCCCAGGAGACGTGCTAGTTAAAATAAATGCAGTTGTAGGAAGTTCACAAGAACAACTAGTCATCTCTGGGTCACATACACTGCACAGCTTCGCATATGGTGGCTGTCAGCAAGTGTCAAGACACGTTAACACAGCACTCCACAGAGTAGGGGCCTGCTTTTCCTTTCCGCTGTTTATTTTTTTTTTGCGCAGGTCTCAATGTACTCACAAAGCAGGTTCACTTTGTTTTATGTCACCAGGTGCAATTATCCCTTTTTGCAGAACAAAGGATCGAGCTTTTTATTTAATCAATCACGTTCGTGGAATTTTTTTGTTTTAAAACTTTCTTTTATCTTGGCGAATGGAACACTCAAAGGCAGCCAACACCAGCATGAAAGACTCCTGGGTCAGGTGTAGCACAGTTAAACGTAAAGAAAATCTACTCTGTCCCAGAAATTTGCCTCAGCCCCAACCTGCAGACCAGAACCTCAAATTTCCTTATTCAGAGAGTGGTTTAAATGTGGAACTCACCAGCACAAAAAAAGATTTGCATTTATATAGAACCTTTCACGACCACCAGAGTCTCAAAGTGCTTCACAGCCAATGATGCACTTTTTGAAGTGTAATGTAGGAAATGCAGCACCCAATTTGCACACAGCAAGCACCCACAAATATCAATGTGATAATGACCAGATGATATTGAGGGATGAAGGAGAACTCCCCTGTTCTTCTTTGAAAGAGTGTCATAGGATCTTTTACATCCACCTGAGAGGATAGACAGGGTCTCAGTTTAACGTCCGCTCCAAAAGATGGCACCTCCAGCAGTGCAGCACTCCACAGGAACATCAGTGTTGATTTTTGGGCTGAAGTCCTGGAGTAGGACTTTGAATCTGGAATCTAAAGTCAAGAGGTTTTTTTTATTCATTCATGGGATGTGGGCATCACGGGCCAGGCCAGCATTTATTGCTCATCCCTAATGGCCCTTTAGAAGGTGGTGGTGAGCTGCCTTCTTGAACCGCTGCAGTCCATGTGAGGTAAGTACACCCACAGTGCTGTGAGGAAGGGAGTTCCAGGATTTTGACCCAGCGACAGTGAAGGAACGGCGATATAGTTCCAAGTCAAGATAGTGTGTGGCTTGGAGGGGAACTTGCAGGTGGTGGTGTTCCCATGCATTTGCTGCCCTTGTCCTTCTAGTTGGTGGAGGTCACGGGTTTGGAAGGTGCTGTCTAAGGAGCTTTGGTGTGTTGCTGCAGTGTAACTTGTCGATGGTACACACTGCTGCGACTGTGCGTCAGTGGTGGAGGGAGAGAATGGTTGTAGATGGGGTGCCAATCAAGCGGGCTGCTTTGTCCTGGATGGAGCTTCTTGAGTGTTGTTGGAGCTGCACCCATCCAGGCAAGTGCAGAGTATTCCATCACACTCCTGACTTGTAGATGATGGACAGGCTTTGGGGAGTCAGGAGGTGAGTTATTCGCCACAGGATTCCTAGCCTCTGACCTGCTCTTGTAGCCACGGTATTTATAGGGCTACTCCAGTTCAGTTTTTGGTCAATGGTAGCCTCTAGGATGTTGATAGTGGGGGATTCAGCGATGGTAATGCATTGAATGTCGAGGGGAGATGGTTAGATTCTCTCTTGTTGGAGATGGTCATTGCCTGGCACTCGTGTGGCACGAATGTTACTTGCCACTTATCAGCCTGGATATTGTCCAGGTCTTGCTGAATTTCTACACGGACTGCTTCAGTATCTGAGGAGTTGCGAATGGTGCTGAACATTGTGCAATTATCAGCGAACATCCCAACTTTTGACCTTATGATTGAAGGAAGGTCATTGATGAAGCAGCTGAAGATGGTTGAGCCTAGGACACTACCCTGAGGAACTCCTGCAGTGATGTCCTGGAGCTCAGATGATTGACCTCCAACAAGCACAGCCACCTTCCTTTGCGCTAGGTATGACTCCAACCAGTGGAGGGTTTTCCCCCGATTCCCATTGACCTCAGTTTTGCTAGGGCTCCTTGATGTCATTCTCGGTCAAATGCTGCCTTGATGTCAAGGGCAGTCACTCTCACCTCACTTCTTGAGTTCAGCTCTTTTGACCCAAGGCTGTAATGAGGTCAGGAGCTGAGTGGTCCTGGCGGAACCCAAACTGAGCGTCTCTGAGCAGGTTATTGCTAAGCATGTGCTGCTTGATGGCACTGTTAATGACACCTTCCATCACTTTACTGATGATTGAGAATAGGCTGATGGGGCGGTAATTGGACGGGTTGGACTTGTCCTGCTTTTTGTGTAGAGGACATACCTGGGCAATTTTCCACATTGCAGGGTAGATGTCAGTGTTGCAGCTGTACTGGAACAGCTTGGCTAGGGGCACGGCAGGTTCTGGAGCACAGGTGTTCAGTACTATTGCCGGAATATTGTCAGGGCCCATAGCCTTTGCAGTATCCAGTGCCTTCAGTCGTTTCTTGATATCACGTGGAGTGAATCAAATTGGCTGAAGTCTGGCATCTGTGATGCTGGGGACTTCAGGAGGAGGCCGAGATGGATCATCAACTCGGCACTTCTGGCTGAAGATTGTTGCAAATGCTTCAGCCTTATCTTTTGCACTGATGTGCTGGGCTCCCCCATCATTGAGGATGGGGATATTTGTGGAGCCACCTCTTCCAGTTAGTTCTTTAATTGTCCACCACCATTCACGGCTGGATGTGGCAGGACTGCAGAGCTTAGATCTGATCCGTTGGTTATGGGATCACTTAGCTCTGTCTATCGCATGCTGCTTACACAGTTTGGCATGCAGATAGTCCTGTGTTGTAGCTTCACCAGTTTGACACCTCATTTTGAGATATGCCTGGTGCTGCTCCTGGTATGCCCTCCTGCACTCTTCATTGAACCAGAGTTGGTCTCCTGGCTTGATGGTAATGGTAGAGTGGGGGATATGCTGGGCCATGAGGTTACAGATTGTGGTTGAGTACAATTCTGCTGCTGCTGATGGCCCACAGCACCTCATGGATGCCCAGTTTTGCATTGCTAGATCTGTTCGAAATCTATCCCATTTAGCACGGTGATAGTGCCACACAACATGAAGGAGGGGATCCTCAATGTGAAGACGGGACTTCGTCTCCATAAGGACTGTGCGGTGGTCACTCCTACCAACAGTGTCATGGACAGAAGCATCTGCAGCAGGCAGATTGATGAGGACGAGGTCAAGTATGTTTTCCCCTCTTCTTGGTTCCCTCACCATCTGCTGCATACCCAGTCCAGCAGATATGTCCTTTAGGACTCGGCCAGCTCGATCAGTAGTGGTGCTACCAAGCCACTCTTGGTGATAGACATTGAAGTCCCCCACCCAGGGTCCATTCTGTGCCCTTGCCACCCTCAGTGCTTCCTCCAAGTGGTGTTCAACATGGAGGAGTACTGACTCATCAGCTGGGGGAGGGCGGTAGGTGGTAATCTGCAGGGGGTTTCCTTGTCCATGTTTGACCTGATGCCATGAGACTTGATGGGGTCCAGAGTCAATGTTGAGGACTCCCAGGGCAACTCCCTCCCTACTGTATACCACTGTGCCACCGCCTCTGCTGGGTCTGTCCTGCCGGTGGGACAGGACATACCCGGGGATGGTGATGGCAGTGTCTGGGACTTCTGTCAGGTATGATTCCGTGAGTATGACTATCTCAGGCTGTTGCTTGACTAGTCTGTGGGACAGCTCTCCCAAGTTTGGCACAAGCCCCCAGATGTTAGTAAGGAGGACTTTGCAGGGACGACAGGGCTGGGTTTGCCATTGTCGTTTCCGGTGCCTAGGTCGATGTCAGGTTGCCTATCTGGTTTCATTCCTTTTTATTGACTTCGTAGCAGTTAGATACAACTGAGTGGGCTTGCTAGGCCATTTCAGAGGGCATGCACAAGTCAACCACATTGCTGTGGGTCTGGAGTCACATGTAGGCCAGACCAGGTAAGGAGAGCAGATTTCCTTCCCTGAAGGACATTAGTGAACCAGATGGGTTCTTACAACAGTCGACAATGGTTTCATGGCCAACATTAGACTAGCTTTTTTTTAAATTACAGATCTATTAATTGAATTCCACCTTCTGCTGTGGTGGGATTTGAACCCATGTCCGCAGTGTCAATACCACTATGCCACTGCCTTCCGTGCAAAGTACTACCAAATAAGCCACAGCTGACACAAAGAGCTGAAGTAAATAGTATAGGTGCATTTAAGGGGAAGCTAGCTAAACAAGAGGGAGAAAGGAATAGAAGGATATGTTGATCGTGTGAGGTGAAGTAAGGTGGGAGGTGACCTGGATGAAACACAAACACCAGTATAGTCTGTTGGATTGAATGGCTTGTTTCTGACCTGCAAATACTGGGTGATTGCATATAATAGAATTTTGCACCAACAAGTTTAGTTTTTTCTTCCTAGTCCTCTCCTAAGGGATGCAGAGACCAAATTTTCATTGTCTTCACTCTTCTTTAGCACTTCACTTTTATAAACATCTTCATGGTTTCTTCAGTTGCCCTGTTGATGCTCATACCCACTACCTGACTCTTCTGCTCTGAGCCACTGTCTCTGACTCTGTTGTGCTCTGACATGGCAACTGTAAAATACTCCTGGCCCACATCCATGCTGTGCTCCTGGGTCTGGCCACTCCCAGACATGAGCAGTAGTCAGGACCTAGACTTATACTCTGTACTCAGTCATGTGTAATTGACCTAGACTGGTTCCAGTCCTCATCCCATCCCTCAATGCTTTCCCTTTAAGGTACTCCCAGAATCTACCTCAGCCTCTCAGTGCTCCTGGCTCCCATCAGCACACTCACAATCCAGTCTCACTCCAGTGCATATGCTCCAGTACTTCTATACTCCAATTCACCTCACTTTTCCCATGCCTCAGTGATTTGACGGGTTCTACTGTCCAGCCTCTCATAAAACCACTCAGTAGCCCATGCTCCCAGTACCAGTAAATCTCTCCCTATCAAGCCCAGCATTCCCAATTTTTCCAGACACACAACCTCCTGAGGTGTCCCAAACTTTAATTTGAGTGCTCCCATCCCTTCTGAGTTCTCCCACATACCAGCCCTTTCCCAAGCCATTATCCCAGGCCTCACACCCAATCCAACACTTATGCCTGGATCCCAATACTCCCTTACCTTCACGAATTCTATCAGAGCTGAGCCACATCCAGACCTCAGCACTCCCATACACCATGATTACTCCCAGCTCCAAAAGTCCTTGAATCCCTCCCAGGCCATAACCCTTTTTTACTCTCTCCCTCCCGTGATCTAACACCAATCCCTGGCCTAGCTGTAGTCTCCAAGCCTCCCCTGGCTCGCTCCTCAGGAATACTTCATTTTTCAAACAGTCCATATTGCAGCAATGCTTCAACAGCATCTCCATGCCCCATCTCCAAAACAATTTATATTGTCATCTATCTTTCTGCTTACCCTAGGTCTTAGAGATAAGATATCACAGCAAGCCACACAGAGACACACAAGAGGAGTCATAGGGAAGAACAGGCCTACAGATAGAATGATAAAGATGCAACAAGATAAAGCTTTAGGCAGAGTGATAGGTGCACCACACTGAAAAAAGTGTGTTACACCAGAGAGAGAGAGAGAATGAGTAGAAAAAAGAGAGAGAAACACAAAAAAGAACTAGAGAAGGGAAGGAAGTGGAGACAATTATTGGGAGAGAGATGTTGGTGGTTGAACAGGTTCCTTGCAATAAGCAGCTCATTTTACACTATGGCTGACTTTCTAACCATTGACTTCAAGTTACATTGTATATAATGCAGTACATGTTACATGGTATATGTTATGTGTTCCACAATACTCAATAATTTATATGTTACCTGCATATAGTATGTAACGTATGTTGAAGGGCTTATGATGGATTATTTGTTACATGGTATTTTGTTGTTTGCAGCTTTCTGCCTTAGACTAAAGGCCTGCCCGGGTCTGCAAAATAAAACCCGACCCGAGCCCGACAGAACCACATCTGACCCGAGCCCGACCCGGCCCAAGTCCTTCCATGTTTTCCGGCGCCTGACCCCACCCGACCCGACCATCAGTTAGCCTACCTTCCGTTTTTCACTTTGTTGTTGATCTGCACAAGCTTAAAATAACTGTAATAAAACCACCTTTCCAGTCCAAAAATTAAATTAAGAGTGGAGCTACTTACCTGTGAAAGAGCATGTCCGACCTGAGCCCGAATGCCGGTCCCGGAAGTGCAACCCGACCCGACCCCGACACATGTGGTTGGGTTCGGGTCGGGTAGCCAGGCCTTTATCTCAGACTCCCTTCTTTCTGTGTACAATTCCATGGGGCTAGTTCAGCACCACTACCTCAAGCAAATTGCCAAATTCATATGGGGCACCACAACACCAGGCCCAATAATGTCCTCACCTGCCACTCAAATTCAATACACAGTGTTGTGATTGGGAAGAGAATAGGGCCCCCGCCGTCCTGAGGACACAGAAGCCAATTGTAGCATCACTCCGGCTAACTGAACACAGCTAGGAATCGATCTTGGGACTCTGTGGTCCATATGACCCATACCACACGAAGCAGTACATTCAACCTACTGTGCTCTCGAGGTGATCTTATTGAGTTATCATTCCCTTTTCCCTCTCCGCTAAGGCTCCTGGCAGCATGTGCCACCCCTGCCAGAAACATGAGCCACCGCCACTGTTGCTATTGCCAATTATTTTAAATCTTGAGTCTTCTTCTTTTCCTGTGTCCTACCCTGTGTCCACCATTACCCTCACACCTGAGACAGTACTGTGCAGTGAGGTGGATTGTGGGTAAAAGGAAAGTCCCCCAAATTTCCCCATCCGCTCTGAAATAAGCAAAATAAATCGAAGGTGTGAGGGCAAGGGAAAGGAATACAAACAACTTACAACAACAAAAACAACTTATATTTATATAGCACCTTTAATGTAATAAAACGTCCCAATGCGCTTCACAGGAGCATTATAAAACAAAGTATGGCAGCAAGCCACAAAAAGAGTTGTCGGTCAGATGACCAAAACCTTGGTCAAAGAGGAAAGCGAGGTGGAGAGGCGGAGAGGTTTAGGGAGGGAATTCCTCGGCAACTGAAGGTGCGGCCACCAATGGTGGAATGATTAAAATTGGAGATGCTCAAGAGGCCAGAATTAGAGGAGCGCAGATATCTGGGAAGGGTGTGGGGCTGAAGCTAAATTTACTGAAAGAAATGTAGCAATCAATTTGTGCACAGTAAGCTCCCACAAACAGCAATGTGATAATGACCAGATAATCTTTTTTAGTGATGTTGCTTAAGAGATAAATATTGGCCAGGACACGGGATAACTCCATGTGATCTCTTACATCTACCTAAGAGGGCAGAAGGGGCCTCGGTTTAACGTCACATCTGAAAGGTGGGAAAATAAAAGTAGTTTTTTTTCAGCTTCAGGTTAAGTGAATGGATTCAAGGACTGTTTTGGAATGTGTTCCCTTTCAGAGGTGTACTTAGAAAGGAGAGATAAGGGCCAGGAAATGCAGGCTGCCAACAAGCTGAGGCACGGAGGTTAGATGGATGTCTCCTGGGAGAAGACGCCTTCGATTGTCCGCCTTTTGGGTGAATATCCGGATTGAATTACGTGAGCTTAGATCTGGGAACGAAGAATTTTTTAGCAAAAGAGAAAAACACTTCTACAAGTCAGCCATTCAGCGGTGATGGTGATGTTAAGAAGATTAAAGTAGCAATACTTAAAGGCTTGTAATAACAGTGGTTCAGTGTGAGGAGCTATTAAGGACATTGTTGTTTACAGAAAGTAACATCGGGGTCTGTGACCTCGGCTAATGTTTTTAGTGCTGCAGACTGCGACAGAACCTTCAGTTCATCCTCAGCAGAACTAAACGAGATGTGAGGAAGAGCTGTCAGTCATGTGAAGTTTTAATGAGGAGCCCTCGTCATGTGATCTCTTTTTCAAGAGGGAGCCTTACCCACAAGATCTCTTTTAAAAAGAATATTACCCTTTCTAAAGAGGTTAGTCCTCTCTGACAGGAGCCCTTTTAAAAAGAGAAAGTTTTGTCATCATGGACCCTTTTTCAAGAGGGTCTGAAGATTAGGGCACTTTTAAAGATGGAGTCTCACAATCAGGATCTCTTTTAAAGAGGAAATCTCACCTTTAGGACCTCTGGTACATAGAGAGTCTCATCATCAAAATTCCTTTTCGAGAAGGAGGGTACAATTTTCACCTACACAACCTGGACAGTAATTGGTCAGAGCAGGCTGCCCAGCCTTTTAGAAAACAATTGATTTCCATGTCACTGAAGTGAAGGGAGTGAAATTCCAGGACATTTTGCAGCAGGTGGATGATTTGCTCTGACGAATCACTGCTCAGGAAGTGAAGGTCAAAATTACCTGTGGATCACAATATCAGGATTCCTATTGGAAGATGGGGAGAATCTCAGTAACAGGGTGGCGCAGTGGTTAGCACCGCAGCCTCACAGCTCCAGTGACCCAGGTTCAGTTCTGGGTACTGACTGTGTGGAGTTTGCAAGTTCTCCCTGTGACCGTGTGGGTTTTCACTGGGTGCTCCGGTTTCCTCCCACAGCCAAAGACTTTCAGGTTGGCAGGTAAATTGGCCATTGTAAATTGCCCCTAGTGTGGGTAGGTGGGAGGAGAATGGTGGGGATGTGGTAGGGAATATGGGATTAATGTTAGATAGTATAAATGGGTGGTTGTTGGTCAGCACAGACTTGGTGGGCTGAAGGGCCTGTTTCAGTGCTGTATTTCGAGGCAAAAAAAAGGATCATTGGTACACAGGAAGAGGCCATTCTGTTCTTTGAGCCTGTTTCAGCACTCAATCAGATCATGGCTTATCTGTATCTCAGCTCCATCTAACCACCTTGGATCCATAACCTTTACAGCCTTACCTAACAAAATCAATCTCAGTTTTGACATTTTCAATTGGACCCCAGCTTCAACAACTTTATGAGGGGGAGAGTTCCAGATTTTCATTATTCTTTGTGTGAAGAAGTGTTTCCTGCCATCATCCCTGAATGGCTTAGCTCTCAATTGAAAGTTATGCCTTCTCATGCTGAACTCTCCTGTCAGAGGAGAGAGTTTCTCTCTTACTACCTTCTCAGCATTGGAAGCCATTTTGAAATCTCAGGCCTTGGTGTCAGCCTCCATTTTGAAGCGATAATTAAGCATACGTCCAAATCATACACCCGAGTCAGCAATGTATGAATGTCACCCACCATATCTTTTCAGCAGGAGACTGAACCATTTTTAACCAACCAAAGCTGATCTGCATTGCACTCCTGCAAAGAGTCTTGGGACTTCCTTACTGTGAAAAAGGCACTGTATTGTCAAAATGAATGACAATGCTCAGAACAATTTTGGACAAAGCCTTTTGTGTAGAACATTTTAATTGGCCATTCCTAGGACACCTGTGTCTGCTCAAGCCCAGTTAGTCAAACACTGAGCCAGCTTGTATTTGCTAAAACATAGAGAAGTAAAACAAAAGGATGATGCTGTCCTTCCTGAAGATTCCTCAGACACTCATTTTGCCAAGGAAAATCCTTAAGGTTATAAGCTCCTGGTGCCATGACTGAAAGGAGAAGTTTGTTTACTGAAAGATGAATGCAAGAGGCTTTGTGTTGGGTCGGAGAGTGTCCGTGCTGCTTTACAACTCAGTGACACAGAAACCTTCTGTCCAAATACCTTCCAGGATCACCTGTATTGACAGAACGAATTGCAGAGAGTGCTGGGGAAGGTGGGAAATGGGAGGAGGGGGGTGTGCGGGAGTGGGGGAAGGAGGTCGCAGGAGGACAGGGTGGCCCCATCATTCTTTATCACTGTGGTGTGTTTGTCTGTCTCTCAGTGTAGGGGTGGTCTGGGAGAATCTCACCACCCCCCATCAACCTCACTGCCACATTCTCACCAGGGTGTAGTCCGATCACCTGCAGGACAACAGTGTTTGCGGAGGAACAAAGAGGGGCAAAGCCAGTTAATGAGCCTCTCACAATCTGCAGGTATGTTCAGGGGATTACTTTCTGCTAGCTTTCCGGTAATGATCTCCCAGCTGTTGATTCACACGTGTCAAAGAACAAAAGATTGGTGAAGACAAATGCAGGTCCCTTACAGTCAGAAACTGGGGAATTTATTATGGGGAATAAAGAAATGGCTGACCAACTAAATGCATACTTTGGTTCTGTCTTCACAAAGGAGGAAGTTAATATCATACCAGAAATGTTGGGGATTAGTGAGAGAGAGGAACTGAAGGAAATCAGTATTAGTGGAGAAATGGTGTTGGGGAAATTGATGGGATTGAAGGCTGATAAATCCCCAGGGCCTGATAGTATTCTTCCCAGAGTGCTTAAGGAAATGGCCCTAGAAATAGTGGATGCATTGGTGGTCATCTTCCAAGATTCTATAGACTCTGGAACAGTTCCTACAGATTGGAGGGTAACAAATGTAACCCCACTATTTAAAAAGAGAGATAGAGAGAAAGCAGGGAATTATAGACCAGTCAGCCTGGCATCAGTAGTGGGGAAAATTCTCGAGTCCATTATCAAAGATTTTATAGCAGAGCACTTAGACAACAGTGGTAGAATTGGGCAGAATCAGCATGGATTTACGAAAGGGAAATCATGCTTGACAAATCTACTAAAATTCTTCAAGGATGTAACTAGTAGAGTTGATGAGGGGGAGCCAGTGGATGTGGTTTATTTGGACTTTTAGAAGGCTTTCGACAAAGTCCCACATAAGAGATTAGCATGTATAATTAAAGCGCACGGGATTGGGGGTAGTGTATTGCGATGGATAGAAAATTGGTTGGCAGATAGGAAACAAAGAGTTGGGATAGATGGGTCTTTTTCCGAATGGCAGACAGTGACTAGTGGGGTACCGCAGGGATCGGTGCTAGGACCCCAGCTATTCACAATATACATTAATGATTTAGATGAGGGAACTAAATGTAACATCTCCAAATTTGCAGATGACACAAAACTGGTTGGGAGGGTGAGTTCTGAGGAGGATGCAGAGAGGCTTCAGGGTGATTTGGACAAGTTGAGTGAGTGGGCTAATGCATGGCAGATGCAGTGTAATGTAGATAAATGTGAGGTTATCCACTTTGGTAGCAAAAACAGGAAGGCAGATTATTATCTGAACGGCTATAAACTGAGAGAGGGGAATATGCAGCGAGACCTGGGTGTTCTCGTTCACCAGTCGCTGAAGGTAAGCATGCAGGTGCAATAGGCGGTAAAAAAGGCAAATGGTATGTTGGCCTTCATAGCGAGAGGATTCGAGTACAGGAGCAGGGATGTCTTGCTGCAATTATACAGGGCCTTGGTGAGGCCACACCTGGGATATTGTGTGCAGTTTTGGTCTACTTATCTGAGGAAGGATGTTCTTGCATTAGAGGGAGCGCGGCGAAGGTTTACCAGACTGATTCTTGGGATGGCTGGACTGACGTATGAGGTCAGATTGAGTTGGTTAGGATTATATTCACTGGAGTTCCGAAGACGGGGAGATCTCATAGAAACCTATAAAATTCTAACAGGACTTAACAGGGTAGATGCAGGAAGGATGTTCCCAATGGTGGGGGAGTCCAGAACCAGGGGTCATAGTCGAAGGATATGGGGTAAACCTTTCAGGACTGAGATGAGGAGAAATTTCTTCACCCTGAGAGTGGTGAGCCTGTGGAATTCACTACCACAGAAAGCAGTTGAGGCCAAAACATTGTATGTTTTCAAGAAGGAGTTAGATATAGCTCTTGGGTCGAAAGGGATCAAAGGGTATGGGGGCGAAAGTGGGAACAGGCTACTGAGTTGGATGATCAGCCATGATCATAATGAAAGGCGGAGCATGCTCGAAGGGCCGAATGGCCTACTCCTGCTCCTATTTTTTATGTTTCTATGAGAGGGCTGCTGGTCAGAGTATGCATTGATCACCACTGCCAGCTAGATAGCACAAGCCCCTCCAAAAACTGAATTAAATCAAGCTGCACAAGCATTTTGAACATTTACTTGTCATCTCCATGACCAGCTCACGTCCTCGACCCCCTTAGGGTGTTAACTCAATAGGTGTACAAATGCCTGAGTGTTTAAGATGATTGCAAAAGGACCAAGGGGAGATGTGGAGGACGCTTTTGTTTTAATGCAACGTGTTGCAATGATCTGGAGTGCAACCCCTGCAAACATTCAAAAATCCATCTGAACTCACAACCACTCTCATAATATGCCACATGGGCGGCTACTACTTTTCAAGGGTAGTCCATTTAAAAGGTCAATGCTTGTGCAGCACACCTCAGGGGATGCATGCTGGAACTAGGAGATATAGTCCTCCTGAAGTATAGGGATCTCAGATTTGGGAGCATTGATCAGTAGAGCTATGAGTAGGGAGAATTGAGGCCTGGTGATATATTTCTTTTTTGTGGGATTTGGGCATCGCTGACTAGGCCAGCATTTATTTCCCATCCCTAATTGCCTTTGAATTGAATGGCTTACTAGGCTATTTTAAAGTCAACCACATTGCTGTGGGTCTGGAGTCACATGTAGACATTAGTGAACCAGATGTTTTTTTTTAAAACAGTTGACAATGGTTTCATGATCACCATTAGACTAGCTTTTTAATTTCAGATTTTTTTTTTTGATATTACCTGAATTCAAATTTCACCATCTGCCATGGTGGGATTCGAACCCATGTCTCCAGTGCATTAGGCAGGGTCTCTGGATTATTAGCCCTGTGATATTACCACTAAGCCACCAACTCCCCAATCGAAAAGCAGCATTCTGTTCCTCAACAACAAGGTCTCTCAAAGAATAATGAGATGAATGACCAGATCATATGTTTTCTTTTTTAAATGTGCTGTTGCTTGGGGATAGATTTTTGCGAGGCCACCTAGAGAAACCCTGCTGTTCTTCAAATGCCATCATGAAATGTTTATGTCGAGCTGAAGGGGCAGATGGGGCCTTGATTTCACGTCTCATCTGAAAGACGGCACCTCTCTCAGTCCTGCACAGGAGTGTCAGCCTCGATAATGTGTTCAATTCTCTGGAGTGGTGCATCAACCCATGACTTTCTGACCAATGAGGCATTTCTTGCATTTCTATCGTGCCGTTTACACTCTCAGGGCATCTCAAAGTGCTTAACAGCCATTGAAGTATTTTTGAAGTCTCGTCACTGTCATAATTTAGGAAACCTGGCAGTCAATTTACTCACAGCAAGCTCCCACAAACAGCAATGTGATAATGATTGGATGATGATGTGTTAATGATGTTGGTTAAGGGATAAATATTGGCCAGAACACTGGGGAGAACTCTTCTGTTCTTCTTCCAAATAGTGACACAGAATCTTTTATGCTCACTTGAGAGGGCAGACGGAGCCTCGGTTTGATGTGTAGCCAAAAGACAGCATCTCCAGCAGCAATCCCTCTGTACTGCAGTAAAGCGTCAGCTTAAATTTTGTGCTCATGCCTTTAAGGAGGGAGTTGCAGCGAATCAGCCTGAAAACATTGAAGGAACAGCCACGACTGGTGGAGTGATGACAATGTGTTGTGTAAGAGCTTTGTGGACAATGGACTCCTTACAATTTCGTATTTTTCAAGTGATTTATTTTTCTATTTTCCCCCTTTATGCGAATAAAAGGTAGCCATGAAGTGGCTGGCTATTGAGGCCTTTGGGATTAGAGGAACTATTCTGAATGTCCTTAATTAGCTCGGGAGGCATCCGCCAGAAATTGTATGTGAACCTCTCAAAGACAGTTACCGGGATAATGGACTGTTTACAATGCAGGGCTCTTTGAAAATGAAAAGGAGCTCACTCGTGCTCCTCCTCCTCGCATCACCCCACCTCCCCTTGTCCTCCCCCCACCACCACCTCTCTACAAACACACAAGTACATTCTTAATGACCAAGCACTTGAAAAGCAACAAAAGAAAAGCTTCACTTCTCTTCAAGCTCTTGGTGCTGTATTGGCAAACTTGTAAACTGCTGTAACATTCTGGGAACCTCAGCATGCAGCTCTCGCTCAGGCGCTACCTGGCAATGCAGCTTGCTTTTATAGTGACTTGTCGTGATAGTCTCAGCTACCCAAAGGGAAGGTATACATAAAACGCACCTTTTATACAATAGCTGGTTTCAATGTGGAATTCCCTGTTGCAAACACTTGTTGAAGCAGAGGCATGAAGTAATTTCTTTTTTAAAAAGTAATCATTCTCAGTTTGTGGGTGTCACTGGCAAGGCCAGCATTTACTGCCCATCCCGGTGAATGGCGAGCGAGGCCACTTCAGAGGGCAGTTGAGAGTTAACCACATTGGATTGGGACTGGAGTCACTGGTAAAAAAAGCTGGGTAAGGAGGGCGGGTTTCCTCCCCTAAAGGACATTAGTGAACCCAATGGGTTTTTTTAACAACAATCTGACAGCTTCATGGTCACTGTTTACAGATGCCAGCTTTTTATTTCCAGATTTTAAAAAAATCTGAATTCAAATTCTTCTCAGGAAAATTAAAGTCCATGTGCTTAAAGGAGCAGTGGCAGCATGGATATAGAATTGGTCTAAGGGACAAAAAGCAGAGAGTAGTGGTGAATGGTTGATTTTTCTGCAGCAAAGTGGTGTCCCCTAGCAATCAGTATCAGGACCACTGCTCTTTTTGATGTGTATTAATTATATGGACTTGAGTATATAAGGGAATAATTTCAAAGTTTGCAGATGATACACACCTCAGAATTGTAGTAAACAGTGAAGAGGATAGAAACAGAGATCAGGAGGACATAAACTGGTGGAATTGGCAGACACATAGCAGATGAAATTTAATGCAGAGAAGTGTGAAGCAGTTCATTTCAGTAGGAAGAGTGAGAGGCAACATAAACAAAATGGTACAATTTCGTTGAGTGACCTGGGGGTCCACATGCGCAAATCTTTGAAGGCTCATTGCTGCTGAGTTTGGGTTCAACAGGACCACTCAGCTCCTGACCTCATTACAGCCTTGGTCCAAAAATGGACAAAAGAGCTGAATTCCAAGGGTGAGGTGAGAGTGACTGCCCTTGACATTAAGGCAGCATTTGACTGAGTATTATATCAAGGAGCCCTAGCAAAACTGAAGTCAATGGGAATCATGAGGATAACTCTCAGCTGGTTGGAGTCATACCTAGCACAAAGGAAGATGATTGTGGTTGTTGGAGGTCAATCATCTCAGTTCCAGGACATCACTGCAGGAGTTCCTCAGGGTAGTGGCCTAAGCCCAACCATCTTCAGCTGTTTCATCAATGACCTTCCCTCCATCGTAAGATCAGAAGTGAGGAAGTTCGCTGATGATTGCTTAGTTTTCAGTATTATTTGCAACTCCGCAGATACTGAAGCAGTCCGGGTTTGCAGTATAGCAGGCTATTTTTAGGGCACCTTTTCTACCCCAAGTGAGATGAACAGAGCTAATCCTGAAGAAGGCTGCTCAGATACATTAACTAGCCCCGATTAAGAGTGGTTAGTTGATAACTGCCACCTTTGTGTTAAGCTGTGACTAGAAGCCCCCAGATATTATGATCCTGCCCATCGCCACTAGCTGATTGCAAAGGGCTTGAGGAAATTTCCCATCCATAGAAGGCCCTGTGCATATTGTCTTTTAGAGTGGAGACCTGTTACTCAGTCTTGGTGGAATCAGGCGATACTGCATAGTTGAGGACAAGGCCCTGCTGCAACCTATTGTCTGCCTTCACATCCAGCAGCCAATCCACTGTTGAAGGATTTTGCTGTGGTCGGATTTATTGAATGGCAGCCCTTGCTCGCCATGTCACAGGGAGCTATAAAATATGTTTATGGGGGTTTTGAATGATGTAGATGCACCACCCTCTACCCCTCCCCACCCTAAACACACTGATGCTGCGGCCCATGACCGCTTATTCGTCCAGAGAGGTCCTACGTATTTCACAGCTAGCCTCCATATGTGGAGGTTTTTCTGACCAATGCATTTGGGAGCTGCAGCTCGCCCTAACCCAAGCCACACACCATCCTGACTTGGAACTATATCGCTGTTCCTTCACTGTCGCTGGGTCAAAATCCTGGAACTCCCTTCCTAACAGCTCTGTGGGTGTACCTACACGGCATGGACTGCAATGGTTCAAGAAGGCAGCTCATCACCACCTTCTCAAGGGCAATTCGGGATGGGCAATAAATGCTGGATTAGCCAGCGATGCTCACATTTTATGACTGAATAAAAAAAAAAGGTGGCAGGACAAGTTGGGAAGCCTATTAGAAAGGCATACGGAATACTTGACTTTATAAACAGAAAGGAATAAAGACTTGCATTTATAGAGCACTTTTCATGACCTCACGATGTCCCAAAGTGCTTTACAGCCAATGAAGTACTTTTTAAAGTGTAGTCATTGTTGTAATGTCGGAAATGCAGCAGCCAATTTGCACACAGCAAGCTCTCACAAACAGCAATGTGATAATGACCAGATAATCTGTTTTTCAGCGATGTTGGTTGAGGGCTAAATATTGGTCAGGACACCAGGGAGAACTCCCCTGCTCTTTTTCAAAATAGTGCCATAGGATCTTTTACATCCACCTTGGTTTAACTTCACATTCAAAAATGCACCATTCCCTCACTACTGCACTGCCAAGAATATGTGTTCAAGTCCCTTGAGTGAGATTTGAACCTGTGTTTTTCTGACTCAGAAGCAAGAGTGCTACCAATGGAGCCAAGAACAACAGCAATTTGGCTCAATGGTCAGGCTGATAAACAAAGCAAAACTCCAGACCATAATCTAACCTTACTTCCTATATTAATCATCCTTGACTAAGTGGTTTACTTGGTTATAATAATGCTATGATCTTCTGGAACTTGGGAACAGTCATGATCCATGTGATGTAAAGTCATCTCACTCAGTTTGGCTTCATTCTGAAATTCCTTACATTGAGAAATATCAAACAGTTATTATGATATGGGGAAGAGGGTCAGCTGTAGGTCAGTTCCCTTCTGACAGAGTGGGGTATAGAGTTAATGGGCACTCCCCGACACTTCCGACTGTCTCCAAATCCCTCCATGGCGGAGCAGACTCAACGGGCCATATGATCTACTCCCGCTCCTATTTCTTGTGTTTCAGCCCTCCCTCTATCTCTGTAACCTCCACCAGCTCTACAACCCTCCAAGATATCTGTGCTCTTCCAATTCTGGCCTTTTGCACATCCCTGATTTTTATTACTCCACTATTGGTGGTCCTGCCTTCAGCCCCCTAGGCCCAAGCTCTGGAATTTCCTCTTACACCTCACTGCCTTTCTCCTCTCTCTCCTCCTTTAAGACACTCTGTAAAACCTACCTCTTTCCCAAGTTCTAGAGGATCATAGCAATATTATAAGCAAGTCAGGCACTTACTGCATTACTACACATTGGCAGAAGGCTGAACCCAGGATTCCAGCTCAATCTCTAAATGGCAAGAAATGTGGAACTTGGTACGACTTCAATGAAAAATACTAACAAAATGGCGGCATGCCATCCTTTCACTCAGGGAACACATAGGAAGTGGCATAATCTCATCACTGCTTGTGGGAGCTTGCTGTGCACAAATTAGCTGCGATGTTTCCTCCATTATGACAGTGACTATACATCAAAGGTACTTCATTGATGCTAAAGAGTTTTGGGACGTCCTGAGTTCTTGAAAGGCACTGTAAGAGGTGAAAATTCTTTCTTTATTTCTTACAGGAAGCCAGTAAGATTGGCAGATGTGTTAAAAGGACAGCCATAGAATATTTTAAAGGGAGTGCGGCCTTCACAAAAAGAAAAATCCTCAGTAAATATTTTGTTTTGTTTGGGCAGAGAGAAGACATAAAAGACACCTGTTCCTAGTAATATGAGAACAGGAGTAGGCCATTCAGCCCCTCAAGCCTGTTCTTCAATTGAAATAGATAATGCCTGATCTGATACCTCAACTTCATTTTCCTGCCTCAGCTCCATATCTCTTGATACCCTTTCCCAAAAACCTATCACTGTTAGCCTGAAGGGATGCTATCCTCTGTTATTTTGTACATAAATGTCTCCCTTCAGTTCATAGGGAGTGAAGGCTTTCATGTTTTCTACCAGAACAGGCAATCTGGAACAGACCGAATTGTAATAGGTGCCTCAACATGTCTCACGTTTCAGGTACTTCATAGGATGAATTCCATGCTGGAGTGTCGTGAATGTGTTATGCATGAAATTGGGGCAGCTGATCTTCACAGGAAGATCCCGCAAATGGTTTGATTACATTTAACCATTGCTTTGCAAAATGCAAGTTGTCATTGGGGAGGGATGGTGACATGTTGGGAAGTGGGGGAGGGGATTAAAAGAGATGCAAAGTTTTTGCCAAAAAGCCTTTCCAGGTAAATGATGCCCCATTTTTTTAAAATTAAAAATTGCATCCAAAAACTCACAGCTGGAATTTTTAATTATTTTTTTCCAATAGTAAAAGCAGTAGCGGAGAAATAGAATGAGAGAGCAAGTGCTGGGTGTGCTGTCAGTGACTCTGTGGAATATGGTGAATCAGCTGGGGATGGAGAAATGGGCTGAGCCAGAGAATGTGATGGCTCCCTCGCTTTTAAAAATCTGATTTTATTCAGCAACTGCCCCATTTACGCTGTGCTGTTTTCCCTGGGTACATGCCCCCAGAGTTAACCGTCTTTCACACTGCTACCTCGACATAATGCTTGTTAAGCCCTTTCATTACTGGCATTCCACTGCGGAATTTGCTCACAGCTGACAGGGAAAGGCAGCCAGAGGTGGAGCTTCCCTGCATCATACAGCTCCCTGGTGCCCACTCAGCAGATTACAGCCACATTTTCCATCTTGCCTGCATGAGGCGAGTACTTAAACTCTGTAAGAAGGAAAGAATTTACATTCTATAGCGCCTTTCATGACTCAGGATGTCCGAAAGCACTTTACAGAAAATGACGTCCTAATTGAAGCTTGGCCATGTGAGCCGCATGGAAGATGGCAGGATCCCCAAAGACACATTGTACAGCAAGCTCACCACTGGTATCAGACCCACCGGCCGTCCATGTCTCCGCTATCTGCAAACGCGACATGAAATCGTGTGACATTGATCACAAGTCGTGGGAGTCAGTTGCCAGCATTCGCCAGAGCTGGCGGGCAGCCATAAAGACAGGGCTAAATTGTGGCGAGTCGAAGAGACTTAGTAGTTGGCAGGAAAAAAGACAGAGGCGCAAGGGGAGAGCCAACTGTGTAACAAATTTCTCTGCAGCACCTGTGGAAGAGCCTGTCACTCCAGAATTGGCCTTTATAGCCACTCCAGGCGCTGCTTCACAAACCACTGACCACCTCCAGGCGCGTATCCATTGTCTCTCGAGATAAGGAGGCCCAAAAGAAAGAATTGAAGTGTAGTCATTGTTGAAGGAAACACAGCAGCCAATCAGTGCACAGCAAGCTCCCACAAACAGCAAAACTTTGGAAGCTAAAGTTTTAGCTTTGGCAGGACAAAATGGATAATAGCACATCAGCCACCTTCTGATGATGATAGTAATGCTCTGTGATAGTTACTGCAGTGAAGAGCCACACTTTATACCATGTATTATCAATTATTCTTTTAGAAACAAAAAGAAGTTTGACATTTGTGCACCTTTGATGACTCAAAATGTCCCAAAGGCACGTTAAACCCAATAAAGTATGTTTCCAAGCATAGTCATTGTAGTAGTGTAGGAAACATGGCATCAATTTGCACACAGCAAGAATCCACAAACAGTCTGGAATTGAGAGCTAGTCTCAGTAATGGTGCCATGAAACTATCATTGATTGTTGTTGAAACCCATTTAGTTGTCCTTTAGGGAAGGAAATCTGCCATCCTTACATGGTCTGGCCTACATGTGGCTCCAGACCCACTGCAATGTGGTTAACTCTTAACTGCTCTAGTAAACTGCTCATTTGTCAAGAGCAATTCGTGATGGGCAACAAATGCTGGCCTTAGCAGGAATGCCCACATTCCATAATAGAATAAAGAATGATCATCTGTTTCTCAGTGATGTTGATTGAGGGATAAATATTGACCAGGACACTGGGGAGAACTCCCCTGCCCTTATTCCAAATAGTGCTACCGGGTCTTTTACATCCAGCTGAGGGAGCAGATGTGGGGTCTCGGTTTAATGATGAAAATTGACTCGTTCTGTTGCAGTTACTCTTCCCTCTCATGTTCTACTCGTTCAATCTTTGATAATTAATTTTTATTCCTCTTACATCAAACAACCTCGCCTATCTCTCCGAACCTTTTCTCATCATTCGCCTAAAAAGGTCAGAGTTGGAATCGATTGTTCACCTCAAAGCCATGAATTTCCATACGGGATTCACCCGATTGTCCTCCGTCACTGTGACAGGGGGTCGGGGGAAATCCCGGATGGAAGCATAAACGACTTCCCTATAACATTCTGCCAAAGCAACTGCAGCCAATCAGGGAGGGTGGAGATAGGGAGTGGGGGGATGCTGGAGATTAGGAGCTGGGGTGGCAGGGCGGTGGGGGGGAGGTTAACTGGGGCCAGGAAAATCTGGAAATCGGAAGTGGGGGGCATGTGGTGGGTGGTGGTGATCGAGAGTGGAGAGAATGGAGATCAGGTGTGGAGGGGGGGTGGAGATTGGGAGCGGAGGGGAGGGTGGAGATCAGGATTGGAGGACAGTGGAGATCGGGAGTGGGCGGGGGAGGGTGGAGATCAGGAGTGGAGGAGAGTGGAGATCGGGAGTGGAGATCGGGAGTGGGGGAGAGGGTGGAGATCGGGAGTGAAGGAGAGTGGAGATCAGGAGTGGAGGAGAGTGGAGATCGGGAGTTGGGGGGGCGGAGGGTGGAGATCAGGAGCGGAGGAGAGTGGAGTGGAGATCGGTAGTGGAGGAGAGTGGAAATTGGGTGCGGAGGGGAGGGTGGAGATTGGGAGTGGAGGAGAGTGGAGATTGGGAGTGCGGGGAGAGGCTGGAGTTCAGGAGCAGAGGAGAGTGGAGATCGGGAATGGAGGAGAGTGGAGATCGGGAGCGGAGGGGAGGGTGGAGATCAGGATTGGAGGGCAGTGGAGATCGGGAGTGGGTGGGGGAGGGTGGAGATTGGGAGCAGAGGAGAGTGGAGATCGGGAATAGAGGAGAGTGGAGATCGGGAGTGGGGGGGGAAGGGTGGAGAT